>NC_140588.1:953930679-955372214 GCF_964204655.1 Triturus cristatus | reverse complement strand
AAAGCGTGCATTAACATGGCCCAGGGCATGGAGATCGGGTGTTTGCGCATCCCCCGGGCCTCCTCAGTTCTAAGTGTGGTTTCCTCCGCCTTGCCCCACTTCTTAACTGCTCCCACCAATGCCGCCAGAGGGGGCCCCCCTGGCGCCTTCCAATGCATAGCAATGCATCGTTTAGCGAGGAGCAACACCAGGAAAGCAAATTTCCTTTCCACTTTCTGCGGCTTATGTCGCCCATGAATACCCAACGCACACGCCTCCCATGTGTCCAGGTCCTGAAACCCTGTTATCGTTTTGAGGGCATTGTGAATTGTATGCCAGTAACTGTGGAGCGTCGGACAATCCCAAAACATGTGCTTAAACGAGGCAGCAGGCTCCGGGCATCTGGGGCAGCCAAACACGCCGTTAGGGAAATATTTCTGCAACTTTTCGGGGGTGAGATACGCCCTGTGCAATATATGCAACTGTATGTTCTTAAACCGATAGTTGCGGGACACTTTTTTCGTGTATTCCAGAGCCCTGGTCCACTCCCTGTCATGTAGAGGCCGCTGGAAGTCATCCTCCCAGTGTTCTCTAAGGATCACTAACGTAGGACTCCGCAGGGTCCTCACCGCTTTGTAAATCCAAGTGACAAGATGGCGACCCGGCCCCATCTGCAGTATCGCATGGAGAACCGGGTGCGTGGGGGGCTCCGTATCGATCCCCCCCACTGCCTCCGGCAGTCCGTGAGAAGCTGCCTGTGCCGAAGGAATTGCCCCCCGGGAAGCTCGAAGTCCCCGATCAATGCATCGAAGGTCTGCAAGCTCTCCCCGGAGAACAACATCCCCACCTCCGTCACCGCACGATCCGTCCACACCCGCATCATTTGCTCTGTGTAATACGCCCGACCCCTAGGGAGCCCCACCAGTGGCAGCAGCGGAGAGTACAGGGGAGTACCCCGGCTGAGTCGGTGAACACGCGCCAAGCAGGCGCGCGCCGTCATGACCTGGAGGGGCCGGGATAACGGCGGTGCCGCACCCGGCAGCAGCATGCGATGGACAGCGGGGATTGGAATCCGCCCCGTCTCCGTGAGCAGCTCCTCTTGTGCCCGGCCTGCCGTCCAACGCGACACCCACTGTAATTGGGCGGCAAGGAAATACGCCTCGAATGAGGGAGCCGCCAACCCACCCTGATCAAGGGGCAATTGCAGTTTTGCCAGAGCAATACGCCGGCGGCCGTTGCCCCAAACGAGGGTCCCGAGCAGGGTATCCAACTCCCGGAACAGGGATCGCGGGGGAACCACCGGAAGATTGGAGAAGAGGTAAAGCAGGCGCGGGACCAGGATCATCTTCGCGGCGGCTATCTTTCCCGGGACAGCCAAGTGGAGACCCTTCCAGAAATGTACCAGGGATCGGATGTTACCCATCAGTGCGCGGTAATTCCCCTCATAGATATCTTGCGGCGTATGATATAGTTTAACGCCGAGGTATCGAACCGCTTGGGGGCTCCACGAGATGTCAGCATCTCCTATTCGTATCGGACCCTGGGGCACGACTTGCGTTAAGGGATAGACAGTGGACTTTGCCCAATTCACCCTATGGCCAGACACCTCCGCAAAATCATGCAGGATGCGTGATATAGGGGTCAAGTCGATCGTGATGTCACGGACATATATGAGTACGTCATCAGCGTACAATGATACTACGTGGGTAGAATTGCCTATCGGGATGCCCCATTCTTCGCCCGCCCCTCGCAACAGGGTCGCCAGCGGCTCCATCGCCAATGCGAATAGGAGGGGGGAGAGGGGGCACCCCTGCCTGGTACCACGCTGGATCGGGAAGGAGTCCGAGATGAGGGGGCCTATGCGCACTCTGGAACTGGGCGAGGAGTAACTGAGCCGAGTGTAACCCAGCAGTTTGGGTCCGAAGCCCATGCGTAGCAGGACCTGAAACAGGTAGGCCCAGGAGAGCGTGTCAAACGCTTTCTCGAGATCCAGCACCAGACACGCTGCCCGAGGGAACCGCTCTCGCACCTGGTCCTGCACGTGGAACAACCGCCGGATATTAGAAGAGGTGTGCCTACCCGGCACGAATCCATTCTGATCCGGGTGGACGAGTCGTGGGAGGATCGTGGAGTACCTGTCCGCCAGGGCCTTCCCATAGATTTTGTAATCCGCTGACAGTAGAGTTATGGGTCGGTAGGAGCCTAGCTGATGCGGGTCTCTATCGGGTTTAAGGAGGGATACTACAACGGATTCGCGCATGGAACGAGGTAGGGCTCCCGCGTCCAGAGCTGCCTGGAGCTGCAATTCTAGTTGAGGGACCAGCTGGGACGCAAAAGTCTGGTAAAATTCAAGGGGGAGGCCATCCAGGCCAGGGGCCTTATGACTGGCTAGCGCCTTCATGGCGTGCCGAATCTCGGCCGCCTTGAGAGGACGATCTAGGTCCAGACGCGTTTCGCGGTCTATGCGGGGAAGCTGAACACGGTCCAGGAACTCAGCCCGGGCATCATCCGACACCGGGGGATGGGGCCTAGTGTACAAGCGCATATAATGCTCTTGAAAGGCCTTGAGTATCCGCCCCTGTGAATACACCAGGGTACCCTGGACATCACGAATGGCCGTAATGGTCGGAAGGCGGGAATCCTGCTGTAGGAGCCACGCCAATAGGGCGCCCGCGCGATCTCCTTCTGTGTGGGCCCTAGCAGCGTATGCCGCGAAATTGAACCGACGCATGCTTGCCAAAGCTGCAGCGTACGCAGTCTCGGCACTGGTTAACGCTGCTGGTGTGGCTTTAGCGGGGTCTGTCTCCTTAGTGAGCGCGGCCAGTGCCCCTTCCGCCCGCTGAATGTCCCCCTCCAGAACCCGTCGGACCCCCGCAATATGACGAATGCAATTGCCGCGCGTGACCACCTTAAAAGCATCCCACTCCGACGCTCGCGTACTGGCCGTGCCGGCGTTCTCCCTAAAATAGTGACTGATGTGGTCCGCCAAGGTTTGTCGGAAGACCGGGTCTTCAAGACTGTCCCGTGGAAGGCGCCAAGTGGGGACGGGGGGATGTGGCGGGCACCATTGCAATGTTATCGTGTGGGCGTCATGGTCTGATATAGTTCTACCCAGGTAGTCAGCGTCCAGAACGGTAGAGAGGATGGTGGGGGAACAAAGGAAACAGTCCAGGCGCACTCTAAGGTTATGCGGTCTGGAGTGGAACGAGTACAGTTTAGCGGTGGGGTTCCGAGTCCGCCAAGCATCCGCCAGAGACCAATGACGCATCTAGGCCGTGAACCGTTTGGCCTGCGTGACAATAGGGGAAGTGGGGAGGGGCGGGTGAGATCTGTCTAAGATTATGTCTTGTACGCAATTGTAATCGCCCCCCAGGATCCACGGCACCTGCGCGTATGCGCTCAAGGGATTGGACAGTGTGTCCCAGAATGTAGATTGATCAACGTTCGGCCCATAGACGCTGCCTAGTAATACCGTCTGGCAGTCTAACCGACCGAGTAATAGTACATAGCGACCCTCCGGATCTATTACTTGCGACAATTCCTGAAAGGGCACTCCCGGGCGCACCCATATGAGGGCACCGCGGGCGAATGCGGAGTAAGTTGTGGCATAAAGGGCCCCCCGCCAGCGTCTGCGCAGCTTTGTCACCTCCCCCGCCGTTAGGTGTGTCTCCTGCAGGATTGCAATTTGTGCCTGGTGGCGCTTGATGTATGCGTAAATGGAGTATCGCTTGCGCGCTGTATGCATGCCCCGCACATTCAGTGTAAGGATTGTGGTTTTACTGGCTTGCGCCATCAGTACCCGTGTCTAGTGTACGTCACGGGGCAGGTCAGTCGGGTCCCCCCAGTAGCCCCCGGCGCTAATCCCTGCGTCCCACCCCCGTGGGTCCAGTGCATCAACGCAGCAGCTCAGCGGCGCGTGGGTAGGGACATAGTGCAGTAGGTGTGCGTAGGAAGGGAAGGGGAAACTAGGGTGAGGCGAACGTAACTTGCCCCAACACGGGGGACATATTGCCAGGCGCGATACGTCCAAACTGACTCTCGAATTGCATGAGCGCATGAACCTATTAATGAAGGGGGGTCGACTGGCGGCTGCTGAAGGCTCTACAAGCGGGCTATGTGCAATATCTATGGCTAGCCACTTGGGCAATGTGAGCGCTGTAGGGGATGAAAGTGCCCGAGGCAACGGGGGAAACGACATGAGCGCCGGGCCGGCAAATACACAGGGTGGGGAGTATCACCCTCCGCTGCGGATGTGTGGCCCTCTACACAGAGCTAGTCATATCAGATCGTCAGCTGTTCGCGGGGTGACTGAAGGCAGAGCCCCCGAGTCCACTCCGGACTGTGTCGCCTCACTGTCCTCTTCTTCCTCTGACGTGAAGACATGGGGGGCACGCTCCAAGTCCGTCGCCGGGGAGGCCGGGCAAAGGCCCGCCGCCGCCTTGAGGGCCTGGCGCCGTTCCTGGACGATCTGCTCTAAGTCCGGTGATCCCAAAGTGTGCGGCGGCCCCCCGGGGGTATCCGGGCGTCGTCGTCTCCGTGAGCGCTGCCTCCTCTGTCCCCCCACCTTCGCTCGTTGTTCTTGAGGGCGACCGGTCCGCCGGCCCCCCGTACAGTTCTGGTCCGCCCAGTCGTGCGCCTCCTCCGGCGCCGCGAAGAAGTGGGTGACACCGCCGTGGATGATCTTCAGACGGGCCGGGAATAGGAGAGAGTATTGTATGTTTTCTGCTCTAAGACGCCGTTTCACCTCCAGGAAGGACGCCCGTTGGCGTTGGACCGCACGCGAGTAGTCGGGAAAAATCATGACAGTCTTATTCTCGACGCGTAGCGGGCCCACCTGCCGGGCCGCCCGCAGCACCGCGTCTCGGTCCCTGAAGTGGAGGAATTTGGCCAGCATCGGGCGAGGTGGGGCTCCTGGCTGCGGCCGACGAGCCGGCACACGGTGCGCCCGCTCGACAGAGAAGTAGGCCGTGCGGTCTACGTCAGGGGTGAACGATTTAGTCCAGGTTTCGACGTACTCCACCGCATCTGCCCGTTCAATTCCCTCCGGCAGCCCAATGACGCGAATGTTGCAGCGTCGAGACCGCCCCTCCAGGTCATCAATGCGCTCTTCCATGGTGGACATACGACCCATCAAAGCGTACATCGATTCCCGGTGTGCGTCCACCATAGGTTGGATGTCGGCGACCGCTTTGGCGTTGTCCGTGACTCTATCTGCCAGTTTACGGTGGTCATCCCGGAGGAAATTGACGTCCGTAGTTAGGGTGCCCAACTGCTGCTCCAAGGATAGCCGCGACTGTTCAATCGCCTCCAGGACCCGATCCAGCTTGGTCGACAAGGAGGGCTCCCCATTCGATCCTGCGGCCACCGGGTTCCCTCCGCGCGTGCTGGCCGGGACCCCTGATGCTGCCCCCGGCTTGGTCTTGCCCATGGTGTCCCCCAGGAGGGCTATCGCAGACGCGAAACGGGCACAGTGTCCGGGATAGGTGTGGTCGTGGCAGGCCCTGAGCCCTCTGGCGCTCCGCCGCTACCCGTTTTCACCTGGCGCCGCTGCCGGGCCGTATCGCTTGTGGAGTAGGAGGGCAAAGCAGTCACCAGTTCCCGCTTGCCTGCGGCCAGAGCCCTCCTCCGCGTGTCCCCGGGCCAGACTCCGCCGCCGGATCAGCAGTACTCGGTCCGGGAGACTGAGTCGAGTGCAGCGCCTCGTGGATCTCCCGCTGTCTCTCCTGTACTCCAGACAGACCCCTGGGGGGTTCGCCGCAATTAGTGCGGGCTCCAGGCAGCACCCCCGAGTCACAAAAACTGGCGTGCAACACTCTACAGTCTCGCCGCTCCACCTCCCAAGTCACTATGCCAGGATGTCTTCGGTCGCCATCTTAAAGTCAGGCAGACGCCTCTGTAGGCACCACCGGAGGCCTCCCCACGTGGGAGTCTCCCCCCCCCCCGGCGTCACTTTCCGACCTGTGCACCACCGCGCGGGCTAACCTGCTTCACAGCCTCCAGTGTCGCACTGCACGTCCAGGTCTCCCTCCGGTCACCTCCCTGCCGCGTTGGTCGACAGTGGCGTCAGTCCCTGCTGGCCAGTACTTGCTGCCACAGCACCCCTCGTCGGGTCTCACCCCCTCTCAGCTTCAGTGGCGTCCCGACTCACCGCCAATGTCCGCCACACGGGGGGGGTTTACAGGGGGGGCTCACCGGCGCCCCCGGGGCACCGGAACCCGTGGTTCGTCACAGCAGCTCCCTCGCTCTGGGCAATCCGCTCCGGGGCAGTCAGCTGGCCCCTGCGGGGAGCGGGATCTCCACCTCCAGCGCTCCGATCCCGGGCTCGCAGTTCATCAGTGGCTGCGGCGGAGCTGGGCGGGCGCCATTTTGCGGTCCACTCCTCCTCGTCCGATCAGCTCCCGCCTCGGAATCTGGGTGCCCAGGTGCCGCTCCGCTATCGTGCCACCAGCACCAGACTCCCCGCACCTCAGGGCAGCCTCAGAGTGTTGTAGATCGCCCCCAGGCTCCGCGAGAACAGGCGAGGTGAAAGCCCGATCTCGGAGCCTCAGCAAGCCGCGTCCGTCTCGGCGGCCATCTTAGCCACGCCCCCATGACATATGTGTCTTTATGAAAAATAAATATTTGTAATATATGTATAGCTAAAGATTAATGGAAGAAGACATGGGTAAATAAGTGTCTAAATACAGTGATGTAATATCTGACGTCATCAGCAGAGGATTGCGGTCGCGTGAGTTATAGTTGCCTGCACTAACTATAACGGGGGAATTTCATTGGTTTTTTACGAGTGAAATGTCCAGCTAACTATAACATGTGTGAAACCTATGGTTTTTTAAGTGAATTTATATTTATATATCCACATTACTTCGCCACCACGATCCTCTGGAAAGACAAAGACAGACCCAGATATCGGTGCAAATTAGAAATTTATTTTCAAACGCCCTGCACCGCCGCCATTACGTGTTTCAGCCTCGCAGAGGCCTTGATCACATGATACGCTGCTATATATATATATATATATATATATGTATGTATATAACCTACTGGCGGTCGCCAGTAGGTAGTTATAGTTAGAACCTAGTTTCCATAGGAAAAGCATTTTTTGATTTGCTAATAACTTTGGCGTAGTTTGATGAATCTTCGCAAAATTCTCCAAAAACAAAGTCTATCCAGGTCATCTCCTATCCTTAAAGTTTGGGGGTGAATCGTCTGGGGGGGCTAAGAAAAAAGGGGGGTCCCAAAACGCGTTTTCCCCATGTTAATTCTCATAGGAAATTTTGAGACAGGCTACAGCCCGAATTGCTGAACGGAATTACCCCAAATTTGGCAAAAAGGCAGTGCTTGATTCAGAAAGCGACCGTTTTTTAAAATGGTGTAAATCCCTTCAGTAGTTGCTTAGAAATTCAAAAACAGAAGAGTCAAAAAAACAATTTCCCATAGGAAACTTTAGGCAAGGCTACAGCCCGGACTGCTGAACGGAAATTACCCCATATTTGGCAAAAAGGTAGTGCTTGGTTCAGAAAGCGAACTTTTGTAAAATGGTGTAAATCCATTCAGTAGTTCCTGAGAAAATAAAAAAATAAAAAATATCGATATCTGTGGCCGAGGAGGGTTCCGCGAACCCTCCCGACCACAAGCTTTATTCTAATTGGCTCTCAACACTCCAAACCAGGAAGTGTTGGCAGCCATCTTGTGACTCAGTAGAACCTAGTCACAAGAAAAGAGAGAATTAGGCATGAAAAGCAAGAAAAGGGGAAGGGTAAAATCACCCTACCCCCCTAGGCCTGCTCAGGGGGTCCCACAAGGACCCCCACTGCCAAAAAAAGCATTTTTTTAAAAAAGATTTGGCGAAATTCGTGCTGGGGACGCGAATCCCGTCGAAATTATTAAAAAAAATGAAGCACGGGCTCCCGCGCTTCATTTAAATGAGGCCCCCGGAGTGGGCCGGGTCCCTGAGGCAAGGCCCCGGGGATGGGGTCCCCGGGGCCATAATTAGCCTGAGGAGGGGGCCACATGGCCGGCCCCCCTCCCAAAAAAAAGCGGCCACCTCCAAATAATGAATGTTGGACATGCCCCGGGGGATGGGGTCCCCGGGGCTGAAAATGGCCTCAGGAAGGGGCCCACGTGGCCACCTTCTGTTTAAAAAATAAAATAAAATTTTTAAAATAGGGGTCAGGCCCTGGGGGATGGGGTCACCAGGGCCCAAAAATAGGAAAGGAAGGGGGGCCACACAGCCCTCCTTCTAAAAAAAATAAATAACAGCAGGCATTGCGCCGGAGGCCCCACCCCCTCCCAGCAACACTATACAAACGCACCCTGTGGCACGTTTTAAGTTGGGGAATTAATTCCTCTTCAATCCTCAGGGTCCCTGGGGACCAACTAGCCCAGCAGGTACCTCCAGTTAGCGCCACAGGGAGGATCATTATACATACACTGGTAACTGTTGCTGTTTCTTTTGTTCACTATTATACCATCTGTTTGGAAGCCCACGGGGAATGCACTGGAAGGACTTACGTGGAACGTCACAAAGGCATTCTCAAGTTCCAGCTGTATACTATGGACTATGCACTACTGACTGAAAACGAGGGACTATTCTTGATCCTCAGCAGAGGGAACCATATGGTATTTACTGTATACCCGGTGAATATGTAGTGAAATGTATGTCACACTGCCACTCAATGATTGTGCACATAGAAAGCTATACAAACGTCTGTTGCCTTGCATTAGTATGTAAAACAAAATTATTAATAAACAGATTTAAACAAACAGGGCTGCGTTGCAGAGAGGTGTTCCGAGGCCATGCCCCTTTTTACACCTCTCTGCAATACAGCTCTGTGGCGCTCACTGGAGGTACCTGGTGGGCTAGTTGGACCCCAGGGACCCTCAGGATTCAAGGGGACTTAATCCACCAACTAAAAACGCTCCACAGGGCGCGTTTGCATAGTGGTGAAGGGAGGGAGCGGGGCCTGATGTGACATGTGTGATGACGTCACATATTACATCACTCATGACATGGTCAGTGGCATCACTCATGACATCACTGATGACATCATCCTTGTGATAGAGTGGCGGTCGCGCGAGTTATAGTTATCTGAACTAACTATAATGGGGGAATTTCAATGGTTTTTTACGAGTGAAATGTCCAGCTAACTATAACATGTGTGAAACCTATGGTTTTTTAAGTGAATTTGCAAGGTTTTTTAAATGCTAACTCCTAACTATAACGTGTGTGAAACCTATGGTTTTTTAAGTGAATTTGTAAGGTTTTTTAAATGCCTAGTTATGTATGTTTTATTATATTTTTTATATATTTATTTTACAATAAGCTACCTATGTATATAGTTATAGATTGATTGTATCCTGTAATATGGAATGGCTCAATTAAAATGTTTTTTTTTTAAGGTTTTTCACCGTGCGCACCCCCCGCGATTTTTTGAAAAATCCCATTCAGGGACCCCCGTGACAAAGGCTAGGGGGTCAGGAACTCTCTAACCTGCCCCCTTTTCACGTTCTCCACCTTTCTTTTTCACTGTCACACACAAAACGGCGGCTGACACTTCCTGATTTCGACCGATTCGAATGTTGACTGACATCTAACCACCAATCAGAATTACGCTCGCGCACGTTATGGTGCGCGCACGGTGCGCGCCTATAGATATTTATTGACTTTTAACTGCAATTTTCTTAGGAACTACTGAACAGATTGACACCATATATGCAAAAGGCACATGCTTGACCTGAGGACTACCCCTTTGCCAAATTTCAAGTAATTCTGTTCAGCCGTTCGGGCTGTACCTTCGACTAAAAGTCCTATGGGAAAATGCATGGGGAAAACGCGTTTTGGGACCCCCCTTTTTTCTCAGCCCCCGCTTGACGAATCAGGGTAGGAGCTGAGCGGAGCGCCCCATTAGTTTTGAAAATTTCGCGAGGATTCGTCAACCGGCGCCAAAGTTATTCAAAATTGAATTTTCAGATTTCCTATGGAAACACGGTCCTAACTATAACTATCTACTGGCGACCGCCAGTAGATAATATATATATATATATATATACACACATACATATAGAAACTGTTCCAGCCCAGCCGCATACGATCTCAAGCGGGGTTTATCTGGCGAGGATCTCTTAGGACAGAATCCGCTCAATAAATCAGGAACAAAAGGTAGTCCAATGCAGGTGCAGGTTTATTCGGCATTGTAGTATCCAAGGAAATCATCGGACATAGTGTCCACCATTGACGCGTTTCGCTCACGTCCGCGATCTTGATCACATATATATATATATATATATATATATATATATATATATATATTACCTACTGGCAGTCGCCAGTAGGTAGTTATAGTTAGGACCACGTTTCCATAGGAAAACCTCAACATTCTATTTTGAATAACTTTGGCGCCGGTCGACGAATCCTCGCGAATTTCTCAAAATAGGTGGGGCGCTACGCTCCGCTCCTACCCTGAAAGTCTCGGGGGGATCCGTCAAGCGGGGGCTGAGATAAAAGGGGGGTCCCAAAACGCGTTTTTCCCATGCATTTTTCCATAGGACCTTTAGAACGAGCTACAGCCCGAACGGCTGAACAGAATTACTCAAAATTTGGCAGAGAGGTAGTCCCTAGGTCAAGGAAGTGCCTTTTGTAGGTTTGGTGTAAATCTGTTCAGTAGATTCTGAGAAAATAGCCTTTAAATCAATATATATATCTGAGCCCGCTTACGGTACGCTTACCGTACGCTTACGGTAAGCGTACGGTGGCGTGCGCGAGCGCGATTCTGATTGGCTCTTAGATCTTAGTAAACATTCGAATCGGCCGAAACCAGGAAGCGGCGGCCGCCATTTTGTGTATTTCACTCTGAAAAAAAAGAGAGAAAACAAGGAAAGGGGGCAATGAGGAGAGTTACAGACCCCCTAACATTTGTAAGGGGGTCAAAGAAGGACAGAAAAGTACAAAGAAAACATTTATTGATTTAAAAAAAAATCACGGGGTACGCGTACGGTAAGCTTACGGTAAGCGTACGGTAGGAAAAAAAAAAAAAAAAAAATGAAAATCAGATTTAAGTGTTTAGATATTAGGGGGCT
This sequence comes from Triturus cristatus, assembly GCF_964204655.1. Taxonomy (NCBI): domain Eukaryota; kingdom Metazoa; phylum Chordata; class Amphibia; order Caudata; family Salamandridae; genus Triturus; species Triturus cristatus. The sequence continues at coordinate 955,361,159 of NC_140588.1, read as the reverse complement.
CTAAAAAGAGCCGTTGTGTTTATGAAATGATTTTTTAGTGGTACCTACAAGTAAGTACCGATGCAGAGTCTAAGGTTCAAGAGGAAGACTCTGTTCCCTTCATCATTGAAGTGCACACCATCTCCTCTATAAATGTCTTGCATGTCATAACGCAAGTTGTTGTGGTAAATGGCACCCATACCATAGTCACGGAGGAAAGCAGAAACAGATTTGTTGACGTGCTTTCTTGCTTTGTCATCGCACCGCGTGCCCACCGTGCGTGCACGGCACTAACTGCGTAAAGTGGGCGCGCGGTGCGCGAAGCGCACCGCGCGCGCACGGAACGAACTGCGTTAAGTGGGCGCGCACGCCACGAATGGCGTAAAGTAACTTAGCATTTAAAAAACCGTTCAAATTCACTGAAAAAACCATAGGTTTCACACACGTTATAGTTAGGAATTAGCATTTAAAAAACCTTGCAAATTCACTGAAAAAACCATAGGTTTCACACATGTTATAGTTAGCGGAAATTTTACTGATAAAAAACCAATTAAATTCCCCCGTTATAGTTAGTGCAGGCAACTATAACTCACGCGACCGCAATCTTCTGCTGATGACATATGTGTCTTTATGAAAAAAAAATATTTGTAATATATGTATAGCTAAAAATGTATGGAAGAAGACATGGGCAAATAAGTGTCTAAATACAGTATTAGCATCAGCAGAGGATTGCGGTCGCGTGAGTTATAGTTGCCTGCACTAACTATAACGGGGGAATTTCATTGGTTTTTTATCAGTAAAATTTCCGCTAACTATAACATGTGTGAAACCTATGGTTTTTTCAGTGAATTTGCAAGGTTTTTTAAATGCTAATTCCTAACTATAACGTGTGTGAAACCTATGGTTTTTTCAGTGAATATATATATATATAGATATATATATAGATATATATATATATATCTTTTCTACTGAAGAAACCAACATTTAAATTAACATAATAGTTAGGAGAAATGTTCAGTAACAACTTAACATTTTAAACTCTAAAAACCACAGAATTTCACCAGTTATCTGAAGTAGCTATAACCCGTGCCCTAATGTAACTATAGCTCACGCCGCCATTCACAGTTCTCTCATCGATAATTTAATTGGAAATCTTGCAGTGATATTTTGAATTATGTCATAGAAGAGGTCATGAGTGATGTAATATATGGGGTATTTAGCAGTGCTTGACAAAAGCGCAAGCTATAGCTACCAAAAAGCACAAGTTAAACTTATTTGAGATAACTATAGCTGGTAAATTTCAGTGGTTTTTAGAGTTTAAAACGTTATGTTGTTATTGAACTGTAGAGAGGCCCCTGGGGACCGGGAATCGCTAAACTGTCAGGAAACTGACTTTCTGCTGCTCCGTATGCAGGACATGAGCGGCCCCTTTAATTCATTGTGGAAAGCGCAGGAGGCAGAGTCAGAGGAAATGTCATCAGCCCCTGCCTTTCTATCAGTGGAAGACGCTGACAAGAAGAAGGGAGGAACCGGATGCCAGGGCGGCGCATGCTGGGGAACCAGAGAGAGGAACTGACCAAGAGAGGAGGACGTCGGAGAAGCATGAGAGAGATTGCCGCACCGCCGAAGGTCCTGAATCCCAATCAGAGGTGCTGGGTAGCAGGAGTGAGCCAGGAGGCCAACGACACTACGCGCCGCCCCGTCACTCTCCGGGAGGAACGTGGCTGGAGCAGGTACGTCGCTGCATACGGGGGTTTTCTAAGTCACTGGGAGGGAACGGGTAATACTTTGTGGGTGGGCACCGTTTTGTTTCTTTTCACTAGAGTTTCACATGGTGGTTGGTGGTAGCGCTCGGTGGTCCCTCACAATCCCTTGCCTGCTATTTGGAGTCTGAAGGACTTCCCACTGACCTGTGCTTTATTTCTTTTATTTCCACACGTCCTACGTCTTCCGGGAGGACAGCGGAGCCCTGAGTAACCCAGCCAGATCTTCCACGACCGCCGGAGAGCCAGAACCATAACCACGTGCTGGACCCTCTTTTCTTTTGACTGTTATAAATAAAAGCAATTCTATTATGGATCTCAGGCATTGACCGGCCAGGAGTATGGGTTGGGAGGGTTAGGGAGGGAAGGGATATGGTTGAGATTGTTGTTCTCATTAATTGGAAATGTATATGCTTTATAATGTAACTTTATCTGATACAGATGCAATGATATGGAACTTATGTTGTCATCGGAACCTTTTGCCTTTCATTTCCTACCAAATAGTACGAACACGGTATGATAGACTCATGCGATGTATATGGTGTATCTGTTTTAAATACAAAAGACCACTTCTCTATGGTATTCATTGCACTGGATATGCTGTCAAGGTCATCAATAAAGTATGTTTAAAAAACAAAAAAAGCAATTCAAAAAGACAACCCAGGTGTCCAACATTGTTATAAAACGGCAGATCGATCGTACAGCACCATCTCCCCAGGGTGACCGGACATGAACATTCCACTTAGCTTTAATGTTTCATTAAATCTTGGTTTTTTCCAGTGAATTTCTTGTTTTTTTTCAATGTACAGTTATATTTTATTACCATACTTAAAGCCAATCCACCCAGAGGCAGCCAACCCCACACACTGGGCACAGCCTCTGGCTGTGCGTGGCTAGAGGTTGACTGCAGGCTCTCAACACCACACTGTACGCGCCCTCTGGCTGTGTGCAGTGGGTGTTTGGCCACAGGGCCTGGCCTCCGTAGAGGACTTGTGGCTAACCCACTTGGAGGCAACCAAACCCACATTGCGCACAACCTTTGGCTGTGCACGGCAAGAGGTTGTCCACAGGGCCTTATAAACCTTGAGGACACTATCCTAGGGGGCGATTTTATTTGAAAAAAAGGGGTGGGAACTTTGGGGGACCCCTCCCTGTGCCCAGGCCACCAACCAAGCACACACTGCGGGATACAGGGGGAGTCCTAGTGTTCCCATGTTCCTACTGGCTTCCCGCATGGTGCGGGAGCCGACTTTGCTACCACTCTGAGGGAGCAGCTATTTATGCTGTTCTCTCTGGGCGGGAGTAATATGTTGTTTTGTTTCCCTGTCTGCTTTAGGGCGTGCAGGGAAACAGAACGCAAGTTTGTTCCCAGCCCGTGGGAGCATTTTTAAAGTTCCCACCAGCTGGAAGCAGACTTCCTGTTTTCTCTCGTTTGGCAAGAGATTTGAAAATTCTCCTACTAGACGGGAGAAAATACATTTCCCTGCCCCTGGCAGAGAAACAACAGTGTCCTGGAGGTGGGCTTCCCGTGATACAGTCACTGAGCCGGCCCTGGGGTATGGGGTCCCCGGGGCCCAGAAGGCTCAGGGAGGGGGTGCCGAATGGCTCCCTGCCATGCATCCATAGGGGTTCTTTAAGGCTTGTGGAGGCAGGCAACGTGTCTCCTCTCCCCCTTAATTCATGTTTCGGCCCCCGGGGATCTGGTCCCTGAGGCCACGCTCCCCATCCTTCATTAGGTCTCGTGAGCCAAAGGCTCGAAGAGACATTTTATATCTGGGCTTTTTCAAAGTGCTGCCGTGGCCTAAAGCTACAGTGCACGTGAACGTGCACGCGCGCAGCGCCATGTGTCTTTCCTCCGTAGCGATCGTAATCACGATCACTTTCACTTTCGCGGCCGCGTTTCCAAAGCTTGTTTTCCTTATCTTGGAGCATTTCTCGGCAAGTCACCAGGACATAAATGGCAGAGCTACAGAATAACTTCACTCTTCCATCGAAAGTAAGCTCATTCTAAACAAGAGACTGTTTTCTTGTTTGCAGCCATTTCTACTCTCTAATTATGAGTCGCTTCATAAGGATGGATGAGGGCGCTTTTAGAAGTATGAAAACAGACGACTGAAATTACCAAAAATGCCACTGGCTTTTATTTTTTCATTAACTTGCTGCTAACCTTTTCACTTTTCAAAGTGACAATTCTCAGCTTTATCCTAGAAGTGCACTTGCTGTTAATGATAACCCGGTTAACAACAAATAAAGTGGAGCAGACTTACACATCACAGTCTTACACCTACGATTTGTCTAGATCTGTTTTTTAAGAATGCTCAAATTCCGAGGGGTGCGTTAGAAATGTAGGAAGATCATTTTCCAGGCCCCGAATCGTACCCCTGCAGCTTGTGTACCGTGTCAAGAACCCACACGGTCAGTGCAGGAGTTATTTTTCACGGTTTGATATTTTTCCACCTGGTTAACAATTTTGCGCGGGGAGAATTCTCTCTCCTGAAGCCGCATAAAAATAAGTCGTATGTATAAAATATTTTCTCTCATTCTTACACCAATGTTTTTCGTAACTGAAGTGTGCATTTACGGAAGGAAAAGCCATTAAGATGGTCTGTGAATACGCACACACTTGCATTTTGAATGGGTGCCATAGATTTTCAGGGGTCACCCCTCAGATCTCCAGGGGACTCCTATCCTCCCACCCACACATTACATTTACGGCTGCGGAAAAAACAACCCACCCGGTGGAGTTTTCACAGCTGTGCGCGCTGAGGGGTGCAGGTATCCACCACGAACCCCGCTTCTCTTACCTGAAAGCTCTCCTTTTCAGGGAGACACTTTGCGCCCTCCTAATTTCCCTTTGGTGGTGACACTGTTTTGTGAATCCGGCCCACAGGGAAGGAGCAGGTGAAGTACAGGTAGGAAGCATCTTTCGCTCCCACTTCCCATCACACTCGAGCTCGGCATCTGGCACACCCGCTGCTTCAGACAACAGTACCAGGCGTCAGCTGGCACACACATTCTGCAATGGGACTGGACAGCGCTGTGCTCAGTAACACCCACAGGTAAGCATCAAACTGTACAGCTAAAGAGGCGCGAGGCAAGAGATGAACAATAAATGTGTTACTTGCTGTCATTTCATTTCCCATGGCATTGCTGGGCTGTGCCTTTTTGAACTCTGCTTGCACTGTGCTATCACAGCTCTTGTGTTATTCATGATTCAACGGCTCATCCTGCGCAGGTAAACATTTGTGGGGCTGGGCTTGTCCTCATGGGTCTATGGGTCATGGATGGATCGTACATTGCACATGAGTCATGACCCCAGGGCTAGTCGTTCATGCGAGGGTCCCTGGCAGTAAGAAGCATTCGGCCTCTGGGCAGCGAGGTGGCACCAGCACCTCTGCAGAAGGCGGCACTGCCACATGCTGATCTACGTCTGTGCCTCCCAGGGGTGCTGGAACAATGTCAGAGTGGGGGGTGGGGGCTGCCATCGGCGTTACATCACTGAAGCCGTAAAGATTGTGAACATTCCAGGCGTCACACAGTGAACACGTGCGGCCCTTGTGTTTAGCGGGACAGTGGTCAGGGGGTAGTAAGTAGGTGCTGGCGCTCCTTCGAGAACACTCTCACATATATCTCACTAAAGCATGGCAGCGCCACGTCATTACAGAGGACACATCTTCTATTGAACTGGCCACTACATTTGCGCAGTCACACCGTTTTTTTACTGATAAAGAGGTCACAATCTATAATGTATGGAAATTGGGTTTAGGAAATAAGTATGCCTTCATTTCTATTGATTGTATCAACAGCTTTGTTTTCATTACACTTCAGAATTGCACGAAAGATGCATCATTTGAGCTCACCGCACTGCTGTGAAAGTCTGAAGCATTTATGTTTTAGTATGTGATAGAAAAATGACAAACACACACATGCATTTACACACACATATGAACATATACAAACACACACAGACATGCATAAACATATGCATATACATGCACACCAACACACCAACCCCACATACACATATAAACAAGCACGCACACCAACATACTCAAACACATATACATACACACAAACATGCATACACAGACATAGGTATACACACAAACATGTGTACACATCCATGAAGACAAATGAACACAATGACACACCCATACTTGCACACCAACACACACATGCATACACAAACATATACACATACAAACACACACACATGCATACACACAGATATATACATATAGACACACACACTATGCACACACACGCATCTCCCATACTGTCTCAGGGGAAGAGTTGGTGTCAGCTGTCTCCTAGAGGGAGATCTCGCATGAGACAGTAAGACTCAGAGACATGTGGCGGTGGGGAGAGACAGACATGCCTCCCTTTCATTGTGTTGTTGCAAGATGGGGACTATCTTCTGCCACTGGTGCATTCAGATAAGCGGCAGGAAGTTCGTCGGACACATGCACTGGTTTCAATTTCGAGAAAGTGGGGTGAACGTTTCACAGATCGGGAGTGTGTGTCAACACGTGTTTCTCCTTCACGGCAAGGCCAATCAGTACATTTTGTTTAACCGTGTGGTCATGAATCCTTTAATTGCATAAGTGAGCGGGTATGGATGTAAACAAAAATTTAACACTAATACCACATTTTCTGTCACTCTTGTGAACAGGTTTGCTGTGAATGTATGAATGAGAATGGCGTTTTAGAATACATTGCATGGAAAAGGGTCAACATGGTGTATACGTGTTTTTGGGTGTTTTTTTTATTTTATTTATTTTTTATAACATGGTTAACGTCATGATATACCGGATTCGGATGCTTCATTGCAGATCAGTTGTTTGGCCCGTGGTTATTTACGAGTTTGGAAAATACTTTTGTATTGTTTCGATTCTTTTTGTATCTGCCCTATCTATTGGCTGCGTCCTTACTCTCTCCCATCTTCTCTCTCCACCTCTTTGCTACATGTTCTCTCGTAATGTTTTAATTTTCCCCAACTATCCTCTTTACTCTCTCTAATTCTTTTTTTGCTCCTTTTCTGTCTCTGTCCCTTCTCTCCTCTTTCTCTCCCCACCTGTCCCTTCTCTAACCCCACTCCTCTTCCTCTGCCCGCCCCCCCATTCCTCTCTCTCGCAGTACTGCAGCATAGGCAGCACCAGGTCTCTGATGCCTTCTCAGTGTTGGCCCTGGGGGTGGATGAGGTAAGTCAGCCCCCCAAGTGAATCCCATTATCAACAGATAGTGAACCTCTATTTACATACAAGTACGGAGCGGTCTCGGGTGACGGCTGATGCGAACAGTGATCTGCTCTCTGTCCCGGCAGGGCCTGTGGGGTGGGGGCGTTACCTTACACTAGGAGAGGAAGTAAAAGTGATATCCTCCCCTCCCCCCCAGTCCACCACTGTCTCTCCTCATCCTCCACCCCTCTCTCTCTCCTCCACTTCTGAATCCCTTTCATCTCAGTCTCTCCTTACCCTCCACCTCGGTCTCTCCTTACCCTCCACCTCGGTCTCTCCTTACCCTCCACCACGGTCTCTCCTCACTCTCCACATTGGTCTCTCCTCACCCTCCATGTGTCTCTCCTCACCCTCCACACGTCTCTCCTCACCCTCCACACGTCTCTCCTCACCCTCCACGTGTCTCTCCTCACCCTCCACACGTGTCTTCGTCGGACACATGCACTGGTTTCAATTTAGAGAAAGTGGGGTGAACGTTTCACAGATCGGGAGTGTGTGTCAACACGTGTTTCTCCTTCACGGCAAGGCCAATCAATACATTTTGTTTAACCGTGTGGTCATGAATCCTTTAATTGCATAAGTGAGCGGGTATGGATGTAAACAAAAATTTAACACTAATACCACATTTTCTGTCACTCTTGTGAACAGGTTTGCTGTGAATGTATGAATGAGATTGGCGTTTTAGAATACATTGCATGGAAAAGGGGCAACATGGTGTATACGTGTTTTTGGGTGTTTTTTTTATTTTATTTATTTTTTATAACATGGTTAACGTCATGATATACTGGATTTGGATGCTTCATTGCAGATCAGTTGTTTGGCCCGTGGTTATTTACGAGTTTGGAAAATACTTTTGTATTGTTTCGATTCTTTTTGTATCTGCCCTATCTATTGGCTGCGTCCTTACTCTCTCCCATCTTCTCTCTCCACCTCTTTGCTACATGTTCTCTCGTAATGTTTTCATTTTCCCCAACTCTCCTCTTTACTCTCTCTAATTCTTTTTTTGCTCCTTTTCTGTCTCTGTCCCTTCTCTCCTCTTTCTCTCCCCACCTGTCCCTTCTCTAACCCCACTCCTCTTCCTCTGCCCGCCCCCCCATCCCTCTCTCTCGCAGTACTGCAGCATAGGCAGCACCAGGTCTCTGATGCCTTCTCAGTGTTGGCCCTGGGGGTGGATGAGGTAAGTCAGCCCCCCAAGTGAATCCCATTATCAACAGATAGTGAACCTCTATTTACATACAAGTACGGAGCGGTCTCGGGTGACGGCTGATGCGAACAGTGATCTGCTCTCTGTCCCGGCAGGGCCTGTGGGGTGGGGGCGTTACCTTACACTAGGAGAGGAAGTAAAAGTGATATCCTCCCCTCCCCCCCAGTCCACCACTGTCTCTCCTCATCCTCCACCCCTCTCTCTCTCCTCCACTTCTGAATCCCTTTCATCTCAGTCTCTCCTTACCCTCCACCTCGGTCTCTCCTTACCCTCCACCTCGGTCTCTCCTTACCCTCCACCACGGTCTCTCCTCACTCTCCACATTGGTCTCTCCTCACCCTCCATGTGTCTCTCCTCACCCTCGACACGTCTCTCCTCACCCTCCACACGTGTCTCCTCACCCTCCACGTGTCTCTCCTCACCCTCCACGTGTCTCTCCTCACCCTCCACACGTGTCTCTCCTCACCCTCCACACGTGTCTCTCCTCACCCTCCACACGTGTCTCTGCTCACCCTCCACACGTGTCTCTGCTCACCCTCCACATGTGTCTCTGCTCACCCTCCACACGTGTCTCTGCTGACCCTCCACGTGTCTCTCCTCACCCTCCACACGTCTCTCCTCACCCTCCACATGTCTCTCCTCACCCTCCACATGTCTCTCCTCACCCTCCACGCGTCTCTACTCACCCTCCACACGTCTCTCCCCTCACCCTCCGGGTCGCTCCTCACCCTCCACGTCTCTCCTCACCCTCCACGTCTCTCCTCACCCTCCACGTCTCTCCTCACCCTCCACGTGTCTCTCCTCACCCTCCACGTGTCTCTCCTCACACTCCACGTGTCTCTCCTCACACTCCACGTGTCTCTCCTCACCCTCCACGTGTCTCTCCTCACCCTCCACACGTGTCTCGCCTCACCCTCCACACGTGTCTCTCCTCACCCTCCACACATCTCTCCTCACCCTCCACGCGTGTCTCTCCTCACCCTCTGCTGCACGCCGCTGCATGTCACAGTGCTGCATGCCTCACACTGCTGCACGCCGCACACTGCCGCACGCCGCACACTGCTGCATGCCGCACACTGCTGCACGCCGCACACTGCTGCACTCCACACACTGCTTTTATGCGAGTTTATGCTACTGACATTGTAAATGACAATGCCTTTTATTTGTTTAAAACCAAAACATAAATAAAAGGCATTGTAATTTTACAAGGCTAATAGCTCAAACTCTTATAAACGCGAGACCTATTGCATTGCAAATGCTTGTTTTTAACTTGGCCCCGGGTAATGAGGTCCCCGGGGTATTTTTAGGCTTGGGAGGAGCCCCCTCCTCTTTAATCCTTTAATTTACATTTTGGCCCTGGGAATGGGGTTCTAGTGGGTGGGGGGGGAGTGCCCCCCCCCCCAAAAAAAGAGTAAGCATTGCTCCTCTGGGCCCTGGTCCACCCCAGGGGAATTAAAAAACCAGCGCAGGATCCAGCACTTGTTTTGTTTTTAATTTTGCCACAAATTTGAAGATCCTCTGTGGATTTGCTGCATATTTTTTGTATACAAACTGTTTCTGGCCCTGGGCCTAGAGGGTCAGGGTATCCCAACCCTGCCCCCTATGTTTGTTTTTACTTTTTTGTTTTAAGACTCTGATTGAGTCCAGAGTACTAAGATGCCTGTCACCACTTGTGGTTGATATAACAGGAGCCAATCATATCTCAACAGGAGATGCTTCCGATCCGTGGAGGCTCCGCGTTCCTAAATATACACATTTTTTTTCAGCATTATTGCTCTGAACGGATGTACACCAAATCACAACAAGCATTGGCATAGCCAATAGGTCTCGCTTTTGGGACCTTATAAGTGTTTAGCCATGCAACAGTTGATGTTGTTGCACCAAGGATATTGTGCTGCATAACTAAATACTTATAAGGTCCCAAAAGCGAGACCTATTGGCTATGCCAATGCTTGTTCAACAGGCTATGGCTGTGGAGTATTTAACCAATCAGAAGTTTTTTCTTTGCAGAATTTGTGGTTCCTTCGATGCTCCTCATATAGGAACAGGGCTACCATACTGCAAGTCTTTTATGGGTCTGCGGCTCCCACATGATGGAAGCGCAGGGATTCTTTTACAGCTACTGCAAACCCAAAATCAAGTTCAGCAAATCCAGTGCATCTTTTAAAGTTGTGTTGGTGACACAACAAATTAAGATATATTGTTTGAGGGTAGGAGTTAACTAAGTTCAACTTTAAACTCACAACTGTGGTAGCATATTTCACATTTTCCACTATTTAAGCCTAGTTGGACGTTCCCGCGTGTTCCAGACTCACCCATGATTATTTCCAGGAACCTTGTGAACCACTGCAGAGGGTTGATTACTTCCTGAGACTGTACTGTTCCACATTCAAACAGGTATTGACTATTCTGCAAAGATTACTTGCCTCCTTGTGATAGGAGATCTAAGCAGTAAAGGAGAATGTTTATATTTTTTTGGGGGGGGGGACTGCTGTACGTTTCTTGTTTGGGAATCCAAAACATTTTGCACTTTTACCTCCTGGCCGAGAAAAACAGAACGGAAATCCAGAGAACACGTGAGGGGACAAATAAACTGGAAGATGTTCAGCCTAAGGGTTCAAAATAGACACCAGATTCCAGTGTCTGAAAATGTTTCGCCATCCTAGGTGAAAAAATATGTCTTGACGTTCGCTTTGTACTGCCAGAAGCTGAGCAGAGCATTGCATCTGAACATCTTCAGTGACCAAGCATCTTAGTGCTTGGCATGAACAGCAGTTCAGCGCTGAAATGAAGAAGAGGGAAGCTTATGTGAGTACATCAGTGATGCAACAACACCGCATCCCTCCTAAAGAAAGATAGCCTAAAGACATCTTGCAGGAGACGCACGACCAGAATGCATTCCTTGGTGTGCCACAAGGTGCTGCACAAGAGTATCTCTTGCAGAGAGCAAATTGGAAGAGCATGCAAATATCAAGTATTTCTCCACCAGCAAAAGTGTTCGTTTTTACCCCGTTGTTGACGTTGTATGTTTGTTTCATTTACTACAGTTAAAACGCATAAAACTAAATGTTAACAGAACGTTATTTTCAGAACCAAATTTTATTGTTTTAAAAACATAAAAATCCATGATGTCTGTTTTGAATGTAAGTAAAAGGGAGTGGGAGTGATGGACAACAGTGATAAACAGCAGGAGAGGTCGGTGAATAAGAGAGTGAGACACCATGTGAAAGTAAGGTGAGGGACTGCGCAGGTGGGTTGGCACCAACTTGCCATGGAAGGCCAATCCCTGCAGTGCGTCCTTCATCCCTTCGCTGTGGGGGTTGGGCACAGCACCCTCCCTCGTGTTACCAGTGCTTTTAAATATGCGTACAGTTGGTTTTGCCTTGCCCAGAAGAGCATTCCTCGCTCACCCATTTGGTATATAATCCAGTTTACTTCTTCCAATCACTGGCAAAGCCAATGGGTGTATCTTCCGTTTCGAGTCCTACCTAAATTTAAAGCCTACTGCAGGGATAAAAAAGATGTTTCTGTATACAACGTGTTTATGAGACAGATGTACTGTTTTTTAGTATACATTGGAGATGTAAAACACTCCCTTGTACATTGCAGCACGAGCTCTCCATAGGAAGCGGTATTTTCCACAAGAATTATTCTGAGCAAATTACCTTATCTCCCTGTGCCTAAAAAATGAATGTGACCTCGTGCAATGTAACAGGCGCTCATGGACCCAATACCATTGGCTCAAGTTTGACATATTAAAGTGGAGAAATAAAAACATACACATAAGCTCACGAGGCGTGCTCAAGACCACAGTGCCATGAGAAAGCCCACTTTCATTATCACTCCGGCGGCTATTCCGTTTCCCAAAACTAGGGGGTGTTCAGGCGCCTGAGGTCAGGTCAAGCTGGTCCTGAGAACCACTGGTAATCGCAGCATCGGAGACGTGCAAATGTGAAACCAAACAAGCAGGGTTGGGGAGTCGAGCTGCAGAAACATTTCACGTGAGTGCTAGAATGGCTTAGAATACAGGGGCATCTGCGAGCGGCTCCGGGAGCCACAGACAAGGGGCATGTGTTCGGCACATGGGCCCTTTGTGTGCCGAGCCCTGGGCACGACCACAAAACTAGCAGCGTGCCACTGACATTGGACTGCTGGGAACATTACCAGCACAGCGACAACTCGCTAAAAATGTCGTTATAAATGCAAAGCTCCTCTGCACAGATTAGGAGTATTTCCTTGTACAGCAAATGCGTTTAAATAAAAAATGCACTCATAGGTTTTGCGCCTTGTTAAAACAAGCATTGGCCGCGCGGCCGTAAAAGTAACGGCCGCGTGGCCGTGAAAGCGAAAGTAATCGCGATCAAAGCGAAACTGATCGCGATCGCGAGGACGGGACGCACTGTGTGGTAAGCACGCGAGTGGTGCGCGCGCAGCAGTGATTGGCGGCTGCGCACGTGCACGCTCGCGTGAACGCAAGCGTTAGGCCAGCGAGGTCTGGTAGCACTTTGGAAACCCGTATACTAAATGTTGAGCAACAGCGCATGCGCTGTTCTAGGCTCGACCTAAAAAGCATGCTTTCTGGACCATGATTTAGCTTTCTGCGAAATTTGGTGTAATTACGATCACAAGTCTGGGCTGTAGCTGTGTCTAAAGGTGTTAACCTACTTCCAGTTTCCCTATTTCCATTATGCAAATCGTTCATATAAGATACATGAAAAGACTGTCTAAAATGACCGATGTGAATGTATGAACCTAAACAAATTTGAATTTATAATTCAGGATATATATCAGATCTGTGTATTGACCGAATTATTATGACTAGCTACAACAACGTCTGATGTATCTTTGTTGACACCTGTATTGTATATAATTCTTTTCATGCAAACAAATGCTATTGAAGGAAAATCAATGTTTTTTAAAAATGCGAAAAAGTAAAATAGAAAATTGTATAGAATAAATCGAACAATAGCAAAAAAAATCTTTCTGGATGTGTTGAATCTGATGTTTTCCATGTACTAGGTTTTTCTGCCCAAAGTAGCAAAATGTTTTATCGCCTCGCCTAGGCCTGTTTCCTTCAACTGTGCCTAAAGTTCATATGGAAAAATGAATGGGAAAAATGTGTTTTGGGACCCCCCTTTTTTCATGGTCTCCCCTTGACAAATTACCCCGAACCTTTCCATGCGTCATGTGCAAACTATTTAAAAAAAGTAGCAGTTTTTTAAACGTTTCGTGGAGATTCGTCAAATGGCGCCAAAGTTATTAACTTTCTTTGAAAACACAATCGTAACTATAACTACCCAGTGGCGAGTGTGAGAAATTGGATTACTTACTGGTTGGGGGAAGTGAAACCCTCCTCAAACAGCAACCACAATCCTTGTCAGGGTGAGGCACAAGCAAACTACAAATTAACCTGTGCTCAACCCTCTGGTACTTTGACACACAGCAATCAGTCTTAACTCGAGATCAATGTGTAAAGTCTTTTTACACTTCAATCAAAATAAAGTGAAAAGACATCAAAAGAAAAATCCCACACCCATTAAGGAAAATAGACTAAAATGCATTAAATAAATAAAGCAATCAAAAGAGGAGGGACCGGGATCAGTTAAAGGTCCAGCATACATGCTCCCATCTTGGAGGGTGGCTGTTCCTATTGAGAAGAGAAGTGAGCCTGCGGTTGGAAAATCAATGAAGTTGGGGAATCTTCCTTATTGGAAAATAAAGCCCTCACACACCCAAGTGGGGGTCATCCTTCATTATAGGCCTTGTAAGGCTGTTGCTACAATGCCCCACAGGCCCCATGAGAGGGCTCTTCTGCGAAGATCCTCTCTTTTAGCTTTTAGCTGTGATGATGAGTGCGGGCGTGTGGGGATAGGATAATATGTGCAGTGAAGTGTGATTAAAACTACCTACAGGGTACCGTAACATTTTAATCAGTGGTCCCCTTGGCAGGGTTAAAAACAGGTGAGTGTAATTTCTCAAGGGGGTTACGAACCGTGACAATCTCGGAATGTGTGATCAAAAGGTCAACATGTTTCATTCCAATGTGGTCCAGAAGGGATCTGTGTAGTTTCTTCAGGACCAACTGAATAAAATATCCTTACCTCACTGCTGAGCTGAATAAGTGGTTTGATAATAAAAAGTTACTTGTGATGATCTTAAGGGATGCTCAAGGTTCTTTGTACCTACAGATACACGCCCTACTTGGATCCCAAATTCTAACCCTGCTGGTGTTGTTATTGATGCACCTTAGGTCAAGGCAGAGAACTGTGTATAAATTGCGGCTTCAAATAGTCAGACATGGAGATTAGCGTGTGACCTACCCCTCTCTGCCCGCCTGGAGGTACCGGTCCCACGAGGAGCTAGGCCTGATGAGGTAGCATGACACCCACTTGGGTGTGTGAGGGCTATATCTTCCAATAAGAAAGATTCCCCCACTTCATTGATTTTCTAATCACAGTTTCACTTCTCTTCCTCATAGGAACAGCCACTCTCCAATTGTGTACATTAAATAAATCAAGGCCAAAATCAAAAACATCCAATCATTTTAACCGGAGATATGCAATTTTAAAGCTTCACGTCGAAATAGCGTAAAAAAAGCCCAAAGCACCACTCGCGGCTGTCTGGTCATACAAGTTCAAGTTCAAGAAGACTTTATTTCGGATTAAATCCATAAAAGTACATAAAATCAATATAAAACATTTGGCAACAATAGATAAAATCTTTAAAAATAAAGTATCCACACAGCTAATACATACTGATTACATACATAAATCAGATTGACATTTTTAAATATTTTTTCCGTTTATGCCAAAAAGCCCCCAAGAAATTTGCCACTGCAAACACAATGTGTGCGGCCATTTCGCTCTTGAGAATTCTAAAGGCTTCATAACACCTTATGAAGCCCAGGTTCCTACAAATAGGAATGATCCACTTTCTGCGGGACTCAGTATAGCCCGGACAAAAAAATATAAAATGCAGCTCAGTTTCCTCGCTTACGCTGCATGCCGGGCAAGTACTGGATGTCGACAGGGACCAGGAGCTAGTGAAAGCACGAATTGGCAAAGACCCGTGCCTCCATTGCAAGTAAAGCTTCCTGATAATTACAGGGTAAACATTATCCAAGGCCAATTCGAAGGTGTATGTACTCTTCATAAGGAGGAATTGATTTGTTAGGGACCCTAGGGATTTGGAGGGTCGAAGTAAAGGAGCCTTAGAATCATGATACACCTTGATTAGGGCCTTTTTAGAAAGCTTGGAACAAGCATTACCAGGATCGTTCCATAGTGCATCTAGTCCTAGGCTCATCAAACTATTCCTTATGAATTTAAGCCAAGGAATATTTCCCGAGTT
Source organism: Triturus cristatus (assembly GCF_964204655.1). Lineage (NCBI taxonomy): Eukaryota > Metazoa > Chordata > Amphibia > Caudata > Salamandridae > Triturus > Triturus cristatus. Next base: position 955,345,626 of record NC_140588.1, on the reverse strand, counting down.
TGGGAAGCTGAGAACTTCCAGGAGGCCCTGTCTATAGTGAATCAATTCAGGCACCGTCCATAATCTGCGCCAGTAGATCACAGGACGAAATGCCAACTCTTCCTCCAGTGGTCTAATGCCTAGGTCAAGTCGTAGAGGCACTAGCGGAGTACTCGGAGGAAGAGCTGCTAAACACCTAAGGAATCTATTCTCCTCCTTTGTCAGGCTGTCCAGGATTTTGTGACCCCATAATTCACTCCCATAGGTAACTGCTCCTCTTGCTTGTACCCTATAAATATGGAGAGGAGGGCCTATGGGTTTAAGGGTTGACCTATTCTTCCCCACCATTGCTAATATTCCACCAATATATTGCGCCAGCTTCAACCTTGTTTTCTCCTGATGTTGACCCCACCCCAATTCCTCGTTGAGTGTGACACCAAGGTATTCGAAGGTGCTCACTCGATCTAGTACATTTTCCCCAATGCGAGGGATACGATGAAACCTGGGTGGCGGATTGAAGGCCATAAATTTGGTCTTTGTGGTGTTGATTTCCAATCCATGCTCTCTACAGAAGTCCCCAAAACCATCCAGAACACGCTGGATTCCCATAGGTGACTTGGAGAGAAGGAGGGTATCATCTGCAAACATAATTGCTGGGACCCTCCTTCCCGCCAACCTCGGGACATCCGAATTGGGGACCCCATTAAGATTGTCAATAACCCCGTTAACAAAGAGGCAGAACAGGGTCGGTGCAAGTACGCACCCCTGTCTTACCCCTCTCTCAACGGGAAACTTGTTAGAGAGTACACCCTGCGCACCGCACCTCACACGGGCATAGGTGTTTGTATGGAGGCGGATGATCATATTCAGGAGATCAGCTGGCATCCCAACTTTCGCCAGGACTTCCCAGAGTTTACCACGCGGAACAAGGTCAAACGCAGCCCTTAAATCTACAAATACAGTATAGAGGCTGCCACCCTCCAGCTGTATTGTTTTCCAATGTAGAAGGGACAGCCTAAAGACCTGGTCCACGGTGGAGATCTTCTGGCGAAACCCAGCCTGAAGAGGGCTCAGAACATCCCTCTCCTCGATCCAGTCCAAAAGTCGATCCAACAGAAGCCTCACAAAGAGTTTCTGTGGAACGTCTATCAGACTGATCGGTCTATAATTGGCGGGGAGCAAAGGTGAACCCCTTTTGAAAATGGGCACAATCTCCGCCCCAAGCCAAGTTGGAGGAAGTGCCATCCCATGAATGATTGCATTGAACAGTATCAGAAAGTATAGTGCCCAAATTCTGACTTCATGCCTTAGGAGATCGCCTGGGATCTTATCTAAGCCTGGCGCTTTTCCTAAGGAAAGGCAAGTAATTGCCCTTTCCACTTCCTCCAGCTTAAAGTCTTCCATCTCAGTGCAACCATCAATGGGGTCCGCTAAGCTCTCAGGTGGAGTTCCCATTTGGTCTAACCCGGCTCTGCTATAGAGGGACGAGAAATGTTTTTCCCAGACTTCAGCTGTAACATTACCTTCTATTGCCATGACAGGCTCAGCAGAACCATGTCTGACTATATGCCAAAATTTTTTGGAATCTCTAACTTTAAGAGCAGATGTTATTTCTGACCAGTTCTCCCAGTCCCAGTCTATTTTAGCGGCTTCAAGACGGGACTTATAGGCCACCCTCTTTTCCCTAATCACAGAGGATGATTCCTTATTTTTAAGTGCTTGGAGGAGATCTTTCTTAGCTCCCCTACAGCTGGCATTGAACCAAGAGGCTCTTTCACTCCTCGGTTTCCTGCCCCGGACCACAGGATTCAATACCTCAGCTAAGTTGGCACATAGGGTCTGATGGATATCCTCAAGGGAAGAACAACCTCCCGGCGAGGGCAATTGAGGGAGAAGGCTCTCCATTCTTTCAAAAGTTACAACCACTTGCTCATATATAGCCCTTATACGGTTCGGTTTCTCTAATAGTCTATCCCACCTCAGTCTTCGTCTGTTGCTAGACAGGGTGAGACTAGGGGCAGGTGAACTATTTCCCCGAGTTTCTAACCTGAGGAAACCATCCGCGGCTAATGAGATGATTAAGGGGTTGTGATCACTATCGGCCCTTTGGGCAATTTTAAAATCTAGTGCCAATTTCCAGTCCTGGAGTCTGATCAGTATGTAATCGATCCGGGACTCCTGCCTTGATCTATTAAAAGTTGGCTGGGGCGGGTTATCCCCCTTGAACCTACCATTGCATGCTCTAAGTGAATTTGCCAATGTTAATGTTAGAACTTGCAATAAGAGGGGGGATGCTACCCTGACTGGCGGACCTACAATTCTTTGGATTCCCCAAAAATCATCCTCCTCACTACTAATCCCATCTAGATACGTCGGGAGTGGTTCAAACTGAATATTAAAATCCCCTCCGACCAAAAGTATATCTGGGCCAGTGAGGGAGTCAAGAAAAATCCCTAAATCCTCCAGTGTCCTTGAGGTGGCTGCAACTCCAACCGGTCTAGAGTATATATTTACCAGAGTCAGACCCGCCCCATTGGGCCAACGCAAGACGACACATAGGATATCCAGAGAATTAGTTTCTACCACCTCGGCAGTACAACCTAAATGACAAGCAATCCATATTGATAGTCCACCGGACGGGCGTCCCTTCCCGCCCCATCTAGCTGGAATATCAAAAATTGCAAAACCGGGGTGACTAAGATTTTCTCTGGCCCACGTCTCTTGGAACATGCATATATCCTGTTCTTTAATAAAGGTTTCCCAATCAGTGTTGCCTAACTTATTGGGGAGCCCAGCCACGTTCCATGACAAAATCTCTAAAGCCCTCATTGTTCTAGTTACAGGCATAAAAGCCTCATGCGGGATACTTTCTTCTATCCTTAAAAGAGCACAGGCCCCCAGCTCACTTTGTGCATTGCTTGAGAACCCCTGTAGAACTTTGGCCTTTCGTGGGAAGCAACCTCCCGCCGCCTCCACCCCGTTCTCCCTGTGTGCGGAACAGTAAGATTCGATAGCTATTTCATCTATGGCCACCAGAGCGTGTTCCAAGGGCCCTGAGTGAGCCGCCAGTGAGGACATATGTTGCCTATGAGAAATGGAATGGTGTAGACAGAAAGTCGACCGTTTGAAAGTCGAATCCATACCCTCATCCTGGTCCCCCTGTATGCTATGCCCACAGACAAAAGAAGTACTGAGTCAATCGCAGTCATCGACTCCTGATAAGGCCCCAAATCTATTAACAGTTTCGAGGGGAGTAAATGGTAGCATGTAGTTCGCCCTCCGAGGTCCCATTCTGTGATTCCCAGGTGGAACCGTAATCCATTCTGTTGCATTTTCAAATGCCACAGAACTGGGTACATACATGTTACAATGTGGAACAAGGGGAGCAGATGTTGCTACGAATGGGTGAGAACGGGCCACCATTTTTCTTGGAGCCCTGGGATGTACATTATGAGAGACTATTGATCTTGGGTAAAAGTAAGATAATACACGGGGGTTTATAGATCCCCATGTAGAGCCCAAGGGGTAGTCTAAGATGTATTTGACTGCATTAGGGTCTCTAAAATTAATAATGATTACATCCCCTTCTAGGTCTTTGGTTCTTCGGCCCAACCAAGGAAGTCTCCGAACATGCAGTATCTCTCCGTTAATGTTGGGGGGAAGGGGTCTATTTGTCCTAAGCCAGTGCACGATTTTGTTTTTTAGGTTGTAATAACCCTCATTTCTGCCCTTATCCAGAGGTGGAACTTCAGTTAACACCACCACATATGGTACCGCCTCTGGGGGCAAATTAACTTGATGGCTACGTAGGTCACTTGCTCTAACTGAGAGATGATTCTCCCCCTTCTCATTTGGGGCTGTTACTCTGATAGGATTTACTATTTCCTTCCTTAGTTCACCATCTACATGTTCACCCTGACTTAGATTAGTTGCGGTGGCAGTAGGCTTATCCCTGCGCTTAGAATTTGAGCTACCTATCTCGTTAATCCTAGAGTACGTGGGAAGTGGATCTAAATCCATAGGTGGAGACGAATAGTGAGTAGAATCTTTCGGTGTCCCTGAATGTTTTGTGATTAAAGATTCTAAATTCCCCAGTCGTGACTCTATATTTTTTAATCGTTCTATGATAGGTAAAGTGAATGATCTAATCAATTTCTCGATGCTCTCAAGATGTGATGTCATTGTACCTAATTCAGGTAGGAGCAGCGGGGAGCGAGATAAGTCAGGAGGGGGAAGAACCAGGGAGGTGGAGGGTGTTGCAGCCAAGTCACGTGTTATTAAGAGTGGCAATGGAGCCTTTGTCAATGTTGCAATGCTCTCATTTTGTATGGGGCCCTTGCCAAAATTGGTGTGATTAATATTGCCACTTGGCAATTTACCTAGCCTCTTTCTTCTCTTAAGCGGAGGGGGCCTTATAACTTTGGACACCAACGCCCTCCCTGCCTTCTTAAAAGTGGTCTTGGCCCTCGGTTCAGTTGGAATAGTAACAGTGTCGATTTCCTTTCCAGATATGGTAGAAGTACTTGCGGGAGACAAATTAGTTAAAACTGGTAACAGGTTAAAATTACTGGGTGTAGGATCAATTGTTCTTAACAGCTCTGGGACGTTGTCCATGGCTAGCGCCTCCTGCGTCAAGGTAGAAGGGCTTGGCACAATAAGGGACGGAGTCAAAAGAGATGTGCTGTCCAATAATGTCCTATTTTTCATACACTCAATGGAGCGACGTCGCTCAGCCCTTCGTTCGGCGAGTGTAGTCTCCTTGTCCGTGGGTACAGTCATCTTTTTAAAATAGTCTACCAATGTTCCTTTGGTTGAGGCACCATATTTAACAGGGGAATTGTTAGCTACAATATCAGCCATGTAAATACTAACAGTGTCGAACTGAGGACTCACGGTTAGTAGATGTTACAGATAGGGAGTTCCCCCAGTCCGGTCTCCTCGTGTCTCGGAGGGTCTCAGAGGGTCCGCCCTTAGTCCGGGCTTTGTCCCGGGTGATGTCCCGCAAACGCGTCCCGCGATCGCGTGGTATCCTCTGGTCTTATGCCGTCCGTGGATAGAGGGGGCGGAGACACGGGAAGAGGCGGCAGGTGTGCTGGCTGGAACACGCACAGCCTGCTGGTCCTCGCAGTCCCGTCCTCCTGCACAGCAGCACCCCCCACAATCAGCGATGCCCAACGGGGGTCCCAGCACTCAAAGACAGATGAGATGTGGCACAGCGAGGCTCCCAGATGCAGGCAGCGAAACGGGTCAGTTCTCCCTCACGAGCGGCACCTGCGAGGCTGGGGCCGCGAGGAGTTTTCTGTAATCAGCAGGGGGCGGAGACACGGGAAGAGGCGGCAGGTGTGCTGGCTGGAACACGCACAGCCTGCTGGTCCTCGCAGTCCCGTCCTCCTGCACAGCAGCACCCCCCACAATCAGCGATGCCCAACGGGGCTCCCAGCACTCAAAGACAGATGAGATGTGGCACAGCGAGGCTCCCAGATGCAGGCAGCGAAACGGGTCAGTTCTCCCTCACGAGCGGCACCCCTCATACAAGTCCGGGAGAAAGTGGCAAGTTCAGGCCGACTGCTATTAAGTGCTGGTCGGAAACAGGGACCAGGTTAGCCCTGCTGAAAAGCTACCTTCTCAGTCTGGCGCAGAGAGTCCAGTTCGTGGTGGATGGGGCTGCAAGGAGCAGGGAAGTGTCACCGATGGCCGTTAATACAGCACGAGGCGCAGGGCCTGGCCTTGCTGGATGGACGCCACTGTAGCACGAAGATCCTGTTGTCGTTGCCAATGGTCGGGCTGGAGCTTCACATTGGTGCTTACCGCGGGCGGTTGATGCTCTAGCACAAAGGGTCGGGTTGGCGGAACTTTCTGTTAGCTGGCAGTGTGAGCAACAAGATTTTAGTGCCAACAGGCCCGTTCAGTTGCGAAGAGCCCAGACACTTCAACTCAGCTCTACTGAGCTACGCAAATGTTCTAGGACCTGAGGGACACCACTTGGGGGTCAGGGCTTACTCTAGCTGGAGCTGAGTGCTGGTTTAGGTAGTTGGGAGCCTGTTATGTACCTGTAGTTCTGAAAAGGAGGCCAGCAGACTAGCCCTTGGAGTCACTCTGGGAGCCCTGGGTTCAGTTGCAGGTCCAATCCCTCTGACATAGGCAGGAGGGCAGTGATAAATGAATGACATAACATGAAATGTGCACAGCTACTAAGAGAGTGTCCAGGTGCTACATCATGGGACTAGTAGGGGACTTAAGGAGTTACTGGCTAACGAGATACACCTTCAAGAATTTACGAAAGGCCAATTAATTTCTTAAGCTCCTCAGCTGCACGGGGAGGAGATTCCCTAATTTGACCGTACAGACCAAAAAAGACGCACCACCTCATCTAGATTTTTTGAATGGGGAACCATTATCAGGTGAGCTCTACTAGACCCCATGTCCCTATTTGGCTGATACTCATGAATTCTTTTGTTGAGATAATGAGGGTCGGAATTATAAAAGGGCCGATGGGCAAGCATTAAAGCTATGACCATAATCCTCTTGTTAGCTGCTAGACCTGGCATCATTGGCGTAGGTCTCCCTTCCATTTTTTGCTGTTGCCTCATATGTTTTTGCTGGTTTTAGATGCTTTGGGCATTGTGCCACTGCTAATCAGTGCCACAGTGCAATTGCTCCCTATTGTAAATTGATGTATCGAATAGTGACTCCATGATTGGCTTATTTGGTTTACTTGTCAGACCCTTGTACAGTGCACTGCGTGTGCCCAGGGCTTGTAAATCAAATGCTGCTGGTGGGCTTGCAGCACTGGTTGTGCCACCCATCAAAAGCAGCCTGCAAAGTGCGTCTCAGGCCTGCCATTGCAGAGCCTATGTGCAGTCTGTGACTGCCATGTTGACTGGGCAAGTGCACCCAGTCCCTAAACCTTCCATGTTCTTCATAGCAGACACCCCTAAGGTAGGTCCAAGGACAGGGTGCATTGTAAGTAAAAGGTAGGACATGCCCTGATGTGTGTGGCATGTCCTCATAGTGAATTAAAGCCATTTTCGTGTTTCACTATTGCAAGGCTACCTGTTCCCCATAGGCCAGAATGGGCAGTTTGATTATAACACCTTATAATCCTACCTGACCGATGGAACATGGTAGAAATTCGAGTTTTGTGTGCCTGAACTCAGAATGATAAAATACATCTTTTAGTGAAGTTGGTTTTAACATTCTGTGTTTGAAAATACCACTTTTAGAAAGTAGGTATTTTCTTGCCTAACTATCCAAGCCTGCTTCAGCTAGGTTGTGTATTCCATGTCTGATTTGTGAGTGACAGGGGCTGGGGGATTCCAGGGGACAGGGTGAGTCAGCACAGAGCTGAATAAACCCATCTGCATGTAGAGTGGTGGGAGGAGTTGCACCTGGGACCTGAATAGGGCTGTGCTTGCTTTCCACAATGCTGGCTCCAACTTTCTGGCTGCTTGTGTGGGTGGGGGGTGTGAGTTGGACCATCAATAGCCCAAGAGCTGTACCAACCCGGACTAAGAATGGGCTCAAAAAGGAAGATTTCATTCTTGTCTGGTTTGCATTGCATATGATTATCCCTGAACCAGCAAATAACCACCCTGTGCAGTATGGACAAGCTTTCTAAGTGGTATCTTGTGTCCCTCATACGAGAACATTGATTGTGTATTATCAGCATAAGAGATGATATTAATGCCAAATGATTCCACTAGGGCCGCCAGCGGGGCATTTAGATATTAAACAGTGTAGGGCTCAATGCGGAGCCCTGGGGAACTCCGCATTTAAGGCGTTTTGCCTCTCGAAAAATGTGACTTTGTCCACACTGACGGTTCTCTAGCAATTGAAAATGATGTCAGCCATTTTAAGGTCATTTCCCCAAGTTCGATATTAGTCAGTCGGTGCAGGAGAATGTGATGCGATACGGTATTGAAATCCGCGGACAGGTCTAATAGAATGAAGGCTGAGTTGTGACCTTGGTCCAAAGACAGCTTCAAGTGTTGTGACTTGTGCGGAAACCAAGTTGGAGTGGGTGGAGAAGATGGTTGGATTCTGGAAACTCTGAGACCTGCTTATTAACAACAGACTCCATAATCTTGGCAGCTGCAGGAAGAGAAAGACTTGGGTCTAAAATTAGACAAAGTCTTACAGTCGGAAGTGGGCTTTTTCAGCAAAGGGCTAACACTAGCTTTTTTCCATATTTCTGGAACAGTTCCTGTTTGTAGGGAGGCGTTAACACCTCCGCATACACTGGACCAGGGACTTACACAAAATGCCTCAGGATGTGTGGGGTGGGGGAGGGTCATGGATCTAGGGAGAGCCAGATTTGAAAGAAAAAAAACGTACTTTCAGCTCTTACTCCCTCAGAGGTGTGAAGAAGAGAAGCATGTTGTCTGGAATGGGATAGGACGAAAAGAAAGAGGTACAGACTGGGAAGGAGAAGATGGAGATACCCGAATATGGGTCTGAATTTTGTCCATTTTGTCTTCAAAGAAATCACTTAACTTCTGCATAACGTAGGGTTGGTTTCTACCGGGGGGAGCACACGCTTTTAAATCCATAAAATGGGATACAATTTAAAAAATTTCAGAGTGTAAAGTTTTCACCGAGCTAATTTAATTTTATTGCGATACTTTCCGAGGGTCTGTTGAGATATTACTTTATCTGCATCCTCATACTGTGTTCTCCAGATTCTCTCAAGCCTTTTGCAATTTTTCCTTTCTAAACTGAGTTCTGAATAGAACCAAGGTGCTGTAGTAGTAAATCTCTGCTTAGATAAAGTATAAACTTTATTAGGGGCTTTGGTATCTGCCGCCTCGAGCCATTGATTGACTAAGGAAGCATCCTTGTTAGCTTTACCCGATAATGTGCGCGGAGAGCATCAGGATCTTCTGCAGTTTGGGAATCTGTATCTTATTCCATGGTCTTGCTGTGGAGACACCAGTATTATTATAGTAACCGCTGATTTCTAAAAACACCATAGCCATTTTATCATCGGTGTTGTCCATATAGAGATTTAGGTCTCCGAGGATGGTAAAGTTATTGTGCTTTATAGTAGTAGGTGCCAAGGCAGAATCTAGGGAAGTAATCAATTCTGCAGTGTATCCTGGGGGTGATATAATAGGACTCCCACAAAGAAAGATCGAGCAGAAACACATGCACTTCCAGATCCACACGGACCCAAAGACCACCCTAAGAGGCACCCTCGTCTACAGACCGCCAGGACCCTGGCCTCAATTCTGCGATTCCATCGCCGACCTCATCAGCACGCACGCGCTGACCTCCACCGACTACATCCTCCTCGGAGACCTGAACTACCACCTGGAGAACAACAACGACAACAACTCATCCACCCTGATCGACAACCTCGCCAACCTCAGACTGAAACAGCTCATCACGACGCCGACCCACATCGCCGGCCACACGCTAGATGCCATCTTCTCCTCAAGCCCCCACGTCACCTTCAGCCACGCCTCCGAACTCACCTGGACAGACCACCACTGCATCCACTTCTCCTTCCGAAAACCCCTCACACACCACCGCACCCTACAGACCCCCACTGCTGCTGGGGCAAAGTAACTGAAGAACAACTGCAGACAAGCCTCGCACTCAACCCTCCGACTAATCCCACCAATCCCGATGAGGGTGCACTTACCCTCGAACGCTGGATGAACGACTGCACCTACACCGTAGCCCCGCTGAAAAAACCCACCAACAGAGACACCAGCAAAAGAGTCAGCTGGTTCACCCCGGAACTCCTCGACTCAAAACGCACCTGCCGGAAATTGGAGAACATATGGCACAGCGACAAGATGCCAGACAGCCGCGCTGCCCACAAAGACGCCATCCGCAACCACCACCACCTCATCAGGACCGCCAAAAGGACCTCCTTCACAGACCGCCTTGACAACAATGCACACAACAGCAAGGAGCTTTTCACCATCGTGAAGGAACTCTCCAACCCCAGCTCCAGTGCCAACGAGATCCCACCATCGCAAGCCCTGTGCTACTCCCTCGCCACCTTCTTTCACCGGAAAATCACCGACATCCATGACAGTTTCAAACCCCGGACGTCCCCTGCAGACCTCACTGCACTGGACCCACCGCACCCCACCACCCACAACACCCTGACAATCTGGGCCAACGTGAGCATCGAGGACACAATCAAGACCATGGGCACAATCCACTCCGGATCCCCGTCCGACCCTCTCCCGCACCACATCTTCAACAAAGCCAGCAACTCCATCGCACCCCACCTGCGCAACATCATCAACCTCTCCTTCGAGACCGCCACCTTCCCTGAGAACTGGAAGCACGCAGAGATCAACGCCCTACTGAAGAAACCCAAGGCGGAGCCGAGCGACCTCAAGAACTTCCGACCCATCTCCCTGCTTCCGTTCCCAGCAAAGGTCATCGAGAACATAGTTAACACCCAGCTCACCCGTCACCTCGAAGACAACAACATCCTGGACCTGTCCCAATCAGGATTCCGCAGCAACCACAGCACCAAGACCGCCCTCATCGCCGCCACAGACGACATCAGGATCCTTCTAGACAACGGCGAGATGGCGGCCCTTATCCTCCTGGATCTCTCTGCCGCCTTCGACACCTTTCTGCCACCGCACACTACGCACGTGACTCCAAGACGCAGGGATCCGGGAGAAGACCTTGGACTGGACTACCTCCTTCCTCTCCGGCAGAACTCAGAGAGTCCGCCTCCCCCCGTTCCGGTCCGAGGCCTCCGAGATCATCTGCAGCGTCCCTCAAGGATCCTCCCTCAGCCCGACGCTGTTCAATGTCTACATGGCACCACTAGCACGCATCGCCCGACAGCACGACCTCACCATAATCTCCTATGCCGACAACACGCAGCTGATCCTCTCCCTCACCAAGGACCCTCTCACCGCCAAATCCAACCTCCACCAGGGAATGAAGGCAATCGCCGACTGGATGAAGGAAAGCCGACTTAAGCTGAACTCAGACAAGACGGAGATCCTCATCCTCGGGTCCAACCCCTCAGCATGGGATGACTCATGGTGGCCCGCAGCACTGGGGACCACCCCGGCTCCCACCGACCACGCACGCAACCTGGGAATCATCCTAGACTCAAAACTCACCATGACCAAACAAGTCAACGCAGTCTCCTCCACCTGCTTCAACACCCTCCGCATGCTCCACGAGATCTACAGATGTATCCCGACAAACACGGGGAAAACAGTCACCCAGGCCCTAGTCAGCAGCAGACTCGACTACGGAAACGCCCTCTACGCCGGAGCCTCGTCCAAGCTCATCACAGACTGCAGAGAATCCAGAACGCCTCTGCACGCCTGATCCTCGACGTCCCACGCCGCGACCACATCACCCCCCACCTGAGGAACCTGCACTGGCTACCCGTCAACAGGAGAATCTCCTTCAAGCTCCTGATCCACGCACACAAGGCACTCCACAAGACCGGACCAGCCTATCTCAACAATCGACTCTCCTTCTACGTACCCAACAGGAAACTCCGCTCTGCTGACCACGCCCTGGCCACGGTTCCGCGCATCCGTAGAACAACCTCCGGAGGCAGGTCCTTCTCCCACCGCGCCGCCAGGACCTGGAACACCCTCCCCCTCTACCTACGACAAACCGAAGACCTGCTGACCTTCAGGAGACAACTCAAGACCTGGCCCTTCGACCAGTAGCAGCAGCAATCCCCCCCCACCCCCCTCCACCCCCAGCGCCTTGAAACCCTTACGGGTATGTAGTGCGCTTTACAAATTACATGAATGATTGATTGATTGAAAGAGACAGGCAAAAACCGAGGGCCTCTGCCCCTTTCACATCCTCAATGGAAAAGGTAAATCAGCATATATTATTTTTAAAACCAATTGCCAGACCCCCTCCTGTTTATTTGTATCCAATCCCTATAAACACAGACATAAATCTCAGGGAAGGCTAGTTCAATATCGGGGGAGAAGTCCTCTTTTATCAAGGGTTCTGTAATGAATATACAACCCATTTAAAGTCTTCTAGAAAGTTATAGATGTCAGTTGTATGTTTGTCTGAATATTGAGGGCAGCATTCAAAATAGTCTCCTCCCCTGTTCCATCCCCTTTGCCCTTAATACCTGTGTTAGCAAAGTGTAGACAAGGTTTACAGTTAATATAAGAAATAGGACCTGGGCTCTAGGGTAAGGCAGGTGTTGGTGTTAAGCTCAGGTAAATCTTCAGCAGTATAGCTGGTACGTGCACCGCTATCTGGAGAGAAACTGGCATAGTGGCTGGCGCTAGCCACTAATGGGACTTGGACGTGTGCAGATGGGCATGCCCATGGTACGTCAGCGGCGCATCTGCAATACAGGCATGTTTTTATGCACAGAGCTCTTCAGGTGTGAGCATCTGCAATGGCAACAACTAGAGTGTTGGTGCCTCTCGAAGGTAACACCAATAGGAAGCCGGGGCGAGGAAGTCCTCATAGCCCACCACCTAGGACAGGAGAAAATTTCAAAAAGTGATGTGTAGAGAGGTAAATTATAAATGGAATTCCTAAAAACAAGCAGATTCAATTCAGATTCAATGACAAACAAAGTACCAAATGCGGTAAACATTAGTAGTGATCTTGATTGTCCCCCTCAATATAGAATAACATTTAGATTAGCACGTCCCTGCTGCAGGTATGTTTTGATGCACTGAGGTCATCAGGTTTCAGTGTCTGCACTTGCAACAACTAGAGTGCTGCCCCCAAAAGTAGCCCCTCTAGAAGGTAACACCAGGAGGAAGCCGGGACGAGGAAATACTCGCAGCTCATCCCCTTGATAAGCAGAAAATGTCAAACAGCGATATGTAGAAATGTAAGTGCATAGTTAAGAATGCAGGTCCTAAGATTCAATTCAGATTCAGCAGACAAACAATAAAGTCCCAAGTGCAGTAAACATTAGTAACAATCTAGATTGTGCCCTCAATCTAGTACAAGTATTTGCAATGCAATAGGTCTCGCATTTAAGAAAGTTTAAGCAATTGGCATTGTAAATGACAATGCCTTTTATTTATGTTTTAAAAACGAAAACAAAACAAAACAAAAATAAAAGGCATTGTTATTTGCAATGTCAATAGCTCAAACTTGCGCAAATGCGAGACCTATTGCATTGCAAATGCTTGTCTATTCAGAGGGACAAGATCAGTTGGCACTGTTCATGAGCGACACGGTGTACCTGCACGTGTCGATACTGTAGTTTAGATGCTTCTAGACCAAGCGTGGGAAAATGGGCTCTGTAAGATCAGTAATTATTAAGGAACTCTTAAAAAGCTACTCTGGAATTTTACTCGACTCCCGATTTTAGGTGACGGGTTACAAATCAATTAAAAAAATAAAGACGGGTTTACAGCTGGTTTTATTTGCTTCATTTGTTATACTCCACTAAAAGCAAACGTTCCCCAGAACGACTCTCGGGTTTGCCTGCTTCATACAATCTCTAGTCCCAGGCTTCTCAGTGAAATAATGATACTAGCTGGATACTAATTTTGACGCAGCACAATTTCCAGTGGTAAAAACGAACATAGCATGTGGGGATGTAATACAGCGCTAATATGCATCAATGGTCTCTCTCTGGCGGCACCTTCTAGCAACATGAATAGGCTGTGCTGAGCGCGCGTTGTGCTGAGTGTTCAGAATTCCCCGCATACTTGCAGTGCACTCGTTTTATTGCATGCAACCTCGTTTACATTTTCTTGCTCCTTCGCGTGTGCAGATCTTTCTTGCAGAAGTCACCCCAACCCCTGAACTACAACACACGTCTTTTTAGTCGATATTTGGTGGTAGAAACCTCTGTTTAGGCCATACACGTTTCAGTAAAACATACACTGCCCACTCACACCGACGCACTGGCCCTTGCACACGCTGACTCGTTCCGGTGACCTCCCCGTGCACTCTGCGGGGACTTAACTAGCTCGCATTAGCAAAGAACCTCGTCCATGCTTGCTCTTGCACAAACATTTTATCACTTTAACGCGTGTCTATCGCCTTACTGCTCACGCTTGTACAAATGCTTCTGCAATTTCACTCTTGAAGGAACCCTCTCGCACGTCCACTGGTGGTGACCCTGTACACTGTTACTTCTGAATGGTAATTGTTGCACCCACACACTCAAAACCCATCTAACACAAACCCTCTGCATTCACTTTGCGTGGACCTTCTGGCAGAGTTCCCAGTGCACATTCACTTGCACACAGACCCTTTTGCACTCTCACTCGTAGTGCACACATCCTTGTGCACAGTCCTTCTCAGAGATTCTCTGGCAGGCTAACTTTTCTCAGACGTCCTTAGGTAGACCCTCACTCACACTCATTCATTCAGAGTTTCACTAGCACTCTCTTGCAGACGCATGGCAGATCCACTCGTGCACAGAGCTCTTGTGAACACTTGCACGTGCGACCTTTGTGAACGCTCACTGAAGATGTCCTTTGACGGGTGGAAGTTCAAGGAGCTGGTGGAGGAGGCCTCTACCTGTGACGACGACTTGGACTCGGTGAAGGCCCTGATGGCGAAACTGAAGCTGCAGACACGCCGGCCCTCTTACCTGGAGTGGAAGGCCCAGGTGCAGCACCAGCCCTGGAGGGCCCCCGAGAGGATGCCGGCATTCAAAGCCGTGGCCCGAGGGCGCGGCGAGGAGGCCACGAGCCCGCCCCGGAGCGGCCCAAGGAAGGCGCCGGTGCATGAGGAAGGTGGCGCCCGTCAGCCGCCCAGAGGCCCCAAGAGGGCGCCAGTGCACGAGCTAGTGGAAAGAGTGCCTGAGGGGGAGGGAGCGACCGCACCCGCTGAGCACCCACAGAGGCTGAGGACGTGCCACTGAAGAACACCCAGGGCTTCGCCACCCTGGGCCAGGCGCTGGAGTGGCTCTGGCAAGAGCAGGTGAGTTCTGTGCACCCCTAGATATCATAGGGTCTGGAGCAAATATTACGTATGCTGCATATTAGACTTTCGTCTGTGTTGTGTATCTAGATGCATGCATTTGCGGAATATATATAGATGTCACACAGCGCTAATATGCATTAATGGTCTCTCTCTGGCGGCACCTTCTAGCAACATGAATAGGCTGTCCTGTCCAACGCGTTGTGCTGAACGCGCGAGCCGTACTCATGCACATGGCCTGCCCTGTCCGACGCGTGCACTTGTCCTGTCCCCCTTCGGCCAAGAAACCGACAACAATAGATCTCGCCAAGGCGAGCAGCGCATGCGCTGCGTCACTAAGCGAGACCTAAAAAACGACCCAGCAAGATAATAGTCCAGAAAGGCAGTAGTCCACAGGGTTGTGGAAATCTATAAAATATCTACTTGTTCATGGGACAGGTTGCTTCATAAATCTACTTGCCCTGTAAACAAATCCACTTGTCCCTTTGGTGCCACGTTGTGCAGCGACAAATCATGGCAGCAATCTCATTATATAGGAGCTCTGATAACAGCCTCTCTGATTATGCCAGGCTCATACTATAATATTTTAGCAACTTTACACAGATCTTCATACTGGGGCTGGAAGTAGCAGTGAGCATTGGTTTCACGGTTGCAATGCCCTTTTGAGTCTGTGTGAACCTACTACTTTGAATGTTTTAGGGGTTTTCACTATCTCTTCTCTAATCTCTTTCTATAATGATAAAGGTTGTAAATTTACTCCTGACAAAGGCAGAAGTAAAACTTCTTCCAGTGTTGAGAAAGAAGAGATTGGAGGAAAGGTGAACGTGTAAACACTTAGCAGATGTTCGCTTGAGAAAATCTGCACATGTATATTTGCTCATACTAAAATGCACTTTTCAAATATTTTGTAGCAGTACCGTTTCCTAGCTTTCTTCTGTACTTTGTTATGAATTCATGCAAGCCGTAATTCTGCACTACTGCTAGGACATTTACCATTGGATGTACTTGTGTGATTATCTTTAAGAATTTGGCCCCTAATTAGGTCTGGCATTAACCAAGACCTTTTCCTTTTCTTAAAATTCTATCAATCTCAATCTAAGACCTTTTGGTTTTATTAAAATTCCATCTCTCTCTATCTTTCAGCTGACTTCACTGTGAGTGACAACATTCTTCTCTTTCACAAGGAGCATATTGGCACACAAAGTAGTTGTGTTCAGTGCAAGGGACTACTGTGACAATGTGTGCCTTTTGAGACCAAAAAATATTTTTGCTTTTTGCCAATGTTTGTTATAATGGTGAGGGCCCAGCAGCTACCACAACAATAACGTTTTACAGAAACCATGTCCAAATAAGAAACACTGACAAAACCAAAACGCTGACCAACATTGTCAGAACTATTAGCTTTGAAAATGTTTATTTATTTTGATGTTTCCCATAATCTTGTTGAAACTGGTTACACTGATTTTACATTATGAATATTTTGGGAAATACTAGCATGCAACAATACTTTTTACTAAATGATGCTTCAAAGAAATGGTAACTAAAATTTCACAGTAGATTAGTAAAACGTTTTTCTTTCTTAGTTGCATTTTTCTGTGAACATTTTATTTTGATAGCAAAGCATCATTAATCTTGCTTTCAAGATTCTACAAATATTTGTATCTAATCAGAGAGCATTCTGGGAGCATTATACGTAGCCTCATAGTGTTAAAATAGCAAAAGTGCGTGCACATTGTTATACTGGAAGCACTATCAGTTGTGCAGTCCGAGCTTGCAACACTTCCTTAGAGTGTGCAACCAAATAATGAAGGCTTTGCATTAACGAACCATGAATACAAGTTCAAACAGCATTAACATATGGACACAAATATAACCTTAACTGCAGACAATGCACTTCCCAGATCCATAATGTGGTACTGTGAACTGGCAGCCACAGGGTTTGTGCTGCTGGGGGGTTGGACTACTTGTCCCAAGGACAAAATAGTCATTAAAACTTGTTGTCCTTGACCTCAAACCATATGTCCGGGGTGTCTGGCTATAGGAATTCACACTCCTGAGTCCAGTAGGGTAGCAGTTCAGCAGAGTGGTGGTCCTTTAAGTAGCACAGAAGTTCTTCTTCCTGGCAGAGTCTACAGAGGTGCAGAAGTGTACTAAAGAATTGGTGTCTGAGGTCCGATATTTATACCAGGTGCCTCCTTTAAAGCGGGCGAAACTTCTAGAGGTTTCCCTTTGAAGTGCACAGGCTTCCGGCCTCACCTGCCCTGGCTCCAGACTAACTACCTTCCTTTGTGTGGAAGCAGGACACAGCCTGTTCACAGGTAAGTAAGGTTGTGCCCAGCTCCGCCCTCCCATCCTATCAGTGATGGCCCATCCAGGCACACCTAAGCTGTCCATTGTGTGTGACTATCTAGGAGGAATACACAAATCCCAACTGTCAGCTGCACCCAGTTTTGTGACCCAGTGACAGGCTAAAGTCACTAAATTGCGAAGGCTGGAAAATGTTGGTTTTCTAAATCTTTTCAAAATTCAAATTTTTTATTTAAAATCCAACTTTAACACAAAAGAGGATTTTTCATTACAGTTCCAAAGACACCAAACATGAACTGGTTGCCTGTTACAAATTGGAAGGTACAGCTTATAGAATATAATAAGGTAACTGCAGTGTTATCCAACAAGAGAGGTAGGCCTTGCAGTAATGAAATAAGAATGTAAGAGTTGTTCACTAAAAGCACATGTAGAACTTAAAAGTATATGTCCAACTCTTTAAAACACGTAAACTTGCCCTCTGGGCTGTTCAGTGCCTACCCTGGCAGTGATGTACATGTCTTAAAAAGGAGGGTTTGGGCACGGCAAAAGGTTTATTTTGCCAGGTTGAAATGATAGTTTAAAACTGCACACACAGGTTTCAATTGCAGACCTGAGACTTATTTAAAGGGATAATCAAGTGGTCGACACAATCAGTGCAGGCCCACTAGTGGCATTTAATTTACAGGCCATGGGTGCACATAGTACCACTTTACTAGGCACTTATGAGGAAAATTGAGTATAAGGCAAGTTTACCCTGATGAGAGCTCAAGCACTTTAGAACTGGTTAGCCGTGATAAAATGCGCAGAGTCGTAGTGGGGATGATATATGTTATATTAAATAAGGGCAGTGAGGAGTTTTTAGGGTTAAGGGATGGTTAGTGTTAAGGGGTACTGAATGGGAAAGGCGCCCCCCCTCAAAGGATGAATATGCAGGTCTGGCAGTAAGGGGAAATAAACAATTAAAGTGCTAGAAAACTTCCCACTTGACCTATATTTCTTTTTTATCTATTTGATGGGTCATCAACTGTTACACACGAGTCCAACCTTGATTATACTTGAAAATCAATTATTTTTTTTATTTTTTTAAATCCATTTAGTGCATAGTTTGAACTGTGCTTCTTATTTACAAGACAACATATCCAGGCAGTTAGCATGGTTCTTTCTTTTAACAAAAGTTATAAATGCATTTGATATAAATCCAATACCTAAATCACATTGTGTCCTGATGGACTGAAATCAACTCTCATCGCGATAAAAACCCCAAACTCACACCTCACTCACATACTCATCACTCGTATCACTGACACATACACATACTACACACACTCCGCGACAGATGGTAAAGGTGGCCGAGCGATGACCAGCGATGCGCACTGTCAATTGGTTCTGTGTAGAGTAGACAAATTTACGCCAGGAACCGCGTGCCAAAATTAGCCGCTTCCAGAAGTTGGAAGAGAAACTCCCAGCTGAGAGAGTCAAATGCTTTATCAATATTGGCAAGAAGTATGGCTGCGGGACGTCACAGCTCCGGGGCCAGAGTGATGGCATTATGGACCAGGCGAATGTTGTGGCGAGTGGCTCTGTGTGGCATAAAGCCAGATTGATCTAAGTGGATCAAATGCTGTATACAGGTCCGCAGGCGATCGGCTAGAACCTTGCCCAATAATTTGAGATCGAAATTATTTAAGGAGATGGGATGGTATGAGGATGGGTGTTCCGGTGGGCGGACAGGTTTTAAGAAAAGGACAATCTGGGCCTGCCGCCAATCCTGTGGTAGTATTTGCCGTTCAAGGGTATCCTGCACTGTCTCCAGAACGTGTTGGCCCAGTGTTGGCATATATGATCGAAGGAACTCCATCCATTGGAACCGGGGGCCCGCCCTGGGCGCATTGCGGGGGCATCAAGTTGGTCTCTCATCTGATCAGTACGTCTCGGGGGGAATATCTCTAAGGAACTCCGCAATGAGGGCCTCTGAGAGCTGTTCCTGCCCTGTATATAGTGTGAGAAGTAGCTCGTAAATTCTGCGGCAACCACCACTGGAGAGGTATGTAAAACGCCGTCTGTCCCTTGGATAGTTGGAATGGCGGCCGGGGACCGCTCAGCTTGACACAGTCTGTGTAACATTTTGCTTGATTTGTCCCTTCATTGATAAATCTGGTGTTGCGAAGCCAAACAGATTTCTTTTGCTTCGTACATGAGATTTTGTTGTATCTGTTGTTTTGTAAGGAGTAAATTGCACTGAAGAGAGGAACTGGGATTATGTATCTATTGTGTCTCTAGGGATGTATGCTGGTCCTCCATCTCGGCACGTTGGGCGGAGTGCTTGCGTTTCTCATTTGCTCGGTATCTAATGTCAACCTCCCCGGATTGTGGTTTTTAAAGCTTCCCAGAGAGTTTCAAGCCGGTGTTCATGTCCAAGTACTCCTGGATTGCCTCAGCAAGTGACGTCTGATAATCAGGGTTCCCAAGGTGCCTTGGAGACATTCGCCACCTAAAGGGAGGCTTTTGGAAATTTAGAAGAAGTTTGACCGTGATCGGGGAGTGATCCGACAACCCCCTGGGGAGCTGTGAGACTTGGGAGAATCTGTGAATGTAGCTACGTGGCGTGAACATGTAAGCTAGCCGGGACAGAGAACCATGGACTGTGAACATATTTGTGTAGCCTACCTCAGCGGGTTGATATTCACGCCATATGTCTGACCATCCCAGTGTGCCGGCGAATAGGGACAATTTAGATACATATGTGGAAGGGCCTAAACTGGACCTGCGCCTTCTATCAAGTGATGACATGACCTCATACAGTACCCTCCCAAAAGGGTTATACTCTCTGGAAGTTCACTCCACAGACAAGTGATATTGTCAACTAAAGTGGTCCGCAAAGGAGGGGGTGCATAAATGCTGACAATGTTAATGTGCTCTCCGTTGATTTTATCTGACAACAGAATATACCTACCCCCAGGATCCACCCAATGCTTCGCATGGTTGAATGGGACATGGCGGTGGATGAGAATAGCTGTCCTCCGAGATCCCCTCGTAAACCCAGCATGGTATATCAGATGATATCCAAACTTGGCCAAGCAGGAAGCCTTATTACCCTATAGATGAGTCTCCTGCATGAGGTGGATGTTAGCTCCATACCGCTTGGCCTGTCGAAGAATGGCACCCCGTTTGATTTTGTTGAGTAACCTCCTGACGTTCCATGTCACCATGGTCAGGTCACCCAATGGGGGAACATTCGCCTGAGCAGCCATTTATTGCTTGTAGATGTTTCCCTAGTATCAAGCTTAACGAGAAATGGATTGTGTGTCTGCGCGTGTGTGAAAACTAAACCTAACGTAACCAGGAACCCCATAAACCCCCATCCCCCCTCCCAGATACTGCCATGAACAAGGAGCATCTGTTGCGGTGAAGGGCGCCCCAGGTCCCCAACAGGGGAGCCCAGGGTTCCTCCTCCAATGGTTCCCAACCTTCCCGCTAAACATCAACATGGGGTACGAATGTCCGGGGCTGGACAGCCACATTGCGTATTGTCCACGCCAACTCAGTGCAGAATAGACGGAGCACGGCCTAACCCTTTTTGATGATAGGAGCCACACAACAATGTAAAAAAAAAATATACAAAAACAAGCTTCCAACAAACTAACACATAACTGGTGAAATCATTTATTTAATTTGCAAACAAATATTTAAAAACATCAAATCTCTATTATATATTATAGTTCAGTGAGCAAACCATAACTTGCGCCTCCATTATGCAGTGCTGATCACCTCTCATATTACATCACTCATGACATGTTAAGTGACATTGATGGCATTGAAAATTACATCATTGATGACACCATCTATGATACTCCTGATACTGCTATACTCCAATAAAAACTATACACATATTATATAATGTACTTGTGGTATGAGGGCTTAGACCCCATAATATGTATTACAACATTTAAAAAAAAGAATTAGGTTCCTTTATCTCTGCAAATATATCTATGATATGATATGAGCTTAGCTGCAATGTAAAAGTGCCATATGGTAAAACATCATAAGGTAATCACAATGTGATTACGCAATGTAATCTAACTCTACGCAATTACACGCAATGTAATGACTGACATTTATCCTAGGTGGTAGGTATGGTGTTCATCCTTGAAATATGGTTATTTTATGGAGTCTGATCCATCACAACTTTGAAACTTTTGCCATAAATGTGCTGATGAAAATGCTGACTTTGTTACTTGATGGCCAGCTCCCTTACCAGATCTGTAAATACAGTTATAACCAGTAGCGGCTCCTGAAGGGAGTGCTGCGGGGCGGTGGGGCGGGGTGAGGAGGAGCAAGGTGGGGGGTAGTAAACTACGGCATACGGCCGAACAGAGGTAAGTAAACAAATAAATAAATAATACTAATTTCATTGCGTGTGCTGCATTGCCAAATGCGATGCAGCGCGCGCAACAAAATTAGTTTTATTTATTTGTTTACTTACCTCCGTTCGGCCATATTACGTAGTTTACTACCCCCCACCCTGCCCCTCCCCTGCCACAACGCCCCCGCAGTAGTCCCTCCAGGAGCCGCTACTGAAATATATCTATATTTAGTATCAGGCAGAGCCTTACTTGAAAATGTTGTGAGCACCTATACATCAGGCCTGACCAAGGGCAGCCAAGCACTCCATAATATCAAAGGTAAAGAGGCTGAGTGTTGGGGGGGGGGGGGGGGGGGGGGCTGATTTTGGTGAGTGTGGATGGCTACCAGTTGTTGCATTTTACTCTACTAATAAAACGTTTGTAAATTAATAAAGTCCCATTCAAAAAGAATGAAGGCAGAAAACTGGCTGAACAGTGAGGTGAGTGTGGGAACTGTGGATGGAAGGTAATTTGAAGATCCACACAGATTCCTGAACAAATATGAGGAAGATGTGTGTTCTTAGCAATTGTTTGAGGTTTGCAAAGCCTTCTGGATTAAAAGGACTTTGTTAGATCCACAAATTTCACACCATCCTGAACTCTCCGATGTGTCTAGTTTTCAGAAATTTCTGGTTTTGGTAGGTTTCAGCGGTGGACAACTGAGCCAGGGCCCAAATTGTGAAACTACCCATATTGTAAAAACAGTGTTGATTTTGTTGGGTAACATATCATGCCTCCAGGTGGTTTTGGGGCGTTTGGGGCTAAGCTCAGCACCACAAGTAGGGTACCCTATTTATCTGTAGACATGGCTCCCAAATTTAAGCGAGTGTGGAAGGAAGACATTTTGGAAAATGCCCTCTGAATCATCTGAAAGTATGAGTAACTCCAAATTCAGAGGTATATACATCATTGTTCCTAAACACAGTATTGAGCACATATTCCAGAAATACATAGGTTTTCTTAATACCCATTTATCATTCATTATATTTTACCATGTGAATTGCTACATGTTAGTACACAATGATACATCATAAACTGCAGCTCACTTGTTGGCTCTAGGTAGCCGGTGTTTTTGGAGAATGTACAAATGCAAGATGTCCTTGCAACCAGACAGATCTTTCAGATGCAATGTGTAGGAAAGTGAAATATTATGTGGTATGCTATACAAAAAGGGACATACAATAAGTGTGGATATCTTAGGGAGGGGGTTATGAAGGTGTAAGTGTGAAGTATCCTAAAAATGAAAAAGTGCGCATCACTGGTGATAGAAAATCCTCAGCAGGTCAGGGGTTAGTTCAACAGTTATAAGGATCTACGTTTACATATTGTCTGAATTGCATAGTGCATGGCTAACTAGACATTTCTACAGTTATGCTGCCAATTTGTTATTAAAGCTAACAACAACAAAATGTAAAACAATTACAACTACGAAGCATCAGTAGATACGTCCGTTGCACCTTATCTTATGAACATATACATATTTAAAACAAACTTTATTTCCATTTTATCATCATAAACAGTTAGAAAATAAAGTATAGCATTTCTGGATCCAATAAACGTTACACAGACATCGTTATAACTCAGGTACATGGTAAATACAGTGTGAAGCTCAGGCAAAAAAGCATATATTTTCAGTCACACATGATATAATGAAATAAAAAACATGCACTTTATCGAGGCTCCTCATGAAGCAGTCGTCGTTATACGTGAACATTGAATTACAGCAAAAGGGGACTACTGCTGCAATTGCATTGCTGTCAAATGAACATATTTATTTCTTCCACTTAACTCACCATTGAGCATTCAGCCGTTTTTTGTACTACTGATACATGTGACAGCATACTGCTGTCTATTGAGGGTGTTCTCAGACTCAATCTATACAGTATTAACCCCTTCCATGCTCATGACGGAACGGTTCCGTCATGAGCCACGGTTGAGCTGTGCTCATGACGGAACCGTTCCGTCATGGTCCCGCCCGCGCTCGAACCCTTCAGCACCGCGGCGGAATTCGCCCAGCGCTGAAGGGGTTAATTACTAACCCCAGATCCAATTAGATCCAAACCAGTATAACTTACAGTGTGGGGATTTCGTCAGTGTTGGGTGAGCCTATGCTGGTTTAATAATATTCTTTACAAAAGCCAGTAGATTTCCCATCGGTTCATCCCATCGTTCCATTAAAGGAATGTTCCTTAAGCCACTTGGTGGTTTGTAGAGCACCTTACTCTCCGCTTCCATCAAGAGTGCTGCTATTTTAACCATTTGGTGAGAAATGGAAAAGCATTGTTCTTCCAAGCTATTGTGTTGTATTTTTCTTGCTAGTAGCAATGCTTAATGGAACAATTTTGCCACACCTTTCACTGTTTTTTGTCGTTCTAAGGTTCATTGCACAGGCACCTCCAGACTTAATAACCCATTTTGGCCAGGTATTTTCAAGAGCATATCTGTGACCCCAGGGCAGTATTTGGCTAGGGTATGACAGCTCCACAGCATGTGGAGGGAATTTTCCCCCTACTCCCAACAATGTTGTCATTTTAAGGAGGACCCTGCATAGATCCTACTAAGAGGGGTCAGGTATGCTCTGTGGAGAAAGTTCAATTCTATGCATTTAAATCTAGTATTAAACAAAACTTTGTTGGGGTACTAAACATTTTTCCCTGTTGCAAAGTCCTTCTGTGTGCCCTGCACACACCCCTTTTTTTGCTGACTTGTACTGGTTGTAACTGTCTCTGACTGTATCCTGGGCTCTGCTGGTTAAGGCCCCAGACCAGGTATATGGTGAAAACACATTGAAAACTCTTACAAACATGAGGGTACACTATATAGTAGGGTACACTTAGAATTTACATGACCTTCCCCATAAATCCCTAGTACATAATAGGGCAGGGGATTAAAACTACATTTAAGTCCCTAGTATATAAGAGGGCATGGCAGGTTAGAGGCCAGCAGCCCTTTCTGTACTTGCATGTGTGCACTGCTGAAAGCCTGATGTCCTTTGAAAGCAACCCGGTGTTCCAGAACTGCATTTAAATATAAATCGTGCCCAAACTCGACTTTGGTGGTAGGGGCTCTTAAAAATTGATAAACTACAACATTTTAGCAAATTTAGTACCTACAGTGCCCCCTAGATGTCCCAGGGTGGGAGTCACTGAATTATAAGGAGGGCCCTTATAAAATAGGTTTTATATACCCTGTAGATAGCGAGATTGCACATTTCACTTTCCTCATTGTAGTAAAGTGCTTACAAAAATCGACTTTAGTGCTAAGAGCACTGTGGAGTCAGAATCAACATCATTTTTTCCATATTCAGGACCACTAAAGTCTCCCAAGTGTCCCAGGGGTGTGGGGGGGGGGGGTCACATATCTAGAAGCAGGGCCTTTATAAGAGTTGGTTTATATGTCCTGGTGTTGGAGAAATTGCACATTTCAATTTCCCCATTGTAGATCCCCAGTCCAGTAGGGTATCATGACAATAATTTATGAATTCATAACTATTGCACCGAATTTACTACAAAAAAACATTCAAGGACTTAGGAGAATGGTGTTGATAAAGCCAACAATATGCTATTGTTGCATTTTTTCTTAAATATAAAGAAAATAAGTTATAAGGCTTTCTTGTCTGTAAGCAAAAATTCAGCTTTCCTGTGCTCTTCCCTGATTGGTCAAAGTTAACAGGATTAGCCAGTCTGCTTTGATGAAGTGATAAGTGGTTCATCCCAGGAGAGGCTATATTGTAGAGAGAGCTCTGCTACCCAGGAATGCCAGAACAAGGAGCAGGGGCCGTAAACCATAGAGCTTCAACGGGGGACAGACAGGGAATGCCAGGCCCATCTACCTTTCAGCTCCCACTGACCCAGCCAGGTGACAGGCTTAAGGCAAGAATTTGGAGATGGTAAATGGAGGAGAGCTATGGAAATAAGCCATACTGGAGGTTGGTTTAACTAGTACTTGCTTCTCCGCTGCAAGCTCAGCCATACTGAATTTTGGAAGATTAGTGCTTTCTGGGAGAAGATTATGCCACACTTTGGAGGAAGTGGTCAAATGTTCATGCTCTGTGGTGTTGCTCTGCACCTCATTGGACAGGATAGCTCTCCTGCTTGAATCCCAGAGAACACTGAATACAAATGTGAGAGGTGCAGAGCCTCTCAGATCTGCTGCTTGGAACTAAGAGAAGAAGAAGGCTTTCCAAGCTGAAACCTTTATTTGCACCACCAGGCCCTGCATTCTGACTGACTGCGCCTGCTTCAAGAGCAATAAAGAGTGACTCCCTGAAAGCTACAGGTTAACAGAGCTCACCTGGACCATCACCACCAAGAATCCCCAGCCTGGAGGATGTCCAGTGGATTTGTAACAGTTTTGTCCAAGTGGATTGTGGGAACCGAAGTCCCAAACGTTTAATGACCATTTTGGGAATTCCAGACCCTTGAATTGTGCTTTGTACACTTTGGAACCACCAGAGGAACTTCAGGAAGAAGTTTCAGAAGTTGGAGAATTTTTTTATTTTTTACCTTTTCTACCATTTTTCACCTTATATGTAACCATCATGTGTAACAATTTCTGAGTACAGTAATACAGACACATCAATTTCAACAAAGCAATGCTCTGACCACTTTTTTGTTCCATGGAGTACCAAACAGTGACCACTGCTGCCGGTTCCACTTATCTACACGCAATCAGTTGTCCTAGTTGCTCCATCTGTATACATCTAGAACAGTAGATCTCTATATCCACCTGTGATTCAACCCACCCCGGTGGGGACAATACCATCAGGGGCCTGTGACACTGGTGCCGTCTCCTTAGTCAATAAAAAGTTCTTTAACAGGCTCCAAATGTCTTTATGCCGCGAGGTCAGGGGTAATGTTGTAGCAAACAGTTCACTGTTTGTGTTGCAATAAAGAAGGCTGTTCATCCAGGCTTTTGTCGTTGGGAATACCCTACTGCTCCAGCGCAGTGCAATCTCCAGCTTAGCCAACAGCAAGGCGATGGCAACAAATCTGCGTACCTGTTTTGGAAAGTTGCGTACATAGCCCATCATGGCCACCTCCGGAAGAGGGCTAACTTCCAGGGCTATCATGCGTGACAGTATAGTGTACACATCTCTCCAATACCCCCCTATTTTTGCGCAATTCCAGGTCATGTGAGAAAAGTCAGTTTGCTGTGTTCCCCATTTTGGACATGTGTGGGGTCTCGTAGGCTCTATGGAGTTGAGTTAGGCCCGGGACATATATGCTCTTCATAAGAATTTAAAGTGTGAGAGTTTGTGTTTATGTTTAGAGAGATTTCTTTAATTTGGGTCCAACAAAAAGTCCAATTGTTGTCCTCTATGGGGTTGCCCAAATCTCGTTCCCAGATCTCACGTATCTTAGTATGCCTGCTAGGGACAAGTGTCATGGAAGCTTTGTATAACTTGGAAACAAGATGGCCTCCCTCTTTGTGTGTAATGAGTAAGGTTAGTGGTGCGAAGGATTCAGGCTCCAAGGGAAATTCCACTACCCTTGCCCTCAAGGCACTGCGGATTCTACTGAGTATGAAGTGATCCATGAAGTATGCCTCACTGACCCTATCCTCTCCAGTGCTGGAAAAAACATGTGCCCCTGGGAATAAGATTCCCATCCTATCTAAAGAATATTTATTAAGTGTGCGTCTCACAAATTTTTCTTCTTTGATGGGTAACCATGAGTGGTCTCCCGTCACTGGCGCTAACTTACTCCACGCGCAGCTAGTGGTGGACACCGTCTGTATGTCATGGGGATCCCTAGGAAAATAGTTTTAAGTGAGGCTGGTAACACCAGGTCAGCTTCAGGTCTGTAATAGGGAAGACGTGCGTCCGGTTGGTACCATGAATGCGCAAAGCTGCACTGCACCAACAAATAATATATCTGGAAATATGGGATCCTCAGTCCACCCCGCTCTCCAGCAGGGTCAGTGTGTCCCAGCTGATCCTAGCTCTGCCTTCACCCCATACCAATCTAATCAAATAGCAGATAGCAGTTATGCACAATGTAACTTGGTCCCGGGCTCGAGTGTGGTCACTGTCCCAGCTGTTAATATGCCTCTGGGCGGCCCGAATCCACACCGGGGCTCACTCCCTGGCCAGCTCCCGGGCCTCGCAGTCCGGTCCCGCCAGCCGGCTGGCTGGCTCCCAGGCTCACCCGCGGCCTCTTTCGCCGCGGGGCCTCCGGGGGCTTGCAGGCCAGCTTACCTGCGATTCCGATGCCAGCCGCAGTGTTCTTGGGACTCGCCCTCGGCCTCTGCCGATGTCGTGATCCAGCCTCTGCGTCTTCTGGGTCGCGATGTACGCCTTCCACCTTACGTCGAAGTGCCCACACCGGCTCGCAGTCTGCTAGTACGCCTTGCGGATCCAGCCGACCGGCGCACCTCGCCCTCTTCGTTATGGGCATTCATGGCTTACCCCAGATGTCGGAACTTAACCTATCTTGCGGACGGTGATTCTAGCGTATAGATCCGTCTAGCTGCTGCAGGATGAAGGCTTATATTTGCACGGATCGTGCCAGGATGTCGGAACTGACGGCGGCACTTCAGAACTACCTGGCCATCTTGTTCGGCAGCCTGGACACACCCCCTGAAGTTGGCGAAGTTTGGAGCAACTTTGTAAAAAAGCTCCAGAAGTGGACCGACTTAACTGCGAGAGCCAAGCCAGCAACCTTCAACTGCGAGCCATCTTGCCATCCTAGTGTGTCCCCCTGAAAAGCTCTGGACGTCCAACTTCCAGAGTTTGACTGGGAGCTCACTGGAAAGCAAGCCGGCGTACCTCATGGAACCCGGACTGGTGAAGAGCATCGAGGGCCTCCGGCAAAAAAGCTCCAGAAAAGTTTCTAAGTCGGAAGGTAAAATCTCAACAGAGGCCTACCTAGAGGGGTGTCAGAGCAGGGCTCCATCGCAGTCGGCTTGAAACTTTTACTTTGTCTCAGTCACGTGCCACCAGTTGTCTCAGAGTAGTTCTATAGGTTTCTAAATGCTGAATAGTACTAAATCTTTAAATATTCATATCTCTGGTTCTCTAAATTGGATCTTTTTCAGGTTGGTGTCATTTTAAAGAAAAAAATATTTCCATTTCTTATAACTTAGTGTTGGATTTTTATTGTGTGTTGTTTTTTAATAATTCACTGAATTGGATTTTTGAATGCTTTACATACCTGTCTCTTAAGTTAAGCATGACTGCTCGCAGCCAAGCTACCAAGGGTTGAGCATTAGAATAATTTATTGAGACCTGCACTGAGCCCTAGACTTTAATATTGGCCTTATTACCACTACTAATAACCCAGTTTCCAACATCCCCATTCTGCAACAGTAAGCACCCTGCCTATTTCGGTTTACTACTTAACTCTTAGTGATGTGGGCATGATCCCCAAGTCTTTTAAATGAGCTCCCTGCAACTATCTAACCAATTTTCCCCCATTGCCCCTGGTGTGTATGGCCTTTGTCGGCTCATGTGTTTGAGTTTTCGTTTGACAACCTGAAAATGCTTATTTTCAATCAAATACTAGGAATCGTCGTCCTGGGAGTCCATTGTCATCCTTCAGAGCCTGAAAGTTGATTAGTACGCTGTCTTGAAATAAGTCCTCAACCGTTACAATATTTACCTCTTTCCAGCGAGCAATATTCTTTGCAATCGTCCACCCTTTTTGTGTAAAAAGACTAGAAAGTGGTGTTGCTGGTGCATATGGAATCTTTTTGTAAGCTAATACTGTGCTTCATACAGGCTAGTGCTATTGCGGTTTTAATGATCTCACTACAGGTCCTAGATTACCACCTAGGATATTTGCTTTAGAGTTTTATACATTAACCCCAAAATATAACTTCCACTACTCATGGTCTAGTCCTATGTAATGCTCTGGCAATGTCAACTGAGGATTCAGTGGGAATATGCAGGATAATCTTTATCAGTATATCATCCATGTATAGCGAAACCACATGGTTTGAACTACTTAGGTGGATCTCCTATTCTGCTCCTGCAGTTTAGCTGCCAATGATTGAGTTAGCATGGCAAATAACAGGGGGAACAAGGGACTACTCTGCCGCTTTCCTCTGATTCCATACAAGGGTGAGTTACGTTGTCCCTTTTTCACTCTAGGAGATGGATCTGTGTAAAGCATTTTAATCCATTGTCTCATATACCCCCTTATTTCAAATGTCTCTCATACTTTCTGCATATATATCCAGTTCGTGAAATGAAAGACTTTTTCGAGCAAGCTACAGGGCCAGACAAGTAGCCCAGAGCCATTGGCTAGGAGCCAGTTGAAGTATTACAAGTAGGTGTCTGATATTTAGCAGTGTACTGTTCACAGGGATAAACCCATTTCGGTACCTGTGCATTAAATCTGGGAGATGTGGGAACCACCTTCTCGTTAGTATTTTGCCTAGTCTTTGTAATCTGAATGTAAAATGGATAATAGCCAGTAGGAAGCCAGATCTAATAGGTTGAGTCTTGATTGAATTTACAAAATAATATGGGCTCGTTTGTATTAGGAGAGTAATCGTCTATCTTCAAATGCAGCTATATACATTTTAAGCAGCTGGGTGTTAAGTGGGTAGAAACTGTGAAATATATAATTCTTTGAGGATCCCATCAGAGCTCGGAGTTTAATGGTAGCCAAATCTCATAGCGCTCCTCTGATCTCTTGTTCAGTGATATTGGATTTTATAGTTTCATAATGCTTCCATGATACTTTAGGGAGTTTTAAATTACGTAAAAAAAATTCTTGTAGTTTATCTTTAGGGTTTTCTGAATAAACACTTAATACCTTATAATCATTTAAAAAAGGCCTTGTTAATCTCTCTGTGTGTATATACCACTCTGCTGTGGGTGTCTCTAATCACTATTGTTAGGGAGTAGGTTGTTTGCGATTTATTTAATTAGTGTATTAGGATACTTGCTTTATCCTTGTTGGCGTGAGCATCCGTTAATTATGTGGCATAATAAAGGTATCTTAACTTTTCCATACCATTGAAATGTTTACCTTTAATTTGTCTAGGACCTTCCTTTAGTGCTGCTTGGGTTACAGTCTTCAATTCTGGGTAACAACAGGAATTTTATAGGTTAGTATGTTGGCGTGATGTTGTTCACCTGGCTCCCTTTGTTGCCTTTATGCTCAGTCCCTTTATTTTGACTTCGTGTTACCCATTCTCATCAATAAGTATGCTGTTCCTTTTTTGCCCAATAGAAGTTATTTGTGTGCTCAGTTAGTGAGTACCTGAATGCAGAGCCTTTAAGCATTGTGTTTCGCATACGGCAAATATGGCTTGGAGGTCATAAGTCTACCTACCGAAGTTCCACTACCAGTGAGTTATGCAAGGGTTTGCAAATGGAGTAAGCACACCATGTGATACTTGCTATGTGTCGCCTTATAGACTGAATAATCTCTCACAGCTGGTCTTGACTAGTTCTTGAGTGTCTACTGGTTTAATACTCTAGTGCTAAGTGCGGCTGATGCTTGTGGAAACAGCGGAATTGAGCTGTCTGAAGAACATCAAAAACGCTATTAAAATCACCACCCTGAATCAAGGGGGCATACGACCATTGTGTTAGCGCTGTCAATAGTGTGGGCCAGAGCGCTGACTGGTCAGTGTTTGGCACCTATGCACTGCCCAGCGCCACTGGGGAATTATCCAGTTTGCCTCTAATTACAATGCATCTGTTATCTGGATCCAGAAGCCTCAAATGGAACTCCCACTCTCACCCATATTGATATAACTTGTGCATTTGCTGAGTGTCCAGTGTCCTCAGCAAAAATATGATGTGGGTATTCCATCTTGTGAGAGATTAGAGTATTCTATACCTTTCAGCTACTGCACGTATCCCCCGGACATTTCATGTTCTTATCCTAAAATGTGCTGTAAATTGGAACGGATTATGAAAAGTGGTGAGTCATTGGCTGTGGAGCCCTTCTTGTGTTGGAGTGCCTGATCCCACAACCTACTATGCGGCCCTATTTCTTCGTGTTGTGTAGGTTCTGTGGGACTCTCTCTCTCTCTTTCCTGGCTTCATCTTAAATTCCCAACTACATACCCAAGGACAAATTTAACTATTCTTCCGTCCAACAAACTGTGTAAGGTGATAACAAAATTCATACCACATCTCATCAGTACTAAGCTTGAGGTGCTAGAGGGGGTGCGCTTGATGTTGCCTCTCCTGTGAACTTTAACAACCCATTTCATATTTACTATACCATTACATTTGGGCTGGGAGGAGGGGGTGCAGTAATGTTATTTGATAGGTAACGATGGGCAACAGATAGTCTAATGTTTGTACATTAGCCACTATATCCCCAATAAAGAACGCTACCAGGAACCTTTGAGCTTTAAGTAGTGACTTGAATCCAGGACCTACAGCAACCAAAGCCATATGTGGGGCAACTGCCAGATGAGAGGGTGCCTTCATGGAGTCAAGGACTTTGAGTGATTCTTCTTTCAATGTTTCAGATTTGGACACCATGGCTGTTGATATTCGCTGTTGCTTATTCAAGGTAGCCACAGTGGCTATGGCTTCTTTATGAACTTCTACTACATGCAAGGAAGTACGGTATTTTTTGATTGCTTGGGCGCCTTGATCGATTATTTCGAGGTATCTGCACCTGGTGGTTCATAACGCTTGCAGCCTCAAATTGTTCAGCTCATTCCCACACTGCCCCAGGCAGGACGAACACCGATTACCAATTATTCTCAGTTTTGTTGTAAACTTCAGTACCTATTTGAGGCCCAAGTGATCTCAACTTCTTCACTTCCATATAGGATGCTGCCCTCTGCTGCACCGCAAGTGTGTAATTGAGGAATATTGTGACTTGGGCATTTTAAATATCGTCTTGTCACACTTTATTTGCAGGCTGTAATACTGTGGCTCTGTCTCTGGAATTAAGTATCTTGCCCACTATAGGTCCCAAAGTTGCTCTAGGGGACGGACATCTGGCCGTCGCTTTGTTTTCAAGGAAAGCATGCATATCTGGAATCACAGTCCGAATCATATCCATTATACCCTGACATGAGAGTTTGTTCACGGGTGAAGATTCAGAGTTGTCTTGCCCTGACATGGTGTCAGTCGTGCCAGGTTTGTCAAAAAGCATTTTTTCCTGTTGTGTAGTTGTCCTAGAGTTTATTAATCTGCCTAACCAGATAGCTAATGGCAGGGCTACACTGCTGCATGGTTGACCATCCAGACTCATGCACTGTTTGTATGGGGGCCAGGACTATCTGTTACCACCAAAGCCCAACTTCATGTGAGGGGGGACAAGTTATTCCGAGCAAGCATGCCAATGCTGACATTACTCTCAGACTTTGATAGGTTCATTTCACCCAACTACACAGTGGCAGATCTGCTGTAAGATTGCGAGGGCACTTGTGGCTAGTGCAGAACAGTTACTGTTAATACGTTCAGTAACAGAATATGTATATAAGGCAAGAGAAGATACACCTGTGTCTCTGGTGTCAGCTGCACTCCCACAGATCACACTTGCTCTTGCTTCTGATGCAAAAGCTGTCTACTCACTTGTGTTTTTACCCATTCATGTTATGCTAGCCACTACACTGGCAACATCTTTGATTTGCTGCTTCTTTGGTTGCCAGGGAGATTCGCAGGCCTCTAGAGACATGTACACTCTTATCTCACACCAGCGCCTATTCACTGTAGTTATTAGGACTTGTACACTTGTAAAATCTTTGCTCAGATGTTCATTACTTTTGATTCGTAGTAGTCTCAGTCTTCTATAACTCTCCCTGTAGCTTGCCACCAAATCAGCTCTGCTTCACCTCACATTAATGATGGAAACTCCTGTCTGTGGTATATTTACAACAGCACTAATCACTAAGCCTGGTTTCAGCCCACATGATCCTTAAGTAATTACACAGAATCCCACGCCGCGGCCGACATGTGACGCGCTGCTCTCGATGCAATGCATTGCTCTTGATGCAATGCACTGCTCTCGATATGATGCACTGCTCTCGAAGCAATGCACTGCTCTCTGTGCGATGCATGTCTCGCTGCGATGCACTGCTCTCAATGTGATGCACTGCTCTCGCTGCAATGCACTGCGCTCGAAGCGATACACTGCGCTCAATGCGATGCACTGCTCTGTGTGATGCACAAAATACACTGCGCTCGATGCGATGCACTGCTCTCGCTGCAATGCACTGCTCTCGCTGCAATGCACTGCTCTTGATGCGATGCACTGCCCTTGATGCGATGCACTGCTCTCTGTGCGATGCACTGCTCTCTGTGAGATGCATTGGTCTCGCTGCGATGCACTGCTCTCAATGCGATGCACTGCTCTCAATGCAATACACTGCTCTCAATGCGATGCACTGCTCTCGCTGCAATGCACTGGGCTCGATGCGATGCACTGCGCTCAATGCGACAAACTGCTCTCGATGCGATGCACGTGATACACTGCGCTCGATGCGATGCACTGCTCTTGATGCGATGCAGTGCTCTCTGTGCGATGCACTGCACTCAATGCGATGCTCTGCTCTTGATGCGATACACTCCTCTTAATGCAATGCACTGCACTCGATGCGATGCACTGCGCTCGATGTGATTCACTGCGCTGGATGCGATGCACTGCGCTGGATGTGATGCACTGCTCTTGCTGCAATGCACTGCTCGATGCGATGCACTGCTCTTTGTGTGATGCACTGCTCTCTGTGCGATGCACTGCCCTCGTTTGTCTACTGTTTGAAACAAGCTGGAAACCAGAGATTCTCTCTCCAGGGACTGGTAGGAGAGTGGATCAGAAGGCCTGACTCGCGTTGGCTGGTTCCTGTTTCCTCAGTGCCGGCTCAACTCTGCTGCCTGGCTTCACTAGTCTGTTTTCTTTTCAGCCAGGCTTGGGCAGCCAAACACGCAGCAGCTCTAGCTTGTACAGGAGGCTCCATATATCTGCGTCCAACTTTCGTAATTAGTGATAGAGCGGTCTCACGTCTTCCTGGACTTGGCGGCCCACTGACTCCATACAGTGCAAATTCTAGGGGTGGGCGGAATTTGCATAGTCGCGTTACGCAAATCTCCGCAAAATTGCCACAAATCTCTGCGAGAATGCGGAATCTCCGCGAAGACACGGAAATGCTTGTCCCACCCGTTTGCGATGTGTTTTTGCGTGCTCGTGGGAAAATATATCGCTAACTTGCCCATGTGGTCGCTAATGGGCATGGCCTTCTTGTTTTTCACTTGTCCCGCCCGCTCTCAATGGTTATTTCCTGTTCCGGGTCGCATACTGCATGCTCCCGCCTGTTCGCGATAAGTAGTTCCTGTTCGGGAACGCTTATTAGGTGTTCACGACGCTTTTTGAATGCTCGGGGGGGGAAATATCGCGCAAACTTGGCCACACGGTCGCAATGGGCCCGGCCATCTTGTTTTTCACTCTATTGCTATGGTTCTGAGCCTGCTTTTCAATCCTCCCTCTCTCTTTTCAATCCTTTGTTTCTGGAAACTTTTTTTGATCTTTTTTTATTTATTATCTCTCTCTCTCTATTTTCCTGATTCTGTATTTTGATTTTTTTTTTCAACTTTTTGTGTATTTTTCACTACTTTTTCACTCTTTTTCTATTACCTGCTTTTTAAATTTCTTTTACTTACTTTTTTCATTCCTACCTTTTCTTTTCCGCCCCCTGTCCTACTATCCAGAACCATGGCAAAGGGCCACAGGGCTCGTAGCCGCAGCCAGAGCTGCGGCCGCTTTCCTTGCGGAAGGCGGCGCCAACATTGAGTGCAGCCACGGGCCTTATTCTGTGGTAAATATTTTCCTTTACCGGGACTGAATTTGATACAGAAACATAATAAAATAGCTCAATAAAATGAGAGGCAGAATCCGTGGTATTAGAGGTTCGGAATGGGCTTTATTCCAATAATCGATTATAATCGGATGCTTCAAGTTCCATCACCCCGGAGGTTCAGGAAGTGAAGTACATACATTATTGACATGAAATGGCTTTTATAGTACATACATTACAATGAAGCGAATACAGTAGGCGTAACAATTGATAAGGAAAATGACGATATATCTACGTAACCAAAAAATGGGTGTAATAAGGAGTAAAAAGGAACATAATTGGTTGTGATGTCATGTATAGGTGGATCTATAAGATAATACTTGGCATAGATGCGCGCGCAGCATTATGACGTGTGATTGACGTGTAACTAGGGGGTGAAGGGGACTTGACATTTAGCTCTACATGTGGAGACAAGAAGTCTGGGGGGTCAAGTCAACCTAGTCCCGAATCATATCTAACATCCTATGTTTAAAGAACTATGTTATCCATAAAAGAAGGACTTTCGGACAGAATCTGTTCTATACTGACTGTGCGTGCGTGTACAAGCGTCTAGGCGTCTACACTAAATGCGAGGGCAGGAATCTTCCATAGTAACAGGACTATGAATTACTTGCATGAGGGCAGAGAAGCCGGGCCCTTTGCTTGGTAACTGGAAGAATGTTTACTTAAACTACTAGGCAGGAATGCATCGGCTGAGGGGGAAGCAGATAACTCGAAGGTGAAATACAGTTCTTGGCAGAGAATAGGCTGATGTCAGACTTCGTGAGCCGCGCAGAGAATGAGACAAAGTTCATGGTCACAGATGCAGGCTCAGACTGGAGCTTTCAGAGGCAGAAGGCAAGAAGAGTTTGATGACAGAATCAGGGCCTACTTGCCTGGACTGTAAAATGGCATAAGTGAACCATATAAAGCCGGTAGCCTTTCATACTTAGGGATGGAATATCCGGCCTATTCATGGCGGATCTGACAGAGGACATGTTGACGGTGGACGCACATGTGTTTGCGTCTTTATAACTGGAACTGGAGGGAACATACATGTACTTGTGACATGCACATAGAACCGTTGGGGTCCAAGATAGGGGACATAACTGACCAGAAAAATCCATATTTCCACATTCCCTCCTTGTCCCCTACTTGCCCGTTAAGAGATATCAATCTTCATTAATCCATTGATCTGTTCATATATCATCATTTGTTCTTCTTTCTTCTTCCGGGATCTTGAATGAAATCTTGGTGGTGGAATACACGATGTGGCACACAGACCACAAATCGCTGGTCCACATTGTAGACATATACAGCAACTGAATAGTATGAGAAGGCCAATACCTAGGAAGGATAGAACTCTCCATCCCCAGGCTGATATCACACTCCAAAACCAACTGGACCAAGTCCAAGTGCCTGGGTTCTGGTGTATCTGGCTTACAATCTTGTGAAGGCGAGTTATAGCTTTATATACAGATGGCGAATTCTCTGGTATGAATACGCAGCAGCTGGATCCGATGACCCTACAAGCTCCGCCTCTATCAGCCAAGATGACGTCAAGGACAAGACGATTTTGAAGCACAACAATCCGCATAGCAGACTGCTCTTCTGTTAAATTGCCTAAGGCGGAAATAGTTTCATTCACTACTGCTTCAAGGGTTCTAGTTAATCTACGTATCAGCTTACTATTGGTAACTGTACCTATATAGGGAAAGATGCCTTTATTGAAATCTACATACTTGTCCCATGCCGTCTCAGTATAATCGACAATTGGGAGATCTCTCCGCTCTCTATTGTGTACTAAATGAATATTTCTATAATAATCAGGAGGAGCTAGGAAAACAGGTGGCAAAAGGAATGCAATGTAGCAGGTACCATCCCAATCTAGAGGTAGACGCATATATGCAGTCTGACCACATATAAAGTAGGAGTGGCGATAAGCTCTGAATGAAGATTTGCCTTGATCACTGAATTCTACTGTAGTAGTACACTTACTATGGCCCATATGTATGGAACCAACCTTTCTTACACACAATTCACCCTTCGCTGGGAATACTGACATGGTGGGTAAGACTAGTTCAACTTCGGATACGACATTTAGAATCATGAGATTAGGTGTAAAATTACCTAATCCATATACTTCATTTTCTAGATCAGTTCCTGTTCTTTTGGGGCGACCCTCCTTGTCAGGATAGCAGACCTTGAGTAAAACTAGGTTCAGGTTTCCCCATACCCACTGATCTTGGTAAACTGCTGTGTCTGAGTTTATGGAATTGATTAAACTAAACCATGCTCCACAGGAGCCGTTATGTGTAAATGGATGTGGAAAGAATGGCAGGACTCCTTCATAATTCTGATAGGGAGGGAGCCGGCCACACACCCAACAATTAGTGGCATTACTAGTCTGATGGGAATGATGTAACATACTAATGAAAGTATTATTGCGCAGCGCAAGTCTATAAGACAATTCATGCGGAGGTAAATCACTAAAAGAATGTTCTGCAATAACATTGTGAACATTTCTGGCAATAGGGTAATATATGTGCAATAACATACTTGTAATAATTATTAAAAGACTTAAGGAAAACAAAATTAATAATGTCACTATACAATGGCTACGCAGTGATTTACAATACGCCTGTCGTTTCATCATTTTTCGCGACTGTCCATGATTCAGGTCTAGAGGATACATGTCAGAGACAGATTCAACCGCTTCACCTAGGAGAGGACTTAAACAATCAAACCGTCTGACATTCTAGGCCTCAACTTAACTTTGTAAAG
Organism: Triturus cristatus; assembly: GCF_964204655.1. Taxonomy (NCBI): domain Eukaryota; kingdom Metazoa; phylum Chordata; class Amphibia; order Caudata; family Salamandridae; genus Triturus; species Triturus cristatus. The sequence continues at coordinate 955,307,521 of NC_140588.1, read as the reverse complement.
TTCTGTTTCAGTCTTTTCAACCAAAGGAAGTTTTGAATCAGTCTGTGAGGGAGTGCAGGGCACAATGTCTATATCCGAGTATTGTCCATGAAATTTCTTGATATGACTTGAATGAATCCAGCCCTTGCGGCCCTCGATCTTCACGGCTGTCCTTGTGGTTAGCAGAACCAACTTGGGTGTCTTCCACCTGGGCTCCAGCTGAGTCTTTCGGTCGAAATTTCTCACAAATACAATATCACCCGGAACTACGTCATGGGGTTTCACCTCAGTGTTGTCGGGAAAGGCTGCAGCTACCTGTGAACGACAAGATTGTAGTGCAGACATCAAGGAAGCCAAATAATCTGTCAGCATATTACAGTCAACATCAGTTATTTTGCGTGGTATGGGCGTCCCCCACATATTTGGTGGTCTGCCGAAGATCACCTCATACGGGGATAGCCCTGTTCGAGAGTGTGCTACCATTCTCATGTAAAAGAGTGCAACTGGTAATGCTACTACCCAGTCGACACCTTTCTCTCTGCATATTTTGGACAATCTGATTTTCAGTATCTGGTTATGTCTTTCTACGAGACCTGCTGCCTCGGGGTGTCGGACACAGTGGAATTTCCACTGATATCCTAACAGAAGTGAGACATGTTTCATTAATTCGGATGAGAACGGCTGGCCGTTATCTGAGTAGACAACACGTGGTAAACCGTATCGTGGGAAGAATTCTCGAACTAACTGTTTGGCAGTGGTCGGGGCAGTGTAATCTGAAACCGGGTATGCCTCCGTCCAACGGGACAGAGCGCAGACAACTACAAGAACGTATTTGAATCCTCGACATCGTTCCATCTGGATATAATCCATCTGGAGCACTTCAAAAGGGTGATCAGGAGGATGAAATCCACCCTGTTCTACGGGAACGCTTTTTCCTGGGTTAAACTGACAACAGATCATACAGGTACGGACTTTTTGCTTTGCTGCTGCTCGTAAATGTTTATTGAACCAAATGTGTTGAATGCTGTCTAGCATAGCTTTTTCTCCGAGATGTGCTGGACTATGTGTAGTGTTAATTATAACTTGGACCATTGAATCAGGAAGGAACCACACAGACTTTTCCTTCATCATCCATCCCTGGTCCGTTTGGATCCCTCCTAATTCAGTCCATTTCTTTATTTCGTCTTGTGTAGCATGTGTCTGTATGTCAATTACGTCAAGAGTAGGATCTTTAACTGTCATACAATGTGTCGGTATCGGGACTATTGTCTTTGTCATGTCGGGAGTCTGAGTTTGAGCAGTCTGTTTAGCTGTTCTGTCGGCTAGATCATTGCCTTGAGAAATGATATCAGTAACTTTCGTATGAGCTTTACATTTCATAATTGATATTGCAGTAGGTAGATGTATTGCATCTAATAAGGCATGAATGAGGGGTCCGTGCTGAATGTGGGCACCGTGGGAAGTTAAATAACCTCTCTCTCGCCACAGCACGCCGAAGTCATGTACAACTCCGAATGCATAACGTGAATCAGTATATATGTTGACTTTTTTACTTGTGGCTTGAATACAGGCTTGTGTCAGAGCGATGAGCTCTGCGGCTTGAGCTGACAAAGTATTAATACGATTAGTTTCAATGACTTCTGTATCTGTTGTGACTGCATAAGCAGCCACTAACTCTCCTGTATTCGTTCTCATACATGAACCATCTACATACAACGTCAGGTCTGGATCTGACAATGGGACATCTGTCAAGTCTTGTCTGGGTTTTGTCGTTATAGTAATAACTTCAATACAGTCATGAGCTAGTGGGTCTGTTCCGGTTACTGGCAAAAGTGTGGCAGGATTCAATGTGTTACAGCGTCTGATTTCTATATGTGGCTGAAACAATGTAAGTTCATACCCTGTAAGTCGTGCTATAGTCAAGTGTTGTGTTTGCGTTCTATTCACAAGGACTTCTACTGTGTGTGGTACTTGAACTGTCAATGGATGTCCTAACACTATGGCATCGCTTTGTCTAATTGCTAAAGCTGTCGCTGCTACTGATTTTAGGCATGCAGGCAAAGCCTGAGCTACGGGATCTAATGTACTAGAAAAATAAGCACATGGTTTGTGTGCTCCTGCTTGTTCCTGTGTGAGTACTGACAAGGCAGTACCTTCGCGTTCTGTAACAAAGAGTGTAAACTGTTTTCTGTAACATGGCGTTGCTAAAACAGGTGCTTGACATAAAGCTTTCTTTAGGCTTTCAAAAGCTTGTGTATGTTCCTGAGTCCAAGGGAGAACAGTCGATGTGGCTGCCTCCTGGGTTGTCAACTGGATGAGTGGTTTTGCTAGAAATGCATATTGCGGGATCCACTGTCTACAGTATGAAGTGAGGCCTATGAAAGCCCGCACCTCCTTTTGTGTCTTGGGTATTGGCATGTTAGCTATTAACTGAATGCGGTCTGGTGTAAGCTGCCTTCCCTCCTTGGACAGCGAGTGTCCAAGATAAACAACTCGCTGGACACAGAATTGCAGCTTAGAAGGGGACACCTTGTGTCCCTTTTCGGCTAGAAATTTTAAAACTGTCAGTGATGCTTTTTCACATTCTGGTTCGCTTCTTGCGGTGATCAGCAAATCATCGACGTATTGGAGCAGAGCAGTGTTAACTGGCATGTGGATACTATCTAGTTCTCGTTTCAGTGCTTGGCTATAGATGCTGGGGCTTTCTGTAAATCCTTGAGGTGCGCGTGAGAATTTAAAGCTACGTCCATTTAAACTAAATCCGAATAAATATTGGCTTTCCGGATCTATTGGGACGCTGAAAAAGGCATTCTTGAGATCGATTACAGTAAAGAATGTCGCTTCGGAATCAATAGCTGTCAGTAATGACGAGATATCTGGGACCACAGGGAATTGTGGCACAATGCATTTGTTTAACTCGCGCAGATCAATAACCAATCGATAGACTGGCGGGGCCTTAGGATCTGTTCGTTTAAGAATCGGAATTATCGGCGAATTACATACATTGGAGTCCGTTTCTACGACTACTCCTTGGGCAATGAGCTCGGCAATGATTTGTAGTAAAGCCACTACAGCATCTGGTGGTAACTTGTATTGTCGCATTCGTGGTAGCACCACTCCTGCCTTTAATGTGACTTGATATGGTGTAATATTCACGCGTCCAACATCAGTAGGGCCTTGTGCCCATAGATGTGTAGGTAAAGTCTGTAGTCGGGGATCCATGTCTCTAGACACATAGTGACCTTTAAAATCACGTAAAAACAACCTTACTCCTTCCGGAGAACAACATATTATGGCTCCTAGAGCTTTCAACGTTTTTTATTCCTAGCAAGTTTTCTGGACATGATTTAGTAAGCAATAAATCTGTAGTTCGGGTCAGAGGTCCTATCGTAAGTGGCAGAGGTTGTGACACTTCATTAATAATAGGTTTTCCTGAAAAACCAAGGGAAATATTCTGTGAGCCTGAGAGGGGTGCCCCTGGAACTTCACTACGTTTTATGGTCGTTCGACTTGCCCCTGTATCGAGTAGAAATTTTCTATCCTGGCCTAATAATTCACTATGTACATAAGGTCCTTCTTGGTCTACTGGGATTTCAATAAGGGGTAAGTCAACTTCCCTCTCTAGGCTAGTTCATGCGTAACGCTGATACTCAGGATATTCATACTGTGCGGTCTGATACATTTGTCGTGTTGTTGTCTGTGTGGCAGCAACAGGCAACGGTGGTGCAGCTGGCACAAACTGTATTGGCTGTTGTGCGGCTGGCATGGCCTGGGCATGCTGCGGAGCTCCTTGTTCATTCTGCTCTTGTCTCAATGGCCGTGATCTTTCTTGCGTTTTACCTATGGCGATATTATGTTTTAAAACTGGACAATCGTGTACATAATGACCTGGCTTTTTACAGTAATTGCATGTCCCTTTTACAGGTCCTGCTGAATCAGAATGTGTCATACCCTTTTTATGTCCTTCAGCTGGAACTGTCTGAGAAACTAGCATTTTCATTTTTGTGTCTTTCATGCGTCTGTGTTCATGTTCTTGTTCCTCTCTAATTCTATTGTGATGATACTGTAACATTTGTAACATTTGTGATGGAGTGTTACCTTGCCAGGTACTCTCGAATTTTAATACTCTATTCTTTACTTGGGGCAGGGCATTCTCGACTAATTTTGTTACAAACAGATGTGGGTATGATTCGCTGCTTGCTTTTATGCCACTATTTATACCAAAACATTTTTCAAATCGGGCATAGTAATCACTAGTGTCTTCATCTTGCTTCTGTTTACAGGCTGAAATTGTACCTCAATCTTCCTTTTTCGTAGTTAATAAACGTGGCAGTACCTGTACTAATAAACCTGGCAGTGCTTTAGTTTTATCCCCAAGTCCTGCTCCTGCAGTTCGGGCCCTTTCTTCTGCTTCTAACACTGACCATTCTATCTTTTGGTCTCCTACCTCCCACTCTTTTTCCTTGAGTTTCTCATAAATACCAGCAGGCATTAATACCTTTAATATTGTCATAATGTCGGGATAGGTATACTCTCCCATGAGTAACATGTCTTTAATTTCTCGGTGAAAACCCGCTGGATCTTTGTCATGACTGGGTACCACTTTTTTCATTTGTAACAATTCTATTTTTGATATGGGCGTGTATACAAATACGCGCTTAAACTCGTTGTCCTCGCCTTTTATTGGGTGTACTTCTCGTAAGGGATTCTGTCTATCCATATTTTCTTGACGGGCAATGAGACACGGTCTGAACATACAAAAAGAATATACTGCTTTCTTGATTCTAGAATTTCTTTAATTAATTTAGTACCTGAACCTCTCCATTCATTCATAAGTAATTCAGTCAATATGTCGGGTAAGGGACCAGGATCTGAATGTTGACTCCGATATAGTATAATGAGTTGTTGAATCATATAAATCCCAGCTAACCTCTGTTCATCTGGGGTGAGATTCAAAAATGTGCGTACTACTGTATCATCACTATATTTTCCGGGACTGTCCACCCAATGGACAGCTGCCCTGGCTAAATCTTGTTCATCCATAGAATCGAGGAAATGATAACCCCTTCGTTCTCGGAGTAATTTGTCAGCTATTTGGAACGAATGCTCGTTAGACCTTATATGGACTATGGGTGTTGGGAAACCTCTGTTATTGTCTGGACATATCGGGCGTATTGGGTCAATAAGACATCTCGTACTATTACAAGATCTTCTTTTACCTACATAGGCTATAGTTTCTGACTGTCCTGTGGGCGGTCCTGACCCTTCTTCCTCGCTTTGTTCGAACTCGTCTACCTCTAATCTCTCTTCGTGTAGGCGTTCTATTTCTTTACGGATCTTTCGGCACATGGCTATTATACAATTTTGTTTATCATGTCTCCCTTCTGATATATTCTGGCTCCATCTTGTAAGAATTTTCATTGCTTCCGGGTCTACCCCCGGTCGGTCTTGATTTCTGATCACACAGTTTATGAGGAAACGTAACAGTTCCCCCTGTATCTCTACTTTCTGGTATTCCATAGCTCTGTTAATACATTCTGGATCTCGCCCTGTTTGGACAAAATGATATATTTTATCTAGATGCTCAGTCATTCCTGGTAACTTTCCTAAATACACTGCGGCTCGTCTGATACGCAATGATGCCAGGGTCATTTCGTCCTCTTTACCGGGCACAGGGTCATATCTACAATCTATAAGAAGTTCCTTCAGCGTACGGGCACTTATGAGTTTCGGTGTACGTGGATGTGCTGACTCTTGAAAAGTAAGTTTATTTATTCTGGGTGGCGTAGAAAAAATGTTGCTAGCACCTCCCGTAGCCCCATCTGGGGTGTCGGGCGTGAAAGGATTCGTCGAACGTGACACAGCAACTACAGGTGTGGACATAGCTGTAGAAGTAGCTGTAGGAGCGGATGCAGAAACAGATGTGCTTGCCGGAACTTGTGACTCGATTTGTTGCTGTAGGGATACGGGCACTGGATCTTGGCGTTGAACCTCCCTGGTATGCGGTCTATGTGGGGCGGAATTAGCATACTCGGGAGCTGCGTCATCTAAATATGAGGAAAGAAAAACATCTTCTGCGGTTCTAGGATGCCCCTTAGGATGTACCTTTATTGGGAACAATGGGGGTGGCAAGTCTTTCGGTATTTCTGGAGTAGCCTTAGGTAATCCTTCGGCCAGAAGGGGATACATACCATTCATAAGGGCATTTCTTTGTCTGTCTACTTGTTCTGATTTCACTCGGCTACCTTCCTCAATTAATAGATTCTCTCGAACTTTATTTGAACTTTCTTTATTCTTTTCTTCCTGTCTACGTGCTTTTTCTGTGCGTCTATGAGATTCCTTACGCCATAACTCAACGGCGTCTTTCTGTGACTGTCTGACCTTCCTTTTCCATAACTCTTCCTCAACTTTCATGATGCACTCTGCATCCCAGGTTCCCGCTGTGGGCCACCTCTGACTTTCTGGTAATCCCTTGGTGTAGTCTACCCATAAATCAAGAAATAATATAGCGTCTAAGCCATGTTTGTGATACATAAAGTGCCCTGGAGTGTCCCTAGGAGGAATAGGAACGGCTTCTTCGAGAACCCCTTTTCTAGTAGTGATCTGTCTTAATTTCGAGAAGAGCGGCATATTGAGAACTGACCTTATACTTGATTTTGACCAACTGACCTGATACTTGAATTTGAACAGACTTAATACAATAAACACGATAATGAACAGTCATTCATACCACACTATACAGGACGTTTTTAAACACATTAAACATTTAACATTAAACCTTTAACTGAAACAACAATGATGATCGTCTGCATAACTAATCACCAAGCTTAATTCTTGACAATAACTGGATACTTCGGAATACTTGATATACTGCTAAACAGTACAGATACACTGCTAAAACAGTGCAGACCGGATTTGTGTACCCAAACCCGTCTTGACCGGCACAACCTATGTGCACGTCAGAAATGCCTCCCCAGCAATGGTACTCACCGGGTAGCTTCGGAAACGGAAGGCCTCAGTAACTTGAACTTGAACCGGACTGGACTCGACTCGACTCGTCGGACACTGGGCTTGACTTCGGACTGGTCGGTCTCTGTGTACCTCGGATCTTGCTCTCTCAGCTAGGCTCTGGTCGGGATACTTCGCACTTCTCACCGCCTCGTCTGGGTGTCGATCGCAGCCTCAGTCGCCCCCGCTTGACCGGAGGGAGATACAGGAAATCCTGCTGGTACGCGTTATTGTCCGTCCAGCTGTGGCAGGAGACCGGGCCTGCAACTCACCGCCGGCGCGTGAGATGAGAAAGTGTCCCTATTCGGGCGCCATTCATGTGGTAAATAATTTTCCTTTACCGGGACTGAATTTGATACAGAAACATAATAAAATAGCTCAATAAAATGAGAGGCAGAATCCGTGGTATTAGAGGTTCGGAATGGGCTTTATTCCAATAATCGATTATAATCGGATGCTTCAAGTTCCATCACCCCGGAGGTTCAGGAAGTGAAGTACATACATTATTGACATGAAATGGCTTTTATAGTACATACATTACAATGAAGCGAATACAGTAGGCGTAACAATTGATAAGGAAAATGACGATATATCTACGTAACCAAAAAATGGGTGTAATAAGGAGTAAAAAGGAACATAATTGGTTGTGATGTCATGTATAGGTGGATCTATAAGATAATACTTGGCATAGATGCGCGCGCAGCATTATGACGTGTGATTGACGTGTAACTAGGGGGTGAAGGGGACTTGACATTTAGCTCTACATGTGGAGACAAGAAGTCTGGGGGGTCAAGTCAACCTAGTCCCGAATCATATCTAACATCCTATGTTTAAAGAACTATGTTATCCATAAAAGAAGGACTTTCGGACAGAATCTGTTCTATACTGACTGTGCGTGCGTGTACAAGCGTCTAGGCGTCTACACTAAATGCGAGGGCAGGAATCTTCCATAGTAACAGGACTATGAATTACTTGCATGAGGGCAGAGAAGCCGGGCCCTTTGCTTGGTAACTGGAAGAATGTTTACTTAAACTACTAGGCAGGAATGCATCGGCTGAGGGGGAAGCAGATAACTCGAAGGTGAAATACAGTTCTTGGCAGAGAATAGGCTGATGTCAGACTTCGTGAGCCGCGCAGAGAATGAGACAAAGTTCATGGTCACAGATGCAGGCTCAGACTGGAGCTTTCAGAGGCAGAAGGCAAGAAGAGTTTGATGACAGAATCAGGGCCTACTTGCCTGGACTGTAAAATGGCATAAGTGAACCATATAAAGCCGGTAGCCTTTCATACTTAGGGATGGAATATCCGGCCTATTCATGGCGGATCTGACAGAGGACATGTTGACGGTGGACGCACATGTGTTTGCGTCTTTATAACTGGAACTGGAGGGAACATACATGTACTTGTGACATGCACATAGAACCGTTGGGGTCCAAGATAGGGGACATAACTGACCAGAAAAATCCATATTTCCACAATTCGGTGAGACCGAGATGGCCGCACTGTTTATTTTGTGCAGCGCCACCTCCCCTTAACCCTGGCAGCAGGCGGCACGCCTGGGTCCGGGTCCGGGCTCCGGGAGCGACGGCAGCTTTGGGGAAAGGTGCGCCAGGCAGTGTTTCGCTGCTCTGGTGTGTGGCGCACCCAAAACCAGTTGACGCACCGGTGGTCCGATATCCTGGACCAGGAGCAGGACCCGCTGGACCTGCTAGGAGTGGAGGTCCCGGGGCTTGGTGAGTAGCTATTTAATATTACTACTTTGTGTCTGTTCTCCTGCTCTGTGTTATATATTGCGAATATATTTTTTTTCCGACCAGCAAGAATGCTGCTGCTTACATTACAAGTAAATTAGGTTTAAAAATCTTCTGTGATTGTTATGACACAGGTGCTCGGTGCTACTAATCTTACTTGTTTGCAACTTTGCATTCGCTTAGCATGATTATGTAAGAGTTTCTTTTAGAGAACTTAAGTTAGGTAGTGCTAGAAAGACTCTAGTCCTTTCTTTGTCCTCCTGGCACTAAGAGATAGTGGTGGATTGATACTTAGGTTTAGTTACTTATTAGTCTGAGTTGGTAATTTTTTTGTGGTCTTCGTGACGCACCCTCTGTTACATCACGTGCTGCTGAGTGCTGCTTACCCCAGTCCTTAGTAGAACCTTTTGTAGTTTGTTTAGTGAGTGGTAATAGGCTTAGCAACACTAGCAGAACATCAGCAGCAACCATCCAACAATTTGGTGTATGCAAAAATTTAGGCATGTGTCCTCAATTTATGCATTTTTGAGGTCTAAAATAAATGGAAATGCAGACTTAGTGAACAATTGGCCTGCCTGGAATAGGTGGGCTAGGTCAGGTGGTACTTAGGCTTAGTTGGTATTCTGGAATCCGAATGTAACACTGGATTAGTGTTGATAAATAATAACTAGTCGGTCCGCAAATCCCCCCATACTACTAGTCGACCAGATTAGATAGGTCAATTTGATTGCAATTGTTGTTCCCATAAATGTTTTTTTGACCGTTTTAAAAAATATTTTATTTGTTTCACACTAATCATCAATGTTTTTCTCTTTCTTTCTTACATCTTTCATGATCAGCATTCAGGGGCAAGAAGACGGGGTTGGAGTCGGCGGGAGCAGCTGGACAAGTACACCAGGGATAGGAGGAACAGGACCAGGACCGTTCTCTATCGAGGGCTCTGCTGCTGGCCCCCATAAGTCTTCCTGTTGTTAATATTAATAATTATTATTCTCTAACTTTTACTGCACCTTATTTTTTCCGAATTATTGTTTCCGTTTCCTAATGCTATTTTTTACCAATTCTTCTTCGATCTAGACTATCTGTTTCTAAATTCTTGTTATCCCTGCCTCTAACTGCCTCTGCTATGACTCTCTGTACTACTACTATTCTGTCTGTAGCTAAGCTTGCCCAGTTGGCCACTCTTTATTTAAAAGCTTTTTAATAAAATTCAGATTCACCAATAGCTCTAGCCATTGAGTCCAGTCCTTTGGGTTGTCCTCTTCTACTACTTCTAGTCTTCTTAATCTTGAGACTTTCTTAATCTTGAGGCTTTTCGACAATTCCCACCAACAAAATGCCCAACCAGATTTTACTATTTTTGATAGGATAGGACATACTACTACTGCTGTAGGGATTCTGCACATACAGATCTTTGCACAAGAAAATAGGACCTTGGTGATGGGAGTTTGGACCTTCCTCACACCTCAATCAGAACCCATCACAATCCTGTGACCGACTAGTTATAGTGTCTCGTTACTATTAGCTCTCCGAACCCCCCCAAGATACCCAATGAGTAGACAACCCAGATTATAACACTCCCGACCTCTCAGTCGCGGAAGCAATGCACATGCACACCCTTTCGCCCACTCACTCGTGTAAGTCCACACCAGATACCACCGAGTCTATGTAAGTTCAACTGACAAGCTCTGTACGTGGTTCTATAATGCAGCACCAATAGCAAAATGCATAAGATTCAAACGATAAACATTGTTACACAAAAGGCGAAATCATGATAACTGAACAGTGGTGGAAGCACCACCCTCCCCTTGGTAGGAATATAGTTTATATAAAATTATAAATGAAGATCTCTGAGCAAATTCTGGGGACCCCCCACCTTAGAAGAACCTAGTACTGGTTACATCATAAGCTCTGCAAAGCTCTGGTATGTTATGAGAAAAATGGTGCGCGTTAGTACTATATTGCAAGCATTTCTCAGTCATGCCAAAAAGTGTAGCATTTTTATGGATAAGTAATATGGACTAACACCAGAACTCCATAACAAAGTGGCTTGTTTTTCGACCTTGTACGCAGCGCTCAGACAGTAGCAGTATGAGCTCATGTGGGCTCAAAGGAGTCTTACACAGCAAGCTGCGAGGTAATGTGCGCAAAAATAAAAGACACAAAGGTAAAATGGTTGCATGGCTCGGGCTAACTAAGCAAAGACTAGAATGACCATAGGGACCATATAACACTACTAGTGTCTACTGATTTGTACTAGTAATGTTTGTTGTATATGTATGTATTAACTTTTTTTCAATCATGCTAGTGAAAAATAGGGGGAGGTGTATATGGCATCTAAAAAATGTGTAATGCTTTTTCTAGGCGTACTACCGACCACCAGTGCCGGGGCCAGCGGCGAAGGCGATGTGACTGCTGAGGGCGGAGAATATGCGGCAGTAGCAGGAGGAGCTGCAGGGGGTGAGCCAGCAGCAGTGGCGGGCGGTGGTAAGTTATATTCCTAATCCTTACTTATTGACATTACACTCACTGCAAGGGTGTACTGTATACTGTACTGTTGAGACTTATTAAGTAAGAAGTTGTTGTGAACGGTTGAAGACACCCTTTACTTAGCATTAGTAAAAGCATTAGCGGCAGGAGTGTCGAGTAACCAATGGCCTCTTCTATCTGACTTCAACTCAGCTGTGAAAGTTTTATGGAGAAGACTAAAAGTCAGATCCGATGACCTTGATGAATAGGTTGAACGAAAAGGGAAAGAAGGGTGGAAGGAAGAAGGACGGGCGAGATTTAATATTTATGACTGGCAGAGAGGGATACGTGGGATGCATGCATGCATAGGTGGCTGTTAGGAATCAGATGCATGGGTGGTTGAATGCCTGAAACTCCCACAAATGTTAGAGGCAGAGGAAGTGGGAGGATAGATACATACCACAAATGTTATGTACTGTGCTTGCTAGTGCTACTGTGCCACTATGTGTAGAATTAATTTGTCTTACTGCTTTGCTAAGAGTATATTTTACAATAGTCTTGTTTTTTCTTCTTGATATAGCTACTCCTTCCAAAGGGAAACCAGACAGGACGGAGTTGGCAGCTAAGGCCCGGTGCCGGAAGCTGGAGTCCATACAAAGGGAATACCGGCGGCTGGTGCTTTTGGTGGAGGAGGAGGAGGCGGCAGCAGCTGCAGCATCCTCCAATGCCCCGGGCCCCAGCCACCCCCCTCCAGCATTACGGCGCCACCGTCTGCCCGCCACCGTCCATCTTTTAATATCACTGCTGCCCCCCCCTCCCGTGGATGCAATTGCCGCGCGTTGGAGTGCTGCATGGCCCGGCTTGAGGAGCAGGTTTGTGTCCTCCTGGAGAGGCGAGTCCGCCGATAAGGCCCTGTTAATTGCCCCTTTTTTATTTCTTCTTTTGGTGGGTGGGAATCGGGCGTTGGGGTTAACTTTCTTTGGACAATTGGACTTTTTATATAGGTTGGACATTTTGGTTCCGGACATTGGTTGGGGTTAGGGTGTGGGGTGGGTCAGGTGTTGTTGTGGGATTTTTTACATAGTTTATTTTTGTTAGGGGATTAAATTATATATTTATACTTTACATACGATGTTGTTAATGTTTTGTGGTTGGGGTTACTGTTTTACGTCACACTGTTTCCTAGATGGTGCAGGGCCACAGCCAGTGTTTGATTTAAATAATTGGCTGACTTTGTAAGACACAAACAGATAGATGCGGTACCCCTCAGTGAGTGACATGTCCTATTAGTACTGTTAGTCTCTCCTCCTAGTCTATGCATTCTGCAACTGGGCTCATTGAATTAATGAAAACATTTTCATTATTAATTATGCCTCCCCCAAACTTCTTCTCTTACCTGTGCTTGATATTTAACTTAGGCACAGCGATGGCTGCATGGTGATGGTTTTCTTTCCCAACATGCCATGGTTGTGGTGGTAGTAGTAGTAGACACAGGCAGTAGCATTTGCAAAAAAAGAAAAAGAGACAGTCAGTCGCCTGAGAGAGACTGTTGGAGGAGTAGTAGAATGAAGTACAGTACAGAATTTACTGCCAAACAATAATATGCAAAAATCCAATAAAACATAATGGTGGCGGGTATAGCCTAGTACATAGAGTTACAAACTCTAGTTGTGTCAAGTCACTCGACTAGGCCTACAGTACACTCAACACAAGCGTAACCGTTAGTGCTGTGTAGGAGGATGACAACAAATCCAATCGATGCCGGCAATTAATGCTGATGGATAAGGTTCCTTTGGTAAAAAAATTACCTCGCAAATATACTGCTCATGGGTGGGCAAGCAAAAGAAGATCCTTGCCCTGCCTTGAAATTGAATTAGGGTTGCTTTTGCCACATCCGCCCCAGCAAGCGTGTGATAAATTATTGGTGTCCATTTAATTTAGTCACACCTCAATAAGTCACACAGCCCAGGGGGAAGAGGGTTAGGGTTTGATGAATGGTTGGTAAGGGGGATTTGGGGAAAGGTTTGACAAAGAAAAACAGTTATGCATGGACAACAACAAAAGAAAAAACAACCATATCCATAAATCTGTTAAAGGAGAAAAAGGAAATGCATGCAGGATGATGATAACTTGATGGTTAATGAAGTACTTACTAACTACTATTAGACAATTAGACAGTACAGGGCAGCAGTATATTATGCAATTTGCCTTGCCTGTCTGCCCTCAGAGACCCGAGTTACATACAGTTTCTGTTCTGTTGTACCGGCCCGGGCTTACTATTAAATATAGCAAAGGAAATTCAAAAATAGCTGTAGGGATTAATTGAATTATAAGCAGAGAGAAAACATACTCATAACAACAACACACAGTAGTAATGATTGAAGACAAAAAATGAATCAAATTATTTAAAAGATGATGAAAGTTGATACTGTTACTGTATGTTATCCTGGTCAAAATGGGGAGTTGCATCTCGGCATTCCTCTTGGCTCTCCCTTCCATGGACGCTCCGGCCATCAATCTTGAGTGACGCCACTGCCTGCCTGGCAGATGTAGATTTATTGGTAAGGTAAGTGTGAGTTGTTTTTCTCAGTATTGCACAGGGTAAGAGCCGGCCTGTAATTGTAGATGGAAAAACAAAAGGCATATTGAAAGATCAAGTTGAAAAAAAAATGCATAAATTACGGTGGAGTGCAACAAGAACACTTTCAGAGGTGGCATGGATACATCATGTCTACTCTAGTCTGTTTCCAGCATTAACCTCCAACAACAACAGGACAGAGCAGGCCCACGGCACTGCTGTGACCCATCCTCCATTTAGCGTACTTTTTTGGGGGGATAGAGGCAGACAAAGCACATAATATACAGCAACATAGCATTTTACAAATTAAGTGACTAAATCAATGCACCGCTCTCAGTCTTACCACCACACTCGACTCCACCACTACACAGACATGTAGGTCTGCAGTGGTTGTTGTTGACTTGTTTACCTTTTATTCCACTCATGAAACACCTTGAGTTATTCCATCAATCATCTTGGATCCTACTGAGTGACTGCGAAGATATTATGTCACTGTGGTCATCATCATGGTGTTGTCCAACTCAGTGTGCATTGAACAGATTGAGTCCCCTTTCCATATTCAAAATGCAATGGATCGGCCTGCAGTAGAAGTACAAATTTGTTATTAAAAAACAAGAAGGGAAACAAACATTGCCTTGAGTTACTTTTAGTGTGTAGATTAGATAATAGTACGCAATGAATAACTTCATGCACTACAAACAACAACACAAATCACTCAGTTAGTGTCCAATGCATGTCATCATTCATTACCTGTTGCTTCTCATCTTCAGTTAATGGACTGTCTCTCTCGGCTCGGAAAGGAGTATAGCTATAGTAGTCATCATCATGTTCCACTTCTTTTGGAGGGACTCTATGAGGCAAGATTTTCTTCTATTATGCTAATCATCTGGCTTGAGGGCAATAGATTTAGGGCAGTTCAGGAGGATGGAGGAGCAGGACTCGGAGGAGTGGACTGAAATGCAACAAGCTGAAATGCATACATGGCAATAAAAGACTAGAAGACGGTGGTGATGGATTTGTTGTGATTCGAAGTTTCCAACGAGAAAGACAGATACACAAATAAAAGTCAATAAGGGAGAACGACACTAAGAAGTGGAAGTCTAGTTGTCAGGGAAGTATAGCTCGTCTTCAAACTCTGGGGGTTCAACCAGAAGTAGGTAATCATCATCTAAGATGCTACTTCCGTCACCTGAGCCGATGTCCTCATCTTCCTGCGTTGATTCATGTATTGTGTAATTCAGTGGTATCAATTGCTGATTCATTTTGATCATGGTTAACCTCTCCACGTTTTTGGGCGAGAGACTGGTCCTTCTCACTGTTACAATGGACCCAGCAGCACTGAAAACATGTTCAGAAGAGACACTTGCGACAGGGCAAGCCAGATAGTTTATTGCCAGCCTGCTGAGCAGTGGCCATTGGCCCCTTTTCCCATACCAATAACGCAATGGATTTTGATCAATGTACACCTCGTCGGGTCATCCAGATAGGCAAGGACCATCCGCTCAATGTTCAGGGGTGCTACACTTTGTTCGGCCTCTTTTGTCTGTGCATCAGCACTGGACCTACCAAGTCCTTGCTGTAAATACCAATCCTTTAACGATTTTACTGGGGCCGATGATCCGGTTCTGGCTGTTGTTGATAGTGTTGGTGAGTGTTCTGAGCCAAACGCACTGCCCTCAGGCTCCAAATTTGAACTTGACGCCGGATGCACTGCTGCAGTATTATTGTGGTTGTGGCTGCCTCAGCTATCCAAGTTTTATACCGGGCAACAACCACTTCAGGAAAAGGAATTAATGTCTTACTTTTCAGTGCCGATTTGGACCGTGGATCCAGAATTGTGGCACAAATGTAATGTTCTTGTGACAAAATCTTATTTTGCACCCTTGTATTGTCAGCTAAGTGACGGAATAAGCTCTCCACTAACTCATAGGCTTCTTTTTTTCCTCTGCAGCTTTGTACACTTTAGACACCTCTTTCAGCTGTTGTTCTAGCTTGTGCAACAATGGGATAGCTTGGCCCATAGTACAGTCCTCCTTGCTGACTTCACGTGTGAAAACCTTGAAAGGAAGAAGCATCTCAGTCAGGCATTTAACTAGGCACCATTGGTCCATCTGAAGTATCATGCCTTTCACAGTAGCATCCCCTCTTCGCATGACATATTCATTGATTGGTCTGTACTGCTCAGACGGTCAAGCATGTAATAAGTTGAGTTTCAACGTGTTGCCACCTCCTGGATGAGTGCTTTGACTGGCCTTCTATAGTCACGTTTGAAGGATCCTCAGCTGCTTCCGAGCTTTAAAAGAATGGCTGAAATGAGTGCATATTCTTCGGCAGGTGGTCAGTAAGTTGCTGACTATGGCTTCTTTTTTTCAGAAAGTCTTGAACTATAATGTTAATGCAGTGCGCCAAACACGGGACCCTGAAATAGGAACCAAGCTGCATGGCCTTAAGTACATTACTGCTATTATCTGTGGAAACAAAACCAATCTTAATCCCTCTTGGGCTCAGCCATTCAAAGACCTTGCTGTGAAACTCTTCCAAAATGTTAACAGCAGTATGAGATTTCTCCATGACGAACATGGCTACAGTTGCATGTTTCCGAGTAGCATTAAAAATCTCAGCTGTGTCAAAAGCACCTACTTGAGATAGCGTATCTCTAACCCCCACAAAAGAGACCCAGTGTGCAGTGATGCACACGTAATCAGTGGCTTGGCAACTGGTCCACATGTCTGTTGTCAGGTGGATATTGTGAACAGCACTCTGCTGCAAAGCTTGTCCAACCAATTGCAGCACATCGTGATGTAGTGCTGGAACAGCAATTCTGGCGAAATAGGACCAGCTGGGAACCTTTCATTTAGGGCAGATGGCTGACACAAATTCAAGGAAACCCACCCCTTCCACAAATGAAAAAGGGAAAAGGTCCAGCGCTAACATTTTAGCCAGCTTCGCATTGTACAACAGTGCCATTGGGTGGTTGCGTTCGTACTGCCCCTCTGACCTAAACATGCTGAGGATGGTAGGCTGGATTTTTTTCCTTTGTGGTGCAGCTGTTTTCTTGAACCCAGTTAGGCTCAACGACGCACTTTTTTTCATTGCAGTACTTGGTTGCCTTGGTGTCTCAGGCTGACTCTGAGTATGACTCTTACTGCAATGCCACTGAGAGGTTGCTGAGGATGTGGGCGGTACCACTACACTGCTGGGGACAGGGCTAGAAATGTCTCCCTCTTGTTCACCTTCCACCGCCAACACATCTTCCCCTAATTCTTCATCCCCAACAACAGCAATGGGTTCAGTTTTACTTTTTTCTAAGCGAAGTAGGTGAGCCTCCCACGTGATACTGTGGTGTATTCTGAGATGACTTGTTTGGCCTCAGCTACCATAGTTTGTACCAAGCTTACCCTGCCTAACAGCCTGTCGACAAATTGAGCATATAGCAATGTTCTCCTCCTTACTGCTAACCGAAAAGAAGTCCCAAACTGGGGAGGAGAACTTTCTGGCGCTGCTGGATGTGCCACTTTCAATACCAGATAAACTGGAGGGTGTGCCTGGAGTTTGACTCTGTGCGGTTACACTACTACTACCTACTGAGGTGGTGGTTGAGCTGGATGTTGGTCCCTGCCGGGCCTTTGCAAATATGGAAGCTGAAGGTCGTGTTGTTGTTACCTGTGTTGGAGGTATCCATGCTACATCCCTCGCAGCGATTTTGGATAGGGTAATAATGTTGGTCTCCATCTCCTCGGGCCGGGAGTGATGTTCGTGATGACTGGCTCATCATCATCATCCCCCTCTTGTACATCTACCTCCATAACAGTAAGGCTTTCTGGAACTTTCCTTTTCACTAGCCTTGTCCTGTGGCGTGCATCACTCTCAGACTCAGCTGGTGGCTTCCAAGTGGCATCAAGATCATCGGAAGTGGAGCTTGAAGAATAAGATGATGGACTAACCCTCCTTTTCCTTTCTCGGCGTCTGGAAGACAATGGATCTTCTGAAACAGTGGCTTGCTCCTCTTTGTCTTCAGGAAGCTCGATTTCCTGAAATCCCCTTACTTCAGGAGGAACAAATACTAATGTGGGCTGTGGCTGCTGCTGTTCTTCCGGCTGCTGCTGTTCTTGCGGCTGCTGCTGCCCACTTATCTGCTGAGTTTCCGCCTGCGTTGATTCTGTACTACTTTGCGATAATGACATTTCAACATCGCTGCTTGTTAGTAGACTGGCTACCTCTGCGACACTCATGGGCTTGGGCCTAGGTTGGTGGGGCTGGCCTGCTGATGCGGAGGTGCTGCTCCCAGCTTGGTCCCCGGACAACGCTGTTGTAGGCATAATTTTTTGTTTCCCAAAAAACATCTGGGGGCGGCACACCAGTCTTGGTAAGTGCCACTTTCTTTTTCTATTCCTTCTTCTCACTGACAACTTTCTTGGTACTGGAGGACCTGTTATCTTTCTTTGGGCCCATCTTCTTCAGATGTCAGCAGGACGCAGGTGCACAAGTTGCAGAGATGTCTGTGGTCACACGTGGACGTGACGTGGTGTGCAGCAGGATTCTGTCTGGCAGTACAACGGGTGATGATGACACCACCTCCTCTATCTTTTTGTGCACCTAAAAGCAAAGAAGCCATGAGAAGATCATCAGTGAAATGTTGATTTTTTTGTTGTGGTTCAATTACAACTAGTACAAACAAACAAATAAAAGATATAACTTAGTGTAGCCATTTGTGAGACATTGTCAACAAGGGCTTTCATGGTATACTGTGTACACTCTCAGGAAGGATAGGAAAGAAGAAGAACAACAAAAATACAAATGTAATGGAAGTGGACCCTGTTTGGCATTACATTATTTGCTCATCACATCATTCAGGGAGCTGCTGCTGGCAAAGAGGATGGATGGAAGCAGTAAGCCAAGAGGAAAACCATGCAGGCCTATATGGCAAAAGCAGCACACTTATATAACTACCACCAGAAATGGCCACCAGCCACATGGACACTCACAAGCAACAAGCAGGAGGCCTGGAAAACAATGTACTGAGAAAAGGCCTATAGTAGCCAGGCAAGGTCTGCAAGGTACACAACAACACACCACACACAGCAAATGCATTTATTTAACATACACCTTAAATGAACAGAAATACCCCCAAAGTACACATTTTGCAATTCAATTCAATGCCATCCATGCCCTAAATGATGTTTGAAATACATTCAACACACACCAAAGAAACATGTGCTTCATCATGCACCCACCCATGACTAGCTCTGGGCCTACTGGCTACCCCAAAAAATAAAAAATAATAATAAACAACAACACCAACTTACCTGTAAAATATCAAATTCAAAAATCCTCAAATCCAATGATAATGATGCGGCAGACAGAAAGAGTGATATTTCCAGCTCAAAATCCAAAGGCAGAATGAACAGGAGATGGACAAAGCACTGGGAGGAGCCTGCTGGACAGGAACAGGAAGTTGGAGACTCTGTGGCACTTCCTCCCTCTCCCCCCCCAATTTCTTTTTTTTTTTATAAAGGACTCCTTGCACAAAAAAGGACAGCCAAATGTCAATCTGAGGAGTTTTTTTCATCCAGATCATCATTTACAGAAGGTTTTATGCTGCTCGAGATATTCTTCTTCTCCGGATTGAAAAGTTTGCGTGTTCAGCATCGCGAGCTTCACCACACTTCTGCCGGATGTCGGATGGTGCGTCCAAATGACGTTTTCGCGATCGCACACTCTCGCGGTGGTGAATGACGTGTTTGCGATCGCAGACATCTCACGGTGTCCGATGGCGCTGCGAATGACGTGTTCGCGATCGCAAACTCTTGCGGGATAGCGCGAACGGCTACCAACATCTCGTGGCGCACGCGAACAGATCGGAAAACTCGACGGCGAATGCAGGGATACCGGTAAGTCGACCGTGCGCGTGAGAACGCATTTTTAAAGTGCGAACATGGAAAAAATCTCTGCTACGCCGCGGATCGCAGAAATTTTGACATCTCCACGGAACGTGAAAATGCCTAAATTTTGCAGATTCCACGAGTAGAACGGAATTTGGCACCCACCCGTAGCAAATTCTCCTAGCTTCGCTGCGCCCATCAGATCCTCTTCGCAATTGCTCACTTGCATAGGGATGTCTCGCAATTACATTTTTTGCATATGAGTTTAGCACAGAGCCTCAGAGGAGAGCTGGCGCCATGACAGTCAATCAAGCCTCGCCACCCAGTCCCCTCTCCTAGAGGTATGTCACACTTACACACCCACCCCTTCACCTTAGATGGTGACCTGCTCATTTAAAGGAAACAGGCTTATGTACCCTCACTTCCTCTGTGGCCCATCACAGCGCTGACCCTGTGACCGAATTCGGACCACTACCCACGTCCACTCGAGCCGCTGACCCCGTACACCAATTCACCTGTGACAATGTGTCCGATCAACAAGAAAACAACATTACAATGTAAAATTTCGAAGTGATTACGGAGGAAGGAAACTCAAGCCTCGGTATCCAAACCACCACTGTCCAATCAAATCTGACAGCCAGAAGAACAGATCGCCCCCTCACTCGATTTACTGTATATGCACAGTGTCTGTCTTTTGAATAGTGTAGTGCAGAGGAGACCTGTCCACAGAAAACAATAATATTTATCTGTTCCTTATAACTATCTTTTAGCTATATTTCTGGTTTGCTGTGCACAGAAAAAATAACATTATTTTAAGCTTTTCCTATATTTCTGTTCTACATGGTTTTGATGTAATATAGACTTCTTCAAGCACATTTTATTGACACACATTTTGGTTTTATTTACTTACCAGGTTCAAGAGTTCTCATTTTCAGCCAGATGACTCGCTTACTGGACATTTTGGAAGATTATTGCATGTGGCGTGGATTTGAATATTGTCGTTTAGATGGACAAACCCCACATGAAGAAAGAGAGGTGATTACTTGGTTATATTTTATAGTTCTGGTGTAGAGACATCTTTTGACTCTTTCCTAAAAAATAAAGATATATACATAAATAGAGCGCCTTTAAGTTATCCTAATTGATCTTTTGGCCTGTGCAGCTGTCATTCACATTTTGGTTCCGCCCACTACGGACTATAGCCTGGGTAAGTGATCATCCCACGTAAGTCACCAGCGGCCCTCACTGTTAATGATAGCATTTTTCCCATGCACATGTGGTCATCCTCCCAAGAAGCAGTTAAGTGTCGGGGCTGGTGTGGAAGTAAATATAGCATTAGTGGTCTCACTACAGTTTTTGCATACTTTAAATAACATGCATCATGCACATATAGAGAGGGGTTAGGTTAGCATCAAGTGTGAAGCACATTTTGAAGCATGCCCGCAGCACAGCCATTCTGTGTTACGATGTCACGAATCATTAGTGAGGAATTCCAACATGCAGAGTAGACCCTTTCTGAGAAAATCATGTACCTGTATTTCTGTGATACTCCATGGGGGTGATGCGCATGGGGGCTATGATATCGGCAGCATTCTCACACGAAATCCTAGGGAGCAAGCCAATAAAATGCACTCAGAGAAGAAAGCATAGCTCCTGTGACGCTTTCCAGTGCAGTGTGTCATCCGGCCTCTCGGTGGTTTATCATGAATACGAGTCAGGACTGGCACAGTATCAGAAAACCCAATTATTTTAAAGGTGCTCTGTACCTATTTCAGCTACTCACTAAGAGCTCTCCCAGGCTGTGTGTAGCCTACGGTTTTAGTCCGTTGTTGCTTAAGAAAATGTGTTTAGGAGTCTTAGTGCACGAGGAAATACTTCTATCTCGAGATGAGGCAAACGCAATAATTGACCACATTTTTAAATAAATCTTTAATCAATAGAAATATCTTCAATTAAATTAAAATTCTATGTCTAAATCAAAAGTAAATATACACCTGAAGAAAAAAAAGTATTTATTATGCATTACCAATTATTAAAAGTGATGTCTATTATTACAAATGATGTAGTTATAATCTCATAAAAATGATACTTTTTAAAAATTTATTTCTTTATTGACCTTTCGACAAGTACAATTTGGTGAACACAGCACGTCAGCGACCGTAAATGCTAGTATGTATAACTGTTTACATTTTTGCTTAACTTCCTACCCGCCAGCGCCTCTCCGCACCCCACCCCAAAAAAAGAGACATTTATTTTTAAATTCAAAATAGGGTAATGATTGAATTATATTTAATTACATTTTCAACTGTTTTAAATAATGTAACAATATTTCCTATGTTGTTTTATCTTAATTCCCTACCTTCATTATGTTTTGTTGGAATTTGTTGCAGTACCAGTTGGCCATGTGTGGCTGGACTTAATGAAATACTCACGTTTTTTAGTAGTTAGTTACACTTGACTTCTGTGACTAGCCAAAAGTAGCAAACTCACTCAAGAGGTTATATCATTTAAAAAAGTATAAGTTACCTTTGTATATGTAAATTGTGTGTTACTGTAATTCTGGATTGGAAAGAGATACAAAAATGTAGCATTCCCCCCAAGGGGAATGTCCCCCAAGGCACCAAGTGGATCCTCACCCGAGGATTATATTCTTTGAGAATCCTTTTTAGAAAAATGACAGTAATCCAATTTGAATTCATCCATTTGATGTGTTAATTATACTGTTGTCACATGAACTAACTTCATTCATGAAGCATACAGGTTCCAGAATGCATTGAAATCATTGCTTTTGATCAATCATATTATTTTCCACATTCTTGATCTTCCCTTAATCTTCCCAATGCATTTCGGGCAAACTGCCCTTCATAAGGGGGTAGGATCTACAAACGTAATGTAAGGACTAATTAACACGAGGAAACCAACGCGCATTATGATGATTAAGCGAGTGGTTAAAAAGAATGTTAATGTAGCTGAACTGAAAACACCAACGTGGAAAAATATATCATGCTTCTCTCGAAGTTATATGGTAATCTGTAGCGATTACGGTGTGCCTTAAGGTGTAAATGAAATGAAATGAAAGATGAACCAACAAAGTGAACCCTAAACGGGTATAATGATATCGTAAAAAAGTGAATTGTAACGTCAGTGAGGGAATCACTCTACGTTAGACAAATATGCGTTTCGAACTGTACGTTGCGAGAGGTGTGAAGTGACGAAGTCGAGTGGTTCCATGGACACGGTCAAATACTTCCGCGTTCATGGCTAAACGTGCTCAAAAGTGAAAACTCGTTACTAACCGGGGTGACCACCTCATTGCGAGTATGAGGTGGTTAGGACGGTGAGTGATTTGCAGCGTATCAGCGATTTTACAGAAAACAGAGCAAAATTCGAGCTAGTGCTATATCGCGAACGCAATCAAAGAACGTGCAAGTTATTATCTGGTATTAGTGACATGAAAATAATACACTTACTTGGGAACTTCCGTGCATGTAGCTTGAATTCCTTTCAAGATAACCGGCATGGCGGGTGTGAGGTTCTAAATGAACATTAACAGCGATTCTGTAGAAGACAGACTTACAACGTGTCCTGTGAAATGATGGTATTGAATGTTCATTATCATTTTTCACAGTTAGGAAATCATTTTTTTTGCAAATTTCTCCTTGTCACTTTAGTGTCCCGTTTTGTTGAACATTTCTCATCCCCTAATCAGTAAATGAGCCTCCTATTACAGTTTTTTGTTCCACGATACCGAGGTAGTGTTATTTTGCACTCCCTACTAACATGGCCGCCATAGTTCTACCATCATTTGTCAGGACACGTTGTAAGTCCGTCTTCTACACAATCGCTGTTAGTGTTCATTTAGAACCTCACATCCGCCTTGCCGGTTATCTTGAAAGGAATTCAAGCTACATGCACGGAAGTTCCCGAATAAGTGTATTATTTTCATGTCACTAATACCAGATAATAACTTGCACGTTCTTTGATTGCGTTCATGATAGCACTATTTTTGCTGTGTTTTCTGTAAGATCGCTGATACGCTTCATATCACTCACCGTCCTAACCTCCTCATACTCGCAATGAAGCTGTCAACCGGATTAGTAATGAGTTTTCACTTTTGAGCACGTTTAGCCATGAACGCAGATGTATTTGACCGCATCAATGGAACCACACGACTACATCACTTTACACCTTTCGCAACGTACAGTTCGAAATGCATGTCTAACATAGAGTGATTCCCTCACTGACGTTACAACTCACTTAAGATTTCATTATACCCGTTTAGGGTTCACTTTGCTGGTTCACCTTTCATTTCATTTACACTTTAAGGCACACCGTAATCGCTACAGATTACCATATAACTTCGAGAGACGCATGATATATTTTTCCACGTTGGTGTTTTCAGTTCAGCCACATTAACATTCTTTTTAACCACTCGCTTAATCATCGTAATGCGTGTTGGTTTCCTCATGTTAATTAGTCCTTGCTTTACGCTTGTAGATTCTACCACCTGATGAAGGGCAGTTTACCCGAAATGCATTGGAGAGATTAAGGGAAGATCCAGAATGTGGAATATAATATGATTGATCAAAAGCAATGATTTCCATGCATTCTGGAACCTGTATGCTTCATGAATGAAGTTAATTCATGCGACAACAGTATAATTAATATATCAAATGGATGAATTCAAATTGGTTACTGTCATTTTTTCTAAAAAGGATTCTCAAAGAATTTAATCCTCGGGTGAGGATCCACTTGGTGCCTTGGGGGGCATTCCCCTTGGGAAGAATACTACAGTGATGTCCGTTACGTTCTGGTCCGGAGAGGTAATCCAGGAGCACCTTTCATCAAGAAGAAGAATATTTAGAATATCTGTAAAATAGTTGTGCATGGGCTACAACTACCTTTTGATTTAAAAGATATACAAAAGTCAGAGTCGCTGTTTTGTTTTCTTTTAACAGGCCCAGAATTCAAATATGAGGTGCGATTTACCATATTTGAATTTCTTCATAGATTTAATAATTTAGGATTTCTTCCGGAGCAAGCCTTAAGGAGATTCATGCTTTTGGAAATAAAATGCTCTGCAGACCCCGCTTGCAAATTAAAACCCCTGGAAAACCATGGACCCCTTCGAGGGAACTTGGGTTTCTAATGTTAGAGGAAGGAGAGGGAGGATGACATCTCTATCGCTGTTAGCATTTGAGTGGTTACAAATTTTTTTTCCACGCTTTCATCAGTCTTTCACTATTTTTTGTGTGGCCTTCTACCTCAGACCCTACAGTGTGCCTACGACATCAATTATAAGAGCTCCGATAGAGCGCTCTCTCGCAGGGCCTGCCAGGCATCACAGTGCCGGCCCGGCGAGGAGCAGCACCTGATGAAGCATGTCACCTTCGGGTGAGTGAGGGCAACTTTGCCTACAAGCTGATGCTTCTTTGGCTACCCACATTCAACCAGGGACAATGTCTCTGTAGCTCTCTGTAGCTGTCACATTTCGGCACAGTATACTTATATTTTTTTGGGATTTTCATTGATAATCATAAACTCTGAATAATTCCCCGTTGCTTGCACGGACCCGGAATACCTTTAAAAATACTGTTCTAAATCCAAGTTAATTTCTTATGGAACTCCATTGTTAGACTGTCAGAGAGGCAATTTTCTTTCTTAATGCAGGTAAATGTTGATGAAGAAGATTAACCATTTGAATTTACATCATCTGCCAAGAAAAGACGTTACCTTTCAACATGTAAAGCATAGATGGAAAATGCAGCCTGATGGGTTTACATTGGGTGGGGAGAAAAAAGACTGCCCCTTTAAGAATCTAGGAGCAACACCTACCCACAATGTTCGGTATTGGCAGTTGTCTGTGTGTGTCAGTTCTTTTTTCCAGCTCCTTCAGGCAGAATCGCTGAACATCTCAGGTGTTTTTCACACCTCGAAAAAACTATTTTTTCTAGTGAGAGCAACTTTAAAACCTATTTACTCAACATATTATTAGCTCTACTGTTGAGTAAACCTATTTTTGCATTCATCTGACTTATATTTTCACAATGCCTTCTCTTTTTACTAACTTTCCTTCCTGTGGTAGGAAGAAGGCAAGTTCAGATACAAGGTCTGTGTGATATGCCTGTCACTATCTCATCAGGCAAAAGGATGTGACATTTGTAATAAAATATTGAAAAGGATACTTAACGAAAGGGCATAAGATTAAGAGGTCTGATGCAGGATATGAGGGTAGATGAAGAAAAAAAGAAAAGAAGATTAAAAAGATCTACCTCTTGCCCTTCCACTGTAAAAATGTATCAATCTGGCAGATCTACAGATAAAAGATAACCTTTAAGACATTGTCATCAATGTCACTCTCATCGACACCAATCATCGACATTAAGACCAGCGATGCTGCAGTGGAGAGGTTCAGCCCTGACATTGTCCCCCTCAAAAGAAGTGTCAATGTTAATAGATCACTTTTGCAGCTCGCTGTCAAAATCGGCTTTGAGACTAGCAGAGTCTCTATGGATGTCGACGCCAAGGATCCCTAAGGCACCCTTTTAGTCACCGCTGCTGAACACTCAATCACCGTCAACGGTAATAAGTGCAACGTTGAAAAGCCATATATCGCCCTGTACGACGTTGAATCCTTGTCTCACAAACGTGAAAATCTCTCAAGTGATACTCTCTTCTTCACCAGGGTAGTCTGCATCACCTTCTACCCATTTCACAGGATCTCAAGTATCTGCTGATCCTGTTATTTAAATGGATGAACCTCTTCATCCATTGAGGGCTGTAATACCTCCAGGGGGTCCCTTGAAAACGCACTTGGATCCATTAGTTCTCTCACCAGTCAGAAGAGAATTGAAGAGAATTGAAGGCAACCTCCATGTCTCCAATCAGAAAGTGGAAGCCTCCTTCACCTATTAAGACACCGCCACTCAGAACACACTGTAATAAAAGGGATGCATCCTATTCCCGACCCAGATCAAGATCGCCTCATACTGATTCAATGCATATCTCTAACATGGCCACCACAGTCACCATTTAGGATATCTCCATTAGATGATATTCTTACTTTTCAGGATGCTTTAATTAGAGGAGCAATTAAATTGAACATTGGAATAGACACACCGCAACCAATAGTTTCAGCCCCGAAGCCTCTTCTTAAAGGTCTGTTGGACATTTTTGAAGAAAAATGTCTTAACCCAGCAACCGTTAAAGCTGTCACTCCTATACTTCCTAAGAAATACATATCACTCCAATAAGAACCTGATTTTCTAAAAATTGATCTTAAACCTAACTCAATGATATATAAAGAGGTTAGAAGGAAGAATACTTCTGCTCAAGAATCCATGGCTCGTTCTGATAGAGAGAGCCCAAAAAATGAACACTAAAGAGAAAAAGATCCGTAGTACGGCTTCCACTCACTTAAAGAATGCCAATGTAGCAGCTCTTCTGGGGAGTATCACAAAGAGATATGGGATGTTATGAACTCTTTTGTCTCTGATCTACCATTATATAGGCAGTTTCAGGTAGTTAAAGAAGGCTGTTTAGTCTCAAACCAATGCATCAGTGCTGCAGTTAATTTGATTGAACTCTCAGCAACATAATTCTGTCATCGGATTTCATTAAGAAGATCATCTTGGCTTTGTTTATCCTCCTTAAGACCTGACTCTCAATTAAGAATTGTGAATTTACCATTCTCAGGCACATCACTCTTTGGACAACATAATGAGGAAGAAATGGTCACAGTAAAAAACAAAGCAGAAACTCTCAGAGCCCTTGGATTAGAAGAGCAGAAAAACCTTTGTTAACAATACAAGCCCAGGGACAAGCGGTATTACTATCAAAGTGTTTAAACACATAGATGGCCATACCAGCCGCAACAAGATCAGAGGCAAATGCAAAGGCAATACCAGAAGAGGTTTCAGAAAAGAAGTCCACTCTACCAAAATACTTCCATTCCAGAGGAATAAATTCCTCAAGTAACAAACAATAGAGATCTATTACCCCCTCCACTCTACCTCCCCCACTACAGTTTCCTACTACTGTTGGAGGACCAGCAACTTTTTTTTCTGGAAAAGTGAAAAAATATAAATCCAGATCGATGGGTATTAAACATCATAGAAAACGGATATTCATTTCAATTCAAACAGGTTGCACCTCCTGTTCCATCAAAACCTCTGTCAAACTGCCATCTACGGAATTTACTATACGAAACACAATTTTATTGCTGCAAAACGAGCAATAAAATAGGTCCCTTCAAGCCATCTCATTAAAGGAATATATTCAAGATATTTTCTGTTTCAAAAGAAAAGTCAACCCAAGCAATTGTGACCTATTCTAGACCTCGGTTCCTCAACAAATGTATCCCAAAAGAAATATTCAGGATGTTAGCTCTTCATCAAATCTACCTGCACATAAGAAAAGGTGATTGGTTATGTGCAATAGATTTACCGGACACATATTGTCACATTCCAGTTTGCCGTCCTCACTAAAAAATCTCTCACATTCCTGGTAGGGTACTACCACTATCAGTATGCTGTGCTCACTTTTAGTCTAAAATCAGCTCCTCTAACCTTCTCATAACGCATGGCAGTAATCGCAACTCACGTGATAAAACAAGATATTTGTTTACCCGTATCTTGACAATTCACAGATAAAGGCAGATTCCGAGTCGAAGACAAAACAAGACTTCAGAACTGCAACAAAGTCACTGACCAATGTAGGCCTTGAAATACATTTTGGCAAGTCAATAACATCACAACTGCAATGCCTAACTGTTAGACCTGGCTTTTACAGCAGGTTCATCCCCTGATTTTTGGCTTTGTGGCCTTCAGTTCCGACCTGTTTTTGTTGGTTTTATGACTCTGGGCACTTTACCGCTGCTGATCCGTGCTAAATTGCATATGCTCTCCCTGTAAATTGTTGTTATGGATTAGTAGTTCCATGATTGGCATATTTGATTTACTAGTCAGTCCCTAGTACAGTGCACGGTGTGTGCCCAGGGCCTGTAAATCAAATGCTGCTAGTGGGTCTGCAGCACTGATTGTGCCACCCACATAAGCAGCCTGTAAATGTGACTCAGATCTTCCACTGTAGTATCTGTGGGCAGTCTAGTACTCCCATGTCGAGTTGGCAAGTGCACCCACTTGCCAGGCCCTACCCTTCCCTTTTCATACATGTTAGTCACCCCTAAGGTAGGTCCAAGGTACCCCTGTGGGCAGGGTGCAGTGTATGAGAAAGGTAGGACATGCCCTGGCGTATGTGGCATGTCCTGACAATGAAATAATGGCAGTTTAGTTTTTTACTATTGCAAGGCTACCTGTTCCCATAGGATAGAATGGGGAGTTTTCTTATAACATCTTATAAACATAACTACCCCTGGGAACAAGGTTGGAAAATAAAGTTTAGTATGCCTGAACTCAGAAGGTTAAAATGCATCTTTTAATGAGGGTGATTTTTACATTCTGTGTTTGAAAATGCCACTTTTAGAAAGTAGGTATTTTCTTGCTTACCCATCCAGTGTGCCTCTGCTAGGATGTGGATTGACTCTCTGGGTTTGGAGTGTCAGGGGCTGGGGAGGTGCAGTGGCTCCCGAGAGTCTGATGAGTCCGGGCTGGGTAAATAGACCTGGGCTGTATTGAGTGTAGGGGGAGGAGATTTCCTTTCACCTGAATGGGCCTGGTCTGCCTTCCACAATGCTGTCTCCACCCCCTACCAGGAAACTGCACCAGAGAGTACAGAACTGGTTTTGACTGAGCACAGGGCTTCTCTGCTGCCAGAGAAAAAAGGATTTTGTAGTATAAATATTGGGGCCCAGACCCCAGAACTTTAGATCACTTCTTGGAATGAAGAGGAACCTTTGCCAAGGAGAAGAGCCAGGGAAGCTGAGAAGGAATACTGCCCCTGTGCTGTTTTGCTGTCTGGAGTTGGCCTGCAGTGGCTACTTGGTGCCAAGGAAAGGAAAAGGACTTTTCTGTTTGCTGTGTCCTCTGCTTGAGGAAGATTTCCAAGGGCTTAAAAAAGAGCTTGCCTCCTGCTCTGTAGTCTTAGGGACACAAAGACTTCATTTCTTCTGTCTTTCTGCATCTGGAACTGCTGGTCAGGAAACTGCAACACCGACATTGCGAGCGACGCCATAACCTGCACCAAAGCCATAAGCACCGCTCATGAAGAGCACGACACACCGCCCTGACTTGCCCAGTTGGCCCGATGCCTGCTAATGCTGTACCACATCAACTCCTAAGCCGGAGCCGAGGACACCACTCGTGACATCCACAACGCACCGTCCGGACTCGCACCGCAGCTCCGACTTCACAGATACCGGCGCTTCATCAACACGGAGCCGATAATCGACGTGGGTGACTCCCTAATCCATCGACACCGCACCATCATAAGGAACCGCCGCCTCGCCGCCACCGTGACGTCATCTCCCTGACACAGTAAGGAACCAACGTCTCACCTCCCCTGCATCGCAGTAAGGAACCGAGGCTTCACCTATCCTGGGGTCATAAGGAATAAACGCCGCCCAGTGCCAAGCATCAGCTAATTAGATGTTCAATGTATATCTCCTTGATTATGATATACACTAACTTTCTCTCATGACTCATCAGAGTTAATAGAATTAACAGACACTTTCATTAACAAGCTGCACATGCTCCCAAACCATTCAGGTTTGTTTTTTCCAGCTTTGTGAGTGAGGATAGAAGTATCTTTGATTCGCGGAGCAAGAACACTGCTGCCTGCACTTGTTGAAGTTGAGCATAAAAATATGTAGTGATAGAGGTTCACCAGTAGTGTGGAAAGAACGATGAGGACAGAACCCCCATTTGAATACATCTCCAGAGATTAAAAATGGCTCATGGCCAGATATTGATCTTTATCATTCACACAATACCATACTCCAGCTTCTTTCAAGCTTTAAGGCTTGGTGCACTAATTTATTTCATTTGGGGGTTTTCAGTTTGACATGCTAGATAATCATTATACTGAGTAAACATTGTTCCAAAACATTATATATAATAGAAAATTATTTATCACATATATACATATATGTGTGTGTAGAAAGACATTATACTTGCTGCGGCAAATTTCTAAAACAGCTTGAGGGCCCAAAAATGGATGTCCTGTAATTTGTTTCAAACTCAGCTGGGAATAAATATAAATCTCACAACCATGTATCCAATCTACATTTTGCCAGCATAAAGCATCACAGCCCACATTGTTAAAAACCTGGGAGAGAGATTGGACTTCGATCTAACTATGATTGCTCAGATCAATATTGTGGTCAGGGACTGATTTTTCTTAGCTCCAGACCATAAAGAAAAGTTTTCTTTTGTTCCCCGCTTTCCTATAGATTTGTCTATCGTCATGCATCTTTAGATTGGCAGATCTTTTCCATCTCCAAATCCAACCTTAAAATAGATACAGACAGGTGAAAAGTATTTTTCTGTTGTCCCTACCTCCTGGTGGAATTTATGCCCTTGCTGCAATGCAAGGAAGTAAACCTAACCAGATTCAGAAAAGGTCCTTAATCCTGGCTGTACTATCAATAATTGATTTTTGGTTTGTGACTCCCTGCGACTGTTTTCTGGCCCCATTGCGCCCTAATGCCTCCAGTGGACTGCAGCCCTTAGTATATCAAAATACAAATAAAAATGGATGATTTAGTGGAGGAGCCTATTTTCATAAAGCCTGGTTAAAGCACAAATCCCAAAGGTTTAACCACTTTGCTGCTAAAACTTTTCCACCCCTTGTGCTGAGCCTGTTTTTTTTATATTTGGAGCAGGTTGTGCTTAGGCCTTGTTGCAATCAAGGAAAGATCCTTTGTAGGCAGGTAGCGTTGGTATTATTATGAAGTTTAATAGGCGATAATAGTCTTAGTTACAGGTTACAGATGTGTCATATCTAGTTTATTGTATTATGCATATTTGCTGATTCTCTGTTCCTTGCTGCTCAGCCAGTATGAATGTGCTGTATGGAATGTTTGTGTGCATGGTGAAGAATGGAATACTAGGGTGCCTGTGGGATCAAGAGTGTCAGTTGGAGGATGGGCTGAGCGGCATCGAGGCTGCTCCTGGTGGGGCCAACTACAGAACTTACTAGAAGACCATCTTTAGAATTAAGTTCAATAAAACCTTTTATCTGTAACCTTACCTCGGCTACTAGACTCCTCTGTTCATCATAACATGTTTTGGAGATAATTTAGAGAAAGGACAATGCGTGGGATCACTGAAGATTTTCAGAAGGAATTTAAGGAAACTAATAATACAGAAAGAATTAAAGTGTCCTGCAGCCCCACTAGTGTCCTGCGTTATCATACAGCTCAGGCAGGACGTGGATTTGTGTTAATTTATTGATATCATTTTGCACAATGGCATGTTCTGTTTACATGGTGTGGAAACGGACTGCTTTGGCTTTTGTTTTGCTGTAACATCAGCGTACCCTTAATGCTAGTGTTATATCAGAACAAAAAATAATTAAACACTGGATGTCATAGAAACTGTTCCCTTGTGTCCTGACTGGTTTTGAAAAACAAAATGCTTCTGCTGTTGAAAACAGTCAAAATTTCAGAGACGAAGACAACCCAGTGACATCCTTCTCGCTACACAGGCAGTGCTGAGGATGTCAATGCGTCTTCCTCAGGGCAAAAAGTGTAGTAGGTTGTTCAAAAAGACATCGCCTAACCAAAGGTTTAATAGTACAAACCCCTCTTTAAAAGGACATTGTAGAATTGAGGCATCATGAGGCTCCTGCTTTCTCTACTTTGTATTGCTGGTAGAAGCCCTTGATCACAATATTGACTGGCGTGCAAATAGGAAGTTAAGAATCAAAAAGTATTTTCAAGTTCTATTTTTTTATTGAGATGGTTCTTCTGTTTTAACCAGCACTAGGGTCTAAGGTGTGGTTCTGCACAGCCACATGAAACTCTTCTTTAACCAAAGGAACATGCAGTTGAACCCAAGGGTTATCGTTGCCTGATTTGAGTTTTGTTGATGTTCATTTGGAGATTCAACTGATATCACTTTAGAATTGGGCCCAGCTAGCACACATATATGTTGAATATCAGTTAGGCTAGGGAATAGCCTTTAAGCTCTCCCCAAAATCTAATAAGGGGTGACTATTTCTTATGGATACTTCTGACCGAACTGCAGGTTCTTCACTTTTAGAATATCCCTGGGTGCCAGACTAGATCTGAAAATGTTAGTAATATTCCTCATGCATGCCAATAGGTGGTGCAGTATGACTCCGTGGTGGCTCTGTATTGAATAATAAGTGACGGAGTGGAGCTGCAAATGAACGCCAGCCTTGTGTGCTGCTGTCACTTTCTAGTCTTTTCCGTTTTCCATGCCCTGGGATTCAAGCTTCTAAACAATCGTTGGTGAGAGTGTGCTGAATGCAAACTTGGGACCTTTTTAGATGTAAAGGTGACCACTCCACAGAATGTGGGGTGGGAAAGAAGTTAGAAATCTGCGGTTGGAGTGTTCACCAGAAAACGGCGTTACCAAAGATAAATAACTTGTTCTTCTAATGGATGCTTCTAACCAAAGATACCTCTGTTTAAAAAAAAAGTAGCCTAGTAATATGTCCCAAGGTGATAGGTCTGATAAGTGACTCAGATCAAAAAGTACTGCATAAACAAGCGCACAAAATGCCTTTCCCGCTGGACCTGACTGTCGAAACAGTAGTGCTTCTTAAATGTATGCACTGACGCCATTGTTGCCGCCTAGCAGATTTCTTAAACAGTAGTGGCACCCTTGGCCTTTGTAGGGTGTGCTTGCAGGCATGCATGAGGTTGTTTCGTTTCCAGTCCATAGCAGATTTATATAAAAAGGACTATCCACCTTAACAGGCTTCTCTCTTGCACAGCTGCCTCCTTCTTTGCACCAGAGAAGCCCACAAAAGGCGTATTAATGCGATTGTCTTTTGTGCAGTCAATGTAAAAGTGTACACCCCTCTTAAGGTTAATGGAGTGTATCCTCTTTTAAGGGTGGGCAAAGCAAACAACACTAGCAACATTTCATCAGGAGGAAGGTCACTCTGTTTCACAATACTAATTTGTCCACAAAGAAGGTAGTGATGGGAGGTTCCATCGAAAGCACTTGTTGCTCACTCACACAATGTGCTGCATATTTTCTAAATGTGAGCAATATGCAGTTGAAACGTATCCACCAGAAGTTGTATGACCAATGGTAAGTAAGTTGGTCTTTATTTACACTATTGGAATTTGCTGATTATGGGTTTGTGATGTGTACCATCAAGACGTTGTTCCAAGCAGGTGATTTTATATTAACTGTATTAGAGATAAATAGTAGGCTGTATATAGGTTACATTCCAGTGCACATTTCTTAAATTCACATACCTAAGAATACCACAGGTTGAATGTTGTTCGGTTTAAAACACAGGGTGATATGACCACAGTGACACAGGTACGGAATCCAGTCTTTATGTTATATTCCCCCATTGATACACTTTTGCCTGCATTGCTACAAGCATGCAATCCCTGCTCTGCTCTTTTCATTCAACACACAGCTGTTTATGCACTTAAAAAAATGCAAACTGTTGCAAGAAAAGAGCAAGATGAGCAGTCAATTTGAAGTCTGGTAGTCCCTATAAGACTTAACAGACCAGCCTTCTTGAGGCCAAGCTGGTCCTTAGCAAACACTAGGTGGCCATTTTAAAGTCAGGCAGCAGACTTTGGAATCAACAGCACTACCATTTTTGCGATTCCTTAACTACAATCACAATTTAAGAAATTACAATTAATTGCTATTTCTTAAATTGCGAGAGACTTACAGTTTGATGCATAGCAGAAGCCCTTTTTGCTGGCGTAAACGGCCGATTTTTGTGAATCGCACTGTTTGCGCTCGCAAGAAAGGTTAATGCATGTGCCTGTATGTCTCTTACTTGTGTGCCCCTGAAAGAATGTATAATCCTTGGCAAAAGTTGTAGAGACCCAGTGAAATTTGTTGACTTCATAGAGGTTTTGGGGGTATTGTGGTTAAGGTGGGGGGGGGGGAGGGGTGAGCGTTAAAATGAAACGTTAATGACCATGAAAATCTGACTGGCAAAGACATTTAAAAGTCAATTAAAGAACTGCTTCTAGCGCAATCTGCAACCTATTAGAACTTCTGAGAAACATTGAATTCTTGTCTTAAAAAAATATAGATAAGATCGATTTATATTTACCTGCCTTTACAAGTTTCCATCTTGTACATGGTAGGTGAATATCCAACAATTCATAGTACTGCAAGCTGTTCACTGTCTTAGCGAAGATGAAAAACTACCTGTTTTGTTTAAATATCATTGTAACTGTAAAGGCCGTGGCAACAAGAACTGCAAGAAATCCTAGCTGATATATTATTAGAGGAATCAAGATAGTCAACTGCATGAGTATATCTAATATTGTGGTTCCCAAGCCAGACACTGATGGAAAGGTGCAACTATGTGTTGGCAGCAAACAGCCAAATGAGAAAGAGAACAACATTCAACAACCCACGTCAGTGCCAGGATAACTCTGAGGAATGGCAAAACAGTAATCTCCAAACTTGAGCACAAGTACTATCAGCAGCTTGACCTCCATAAAAAGTCCAGATACATCACAATACTTGCAGCAGTGATAGGATTGTATTGTTAATCTAATCTTTATTTTCCATGCTTTCTGTGATACAGCAGGAGACTGATTATAAGTTTAGGTGTTTTTTATCGCACCTGATAACGATAAACACTGGGTACATACTTATCTGGTGCAAAAAATAACACCTATTCCAAGCTTGTGGGGACAAATGGTAAATAATGTATGACTTTCCCAAATATAACGACAGTTGAGATATTTAACACATCCGATAGTTATCAGATGTATTAAATGCACCAAACTCCTAAGCACACTGGTCGAAACTGGTCAAAACCGAACACACCGCAGACACCAACTGAACAAAAACACAAACCCCATGCACCCTTCTCAACACACGCTCACTATGCGAACACACTACTGAGATTTAAGACCTTATCTCCAGCCTCACACCCGGCGTCCTCTTCCTCACTGAGACCTGGCTCAACCCCACTTCCGTGCCCGACATCTTCATCGCATTTTCAGAAAGATACAAGATCGGCCACTGCATCAACAAGCCTGCGAGAGGGATCGCCATCATACACAAGGAATCCATCCAATGCACCACCATAAATGACAACATCACCTCAGCCATGGAACACTTCAACTTCAGACTTCAAACAGACAGCAAAACCTCGATCAGGGGCTCTCTAACCGCCCGTCCTCCAGGACCACGTCCAGCCTTTGGCAACTTCATCACCGACTTCATTGGCCCTCTCACCATAGACTCCAACAGCTGCATTTTCCTCGGCACCCTCAATTTCCTTCTCGATGACCACAATAACTTCAACACTACCAACTTCCTCGACCGCATGAACAACATCGGATGCACCCAACTCACCCACGACCCTACACACACCACAGGCCACACACTAGACCCCATCTCCACCTCCAGCGACTGCATCAGGTACAGTCACACCACAGGACTCAACTGAACGGACCACTTCATCGCCCACTTCAATATCACCTGCTCACGGACCTCCGCCCCCAGTCTGACCAACACCCCCCCACAACAGCTGGAGCAAAATGTCAAAGGACAATGAATGCCCTCAGGCCCCCCACCCCATCTCCTCCCAACAACCTACACCAGATCGTGAGAAACTTCAACAAATGGATCACCAACTGCACCAACAGCGTCTCTCCCATCAGCAACAACACCCACAGAAGGTCTACCGAGTGGGCTAGCTGGTATACTGAAGAACTAAGAACCTCTAAACAACACTAGAAACTACTTGGAATGGCATATCAGCAAGGACACGACTGACAAGACTGCCTTCAAGACAGTCCTTAACCTCTACCACATACATTTGAGAATAGAAGAAAAAGGCTGAATCCTCACGCGCTGAATCAAGCTCCAATAACAGCTTAGAACTCTTCAGGAATTCTCTAACACTTCACTTGCAACAAACAACATTACCCTCACACAGGAACTCTGCGACAACCCTGCAATCTTCTTCCATGACAAGATTGTCAACATCTACAGAAACTGCAAATCCCAGCCCGAGGCCACCGACTTCTTCAAGCTTCTTCTAATAGCCACAGCAAATTCAGTGGTCCTCTTGGGCCTAATTCTGGACTTGTGGTCATGCAGCTTGTGGTTATGTTCTGCTTACTCTTCAAGCTGTCTCATTGCTTGCTTTTTGAGGAGCTTGCTGATGATGCAAGGTGTGAGGTTGTTTTGTGATTAAGCAAGCCTATTGGATTATCAAACCTGTTCTTGCATAAGGCTGCAACAATTGCATGTTTCAGGGGCACTGAAATGCTTTCTAGGTGACGGAAGGTATTGATCACAATGAGGTCTTCCTCCACAGAAGGGGGAAATTGTTTCACGTGTTCAGCAGAGCAGAGATCTATTGGACACTTGGACTTTTTAGGTGTCCACCTCTGCATTGTAACTGACCTGTTATTATAGATGCATAAGAGCTCCTTGGGTGTTTGAGTGTTTTGTAACACTGAGCTCCTTCTGCAGTATCATCTGCTGAGCCTTAGAGTTATACACAAATAGTAGGAGCTCAGTCCTGGTGTGTCAGCTTGAGAATTTATGAGCTCAGGGAGCCTTTAGAGTATTTTAGAAGGTTCTCATGATGTTTCTCTTTTATGTTTTGTTCATGTGTTGGGATGTTGAGATTGGAGGGGGGACAATAGAAACGCTCTCTGAACATTCTGCCAGAAGATCAATCAGTCACTAGACACCAAGTTGTTTTTAATGATAAGGGATGTTGTAACGCCCCATTGAAATATTAACAGGGCAAGGCCATAAGGATTAGTCTACACACTGCAACAGTGAGTGCATATCGAGTTAGACAAGCTAGTTAAGGTTGTCTGATGGGAGTGAGAGCCTGCAGGAATGTATAGTCTATGCCAAGCAACGGGTAAGAAGGGACAGCTGCCATAGCTTATGGATGTTGTTTGTCCCGGCATAGAAAGCAAGACTTTTAGGGTTAAGAATGATCTGGTATGTTGAGAATAGCCCTTGGAAGTAAAAATTCCTATGGAAAAGATGCTATCCCTAGAAATAGTCAAATTGAATGCTGGAACAGTCAGGCAGGATTCTTTTGTTAAGTTTAAGTTCTTTGTATGATAGAATTCAGTTTATAACTTTGTTCAGCGAGTGAGTGCAGTGAGCAAGACTAACCACTGGAAGGTGGGTTTCTATGGCTACTCATCCCTTAAATCAATTGACAAAACATTTGAGGAAAGATGTAGTTTATATCCCATTTTTCACGACACACTAAAATGGCATCCCTTTAAAATCTTGGTTAGTTTTGGTCTTACAATGTACCATGATATTCAGTGATGATGGGAACAAGGAGAGGACATACTGTCAGCACAGGGCCCAGAGATACGCAGTGGGGAAACATTTAGTCTTCATAGCTTCTACAGGACCTATGTTATATATTAAAAAAGGAATAGGTTACAATACTTGCGCCCTTGATTAATAATGCCACATCATGGCCTAGGCCACCCCGTTAGTGGGGTATTTGCTCCTGTGCAATATGCTGTGCAGCACTGCCCAGTCTGACAGTAGTAGCTCTTTCAATAGATTTGTTTACCTGTAGTTGCTACATTGTTTTCTGAGGGTGATCTGAACAGCATTCCATTGCCTGCATTATGGTGCCATGTTAAATCAGTGAGTAATTCTTGGCTGTGACCAGCAGTGACAGTGAAGCTATCCTGACCTCAACAGTGGCAAGTCCACAGAGCAGGGGAGTGGGGCAGTACTACATTCCGGACTCCAGGGCTAGTCTAGGCGGGGCACATCTAGGAATGCCTGTCAGCATAAAAAAATCTGTCAATCAAAACAACATTGGCAGGCTAGAGAGTGACAGTGGAGGGAAGCCAACAAACTTTAAAAACGGGTTGCTGTTACCGGGCCACTGCATCAATTTAGGCCCTAGGATGGCCATGGAGAAAGCTGGGGATCCGAGACCCAAAAGACGTTCATAGGCCTCTGGAGAAAGGGGGTAGACTGGTGTGCTTACCAGGAAAAACTGATCTATGAAGCAAGGGCCTGTCCCCAAAACATGATAAGATTTAGGGTGGATGGTTGGCATATCATGGATTGTTGATGTGATCTTTTTGTTGGTTATACATGTTGACATTATGTTCCATGCTCTGCCACGAGTAATGGAAATTGTACTTGCTTGTTGGTGGTTGCCGCTGATCACAGTTAAAACTAATAACATTTGGTTATTAAAAAAAATGGCCACTGTGCCTTCAGATCAGTTTATTCTGCCGATAATCTGACCACCATCTTTTCCACTCACTCCTTTTGGTCAGGCACAAACTCTACGCTTTGCGTAACTTCCAGGCTTGTATTTTGCCTTCTGCATTCCAAAGAGATGGTGCATGTAGTTCTCTAAGCAGCTCTTATAGCTATTTGTTTTGAGAGATCCTTTCACAGTTTTTTTTTATGGGTTTTAAATTTTAATGTTTTAATGCAGTCACATTTTTACCTCAGGCATGGAATTCATTATGAATTCTAGAAAATGTGATATTATGGATTTTTTGCAACTCTTGGATCTGCGTATATAGATATAATACATTGTATTCTGTTTCAGATATTTTGTATCTTCTTCAAATTTAATTGTCCCAAATTCTAAATTGAGCAACTTAATGTGATATGTGCTGGTATTATTAGAAATCTGTGAACGTTTTGAAATACTAATTATGTTTGTGTGCTTTTATTTTGCCCTATTTTCTTATTTTCAGAAAGCAATTGAAACCTTTAATGCTCCAGACAGCACCAAATTCATATTTATGCTAAGCACACGAGCTGGAGGACTTGGAATTAATTTGGCAACTGCTGATGTGGTGATATTATACGATTCTGACTGGAATCCTCAGGTGGATCTGCAAGCCATGGTCAGTATTCTCAAATTTAGTATCGTAGTGTCTAACTTTTGATTTTACATTAATAATGAACATAAATAGGCAGATTTATATGTTGGTGGATGGATTGTACTCCATCAGGGCCACAGAGCAAATTACTCCATTGCCCAGACGGGTTACCCAACTGCCAATTTTAGAAATGTCTGTAAGCCCAGCAAACATTTCTACCATTCACAGGAACTGCCATCAAGGCAGTTCTTGTGAATGTATTGGAACTTTGCCGTAAGGCTCCATCAAACAAAGCTCCAAAGTGGGTT
Source organism: Triturus cristatus (assembly GCF_964204655.1). Lineage (NCBI taxonomy): Eukaryota > Metazoa > Chordata > Amphibia > Caudata > Salamandridae > Triturus > Triturus cristatus. Next base: position 955,267,604 of record NC_140588.1, on the reverse strand, counting down.
TTCATTTTTGAAAATGAAAAAATGCAAAGCAGTCTTCGTGATGGTAATCATCTCCCGTGGCGAGGGGGGCATTTTTTGTTTTTACTACCCCTTATCACCAAGGTTTACCTGGCAGTGACAGGCTGTAAAAAAAGTTTATATGTCTGCCCATCTAAATTGGCTGGCAGAAATGTTGCCAATTCGCTGGGTGCTCCTACTCTGTTGGGCCTTTGGAGAACTCTGGCCATGGTGTTGTGTAGTTCCTATAAATTTATATAGGACCTTGTGTCACTTGTGCTCACTTTGTCTCAGAGAGATACCCAGTACATACGTTGGGGACGTTTCCAATAAGCATTTATTGAACCAGCGTCTTTTTAGTGTAAAATATATGTGCTGCAACAACCATGACAGAAACAGATATAAATGCTAATAAGCACCAACAGAGTAAATGGATGATAGGTTTCTACCATAGTGCTAAAACAATGAATATATGCTGGCATATAAATTCATGATTGTAATAATGCGTACTACTATGATGCAGACCCAAACTAGATGTACCTAAATGTACCTCGCATGTATGTACGTGTATAGCCAAGAATCCCCCCAAGGATATAATCAACCCCATTACCTGGTGTCAGAGAAAGAAGGACCCCTTGGTCTCGTGGTGGACACCCCGCGAGGAATGTCAGACCAATGCGTGCAGGGATGTCTGCGTGCAGGAACCTCAGCGTCTCGCGTCAGTGTGTCAGCATGGAAGTCTTTCTCCTCTGCCTGCCCCAGCAAAGATACGCTGTTTATATACCCAAAAGGTACCCTCAGGGGTTCTACCTTGCTGGGTCATGTCAGCCAAGGATGACGAAAGGGAAGACCCTTATACATAGTTATTATGTAGAAGATGGTAGTCCTGCTGTAATTCTGAGAATCCTTATGCATAATACATGAGGATAGCTTTCGGAGAAAACCACACAACATTTATGCAGTACCTAACTAGCCAAAAGGTTTCACAACACCGTTATGTAGAACAGTAGCACAGTAAATGTAAGTGAAAGGTTAGGTGACTACCCAAGCCTATATTAGGTACATTACGAATCACAACACCCACTCCTCATCCGACCGGACGGCATACTTAAAAGGGAATGTCCTTCTAATGAATCATAAAACATTGTGAAAAATATTCACAAAAAAATAATGTAGAAGTTTGTAAAAAACTACTAAAAACTATGTACGTCTGCTGTATATGTCAAAAGACCTTTAAGTCCTTTAAAATACGATCATATATAGTTTGAAAGCCATGGTGTTCAGTAATAGTAAAAAAGAAAGAAAAATACATTTTTGTTTAAAATTCCAATTTTGGTTGTTTTGGAAAAAGGCCAAATTCTTCCCAGCACACAGAGAGCCAAATGCTTATGTGTCCTGTGTGGGAGACGCAACCTCAATGCTGCTTGCCTTCGCAAACAATAATCCCTGTAACACTTCACAGATTTGGTCAATCAAGTAAAGATGTTCTTCTTCAGTTCCCACAGCCGATGCTGGGGAAGCATTTGAAACATCCAAAACCTGTGTGCCTGTAATGGAGCCGGTATCCAATCCAACAGGAGCTGAAGCATCCTGTGGTGGCTCGAAGAATGCTGAAATCAACATGGGAATACGCTGAGGACCACTGTACTACGTGGGCCGTTAACGGGTCCAGCAATACATCCACGTCCGGGGGTGCAACTGATGGGAGTGTTAGAGGTCCAACATGCATTCTTGTCCGCAAAGCAAGCAGCGGAGAACAGGCAAAACACTGTCAATCCAGATTGGTCGCTATTATAGGAACCAAGACTCGCTTAGCTCCAGAAGTCGAGGTGTGCCTAGATGGAGTACCATTCGATCACGGCAGTGTCGCCCCAAGAGTGTTTTCTCCATTTCCTTGGTTACTGGAACATTCATTGCATAGCAGAAAATTAAAATCAAGATACCCACTACCAGTAGCAGGATTAGCGGAAGCCCTCCAAAAATGCTTCCAAATACAAAGACTGTCTGAAAGGTGCTAAACAGTGCAGGACCTGTGGTCTTAAATAGGTGTACTATACCCTTTTTATCAGACTTGTTAAAGATACGCTGTACCATATCTCCGAAGTGGAAAGGACAATTTGTTTGTACCAGCGCCTGTATCTCAGCTGAGGGCCTTGCAACCTGAAGAGCAAAAGTCTCCCGGGCTGATGTTCAGGGCACATCCTTCTGTAAGAGCATGGCTTTCATTCGACTCAGAGAATCAAATTGTATAAAGGAAACATATAACGAAGGCCATAACGGCCCCTTCCTGACTGTGTGGGTTGGTGGAAACAATACTTGCATACAACAGGTAACCCTGGAACTTACTGTGACTAGATATGCGATGCCTGGAAGCATCCCACAACAACCTTTATCATTCAGCATTAAGTAACTCCCATTTCAGAGCAGCCTGAACACTCGATTAATCTTTGCAGCTGGGGAACCATTTAAATGACAAGATAAGTTTGCAACTGAACTGTTACAGACCCTGTGAAGCATAATATCCTGGCAAAGTAGAGATTCACTTAATGAAGTCTCGCAGTCTCTACTGCTCAGAACCACTTCAGTGTCCCCATTCCTGCATCTAAAGCTGTACGGTAATTTCCAAGAGTCATGGATGAAGTTATGTTATGTTATGTTATATGGTTCTTATAGAGCGCTTATCACCACTGGTCTCTAAGCGCTAAACAGGCGACCAACAAACATCGTGCCGCCTCCCAACCATCTGCCAACTCCAATTAGACCGAAGATGTTACTGTACCAAACAAAAATGTCTTCAATTTTTTCCTGAAGGAAAGAAGGTTAAATTCTTCCTTCAGGCTAGAAGGAAGGTCATTCCAGAGTTGAGGAATGAGCACTGAGAGAGCACTGCCTCCTTTAGTTTTTAGATTGAATCTGGGTTGAACCAGATTTGGGACAGACCCAGAGCGTAGGGACCTAACGGGAACATACTTCCTTAGGCGCTGTTTGACATATTCCGGGGCATTGCCAAAAAGTGCTTTATGGGCCATACAGAGGCCTTTGAAATGGACCCTAAGCTTCACTGGAAGCCAATGCAGTTTGCGAAGGAGAGTGGATGCATGTGCACTTCTGGGAAGAGAAAAGACCAGTCTGGCAGCGTCGTTTTGCACGACTTGCAGTTTCCTCATCAGCTTCTGTGACAGGCCCAGGTACAGAGCGTTGCCATAATCTAGCCTCGAGATGACAGTTGCTGAGACAATAGTCTGCAGCGTGGAGGCAGAGAGAATGGCAGTAAGTTTACGCAGCTGCCGCATCACGGCAGTACAGGAACCTACCACAGCCGACACTTGGGGGGCCATAGTGAGAGCCGCATCGATCTTTAGGCCAAGACTCTTCACTACCGTCCCAGGGCTGGGGGTTTTGCCGAGTTCTGGGGGCCAGTACAGATCATCCCAGGGATTGGCTATGTTGGTCACCACCAAAACCTCCGTTTTATCTGCATTAACTTTAAGGAAGTTGTTAGTCATCCAGTTGACCGTGAATTTCAGAAGATCTCTGACTGATTCCTGGGCCTCTGGTGTATCACCCAGCTGGACCAGTAACTGCGTGTCGTCTGCGTAGTTAAAGACCTCACAGTTCTTACGCGTGAGTTCCTCAATCAGGGGTTGCAGATAGATATTAAACAGTGCTTACTAATTGCTTCATATCTGCCTACCTGGTGGTGTTCTAGGCAATATTGAAATTGGAAAGTCGTTACTGGCAATGTTATAGGGCCATGAATTAGCCATTCTGTGGATGATGACTTTGCCACGGTGAAAGGTAATTGGTCTAATTTCTCAATGTGCAGCATTGTATATTTTGCATCTCTTTGTGCCATTCTTGTCTGTCTCTCTGATAGATTATATGCGGAGAATAGAGACGTACTATTAATATATCGCCAGGGCACATAACCAGAGCACAATGATTGTAGCGTCCAGCTTAATATTAGAATGGATCGTAACTGCGACTGCCCGTGTTGTAAGATGGACAGATCCTGTTCCATTATACCTATAGCAGAAGATGCAATTTTGCCCAGTGAATACATCCTGGATGTCAGTATGGTTATACCATTGTCGACCACAGCCAAAGCCTGTTCTAGGTTAACTCTTTCAATTTCACACAACCTCTCTGCAGCTTCCTGTTGGGAGATTTTCCAAACTTCGTTGTAAATGACGTATAAGAAGCGTTTAGGACATGGATTTCGGGGACCTAGTAAAAAATCCCTAAGTTCCATGTCATCTGAAAGTAAGGACAAGTGTTGTTTCACCTGTGACAGTGTCGAGGTTCTTTGCCATTCTAGGCACAACTCCCCAACACTGTGTAATGTCACCATCCCCAGTTGTTCTCATTATACATAGCGTAAGTCGGGCCTATGGATACTAAACCCTTTGGTGGTACCCTTGAATCTTGACTGACACCTATTTGAGTCGATAGGCCAAACCAACCATCCCTTCCAATTGGGGTCTGTCGAATTGTATGAAACGCCATGCATGATGTCATCCAGTGTACCCTCACCATTTTCTGTATAGTTTTGCCATCCCTCAAAATGTGAAAGCGAGGGAATTCGAGGTGTGTTCAAGTCTTTAATCTTGGCTAACCCAAGACAGGAAGTCTGTTGCACAGTGTTGTTCAGGAAGATAATCTGTTGCGGTATGATGCATGCTCTAAATAGGGCCTCAGTTCCCTGAACCTGCCATTCCTTAGTACCCCAGACTGATTTTATGTCTATAGTGTCGTTCCATAAGTCTAAACCCTGTTCAGACAGTTGGGCAATAAAGTTTATCTGTTTTGTGTTACTAAGCATATTTGTTTTGCGGAGGTAGGTGTAAGCTTATAATAATATGAGCATGGATCTGATGTATTAAACCCCAAAAAATAAGCAAACATTTGTGCAAACATTTGTGAACTACCTTTTGGTGGTGTTGGACAATGTTCCCATTGGTAGTATGTTTAAACATTATGTGGTGCGCTTGTTTTATGAAGAAAATGATTACCATAGTGTTGGTAACAATACACAGCGTCAAAATCAGATGAATCATGAAACATTTCATATATTCTAAATCAGACAGCATACTATTCATAGTTTCAAAATCCCAATCATCAGAGTATGTGCTGGAGATGATAATATCATTTAAGAAATTTTAAATACATGTGGTATTTTCAAAAGTTCAGTGGAACCAAATACATCCTATGAAACTCTGTCCCAAACTATTCAGTCAGGAACTGGAACTGCTGTAATGTTCACATAGAACAGGTCTCTCTGATCATGATGATATGACATATGAGGTTTCAGTACCAAGTTCACATGTGATACTGCGGAGCGCATGTGAAGAGGCGTTCCCTTCCTCATAGCGACTGCAGAGCCATGTATGACTTTTTTGCAACCACAATTGCGGTCGCAACACTTGCAAGTTACCGCCCTCTTCAAGAGAGTGGTAATGAAGTTGCAAATTGGAAGGGGTCCCCAGGGGGACACCTTCCTCTTTGTGACTGGCTCCCAAAATATTTTTTAAGGGTAGGCAGTTTTCTTTAAGGAAAACGGGCTGCATTTAATTTAAAAAAGCTGCTTTATTTAAAAGCAATCCCAGATATGGGGGTCTGCTGAGCCCAGCAGGCCACCATCCCTGGGAGAGCCTGTCATTCCCAATGGGCTCACAAATTGCGAGAGGCTCAATAATATTCATGAGCCTCGCACTTTGCGACCCCATTGGGAATCGCAAACAGTGTTAAAAACACTGTTGTGCATGCAAAATAGTGCCTCGCAAATTGTGAGTTGCAAAAGACTCGCAATTTGTGAGGTGCTATTTTGCCCGTCATACATCTGGCCCTGTGTCTTCGTAATGCTAGGATGGAACTTGCCATCCCGCATACATCCTTTTACAATCACACAAGCTGTGCTGTATTGCTATTTACTACCCATGGCAGGCTGAGCAGAACCGCCAGTGTAAATAATGTATTCATACTAATCTAGAGGCATTATTTAATTTGGGAGAGGATATTCTTGTTCGCATTGCAGGAATACTTGTGTTTTTAATATAGAATCAAATTTGCAGTCTACATCTGTTGCAGTAAGAGAATTCGCCCATTGTATCCATCGCGGATGTAGTGCTTTGGCGATAGGAACGCTTGCCTTTGTAACAGCCTCTAAGGCCAGTCCTGGAGTTACAACAATTATGTTTCCCCTGAGCCAGTGCTCTTTCTCTCACTGCTGCACTCTGTACTGCTATGAGACTTTTTTCTGTAGAAGCAAAATGCATTTCAGCGTTTGTTTACAAATGTGATTTGTATGCTATGGGTACCGTTTTGCCTTCATTGAAGGTTAGGTAAATGTACTCTGATAGACCCGCAATTACACGGATTACCGAATTTGTGATATTTACACGTGTGTGTAGGTGTTTGGAAGCTTGTAAGGAACAAAGGATATCTGTGTGTTCCTGTGTCCAATGTCGAATTGAAAAATCAGGTCTGATTAAATTGTAGAAAGGTTTTACTTTTTTCTGCGTAATTCAGAATGTATGTTCTGCCAAAATGTAGGAATCCCAATATAGATTGTAAATTATTCCGAGTTTTTGGAGGTTGGAGCAGCACACACTTTTCTAAAAAGTTGTCTGCTAGGCTTTTCCCTTCACTTGATAACTCCAAAAAATAGGACATTGAGGCGGGCTATTTTCGATATTTTAAAGTTGAATTTGTATCCCTCAGAGATGAATCCTAAAAGTATGTTGCTCACCCTGGTCAAATGATCCTGTAAATCATCATCTGTCAGATAAATATCATCTACATAGGACAATGCCTCTTCATCAAAAGTTTGAAGTAACTCTGTTACTCTTGCTGAAAACAACCCAAGGCTATTCTTATACCGTTGGGGCAATCAACAGAATTGACGTTGAGAGCGTAGGGCTGAGAATGCGGTCAAATATCTGCTCTAAAGTGCTATATTTTGCATTTTGAATCTTCCATTTGAGATATCTAATGTTGTTTTGTATTTTTTCTGCACAATGTTATTCATCAATGCGGCACTGTGTGCATTCTGTACTGCAAATGTCTTTGTGCAAGTGTTCAAATACCTATAGTGTAAAACTAAACAATATGAATTATCAGGTTTCATTACGGGAAACAAAGGATTGTTCATTGAAGTGGTGCAGTTCTCTATTACACCCTGGTATTCAAGCTGATTTACGATCTCCCTGACTTGTTTTATTGGGACTGTCTTTGTAAAGTTGGAGTCGTTTTTACTGGAATTACATGGTGAGGTGACGCAGCATCCCACCAAACATGATTGCTATTTAATGAAAGAGCTAATGCTACTGCCCACTCCTGCACGTATGAATATTGTAGTGATTTGGGAACGAGGTCAGAGAAAGCTGGTAAAATTACTGTTTCTTCCTTTGGGCAATCCATAACGATTTCAGGCGGCCAATCTTTTATAGCCAAAAGGATGTCATAGCCATAAGTCAGGTTCTCCCAAAAGAGACCTTTAATTTTTCTCGGTTTGTCCACCTCCATTTGGAGTGTTATTTCGTATAACGGTTTGTTGGACATTTACCTTAGTATACGGTGTCTCCACCGTGATATATTCATTCAACGACTCTTTAACCAGAAATTGCATAAGGTTCTGGCGAGCTATTGTTACTTTTGCTGCACTGTCTAGCATCGACAGAGCCCATTCCCCATTCAGAAGTCGAGTCCTCAGCGGACTGGGCATTTCATATTTTAGGGCCAGCTACTTTCTTCTTTTTAAATTGAGGTTTTGATTTAGTTTTATCTTCTATTTTGATATTATAGTATTATAGTCTGAAGTGCGATGTATGTATCTGGACTTTGTTCATTCTTCTGATCTGTCCTCTGACCGTCCTTCCCTCTCATAGTTTTTTGATGAACCCTGAAAAGAGCGAGAGGAACGTGCATCAGTATCCTGATACCTGTCAGGTTTTTCAATGTTATCACAATTCCTAAGGTTGTACCTCCTTTCGGAGGGCTCCTGCTGAGGTGACCCACCCCTTGATTGTGATCTATTCTCTCTATACTTTTGCTGTTTATTATCCCATTTCTTTTTGGAAGAATTAGGTACTGTTTTGGTGGTATCCTTTTCAGGTCCACCCATTAGTTGAGGTTTTGTTGCTCTAGTTCCCAAATTATCTCTACTTAATTCAGCATATGTATCTGCGATAATTTTAGGTAATTCACGTTCCTGTTGTGCAGGAGTAAGATCCTTCAGGCGTTGGCGTATCGCCACCGCTGCTGCCTCCCCTTTTATGTTTGCCAACATAATCGTGTATACCTGGGCAAAAGTTCCTAACATTTTCATCCCTAAGTTCAGAGCAGGTTCTGCTCCATTCTCATTCTGTATCTGTCTCAAAACATCTTATATGACTGCTATTGAGGGGATGTCATGAGTTCTGGTATAGATGGCAGCGAAAACTGTACCCCAGTAGGTACAGTGCTCTATCGGAGGAACTATCCCCATTGGTAAGCAGATTGTTAGCATTCTGTGTTTTTCTCGAAGGCTTGTGTTTGGAAACACTGCCTCTAACTGTCTGATTTTCTGAGCTATCCAGAATGGCATTTGCTCACGTTTAGTGGTCATTCTTCCCATAACAGCGTTTGTGGGGTAATTTTAGTTGCAGTTACTTATATTTGTCCTGCTGGTGTAACCCTTGTCGGTTGAAGTGTGAGTGTTCTCATAATGAACGGTGTTAGGTTTCTGTACAGTTTTTTACTTCTTTGTGTAGTGGACGCAAGTCTGCTACCCACATTGTGTCGATGTCTAGGTTGCGGCGTGTAAGCCGCTAGGACCAGCCAAGTCACTCCATCTCTCCTGAGTGGACCGAGTCTTACTTTATCTGTTGTGTGTGGAAGGGCACCTTTAAACCAGTTTCTGTGCTTCGACCCCTGACCCTGCTTGCAGGCCAGGTCGCTCCCCTCCTGCCGCACAGCTCCACCTGTTTGCCAGCACCTCCCCCCAGCTGCCTGCTCCCAAAGTGAGTTCGATCCTGCTGTCCCCCTGACTGTTTGCTGACTGTGTGCTGTGCCCCGTTGTTAGTTTCACTGTCTCTCTGTTTTTTGGCTTCTGTACTGTTGCGCCCTCGTTTGTAGTTCTGTATTCTGCTTCGTTGTGCCCTCGTTTTGCCCTGCGCCCAGCTCGTTCCCCCCAGCCCCCCTTTTCTCTTCTGTATCCCTCGCTCCTTCCCGCCGCTGCTCCCCTGCGGCCCGCCCCCTTTCATTCCATTCGCCGCCCTGCTCCCGCCTCCCAGCTGCTCCTCCCTCCCTCACCGACTTGAATGGCGCCGGTGGCAGGCCAGAGGCAGGCCCGTCTGCGCCTGGACCGCGCTCAGCGCCAGACCCCCTGGATCCCGCGAACACCACAATGCCAGACTCTAATACAACGCCAGCACTCTCCACGCACTCAACGCCGGCCGAGACCACAGCTGCTTCCTGGCCGCCCCGAAACGCACCCACAGACCATTCTCCTGCCGCACCTGCAGCTTCACCTGCGACAGAGCCACCAAACCACCAAGGTCCGGACCCAACCACCTCCGCTGCATACTTCTAAACATGCGCTCCGCACGCAAACACGCCGTCGAGCTCTGGGACCTGCTCGACACCTCCACCCCAGACGTTGCCTTCCTGACCGAGACCTGGTGGAACGAATCCTTGACCCCCGACATTGCCACAAGATCCCCCGCAGGGACCGCACCAACGGAATCGGAGGAGGAATAGCCATTGTCCACAAGTCCACCCTCAAGGTCTCCACCCACTCAAACGACACCCTCAGCACCGCTGAACACCTGCACTTCCGGATCCACACCGACCCCAACACGACCCTCCGAGGGACCCTCGTCTACAAACTCCCCTGGTCCCCGGGCACAGTTCAGCAACTCCATCATCGACCTCGCCAGCACGCACGCCATCGCCTCCACGGACTACATCCTCCTCGGGGTCCTGAACTTCCACCTCGAGAACAACGACACCAACTCCGCCACCCTGATCGACAACCTCGGCCTCAAACAACTCGTCACCGCTCCCACCCACGCCGCCGGACACACGCTCGACCCCATCTTCTCCACCTGCGCCCACGTCTCCTTCGACCACACCACCGAACTCCACTGGACCGACCACCGCTGCATCCACTTCACCTACAAGAAACCCACCACGCACCCAACAGCTGCCCCGCCGCTGCTAGAGCAGTCACCGAAGACCAGCTGACCACCACCCTCGCCCAGAACCCACCCACCGACGCCACCGACCCAGACGCCGCCGCCTGCAACCTCAGACAATGGCTCAACGACTGCGCCAACACCCTCGCCCCCTCAAGAAACCCTCCAACAGCCGCACCTGCAAGAAACCCACCTGGTTCACCGAAGAGCTCCAGACCTCCAAACGAGCCTGCCGGAAACTGGAGAAGAAATGGCTCCACGAACAGACACCGGACAGCCACGCAGCCCACAAGGACGCCACCCGCAGACATCACAACCTCATCAGATTAGCTAAGAGATCCTCCTTCAAAGGCCACCTGGATAACAACGCACACGACAGCAAAGAACTCTTCAGCATCGTAAAGGAACTCTCCAACCCCAGCAACGACATCCCGCCCTCACAAGAACTGTGCGACTCACTGGCCGCCTTCTTCCACCGCAAGATCGTCAGACCCCTGCCCACACCACATATTCAACAAAGCAGATGCAACCATCGCACCCCAACTACGGAAGGTTAACAACACCTCCTTCGAGACAGCTACATTCCCGGAAAGCTGGAAGCACGCCGAAATCAACGCCCTTCTCAAGAAGCCCAAGGCGGACCCCAAAGACCTCAAGAACTTCCGGCCCAATCTCCCGACTCCCGTTCCCAGTGAAGGTCATCAAGAAAATCGTCAACACGCAACTGTCCAGCTACCTCGACGACAACAACATCCTAGATCCGTCCCAGTCCGGATTCAGAAGAAACCACAGCACACAGACGACATCAGGCTCCAACTAGACAACGGCGAAACATCAGCCCTCAACCTCCTGGAATTGTCAGCCGCCTTCGACACGGTCTGCCACCGCACACTAAAGACACGCCTCCAAGAAGCCGGAATCCAAGAGAAGGCCCTGGACTGGACCACGTCCTTCCTCTCCGGCAGAACCCAGAGCGTCCGCCTCCCACCCTTCTGATCCGAAGCCACCGACATCATCTGCGGCGTACCCCAAGGATCATCCCTCAGCCCGATGCTGTTCAACGTCTACATGGCCCCCCTCACACACGTCACCCACCAGCACAACCTCAACATCATCTCCTATGCCGACGACACCCAGCTCATCCTCTCCCTCACCAAGGACCCACACACCGCCAAAACCAACCTCCATGAGGGAATGAAGGCCGTCACCAAATGGATGAGGAGCAGCCGACTAAAACTGAACTCGGACAAGACGGAGGTCCTCATCCTCGGACCCACCTCCTCAGCCTGGGACGACTCCTGGTGGCCGACCACGCTGGGAACAGCACCAACATCCACCAACCACGCACACAACATAGGAATCATCCTCGACTCCTCCCTCTCCATGTCGAAGCAGGTCAACGCCGTCTCCTCCTCCTGCTACAACACCCTCCGCATGCTCCGCAAGATCTACAAGTGGATCCCTACCGAAACAAGAAGAACGGCGACACAGGCCCTCGTCAGCAGCAGGCTGGACTATGGCAACACACTCTATGCAGGAATCCTGGCCAAACACCACCGACGACTGCAACGCATCCAAAACACCTCCGCCCGACTGATCCTCAACGTCCCTCACCGCAGCCACATCACCCCCTACCTGAGATACCTACACTGGCTCCCCGTCAACAAGAGGATCACCTTCAAGCTCCTCACCCACGCACACAAAGCACTCCACAACACCGGACCAGCCTACCTCAACAGCAGACTCAGTTTCTACACCCCCACCCGCCAGCTCCGCTCCGCCAGCCTCGCCCTCGCCGCTGTCCCTCGCATCCAACGAACGACCTCCGGCGGCAGATCCTTCTCCTTCCTTGCCGCCAAAACCTGGAACACCCTCCCTACCCACCTTCGACAGACCCAAGACCTACTCATCTTCAGAAGACTCCTCAAGACCTGGCTCTTCGAGCAGTAGCAGCACCCCCTCCCTCAGCGCCTTGAGACCCTCACGGCTAGGTAGTGCGCTCTACAAGTACAATGATTGATTGATTGATTGATTGATTGATTGGTAGGTGATCAGAACTTCAATGTCCTCATATGGACAGTATTCATCTCATATTTCATCTTTGGTGTATGAATGAAATGTATTTGTGCGTGCATCTTCCGGTGGGAATTTGACCCATCAATAGAATAACTCTGTCCTGTATGACGCGTGTGCCTCAATCACAAAGGTTACTGTCCCACCTATTGCTGTGACTCCAAATTCTGCTAATTTTAAAGTAAGGGCAGTTCTGACATTTTCTAAAATGTTTATAGCTCCTTCTTGTTCCCCTTCTCCTACTGCATTCGCACGTAATACTGCCTCAGCGTTATCTTCTTCAGACATTGTTGAAAGAGTTTCAAGGAAACTGAAATAAGGTTTTATGCACAATAGGGAACTAATTTCCTTCGAGCCTGAATAAACGTACAGCCAATACATAGGATATGCCTATTCAGCTGTGGCAGATTCTTTTTCCTCCTACTCCAGACGTCTATGGGATAATGTGAGTAGGGGTATCTGAGAATACACAACTGAACTACTCAGTTTTGACCGTTAAATAAGAATGAAACCAAAGTTAGGGCACCATGTGGAACTCCTTGCCCAAAGAAATGAGATTGCTAAGGGAGGAACTCAGTTTCAGAAAAAAACTAAAGATGTGGCTGTTCCCTTGATGGTTCATTAATCCCCTCACACAATACCGCCTCTCTGCAGCGCTGGGAAGACCTTGGGCAGCTATTTTTTATTTTTATATTTATTTGGTCATTTGTAGAGCGCACAGCTATCCCCAATGGAGGTGCCCCGGCGCTAAGGCGGTCGACTGATACAGGTGCACAGTGATTTATTTTAGGAGCAGTTGAAGAGCCAGGTTTTTAGAGCTCGCCGAAAAACAGGTTCTGATTCAGTCAGGCGGAGAGAGAGTGGCAAGGCGTTCTATAGTTTTGCGGTCCTGACCGCGAAAGCTCTGCCTCCTGACCTCGCCTTGCGAAAGTGAGGAATGGCAAGGAGCTGCAGATGGTTGGATCTCAGGGCCCGGTCATGATGGTAATGTTGGAGTCTGACTCTCAGGCAAGCCAGGCCTTGGCCCATAGTGGCTCTGTGCACCAGGGTGAGTGCCCTAAATTCTATGCGCCTGATGACGGGCAGCCAATTAAGGTTTCTCAAGTGGGGGGTGATAGAATGGAGATTGCGTATCAATCTGGCTGCAGCGTTCTGGATCATTTGAAGTCTGTGGGTCAGATAAGCAGGGAGTCCCAAATAGAGGCCGTTGGCGTAGTCCAAGTGAGAAGTAATAAGGGCGTGGATTAACGTCCTTCTGCAGTCCAATGGGAGGAAATGGAGGAATTTCGTAGCTTCCCAAAACAGGAGGAGTAGACTTGAGTAATCCGAGATTTTACAAGAGAGCTCATTGTCAAATCTGAACCCCAAGTTTCTCACCAAGTCAACTGGCTCAGGAGGGGGGATTCAGTTCTTAAGGCCACCAAGGCACAGCGGGTGGCGGGGCTTGCTGGTTGAAGAAGAGCACCTTGGTTGTATCCGAGTTCAGCTTGAGACAATTTTGAGTCATCCAAGCTGAGATGTTACTCAGACGCCTTCTAAAGTTGGCAAATGCAGCCTCTGATTGTTCTTTAAAGGAGAACAGTGTGCTTTATAAATCCCATAAACATAAACATGTTGTGTAGTTCCTATAAATCTATATAGGACCTGCACGTTTAGACAACATAAACTGAGGGAGTGGTGTCCAGACTGATTCCAGACACCCTCACAGGATACATTCACCTGTATACCAGCTAGCTCACAGTGCCACTATGAACTCCCCTTACCAGGGAGAAAATAGTTTCGGGCAACTATCAAACATGACTACCCTGTCCCCTCAGGGATCGTGGAAACAGAACAGTACATTTCGCTCAGTCACTTGTGCTCACTTTGCCTCAGAGAGATTTTTTTTTAATTGACATGTTTTTATTAGGGTTTTTTCATGTAATGCATTACAAGTAATAATCATCAGTATAATCGTAAGTTATTGTACTACGGCACAACATAACATTAGGGATCTATAAGGAAGTTAGCGTGTGTGTGTGCTGTAGTCCGTCAGTGGCTAAGATCTCCCGTGATGTCTTGAGAGACTCGTCTTCCCAGTGGTCGGCTCCATCTGGCCCCCATGTATGTCGTCCTGGTCGTGCCTACATTTTCGGCCTCGGTCGGGGGTCGGTCGCCCCTTCCTATCGAGGACCGAGCTGCGGTCCCTTCCTTCCTGGATTCCCTGTCATGTCATGTAACTACAAACAACGGTGTCCAAACCGCTAACTGGGGCTCTTGCTGCCTGCGGGGCGGCTTGAACAGGGCCCTTGAGTAGGGGAGGGGTCTCGTAACTGGGAGGGAGGGAGGTGATGGGGGAAGTATGGGGGGAAGAGGGAGTGCGGGGTCGGCAGACGAGAGAATCTCGTGGTAGATTAGGTATGGACTGGTGGTAGGTGTGTGTGGCGTGTCCCGGGTATCCCTGGGTGGGGGGGCGGCGGGTCCGCTACTTGGCATTAGGCGGGGGGTCGGGTTCATACGTGCCCTCGCGTCTAGGCATGTTGTCTGCCTTATGGGTCGCCTGTGTCTCTTGTCGCATCGGGGCAGTCGGGGGGGGCCACTGGGGGCGCGGGGGGCGGAATGTGTTAGGTCTGGGGTTTCCCCCGTTGCTTTTGTTTGCTTAAAAAGGATGAGGAGCTGAGCCCACTCCATAGATATCGGGTGTTTGCGGGCGCCGTTCGCCTCCTCCTCTCGCAGTAGCTCCTCCTCTGCTGCACCCCACTTGAGCACCGCGCCCACCCATGCCGGGCTGGAGGGCCCTTCCGGGGCCCTCCAATGCATCGCGATGTTCCTCTTCGCGAGGAGAAGGGCCAAGGAAATGAACTTCCCGGATACCTTCGCGGATTTTCTCCTCGGGGTCATCCCCAACGCGCATTCCTCCCAGGTGGTGGCGGGTGGGAGTTCGGTCGTTGCTTGAAGGGCTTGGTGTACTCTCCCCCAGAAACATTGTATGGACGGGCAGGCCCAGAACATATGTTTGAAATCGGCGTCTACCTGGTGGCATCGGGGACATTCGAATCTCGTATCGGGGTAAAATCGGTGGAGCCTGTCCGGGGTGAGGTATGCCCGGTGTAGGATATTAAATTGGATATTTTTAAAACGCGCGTTCCTGGACACCTTTTTAGGAGATTCCAGGGCTTTACGCCATTCCGCGTCGTTGAATACTCTGCCGGCGTCGTTTTCCCATGTTTCTCGGAGTTTGTCTAGGGAGACTTCTGTGAGCTCCCGAATCGCTTTATATAGCCAGGTGATGAGGTGGTTGCCCGCCCCCATCCGCAGCACTGTGTGCAGCACCGGATGTGTCGGTGGTTCCCCATCGCGTGTGTGCCAGAATTGGCCGCCACTCTCCAGCAGCTGTCTGTGTTTCAAAAACTGCCCCTGGGGGAGGTCATGCCACTCCACCAGCTGTGCGTACGTCCGCAGTTGTCCTTCTTGGAACAGCGGCTTTGCCTCAGAGAGATACACAGAATAAACGGTGAGGCATTTCCAATGAGCATTTATTGAACCAGCTTCATTCTAGTGTAAAATATGTGTGCTGCAACAACCATAAGATAGAAGCAGATATAAATGATTATAAGCACCAACAGAGTAAATGGATGGTAGATTCCTACCATAGTGCTAAAACAATGAATATTTGTAGGCATATCAATTCATGGTCGTAATAATGCATACTCCTATGATGCAGACCCTAACTAGATGTACCTAAATGTACCTAGCATGTATGTATGTGTGTAAGACCTGGGGTCTCCAGGCCCTAAGGGGGTAACGTGACACGAGCGGCTGGGCACCCAAAGGCCTGTGTGTTAAGCGACCATACAACACACGCATCCTTTGAAGCAGTAAACGCACAGAATAATGGACGCCACACAATAAGGTGAATGCAAATTAATCAGGTTTTATCTAATCAAAGGAGCACACACGGTAATCTTGGAGGGCAATGTATCTTAACTTGTACACATTAGCATTTGCATTACAGCTTCTCATTACCTGTACACTTTAACATGCGCATTACAGCATCTCATTACCTGTACCCTTTAACATGTGCATTACAGCATCTCATTACGGTTACCTCAGCACTCCCTGCAGTATGAACTTCCCTAGTGCTGCGGGCCGGGGCATGCACACGTGGCGCTACTGGTGTCTACGAAGAAACAAAGGCACATGAGCATAACTTGAGGTCGTATAATGTCTGCCTAGCACCCTGAGCATAAGCGTTGTGGGTACAGTACGCGCCTTACACCTGGGACCTTCACTGGCAATGGAGCGCTTGTGGATGCAACACATGGGGTCAGCGCTCCTTAGACTTAGAACGCATTGAGTACTAGTGAATACACAGGAATGATCAGCGCTACTGAGACATAGAACGCATTGAGCACTGGTAAATACAATTGGACGATCAGCGCTACTCCCACATAGAACGCATTGAGCACTGTTAAATACAATGGACTGATCTGCGCTACTCCAACATAGAACGCATTGAGCACTGGTAAATACAATTGGACGATCAGCGCTACGGGGACATAGAACGCATTGAGCACTGTTAAATACAATTGAGCGATCAGCGCTACTCCAACATAGAACGCATTGAGCACTGGGAAATACAATTGAACGATCAGCGCTACTCCAACATAGAACGCATTGAGCACTGGGAAATACAATTGAGCGATCAGCGTTACTGGGACCTAGAACGCATTGAGCACTGTTAAATACAATTGAGCGATCAGCGCTACGGGGACATAGAACGCATTGAGCACTGTTGAGTCCTGCGAATGGCAGTCCCCAGGAGAGGGTAATCCCACGGAGGGGAGACTCACAATTACGGCGGGAAATCCCACGGAGGGGGGAAAGTCACAGTCTCTGCATGCGGTGTCGTTCCCACTTGGCAGGGGGCGCACCGGGCCTTCCCACGACTCCCGGGGAGCAGGGGGGGGGGGGCGAGTCTCAGGCCGCCACACGGCCGCGCTACCTCCCAGCCCCCGGGGGTTACCTTGGTCTCGTCGCTCGGTTCCGCTGCAGGTCCTCCTTCCGATGCGCACAACGGCGCGGGACACTCCCGGACACTCGCTCTTCCTTCTGACGCTGCGACGGCAGCGGCGGGGCCCCGGGCTTCTCCGCAGGCTCCGACTTGGCACTGACACTTCCCTGAGGCATACGGGCCGCGGCGGTGATCGCGTTGCGAGTCCGCGCACCAGGGTGGGGGTCACAAATTAAGCGGGAGCTCAGCCAGCTCCGCGCTCGACAGCAGCTTTGCACCGGGGGTCACAGGTCAGGTCGAGCAGCGCAGGAAACACAGCGCCAGTACCTGGTCGATCCCCAGCAGTCAGGCAATCAGTCGTTTCATGAAGTTACAGTAGTCGCTTGGGCATGAAGTTTCAGGATGTCACTTCTGCAGTTTCAATAGTCAGTCTTTGTGGCGCAGATGATACTGGCGCCCTTGGGGTTCTGTTCCTTGGGGGGTAGGGGATGAGTTGGCGACTAGGTCCTTCCTAGTCAGGCTGGGCAGAGGTTCCCTGGGTCCTCCTACTGCTGGGCAAGATCAGTGGGTTTCACAGGATCCCTCACTCACTTAAGAGGCAGCACCTAAGCCCTGTCACTCTCAGAGGCATAAGTCCCTGGCTAGGCCCTACCGCCTACACTCCTGCGTGGATTCTCCAGCTCTGCTTCACCCCAACTGGCCAACTAACTGGAAAAAGTTCCCTCCCTCACTTATGTATCCCTAGGTCAGGTGACCTCTAGCCAAGGCGGCAAAAGTAAAAACCACACCTCCCTTCTAGAAGGTTCCAGCACATTCCAGGAGCTTCCCCATTCTACCTATGGGACAAAAAAGGCGGGCTGGTGTCACAACATTATTCTGGGGTTCCAGCCAGCTCCTGGCAGCTAGGGTGCTACTATGAAAGACCACTCTGCAGTAGCAGGGGTCTGTGGCAGCCATCTTGGGAGAAGGGAGCACCTGCACCTTAACACTGGTTGGCAATGAAAAGGCGCCCGGAGACCTAAGTCCAACATCAAAAATGAGGGTGGAAAAAATGAGGCACGACTAAAAATAGATGGGGAGACCACCCTAGGGCTGACAGGTCCAACACGCGTCCCCCCCAGCCGAACGAGGGGAGAGCTATCCAACCTCTAGGGAGTTCTCATCGCTAAGGCGGAAAAACCTGGAGAGACCATCAGCATTGGCGTGGTCAACTCCGGGCCGATGTTCCACCCGAAAGTCCATCCCCTGTAGGGAAATGGACCACCTCAACAACTTGGGGTTTTCGCCTCTCATCTGCATGAGCCAGCGAAGGGGGCGGTGGTCGGTCTGGATAAGGAAGTGAGTTCCAAAGAGGTATGGCCTCAACTTCTTCAGAGCCCAGACCACTGCGAAGGCTTCTCTCTCAATGGTGCTCCATCGCCGTTCCCGAGGGAGGAGTCTTCTGGATATGAAGGCCACTGGTTGATCTTGGCCCTCGGTGTTGAGTTGCGAGAGCACCGCACCTATGCCGTGCTCTGAGGCGTCGGTCTGCACAATAAATTCCTTGCTGAAATCCGGTGTTGCTAGTACTGGAGCGGTACACATCGCATGTTTCAGCGTGTCAAAGGCTTCTTGGCATGCAGCTGTCCATATGACCTTGCGAGGTTGCTTCTTCGAGGTCAATTCCGTCAAGGGGGTTACGATGGTACCATATCCCTTGACGAACCGGCGGTAATACCCAGTGAGGCCGAGGAAAGCTCGGACCTCTGTTTGGGTCTTGGGGGGCTCCCAAGCCAAGATGGTCTCTATTTTTGCCTGGAGGGGTTGCACCTTACCTCCGCCCACCAGGTGTCCCAGGTACACGACAGATCCCTGTCCAATCTGGCACTTGCTGGCTTTAATTGTGAGGCCAGCGCGTTGCAGCGCCTGCAATACCTCCTGGAGGTGTTGCAGAGGGTCCTCCCAGGTGCTACTGAAGACAGCTAAGTCATCCAGGTAGGCCACTGAGAAGGACTCCAGACCAGATAGTACCTGATTCACTAACCGCTGGAATGTGGCCGGAGCATTTTTGAGCCCAAAGGGCATCACTCGGAACTGGTAGTGGCCCTCGGGGGTGGAGAATGCTGTTTTCTCCCGTGCTCCACCGGCCATGGCAATCTGCCAATATCCGGATGTTAGATCAATGGTGCTGAGGTACCGGGCTGCTCCCAGCCGGTCCACCAGCTCGTCTGCACGTGGGATGGGGTGAGCATCTGTCTTCGTGACAGAGTTCAACCCCCGGTAGTCCACACAGAACCGAAGCTCTGGTGTCGTACCCGGTGGGGCCGCCTTCGGCACCAACACCACTGGACTAGCCCACGGGCTGCTGGAAGGTTCTATCACCCCCAGCTCCAGCATCTTTGCCACCTCACGCTGGATGCCTTGCCGACTTAGGAGTGACCGGAGATGCCCTGATATGGTTCGAATCTTTTTTATCAGGCAGAACCTTTCAGGTCTTCAACGGCACATCCCGCTCATCCAGTCGTCCTCTAGGATGCGGAGTCCCGCAGGGCTCCTCTCTAAGCCCTTCGCTCTTTAATGCATACATGAGGCCATTGGCTGGGATTGTTCGTCCGCATGGTGTCAATATCATCTCCTATGCGGATGACACCCAGCTGGTGGTTTCCCTTGCACAGAAGAGCGACCTCCAGTCACCACCAGACCTAGCGGCCTGCCTGGAAGACGTAAAGAGCTGGATGATGAGCTCATGCCTAAAGCTCAATGATGACAAAACTGAGCTTATGCTCCTGGGCCCGGCCTCCCCTGCCACCATAGAGCTGATCTGGCCACCAAGCATGGGAGTGGCCCCACCCCTCAGAGACAACATCAAAAGCCTAGGCGTTTGGCTCGACAAATCTCTGAGCCTTAATACACAGGCCACCAAGATATCAGCCACTTGTTTTGGCCTCCTTAGGGTGATCAAAAAAGTCCTTCCCCTCCTCCGTTTCGAGGCCAAACAAATAATCATACAGGGCCTCATCCAATCTCGTCTGGATTTTAACAACGCCCTCTACTTGGGAGCACCAGACTACACCGTACAAAAGCTTCAACGCACCCAGAACTGTGCCGCCAGGGCGCTGCTGGGAATCCCTCGGAGGACCTCAATAAAAACCGGCCTAAACACCTTACACTGGTTACCTGTCAAGGACAGAATAAAATTCAAAGCACTCTGCATTGCCCACCAGACATTCTGGGAAACGGGCCCTGACATTAACCACTCCCTGATTTCTCCCTACAGGCCCAACAAGACCCTCCGCTCCTCAACGGCATTTCTAGCCAAGATTCCCAGAATCTGCAGAGCCAGAGCAGGAGGACGCTCCTTTTCGTACAATGTTTCCAAACTTTGGAATACCCTCCCTCTGCAGCTGAGAAACAACCCTAACCTGACCAGCTTCCGCAAACAGCTAAAAACTCACCTGTTTAATGCTTAACAAAGTAACCTTATGAGGGCTTTCTCTGATTCTAGCGCCTGGACGCCTCAGGGCAGCTGCAGCGCTCTACAAGTCACATTTTCATTTCATTTCATTTCATGCTATCTTTCACTCGGTCAGAGAGCCGGTAAGACTTGTTTTTCACCGGGGGGCTGTCCCCTGTGTCCACATCATGGGTACACAGATGAGTGATTCCAGGCGTGAGGGAGAACAACGAGGCGTACTGTCCCAGGACATGGCGACAGTCCCTCTGTTGCTCTGGGGTCAAGGATGGGGAGAGGACTACACCTTCCACCAAACCATCCTTCTCTTGTACCGCTAGAAGGTCAGGAAGAGCTGCACTCTCTTCCTCTTCGCTCCCATCCGTCACCATAAGGAGAGCAAGCTCTGATCGCTCATGGTGCGGCTTCAGGCGGTTGACATGGAACACCCTAAGGGGCTGACGGGGGGTCCTCAAGTCTGCTACGTATGTGGTCTGGCCTCGTCGCTCCACAATGTCGTACGGACCAGTCCACCGGTCCTGGAGGGCACAAAGCTCCCCAGGCTCCATGACCCACACCTTCTGTCCCACGTCCAACTCGACCGTCCGAGCGTTGCGGTCATACCATTCCTTCATCACGGTCTGGCTAGCCTCCAGTTTCTCTGAGGCCACCTTCCACAGCTTGGCCATCTGGCTGCGGAACGCCAGCATGTAGCTGACAATGTCACGGGGAAGCTTCTGTGAAGTCTTCTCCCACCCCTCTTTCACTAAACTGAGGGGACCCCTAACGGGATGGCCATAGAGCAACTCAAACGGGCTGAACCCGACTCCCTTCTGCGGTACCTCCCGGTAGGAGAATAACAAGCAGGGGAGGAGGACGTCCCATTTACGCCTCAAGCCCTCTGGCAGGCTCCGGATCATACCCTTCAATGTCTTATTGAAGCACTCTACAAGTCCAATAGTCTGGGGGTGGTAAGGAGTGGAGAACCGGTATGTCACCCCACACTCCTTCCACATGGCCTGCATGTAGGCCGACATGAAATTTGTGCCCCTGTCCGACACCACGACCTTGGGGAATCCCACTCGGGTAAAAATCCCCAATAGTGCCCGCGCCACCACCGGTGCAGTGATGGTCCTCAGAGGAATAGCCTCTGGGTACCTTGTGGCGTGGTCCACCAAAACCAGAATGAACCGGTGTCCCGCTGCGGTCAGAGGGTCCAATGGCTCAACAATATCAATACCGACCCTCTCAAAAGGGGTCCCGACCACAGGGAGCGGTTCCAAAGGGACCTTCAATTTAGTCCCAGTCTTGCCACTTGCCTGACAAGACTTACAGGTCTTGCAAAAGGTGTCTGAGGCAATCCTCGTCCTGGGCCAATAAAAATGAGGGACCAACCGTGCAAAGGTTTTGTCCTGGCCCAGGTGTCCGGCTAAGGGAATCTCGTGCGCTAACTCCAGCAGGAAGGACCGGTAACATTGGGGGACCACTATGGCCCTCGAAGATCCATGTACCGGCACCCTGGGCTCACTGTATAGGAGATCATCCTCCCAATACACATGATATCCTCCCATCTCCTGACTGGCCACTTGGGCTTTGGCCTGTCGCCGCATGCCTTCAAGCGTGGGGCACGCCCTTTGTGCCTGACAAAATTCCTCCCGGGTAGGGCCTCCTCCCACATGCCAGTCAGCAAGGGTCGGCAAGTCCTCCACGGGAACGACATCCACCTCCATGGACTCCGGGGGCACCTCTGCGGCCTCCCCATCCATCTCACGGGGCATGTCCTCTACCACCTTCTTCTTTCCTCTTCTGGTGTTGGGTTGGGCCATGATTCCAGGCTCCAACCCAGGGTGAGTTTCATGCTGGGCAGCCATGGACCGCGTGACTACGCAAGTCCACCCTGGTAATCCCAGCATCTCGGTGTGAGCTCGAAACTCGACATCTTTCCACTTGGTGTGCTCCAGGTCGTTCCCTGGCAAGCACCCCACAGGCAAGGCAGGGCTCACCGCAACTCTTAGTAGGCCTTTGACTCCTCCCCACTCAAATGGAACACGAGCCACTGGATAGTGACTCACACTGCCGTCAGCCAATACGGCCGGATGGAACTCCTCAGGGACTACTTGGTCTGGGGACACCAGCCGCCTCACTACAGTGGTCATGCTGGCACCTGTGTCCCTCAGATCCTCCACCTCCTCCCCGTTAATTCTCACCCTCTGCTGATATTTAGCAGTGTTCGGGGGCAGGGACACTACGGGGACCACCTCTCTATCCCCGAGTGAAACCAGGGTCAGGCCTGTCCACTCCCCTTCCTTATCTAAGGGCAGCTCCACCCCAAGCGCTATACTACTCACCCCGGGACTTTTCCCGCCCGTTGGGGCTGGGGGTCGCTTGCGACACTTGGGATCTCCCTTGTAGTGTCCAATCTCCCCACATTCGTAGCACCTAACAATCCTTGGCTGCTGACTCCTGTCAGGGTAAGTGGGTCTTGTGGAATTGGATGGGGGTGGGGTTCCTACTCCCTTCCCAAACTTGTTTTGGGGGCCTTTAGCGAACTCCACCTTTTTATCTCCGCCCTCCTTCTTCTGGGGGAAACCCTGTCCGCCCTTCGAGCCATCTCCCCCGGGGCCCTTGTGAGACACCCGGGTGCTCACCCAAATATCTGCCTTCTCCGCAAGCTCACGGGGATCCATCAACTTGCGGTCCACCAGATGTTGACGCAGCTCTGGAAAGCACTTATCCAAGAGGTGCTCCCGTAAAAAAAGATTGTAGACCCCTTGATAGTCCTGCACCTCGCTGCCACGCACCCAACCATCTAGTGCCTTTCTCGCATAATCAAACAAATCCACCCATGTCTGTGTGGACAGCTTATGGCTGCCACAGAACTTCTGCCTGTACCTCTCGGGGTTAAGACCAAACTTTTTCAGTAAATCCTCTTTCGTGGGGGCATACCTGACCTGATCCGCCTTGGCCAAATATAGAAGGGTGTCCCTGACATTGGGAGGTATATACCGATATAAACCACCTCCCCAATTACTCTCGGGTACCCCATGGGCCGTCAAGGCTACCTCGTATGCCTCCAACCATTTAGCAATGTCGTCCCCCACTGTGTAATTGGCAATGACTTCCTTAGGTAGGTAGAATTTTGACTTGTGAGACTCTTTAGGTATGCTGCCACCATTGTCCTTATTGGACGCATTCAATTGGAGGGCGCGCAGCCCCAACTCTTTCAGCTGAAGCTCGTGCGCCAGCTTCTTTTCTTCCATTGCCCATCTCTTGTTTTCTCTCTCTTGTTCCAATTTGGCCAGCTCCCACTTTAACTGCCTCTCTTCCCTTCTGTCCTCATACTCCTTTGGAGACGCGCTCCCACTAGACCCTGTCCTACTACTGGCCCCAGAACGTCTCCCTGGGGGCACATTTTCAGACATATCCACATTAAGTATGTCTAGTACTTCTTGGGCGCTCTCCTCCTGAGGTGCATCTGGCACCTCCTGTCCCTCATCCTCTCTCCCTTCTGGGTGGGCCTCTACCCATGCCCTAATGGCAGTACAAAGTTCTGGTCCTTTGGCCTTCCGCACCCCAGGCACCCCCATCCCCTGCCCGAACTCTCTCAGTTGCTTTACAGTGTACCCCTCGAGGTCAGCTAACCGGAATTCCATCGTGACAGGTGGGGACCTAGATACTAAGGAAGAAATTCCTAGGATCTGGGTGACAGTAACCAGCTAACTAGGATTCTTTTACACACTCAGCCTGGACAGTGGAATCAATAAACACAGCAATCAATGGTTTCAGAGCTTTTTGAAAAAACAATAGGCGTTTAATTGTGGCGCCCTCCGCTTCACGGAAGGGTGCTGTATGGTCACAGGTCCTATAATCCCACCGCTCGCCACCAATGTAAGACCTGGGGTCTCCAGGCCCTAAGGGGGTAACGTGACACGAGCGTCTGGGCACCCAAAGGCCTGTGTGTTAAGCGACCATACAACACACGCATCCTCTGAAGCAGTAAACGCACACAATAATGGACGCCTCACAATAAGGTGAATGCAAATTAATCAGGTTTTATCTAATCAAAGGAGCACACACGGTAATCTTCGAGGGCAATGTATCTTAACTTGTACACATTAGCATTTGCTTTACAGCTTCTCATTACATGTACACTTTAACATGTGCATTACAGCATCTCATTACCTGTACCCTTTAACATGTGCATTACAGCATCTCATTACGGTTACCTCAGCACTCCCTGCAGTATGAACTTCCCTAGTGCTGCGGGCCGGGGCCTGCACACGTGGCGCTACTGGTGTCTACGAAGAAACAAAGGCACATGAGCATAACTTGAGGTCGTATAATGTCTGCCTAGCACCCTGAGCATAAGCGTTGTGGGTACAGTACGCGCCTTACACTTGGGACCTTCACTGGCGAATGGAGCGCTTGTGGATGCAACACATGGGGTCAGCGCTCCTTAGACTTAGAACGCATTGAGTACTAGTGAATACACAGGAATGATCAGCGCTACTGAGACATAGAACGCATTGAGCACTGGTAGATACAATTGGACGATCAGCGCTACTCCCACATAGAACGCATTGAGCACTGTTAAATACAATGGACTGATCAGCGCTACTCCAACATAGAACGCATTCAGCTCTGGTAAATACAATTGGACGATCAGCGCAACGGGGACATAGAACGCATTGAGCACTGTTAAATACAATTGAGCGATCAGCGCTACTCCAACATAGAACGCATTGAGCACTGGGAAATACAATTGAACGATCAGCGCTACTCCAACATAGAACGCATTGAGCACTGGGAAATACAATTGAGCGATCAGCGTTACTGGGACCTAGAACGCATTGAGCACTGTTAAATACAATTGAGCGATCAGCGCTACGGGGACATAGAATGCATTGAGCACTGTTGAGTCCTGCGAACGGCAGTCCCCAGGAGAGGGTAATCCCACGGAGGGGAGACTCACAATTACGGCGGGAAATCCCACGGAGGGGGGAAAGTCACAGTCTCTGCATGCGGTGTCGTTCCCACTTGGCAGGGGGCGCACCGGGCCTTCCCACGACTCTCGGGGAGCAGGGGGGGCGAGTCTCAGGCCGCCACACGGCCGCGCTACCTCCCAGCCCCTGGGGGTTACCTTGGTCTCGTCGCTCGGTTCCACTCTGGGTCCTCCTTCCGATGCGCACAACAGCGCGTGACACTCCCGGACACTCGCTCTTCCTTCTGACGCTGCGACGGCAGCGGCGGGGCCCCGGGCTTCTCCGCAGGCTCTGACTTGGCACTGACACTGACACTTCCCTGAGGCCTACGGGCCGCGGCGGTGATCGCGTTGCGGGTCCGCACACCAGGGGGGGGGGTCACGAATTAAGCGGGAGCTCGGCCAGCTCCGCGCTCGACAGCAGCTCTGCACCGGGGGTCACATGTCAGGTCTAGCAGCGCAGGAAACACAGCGCCAGTACCTGGTTGATCCCCAGCAGTCAGGCAATCAGTCGTTTCATGAAGTTACAGTAGTCGCTTGGGCATGAAGTTTCAGGATGTCACTTCTGCAGTTTCAATATTCAGTCTTTGTGGCGCAGATGATACTGGCGCCCTTGGGGTTCTGTTCCTTGGGGGGTAGGGGATGAGTTGGCGACTAGGTCCTTCCTAGTCAGGCTGGTCAGAGGTTCCCTGGGCCCTCCTACTGCTGGGCAAGATCAGTGGAATTCACAGGATCCCTCACTCACTTAAGAGGCAGCACCTAAGCCCTGTCACTCTCAGAGGCATAAGTCCCTGGCTAGGCCCTACCGCCTACACTCCTGCGTGGATTCTCCAGCTCTGCTTCACCCCAACTGGCCGACTAACTGGAAAAAGATCCCTCCCTCACTTATGTATCCCTAGGTTAGGTGACCTCTAGCCAAGGCGGCAAATGTAAAAACCACACCTCCCTTCTAGAAGGTTCCAGCACATTCCAGGAGCTTCCCCATTCTACCTATGGGACAAAAAAGGCGGGCTGGTGTCGCAACATTGTTGTGGGGTTCCAGCCAGCTCCTGGCAGCTAGGGTGCTACTATGAAAGACCACTCTGTAGTAGCAGGGGTCTGTGGCAGCCATCTTGGGAGAAGGGAGCACCTGCACCTTAACACTGGTTGGCAATGAAAAGGCGCCCGGAGACCTAAGTCCAACATCAAAAATGAGGGTGGAAAAAATGAGGCACGACTAAAAATAGATGGGGAGACCACCCTAGGGCTGACAGGTCCAACAATGTGTATAGCCAAGAATCCCCCTAGAATATATCCAACCCCATTACCTGGTGTGAGAGAATGAAGGACCCCGTCTGATGGACACCCCACGAAGGATGCCAGACCACTGCGTGCTGGGATGTCTGCGTGCAGGAACCTCAGCATATCGCATCAATGTGTCAGCATGGAAGTCTTTCTAATCTGCCCGCCCCAGCAAAGATATGGCGTTTACATACTCTAAAGGTATCCTCAGGGGTTCTACCTTGCTCTGTCATGTCGGCCAAGAATGAAGAAAGGGATGACGCTTATACGTTTTACTTATTTTTTTTATTTATCAAGTCTTGTATAGCGCGAACATGACCCAGTTGGGTATCAGAAAGCTTCACAAGGGGGGTAGGTAGGGTACAAAAAGTGGGACAAGAGCAACCGATACCCATAGGTTCAAGACGTGAGCAATATAACTGTGTGATTCAGAGCGCTTAAAAAATAGCCTCGACGGATCTATTAATTGAGAAGCATCCTAGGATCGGTTTCGGGGTTTCATCCCTCTTCAGCCAGGATAGCTTGATTCCAGTGGAATGGAGATGCCGGTCCTAGGATGCTTGTTTCCAGTCCAGGGAGGACCTGGCTTGGCAGTTCGGGCTGGACTGTTCCCATGAGGCACAGGGTCAAGACTGATTTGCACATGGCTGGGTTCAAACTGGAACAGCATGGTGAGCAAAAAATGATGGATTTAGGCCCAGATCTCTGTACTGGGGTGAATGTATGACATTGTTCTGCATTCTGTCCATCAACTGTTGTTTTTGCATTTGTCACCCCGAGTGGGACGGGTATGCCCAGACGTGGGTCCCGTGCTCTCCATGCCACTGGAATCAAGGTATTCTGGCTGAAGAGGGGTGAAACGCCGAAACCGGTCCTAGGATGCTTGTTTCCAGTCCAGGGAGGACCTGGCTTGGCAGTTCGGGCTAGACTATTCCCATGAGGCACAGGGTCAAGACTGATTTGCATATGGCGGGTTTCAAACTGGAACGGCATGGTGAGCAAAAAAACGATGGATTTAGGCCCAGATCTCTGTACTGGGGTGAATGTATGACATTGTTCTTCATTCTGTCCATCAACTGTTGTTTTTGCATTTGTCACCCCGAGTGGGAAGGGTATGCCCAGACGTGGGTCCCGTGCCCTCCATGCCACTGGAATCAAGCTATCCTGGCTGAAGAGGGGTGAAACCCCGAAACCGGTCCTAGGATGCTTGTTTCCAGTCCAGGAAGGACCTGGCTTGGCAGTTCGGGCTGGACTGTTCCCATGAGGCACAGGGTCAAGAGTGATTTGCATATGGCTGGGTTCAAACTGGAACGGCATGGTGAGCAAAAAAACGATGGATTTAGGCCCAGATCTCTGTACTGGGGTGAATGTATGACATTGTTCTGCATTCTGTCCATCAACTGTTGTTTTTGCAATTATTTTCTGCGTAGCACAACAGCTGTTTTTTAATAATTAAATATACATTAAAATCACTGATACCTGCCACCCAAAGCTATAAGAATTGCTTGGGTGGCATGTATTAGTCATTTTAATGTATATATAAAGTCTGAATTGCCACACTTGTTTGAGTGTGATGGCTAGCAGTGATAGTATGGCTTGGCAGTGCTAGTGGGGCAGTGGGTGGTGCAAGCTTCAGTGGCTTCCTGACAAGGGCCCTGGCATTTCTGTTTTTTACAAATTAAGCACTGCTGGTAACCATAATCCGTCTCCGTTGTAATGGAATATGCTTACCGGTAATGTATAAATCGGGCCCATAGTTCTTCAATTCAGAATGTATTATACATTTTTCTGATATAAAGTGATATCATCATAGCTATTACACCATTCAAGACTATCTACCATATTTTTAAGCAGGCCTTCCACGAGTAAGACTTTCACTGGCATAATGCCAAGAAAATATTATCATAAATGTTACTTTCCTCTTCTGTTGTCTTCCTGTGAACACCACATATTTAATGAGCATTACCACCAACTTGACCCACTGCCCAGACTAACAAATGCATCACATCTCTCCGCTTTATGTAGATGATATCTCTCCACCTTATGTAGAAGACCTTTTCTGAATTTTGTCAGGTTCATTATCTTATCATACTTGCATACTGTCTATTATTCACTGTGAAATATTTTACGTTGTGACTTTTATATTAATTTGCATAAATTAAGCATTCAGTGAGGACCTTTTTTTCTTGCCCTTATTGTTCAGTTTTATGTATTCACCTGTCCCCATGATTTATTTTATTTCATTTTTCATTCATTTTCAAAAGTAATTTTCTTTCCCTGCCAATCCGTGCAGATCCAGAGAGAGCTACCTCCAGTCATTTTTTTGACTAAAATTTTTTGATATTTTGTCAAAGCCTTTTTTGAGACTTTGTCTTCTGGTGTGCTAGGGATGTTCTTTTGGTGCCTGCTGCAGGCAGATGTATGTGACTGACGCACACCTGGTTTGCCTATGGTGCTTGAAGCGGGACCACGAATCTAAGGTCTGCGAGGACTGCCGTGCGATGCACCCGAAGGCTTTGCTGGAGTGATCCTGAAGTTCCTCACAACCTGACATCGGACAACCTCATGATAATCAAGATCCCGGTCGCGTGGACGGTCCCAGGACAACTCGCTAAGCCACTCTTGACATTTGTCATTGCAGTTGAAGCCACTGGGTAAGTCCCACAAAAAAAAAAGTCGAAGAAGTTGAGGCACTCTTCTTTTCACCATGGTGGTCCTGGTTTTCAGACAAGGCGCGGCAATGATGACAGAAGTCAAAGCCCCACTCCCATGTGTCCACAATGGAGCCTATGCCTGGGTCTGCTCCACACCTCCCAGAGTTTTTCAGAGCTGGAGCGACTCCCGCCCAACTCAAAGAGTTCTATAAGGCCATGCACCTCATATGTGGGCAACCCGACTCCTCTGGAGCGCCTTCAGGCTCCATTGGTTGGGAGGCAGCCCCCACCAGATTCCCGCCAGGATATTACCAGGTCCTTGGGCCTCTCCGGTAACCCCATTCTGCCTTTCGCCTCTTCCGTGGTCACCAACAGCATCCTGTCCCACCCAACCACCAAGGTCAACATGCTTCCCTGCCTTTTCGTGGCTGTGAATGCGGTTCCCACAGACAACATGGGACCACCAGCCAGAGGTCGACCCAATCTGCCGCTCCACTGGCATCTGCAGCCTCCAAACCCCTTTAGCTTGCCCTAATACCACCAAAGAGCACCCAGTGGATGGCAATAATAGTGGATGGCAGTAATAGTGGATGGCAGGATCCACTATTACCTGCCCCACATGCAGTCTATGACATCAGACAAGTGGGTATTCCAGATCATCCAACGAGGTTACTCCATTCCCTTTTTGGAAACCTCGCAACCTTCTTATGACTGGCTCCCTTCTCTGTCAGGAAGTACAGACCCTTTTGGCCAAAGGAGCGATCAAGAGAGTGCCGGCATCAGAAGTAGATCTTGTTGCTATTCCCGCTACTCTCTGGTAAAAGGGCAGAGGCGTCCGCGCTATTCTAGACCTGTGCCTTCTCAACTTCTTTCTGATGAAGGGGAAGTTCAAGATACTCACAATAGCTTAGGTCCTATCTGTCCTCCATCAGGGAGACTGGATAGTAGCACTGGACTGGCAGGATGCCTGCTTCTATAGCCACATCCTGCCTGCCCACAGGCATTACCTGTGGTTCATGGTGGGCCACAAGCACTTATAGTTTGCTGTGCTTGCCTTTGGCTTTACCAGCAACCCTTGGATGTTCATCAGGGTGACGGCAGTAGTTGCACCACATTTACGGAAGTTGGCGGCAGTAGGTGGACTTGCCACATGCAATCGTCTTTCACCTCCACACTACTGCGTACATTTTCACTCGCTGGAGCTCACTAATATCATGCCGAAGTCACATCTGAATCTTTCTCAGACACTCCCTTTCATTTGAGCTGTCCTGGACACATTGTGGTTTCAGGCCCATCCTCCTAAACAGCGCGAATATTCAGGCTATTATTCTGATGTTTCTATCCTGGATTTCAGTGAGATTGACGCGGAGGCTGTTGGGCCTCATGACCTCCTGCATCCTGCTGGTAACACATGCCCATTGGCATATGAGGGCACTGCATTGGGGCCTGAAGTTCCAGTGAGCACAGAATCAGGGGGAATCTTTCTGACCTGATCCAGATATTGGAGGGAACTGCAAAAAGTCTGCAGTGGTGGCTGACTGATCTTGATTGGGTCAGCAGCAGACCCCTCTGTCTTCCCCATCCAGAGCTCACGGTAGTAACAGAAGTGTCACTTCTGGGTTGGAGCAGCCATCTAGGAGTGGATATTAGAGGACACTGGTCACTGGAGGATTTCTAACTCCACATCATCCTATTGGAACTGAAAGCGATTCACCTGGCATTGAAAGCTTCTCTTCCTTCCATCAAGGGACTGCTTGTTCAGGTTTTCACAAACACCACCACTTCCATGTGGTATTGCAACAAGGAGGGTGGGGCCCTTTGTCTTGAGGCCCCCTGCACCTCTGAACATGTCATCAGGACATATTCCTGGTGGTTCAACATCTGGTAGGCTCAGTGAACGCCAGAGCAGGCAAACTTAGCCGTCGATGTCTCACGGATAACAAATGGTGGCTTCATCCGAAGATAGTGCAAGGTCTCTTCAAAGATTGGGGAGAATCGTGGTTAGATCTATTGGCTACCACTGACAACATGCAATGTCAGCACTTCTGTGGCCAGAAGTTTCCAAGGCGTCTCTCACTCCGAGAGGATTTTCGTATTGAGTGAAGCTCAGGACTGCTATGCACCTTATTGCCGATACCACTCCTGCCCAGATTTATCAAGAAGATCAAGAACATCTTGGACCAAGTCATCTTAATGGCCCTGGATTGTTCAAGGAGAGTCCGGTATTCTGAACTCCTGTGCGTGAGCATCTGTCCTCTGATCAGGCTGCCCATTCTAGAGGATCTTCGGTCACAGCAACAGGGCAGTGTCCTGCACCCGAACCTGCTCACTCTCCACCTACATGCGTGGAGAGTGAGCGGCAACAGTTGAAGGTGTTCGATCTCCCTCCTGAAGTGTGTGTTATTGTGGCCGCCAGGAGTCCCTCCACGAAAAAGATTTACACCTGTCAGTGGGGAAAATTTGTGGCTTGGTGTGCTACCAAGTCTGTTGATCTTCTATCTGGACCCTTGTCTGAAGTCCTTTTCTTTGCCTTATCTGTTGCCTGGCAGTGCCTTGATTTGGGCCCAGTAAAAGGGTACCTTTCTGCCATTTTGGCCTTCCTGCAGTTGACAGACCAACCTTCCCTATTCAAGTCACCTTTTATGACTCATTTCCTATAAGGTTTACAACATGTTCCCTCCTACGCCCTTCATTATGCCCCAGTGAAACTTGATTTAGGGCCTGATTAAGACCTTGGCCACCAGGCCAGTGCTCTACTGCCTCATTGCCAAAGCTGTCCTCCGACCTGCCGACAGATTAGGAGTTTTCTCCTGGTCTGGCGGGCAGTGCTTTAGTGGTCCCAGGTGGTGAGCATTAGGAAGGCACCTCAATCGGAACGCCAAAGCACGTTCCTGGATGGCATGGACTGTGCAGTCTATGCCATACAGGAATAGGTGGTGTATTGAGACAGGGGCATACCATGTGCCCCCCTGCATGCACCTGGTGTCCTGAGGCAACAGGGTGCCTATTTTCCTCACCGCAACACTATTCACGGTGGGTTTACCGCCATGAAACCCAGAGTTCTAATGGCTGTCCGACTGCCAAAGTCAATAAACGGTGGTTATACCTACTGGTGTAGCCGTAGGCGCATTGCCACCTCTGCGCCACCCCAGGTATTGTAGTTCACGGAACCCCAAAACTCTGATTTAGGCCCTTAGTTCTTACTTTTCTCATGTGTTCACCATTTGAGCCCATGCGTAACCACCATTTCAGATTGCTGACCATCTAAATAGCCTTCCTTGTGGCAATAACATCTGCCTTGACGGTAAGTGATTTGCAGGCTCATTTGATAGAGACTAGCCATGGATTCCTTACCGTAGAATAATCCAGAGGCATCAGACTGCATTCGGAAATATTTTGTGAGCAGTACCTCTGCGCACTGTTAGGTGGCGCCCTTCGACTCGTGTGGCATTATCGGCATCGTCCGTGCTGGAATTGATTTGCGCAGTGCCTACATAGGCGCTTCTCAGTGTGCTTATGTCAGTTCTTTTCTTTCCTCACCAGTCAGTGCTGATGCGGAGAAGAGCTACACCAGTCTTTTTTGCCTAACCTTGTTGCAACTTTTTTGGCAAGATTTTTTCGAAACTTTGTGCCGACATCAAAAGTAATGACATCCAGTATTTGTAAAGCGCACAATTACCCAAGGGTGTCAAGGCGCTGGGAGACGACAGGAAGATTAAGGGAGTTATTGCCCAGAATCACATGCTGCTGGGTTTACCTGCCTCCGGCACTGGGGATCGAACCGTGAACCCTGTAGTCCAGAGTCAGGCACCCTGGCCGCTGTGCCACACCTCTTCCACGAAAGTAAGTCGTGGTTGCTTTTCCCGCTACTTGGTGCCCAAAAAGGACCGAAGACTCCGTCAAATTTTAGACCTGCGCCTTCTCAACTTCTTCCTGAAAAAGGAGGAATTCAAAATGCTCAGTCTAGTGCAAGTTAATTCTGCCCTGGACCCAAGAGACTGTACAGTATTGCTGACAGGATGCTTATTTCCACATCCCCGTCCTGCCTGCCCACAGGCATTACCTGTGGTTTACATTCGCCGAATAGCACTTTAAGTTTGCTGTGTTCCCCTTCGGGCTTGTCAGTGTCCCTTGGGTGTTCACTAAAGTGATTGCGGTGTTTGCAGCTCATTTGTGTAGAGCTAAGATTCCAGTCTTTCACTACCTCGATAATTGGCTGTTGAAGGCGGGCTTGCCCCAAGCAGGCAGCTTCTACCTCTAGTTTAGTTAATTTTAACCACTCAACAGACCAGTCTACCTTTTTGGCAGGAAAGCTTTCATATATACATATCGGAGGACATTGTGGTCCCCTAAGGTCTATGTGAGCAGAATCAAAACGATCTCCAGCACAGAGCCCCATTGGTTGCCCATTAGACATTGCAGCGCTCAACGAGGAGCAAAGCCCAACTATGAAGCATGGGGGTGAGTGCTCTTGCTCCTAAGAGGTGACACTCCATATGACCTCTGCAATCCGTGGTACTAAATTGAAGACCCAGGACATACATAAGGAACTGCTCACTGAATTACTTTATCTCTACAATTTTCACCATGATTCTGACACATCAGATAGTCTGTACAGTACTACAAGGGAGGATTCAATGACAATTATCAGAGACATTACCTACCATATCAGTCAGGGGATTTTCAAAGCCCTGGAGCCAAAGTTTCTTGTATACAGGTTACATTAGACTTGAATGACTATATCACATTGATACTCAAAGAGTTGAACAGTTGATAGCATTTTAAAATTATCATTATGCAAGGTAAATCAATGAACAAGTGCAAAAGAACCAAATATCGTTTTAGATCCCTATTTAGACTTCCAGCTATGGCTTTTTGATAACAACAACAACTTTGACCCCCAACCTACCAACATCTACAACATAGGAAACAGGAAGTACTTGCAGAGTAAACATAGAAAATAGACTATGCTATCAAACCAACATAAACGAGAATAAGTAAGTGAAAGCCTAGTCTGCTAACTTCAGTGATTGGCCATTTCTTTATGATAGTTTATTCAAGTCAAGTCAAGTCAAAATAACTTTATTCGGTGCAAAGACCATAAACATTTGGCAAACAGATATTACAGGTTAAAATTTACATATCATTAATTGTAAAATCACATAAATAAAAATATCATCAATCATAAAATGTCATGGGGATTAAGATTGCACAGTAAAAAATGTCAACCTTTCTATTTGCTATTCTTCGTATCGCTTTCTAATGGCTATTGCAACTTTGATATAGTTGGAAACCGCACTACAGATAACAGAAGTAGCCAATGATTGCAAGTAATGAAAGCCATCAACGCAAGTACAAGGCTGGATATCCCTTAGGAGTGGCTCTAAAAATGTTC
Source organism: Triturus cristatus (assembly GCF_964204655.1). Classification (NCBI taxonomy): domain Eukaryota; kingdom Metazoa; phylum Chordata; class Amphibia; order Caudata; family Salamandridae; genus Triturus; species Triturus cristatus. The sequence continues at coordinate 955,232,625 of NC_140588.1, read as the reverse complement.
CCCATTGTTCTTTGTAAAGGGGGCAAAATAAAGTGCAGCGTGCTCTGGGTTGCCATATTATCACATGGGCGGAGAATAAGTTTATTGACGCACCCAGATTGTCTTGGGAATGCTACAAAAAATTGCAAAGTGCCTGGACAGAGTTTGGTTAAAACAAATTGTGTCTGTGCGTTAATAGGGAAGGTTAAATAAAATTACTGTTGGGCAAGAAACTAGCAAGAGGGACCTGTCGCCTCAGGTTGCATATGGCGCATGATTGCCCATGAATAATGCGCCTCTTTTAAATTGCCCTTTACGTTTGTATGTATACTCGCGGGATTGTCAAAGTGCTCTCCCAGGCCTATCTCAAAAAGCCTTTACCTCACAAATCGAAGCCAGGGGATCGACAATGCACTGTCCAAATTGATACAATCTTCAATCACCTCCCTAGAGAACAATAATTCCTCCATCAACCAGATTTTTGCCCATAAGAGCAGAGGGGCAATGTCATTGCAGTCCTCTACATATTCCATCCCCAATTCTCGATGACAAAAAAGTGTGGGGGCACTATTTGGGGTCATCAGTAGCCTTTTCATAAACTTGTTTTTCATGACTCTTAGAAGGCGACCTTTATCGTAGCCTAAAACCCCTGCCCCTTAAGAAGCAACAGATAAGCATTTTGCTTTGTATAGGGTAACTAACTCAGTGATCGGCTTATGGCCTAGTTTGCAGGCAAAGCGGAAAAGCCCCTCCACAACCCTGCTTGTCTGCTGAACTCTTGCAGTGACAAGTAGTCCCCACTTGATCTGGTTGTTAAACACGTTCCCTAAATAAGTGACATTAAACTGCTTCTCAATACTCTTGCCCCTTACAATAACATTTCTAGTTTTTGTCATTTTGGGGCCATACACACCATAATGTATGATTTTGTAAAATTAACTATCTGAAAGAAACACGTTAGTTATAGATTCCTTACCTTAGAATTACCCCCAGGCGTCAGACTGGATCCGGAAAGATTTTTCGTCAGCAGTACCTCTGCGCGTAGGAAGGTGGCGTCGGTCGGCTCTGCGTTCGTCGCCAGGATGACGACGCGGCAGCTACTTAGACGCCGCCTTCGCGCGCTGACGTCAGTTCTTTCTTTTTTTTGCGCCAGCTAGCGCATATCCGGGAAGAGCAGTACCTCAGTCATTTTTCAACTAACTTTTTCTCGACTTTTGTCGACGTCTTGTTTCAAGTCTTCGACTCCGAACAGGTGCACGAGGGATGCCCGGTTTCAAGGCCTGCTGTTCCTGTAACCGACTGATGGCAGTGACGGATCCGCACCGCGTGAGCCTCTTTTGCCTGCAGCGCGACCATGACCCCAAGTTGTGTTAGTTGTTGACACCTAAGGCTTTGCGGGAGCGGTCCCGAAAGCTGCTTGAACAACGGCAGCTGTCTCCATCAGTCCGGCTCGAAGTAATCGAAGTCTTCGTACTCAGGGTCGGGTAAGTCGAACCATAAGAAGTCGTCGAAAAAGCCTTGTCGCTCTTCGCCTTCTCGTCGTCCGACTTGACGGGCCCGTGGGTGGTGCCTCGCCCGCGGCTCCGCTCGCGGAGCCTGGAGGGTCGACTCTGGGCTTCCCTCCCTTTCCGGGACCCGGAGCGACCCCCGCCCAGCTTCGTACGTTCTATGAAGCGATGCATACCATCTTTGGGCATACTGACCCCGTCGGCGCGCCTTTGGGTCCGACGGACTCGGTTGGGGAGGCCTAGGTCTTCGCTGCCGGCGGCTCCGGCCCTGCATGCCTCCCTTGGATCCAGGCCTGGATCGGCACCGGTTGACCTTATTATGCCTCCACTGGCGCTGCTTCCAATGGCACCACTATCGTGCCTGACGCCGGTCGGCCTCCCGGCCGGCTTCGGCCCCTGCCTCCTTTCTGACGTGGACACGGCGCTGGACCAGCGTCGATCAAAGCCAGATCTGGCGCTGAGGGGCTTTTCGTGCCTATGTTCACTTCTGGGTCCCCTTTCCAACCACAGTAGCAACCGGAGGAAGATGAGGAGGACTGGGAGGGGTCAGGTGACCCTTTAACTGATCAGCTTGGTTCTGAACAGGACTGGAGAGAGGAATTGGGGGATGCTAGTGGTCTTGACACTTCACCCGACCTTGGCATGTTGTCTCCTCCTTCCGTGGCTTCAGAGGAGAGAGCGTCATACGCTGTGGTGTTGCGTGCCGAGACTCTCAACTTCGAGCTTCCTACGGTGGCGGTCAGGACTAACCTCCTGACTGAGGTGCTTCAACCGGCGGCGAGCTCTTCGGAGCCCCTGCTTCAGTTTAATGAGGCCCTCACTGACATCCTTTTGGGCACCCGGTCCAGGCCCAACACGGGGGCTCCCGTGGACAGGATGATCGCCCAACGCCACCGCCCGGCTCCAGGACAGCTTGGTGGTCCAAGCCTCAGCCTCCAAAAGCGCCTTCCCTATAGCTCCACCAGAAAGGGAATCCAAGAAGCTGGACCATCTTGGCAAGAACATTTTTTCTCCTGCCAGCTTAGGACTGCAGTCCGTAAACACTGCATGTCTCTTGGGTCGTTATTCGCACTCTGTGTGGGATACGATGGAGCAAGTGCTGCCTCAGTGTCCGGAGGAGGCCGGGGCAGTGCTCTCTCATGCTGTTGCCGCAGGGAGAGACGCAGCTAAGTTTACAATCCGTTGTGGACTGGACACCACCGACTTTCTGGGCTGGACCATTTTAACGTCGGTAGCACTCAGACGCTACACCTGGATGAGGTCCACTGGCTTTTCAGGGGATTTCGAGAACACCTTGTTGGACATGCCCTTAGATGGCCGTCGCCTTTTTGGCCCTAGAGCGCTTCAAGGAATCACGGGTTTCGGCCAAATCCTTGGGTCTCTCCTCCGTCCGGCGCAGTCTGCTTTTCGCCCCTTTCGTGGCTACGGAAGGGGTTCCCCGCTACGTCCCGCCCAGGGCCATAGGCCACAGCAAGGTACCCAACCTTCGCGTGGCCGGGGACGTGCTAACCAGAGCTAACGTGCATGTGATTCTCCCTTAAACATGGTAACATTGATGTATACACAATTGGCATATTTAGTTTACTTATAGGTCCCTTGTAAACGGGTATGCCATATACCTAGGACCTGTACATTAAATGCTACTAGTGGGCCTGCAGCACTGATTGTGCCATCCACACAAGTAGCTCTTTAAACATGACTCAGGCCTGCCGCTGCAGGACTGTTTGTGCAGTTTTACTGCCACTATGACTTGGCGTTTAAAACCCCTTTTCCAAGCCTTAAACTCCCTTTTATTACATATCACTCATCACTAAGGTATGCCCTGACTAGCCCATAGGGTAGAGTGCTGTGTAAGTAAAAAAGTAGGACATGCACTTTTAAGTTTTGCATGTCCTGTTAGCGAAAAACACAGAAATTCGTTTTTCACTACTGTGAGGCCTATGCCTCTCATAGTTTAACATTGGGAATTCCTTAATATGCTTTTAAGAGCTGTAATTCCTGATTAGAAAGCAGTAGCAATGTCATGTTTTATATCTTTGGAATGGTAATGACAAATCCTCTCAACTAATAAAGTTGGATTTGACATTGCTATTTTAGAAATGCCACTATTAGACAGTGAATATTTCTTTGCTTTTACAGCTCTGTGCCCCTGCAGCCTGTCTCTAATACATGTCTGGGGTGGGTGACAGCTACACTTTGTTTATTCCCTCTAGACAGCCACAAACATGGTAACATTAGGTGTGTCTGAGTACTCATCTGCATTTTGATGGCTTTTTATCGGCACTTGAATAGGCAGTGTCCTATCCCCACACAAAGGACTGATTACCCCCCGCAGCTAGTCTGGAGCCAGGACTGGGATTAAAGGGCTCCTGTGCACTTCAAAAACCCTTTTTTGAAGTGAGCCCCATTTTGAAGGCACAACTGGGTATAAGTACTGGGGCTCTGACCCCAACAAATCAGACACTTCTGGACCTGTAACTAAACTCTGTCAGAAGAAGTTCTGTGCTGCATCAAGGACTGCCACTCTGCTGGACCTGTTTTTCTGTTGTGCTGCCTTGCTGCCTGCTGCTCTGTAACCCTGCTGAGGTAGAGCTGGACTTTGCCTTGAAACCATAGTGATAGCTAAGGGCGTCTTGGTTTGCCTCATGTTGCTTGAGACGGAGGGCTATCAAAGTACCCCTACTCCTGTGTCTTGTCCACTGAAAGTGGACTCAGATACTTGCACCAGAGAAATTGACCCATCTCCAGTCTGCGTGTAGCAGAACCAGTGTATCAACTCTGTTGCGAAAGTAGAATTGGTGCATCGCTCTCTGAACCAACTCATCGCCTCCAGAGCTCGATTCATCAGAAGCGCGCATCCCCGCCCCAGCAGTATGGAGAGATCGACGCATCCCCTCAACTGCATGGAGAAACCCTGCATACCACACTTCGAAACCAATGTATCTTGGCTCGGTGCTTCGTATATGGAACCGTCGCATTGCCACCACTGCGTGTAGAAAATTGACACATCACCTCAACTAGACATCGACGCATCACTCTCTGCAGCCCTTGTCTCACTGTTGCGACTAGGATCAAGGTTCTCTGTTCACTGGGCCTGCGTGGCTCCTGTCCACGGCCTGCGCTCCATTGCGGTCAGCCTGAACTGTTCACTTTTCCCCAGTCCAACTCTCCCAGATAACCCCCATTGGTGCTTATTGCTTTTAAGCGCTAGAACTCTTTTTATTCTTTAAAAATTCATATCTTGACTTTTACTTATTGGAGTTTTGCTGTTTCTGTCTTGATTTATTTATAAATGTATTGTCTATTTTCCTAAACCAGTGTGAAGGCTTTTTGTGTGTTTTCATTGTGTTACTGTGTGTTTCAGAAATACTTTACAGATTACCTCTTTTGATAAGCCTGACTGCTCTGTGCCAAGCTACCAGAGGGTGATCACAGGTTATCTTTTAGTGTGTATCTGACTTATCCTGACTAGGATTGTGATACCTGATTGGACAGGGTGCATACCTCTGCCAACCAGAAGCCCAATTTCTATCAGTGCCCATCTCAATTTCTCTGCCGAGAGGCTCTGAAGCCCTGGGCCTCAGTAAATGTGATCTTGTGGGCTCGCTGAACACCAGAGCCAACAGATCGAGTCTAAGTCATCATGCTTACAAGTGGCATCTTCATCTGCAAGTGGTGTAGAATATCTTTTCCATATGGGGCACTCTGGTGGTGGACATCTTCACTACTTGCGAGGATACACGTTGCCTACAGTCCTGTACCCTTCATTTTCTGTTACCGGAAGACTTGGGGGTTGCGTTCTGGTTGATGAAGAATTTTGCACTGCATGACACATTCCCTAGACATACTGCTGAATCCTCTGGTGTGGAGCATTCTTATGGATATTTTAGCCGCAGATTCCTCATGTTAGAATATACCCCAGATGCCCCACTGGTGCGTTTTGTAGCAGTGTTCACATGCGCTGGCTCCATGCATCTGCAGAAGTGATGGAACAGGGCCATATATAAGTGCCACCCCTACACGCTCAGGTCACGAACACTGCAGCAGGTCAATGCCTTCAAGGAAGCCCTGCTGCATATTTTCAGGGTGTTTCTGTTTTCCTTTGTAATGCTTTTGGACCACATGGAACTGCAGGGGTCTTCAGTCGGGTTATCGCTGGTGGGTCACTCCTCAATGCCATTTGTCCCCTCTGGACTGGTTGTCATGCCTATTCAAATGCCGGTTCTCCGTTGCCTTGATGCGGGTGCTAACTCCACTGGTGCCAATTGATGATCCAGTCGCAGTGCCCATTTCTGAGCCTGAATCTGCGTTGGCTCAACCAAAGTCATGCCATGAAATGCCAAAAACGCAACTAATCATCTGACCTGACTCCAACCCAGTGCCTTTACCACTTCTTAGCTGCCAACAGAAGCGTCAATTTCTCTTTGGTTCGGACTCTGACCCTATGCCAGAGCAGAGTCTCTGATAATGATGGTCTGTTCCCCCTTATTATACTGAAGATGCCTTATAACACAACTTACAAAATGTCAGTGGGCTTGATAACCTCCCATGAAACAGAACTTTACTCACCACTTGGGGTACCAATTGAGGTGCCTCATCTGCAGTGGTCATTCAGAGGACAGCTGGGGTACTAGAGGTATAGTTGTCATCCACTGAGACCAGGACAAATGTGTTGACAGAAATTGTACAGCCAGGGGCTGCGACATCCAAGACCTTAATCCCATTCAATAACCCCCTCACAGAGACTCTGATGGCTACCTCATCAAAACCATGTTCGTGTTCACCTGATAACAGACAGGTGGCCAGAGATCATAGCCGGCACCCGGTGAACTGGATTTTCTCGCCAAGCATCCCACTCCACAGAACCTATTGTGCAGGCCTCAACTAGTAGGGTGAACCCTAACTTGTTTCCAACTTCTTCTCTGGACAGAGAATTCAAAAGTATTGACTCCTTTGGCAAATGCATCTTTTACTCCGCCAGCTTGGCACTGCACTGTGTAAATCTGATTTGTCTGCCAATACATACGCCCTTTAGGACCTGGCCAGCTTGAGATCCTGCTGGCAGTCCCAGAGTATCACAGGTGGCAGTGTGTTTTGACTGTAGTTCACTGCTGTGCTCTCTCCTCTAAATTTGATGGTAAGTACTTTGTACACTCCACATTTGGCATCCTGGGGTACGTCTGTAAGCCCCTAGTATATGGTACTGAGTTACCCAGGGCTTTGGTACACCTGGGGTCTCCCATTGGCTGTAGCATATATTGTGCCACCCATGAGAGTCCCTGCAACCTGCCTCTGCGGGGCTGCTATCACAGACTGCGTGAAATGGCGTATGCACCTTCCACTATAAATAAAAGGTTCCCGTATATCCCAGTCACTGCACTTTTAACCTGCAAGTCACCCTTAAGGTAGGCACTTCAGTCCAATGGCAGGGTGTATGGTTCTAAGTGTGTAGGTACCCCTGCATGAGCAGAGGTAGCCCTATAAACCCCAGACTCCATTCTCTGGGCTTTGTAAGTGCGTGGCAGCCATTTTAAGGTATGTAGTGGTCACAGTCAAGTCAAGATGGCCAACTACATAATGGCTCCCCCGAACCTAGTCACGTTTGGTATCAAACATGTTGGAATAATGCAACTTACCTGATTCCAGTGTTAGTTGCATGACACCATGTCGTGGGGGGCTCCTTAGAGGACCCCTCCCAATACCTAGCTGTATAACATGCTGCTACTGACCGCAGACTCTGTTCTGCCCTCCTGCTGATGAGCCTAACTTGAGCATGGGATGCTAAACAAAGGATTTTCTGGAAACAAGAGGTTTGACCACCTCTCCTTTTGAATTAGGTAGGGTTGGAACACCTCTGAGCGCCACCAGACTGCATTGAAGGGCACCTTTGGTGCCCTACCAGTTTGGCCCAACTCAGGATCCTGTGGCTCCAAAATTGGGGTGAAACTACACAAAGGACATGGGAGTGTCCATCCCCCTATCCAGCTCCTCTCTAGGTGCCCAGTGCTCCATCAGGTCGCCACTTTACTCTGCCATCTTGAATCTTGGCCCCTAGGTGCCTCTGACTGGCTAGGCCAGCTGAGTAGCGTCCCTGACTTCTCCTGATAGGTGGGTCACCGCAGAAGATGTCCTTCCCCCTTTTAGGGTTACTAAGGGCTTCCATGAGGGTAGGCTTTTAGATTCGACTGGAAACCATCTTCAAGAACTGACTGCCTATCTACTGAAGATCGCCTAAAGACTCTTCTGATGTTGGACACTGGAACTCTGATGCTGAGTCAAGCCAGAACCAAAGACAAGACTGTTCTTGATGAAAAGACTCCTCCTGCAAACTCGTCTCCATGCTTTTTCAGGTTTCTGCAACTTTGTGGCCACGCATCCTCAGAGTCTGCAAGGACTCTGCATGCATCCAAGCAAGAAGGACTCTCCCTTGTAGTGAAGGAGTCACTTCCCTGCACCCGCAGGCACAACAACATCAACGACCTGTTTGCTGATCCTGCTGTCCCATGGACACCTCCTGACTCTGAAACACAGGTGATGACTTGTTTGCTCTTCAGAGGCCAGACCAGACTTTTCCCAGCAACTTGGAAGACTTCACTATTTCTCCAGCCAACTCTAACCACATCCCTGTGCACCACAGCGTTTTATGTTGCCAAGGCTTGTTGACTCTCCTAACTGAAGAGCTTCGAGCCCCAGCCTCAAACAGCGCACAGCTCCAAGAACTGCCTGCATCCTCTGCACCGTGGGCCTCCATCTTTTGTGTGCCGCTGAGGCTTCCCTGCGACTCCCTCTGTCTGCTGCCAGAGGGTCCTTGAGGGGGCTCCAATGATGTTTGCTGGCTCTCCTGCGTGGTTAGGGCTGGCCCTGACTTAGCCTTGATGGGTTAGTCCCACAGACCTTGCTGGTCTTCAGCCTAGCATCTTTTCCTTTGACCCGACTCTTGCAGTTGCTAAGGCTTGTTGGTGGTCCTGCTGGCCACTGACCCTCCTGCATTCTCCAACCATTGTGGGACAGCTTATAGACAGCTCCTGCATCATCGCCTGGGCTCCACAGCTGCTTCATCAAGGCTGTCGTGGTACACCAAGTACCTCCGACAAGGGGTGGCATTGTGCTTCAGTACCTCGTGGACACCTTCGGGTGGTTTGGACTTAGTCACCTCTGCTTTCAGGTACTCCTCACCCAGAATTTACATTTGGGTTCCCCCGTCCTGGTCCACGAGTCACTGCAGCCGCCGGATTTCCAAGATCCTCCATTGGCTTCAATGGGTGGTCCGGACTCCACTTCGCACCTATGCACCCGGGCTCCTTGGTGTAGGTATCCTAGTTCCCTGGGTATCCATGGGTAGGGTGGCTCTCCAACCGCTCTTGGCCCAGTTGGTGTCCTTGGGGTGCTTTGGGAAAGGTCCTGAAACAAAAGACCAACTGCGACTGTGATGGGACGGCCATCAGGGAGAGGAGGAGATCAGAGGCCTTTGGTCACCTGTGGAATTTGGACTCCACATCAACCTACTGGAGCTCCAAGCAATTCGGGTGGCATTGAAAGCCTTCCTACCCTCCATGGTAGGACATTATATGAGGTATTTATAAAGTGCACTGTTGCTCATGACTGAGTATCCTGGCACTAGCTCAGCGACAAACATAGTAATTCAGCACCTAATACGTAAGACTGTATTATTACTAACTGAGCTGAAAAAGGAAAACCTTGAAATCAGTAGGTCAAACGCGTACAGGAATCATCGGATAGAGATTAAAAAACAAAGTTTTAAGAAGTTTCCTGAAATTTGTTTCACTGTTGTTAAATCTGAGTGTGACACGGAGCTGATTCCAGATTTTGGACCCCATTACAAGGAGAGAATCATCTTCCTTTGTTTGCTTCTGAAAACAGGGATGGCAAGCACATTAAGGTAGAAAGATCACAAAGTTCTTGAAGGCTTGTTATGTTTAAAACTGTCGCAGAGTTATAAAGGGCCTGAGTGGTGGAAAACTCTGAAGACCAAAGTCAGAGTTTTAAAAAGGATCAGTTTATGGATAGAGAGCCAATGCCGTTTCCTAAGTCCTTGAGAAACAGAACTTTTGTGTGGTAGTTTCAGAACTGCAGTATTTTGGACCACTTGAAATTTATGTTATACATGTTTAGTAATTCCAAGATATAAGATATTGCAATAGTCTAGTCATAAAGTGAAAAGTGCTTGTACTACAGTTTTCCTTGCTGTCTAAGGACGGTATTCAAAGAATTTCTTTATGATTTGACCAGGAAAAAAGAAATACCTTAAGCACATACTACTTGGGAGTGAAAAGAGAGTGAGAAATCGAATTTAATGCTGAGACTGCGAGCCACTTTGACGGGAGAGGGAGGAGACAGGAGATTGTCAGGCCATTCCAACCGAGGGGAAAATAAATTATCCTGATCAAATAAAAGAATCTCTGTCTTGTCGATATTACATTTCAGGGAATTGAGTTCCATCCAGCAGAGGATACTTAAAAATGGTATTTAAAATTGGGTTTGGAGCCAGATGAATTTTTGTCTAAGGACAAGACCAACTGGTATTGTCAGCATATGGTGTGGACACAATACCAAAAGAATCGATAAGAGACATTAGAGGTGATAAATAAACAGTTAAAAAGGGCCAGGCTCACTGCTGAATCCTGAGGAACCCCAAAGTATTTTTGTTTGAGTAGAACTTACCAATAGATATAACCTGTTTTCGGTTGTGAGCCTCTCAATGTCGTTGGATTTGAACTGATTTAGATATGGTCTTGAACTCTGCGGGCAGATCTAAAAGAATCAAAACAGCGTTATAACGTTCCTCCAACGCCGATTAAAATGGGTGCTAACTGTTGGAATTTGCGAGGAAATCAATTAACTGAACATTAATCAAATATTCCAGCATATTAGCTGGGGCAGGAAGATGAGAGATTGGTGTAAAATTAGCTAGGATTTTTGGATCAGCAGTGGGTTTTTTTGTTGATAGTTATCTGACCACATCCAGTTTCCATGACTCTGGAACTAGAGCAGAAGAGAGGGAGACATTCAGAATGTTATTAGTAACAGGATTATTAACTTCATTAGCTTTCTTAAGAACATTGTGGGGACAGGGGTCTAAAGGGGGACCTAATTTGCAGCGCAGAAAAGCTTGCTCTGCCTGCTGAGGGAAATGTGCTGAAAGACAGGGAGGACAGACTTAGATGGCAAAGAGTCCTTTTATGGACCCTGGAGGGGTAGGGTACCCTTTCGGGAATGTGATTAAAACTTGCCTGGAAGTTGAGAATTTGAAAGATTATCTCAAATAGTTAAAGTGGGAAGGAGATCTTTTTCAGAGGCGTTTAGGATGAAGGAATGACTAATCTTAAAATGATTCTTAGGGTCATTATTCACAGATTCAATCTGAAAAGTGAAAAACTGTTTCTTGGCCTATTTAATAGGAGTATGATACTTTTTCAAACAAGCTTTGTAAATGAGTTTGTTGTCAAGGCTGTCTTGAGTTCTACATTTTCTTTCAAACTGTCTACAGAGGTGTACACTGACAAAATATTGACACCCCAAAAATCACCATACAAAAATATTGTGACCAAAATATTGATGTCAAAAATATCTACCTCCTATACCTATAATGGTAAGTACAAAAATATCGGAAGAAAATATATCAATGTCATAAATATTGTACAAAATATTGTTTAATAAATATTGAATACATTAAAGAATTACATTAATATAAAATAAATAAATTAGATTTAATATACATTTTAACTAATATAACAAATAAACCTAATTTAAAAAAGTTATACAGATATATAAGAAATATATATATATATATATATATATATATATTCACTGAAAAAACCATAGGTTTCACACATGTTATAGTTAGCTGTACATTTCACTCGTAAAAAACCAATGAAATTCCACGTTATAGTTAGATCAGGTAACTATAACTTGCGCGACCGCAATCCACAATGTGTCATTTCAGATGTCATCATTGATGTGAAGAGTGATGTCACTGACCATGTCATGAGTGATGTAATATGTCACGTCATCAGCAGTTTATTGTGGGCGCGCAAGTTATAGTTACCTGATCTAACTATAACGTGGAATTTCATTGGTTTTTTACGAGTGAAATGTACAGCTAACTATAACATGTGTGAAACCTATGGTTTTTTCAGTGAATTTGCAAGGTTTTTTAAATGCTAATTCCTAACTATAACGTGTGTGAAACCTATGGTTTTTTCAGTGAATTTGTACGTTTTTTTAAATGCTAAGTTATGTATTTATTTTTAATTTTTGCACGCACGGTGCGCTTCGCGCACCGTGCGCGCGCTGTGGGCACTCGTTGCGCTTCGCGCACCGAGCGCCCACGTTGCGCATTTCGTACCGTGCACGCCTCGCCATTTTTTACAAAATATCAATTGTTTTTTTCTCTCTTGGGGGTCCTTAGATTTATATATTAACCCCTTCCCCGCTCATGACGGAACCGTTCCGTCATGAGCCACGGTTGCCGTGTGCTCATGACGGAACGGTTCCGTCATGACACGCCCGTTGGCGGCCGCTCCGCCTACGCGGCGCTGTTTCCCCGCCTGTGCTGGGGGACAACGCAAATGGGAGGAGTCATGACGGAACCGTTCCGTCATGAGCACAGCTCAACTGTGGCTCATGACGGCGCGGCTCCGTCATGAGCACAGGCCCACCGCGCTGCCCCCCTGCCCCCCCCAGCGCTGCAGCGGAATGTCCGCAGCAGCGAAGGGGTTAAATGTGATTGGTAATTCTTTTTTTTTCTTTTTTTTTTTTTACCGTACGCGCACCCCGCGATTTTTTTAAAAAAATTATTAAATTCATTTGTCATACTTTTTGGTCCTTCGTGAACCCCCTGACGAACGCTAGGGGGTCTGCAACTCTCTTCATTGCCCCCTTTTCATGTTATGAACCTTTTTTTTTCAGTGCGAGAGACAGAAAATGGCGGCCGATACTTCCTGGTTTCGACCGATTCGAATGTTTACTTTGATCTAACAACCAATCAGAATCGCGCTCGCGCACGGCACCGTACGCGTACGGTAAGCTTACCGTAAGCGCATGGTAAGCGCACGGAGCGCGCTTACAGATATATATATTGATTTAAATGCTATTTTCTCAGGAACTACTGAACAGATTTACACCAGACCTACAAAAGGCACTTCCTTGACCTGCGGACTACCTCTCTGCCAAATTACAAGTAATTCTGTTTAGCCGTTCGGGCTGTAGCTGTGTCTAAAGGTCCTATGGAAAAATGCATGGGGAAAACGCGTTTTGGGACCCCCTTTTTTCTCAGCCCCCGCTTGACGAATCACCCCGAGACTTTCAAGGTAGGAGCGGAGCGTAGCGTCCCATTAGTTTTGAAAATTTTGCGAGGATTCGTCAACCGGCGCCAAAGTTATTCAAAATAGAATTTTGAGATTTCCTATGGAAACATGGTCCTAACTATAACTATCTACTGGCGACCGCCAGTAGATAATATATATATATATATATATATATATATATTGTACTTTAAAACAATAATTAAACTAATAATTTTAATGTATTTTATCATTTTAATTTTATAAAAATGTAACAAATATATATATGCACACATATAGAAATAACATAAAATCTATTTAAAAAAAAATTCTATTATAAATTAAAACATCAAACTATTTAAAAATCTTTAAATTTAAATTTCCCACTCCATTGAGTGCAGCAGTAGGAAAAGTGTTGGATAGCAGAGGGGTACAAATTACTATTCCCACTCCAGTTATTGCAACAGTAGGGAAAGTGTTGGATAGCGGAGGGATAACATTTACTATTCCCACTCCAGTCAGTGCATCAATAGGAAAAGTGATGGATAGCGTAGGGACAATATGTATTATTCCCACTCCAGTCAGTGCATCAGTAGGGAAAGTGATGGAATGCCGAGGGGTAAAATTTACTATTCTCACTCCAGTCAGTTCAAAATTAAAAACAAACAGAACAAAATAAAAATATGTTTCTAAAGAGTAAATAAAAAAATATGTGAATATGTAAAACATTGAAATAAAAATATATTTTCAATATTAAAAATAAAAAAATAAAAACACATTATAACGTTGAATACATATCACAAATACCTAAAACTATTATATTAAATAAAAAAATTTAAAAAATTCAAACAAATAAATATTTTTATTAAGAAATTTTTCATTAACACTAACATAATTTTTTACATACATTTTGTCTATTTACTCCCTACCCTATAATACCTCTCATGACCCACATCGAAAAAAAAATTCTTTGCATAATTAACATAATTAACTATCAATTAAACAAATATTAATTAAAAAACAAATTAAAATGTAATTAACTTCCCACCCTTAACACCTATAATCCCCACAACCCACACCTAAAAGCTAAACTGTAAAAAAATTAAATACACAATTAAAAAACTTTTTCAATTAAATAACTAATAGTATTTAACAACTAATTATAAAGTACGTAAAATTAGTTTACTCCCCACCCTTCAACCCTATAAACCCAAAACGCACACAAAAACATTAAATTACACTAATTATCAATTCATTAATATTATCAACTACTCATTAATTAATTAAAAATAAATTACTTCCCGCCCTTTACCCCTAAAAACCCCACAACCCGCAACTAAAATTAATTACACAATTTCCATATTTAATTGGCAATTAATTAATATTAATTAACTAATTATTAATTAATTAAAAATAAATTACACCCATTACCCCTATAAACCCCACAACCCGCACCTAAAATTAGATACACAATTACCATAATTGTCAATTTATTAATTTATATTAATTAACTAAATATTAATTAATAAAAAATAAATTACTTCCCTCTCTTTACCCCTATAAACCCCACAACCCAAGCTGGATAGCATCCTCACCAACCGCTTTTCCGGAAGGTAGGAACTTAATAGCATCTTCAACCTTAACTAGCTCTATATCTTTCTGTAATTTGTCGGTATCCAAAGAGTCAAGTCGAGGCAAGCGACTCTCATGCAGATACTCATGACAGGCAGAATATAAATTGGCATAAAACAATCTAAACTGCTCCACTATATCCTGCGGTTGAGTGAAAGACAGGCTACCCTCCCCTTTAATGATTTTAATGTTAGACCTGGCCTTTTGGTCGGCGATCTGAAGAGCCAGCACACACCTAACTCTCTCCGCATAGTCATATTGCAAAGTTTTATGCTTATGATAATTAATAGTGATTTTATCCAATAGCCCTCTATTTATTTTTGATTGAGCTTTTTAAAAGCCAAATACATTGACTGAGCCCCTAGATCCCTGACTGCGATTGCACCAGCGTGTTGGCACTCTAAGTCTAAGTACTCACACCAGTCCTGTTCTGCCACTTCTGTTGCCCCCTGATTTTGTGCTAAAATAAACTGCAGAGTCTCCCCCCTAACAAACTCTTTCATACAGTCCCATACCCTTGCATTATTAGCCCTGCCAAGATTGTTATTCAGGTACTCCTTCAGTGCCCTTCTGATATATACCTGGTATTCAGGATTTCTAGATAAGTGTCTGGGAAATGAAAAAGCCCGGGCGCTTTTTTGACTCCAAATTGTTTCTGCAGAGTCAGCATAACTGGATTGTGGTCAGATGTTATTTTAGGGCAGACCTCCATCCAAGCATTTTCCAGCAGTGATCTCTTAATAAAGATCATGTCGATACGGGAATAACATTTATGTGAGTACGAGTAAAATGTTCATCCTGGCAGTGTGGGGAATCCGTATCCTCCAGGCGTCATCGGGCAGATGAATATGCAACAATTCCCGCAATGCTGCTCTGGTCCTAACCATTCTGGCCCGCACCTTGCTGTTAGTGGTGTCTATTTTGCTGTCCATAATGCTATTGAAATCCCCCAAGATTTATTGGCACCAGTTTATATGCAATTGAGTACTGATATTACTAATGGAGGCGACGCTCCCGCCTCATGGAGTGTAACCAATATTGTGGTATTTCCTAAAAAGGAGAAGCCGATTGATGATAGAAGCTCTTATCGTCCGATATCTTTAATCGATGCAGATGCCAAAATCTTCTCTAAGATTCTGGCCCTCGTTTCGCTACTCTTATCCATAAGTTAGTATCAAAGCAAAAGCATGGTTTAGTTCTTGGTAGAAACACAACAGCCTATATTAGCACTGCTAGAGTGGCTTTTGACGTAGCTTGAAACTTAACAAACAGATTGGCATGGTTATGCTTGACGCAGAGAAGGCATGTTATAGAGTGGCCTGGGAGGCTTACCATTACGACATTTGGTCTCGGCCCCAGGTTCATCTCTTCCGTACAGAAGCTGTATAAGATGCCAGTTGCCACAATTAAATTGAATGGCATGACATCTGGCATTTTTGCTGGATGCCCATTGTCCCCCCTGCTGTTTGTCCTCCATATCGAGCCATTTATAAGGCATTTGTTGCTCAATGGATGGATTTCCCCTGTATGTCTTAACGATATGGAACTTAAGGTTACTGGCTATGCTGGTGATATCGCAGTCTTTTCTGCCAACTCTGGAGAAGCTATTACACACATTACGCAAGAAGCGGAGTTATTTGGCTCCTTTTCAGGCTACAAGCTGAATTTAGCCAAAACTCAGACAATTGTTAACTTTCAATTGGAAGCCTTGCCTTTAGGACTAGAGGTTACACAAACAGCAACTTATCTTGGGGTATGTCGCCAGGTTGTTGATATTGTAACTCTGAACTATGAACCCCTTTGGAAGACAATATCGGCCAAACTGCGCAGCTGGCATCGGCTCCCGCTAAGCATATACGGGAGGTGTAACGTTATAAGAATAAACATTTTTCCTACATTTTTATATTGGTATCTCTCAGTACCCTTGCGGGTTCCTTGGTCTTTTTTTAAGATAGTAGACCGTGTCCTAAGCAGTTTCATTTGGGCTTATAGGCGTGCCAGGAGGGCTCTCAAATTTATGAAATTACCATATGTACATGGGGTTTTAAGCTCCCAGATTGTAAACTTTACTACTGGGCTGCCTATGTTGGTCGGATTCATGGCTTGCTCTGTGGGCTGGACGCCGGCCCAACCTTGCTGTGTTATCAGTTAGTCTGCAACCCATCGGTCGGGTTTCTGCTATATAAGACTTTTGATCCTAACTACTACACGTGAGTGAAGTTCATGGTAGTTTAAGACATTATTCGGATATGGCAAGATATCTGTAAGCAATACTCTTTTCCTGTGGTGCATCAATACACGGCATTATGGGATAACCCTATGCTGCCCAATATATTTCAGGACCTTATTGGGAAAGACTGGCAACGCAAGGGCATTACCCAGCTGGGTCAACTATATGATGGACAGGGGTTCCGCTCTTTCGCCTCGCTTAAAGATGAGTTTGGGTTTCTGCAAAGTAGGTTCTTTAAGTATTTGCAGGTTAGGGACTTTTCATACGAGGCAAAAGGGTATTATCAATGCCGAACCTGTCGGAAATACTGTCTGGAATATCTACGTGCTCTGGCCGAGGTGCTATTGGTGTAGTCTATCAGAAATCTTTTGCTAGCGCTAGCGATGATAGCTTACATATTGCGGCTAAATTAAGCCGGGTTCTTAGGGCTGAAATAGTGGCGGACGAAATACAGGAGTCCATGGGCGTATTAGACCAAGGGGTAACTTCGGTTAATTTAAAGATGCAACAGCATCAGGTAGTATATATGCTGTATTATACACCAGAGATTATATCTGCGTGGGCCTCTCGATCTTACGAAGTAATTTAGTCCGAAATGTCAACTGTACGCTGCAGACCTAAGGCACGTGTTTCTCGACTATCCAAGGCTGAATAGGTTTTGGAGTGGGGTCTCCAGTATTCTCAGCCCGCTCCTCGGCCCAAACTATCAGCTTACTGAGGAAGAAATATTCATGGGGATTAAAAGCGAGGTGGCTGGCTATGTGAACTTGTTAGCTAGTATTATTATAACATGTGTCGCTTGAGTTTGGATTGATAATGTCAGTCCTAGTTTTGGGTTTTACTCAGACAGGTGTATGAGATGGAACTTGCTTTGGCTAAAGCTAGAGGACCACGCTCTTTGCTTAAATTTAAAAGGATTTGGACCGGTCTCCAATGGGAGTAACGAGGCACAGCCACTGTATAATGTGCTCTGTTACGGTCTTATGTCAGATGTTTCTTTCTCTTTCATTTTCCTTTTTTGGTCTTTCTTTTTGGGAAAATGCTGTTGTTTCTTAAATTTTGACTAGGATTGCTTTGTTCTCATACCTGGTATAATTGTTGAAACACTCAAAAGAAGGGTTTTTAGTGGTCAAGGAAATTCCTAGGTGCTCTGCTTAATAGACGCAAAAAGTCTGAAGGGATACATAGTCAGTATGGTGCAGGTAGGAGATTAAGTGTGGGTAAAACCCTCACAGTACAAAAAAACAATGACCTAGGCACACATAAATAGTAGGTTTACACAGTATGTAAATATATACAAGCACTACAGTATAATAGCCATCAAAGGAAGGAAATCTCTTCGGAGATGTTGAGAAATGTTCATTCTTTTAATTTTTCTTAGGAGCCCATGACCAGAAGAAAAACCAGCCGACACGTGTTTCGTCGCATGTGGAAAATAGTTTAGCGACTTCCTCAGGGCTGTAAATAGACGAAGAATGTCTTGATTGTCGCTCAGCCGGTGATAATTCCCACCCGGCTGGGCTTGGAACAATTGGGGTAACTCTGGTCGTTCTAAAGTGTCAGACGTGCGGTGAGAAAGAACATCCGGCACGTAATGAATCCGTTCTCGATCCGTTGACTAAATAATTGGGTCACGACTAAGATAAAGGTCAATGTGGATAAACAGAGAAATTGTATTCCGTGTACCGGGGCGCCGTGAGGGGGTTTAAACGTTGGAACGGATAATTCCAGAGACGCGGTTGATCTTAAGGCGGGTGTGCCAAGGAACCCTCACGACGGATCACTGTGTTCCAGGTTGTGGATTGGCCTAATTGTTGCCTCCTCTTCCTGACTACAGTCTAAGTTAAAAATACAGATTTATGTATTGTTAACACTTCTAACGTACATATGTAATGTATGTCTTACTTTTGGTCACAAAAAAGAAAAACACAACCCACACCGAAAATTTACCCCAAAAATTTCAAACACAATTACCATTATACAATCTCAATTAAAAAAATATTAATAAGTAAATATATTCATTAACTTATTATAATTAAATTACTTCCCACCTTATTCCCCTCTTAACCCACAACCCCCTGCGGAACTAAAAAGCACAAAATTTTATTAAAATAAAATTAATAACTACTAAAAATGTAACACATATATTAAAAAACAAACAATACTTATAAAAAAATACATCACATACATTTAAAATATATAGGGGAATACATAACACTAATTCAAAATCGATAGTTTAAACAACTATATTTTTGCAAGCGATATTAATGAGTTCTATATTTTCAAAATCAATATTTCTTACCTTAAAGTCAATATTCTTGACCACCATGTTCTTGCTGTGAAAATTCCTGTGCCACAATATTTAAAACTTGATATTACTGTAAGTCAACATTTCCAACTCTATATTTTGACTGAATACCCTAAAGACCAGCTTCTCTTTGTCAAGAGGCCCTACATTTCTGGACATGGCTGGAAAGTCAGGGCACATGCTGTAAACCAAAGCACCGAATTGCCTGAGAAGTTCCGGACAGGCTTGGTTTGGGGAGGCAAGCTTATCTACAGAAATGCTGTGCAGGCTAGTGCAGGTGTTCGTGGACAGCACCACCTCCATGTGGTACTGCTACAAAAAGGGCGGTAGGGGACCCTTTGTCAAGAGGCCCTGCGTCTCTGGACATGGCTGGAAAATCAGTGCATATCCCTGGTGGTTCACACCAGGCGGGCTCGCTGAACACCAGGGCAGACAGACTTAGCCAAAGATGACAAGCAGATCACAAATAGGGTCTTCATTCAAAGGTGGTGCAAGGCCTCTTTCAGCAGTCGGAAGAGCCGGGTTCACCACCGCCAGGAACCGGTAATGTCAGTACTTCTGCACACTGGAGTTTCCAAGGTGGCTCTCTCTTGCAGACTCGTTTTGTCTTGAGTAGAGCTGATGCCTCCTGTATGCCTTTCCACCGATACCCCTCCTACCCAGAGTCACCAAGAAGATCAAGAACGACCGGGCCCAAGTCATCCTTGTGGCTTTGGAGGGGGCACAGACAGTGGACATGGACATTGGTCCTCCGAGCAGCCTGCCCCTTCGGGACGATCTATGTCGCAGTAGCAGGGTGGGTTTCTTCATCCAAACCTGATAAAACACCGCCTCTTGCGTGGAGATTGACTGGCAGCAGTTGACAGCTTTTGATTTTTCGCCCAAAGTCTGCCATGTTATCTTGACAGCCAGGCATCCCTCCACCAAGACTGTATACTCCTGCCTTTGAGGCAAGTGTGTGGCGTGGTGTACTGAAAAGCAAGTGTTCGAGGCATATGAGCTGCAGATTACACACTGTGCATAGATCGCCATCTGGTGTTGGGCCCAGATGTTGCAGTTGTTTTTATCTTGGAAAGTCTTTGGAAGTCACGAGGTATGTGACTCCTCCTTTGGATCATATTGCACCTGGGCTTCGGCTCCATCCTCAGATTGTTTTTTTTTCCGCCATCGGGCTCGGATGTGTTCTTCGCGCTCCAGTTTGGAACCATTCCAGTTTTCCTGTTCGGCGCGCAATCCTCCCCCCTTCGACGGTATTGTCTCGATCGCGTTCTCCACACTCAACGCGACTCAACAATCGAAGTCTTCGATTCCGGTCGTCAACGAAGGCCTTCGGGCCTACCTGGGCTCAGTTCCTGGCTGATGGAATGGACGCCATTTAAAAAGTGTCCTCGATGTGGGTCGAAGTTTCCCCACACCGATCTCCATGAGGTGTGCAACCTCTGCCTCTCTCCAGAACACGAGGCAAGGGACTGTCCAGCTTGCGCCTCCTTCTGATCGAAGAAGACGATCTGGGAACGACGAGCAAGGAGAACAATGGCTCACTCGTCGACTTCGATCCCCGAGCAACGATGTTCCGGAACAATAGCACACCGAAGAGGGCCTTATCAGCGCCTCCGAAGCAGACAACTGACGTCGAGGACATCACTCCGGCACAGAGGGGCGTGAGTACAGACGTCGACCCTAAACCCCCCTCCACGCCATTAAAAAAGGCTTCGGTCACGCCTTCGCCTTCTGGCCTAGGTATGCACCAAAAGACTGCTTCCCGTACCTCGCTTCCTGGCCCGGTTAAGAAGCCCATCAAGCCTTTAAGCAGCTCGGGCTCGAGCCAGCCTACCCTCGGTGCTGAAAAAATCTCATCAACACCGGTATCGAAAAAGAAAACACCCCTTTCCTCATCCGCGCCAAGCTCGACACCGAGGCACTCGCCGCCGAAGTGAGGCACCGGCTCCTTGGCACCGATAACATCCTCGGAGCTGAGCAAGAAGCCGAAAAGCCTCGACTCCCAAACCTCGAAGCCAAAACCCACCTCGGAACCGAGGAAGTCAAAAAACACTTCTAAACCCCACGGTTCCAAACCAAGAACCAGTGCCGAATCGACACCTAAAAAACCCACAGCTCGGACACCATCGGCATCGAAGGATCTGCCCCTTGCAGAGGAACTGTTTTGACCTGATCCTTACCAAAAAAACCCTCGAAAAGGATCCAAAGACTGGGCATTTGACGCTTAGCACCAGAAAAAGATCACTGGACAAGCCTGCACCAGCTCCAACACCAAAAAGGAGAGACATTGCCACCTCCCCTTTGAGGATTCCTTCACCTCCTCCTCCTCCTCTACCTCCTTCTCCTCCCCCACCCCATCATTCGCCCACACCATCTCCAGATGAGGATGATGATGATGACATCTACGACACAGGGGACAGGGCAGACAACCAACCAACAGGGGGCCCTACTCCTACAGGCTCCCCAGACCCATGGGACGACTACAACATCCCAGACGTCCCTAACGTCCCGCAGGACGATCTTTACCCTTCTAGACCCTCCCCCCGGAGGACACAATGGGCTTTAACCAGCTACTCATTAGGGCTGCCACTTACCACGGGGTTCAATCAATCAATCAATCAATGACACTTATAAAGCGCGCTACATACCCGTAGGGTCTCAAGGCGCTGGGGGGGGGGGTGCCGCTACTGCTCGAACAGCCAGGTCTTCAGCTTCTTCCTGAAGGAGAGGTGGTCTTGGGTCAGGCGCAGGTCGGTCTGGAGGGAGTTCCAGGTCTTGGCGGCCAGGTAGGAGAAGGACCTTCCTCCTGTAGTCGCTCTTCGGATGCGGGGGACGGCGGCGAGGGCGTGGTTGGCTGATCGGAGGTGGCGTTTGGGAGCGTAGAAGTTGACTCGGCTGTTGAGGTAGCTCGGGCCTTGGTCGTGTAGGGCTTTGTGTGCGTGGGTGAGGAGGCGGAAGGTGATTCTTTTGTTGACGGGGAGCCAGTGAAGGTCTCTCAGATGTCCGGAGATGTGGCTGGTTCGTGGGATGTCGAGGATGAGTCTGGCTGAGGCGTTCTGGATCCGCTGGAGTCTCTTCTGGAGCTTGGCGGTGGTACCGGCGTAGAGGGCGTTGCCGTAGTCCAGTCGGCTGGTGACGAGGGGTTGATCTCCACACAGACCCCGTAGAGGAGGATTTCCTCTTAGATACATTTGACACTGCACAGAGGTCCACCTCAATTCTGCCCATGCTTAAGGGGGTTATTAAGCACGCACCAGAGGTCTTTAAAGACCCGGTTAGAGCCAGGGTCATTAACCCTCGCATTGAGAAAAAATATAAGGCTGCCCAAACAGATCCAACCTACATTAAAGGCCCCGCACCACTAGACTCCTTGGTAGTCTCCAATGCGAGGAAACGTGCCAATTCCCAGGCATCAGGTGAGGCTCCACCGCCAGATAAGGAGTCTAAACTCCTGGACACCTCTGGCAAGCGGACAGCGTCCCAAGCGGCCAACATATGGCGCTCCTAGCCAGATATAACAGGGCGCATTATGATGAGCTGGAGTCAATAATGCGACACCTCCCTGACAAATATAAACATAGGGCCAAAAAACTAATACAGGAGGGTAAAACTATCACTAATACCTCCATCCGTTGTGCCCTCGATGCAGCTGACACCGCCTCCAGGGCAATAAAATACTAGCGTCCTTCTGCGTAGGCATGCCTGGCAACGCATTTCAGGATACAAACCTGAGGTTCAGAGTTCCATCCTCAACCGCCCCTTTGATGAGAAACACCTGACTGGCCCTAATGTCGATGTAGCCCTCGAAAAAATGAAAAAGGACACAGACATGGCAAAATCTATGGGAGCCTTGCAGTTGCAAGCTCCCAGGCGCTCCTTTCGCCGTTCCTCCTTTAGAAGCATCACCAGAGGCTACTCCTCCGACAGCGCCTCCACTTTCTACAAGGTCCCTACCCAATCCACCTTCACTAGGGGTTACCAAAGAGGCAGTTAAAGGGGTAACAACAACAAAGGCAGAGGCAAAACTAACACCTCACGCTCTGCCTCCACCCCCATCCAATGACTTCCCTCCACTCCCCCCAGACTATTCCACTCCAGTCGGGGGCAGACTCCACAATTTCCTTCTTGTCTGGGCTACCATCACCTCAGACAGATGGGTGCAACAGATAATTCAATCAGGCTACTGTCTAGAACTAACATCTACCCCCCCAAACATTCCACCCAAACAGCGCCCAATGTCACAGGAACATTTGTCACTTTTAAAGCAGGAGGTGATCTCCCTCCTACAAAACAATGCAATAGAACCAATTCCTACGCACCAACAAAACAAGGGAGTTTACTCCCTATATTTTCTCATACCAAAAAAGGACGGCTCTCTAAGTCCCGTTCTGGACCTCAAACCCCTAAACCAATACATACACTCAGACCACTTTCACATGGTCACACTCCAGCAGGTGCTTCCTCTGCTCTCCCAGGACGACTTCCTAACCACCATAGACCTTAAGGACGCCTATTTCCCCATTCCCGGTCACAACGCTCACAGGAAGTTTCTCAGATTCGTAGTGGACGGTCACCACTACCAATTCAAAGTACTCCCCTTCGGAGTCACCACAGCGCCACGAGTGTTTACCAAGTGCCTAGCGGTAGTGGCAGCTCACCTGAGAAGACAACACATCCACGTCTTCTCATACCCAGACGACTGGCTCATAAAAGCCAGCTCATACAACCAGTGCGTACAACACACTCACGCCACTATCCAACTACTTCACGACCTGAGCTTCACAGTAAACTACGCCAAGTCCCATCTGCATCTGTCCCACGTACAACAATACCTCGGTGCCACCATAGACACCTCAAGAGCGTTAGTCTACCCCAGTCCTGCCAGGATAGCAAAAATACAAGCTCTTCGTGCCAAATTTCAACCACAACACACTCTTCCAGCCCGAGTGTTTATACAACTTATAGGGATGATGGCCTCTTGCATATTCATAGTACCTCATGCAAGACTACAGATGCGTCCTCTCCAAGAGTGCTTAGCATGCCAATGGAACCAGGCGCAGGGTCTATTATCAGATCTGGTGTTGGTAGACGGTCGTGCCCATCGCTTTCTGCAGTGGTGGACCACCAAAAACCTTTCCAAAGGGCGACCGTTCCTAGAGCCGGTTCCTCAAATAGTTCTAACTGCGGACGCATCGCTCTCCGGCTGGGGAGCTCACCTACTACATCACACCATGCAGGACAGGTGGACACCTCAACAAAAGTTACTCCACATCAACCATCTGGAGTTACTGGACATATTTCTAGCCCTAAAAGCCTTTCAAACACACGTCTCAGGCAAGGCTGTCTTAGTCCGCACAGACAACATGACAGCAATGTACTACATCCAAAAACAGGGCGGCACACACTCTCTGCAGCTGTCTCAGCTAGCACAGCCCATATGGAGGTGGGCCATACCTCAAAACATTTTTCTCCTAGCCCAAAATGTCCCAGGAGTCCAAAACACCATTGCAGATCTGTTGAGCCGTCAAACACAACAAATCCACGAGTGGGAACTTCATCCACAAGTACTTCAACCATTCTTTCAAATGTGGGGGCAACCAAAGATAGACCTCTTCGCCACCCACGAAAACGTCAAATGCCCAAGCTTCGCTGCCAGATATCCACACCCATTGTCCAAAGGCAATGCGATATGGATGAACTGGTCAGGCAGATTTGCGTACGCTTTTCCGCCTCTCCCACTCATTCCATTAGTGGTGCGCAAACTACAGCAACATTCCCTAACTCTCATCCTAGTTGCTCCGACTTGGGCCAGACAACCGTGGTACACCACATTGCTGGAACTCTCCGTAGTTCCGCACCAAAAGTTACACCTCTCTCCACACCTCTTAACCCAGAACCATGCAGAGATCAGACACCCAGACCCAGCTCAGCTCAACCTTGCGATCTGGCTCCTGAAATCTTAGAATTTGGTTATCTTAATCTTCCCCCTGACATTAAAGAAGCTAGACGACCTACCACTAGAGCTTGCTATGCAGCCAAGTGGAAACGTTTCGTGATTTATTGTCACAACAATACTGGCAATTCCTTAGATGTGTCTATCCAACACATCATAGGCTACTTACTACATATATATGCGGTCGAGCCTGGGAGTTACAGGTCACACTGACGGAGGGATGCCGAGAACAGGTCCTACAGGCCCCTCCACCCAGACAGACCATGGGGCATATTAGTGCTACCATATGAATACTACGTGTTCATCAATAACCATATGTATATAACCAAGTGCGCTCAATAGGCGCACGTTATGAGTCAAATGTTTCACCTTAATTTAGGTTTCTTCACGGAGTGGTACAAGTGGGGCTGGATCCCATGCTGTCCTGAAGAAGAGGTTAGGGGATACCTCGAAACATGTTGACAAAATAATAGGCAATATAACCACATAACAGTTATATTTTTCCTGTTATTAACCCCTTTTTATCTTACCAGCTAGGAGTAGGAATAAATTGTTAACTCACTAGTTAGGTATTTTTAACTAACACAAACACCACTCCCCCAACACTGCACAACACATAGTTTCACACAAAAAAGTGCTCCTACGTAAATCTCGAAGGTCGTAGCACGCCCCAAGCAGTAGATGCTTGGGATGGCCCCAATGATGAAGCATGTCACCTAGGGGCAACCCTGGGTGAGTGAGAGGACTCTAGAAAAGCATTTTTCTTTTCTAAATTGTTGAGGCTCACCAATTTGGTGAACCAACTGTCTGTTGACTTAGGCTAGTTTCTCATGATCCATTATCTATGGATCAATTGAGTGTACTTTAATGATATAGGAGGACGAACCTAGCGTGAACCTCCTTCTCCCACTTATTCTGACAAATACTTACTACACCTACAAAGATGCAACCTAGCCTACACGTCTATTAGACTACACCTTGCTGCCATAGTAGCGTATCTACAGAATAGACAGCATCTATCACTCTTCAGAGTACCTGCCATAAAAGCCTTCATGGAAGGCCTTGAGAGAATAATTCCCCCCTGAGTGCCACCCTCACCGGTGTGGAACCTAAACATAGTTCTCACAAGACTAATGGGGCCTCCATTTGAACCTCTACATAAATGTGAGCTTCAATTTTTAATATGGAAAGCGGCTTTCCTTTTAGCCATTACTTCCCTCAGAATGGTCAGTGAGATACAAGCACTCACCATTCAAGAACCTTTTCTGCAAATGCATCATAATAAGGTTGTTCTCCGCACTAATCCAAAATTCCTTCCTAAAGTCATTTCTCCCTTTCACCTCAATCAATCTTTGGAACTGCCTGTATTCTTCTTGCAGCCACAAACCATTGCAGAAAGAGCTCTACACACCCTAGACGTCAAAAAGAGCTTTACTCTACTACATCGAGAGAACACAACCTTTTCGCAAGAAAAAAAAAAACAATTTGTGTCTTTCTCACCACCACACAAAGGCAACCCCATCTCCAAATATGGGATAGCTAGGTGGATTGTTAAATACATCCAGATTTGCTACCACAAAGCAAAACGAACGCTATCTGTTCCCCCTAAAGCCCACTCTACACGTAAGATAGGGGCTTCCATGGCATTTTTTATAGGGAACATCCCCTTAGATGATATCTGCAAAGCAGCTACATGGTCTACACCGCACACTTTCACTAAACACTATTGTGTAGATGTGCAAACTAAGCAACAGGCTAGTGTGGGCCAGGCTGTCCTCAAAACACTGTTTCAAACAACTGCAACAGATACAGGTGGTCACCGCTAGGAGGGGGTACTGCTACACAATCTATGCACAGTGTGTAATCTGCAGCTCATATGCCTCGAACGGAATATGCTACTTACCAGTATGCATCTGTTCTTGGCATGTAGAGCTGCAGATCTACACACGCCCACACGCCTCCCCTTTATCTGTTCCAGTTTATCTTATTTAGATACAGCACACATGGGCATCTTTCCTGTTTCATACAAAGCTCCATCATTTCCCCGCTAGCCAAAAACAATCTGAGGATGGAGCTGAAGCCCATGCGCAATATGATCCAAAGGAGGAGTCACATACCTCGTGACTTCCAAAGACTTTCCAAGAGAAAAACAACTGCAACATCCGGGCCCAACACCAGATGGCGATCTATGCACAGCGTGTAGATCTGCAGCTCTATATGCCAAGAACAGATGCATACTGGTAAGTAGCATATTCCTTACCCTCTTTCTGCCCCCTTTTCTCTGGTCCTTCTATATATTCGTTCTCTTGCCCTTCTATATATTCTTTCTCTTGCCCACCAGGGTTCTGCTATGGGAACCTTAAAGGGCTATCTTTCTGCCATCCCAGCCTTTCTGCAGGTGCTACATCAGCAACCCCTGTTCAAATACCCTGTTGTAAATCAGTTTTTGAAAGGTCTCCAACATATGATTCTATCATCACCCTTTATCATGCCTCAGTGGGAGCTCAATCTCATACTCATATTTCTGATGTGCTTTCCCTTTGAGCTACTACACAACTGTCCTCTCAGGCTCCATACCATCAAGATGGCCATCCTACTGGCAACAACATCTACCAGGAGTGTCAGTGAGCTCCAGACTTTGTCATGTAAGCCTCCGTACCTCCCCATCTTCCCAGATAAGCTGGTTCTTTGCTCCAGAGCTTCCTTTGTGCCAAAAGTTGTCACTCGCTTTCATGTAGGCCAGCCCAAAACCCTGTCTATTTTTTGTGCTCCGTTGCATCCTTCTAAGGAAGAGGAGCAAATCCATGGACTGGACCCAAAATGAGTGTTGTTGTTTCACCTGACCACTCAACAGTTTTCCGGGTGGAGGGCGTGGCTTGCCATGACATAAGATGGCCGGAACCTAGAGAGGCTCAGCCGAGCCGATCTCGCTAATCCTCTCATACATCCAGTTTTTATCTGATGTGGCGACTAGACAACGTGGAGACGAGAACCACACAATGCACTGCGGCCATTGATACAATGGAGGGCTGAATCTGGCCTGAAACGACGGGTTGGTGGGAGCGGTGTGTGCAGGCAATTTAGAGATAGCCATCGCATAGTGACGCATGGCCACTCCATATATCGTAATGGTTGATGCACTTACAACCGGTGAGAATGGACTCCTAATGTTGTAGGGGTGTCCTTCTCATGTAGGGGCACCCTCACACTTATAACCGAGCAGCCTGCCTTCAGGATTGAAAGGCCTGCCTTAGGGGTGACTTATAGGTTTTAAGTGCAGTGACCTCAGATGTAAGAAAACTTTTATGTGTTGTAAGTGGTGCTAGCACCAGCTTACACAGGCTGCAATGGCAGGCCTGCAGTCACAATGTAAATGGTCTCCTATGGGTTTGCATAATACATGCTGCAGCCCATGTGAGACCCCTGGTGCACGTATGCTCTGGGTACCTTAGTACCATATACTAGGGACTTATAAGGATATATCAGTAGCCAATCTGGGGGGTACTTAAGTACTCCCCATGTTCAATTTAGGGAAGAAGCACAGAGGCTGGTGTCTTGGTTAGCAGGATCCCAGTCTGACTAGTCAGAAAATCATAGCAACACCAGGCAAAAAGTGGGGGTAACCATGCAGAAGGATCCTACCTAACCCCCAGCCCCCCACGAAAGGAGATAAAGCTATCCTTCCCCGGTTGAGTTTTTATTTCCTAATTGGCCAGGTAAGGAAGGTCCTGCACTGGCATGGATACTCCCACTTGTATTGGTCCACTGAGAAGTTTGTCTACTGTACTGGCTTGGATCCTCTCAAAGGTTTGGGGTGTCTACATGTTAGCTGTTTGAGCCAAGGAAGGATTGGTCTCAACTTCCTCAGAGCACTTACCACAACAGAGTCCTTCCTCTTTATGACTGAACTGTACTTATGCCTAGGGGTCAACCATTTGTTACTTACATCTTTTGGTTGTTCCTGTCTGGCTGGAACAATGTATAGCAAGTGAAGGTTTGGTACACCAGATGCAGGGGAGTGACTCCTTCACTCCAAGGGTGATTCTTTCCTGTCCTTCCTGTGCCTTGGATGTTGACAGGCCCTGTGAGGAACCTGTATAGAACACAGGCACAGACGTTGCAGAAGACTGGCAGAACAACAAGACCAGGAGCAGCAGGAGTCTACCAGTTGCAGCCTCAGTTCCTTAAAACGAAGTCCAAAGTTCCCAGACGGTTAAAGTTGAAATGGTTTCGGATCTGATTTCTTATCCCATGACGAATCTAGGGATCCACCCACAGGTAAGCCCTTAAGTACCCTAAGGAAAGGGTAGGCACGATTCAGAAGTCCCTCCCAGAGGAGGGGCTGGACAGTGGGGAAGATACTCACATGCCCTTTGTCCAAAGCCAACGAATCCCTGAACTGGTTTCAACTGGAGTATGAAAGAAGGGCACCAAAGGTGCCCTTAAGACCAGTATAGTGGCAATGGCCACCCTTTCCCAATACACTATGGGCCACATGCATGAAAGTATCATTTTGCAATTACCGATTAGCTATTTTTTGAGAAATCGCTATTTTATAATCGCAAAATGCAATGCAACAAAACAGACAGGAAATAGCAATTCTTTAATTGCGATTTCAAGAATCGCAAACACAATTAGGGAATCGTTATTTGTAATTGTGACTCCATCGTTCCTATGGGCCTCAAGGCCCATAGGTGAGAATGGTCTTGCATTACCTAAATTATGATGACCTAATTGGATATCGCAAATTAGGTACTGCAAAAGCAAGGGTGCCTGTGGGCCTAAGGTGCCCCTAAGAAAAAAGGGTGTACATGTAAGGTGCACACATGCCCTAAGGGCATATGTGCTCTACATGGCACATGGTTGCCATCAACTTGAAGTTGATGTTAATTAGCGTTTCCTATATGCACAGTTCGCATTTAGGAAAGGCTTGTTGCATGTGCTTTAGACAATCACAAATTGCGATTCCCGAATTGCATTCGCGATTACCTAAATTTGCGAATCAAAAAACCTTTCATACATTAGAAAAGTCAATTTTTGGGCATCGCAACTGGCCGATTTTTGTGAATCGCACTGTTTGTGATCGTAAAATAGCTTGATGCATTTGCCCCTAAGTCCTGTCTGAGAGGTGGCTGAACCTCCCTGTTACAGGAATCCTATTACCCAACTTTCCCCTGCTCGAGCTTGGCTCAGCAGCAGGAGGGCAGAATCGTGTCTCTGGTTGGTAGCAGCCGTAGCTTGCTGTCCGGGTCTAGAAGCCTGGCACCGGGAGCACTGAAGGCCTGCCGGAGGAGCTTTACAGTGCATGGAATCATACCTCCAACACTGTTTTGATACAAAACACAACAGGGTTTGTTTCAGCCAGTTTAGAGATAGCCATCGCGTAATGGTGCATGGCCACTCTTTATGTCGTAATGGCTGATGCACTTACAACCCGTGAGAATGGACCCTGAAGGTTGTAGGGGGTGTTCTGCTAATGCAGGGGCACCGTCACACTTGTAGCCGAGCACCCTGCCTTCAGGATTAAAGGGTCTGCCTTAGGGGTGACTTATAGGTTTTAAGTGTAGTGACCTCAGATGTAAGAAAACTTATATGTGTCATAAGTCGGGCTAGCACCAGCTTACAAAGACTGCAATGGCAGGCCTGCAGTCACAATTTAAGTAATCTCCTATGGGTGTTATAATACATGCTGCAGCTCATGGGAGAACCCTGGTGCACCTATGCCCTGGGTACCTTAGTACCATATACTCAGAACTTACAAGGATACATCAGTATCCAATCTGGGGGCTACCTAAGTCCTCCCCGTGTCTAAATTAGGGAGGAAGCACAGAGACTGGGGTCCTAGTTAACAGGATCCCAGTCAGACTAGTCAGAAAAACATAGCAACACCAGGCAAAAAGTGGGGTTAAGCATGCAGAAGGTTCCTACTAGTCCTAGAACCAGCATTTCTGGTGAATTATGCATAACCATAGTACATAGTTTAGTGAGCGTATACAACGTACAGTGGGGGTGAAGCATGCTTCATAATAAACCGGACACAGAAAGTAGGCATTAAAGATCGCCATATAATTTGCTACATACCATGTAAATAACATCCAACCTGTATGCAAATTATGTGACCATGAGCATCCATGTCTTTCAAGGGAAGATAATAATGTATAGTACAGACTTAAATCAATCAAATGAACTTGGGGATAGTAACAAGAGATTAACCAAAAGAAAGTTTCGCTGTCGCTTAATGTAGTGTCTAGTGTCTGTCTGCTATATGTTTTTTTTTTTTGTAAATTTTTTTTTAATTGCCATTTATAAAGACATCAATCACATTATAACAACACAATCATCAGGTATCGCTTGACGTCATCAGGACAGTGATGGTATGTCCTCCCAAGTTGTAATGCAGCATATAACGGTTAGAGACAACAGCAGCATGGGACAGTATTGTTACATTGGCTTTCTGAGGTGTTTTGTATGTCCGGCCTGTACAATAGTTAGGGGTGGTGAGACCGGGGTCCCTAGTGGCTGTAGATCATTATTAATCTTTAAACACGCTTAAGATCGTCAGTGTTTGCTGTAGTCAGCCAGTTCAGAAACGGCTCCCAAATGTCCCGAGGGCGGGATCGCGCCGGCATTAGTTCCCAATATGTCACCAATTGTGTCTTACAGTGTGTGACACTGGTGATCCAATTCCCAGTGGTCGGCGGTGTAGTCGCCCTCCAATGAAGGGCCACCTGGCGTTTAGCCATAATCAATAGCATAGTCGTTAATGTCTTTCTTTTGGGTGGGACTGAGGTGTTGTCGCCCAGGGCAGCAGGGCAGCTCGTGTCCAGTTATGGAATGTATATGTTGCAGTGTGCGTACCCAAAAGTTAGCTACCGGGCGACATTGCCACGCCACGTGTAAGAAAGTAGCCTGTGTTTCCCCACATCTCCAACAGCGATCATCAGGGCGCAGACCCATGCGGTGCAACTGCACCTGGGTCCGATAAAGGCGGTGAATGAACTTGAAATTAATTAATCTCAGCCGGTAGTTTGAGGACAAGAGCCGTAACTGCCAGCAGATCAACTTCCACTGATCTTCCGAGATGTCCACCCCCCATATCAGCCGCCCAAGTCTCTCTTGCCCCCGGAGTGAGAATTGGGGATTCTCGTTGAGAATTGGGGATTCTCGTTGCGTGGTGTTATATATACGGGTGATTAGCTTGCGGCCGTGGGGAACTGCGAGTACATTTTCTAAAGCTGGTAATGTAGAGGGGGGGTTCGGAAAAGTGTCAAAACGGCTTCTGCAGGAGGAACGCAGCTGATAATAAAGTAACGTGTCCGTGGCTGAGGGGGGCGCCTGTCCACACATTTGTGTCTGCGTGAAATAGGTCCCTGCCCGTGTGTAGCTTAAGCTGTGTCGCCCTTTCTCTTTCCCTACGGTCACCCAGTGGGGGTATCTGTGGGTTGTGTGCCAATTGCATAGAGGGGGCGTATAGCATGTCGAGTTTCGCTCTCTTGCATAGCCCTGTCCACGCCCATCGCAGCGCTTC
Organism: Triturus cristatus; assembly: GCF_964204655.1. NCBI lineage: Eukaryota > Metazoa > Chordata > Amphibia > Caudata > Salamandridae > Triturus > Triturus cristatus. Next base: position 955,200,184 of record NC_140588.1, on the reverse strand, counting down.
CACTGTATCCACTTCAGAGCGTGGCCTCTTATATGTGTGAAATATGGCTGTTGCAAGTGGCGTCGGTGCTGCTCGATCCGTTTCAACAGCCACATGCGGCTGAAAGGGTGTATGGTGCATCCAGTAGTGTAGGAAGCCTGTGCACTGTAGGCGTACAGCGCAAAGACGGGTGCGGCCAGGCCTACCTGGGATTGTGGCAGGGTGAGTACTTCCCGTGTTATTCTAGGTTGCCACCCCGCCCACACTAGTTCGATCATCAGGGAGCACAATGTTATAAAGAAGTGGGCTGTTAAAGTAATGGGGATGTTAACAAAGAGGTACAACAGCTTGGGCAGAATGATCATTTTAGTCAGCGCGATACGTCCTATTAGAGACAGGGGTAAGGTCTTCGAACGGTGTACCCTCTCCGTGATCCAGTCAACCACTCTGCCATAGTTTTCGGACCGTAGTTGATTGAGGTCGTTGCTAATCCATATCCCCAGATAGCGAGTTGGTCCTGTCGCCCACGTGATCGGGTACTTGGTCTCAAAGGGTCGAGTGCCGGACGTCAAGGGGATCATAACCGATTTACTCCAATTTATCCTCACCCCTGAGAGTTTCCCATATCTGATCAATTCCTGCGTCATGGGTGCCAGGTTATCTTTAGGGTCAATCATGTATAGTGTGATGTCGTCTGCATATAATGCTATTGTTAGGCCCCGTGTCCTGAATCCAATGCTGCAGTGTGAGTGATGTTGTCTGATCCACGCAGTCAGTGGCTCAGTGGCGATGGCGAAAAGTAGGGGCGATAAGGGGCATCCCTGCCTCGTACCCCTAGTGATAGCAGTGGGCTCGGATACTAAGCCGTTCACCCTTAAGCACGCCGTAGGCATAGTGTAAAGTAATTTTATCTGTTGGATGAAGATGGGGCTGTGACCTATCCTTTGGAGCAAGGGGAAAAGGAATCCCCACTCCAAGGAGTCGAACGCCTTGGTGGCGTCTAGCAAGGCCGCAATCGCCTGGACGTGTGGTGCCAAATAATGCATTAGGGCGAATAACGTCCGTAAATTGTGGGCCGTGGACCTGCTCGGTATAAAACCAGACTGGTCTGCCAGTACTATCCGGGTGAGCAGTGGTTGCATTCGGGTAGCTAAAATTTTGCAAAGATTTTAGCATCTATGTTTATTAACAAAATTGGGCGAAAGAATCACAATTAGTGGGGTCTTTGTCCGGTTATTAAATTGTTATAATAAGGGCTTCCCGCATTGAGGCAGGTAGATGGCCTGTCTCCATGGCTTCTTGGTATACCTCCAGAAGGCGGGCGCTAGGATATCTGCGTATTCCTTATAAAATTTGGCTGTCAGGCCATCCGGCCCTGGAGCTTTAGCTGCCAGGAGACCCCCTATAGTCTGCTTGATAGCCTCCACCGTGTAAGGCAACTCCATGTATTCCCGGTGGGTGTTATTAAACCACACTAGTGAAATTGAATCAAAGTAATCGCGCAATAATGCCTCTGCCGGTTCGGAAGTGGACGTGTACAGTTGTGCTTAAAAGCTGCGCATGGTGGATAAAATGTCTGGTGGAGAACGCACTGTGGCACCGCTTGTGGTGGACAATTCCGTAATGAAGGGAGAGACCCTGGGCTTGCGCAGGAGATTGGCCAGCATTTTACCCGGTCTATCACCCTCCCAGTACCTATGTGCTGTAGCATGCTTGCGTAGGAATTGGACTTCCCGTTCAGCTTTTTTCTGATAGGCCGTGAGCGTGGTTCGTATATTTGACAAAAGGGAGGGTGTTGGCGTGGTACAGTATTGTGTCTATAGGTTGTGCAATTCCTTTTCCAGTCTGCTTAAACTATTCCGTATATCCCGGAGGACACCCGACTGACCCGCTATGCCATGTCCCCGGATCACCACTTTAAACGCCTCCCATAAAGCGCCCGCAGTTGACACCGAGCCAGTATTGTGTGTGAAGTATTCTTGGATGCGTGTACGAAGGCTTTCGCAGAAAGCTGTGTCTAGTAAGGCATTAGGGGGAATGTTAGACCCGGCCTCGTAGCATGGCTCTTCCTGTCCTCGCACTACCTAACCTGGTACCAGGGACCCCAAGCACACGGCCCAGCCGATCCTTCCCACCAGAACACACACACGCGACCCGGGCCTCCCCGTCCATGGCCTCTCTCCTTTCGGCCACCCCGGGCACGCGTGCCCACTTCGTGCACCAAGATGGCCGCCCGGCCCCAGCACAACCCGGGCCTAGAGGCGCCACTCCGGCTGGAGGACATCACGCTTCCAGGGGATGAGAGAGGGAGGAGCAGTTTCTATCGCACCTCTGAACTCCCCTGGGACGATGGGTTTCGATCGGCCCTCTGGCCTCCCTGAGGGCTGGCTCCACGCCTGCTGGGTGTCTGGGACTCCTCCCGACCCGGCCCTGAAAGGATCAAAAGACAATGGCAGGAAACCTCGACAAGCGACCCCCAGGTGACAAGACCCCTGCCTGCACAGACTCCGGACATCAAAGAGGGGTCGACCTATAACAAGGGGTGCTCTGGGACTGTCCGGCAGATTCGCCTTGGAACATCTGAGCCCTGCTGAGTGACTCGCGGCTCCCCGAAGATCGTAAGAACTCCGAACTGGTACCTGAGCCTGCTGAGTGACTCGCGGCTCCCCGAAGAACGTAAGACCTCCGAACTTGTGCTTGAGCCCTGCTGAGTGACTCGCGGCTCCCTGAAGATCGTAAGACCTCCGAACTTGTGCTTGAGCCCTGCTGAGTGACTCGCGGCTCCCTGAAGATCGTAAGACCTCCGAACTTGTGCTTGAGCCCTGCTGAGTGACTCGCGGCTCCCTGAAGATCGTAAGACCTCCAAACTTGTGCTTGAGCCTGCTGAGTGACTCGCGGCTCCCCCAGACTCTCTTTGGTCCCGCCGGACCCCACCACGACAAGCGTATCCCCCAGCTCGAGGATTGTGAGCTGTGCGCCGGGTACGCTCCTGCATTTGATCCATATCCCCCCAAAGACTGTCCCGCTACCTCCTGACCCCCGCCAAGACTCTGTGAGCCCACGCTCTGCTTGTAAATATCTGCCTTGCTGATCATAAAGATCCTACCACTTCGATTTGATAAAGCTTGAGTCCTAAGAACCCTCGGTGTGGTGTCTCTTTGTCGTGTGGTGCCAAGTGTACGATCCTAGGTACGAGATTCCTCCCCTGCGGAATCTCCCGCCAGTGCCCGGCTACGATACTTTGAGGGTGGGTCTCAGGACAGTCAGGGCCCCCTCTGGGCTCCTCTGAGGTCGCCTTCTAACATTGGTGGCAAGCGACGGGATTCGGGCCCATAACCTAGAGATCGTACCGTGAACGACTGACACGCTACCGACAAAGATGGCAGAAGGAAGCGCCATGAGCCCCGCAGAAACCAACACCAACAGGGTGTTCCAGGTGGAACAACTAGAAGAATACACGCACAAAGAACTGAAGCAATTCTGCAAAGAACTTAAAATCGCTACCACCGGTCTCAACACCAAAGAAGATTTGCAGAAAGCACTGAAAGCTTGGGTGGATGCCGGGGCCTCCCGCCCAGAAGGCATGGGGGAGCGACACGACGAAGCAGAACCCACCCAAGGCGAAAGCAGCAGCAATCAGGTGCGAGGCTTCGTGCCAGACGGGGGCCTTTCCCCGGAAGAGCTCGCAGACAGAGAGAGAAGTCGCAATCACGAACTCGAGTTAGCCAAACTCAAAATCGAAGGCGAATTGAAATTAGCGGAAAAAAAGCTAGCAGTAGAACAAATGCGCGTACAAGGCGAATTGGAAGAGAAGAAGCTCCAACGGGAGCACGAAGGAAGGAAGCTCCAACTAGAGCACGAACGCAGCTTTAAGGAGATCGAGCTCAAAGCCAGAAACGAGGAAGGGAGGCCCCCGGGGAACCGAGAGGCGGCCTCCCCGGCGGAACAGAAGGTCCACATCCCCAAGGACGTGGTCAAAGAATATTATAAAAATGATGACATTCAACAATGGTTCAGGGCCTACGAGGTCGCCATGACCTCTCATCGGGTCCCGCAGAAGGACTGGGGGCAGGGCTGTGGGGACGGTTTCTGAGCGAAGGAAGGGACACCCTGCTCGACCTACCCCTCTCCCTGCAGACCTCCTACAGCCACATGAAAGAGGCTCTCCTCACTAGGTACGGCCTCACCCCAGAGATGTACCGTCAGCGATTCCGGGACTGCAGGAAGATCCCGGGCACCACCTGGGTGGAGTATGTAAACTTTTTCAGTCGGGCCTTCGATGGGTGGATCAAGGGCAGCAAGGTCACCACCCTCGAGGAACTCACCGACCTCATGTTGTGGGAACACCTGGCGGCGAACTGCTTTGTGGAACTACGCCAGCATCAGCTCGACAGCAAACTCACCGATCCCCGGAAGCTGGCTGTGGAAGCAGACCGCTGGACCAACACCTGGGTCCCCCGGAGCAGTGTAGGAGAATACCCCCGAGCCAGTCAGGGACCACCCCGCCAGAGAGGGGGAGGGAACCAGGGAGGGCAGAGAGAGTCCCAGTCGAGTCCCCCGAAGGCCCAACCTCCACCTTTCCCGGCGCCCCCCCACCAGTCTCCGGACCCCCCGGGAGACGGGGGCACCGGGTAACCATCGCTTGTTTCCGTTGTCAAAGGCCCGGGCACTACGCCAATGACCCGGAGTGCCCCATGGCCCCCCAGATCCCCCCTGCTGCAAACCCTGCTAGACAGATAGCCAACGTAGCCCTGGGGGAGGAGGTTGAGGACACCGGGGAGTGGGAACCCGCAGCTATGGCCCTAGTATCCCTGGGAGATAGAGAGATGGTCCCTGGTAGCCTCCTGCCCTCCAACACGAAGAAGTACGGGCAGCTCGTCAAGATCAATGGCCACCAAATAGAAGCCCTGCGAGACACCGGGGCCAGCATCACCGATGTCCTCAGGCACTTAGTCCCCGAGGAGCAGATCCTACCCAACGTCTTTTGCCCCGTAATTTCCGCAGATAATAGAGAGAGTATGTGTCAGGTAGCCCTGGTGCCGTTTGAGTGGGGAGGGGTGATAGGTAAACCGAGGGTTGCCGTAAGAACCTCCCAGCCGGTCGACTGCCTCTTAGGGAACGACCTGGAGAGTTCTCCCTGGAAGTACGTCGAGCGCAAGGACCACCTAGGGATGATGGGACTCCCCGAGTGGGTGTGCGCCACCACCCGATCTATGTCCGCCCGACTCACCCCCCTGGGGGAAGTCGAGGACCCCCCGACCGAGGGAGTCAGAGCAGTCCCCGCCGAGGGTCCTCCCGTCCCCCCATCAGGAGGGTCAGTCGCCAGCGACGAACCCTCACCGTCCGACACCACCCCGGTCCCCGAGTTAGGCGATCTGGCCGAATTGGCCCCGTGGCGCCACGAGGGCGGGCCCACCCGGGAGGAGTTCTGCCGGGAGCAAGCCACCTGTCCTTCCCTGGTCGGACTGCGGCACCAGGCCGAGGGCCAAGCCGCAGGCGACCAAACCGGAACGCACCGAGTTTATTGGGAGAATAACCTCTTGTACAGTGAGCAGAAGTCGGTGGAGCTAGGATCCGGCCGGGTGCTGGTGGTACCCCTACGCTTCCGAGACTTCCTCCTGGGCTTGGCCCACGACGTCCCCCTCGCCGGCCACCTGGGTCAAGACAAAACCTACAGCCGTCTCGTGACTCACTTTTACTGGCCTAGGATGAGAGTAGCTGTAGAAGCCCACTGCAAGTCCTGTCCCACGTGCCAGGCTAGTGGGAAGAGTGGGGAGAAGCGCAAGGCTCCCCTCCAACCCTTCCCGGTCGTCAGTACCCCATTCGAAAGAGTCGGAATCGACATCGAGGGGCCCCTGGATCCCCCCACCTCCCAAGGTCACCGTTTCATTCTGGTCCTAGTGGATCACGCCACCCGATACCCTGAGGCGATCCCCCTACGCACCGTCACGGCTCCCGTGGTGGGCCGAGCCCTGATGGGGATCTTTTCCCGGGTGGGTTTTCCCCGCGAGGTCGTGAGTGATCGCGGCACTAATTTTATCTCAAAATACATGACGTCCCTGTGGCAACAATGTGGGGTGTCCTATAAGTTCACCACCCCGTACCATCCCCAAGGGAACGGCCTAGTAGAAAGGTTTAACCGGACTCTGAAAGGGATGATCAACGGCCTAGAAGAACCCCTCCGGCGTAAGTGGGACGCCCTGCTCCCCTGCCTCCTGTTCGCTTACCGGGAAGTCCCACAGAAGTCCTTGGGGTTCAGCCCGTTTGAATTACTATATGGGCACCCCGTCCGAGGTCCCCTCAGTTTGGTTAAGGAAGGGTGGGAGGCAGCACCCCAGACCACCCCACGAGATGTGTTCCAATACGTTCTGGCCCTCCGGAACCAGACCAGGAAGTTCCGAGAGCTGGCCGAGGCCAACCTGGATGCAAGCCAAGAAGAGATGAAGCGCTGGTACGACCAGAATGCCACTCTGGTCGAGTTCCAGCCGGGCCAGCAGGTATGGGTCATGGCCCCCGTGAAGCCTGGCGCCCTCCAGGACAAGTGGACCGGGCCCTTCAAAGTGATTGAGCGGAAGAGTCCAGTCACGTACTTGGTGGACGTCCAGTCGCCCCGGGATCCCCTGCGGGTCCTACACGTGAACCGCCTCAAGCCTCACTTCGTACGGACAGAACTGAGCCTCCTGCTGGCCACCGATGACGGGGCCGAAGATGAGTCCGATCCCCTCCCGGACCTCCTGTGTGTCAAGGAGAAGGATGGCTCCGTGGAAGCAGTGAACCTCTCCCCATCCCTCACTGACCAGCAACAAGCGGACTGTCGCCAGCTCCTAGGACAATTCTCCGACCTCTTCTCCCTGATCCCCCGAGTCACCGACTGGTGTGTCCATGACGTGGACACCGGGGACAGCCCGCCAGTAAGACACCGGGCCTACCGAGTCCCTGACCGAGTCCGGTCCTGCATTCAAGCTGAAGTCTCGAAGATGTTGACCCTGGGGGTGATCGAGCCATCCGATAGTCTCTGGGCCAGCCCCGTGGTCCTAGTTCCGAAGGCAGCGGCCCCCGGTGTCGCCCCCGAGCTCCGATTCTGCGTGGACTACCGGGGGCTCAATGACGTCACCCGGGCCGATGCCCACCCCATCCCCCGAGCCGACGAGCTCATTGACCGACTCGGGGCGGCCCGGTTCCTCAGCACATTCGACCTCACCTGCGGATACTGGCAGATTGCACTCACAGAGGAAGCCAAGGAGCGGTCCGCCTTCTCCACCCCAGATGGGCATTATCGCTTCCGCGTAATGCCCTTCGGAATGAAAAATGCCCCGGCCACCTTCCAGCGACTGGTGAATAGGGTCCTGGCCGGGATGGAACAGTTCAGTGCGGCCTATCTAGACGACATCGCTGTTTTCAGTTCCGGATGGAGTGAGCACCTCCAGCACCTCCGGAGAGTGCTAACCGCCCTGCGCCAGGCAGGCCTCACAGTAAAAGCCAGCAAGTGCCAGATTGGGCAAGGATCAGTAGTCTACCTGGGGCACCAGGTCAGGAGCGGTCAGGTCGCCCCTCTACAGCCAAAGATCGACGCCATCCTAGCCTGGGAACCACCCACCACCCAAACGGAGGTCCGAGACTTCCTGGGCCTCACTGGCTACTACCAAAGATTCATCCGGGGGTATGGCAGCCTGGTTGGCCCCCTCACCGAACTCACATAAAAAAAACAGCCCAAGAGGGTGCAGTGGACGACTGCCTGCCAGGAAGCGTTCGATGCCCTAAAGAAGGCCATGTGCACGGCCCCCGTCCTCCAGGCTCCCGACTACTCCAAGGAGTTTGTAGTCCAGACCGATGCCTCCGAGCATGGCATTGGGGCCGTCCTGTCCCAGGTGAATGACCAAGGCCTAGACCAGCCCATCGCCTTCCTCAGCCGGCGGCTGTTGCCCAGAGAACAGAGGTGGAGCACCATTGAGCGCGAAGCATTTGCCGTAGTCTGGGCCCTCAAAAAGCTGCGCCCTTACGTGTTTGGCACCCATTTCAAAGTACAAACCGACCATCGGCCCTTGCGATGGCTCATGCAGATGCGAGGAGAAAACCCCAATCTCCCTCCAGGGGATGGATTTCACCGTAGAACATCGCCCTGGTACGGACCACGCCAACGCTGACGGCCTCTCCCGGTTCTTCCGCCTCAGCGAAGAGAACCCCCCAAGATGATGGGTAGTTCTCTCCGGCTTTCAGCTGGGGGGGACGCGTGTTAGACCCGGCCTCGTAGCATGGCTCTTCCTGTCCTCGCACTACCTAACCTGGTACCAGGGACCCCAAGCACACGGCCCAGCCGATCCGTCCCACCAGAACACACACACACGACCCGGGCCTCCCCGTCCATGGCCTCTCTCCTTTCGGCCACCCCGGGCACGCGTGCCCACTTCGTGCACCAAGATGGCCACCCGGCCCCAGCACAACCCGGGCCTAGAGGCGCCACTCCGGCTGGAGGACATCACGCTTCCAGGGGATGAGAGAGGGAGGAGCAGTTTCTATCACACCTCTGAACTCCCCTGGGACGATGGGTTTCGATCGGCCCTCCGGCCTCCCTGAGGGCTGTCTCCACGCCTGCTGGGTGTCTGGGACTCCTCCCGACCCGGCCCTGAAAGGATCAAAAGACAATGGCAGGAAACCTCGACAAGCGACCCCCAGGTGACAAGACCCTTGCCTGCACAGACTCCGGACATCAAAGAGGGGTCGACCTATAACAAGGGGTGCTCTGGGACTGTCCGGCAGATTCGCCTTGGAACATCTGAGCCCTGCTGAGTGACTCGCGGCTCCCCGAAGATCGTAAGACCTCCGAACTTGTGCTTGAGCCCTGCTGAGTGACTCGCGGCTCCCCGATGAACGTAAGACCTCCGAACTTGTGCTTGAGCCCTGCTGAGTGACTCGCGGCTCCCCCAGACTCTCTTTGGTCCCGCCGGACCCCACGACGACAAGCGTATCCCCCAGCTCGAGGATTGTGAGCTGTGCGCCGGGTACGCTCCTGCATTTGATCCATATCCCCCCAAAGACTGTCCCGCTACCTCCTGACCCCCGCCAAGACTCTGTGAGCCCACGCTCTGCTTGTAAATATCTGCCTTGCTGATCATAAAGATCCTACCACTTCGATTTGATAAAGCTTGAGTCCTAAGAACCCTCGGTGTGGTGTCTCTTTGTCGTGTGGTGCCAAGTGTACGATCCTAGGTACGAGATTCCTCCCCTGCGGAATCTCCCGCCAGTGCCCGGCTACGATACTTTGAGGGTGGGTCTCAGGACAGTCAGGGCCCCCTCCGGGCTTCTCTGAGGTCGCCTTCTAACAGGGAAGTTGCCATGGAAATGGCTGACAATAAGGTTGTGGGATCAGCATGGCCAGGGCCACTGAGGCGTGGTCCGACAGTGTCCTCGCCTGATGGGTGGCTTCTTGTACCCAGACTTGTAGGTCTTCAGTCAAAAGCCAGAAGTCTATTCTGGACCTGGCTTGGCGGTGGTGTGTAATGCAGGTTCCCACCCGTGTCACGGGGTGGAGCGCTCGCCAGGGGTCAGTGAGGGTGTAGTCTTTTATGATACTGTGCAGTGTCGCTGTGGCCTGCGGGTGGTGAGCCCTGGACACCCCTTCTCTATCCATGTGGGGCACCAGGGTGATGTTAAAATCTCCGCCCCAGAGTAATGCAGAGTCTCCCAGGGATGGAATCTTATGCCAGAGGTGACGAAAAAATGAAGGATCGTCCATGTTGGGCCCATAAACATTTACTATAATTATTGGCCGGTGAAATAGGGTACCTTTGAGGAGAAGGAACCACCCTTCTGGATCATTTATCAACTGGTGTGTATGAGTCGCTACCCCGCGGGAGTAGCTCGAGTAGCCTGCAGTGTGGACCTCACTCCAGCAAGCGGGCAACAGTTTTGTGCTGGCCGTCTCCAGGAGGTGAATCTCCTGTAGGACACAGATGTCTACCCCATGTCTGGACAGGTAAGATTGCACAAGCCGGGATTTACGGTGGTCGTTCAGACCTCGTACGTTCCAAGTGAGACAGGTGAGTTTAGACAGTTGGCTGCAATATTAGCTGAAGGTCTAACTGTGTTGTATCCCCATCTGCCCTCCCTCCCTGCTTCAACCTCCTTCTCCGGTATAGTCTTTGTCGCATGGTGAACGTGTGTCTGCTCTGTGCTATTTGTGACTGTCCGCGATTAGGATAATCAAATCCTGTGTCTAAATTGCCTTTCAACCAACAACAACTAACAATAACAGTCCCCCTCCACCCCCCTCCCACACCAAACCCCCAATCAGGTTGTGTATCCCTTAGTGAGCAACATCCCTTGTGAGGGAACCCAATGAACTCAGTACAACAGGGAATCATCCCAGAGGGGTGTGGGGTTGCCTGTGTACTGCCCTGTCACTTTTGGACAGGGTGGCAGAGTGAATATGGACGGCCCTGGCTCAGAAGCTTAGTAACAGTTGGTAGCCCTGGTAACATAGAGAGTACCACCCCCAACAGTCACAATTTTAGTCATTATCTCTCATCTGGTTACTGGAGGCAGGCGAAGTCTCTCTCTCTCCTGGGTACGCTGTTTTCTGGCAGTCTGTTTGGCATACTTCAAGGCAGCGCTGGCGTCGGTGAAAAATAAGGGTTTTCCCCCAGTGTGAACTCTGAGCTTGGCCGGATACATCATTGCGTATTTCGTGCCCGCCTGTTGAAGTAGTTTTTTGCTGGTAGAAATTCTCTGCGCGCCGACTGTACGGCTTGAGTAAAATCTGGATAAAGCGCTATTTTGTTTCCTTGATATTGAATGTCCCCGTTTTCCCTGGCAACTCTCAACACAGTGTCTCTGTCTCTGTAGTTGAGTAGGTGTGCTAAGATTGGTCTCGAGGGGGCTCCCGGAGGTGGTCTGGGGCCCAGGGTGCGATATGCACGTTCCACCAGGAACATCGGAGTAAGTTCTTCCGCACAGAGATCACGGAGCATTTCTTTCACATATTGTTCCATGATTTGGATGCTGGTTGATTCCGATACGCCCGTAATACGGACGTTGTTCCGTCTTGACCTCGCTTCCAAGTCTTCGTTGCGAGCTTTAATGACCTCAAGTACCTTCTCCATACGCAGCATGGTGCCCTGTGATATTTCCTGTCAATCCTCCGAGTCCGATATCCGCTGTTCCAGTGTGTCTATGCAACTTTCATGCTTGTCTATCATCTGGGACATGTGGTCCATACGCCCCACCATATTGTCTAATTTCGTGTCAATTACTCTGAGGCTGCCTCGTACCTCTCGCATCATTGCTCGGATGTCACCATCTTGGTCAGAGTCCATCTGAGTCTCAGGGACTACGGTGATTGGGGCGGCGGGAGTTGGGTCTTGGCGACGGTTTGATCTTTTTTCAAAGGAGATCTTGGCTTGTTTATTATCAGTCTTCCCCATACCTGCGGTGGATTCACGCACCTCCGTGATGTGCTTGTACAGTGCGTATGGCGGATCGGTTCTACAATTTAGGACGTGACGTGTCTGTGAGTCCGGAGAGACAGTGCTGTGCCTTTGTACAGTTTTCGGTGTCCACGTATATCTCACTCACTTGTCTGTCGAGGTCACCCTCCTGATTTCAGCCGTTTAGCAGTCCGCTGGCAGTTCCCCCCTGGTCAGGCCGCGGTCCGTATCACTAAGGCATAACCCTCCGGATCTCGAATGGGTTACCCTGGTTATGCACTGTTGTTGGGAAGGTCAATAGGCGTATCGCAGCGCAGCACGTCCACTTCTCTTTATCAATGGTCCACTGTATGGGTCCTTGACAGATACACAACCCACAATGTCAGTGGAGCCATCCGCTGATCTTGTGCAAACTATCTCCTCCCTTGGCGCTTCACGCAGCAGTCGTCATCGCCAGGTTCCAGTGCTTTTCCGCTCCAGCCCAGAGGCCCCAGCCAGCAGGCAGCACCGCGGCCGTGTCGCCAATCATCGTCCTTAGGGGATTCACCGTAGTGCTTCTTGTGGCCTTCGTTCCGGTAGTGTCCCCCAGAAGGCGTCTGACGCAGCCGCTAACCGCTGTGTGAGTCTAGGGGAGGCTGCGCCCACCCCGTGTCACGCCCGATGTTGCCGCCGACCCACGGTGCAACCACAACGGGAGGGCATACCGGCCACGTCCTCCTGCGTGTCCTTGGATTGTCGCCTTAGGCCTGAATTATCCCCAACTTTGTTGGACCGCCTGCTATATTCAGGTCATGAGGGTGTTTAGGCGTTCAAGCCATGCTCCGAGTGAGTGTAAGCTCTTGTGCTGTTACGTGCCAACTCTCAGCACTCTCCGCTTGGCGCCCGCCCACAGCTCGACGCTATGCACTGTTGCCCGTGTGCCGATGCCGCAGGCTGTACGCGGTGTCTTGCTGGGGGAGGGGGAAACGCCGCTCGGCCGAACTCACTGTTGACGGTGTGTGCATCCACAGCACTGTTATGAGTGCTGGCCGCTTCTCAGCGCTGGTGGGCCACTATTTTAAGTCGCGGCTGCCCTCCTCTCTATGTCTTCCGGCCCCGGATGGTTGCGATCGGTCGTGCGCACCTTGCCCGATCCACTTCCCAGATGCGGGCGGTCATGTCGGTAGCAGCCTCGTGGTCCCAGGGAGTCAAGAGTCGTGCACATAACGGCGATCACAGCCGCACACCTCTGCTGTTGCTTCACGGCCCGTGGTAGACCGCTTCTCCCCGTCACTGGATCTGCGGTCTTTCGCCGTAGTTCAGCGTCCGGAGCCTCCTAGATCATGGCGCGGTGGTAAGGTGTAGTTATTCTCTTTGTTCACACCCTGGATTATACGCCAGGCGTCGGATAGTATGCGGATACTGTGCTCTGCCGGCAGAGCCGTCTCACTGTGCGGCCATCTTGCTGCTCGGCTTGGCCATGCCCCTCCTGTTTGCTATATGTTAAGTACTAACATTGCATTAAATTCCTGATTTGCCTCACTTCATGTATCACAGTGTGTGTTAGAATCCAGGTTCTCTGGTTGGCACAGGTAGGTACTTGTGACAAGCAGGGAACCTTTCCTCTAGTCAGGGTAAGGGGTTACACTACTAAAACAACCCCTTGCTCACCCTCTAGGTAGCTTGGCGCAAGCAGACAAGCCTTATCTCAGAGCGTTATAGGTTAAGCATTTGTGAACACATACAGTAACCAAGTGACAACACTACAAATGGACACCACACAGGTATTTATATTAAAAAGTAAGGATTCTTTATATAGGATTATCACAAGACCATTAAACGATTAAAAATACACAATACGGTTGCTTAGTTGGTAGAAGATTGCTTAGTTTCTCTTAAGTTCTTAAATGCGACACTTTAAGTCAATGTACCTTAGATGCGACACGCAGGGCAACAAAAGTGTTGCAGCGATGCAGATGCGTTGAAGTTCTTGGTGCAAAAGAAATAAAGACGGGATCTTCCAGATGCGTTACGCTTCTCTAATGTTGCGAGAAGGCTCGACTCAATGCATCAGCTACAGCGGCGTCACCCTTGAGATGCGACGACAGCGGCCTTGGCAGCGGCACTCTTCTCCGATGTTGCGAGACGCTTCCGCTCGATGCAATGCTGCAGCGGCGACACCCCTTCTGCGAGATGCGACGACAGCGGCTCCGACGGCGGCACGCTTCTCCGTGGATGCGAGGCGCTTTTCTGGTTGCGGTGCAATGCGACAACTACGATGGCTGCGATGGCGACACGCTTCCTCCTCGATGCGAGACTCTTCTCTCGATGCGGTGCAATGCGACAGCTACGATGGCTGCGATGGTGACACGCTTCTTCGGCGTTGTGAGACACTTCTGGAATGATGCGAGACGCTTCCGCTCGATGCGACGGCAACAGCTCCGACGGCGGCACGCTTCTCTTCCTTGCATCGCGCTTCCAGCTCCTTGCGACACGCAGTCCCTCAGAAGGCCCAACAACAGCAGCAGGCACTTCCAAAAGACTCTGGGGAGCTGGGGGTGAAGTCCACTGGTCCTCGGACTTCGTTCAGGGGGCAAGCTCAGTTCAAGCCCTTGGAGATCTTTTCAAAGCACATGTTGAAGCAAAGTCTTTAGCAGTCTTTCTCCTCTCCTTCAGCAGTAAGGCAACCACTGCAGGCCAATCCCCCAGGTCAGGGACAGTTACTCCTCCTACAGCTTTCCCAGTTCCTTCTCTTCTGGCAGAGGTTCTTCTTGTTTCAGCAGGATCTAATTTCTTGGGAGCAGGGTCCCAATACTTATACCCCTAATTCCTTTGTTCCTCTGGGGTTGAGGGGCCTTTGCCCAGTCCAAACCAGTTCTTGAGCACTCTGTTGACATGACTCTGCCTTTCTATTCAGGGTGCAGGGCAGAGACATCAGCCGCTCTGCAGGAGGTGGTGCCAGCATTGTGGTAGCAGAGCACAACCCTATTCAGAGCCCAGGTGTACTCCTCCCAACCATCTGACTGCCAATCTTCCTATTCACCACCAGGCTACCTAGCCCTGCCCCTCTGGGTTTCCCCAGCCCTGTCACTCACACAACCAGACAGGCAGATACACATCCTAGCAGAGGCGGGCTGAAATGGTCAGGCAAGCAAGTACCAACTTTCTAAAAGTGGCATTTGCAAACACAGAATATTAAAATAAACTTTACTAAAAGATGTATTTTATTATTCTGAGTTCAGGCATACTAAACTCGAATTTCTACCATGTTCCCTGGGTCTGTTAGGATCATAGAATGTAACAATTCTAACAGCCCATTCTGGCCTATGGAGAACAGGTAGCCTTACAATAGTGAAAAACGAAAATGGCTGTAATTCACTATTAGGACATGCCACACACATCAGGGCTTGTCCTACCTTATGCTCACAATGCACCCTGCCCTTGGGCCTACCTTAGGGGTGACTGATATGAAGTTAAGGGAAGGTTTAGGGACTGGCAAGTGTGTGCACTTACCTAGTCAGCATGACAGTACCAGACTGCACGCAGGCTCTGCAATGGCAGACCTTAGATACATTTTACCAGGCCGCTTCTGTGGGTGGCACAACCAGTGCTGCCAGCCCACCAGCAGCATTTGTATTTACAAGCCCTGGCACTCCTGGTGCACTTTACTGGGGTCTGACAGTAAACCAAATAAGCCAATCATGGAATCCAACCAACATATACATTTTAAATAGGGAGAGCATATGCACTTTAGCACTGAACAGCAGTGGTAAAGTGCCCAGAGTCATAAAATAGCCAACAACAGGTCAGGAAAAGTACAGGTGGAAGGCGAAAAGTCTAGGGACCATCCGGCCAAAAGGGCCAGGTCCAACAGTGTGTGTATTCAGGAGCATTCTAGCTATTAAAGCCATGGCCTGTGAGTATATTCCTGCACAAGTGCAGGTCAAACCTCACGAGTGTCATCTGCGTCCCCCTCAGGTCGTAATGCCAATTGGAGGGCCGTTAATATTGCATTCCACCTGGATGAGATAGGGATTTTGCGAAGACCTATAGTATCTTTCCTATGGAGGAACACTCCTTCTGCTCTAGCCCAGTTAAGTATTGAATGCGACCAGGCCTGTAGGGATGGGGGGGACGGTGGGGTCACTGGATTTCCAGCGTCTTGTGATGACGCGTTTATCTACCACTAAGCCAAGGTCTGGCATGAACATACCCAGTATACAGACTTCTAATGAATTGGAAAGATATCAGTAAGTACACCCCTTCCCAGTAGTGTTGCAATTTGGGGCATGACCACAGCATATGTAAAATGTCAGCATCATGATGACTGCATCAGGGACAACACGCATTCTGTCTGAGAAAATATAGATTCATTTGTCCAGGGTGAGATATGCCCTATGTATTATATAATACTGGTTTAATCGAAACCTTGCATTGCAGGGGACAAATGTAGGGCTCTCTAGTATTGTGTCCCATTCCCAGGGTGTGCATGGACAAGCCAAGTCTGTTTCCCAGCGATTTCGCAGGGGTGCCAATACAGTTGCTGTCTACCTACAGAGTGCATCTGCAACCACCGAGTAAGATATCTTCCTTCGCCCATGACATGAATGTAATGAAGTGTGAGATGTGTTTGTAGCTCTTGTGTTATGTCTCCCCATTGTCGTTGCAGCGTGCTTAACCAAGAGACATGACTAAGGAATTGACCCAGTGGCATCCATCCTCCTGTGTTAAGGAATTGTAAGTCATAAATGTACCATCCCAAGAGAGGTCACCTAAGGTATGTATGCCCGCCTTATGCCAGGCTTTAAGGTCATTAGGCATCGTCCTCCTGATGCCCTTGGGCATTCCTAATAATGGAATTGCTGGGGCATTTGGCGTAATATGCTTAGTGAGGGATAGACAGCGGCAAAGGCAACAGTAGGCCACCTGTAATAGCAAATGGAAAGGGTGGGCACCCTGGTGCACAGGTGAAACAGATGAAGTATAGTACCTAATGTATAGTAAGAACATTTTTCAGATGTTTTTTATAAGTGTAGCCTCACTACCCAACGGGCCACCCACTATATCTGGGATGCTAAATAGTAATACTCTAAGTTGGGCACCGCCAAACCTCCCTGGGCCGACGGTTATATATAGCTTCAGTAGCACCACTCTGCAGCGTGATGCATTCCGTATTAAATCGCGAAGCATGCGCTAAATTGGATCAAAAAAGGATGGGTTAAGTACAGTGGTAGATTAGTAAAGTAATATAAAAGAAACTGGAGCATCACCATTTTAAAAAGCGCCACTCTTCTTGCTACTGAAAGAGCAAGTGTTTTCCAGAATGCTATTTGCGATGTCAGAGAGGTGAGCACCCTAGTGAGGTTGCCATCTTTAAGATCTTGATTAGTATGAGAAATCCAGACACCCAAATATCAAAACCTGGGCGGCTGCCAAGGGAATGGGCCATCATAAAAAGTGAGGGTTGGATCTGGCGTATGGGGTCAAAAGGAAATAAGCATGATTTCACCCAGTTAACACGCAATCCGGATAGGCATGCAAAGAGGTTTAGAATGTTAGGTATGTCATCCCGCACAGATCGGATATCTCTTATGTATAGTAAGTTGGCTCAATTGCCAATGAGAAGATAAGGGGAGATAGAGGGCAGCCTTGTCTGGCGCCCCTGCGCACTCTTAACGGTTTCGAGATGAAGCTCCCAGTCCGGACCTGTATGGTCGTTCTGTCATATAAAAGCTCAACCAGGTGGATAAATTATGGACAGAATATTCCCCTGCACACGCTTCTAGTGCATAGTCAAGTGTCAGAAAGACAAAACAACAATTGTCTTCTTTAATCTTCTGATTTGAATTTTTTCTTTCTTCCGTGAGTGAGGTTTCTTTGCATTCCAATAGATACTTTACAACCTTAGCCAACACATGTTTCGTCGCGTTATCGGGAAGTTATCCCGCAACTTCTGCAGGGCTAAGAAGACATATAAAGTATACATAAGTCGTAGTGTGTGTAACCATAGTTACACATGTACAGACACTCCTTAGTGACTTGGTGTCAAGAGGTATGGGAAATCTCAGACTAGTTATAAATTAACGGGAATCCATGGTTTTGTAATCGCACCCGAAGTGGAATAATGGATGAGAATGAGAAAAAAAAGTATAGATGTCTTAATAATCGGTCTTTTGTAACTCGCCACGTTTCTGGCAAAGTCACTCAGTCAATTTTGTAATGTGGTTTGATAGAAATGCAAGAAGAAAGTAAGATGTGGGAGGCAAACCTTCCCCTTATGTCGCCATATAACAAGTCTTAGTGAATTACAATTACTAAGTGTACAAAAACATGGAAAGAGAAATTATAATTAGATACAATACCTATTACTATAGTTCTGGAAGTCCTGTAATTAAAAACAATATAGGTCACTGTGAGGACATGGTAGACTCATCGAGTCCTACCATGCGCTTAGGGTATAATCTTTACCTATGTAGCCTGACATACCTCTAATTCTATGGCAGGACCGGAGGCTTCGGATTATGCCTTCTTTCTCCGCTTTATTTTTTACAGCAGCGTTATAAACAACAACAAAACCACATTTCCCATGAAAACTTGGGAAAGGAAAAGAAAGTCTATCAACATGAGTCCTTCTTCTCTGACCGCACTCCAGCCAGCCCTGATAGTCCTTCCACGGTGTTTCCTCATCCTCTTTCTTCGCTGCTCAGCAGCAAGTTAAGTCGCTTTTTCTTTATCTCCTTGGGTTTGGGGTGTGTTTTTTCTGTGATGCCTGATTAACGCTTGATTGTTGCGGGTGATTTTTCTGGTTTACAGATTCCCTGTATATCGTGGGACGCTGCGGGGGTACCTGACGCGATTTTGTGCCCAGTGGTTGGTGCGGTGTGGTCCTCCAGCCGCCGGGGGGGGGCGGACTTTCCTCTCTGTGGACAGCGCGAGTTAGAAGCACGAAAAATCGAAGTTTTCTGGCTGGCACTGCTCGCTCGATGTTGCCTATCCCCTGCCACCCGGTTTTACGCCCTTGGGGGTCCGTAATTATACCTTTATTTCACCCTGAACGCCCTCTGGGGTCAGTAGTGTTTAATCCCTTAACACCCTGTGGGGTCGTAATTGGCACTGTGTGTTGTGGTGCGCAGAGACACTGTCCCGGGTGGCTTGCCCTAGGATAAGGCAGGGCTGGTGCTCTGCCTGTTCATTGTGCGCCTTTGGCCACCCACATTTGTCTGGGCTCCCTCCCAGCTCCAAATCTGTGCCTAGTCAGTGCCATATATTTATACCTTGTGCTGCTACACGCAGGCTGCCTGGTGCTTCTGGACCCTGCGGAGCCTACTGTAACTCAGCATGCAGGGGAGCAGGATCACTACCAGGAGGAGGACCCACTGGGCTACCTCCCCTGGGATGATGATTTTTACCAGGCGGTGGACGATTCTATCTACAGGGCTGAAGATCAGGCCATGGGGTCCGTGGAGCAACGTTTGACAGCGTGAACGGAGGAGGCATACGCAAAGTTAGCAGCCCTCATTCCGTCTACCCCAGCCCCCCCCCCCCCGGCTCCTACTTCCTTTCCTCCCCCTAGCAAAAAGCCTTGCATCGAGGGGGTTGATGCAGAGGCCTTTGCGCGTTTGAAGAGCGCGTTTGTGGCTCAGCCTCCTTTTCATCCAAACCCGCCAGCCCCTACAGGGGGGCCCCCTCCGTCTCTCAGGCCAATAACTCCGGACACCCTTGATGGCGGAGATTCCCCAGATACGGACGAGGAAGCATGCTCCTCTAGGTCCTTGGCCCCGCCCCCCGCCCCATCAGGGCCTTCGGACATGCTGGACCCGGATGATATCGTCCACCCGAGGTCCTCAGAATGGGTTCCTGGGGATAAGGTGGCCCAGTATGTGGCAGTGTGCCTACGTAAGCCCATGGATAAGGATGCCCGCAGCCGCCTTCGGGCGAAGTGTCCCCGCCCTCCTCTGGAAGGAAAGGTCGCTCTCACGCCCGAGATAGACAAGAAAATTGTGACATTTCTGGCCAAATTCGTTAGGGACCCGAAAAAGGGCATAGACCGTTCCTGGCGCGCCTGTCAGGAGAAGCTGCTCGATGCAGTAGGGCCAGTCAGGAGGATCTTAGACATAGCTGAGGAGGCCAAGGTGTCGGGGGACGTGATATCCCCGGAGGTTTTGTCCAATTGGGAGCAGCGCGCAATAGTCTTCATTGGAAATGTGAACTGCGCACTTTCCACGGAGAGAAGAAGGTCACTCCTGACAAAGGTGGACCCCAAGTTGGGGGACCTCGCCTCTTCCGAGGCTGGAGCGGTGGCCTAGGGGAGGTTGTTCGGTGATCCCTTCGTTAAGGAGTTGGGGAAGTTTGTCTCTACTTTCACCTCCTTTGACAGGGCGCAAGCCAACATCCGAAAGGTGTTCACCCCTCGGGTTTTCGACAGGGCTGGACGTGGCAGGAGCCGCTCGTTCGGTCGCTTCAACAGCTCCGACCGTGGGCGAGGCTCCGGCCGTGGTCAAGTCCAGGACAACGCCCGGTTTAATAACTTCTACCCAACGAGAGCCCAGAAGTTCCATGGCCGTGGCCACTAGAGAGGACAGCAACAAGGTGCTGAGTAGAGGGGAGTATGCTGCCTTCGGCGAGCTTGCAGGTGGGGGGGGCGCTTGGCGCAGTTCTTCCCAGCTTGGGGTTCCCTCACCAGCAATGCGTGGGTGCTGCAGACGGTCCAGGGCTTCCAGTTGGAGTTCCATGTCCGTCCTTGTCAGCGTCATCGCCCCCGCCCCATTTCCTTTTCGCAGAGCGACACAGAGTTGGTGCACGGGGAGATTTGCACCCTCCTCCAAAAAAAGGCGATTTGTTCTCCAGACGAGCATCCAGGAGGTTTTGTCAGCAATCTTTTCTTGGTCGACAAGGTCGACGGTGGCAGGCGCCCGGTTATCAACTTGAAGGAGTTCAACGAGTGGCTGGTGTACCGCCACTTCAAGATGGAGGGCATTCATCTCCTCCGGGACGTCTTCAGACCGAACGATTGGTTGGTCAGGCTAGACCTGAAGGACACATACCTGACGGTGCCCATATTTCCCCCTGATCGACGTTTTTTGCAGTTCAGGTGGGAAGGTCAGGTTTACGAATTTGCCACGCTCCCTTTTGGACTATCCTGCGCACCATGGTGCTTCACGAAAGTCCTTCGGCCGGTGGTGGAGTTCCTCAGGGCGAGGGGAGTGCGAATGATTGTCTACTTGGACGACATGTTGTTTTTGGACCAGTGTCCTCGGAGGTTGTCAGCCCAGTTACAGACCGCAGTCAACCTCCTTTAGGGTCTGGTTTTCGTTATCAACGAAAATTTGTTATCATCGAAAAGAAGTCCCTGCTGGTTCCCGTCCAGTGTGCAACATTTTTGGGTTTCAACATCGACTCAGTAGCGTCCACTCTGAGTCTTCCCGCCAGGAAGATGGCGAAGATCAGACACGAGTTACGTCAGACTTTGGCGAGGAGTCAAATCTCTTTGCGCCAGCTGGCGCGCCTGGTGGGATTGCTCGCTTCATCCATTCAGGCGAATTTTCCCGATCCCTTGCATTACCGGGCCATGCAGCGCCTGAAGGCCTATCACCTCAGACGGGGGCTGACATATTCTCAATTGATTCCCCTATCGGACAAAGTACGGGCCGAAATGAGGTGGTGGCTCACGCACATGGAAGCCTGGAACGGCCGTGCGATTTTCGGGTCTGCCCCAAATATTGTTATCGAGTCCGACGCCAGCCGCTCCAGGTAGGGTGCCCGCTGCGGGGAGTTTTCCACAGGTGGTGCCTGGTCCACTCAAGAACAGTCGTTACACATCAACTGCTTGGAGTTACTGGCGGGCTCCTTCGCGGTGCAGTGCTGGACAAAGGACAGAGTGCAGTTGTGTATCCTACTCAGGATGGACAACGTTTCAGCGGTCCGTTACATCAATCACCTTGGTGGGACCAGGTCCAGGATGTTGGCCAACCTAGCCAGGGATTGCTGGCATTTTTGGCTCGACAACGGGATTTCGGTTACGGCAGAGTACTTGCCGGGGCGGGAGAACGAGGTGGCCGATTGGCACTCCCGCCATCTCTGGTTGCCAGTGTGTGGGAGCTGGACCCCCAGATCTTTGCCCGCCTGTCGGGGATATGGGGCTCATTCTCAGTGGACCTGTTTGCGTCAAGGCAAGATCATCATCAGCTACCGAGATTTTTCAGTTGGCGGCCGGATCCTCTAGCGGAGGCAACGGATGCATTCCTCCAGAACTGGCAGCGGGAACAGGGCTATGCCTTTCCCCCATTCTCCATGATCATGAGGGTCTCGGTGCTCCTGTGTCGCCAACAAGCGGAGGTGGTGTTGATCACCCCGCTTTGGAGGTTTCAAGTGGGGTTTCTGGTTCTACTGGAACTTTCCTGGGATTTTCCAATCCAACTCCCCCACTCTCCTCACATTCTTCTCAATCCAGATCTCGTTCCTCATCGTCTAGTCCAAGACGGAACGTTGAGACTAATGGCCTGGAGGATCTCAGGCGTCGTTGGACGCTCCTAGGTCTTTTGGAAAAGGCTGAGGACTTGCTCTCCAAGGTATGGGCGGATAGCACAGCAAAGAGGTACAAATCAGCCTGGCACCGATGGCGTAGTTGGTGTTTGCGACGGGGTGTCGATCCCGTGGGGGCGGATGTAGTCCATGTCCTTAATTTTTGGGCGAGTTTGGCGGAGCACGGGCTGGCCTATCGGTCAATTAACACCTTCCAATCCGCGATCTTGGCAGTACATGTGATAGTGCAGGGCTCCCCTATCGGTGAACACCCCTTGGTGTGCTCCTTAGGGGAATACGTCTCTCGCTTCCCCCCAGAACCACGATATTCTGTCCTCTGGGACGTGAACAGAGTCTTAAACCTGTTCCTCTCTTGGCAGCCGAATAAGTTCCTCTCCCGTAAGGAGGTAACAGCCAGGTTGGCAATGATGTTGTGTTTAGTGTCTTGCAGACGGGTCTCGGACGTCAGGGCCTTGGACATTTCTGCCAGAGTTTTTTCCCCTGAAGGGGAATCCTTCACAGTGAGCAGAAGGACGAAGTCTAACACAAGGGTAATTTCATACCCAGCTTTTCCTGACTCCCCGAAGCTGTGTGTGGTTCAGTGCCTCCGTGCTTACGAAGAAATGACTGACGAGTCTCGCCCTCCGGGCGAAAGACAACTGCTCATTGCGCTACGCAAGCCGTACAAGGCGGTTTCTTCCCCGACTATCGCCAGATGGGTGCGTTGGGTGATGCAGGAGGCTGGTATAGATACGAAGCAGTTTGGTGCTCATTCAGCAAGGGGTGCGATGGCGTCCAAAGCTTTTGCCCTAGGGGCACGGTTGGAAGATCTGATGCGTGCGGCCGACGGGTCCTCAGATTCTACCTTTAAGAGGTTCTATTTCAAGACGGTAGTGGAGGTGGCGAGACTAGTTGTCGACAAGCTTTGAACTGGCATAATCCGAAGCCTCCGGTCCTGCCATAGAATGGGAATTTGCCTAGCGTAGGTGCCGGTAAGTTCCGATTCTATTAAGGACTCGGAGGCGATGATTATCCTTCCCAATGACTTCAGTGAAGTGTACCCTCCCCGTATTACTGTAAGTAATCTATTCATGGGGATTATATGTATTGCTGAATTGTTAGATGCTGGTTACAGTTGTTGTGGCCTAGTGCTATGTGGCACTGTTTTCCAGCTCAGCCTCTGACACTGCCTCTTTTGCAGGAAATGATGATTCCAAGCAAAATGCGTGAAAATCCGACACAAAGTGCATCGCGCGAAGAAAGAGGATGAGGAAACACCGTGGAAGGACTATCAGGGCTGGCTGGAGTTCCGTCAGAGAAGAAGGACTCATGTTGATAGACTTTCTTTTCCTTTCCCAAGTGTTCATGGGAAATGTGGTTTTGTTGTTGTTTATAACGCTGCTGTAAGAAATGAATCGGAGAAAGAAGGCATAATCCTCGCCTCCGAGTCCTTAATAGAATCGGAATTTACCGGCACCTAGGCTAGGCAAATTCCCATTCAGTTGTATTTACGACCCGAAAGTCATCCAAATATCTCCTTGTATCCAGGAGTTAAATGTTCTATTGGCTTCCTTATCTTTGTTAAATGCCTCCCAAAAATTCAGGGAGTCCTGTAATCAAAAATAGTATGTGTCACTCTGTGGACATAGTAGACTCCTCGAGACCAAAACAAGTTCTGCGTACATAACCTTTTTTCGTGGGGCCTGATTCAGTTATAATTCCAACCCGAAAGTCATCTAAATTTCTCCTTGTGTCCAAAAATTAATTATTCTTTTGATTTCCTCATCTTCGTTATATGCCTTTTAATACAGCGTGCTTCTTCCCTGTGCCTGATCCTTTAAAAAAAGTGCGAGAACGAGAGGATGATGCAATATAATAAAACTTCTCAACAAGTTAAAGTCATCACTGCCATCCCAAATGTAGTTATCTAGGCTGAGTGAAATTTTGCTTACCGGCATCTATCAAGCTGTGAAACATTCTCCCATTCCGAGTATGAGTAAAGCCTGGCCAGATATCCTATATCGAAAAGCATGGGGCTAAGGAAATAGAAGGCAGGCTATAGACCAAATGTCCAGGAAATATCTGAACCACTATCGCCATCTTGAAACGGTGCTATTGTTTAGCTTAATTGCAATTTTCTTGTTCTTGTGTTAGTTACGAGCTAAATTGGCTTCCTAACAGTTTAGCGTATCGATTTCAATCCTGGGGGTTAATTTATTATTCTGACAGTTGTTTAACTATTGGCAACATTACGGGAGTTTAGAAGGTGGAAAAAGGAATAGAGTTGAGAGTCAAACCTATCTCCATGGCGTGATCATACTGGCTGAGCCCAAAACATTAGCAGCGCATTGCATGTATCCATTCTCGGCCCAAATTTAAAGCATACAAGATATGCATGTATCATTACTGGAACGGGACAGTATATTTTCCTCATATGTCAAAGCAGGACCTACAGAAACAGGCCTGAGTATAGCACAGAATACAATTTTAGCAATGTCGATAATCCGAGATTCGTAAATATAGGTTTCCAAAAAGTGTTCCCCAATAAAGTCTACCTTAGCGCAACACAGGACGTCAAATTCAGAGGCTTAGGCTATAAGCCACACAAAAACAAACAAAAAAGGACACTGTTCTTAGAGGCTGGCTACCGGATGTCGACCAATAGTCCTCGCCAAGAAAGAACAAGAGTGAAGAAAAAGACCTAGGTATAGAGGGGACCCCCTAAAAAGGAGAAAGAACAAGTCTTGTCTCCTGTTGCCCTCACACACCCCGCAGGATGTCATGCTTCATCATCGGGCATTGGCTCCTCGTCGGGCCCGGCGATGCAATGCCCAACGGGTCCCCCGAAGGGTCACTTTGGCAGAGCTCTTTTAAAGTCAATGCCGGATGGTGCCTGAGGGTATGTGGGGTGTGGGTCCAAATAAAGAGGGCTACAAGGTGCGTGGAAATTTAAATAAAATTTGATATGGGGTTGCTAAGGCCAAAAGTTTAAAAAAATGGGAATAGTCCCCATGAAAACATGTAATGGGATGGGAAGCCGTCCGGGCCCAGCACTTTCCCGGAGGCTAAGGCGGGTATCGCACCCTAGATCTCAGCAGGTGTAATGGGGGTAGGCCAACCCCATATGTTCCTCAGGGGTCAGCGTGGGGAAAGAAAGATTTCCTAAGAAAGATCCTATGTCCAAATCACATGCTTCCAGCGTTGATTGGTATAATTTTGTGAAATGGAGGACCATCTCTTTGTGTATTTCATGCTGCGTGTAGCGCATCACACCATCAGGAGATAACAGTGCAGTAATAGTTCTAACTGGCTGTTCCTGTCTAATCAGCCAGGCCAGAAGGGTTCCTGAACAGTCGTGTGTGTCCTCACTGAGTGTGCCGTGTAGTTCAGGCATCTCAGCCTCTCAATCAATGTTGCATGCGTTTTTTTGCGCATCCGCTCGTTTTGGAGCGCAGGTGGACACTGCGGCAGTACGTGTCCCAATCGCTATTAAGGTACATTCCACTTCTAGCAATTCTTTTTCCGATTGTTTTCTCATACCACTTCCCAGACCCAGTCAGCGCCCCCAGTGTAATCTCTAGTGCATCCCATTCCACCAAAGTTGACGCAGTTGTGTTCAAAATATTCTGTAATAGCAGTAAAAAGGGACTCACAGAAAGAGGGGCCCTCAAACATGGCAGGTTGTAGATGCCAGGTGGGAACCGGGGGGGAGGGGCAGGGGGCAGTATTGTGGAGTTTGATACGAGTCGGTGTGGCCTGAGTAATCAGTATTTCTAACGGAGGGCAGCAGGTTGGATGTGCTTAAAATTCTATCTAACCGGACTGGTAGTGCATGCGGCAAAGAGTAAAAAGAATACACTTGTGTCATGGGATTGCGATGTCTCCATATGGCCACCAATCCCCACTGTAGCATACAATCCCTCAGTGTAGAAGCATTAGCAAAGGCTGCTGTGCAACGCAGGGGCAAGAAGGATCGATCTAGGTATTTGTCCAGGACACTATAAAAGTCCCCACCTATCAGCCATGGCAGGTCACACCACTTGGAAAGCACCGATTATAAAGACTGCATGAAGGGGCCCTGCTCCACATTGGGGGCATAAATGTTACCCAGTAAGAGGTGTCGACCATCAAGTCTGCCCTTGATAATAACGTATCTACCCTCAGTGTCTGTCACCACCTCCTCTGTCAGAAAAGGAGTGCCTGGGCGGATCCAGTTCAAAACACCTCGAGCATATGAAGAGAAGTATGTGGCAAACACTCACCCCCTCCATCTACGCTGCAGTTTGGATGCCTCCGGATGTGTTAGGTCTTATTCTTGTAGGAAAGCTGTTTGAGCATTATGTCTTTTGAGATAAGAGTATGCTGCATAGTGGCGGGAAGGGGAGCGCAAGCCCTGCACATTCTAGGTGATAATGTTTTGACCTGTCATGTTACGTCTGTGCATCAAATTATTATCCTCCCTTGGTCAGAAACATACATATGATTGTGTTGTAAAGCGACAGCAAGAATGTGCAAGGAGCAACTTTAGCAGAACCTACACAACTTGACCTGAAAGCTAAGTGCCAACAGGGCAGTTTAGCAACACCAAAAGAGCGGTCCTTACAAACGGGAAGGGCTGCCCAAACTAAGACTTAAACTTTGTGAAACACGGTGAACCCCAAGAATATATGGGTAAGAGGGCGTGAAAGCTCACAGGGCACTTAAGGGCAGCATTCCTCAGCATTACCATCAGCTAGAAAGCCGTGGGAAGCAGTACAGATATTAATAAACAATGGAGGGAAGTAACTCCCCTTGACTCCCTTCTGTTCAGGGAGCCAGATAGGTACTCAGCCGTTCCCCACATAACCCACTCAGCCCAGCAAATTAGCAACATATCAGTTCCAGGATGCATGTAAATAGGAAAGCAGAATGACAGTGGAGAGCAAAGAATATATAGAAGCAAGTTACACATCAAATAATAGTATCAGACATCTGCAGTGTAATGTCAGGTAGAATTGGCGTGTTAATGTCTGACGGACAAACCACATCGGATTGCTCACCTCCAAATGATCAAACGGACGCTATGTTTTTATAAGAGCCATTAGGAGTATTGGATATCCGTTGCGCCTCTCGGACAGCCCGCTGCCTCTCTCTGATGATTTGTTCCAGGTTTGGTACTGCAGTCAGCCTAGGCGGACGTTTCTTTCCCCGCCACCAGTGTGTTCTAGGTGTGCCTCCCATAGTGTTCTGCTCTCCTCCCCAGCTATTTGGCCGAGGACCTGAAAACTGTCCTGAGGATTCTAGCCAGTCCCATGCATCCAGTGGTATGTCAAAACATCTTGCCTTTCCAACAGTCACTACACGGAGCATCGTAGGGAACAGCAAGGTGTATTGGATATCAAGCTGTCAGAGTTGCTGCTTCACTTGTTAGAAGGAACCACGTTGGCGCTGCACTACTAAAGTGTAACCGGGAATAACATCACACATGCATACCTTAGTCTGATTTCCTGCACTTTCCGTGTTTCGTGTAGTATTGCGTCCCTGTCACGAAAGTGTAGGACCTGGAAAATGAACGGGCGAGGTCCCAAGACCGTTGCAGGTTTCCTGGAGTGAATACAGGATGTGCCCTTTCAACAGTGAAATATGTTGATAGGGAGGATGCAGGTAGCAGCTCTCTGAGCCACCGCTCCACAAATCCACTGCATCTTGGCCCTCAGCCCCCTCCGGCAGGCGAATTAAGCGAACGTTGTTGCATCTTGAACGCTCCTCTGCATCCTCCAGCTTGTCCTCCAGGTGTTTCGAATGCTGGCCTCGTATTCCTGCAGCTGTTTTTCCACCGACTCAGTTGCAGGCTGCAGCACTGACAAGGTTTGTTCTGTAATCGCCACTCGATTAAGACAGCTTTCTGTGATCAACATGGAGCAATGTAAGGTCTGCTGATGCATTGTCAATTTTAGCTTCCATTGAAACACCAGATTGTTCTATAGCATTCAGTATCTCCAGGAGTAGGGGGTGGAGTTTGGGAGTCAAATTATTCTGATTCCATTATGGAAGAGGAGCATTGAGGAGGTTCTTGATCCAGCGCTGTGTTTACGTCCCATTCCTGTGACCCCTGTTATGCACTAGTGGCAGTGAGCGGTATCTTTTCCACACTAGTGAGGTGGGTAGTGTTGCCAGTGATCTGCCGTGAAAAAAGTAGATTACCACTACACATTGATCGATTGTGCAGCAACATGGAGCCCAACTTTCTGGACCGTACAGACAACAACATTTTGCTCCATCCAGGAAAGTGTCACCTCTGTGACTAAACAGTAGTGTCGCGCTTCAAGGACAGTTGAGGTCAGCTGAGCTTGGCACCCTGCAGTACCACCCAGTTTTGCCAGGGGGCAAAGCACAGCGCTTCAATGGAGGGAAGTGAGTTACAGCATGGAAGAGGCAAAACAAATCAATATCTAAATTGTCATTACTCAGTTCGCTTCCATGGATTCCCGTCAGGAGCGAGAAGTGCTAATTCCTCTACCCTCGGGGCCTCAATATCCTGATAGGTAGTGCCGCCGGTCAGCTTGACCCACTACCTAAGGCGCTTCTTGTACATCAGCAGGATCCGCCTAGCCCCCAGCAGCCCAACCTGCAGTCTCGGGGCTGTTAGTCATGGGGCCCCCCTCCAGGCTTGGGATTGTTTTCAGGTGCTCTCAGGTCGCGGCCACATACTCCAGCAGCACCTTGCGGCCCCTCCTTCTTTAATCAGTCCATGCGGTGCTCAGAACAACAGCCTCATGTCCAACCTCTGATCTCGCTATCCAGTGGAGATACCGGCAGGCTGCCCACAAGGCAAGAGGGAACCGTCCATCCCACCTGCCGGGTGCAGCTAGTGCGACAAGCGGGAGAGGGGCAGGTATTCAGCTCTAAGTCGCCAGGCCCCACAGGCCGGCCCCAGCCACAGCCCTTTCCAGTGCGCGTCAGCCTCTGCATCTCCAGGGGTCTGCTGGGCCGTCCTCCGTATTCGGGGCTCAGTCAGTCCCTCAGCGTCCACTGCCACCGCTCCTCACCTTGTCACCGCAGTTCCAATCCCAGCGGCAGCACAGGCTGCTGTCCGACACCCCTCACGTCAAGCCCAAAGCTCTCTGCCTCATTATGCTGTCAGCCGCAGGCCGCCTGTCAGCATCAGCAACAATCAGGGTGTCGTTTTTTCGGTTCTCCTCGCAAAAGCAACCTGGTGGGCTTAGGGAAGCTACTCATGTTCCATGCACTGCAGGATGGTGCTCCGCGGCCAGGTAACTGATCAGATGAAGGGGATGTGCTTCAGAGCAGGACTAAAGCGCACCCGCCATCTTGCCCCTGGTGGCCACACACCCCCAAGACCACTTTCCTCATATATAAAAAAATAATGCATAGTACCCAAGACCCACTGGGGGCCCTTCGAGAGGCATGGGAGGCAGAGAGTGGGATCCTGGAGGATGATGATTGGGCGGAGGCCATACAGAGCCCGCGAGAAGTGGCTGCAAGAGCACGGTCTCGACTCATACAACTCCAAATCCTACAAAGATCTTACACAACTAGAACGAGGCTTTACCGTATGGGAAGATGTGATACTGACAACTGCATGAGGGGATGTGGTGGAGTAAGCACCTTCTTTAACACATTGTGGGACTGCCCCCTGCTGCAGGAATATTGGAGCAAGATTATACAGGTGACGTCCAAGGTGTTGGGCAAGTGGTCCCACTGGATGCCCGATGGTATATAGGAATATAGGTAGGAAATGGGGGGGGGGTGGGCGCAACCCTCTAGGGTCAAGGAATGGGAGGTGGACCTTAACTGGTGCTGTGTAGCTGAAACACTGCTCTATCAAAGTCGCAGATGTCCCGGGAGGTGGAGTAAGGTATGGGTAAATGGGCAGAATACAGAGGGATTTGAAATATCACAATGATGTAATGAGCTGAGGGTATGGCGAATAGGAATAACTATGTACAAGGTAAAATATACCAATGGACTTGAGACTGACGATTTTGATGTTTTGAAAAGAACGCAGTTGCACAGAAGGGAGGAATCTGTCATTATGATTGTGCACGAAATGATGTGTTTTATATATCTATGATGTGTTGCTGAGCATCTGTTTGCTTAATAAAAAGGATTTAAAAAAAAAAGTGTTCCGGTAGACAACCATCTCTTGGTAGGGTATGTTGAACGCAGGAAGGGAAAGGCTGTGCAGAAACGGACCATCTCCCTATGGATCGTGCTCAGCATTGAAATCTGCTATACACTGGCCAAAAAGCAATCCTCTGAGCATTTGTGTGCTCATTCCACCAGAGGTAAGGCTGCGACCACTGTGTTAGCACAGAGAGTTCCGGTCCTGGACATCTACCAGACAGCAGCTTTTGCACATTTGAGTTTTCACCTGACCACTCACTAGGAGATGCATCCCTGGTGCCGAAAACTGCTCAGGGAGGGCTCTACTCATGGCCCCCTCTCCAAAAGTATGTTAATTCATAGTGGATGTCATTTTTTTTTCATGTTTTAGTCGTGATCCTGCAGGAGACGCACATGGGCTGGGCTCCCTTATATCTATTTTTGTTATTTGAACTTCAGGACAGGGGACTAAGTCCTTGAATTTTGTAATGGCTGCCTGCAACATTTTTCTCATGTTGCTGGCAGCCCAATGAGAGTGCTCGCTCACGCAGGAGTCTGACTCCCACAGGAGCGAGATGGCACACGGGGAAAAAACATCCCTGGGCTAATCGGAACGCTCTATTGTTTAAATTGGCAATCCTGCAAGACTCTCACGGACCCAACCGTCCGACTATACAAATATTTTTAACCTTAATTTCTCAAAAACTACTGAACGGATTTACATCAAATCACAAAAAGCAGAATCTGTGTATCAGGTTCTAGCTTTCCGCCAAATTTGTTGTAATTCTGTTTAGCAGTTTTTGCTGTAGCCCATCTGAAGAAGTGTATGGAAAATGCATGGAGATTTTGCATTTTGGGACCCCCCTTTTTTCTTGCTCCCCGCTTGACGGATCACCCCAAAAATTTCCATGCATAAACGTTTTTTTTTCCAAACACTTGAAGGGTAAGGAAAGAGAGCATGTGTTTGGGTCAACTGAAAGATCTTAATTTTCAAGAGGATTTTCGTCAGGATTCCAAATTAGGATCTGAAGAAAGTAGAGCAAGGAGATACTGAATCATAATATTTTTTTTCACACTGCACTAAGCATTATGTAATGTGGCACCTAGATGCTAAGCTAGCAGTCATGGATATTGGAACCTTCCCAAGTCATGCCCTTTTCTTTTCATTGATATCGTAAATATAAAATGGTTTGCACTAAGTGATGAGATAATACAATTAATTAGATTTGTACATTTTTAGGAAGCTATAGATTGACCATGCATGGACATGTGAGATATAATTATTCAACCAAACGTCCTCTTGTTTAATTTCTATAAGGATCGTGCACATCGTATTGGTCAGAAGAAGCAAGTGCGAGTGTTCCGACTAATCACTGACAATACAATTGAAGACAGAATTGTAGAAAGAGCAGAGATTAAACTGAGACTTGACTCAATTGTCATACAGCAAGGTATTTAATGATTTTAAATATGAAATTTACAACAGTAAATTATGTTCTTTTTAAGTGTTTAAATGATGTTAAAATAAGGGGGTACGTATTAAGGGTGGTGGAAGCTGTTTTTATGTATGTTGTTTGGAGGAGTAACTTTCCTAGAACTGTTTAAAAAAATGGTGCAATGTATATATTTTCTAAGCGATGCACACCCTTTTCTTATGAAGTGATGCACTCTAATTATGGACTCTTTATTAAACTCTTTCTTTTGTTATATGCTAAAAGCACTGCTGATCTAAGGTTGAGTCGGAAGTAAAACAATCTATTAATCTGTTTTATATAGTTTAGTTCTGTAGTAGCTGCGACGTGAGGAGTCAGCCCGGTGGGCCTCTCCGTTCAGACGTTGGGCAGCAGTCCTCCTCTGGTGCAAGAGTGCAGTCCTGCGGGTCTCCCTGCGGCGTCGGATGCGAATGCAGCGGTGGACTTGTCTCCGGGTCGACACCACTCCACACTGCAGTCCCTAGTTGCGTTAGAGGTTGAGTCGACATCGTCCCAACGCCGGTCAATGGAGGCTTCATCGGCACTCCGATGCAGCGTTGTCTCAACTTCGTTCAATGCTGGAGACTTCATTTCTTGCTTCCTTAATGATTCTCCCCCTGTTCCCCCCTCCAGTGTTGCTTGAGTGTTCTCCCGAACATGGGGATGCAGAGCAGTTCCCCGGACGTCTTAGGGCTGTGCAACCATTCGGCCAGGGTGGACAGGTTAGCCTGCAACCGTCCCCCACTTATGACCTCCTGTCACCCCCTAGAATGGCCACGGAGGCCAGTGCAGCTTTTGCATGAGTGGTTCGTACGGCTGCAGACAACTTACAGCTCCAGCCTCCTTCTATCTCTCTGCCTTCCGATCTCTTGTTGGATCTGCTCCATCAAGGCAATGCAGATATCGAGACCTTACTACCATTGGGCAGGTCGTTGTACGACATTCTGCTGGGGACTTGGGCGAGGCCCTCTTCGGGGGACCATGTGGATCGTGCTATCGCACATCGTCATCGCCTGGCCCCAGATGACCCTGTCTGTCTGTCTCTACATCCTAGGGCTCAAGGGCTAGGTGCCAAGGCAGCCTCAGGTTCTCCGCCCTCAACCTCCCCCTCTCATTCTTCCACCCACGAAGGAGTCTCGCTAGTTGTAGTCATGCAGTCGACACATATTTGCATCTGCGAGCTCGGGTCTTCGGTCCTTGAACACGTCCTGTGTGTTTCCACGGGCTACTTTCGCCCTTTGAGATTTGGTAGAGCGTCTCCTTCCATCCCTTCCGGATAGCCCTCGAGCAGAATTATCCTGGGTGCTCCAAGATGGTCGTGAGCTGACCCAGTTTTCAATTCGTTCTGCCATGGACACTACTGATTCTGTGGGACAGGCGATGGCCAGGTCAATTCCTTTGCATCGCCATGCTTGACTAGGGGACAGCACATTTCCTGACAATGTTCAGGAGTGTCTCCGAGATTTGCTCTTTGATGGGGCTCACCTTTTTGACAGCCATGCGGACTCAGCCATCCAGCATTTTATGTCTCTGTTTCTGTGACTAGCTTTGTCCTAGTCCCTGGTTGAGGCCTTTTTGTTGCTTTGGCTGCAGTATTGTTACTTTTTTTTCTCTGTTATCCGTGTCTGGCTTCAAGCTTTTATTTCACAGACAGCCGCTCCGGCTGGGCAGCTGTTTTGGGCAATTATTGCTTTTTTATGGGGATGTGACTTACCCTTTGTGGGGTATTCGTTGGTTATCATACAGCCCTTCTACTTTGCCACAGGATGTTACTGTGCAATGTTCCAAGTTCTTCCTGGTTAGTGTAGATCCTTTCTGAGGATCCTCGTGAAGTCCTTCTTGGATCCTGCTTCTTCTTCCCCCTTGGGGAATTGTTCTATTATCCATGCTATGAGCTATGGCGATATGGTTTTGCCTCTTCATGCTCTGCCCCCTGTGTTCGTAATTCTTCCCTGGTACGGAATCCACAGGGGCAGCATCTCCTTCTAGGAGCCTGGGTGTTTGTATTTTACAGGGGTCCGTAGTTCTCTCCTGCCTTTGTGACTGCAGACTTCTCCAGAGTCTTGTGGAATTTACGCCACAACTGGTTCGTCTGGCGTTTTTCCCGTCTTGTATTTTTTGCCTTGACGGTCTTTCACGCTAACCTTTTTCACAGCGATGCGGACTCAGCGGTCCAGCATTTTATGTCTCTGTTTCAGTAACAAGCTTTGTTCTAGTCCCTGATGAGGCCTTTTTGTTGCTTTGGCTGCAGTATTGTTACTGTTTTTCTCTGTTATCCGTGTCTGGGTTCAAGCTTTTATTTCCCAAACAACCGCTCCAGCTGGGCAGCTGTTTTGGGCAATTATTTTTGACTCCTCTGCCTATGAGCTAGTCTCAAGAGGTGCTCCCTTGCTTTTTTATGAGGATGTGACTTACCCTTTGTGGGGTATTCATTGGTTATCATATAGCCCTCCTACTTTGTCACAGGATGTTACTGTGCAGTGTTCTAGGTTCTTCTTGGTAAGTGTAGATCCTTTCTGAGGATCCTCGTGAGGTCCTTCTTGGATTGTTCTTCTTCTTCCCCCTTTGGGAAACCTTCCCTGGTACGAAAACCACAGGGGCAGCGTCTACTTCTAGGAGCCTGGGTGTTTGTACTTTACAGTGGTCCGTAGTTCTCTCCTGCCTTTGTGACTGCAGACTTCTCCAGAGTCTTGTGGAATTTACGCCACCACTGGTTCGTCTGGCGTTTTTCCCGTCTTGCATTTTTTGCTTTTTCGGTCTTTCACGCGTTTCGCTGTATTTCTACCCCTGTTTTGTCTGGGTTGGCTGTCTATTCCAGCAGCCAGTGTCTTTCTGTTCTATTACCGGAACAGTTTCTGTCCTAATTCAATTTTGGCTCTGTCTGTGCATACGCATTGGGTACGGTCACAGTCACCGGGTGCCTGCTGGCCCGGCTTATGCCACGGCTTGTCCTTCCCAGGGTGGATTCTACTCCAGCCGTGTTGCTAACCATTGCTTACGCCCCTCTTTTCCGGCGCACTTCCCATGAAGCCTTCTTCCCCATTTTAGACAGGCAAAGTGTCAGGATCCTCTGCTCATGGCCTCTGACACCTTACCCTTACAAGTCTCTTGTTTTGAGTGGCTCCTGGTCATTTATACTATGTGTGTACAGGGTTGTTCCTGTATTTGACTATGTCTGTATATAAATTCTATCTTATGGCATGGGTCATGCCCCACTATGGTTCGCCACAGTCCTGTTGGTACCTATTGTGTGGGCTGCTGTCTTTATCTAGGCATGCTCTTCGGGTATCCCTTGCCCTTTTTCTAAAAAAAAAGATAATACATACATAATAATAAAAAAATATTTAATATATATATTTACCATTTGTAAACTTTATTTCGATCAAAAGATCATAAAAGTCGCATAAAATACATTTAGACAGCTGATAAAAACATTAAAAAACAAATAATTTAAAATGGACCAAGACAGAGTATAAATAAAAGCAAGACATTATTTGAGACTAAGACGCTTGATCCACATTGCTTGTAAAAAACGTGAAACAGCAAAAACTACAACAGTTCTTGTATCACTAGCTAAGATACGATGGGCTTCAATACATCTTGTGAATCCTAGACTTTTACATAAAGGAATAAGCCAGTATTTCCTAGGAGCTCTATATGCAACACAGAGAAATAATACATGTATTAAGGACTCAGTCGACCTTCCACAGGCTGGGCAAGTTGTTTCTGCGTTTTTTGACCAGTTCTTGGTAAAATCCCTGAGTGGTAAGGTGCCCAACCTGAATTGAATGTATAATTTCCTCGCCAAAGGTGGACACAATTCATTCAGGAAAGGCTCAAAGATATACTGGTCTTTAATAGATAAAAATTGTCTTGAAAGACTGCCGAGTGTTTTACTTCCCTGTAGTACACTTAGCCTATACTGTCTATATATATATATATATACACGAGCATCCATCACAAGGTTGGCTTGAAAGCTGCAGAATACTTTTTAAACACACAACCCATGAATAGATATTTGCACAACAAAATGCTTTTGACAATGATTTCTACCTGCTTGGAGAATAACTTTTTTCTGTTCCAAAACCAGGTTTTTCAACAGGTCAGAGGTGTTGCTATGGGGGCCTGCTTCTCTCCGAGTTACGCCTGTTTACACATGGAACTCTGAGAGAAGCAGGTCCTGATGGCAAACAATGGTGACACTTTGAACACATGGGTTCTGTGCTGGTATAGGTACATAGACGACCTTTTTTAATCTGGAGAGGCACAGAGCAGTGTGCACAACAATTCATTGAACAACTGAATATTAACAATTTGAACCTCATATTTACTGCCCAAATCAGCAAGAAAAGCATTTTCTACCTGGATGTGGAAGTCTTTGTAAGTAACAACAAATTGGAAACAAAACTCCACAGGAAACCCACGGCAGGTAACGCAGTCCTACATGCACATAGCCATCATCCGCCACATTTAATCAAAAGCATCCCCTTTGGGGGGATGCTGCGGATTCAAAGAATATGTAGTTCTGACAGGGAATGCATACAAGCACAACATGAGTGCAGAGAGAGATTCCTGGACAGGGGTTACTCTGAAGACACACTTAACAATGTCATGACCAAAGCTAATAAAACACAGAGGTCTGTGGCACCAAGGAACAAGTTGTTACCTATAATAGTCAGGATCAACCCACACAGCTAATACTGACTTACAATAAGCAACACAAAACCTTGCGCAGGATCATCAATAAAAGCTGGCCCTTAGTGTGCAATGATCCTGTACTAGGGAAAGAATTGGTTAAGTCCCCCAGCATTGCTTTCAGGAAGGCGCGTTCTATGAGCAACTCTCTTGTCAGAAGCAGCCCTGAAACTAGACTAACCAAAACATGGCTTAACAGTAGGACGGGTTTCCTCAAATGTGCATCCTGTAAAGCATGCAAATATGGTAGCAATACATCTTCATACCAGATGCCCTTTCAGCCTAAACCAGTTAAAATCACCAAAGCTCTCAAATGCAAGACTGATTATGCGGTATATGTGCTGGAGTGCTCATGTGGCCTGCGGTACGTGGGGAGTACGAAACTGCAGGTGCACAAACGAGTGCTCCAGCACATCAGAGCTATCACTAACTGTGACGCCGCATATCCGGTGGCAAGACACTTCAAGGAGAAACATGAGAATAATTTGTCACACCTGAAGTACTTTGTCATCGATACGGTCTTGCCTTTGAGAAGGGGTGGCAACCGTGAACAACTGCTAAGACGAATGGAGACCAGGTATATCTTAGAGTTGGACAGTAAGGCACCCCAGGGGTTGAATGCAAGTGAGGACTTTTTTACCTGTCTATAAAAAATATTTTTTCCACTTGCATGATATATTCTGGATCAGTCAGATTGTCGCCTCCCGACACATTTGTTAACAAAAATAGTATTTTAAAAAAAATGTTTTTGCACTTTTACACATCCAATCACGGCTGTGATTCGGATCAGTGTAAATAATTGTATATTTTGCACTAACACTATGCACTTCTTTTCCCACAAGTAAATCATATGACCCACTTTGGCAGGATGTATAAGTATATTTTTTGCAATGCAATAATTTTGTCGCAATTATTCCTTGCTGCTACCAACATGAATCAGCATTTAGGCTTGATTTAAGTTGTGGGCGACAGAGCTATATATAATGACCATAATCATAACTTTTGACTGTCAGGATTGGAAATGCTATTGTGCTGCTAATTTTGCTGGGTCATATGTATTGGTTTTATTGGAGGAATTTTTTTAGCTCAGGATTTTAGCATTTATATCAGATTTTATTAATACTATATTTTGTACTCAGGATATTTATTTATGTATTTATAAATATTTATTGAGTTTGCGTTATTTGCACTATGATATTCATCATTGTACTGTAATGCATATCGACATATATTGCATTGTTTCAAATTTTACACTTAGGACAGTATGTTGTCTATGTCTATGATTACCTGTGGGCGTGTTTTCACGTGTATTGAGCACTAGCACTTTAAAAAGCTAAAGAAACTCTCCATTAGCGTATCATGTGATCAAGGCCTCTGCGAGGCTGAAATGCGTAATGGCGGTGGTGCGGGCGTTTGAAAATAAATTTCTAATTTGCACCGATATCTGGGTCTGTCTTCGTCTTTCCAGAGGATCGTGGGGGGTGTACGTAACCATGCGCTTTATAAACTTCCATAATAATAATATATTTATATATTTTTATATATATATATCTATATATATATTCACTGAAAAAAAACATAGGTTTCACACACGTTATAGTTAGGAATTAGCATTTAAAAAACCTTGCATATTCACTGAAAAAACCATAGGTTTCACACACGTTATAGTTAGGAATTAGCATTTAAAAAACCTTGCAAATTCACTGAAAAAACCATAGGTTTCACACAAGTTATAGTTAGCTGTACATTTCACTCGTAAAAAAACAATGAAATTCCACGTTATAGTTAGTGCAGGCAACTATAACTCACGCGACCGCAATCCTCTGCTAATGACATATGTGTCTTTATGAAAAAAAAATATTTGTACTATATGTATAGCTAAAATTTAATGGAAGAAGACATGGGCAAATAAGTGTCTAAATACAGTATTAGCATCAGCAGAGGATTGCGGTCGCGTGAGTTATAGTTGCCTGCACTAACTATAACGTGGGATTTCATTGGTTTTTTACGAGTGAAATGTACAGCTAACTATAACTTGTGTGAAACCTATGGTTTTTTCAGTGAATTTGCAAGGTTTTTTAAATGCTAATTCCTAACTATAACGTGTGTGAAACCTATGGTTTTTTCAGTGAATTTGTACGTTTTTTTAAATGCTAAGTTACTTTACGCCGTTCGTGCCGTGCGCGCCCACTTCACGCAGTTCGTTCCCTGCGCGCACGGTGCGCTTCGCGCACGTGCGCGCACAGTGAGCACGCGGTGCGCTTTGCGCACCGCACGCCCACTTAACGCAGTTAGTGCCTTGCACGCACGGTGGGCACGGTGTGCTACGCGCACCGCGTGCCCACGTTACGCTGGATGGGCCATGTAATCACGATGCCCTTCGCGCACCGTCCGCACACGGAGGACATATTATGCGCTTCGTTGTGAAAGGTTTTCTATTAAATGTTCACAATTGTAATATGCCATGCTCAAAAGGTGCCCTGCTGGCACCTTTTGCACACGGGGGGGGGGATAATATGGATTTTTTTTTTTTTTAATTTATTTTTTACCGTACACGTACGGTAAGCGGATTCGGCGTTTTTTCAGAAAAAATAAAAAAAATTATTTTTTGGCCTTGGATGGCCTTCTGGCACACCTT
This sequence comes from Triturus cristatus, assembly GCF_964204655.1. Lineage (NCBI taxonomy): Eukaryota > Metazoa > Chordata > Amphibia > Caudata > Salamandridae > Triturus > Triturus cristatus. Next base: position 955,161,371 of record NC_140588.1, on the reverse strand, counting down.
AACCAAGGGTAGGTGGTTAGGAGCTGTCTAGCCTGCCCCCTTTTAATGATATCCAACTTTGTTTTTCATCCCCCCCTCAGAGTGCGAGAGAGAAAATGGCGGCCGACACTTCCTGGTTTCGACCGATTCGAATGTTTACTAAGATCTAACAGCCAATCAGAATCGCGCTCGCGCACGGCACCGTACGCGTACGGTAAGCTTACGGTGCACGCTCGGAGCGCGCTTACAGATATATATATTGATTTAAATGCTATTTTCTCAGGAACTACTGAACAGATTTACACCAGACCTACAAAAGGCACTTCCTTGACCTGAGGACTACCTCTCTGCCAAATTACAAGTAATTCTGTTCAGCCGTTCGGGCTGTAGCTGTGTCTAAAGGTCCTATGGAAAAATGCATGGGGAAAACGCCTTTTGGGACCCCCCTTTTTTCTCAGCCCCCGCTTGACGAATCCCCCCGAGACTTTCAGGGTAGGAGCGGAGCGTAGCACCCCATTAGTTTTGAAAATTTCGCGAGGATTCGTCGACCGGCGCCAAAGTTATTCCAAATAGAATGTTGCGGATTTCCTATGGAAACAGGGTCCTAACTATAACTACCTACTGGCGACCGCCAGTAGGTAATATCTGTATATATATATATATATATATATATATATATATATATGTGTGTGTGTGTATATATATGTGTGTATATACAGACATCCATGTACATATGTTTTCATGTAAAACTGGGAGAGGGTACACATCTATGGTTGTGGAGTATCCGAGGTTTTCTAGCCCTAGATTGGGCACCTCTTTTCTCTTTCTCTTCCTCCCTCTCTTTCTTATCAGAGCGAGTCTTGGGTGGGGATCCGACTTCTGCCGGTCTCCTTTCACCTACATGCTTCTGTGTCTTCTGCTGACGCTGCTGTATTTCTTGGGCTTTTGTTTATGTATAGTGTGGCCCCTATGGTCCACACTGTCTGGTATGTGTGTCCCTTTCTTCTCAGATATATATTTCCTTGTGGTCAAGGGTTTTCTATCAGTACATGGATGACATTCTGTCCTATGCTTGTCATTATGGGCATTCACTGTTGTGCATGCTCCTTTGTGCGCTCTGACCTGGTCATACTTGTTGTCCTTTCCCCAGGACTTGATTTTTTGTGGATCCTTGAGATCCTGCGCACAGTTTTTTGCTTCTCTTTTGATTGCAGAAACTTATGGATTTCTTGCCATTGGGCACTGGCCTTCTGGTACCTGTACCTTCCTGTCGTGGAAGGTGCAAGTTTCATTGTGTCTTATACGGACTGTAGTGCCATTGCCTTTCTTTGTTCACCCCTCCTGTCCCTTTTTTTGGGGTTGATGGGTCTGGTGTCAGCCCTGCTGGCACTGCTGTTCCCCCCTGTTGTAGTCAGTCGTTATGGATGGACCACTTCCTCTAGAACTTGGTGGGTTCAGTCGCAGACCCTCCTCCTATGGTGGTATGGCTTTGGTATCTATTCTAAGTTAAGGAATCTGTGGCTAGATGTCTCCATCAGGTGAACGAGTTACTTACCTTCGGTAACAATGTATCTGGTAGAGACACAGTCTAGCCGCAGATACCTTAACGCCCACCCATCCTCCCCGCTCTGCGAGGACCTTTCAGGTTGGGTTCGTACCTACTGCGTTGTCTGCCAGTGGTCTCTGTCTTCCCATGTGTTACCCTTCTTCTCATCCGTTCCAGGCCCGGATGTCCTGTTCTGTATTGCCTAAGGCTTCTCCACCCAGTCCTGTCATGCAGTGGTGGTCTCCCTTATCTATCCACCCTCCTGCACACTTGCCCCTCTGATTTAAGGGGCAAGTGCTCTGCACTCTCCCTTCAGTTCCTTACACTTTGAAGTGTTTTTCTGACATGCAGTCTGCTGTTCCTGTCATTCTTTTCATTATTGTCGTTGTGTCAAAGAATTTCATTCTGTGTTTTTGCACACTGTTCCCACACTCTCATAGTTTTCCTGCTGGCTCCATGTTGTGGCGCGGAAACGTTTCACCGTAGAAAACTGAGGCCAGCGCGACGGGAGGGACTTATATGGCTCCTCTGACGTCACATCTGTGGACGACGTCAGGGTGAAGCCATGCGACTCCGTCCCCTGGCACGCAGATGGACTGCTGAAGATTCCCTGGATCCTGACTGACATATGGAGGATATCCGCAGTTAAGGAATCTGCGGCTAGACTGTGTCTCTACCGGATACATCGTTACCAAAGGTAAGTAACTCGTTCAACAGGACCATGTCAACGGGAGCAGTGCAGTGTGCATGGCCTGCTCCCCATTCCTTGTCTGAGGGAAAGTGGGGTGCATACCACCATCCCTGCCCGCACAGACATGAGTAGGAGAATATGGATGCCAGCTCGTGCATCGGCTCTGAGCAGTTTCGGCTGGGCAGAGGGCTGGACGTGCCTTACGGGCTTGGGCTCCCCAAGTGACCCTTGGTCTTCCAGGAAGTGGGTGCTTCACAGAGAAGCAGGGGCACCTAGGTTCTCTAAAAAAAAATTAGTATGTGAAGCCGATCAAAAAGAAAAAGAAAATCACCCTGGGTGGAGGTCGCCTATCAAATATGCAAGCCTCTTGGCATGAAGTACCACACAAGCCTGTGGGGTACTCTGAAAAAAGCAGGAAGGGCATGGGCACCAGCATTGTCAAATCAAATATTTATGGGGCTGCCAGGAATGCAACAGCCTGATAGGATTCCTCACAAAAGCTTTTCCTAAAATTGCGCCAAGTCTCATAAGAGACTATTGTAGGAGTCTGGCTTAGTATATGGTGCACACTTATCTAAGTGAAGCACCTTGCAGTAATCCAGGCAACCCTTATGGTGACTTTAGTGGTCTTAGACAACCATAGAAAGATCTCCAAGTGGTAGCTGTGGAGCAGCCTTCAGGCTTATCAAGAAGGAGTCTTAAGCAGCTTGTTTTATCAGATCTAATCATGTAGTGTAGGTTAAACGAAAAATATGTCTATTTGGTACACAACACTCACTAACACATTGGTATATCTCCTACCCGGAGAAATCAACACAAATACACAACAATAGGTAAGTAAGCACAATACACAGGTCTCCAGGGGTAGACCAAACTGTATACTAACAAAATGGAATGCAAACTGCGACCAAAGTCGGAACTTGGACCAGGAGATTCAGAAGAGCTGGGGACACAAGGAACCACCCAAGGTAAGTACCCAGGAACTCCACGGAGGCTGGGTGCAGGGTGGAAACACAGCCACCTGCTCAATAGAATTCGACGGGAAAGTTGTGGTTGCAGTTTTGACGAAAAAGGACCCTTCCCAGTGGACCCTGAAGAAACCCTTTGGAAGACAGACGGTTGGAGAGTCACCCCACCTGTGGTTACCCTAGAAACCAGGATACCTACACCCGGGAAGCCTGGTGCATAGATGCGAAGTGACGTCGGACACCGCCATAGACCACAATGGAGGACTTCAGAAAAGATGCAGCTGGCAAAGACTGTGCAAGAGTCCGGTGGAATCCAAAAGTGGATTCCTGAAGAAGAGAACCTACAAGCGGAGGGGACAGTGTCTATGCCACTCTGGAGTGACCGGGAGGCACGAAAGAGCAATGCCCGCCTATGTCGGTAGGTTCAAGAGTGATGACGGTGAACTTATTGCTGCAGCTGTGAGGACCATGCGGTACTGAGGAAAACCAGGAGCCATGCACGAGCTGTCCCATGTAAGAAGTCAAGAGACAGGGGGTCGGTGTCCAGCCTGAGGATCTCAAGCAGCTCACCAAGAAGGAACGCCCATGGTGCAGAGGATGCAGTGAAAGTCCTGTACTTGGCAGGAAGAGTTGCTGGAGCTTCCTATAGCCTGAAGATCCCAGGAATGCAGAGCCATAATGCCTTGGCAGCGATAATTAGACATGGTGCGCAGGGATTCGGTCCCAGCAGTTCCGATGATGGATACTGGCCTCCAAAGTGCAGAGAGAACAGGTCAGGCTCAAGGGACAACGGAAGTGCAGAATAACCACCTGTGTTGCTGAGCCTTTCGAAGTCCGAGGATACTCCATGTTGGTTTCTTGCCAGAGCGGGAGCCAAGCGCTCCCTGAACTGGTTCAAACCGGATTAGGTAGGAGGGCACCAAATGTGCTCTTCAAAGCAATCTGGTGGCGTTGGCAAGCCCCCTCCCCTCCACCCCAGCCCAATACACTAAGTCCTGTCTTAGAGGTGGTCAAACCTCCTTGTGACAGGAAACCTATTGTTATTCCTTCCCCTGCTCAGGCTCAGCTCAGCAGCAGGAGGGCAGAATCATTTCTGGTATTAGCAGCGGTATTAGCTTGCTGGTAGACCCTGGATGGCTGTTACCGGGAGTACTGGGGGCTTTCCGTGGGAGACCCCAGTGCATGGAATCCTACCCCAACACTGGTAACGGTGTTGAGGTATGATTCCATCATGTTTGATACCAAATATGCCCAGGTTATGCACAGCCACTATATAGTTAGCCGTCGTGTAATGACAGATCACCACTATATGTATTAAAATGGCTGGCCACTCTTACAAAGTCTGGAGAATCGACTCCGGGGTTTGTAGGGGTGTCCTGCTCATGCAGGGTCATGCACACACTTATAACTTAGCACTCTGCCTTCAGGATTGAAAGGCTTGCCTTAGGGGTGACCTATAGTTTTTAAGTGTAGTGACCGCAGATATCAGAAAACATATATATGTCGTAAGTGGTGCTAGCACCAGCTTACACAGGCTGCAATGGCAGGCCTGTAGTCACAGTTTGAGTGGTCTCTCATGGGTGGCACAATACATGTTGCAGCCCATGGGAGACCTCTGATGTACCTATGCCCTGTGTACCTTAGTACCATATACTAGTGACTTATAGGAGTACACCAGTAGCCAACTGTGGAGGGACAGAAGTACTTAGCGTAGTCAATTTAGGGAGGAAGCACAGTGACTGAGGACCGGATAAGCAGGATCTCAGTCAGACTAGTCAAAAACACATTGACGCCAGGCAAAAAAGTGGGGGTTATCATGCTAGAAGGATCCTACCCTCCGACAACTATATATTTATGACCCTGGGACAGGGTGCTGGTATCTTTAAGCACTACTGGAGGTTTGACTTTTGCTTAGAGTCTTTGAAGTGGGGGACCCCTTTTCATTAGTCATAAGGCTGCACTTGATGCTTGTGAATAGTAGAAGCAATTCTCATGCACATGTTTTACTGAAAGTGATAAACTTAATTGACAATGATAAAGTTTGAAATGAATCATTATGGACCTCATTTAGAAAGCAATTTTACGGTTGAATAGGTCAAATTGGATCCTTTGTGACCGCAAAGTGGCATTTTGAAATGTTCAAGACCCATGTTCAAACTTATTTGTATTCATAAACAAGCATAGAAATTAACGACTGATTATTCTCATGTATGGTACAGTGAAAAAACAGATTGAACAGATATCAAGCACACGTAAATCTATGTTAATATTTTGGTGCATTATTTCATTTGAAAATTACAAGCTAATTAAGGAAATCCTTGCATTTTTGTCTAAATATTCCTATAGTGGCAAATTTCACTTTTCTGTGCCTGTTCCTTGATGAATATGCCTAGGGTGCTAGCCCAAATATGCTACAGCACAAAGGAGACATTCTTCATATATATTATTGCAATGCCATATGAGCACTTTATATACTAAGGATGCAGCATTTGAGGAAAAACCATATTTAGACTAAAAGTTACATTTCTTGCCCAAGAGATGCATTTGTGCAACAACAGAACATCTGGTGAATACCTCTAAGCTGAACTTTCTAGTGCACATTATTTCAGCCCATCATTTAGGCTATTGATATTTTATAGAACAATAAGAAAACCCATCTGCACTGTGCTTTGTCTTTTCATAACTGGAGACCATTGGATTGTGACTTCAAGACACGCTATGATCAACAATAGAACTTGTAATTCTAACTGTCATCCCCAATCCCTTCTCCTTTGTGCCACCCTACACTTCCTATCCAGAAGTATCGATCACCCACCCAGAGTACCTCACCACTCGAGCCAAGGAGTAAAAGCACCATTGATCCATCCTTTAAAAGAGCACCACACTAACATATAACTCTTGTGAGGGTCCTAGTAGTTACCTCAGAAGCCCCTAGTCAAAGGAAGCAAAGGCAGAACCTTCACAATCTTACCTTTTGCAAGAAATCCAGTGAAAGCAGCTATGGGTTAAGTTCACAAAACACTCTCCAGTAGGGTACAGTACAGCACCTCAATCAACGGTAGGTAGATAGGTCATACAGCTGGATCTGCAGTTCTTGACAGGGCCTGGAGGTCAATCCCAGTCTTGTCTTAGAGGCAGAACTATCCACTTACAATCAGATTCCTCATCAAGCTTGCTGTTCAGGTACACTATTCCAGCTCTGGAGTTGTAATGATGCCTGACCCATCTGTTTCTGTTTTAGTCTAGCCTAGCCTCATCGAAGATTTTGAATTGTGCTGGGGCTCCCAGTTTTGTGAACTTGGGCAAGCAGTCTTGTGTTCTTCCACTCAATCCCATCCTGCCTCAGCATTGTTGATAAGAGAGATTTCAACTTATGCAGAACTTTTAGTTAGGATAGAGGAGCATCTAATCAAGATGTTCTGCATGTATCTTTTTAATAGCTTCCAGAAACAATTTCTTCTGCCTTCCTGCCAGGTTGGTGTAGTAACAAAATAACATGATACGGGAGGAATCATGTTCTGTTTCTCTAAGTCTGCTCAATGCTCTCACCAAGTTGTCGCTTTCTTTATGATTAAGTAATCTGTTTATCAGTGGGCTTTAGCAAACATCTAAATTAGAGTGCTGCACCAGGACTTTGGTACACTCTGCCATGAAGCAGAGTGACAATTCCTTTGCAGGTAGTAGATTGTACAGCCAAGTCTCGAGGAGATTCTCAAGGTGAGACCCTTCTGCTCCCACTGAGATCCACACAGTTTTCATGTTATTGTTTCATGCCTCTCCTGCACGTCCTCAACTCTTTTTCCATGTGGCTTCCAGAGGGCATGATAGATGCAATTTGTCATTTGTATCCTCTACAAAGAGATAAAGCTCTCACTTCCCATCGCCCTCTGGAAGGCATTGCTGACCTCTTTGAGCAGCAAGATTACATCAGAGCCAGCTTCTCTGATCTTTATCTCCAAGGAGGATAGAGTCTTCTTCTTGATGGCTTTTAGTATGAGCACATGGAGAAGTCTTCAATTGCAGGTTCTTTTGTCGACTCCATTTAGGTTGGCATATTCATCCAATTTTCCCTGGCGGGGCATCAGGCCGCCATTTTCTCCTGCCATTCTGAAAGGCCTGATGAACAGTGCTTGGGCAGCAACTCAAATTCTGATTGAACCCCCCTGGATATAGAAGTTGGGCAGTCAACAAAGCATCCCATTTCCAAATATATGGAATAGCAGCTGCACAGCACAGTCTCAGATAGACCACCAGTCCAAAATCCAGTCTCACCACTCACCTTTGCAGGCTTGGAATAGTGTCCTGACATCTTAAGTGATTCAGCAGAACACTAGCAGGCCTTCACTACCAACCTGGCTGCCACTTGCTTGCACTGGCCCCCACCCTGCCCCTGTTTTTGTAAGATCCCTGTGCCCCTTTGAGGATAGGGGAGCAGGGCATCACAACAGAGGGGGTGCCATATACCATATCCTCCAGCACTGATGCAAGTTCTGCAAGCATCGATAGATAACTCCAGGAGTGCTGAGCCCAAGCTAACATTAGCCACATTCTGCCAGTAAGCGCACCATGGCAGCTTTTCACAAGATTCTCAAGCTCGCCACAATGTCCAGCAGTGCCACCAGATTCTAAGGCCCTTCATATGTCTGATGACTGCATGGCCAATCTGCTTCTGCCGAAGCCGTTAGCATCTCATTTCAGGCATCTCATTTCAGGTAGTATACGGGGTTACGAAGAGGAGTCCTGCCATTGAACCGGACTACTCTTAATGCTTGCCATGTCTGTGGCCTGATTAGCCGACTCCTCTTGAATTGTTCTCGAGACATGAACGCCCTCCAAGCAGGGGTCTACCTATCCATGCCCCTTGTGCTGTCCTAGTGTCGTGACCCTGTCCACAGACCCCTGCTTTAGCCAACACTGGCAGGCCCCCTATTGATGAGGTGTGTTGGGCGTTAGTGTTTCTAGTCACTGACTAACATGGAGGGAAACTTTTCTGAAATGTACCTCTGGTCCTCTGTCGCTGGATTAGAACTCCAGGCAGACAAGGGAGAGGGGCTCTAATCTTTGCCAAGCCCTCACTGTTAATCCTACGAGCAACCAGCTTGGAAGATGGGCATTAGGAGCAGCAGATGCTCAGTCGCCACCACTCCTGATGGCAAGGTAGGTATTTTTATTTTGCCTTTTAGGATTTTTAAGCACTAAAAGGAGTATTGTTCCTAGAGCATTACAAGAGTGCGCCTCCCTTTTTACCCCGCAGCTATTCTTAAGTATTTCTAGCATTGAACAAGGTGTGTAGCGCGTTCTTATTTGAGGTAGTAGTGTGTTTGGACGATGGTTGTTTTTAACATTATTGCTCTCAATGGTGCAATTTCATTCTGCCTTAACTATGAATTTTGCTTCTAAAGAAAACAAATATGTGGAATATTTAATAATGTGTTTTACTGAATAGCATTGTTTCTGGAGAGAGACGTTTTCTAAAGGATACTTATCCCTGCAGTTTAATAATATGTAGAAATAGCCTTATATCACGGACATGGCTGCTAGAAACCAATAGAAAGTGTTTGCCTGAAGTTGCCATAAGATGTCATAATGTACAGTCACCTTGTTGTTGACGACAGAATATCCAGCTCCTATAAAAGGAAGACATGTGACTCTGACTTTAGTTTCTTTTTTCTTGGTTCGAGAGATGGCATATTTTTTCTGACCGCTTTTTTGACATTTCAAAATTCAGTGTCTTTTTGAATTCTTTCCCCACAGGCACGGTCACTTTTACCCCAATTTTGTTTCCCTATAACAACTGCCAAACAGGGGTAAGCACAACTTTCATCGGACTTCTTGTCTTCCCCAGAGGTTGCGCTTGAAATCTCTTATTTTTATTAATGATTAGGCGAATGGCATATAGAAGGGCCCGTAATAAAATTACGACCCAAATAAGGACGTAAAAGGGTCAGAGGAAGGATGAATATTTGCGGGAGGTGCAGAAAGTTATGGATCTGGAGTATATGTGCATATCTCTCGCCAGAGTCAGGAGAGGCCTGAGTGGCTACTTAACAAAGGATGAATATATGTTGTTACTACGCATGCTTTACATCACATGCCACTACAACGCGGTCCTTACAAAAACCGCATTGTTACATGGCGAACCATTACATTGTAAGTCGTTACCACGACTTGCTGTAGGGGGGGCGCTCGACTTAGAAATAGTATAATTTACTATTCCACTCCAGTTTGTGCAACAGCCAGGAAGGTGTTGGATTGTAAATCCAACACCTTCTGCCCCTATCGCAATTCGTTGTAACGACTTGCGATGTAATGGTTTGTGATGTAACAACGCTTTCTTTGTAATGACCGCGTTGTAATGGCATGCAATAGAAAGCATGCGTAGTAAACGCTGTTTCATGCCTATTAATATATGTCGTTACTACGCATGCTTTACATTGCATGCCACTACAACACGGTCGTTACGACTATATGCCTGTGGGAATTCACCCAAAACACATTTTAAATGGGATTGTTTAGGATATATTCTCAACAGTATATTCATATATCATTAATACTAATGGAAAATAATATGCTCTTTTTGCCCATTTACTAGTAGGAAGTCCGACATTTCGGTGCCAATTCATACAAGTATTTATGAGTACTGTGCAACTATTTCACATAATCATACATACCTTTGTGAACTGTCCCACTTGTTTCTTTGGTAAATCTCTTTATTTAGGAAGATTCTTACGTCTCGACCCCAGAGAAGTCGTTTATATTAAATGTTAACCTGTGAGTCTTTAATCACTCTGCAAATGTGTTCTTTGTTATCATCTTTAGGCAGATATTCTGATGGATCCTTCCACCTGCAGATTCCTCACCTTCTGAATATCCCAGGATTCAGACTGAATCCGGAAACATTTCAAAAGCTCTTCTTGCTGGTACAGGGCACTGGCTGCACTTCGGCACCAGAAATGGCAACCTCATGGTGCAGCTTGAGCTAAAAAGTGCCCCTTCGACATGCTGATGTCAGTTCTCTTTTTCCACACTATCAAGCACAAAAAGAAGAGACACTACGACTTTGAGCGCCACCACTTTCCTAACATAAATTTCTGTGACCCCAGCCTCCCTGCAGCCACCCTCTTCAGAGCCATCACTCATAGAGCAGCCCAAGGAGACTCCAGGCGCCTGGGGCACCTTTGGTCCCCAATGCTGATTTCGGACACGCTACCGCCCGCATTGCGAACTTCGAGGCCCTATACATGTCAGCATTCCCAGCTCCAGAAGCCAATCCTGCACCTTTTCCTCTCCATTTTTTATGTCTTTCATTGTACCAGTATCCCCTCTAGTTCTGCGGCAATTTAAGTGGGATGGGTTTGCCCAGACGTGGGTCCCTTGCTCACTGTATTCAAGCTAGCCTGCCTGATGAGGGGTAATACCCTGAAACTGGTTCCAGGATGCTTATTTCCGGTCCAGGGTGAACTTGGCTTGGCAGTTCGGGCTGGACTGTTCCCATGAGGAACAGGCTCAAGACTGATTTGCATATGGCTGGGTCTAAACTGGGGTGGCATGGTGAGCACAAGAACAACGGATTATCTACATTCCCAGCTCCGCAGTCGACGCCATAGTTGCTGCAACCTGCAAGACCAGACACCTTACACATACTAGAGTTTCCTCCACACTGTTTACGATAAGAGGCACAACCCCTCATGGAGGAGGGACAGTATATTTTGGGGACTTGGATCCCAATGAGGACCCCTGCCAGGATACTATTGACAGTGACGGGCAGTCTATAAATCTAGACTAAGATTTTGCAGGTCTCTGAGACGCTAGTGGCCTGGATACCTCGCCAGAATGAGAACTACACTCCCTAATTAGTCTACCTCCACCTGAGGTCACAACTTCTCATTCCATTGTCAAAAAAACAAAAGTGTTGCACCTTCAGCTCTCTTCCTCTGAAAAGAAGGCTAAGAACCGCTGGAAGTACTTCACACTACCACCCATCGCTTTGAGCCTCTGCTCCCTTTTAACAAAACCCTCACAGAGCCCTTTTTTACTTTGTGGGAGAAGCTCACGTCAGCTATGGCAGTTCACCAAGTTATAGCTAGATGGTACAGGTCAGCCCTGGGCGACCCAGTCCTCCTATCCTCCTGCCCATTTCCAGAAAACCTTGAGGTCCAGGCTTCATGCTCCTCTAAACTATTGCCACGTGTGTTCCTCTCCACCTCGTCAGCTAGAGAATCCAAGAAAATATCTCTAGATACATCCGTGCACCACCTGCAGGTCACAGCGACCTTGCTGATCGACATGGGATTTTCCATCATTGCGCCCTAATCTCACCTATGTTGTGCATTGGGGCAGTTTTGGCCACCACATCGTGGCGATCCTTTCCCCCCTCCACAGAAGGTTCAAGACATTAAGGCTATGATTCCAGTGTTTCAAAATGGTGAACAAGTTCCAGTTCTCATTGTCTATTGCTAGCTTTCTGAATTCTGCTAGTCACTTACTCATGCTGGCACATAAGGGCTCTCCAGTGGTGCCTACACAAGAAATTGGTTCCAACATGGCGGAGATATACACAGTTGTATCTCAATTTCTAGGGATACTGCAGTGGATGTACAGTGGTGAAGTGTGGAAGGCAACCTGTCTCAAGGGAAGCAGTTCCAACCCTCACAGACAGTGCCAACTATTATCACAGATTCTTGAACCCTAGGGAGCGGTACTCGCCTGGAGGAACTGGAGAGCAGAGTCACCTTGTGAGAGGCTCGCTTAGTATATGATGCTCACTTATGTAAGTGTAGCACCCTGCACTAAACCAAACAACCCTTATGGTGATTTTAGTGGTTTAAACAACCTTTGAAAGGCTCTCTAAGTGGTAGATGTGAAGAGTAACCTTCAGGCTTAGTCTAGGAGCAGCTCGGTTCACCAGTATCTAATCCATAGTATAGTAAAAAAAGAACCACACAGTGTACTTATAAAAATATATTTTTTACAGTCACTCACTAACGGTATACAATATCTCCTACCCGGAGATATACTGACAATGTGCACAATACTTCCAAATAGAACAATAAGCAGCACCAATACACAGTGGTCACCAGGGGAAGGCCAAACCATATATAAAAATAGTGGAATGCAAACCACGGCAGTAGATGAGACTGTGCACAGAAGGTGTAGAGAGTCAGGACCCAAGATACCACCCCAGGTGAGAGTCTAGGTACCCCACGATAGTTGTATGCCAATAGAAAACACGACTGCGTACTCAATCCTACTCATGGAACGTGTGGTTGCAGTCTTGAAGAGGAAAGACCCATCCAAGTGGACCCCGCAGAAACCCTGTGGATGATAGAAGGTTGAGGAGCCACCTCACCCGTGGATATCCTCAGAATCAGGATACCTACAACTACTGTTGAGCACAATCAAGGACTTCAGGACGAGACCGCTGTTGCAGAAGGATAAAAGAGTTGTCTGAATCCAGATGCAGGTTTGTCTCGAACAGCACCTGAAAGCAGGGGGACAGAGTCTATGCCACTCGGGAACGTCCAGGAGGTACGGAAAACTAAGGCCACTTGAGTTCAATGAAACAAGTCAGTTGATGAAGAGGCTTCAAGTACGGTGCACAGAATCGTTAGCTCTGCCAGAGCCACCGTGATGTTGAAGACAGCAGAATCTGTCTGCCCAACCAATCGCGTCAGAACAGGTGAGTTATAGCAGGGACAGACCCATCAACAGAGCCTTTTGATGTGTCTGACTCCGTTGATATGAGTCGGTTGTGGTAACCGATGTGGTTACCGTGTGATGAAGTGATGCAGCGATGCGGTGCACAGCGGTTTTGGTTGCAGGGTATTCTACGAGGGATGCTGGCCTTAACTCGGCGTGAGGACAGCTCAGGCCTCGAAGGAATGCAGAGCTTCTCAGTTGCAGTCCCGGTCCCAAAGCAAAGGAAGATGCGATCTGTCCGGCATGGTGAGCACGACTCAGCCAGGATGTCCAGACAGTCAAAGAAGAAGTGGAGTTGGATCTGAATCAAATCCCACAACAAATCTAGGGAACCACCCACAGCTAAACACTTAAGTACCTTAAGGAAAGGGCTGGGATGATTCAGGATTCCCTCACAGAGGAGGGGCTGGACAGTGGGGAGGATACTCCCATGTCCTTTGTCCAGTTTCGTGAAAGAGCAGGAGCCAACAGCTCCCTGAGCTGGTTTTAACTGGACTATCTAAGGAGGGCACCAAATATGTCCCTCAAGCAGACTTAGTGTTGCTGGCAAGTGCTCCCACCCTGCCCTGATACACCAAACCCTGTCTGGGAGGTGGTCACACCTTCCTGTGACAGGATATCTTTTGTTCTGCCTTCTCCTGCTCGAACTTGGCTCAGCAGCAGGAGGGCAGAAAGATGTCTCTGGTCAGCAGCAGCCCTAGCTCGCTGTCCGGTTCTGAAAGACTGGAACCGGGAGCACTGAGGGCCTCCCGAAGGAGCTTTACAGTGCATGAAATCATACCTCCCACACACCGTTTACACCGTTTACGGTGTGGAGGTATGATTCCAACATGTTTGATAACAAACATGACAGGGTTCGTTACAGCCAGTTTAGAGATGGTCATTGCATAATGACTCATGGCCCCTCTATAGGTTTTATGGCTGACTCACTTATAACCCCGGAGAATAGACTTCGTAGGTTATAGGGGTGACCCGCTCATGCAGGGGCACCCTCACACTTAGAACCGAGCACCCTGTCTTCAGGACTGAAAGGCCTGCCATAGGGCTGACATAGGTTTTAAGTGTAGTGACCTCAGATATAGGGAGCCTGTATCTGCCGTAAGTGGTGCCCTTGGATGGCACAATACATACTTCAGCCCATGGGGATCCCCTGATGTACATAAGCCCTGGGTATCCCAGTGCTATATACTAGGGACTTATAAGGGTACACAAGTATCCACTTTGGGATGTACCTAAGTACTTACCATAACCAATTTAGGGAAAAAAGAACAGAGACTGGGGTCCTGATTAGTAGGATCCCAGTCAGACTAGTCAGGAACAGCATGACACCAGGCAAAAAGTGGGGGTAACCATGAATGCAGATCCTACGTTCCTACACAACCCCCACAAACGTAAGGAGATGAAACTAACTTTGCTCAGTTGAGTCTTCATTTTCTAAGTGGAAATACCTGGAGAGTCCATCTGCATTGGCATGATTACACCCAGGTCTATGTTCTAATGCATAGTCCATCCTCTGTAGGGAAATGAACAAACCTCAAAAGTTTGGGCATTTCACCCTTCATCTGTTTAAGCCATAGCAGGGGCTTATGGGCTGTCCGAAAAATGAAGCGAGTGCTAAACTGGTATGGCCTCAACTTCTACAGAGCCCAAACCACAGCAAATTTCTCCCTCTCTATAGCTGAACAACGTTTCTCTCTGGGGGTCAACCTTCTGCTGATAAAAGCTACTGGTTGATCGTGGCCCTCTGCATTAAGTTGTGAATTCACAGCCCTTAACCCTATCTCAGATGCATCTGTCTGGTCAATGAAAGTTTTAGAGTAGTCAGGACTTTGCAGAAAGGGAGCAGTGCACATGGCCTGCTTCAGGTCGTCAAATGCCTTTTGACAGCTAACTGTCCACTGAACTTTTTTGGGCATTTTCTTGGATGTAAGATCATTCAGGGGAGTCATAATGGAACCATATCCCTTGATAGTACCCAGTCAGGCCCAAGAAAGCTCTGACCTGAGTCTGGGTAGTGGGAGCAACCCAGCCCATTATGATCTGGATTTTGCTCTCCAGTGGTTGAACCTGGCCTCCACCTATCAGGTGGCCCAAGTATACAACCTTACTCTGCCCTATCTGGCACTTGGTGGCCTTGATAGTGAGACCTGCTTTCTGCAGGGCCTCTAGAACATTCCTGGGGTGGACTAGGTTATCCGCCCAGGTGGAGCTAAAGACAGCAGTTTCATCTAGATATGCTGCACTATAGGCTTCCAGACATGTTAGGACTTTGTTGACCAGCCTCTGAAATGTGGCAGGTGCATTTTTCAGACCAAAGGGCATTACAGTAAATTGATAATGCCTACTAGGGGTTGAATGCTGTTTTTGGTTTGGCATCCTCAGGTAGTCTGATTTTCCCGTAGCTAGCAGTCAGGTCAAATGTACTCTAAAACTTAGCTGAGGCCATAAGCTATAAGCTAATTTACCCTCAGAATAGGATGGGCATCAGTCCTAGTGACTGGCCTCTGTAGTCCACACAAAACCTCATCTCTCTTTTTCCACCCTTGATGTGAGGTTTTGGTACCAGGACTACTGGACTAGCCCAGGGCTATCTGAAGGCTCAATGACCCCCAATTTCAGCATCTTTTGAACCTCTGATGCAGTCCATGTCATGGTCAGGTTGTCTGTAGATTTTACTCTTAACCCGAAGGCTATCACCTGTTACCAGTTCAGTGGTACAGTGGGTGATCTGACTGGGTGTCGGGGAGAACATGTGTCTGTTCTGATTGAGGTCTTGCCCAGAATCAGCTTGCTGATAGCCAGTGAGACTGCCTGCCAAGGCTACTCCATCTACTGACCCATTATCAGGGTTCTGAGAGAGGTGACCAGGGAGAGGGTTACTCTCTTCCACCTGTCCCTCATCCGTTGCCATGACAGAGCTCATGTCAGCCCTGTCCGCAAAAGGCTTCAGGCGGTTCACATGAAGTACCCTGTGGGGACTTCTTGGAGTACCCAGGTCCACCAAGTAGGTGACCTCCCCCTTTTGTTCAAGGATGGTCTGGGGGCCACTCCACTTGTCTTTGAAAGCTTCTGGGGCCACAAGCTCCAACACCCACACTTTCAGGCCTGGCTGGTAAACAGTCAAGAAAGCCTTTGGCCATGCCAAGCTTTTTGAAGTTCTTGGCTGGCCTTCATGTTTTTACTTGCCTTCCTCATGCCAAACGTGAATGCAGGCCAAGGACATAGTCCACATTATCTTGTTTAGGAGTTCTGAGAGGTTGCTCCCATCCTTCTTAAACCAGACACAAGGGACCCTAACTGGATGCCCAAACAAAAGTTAAAATGGGCTGTAACCAACCTCTTTTGAGGGACCTCTCTGTAGGCAAAGAGAAGGCAGTCTCGTTGAAACTTTCAACATGGCCATTGAATTGTGTGTGGAAGGGGATGATAAAAGTATAGTTTACTCCACACTCTTTCCACATTGCAGTGATGTAACTTTACATCAAGTTAGTACCTCTGTCAGTTAAGACCTCCTTAGGGAAGCCCACCTTGTAAAAGATTCACAGGAGCTGTGGTGGTTCTAAGGGGAATGGCTTCTGGTTATCTAGGGGCATGGTGCACCACCACCACTAGTATATAACTGTGCCCAGATGCAGTTAGAGAGTTCACGATTGAGGATGTCAATCCCCACCTTTTCAAAGAGGACTCCAACCACTGGAAGTGAAATTAAGCGGGACTTTGTAGTGCCACCTGACTTACCACTGGCTTGGCAGGGTACACAGGAGCGACACAACTCCAAGTGAAAGTGAGGGACTAGCCTGTCCCAAGTCTTGCATTGCCCTAAGTGTCCTGCTAGGTGCTAGGGAGAGGAGAAACTCTCTCAACTTCGGGGGTATTACTAACCTCCCTGTGGCACCAGGCCTGGGGTCTCTAACTTCAGAATACTGGAGTCCTTCTTCCCAATAGATCCTATAGGACCCACTGATATTTCCTGCTTCCTCAGCAGCAGCTTGATGTCTGAGGGGTTCAGGAGAGGGGCAAGTCTGCTGCTCGAACCTCAAGTCTGCCCTGGAAGTCCCCCATGTCCCCAAGAACTCTTCCTGGTCAGGCCAAAGTTCCTCTGGGACAGTTCCTTCACAGGACCTGATATCATCTTCGTCAGGAGGTTGATCTTCACCGGGAGTTTGAGAGGGGGCAATTAATTACCCTTCCTGCTCCTTCTCTTAGAAGGCAATCAGTCCATTTTTCCAGGTTCCAGTGCTCCTTCGGTGCTGAGCAGTATGGCCTGAGCCCTGGTCACAGCAAAGACACCTGGCAGAAATGCCCATCGTTTCTGCATGAGTCCTGCACTCTACTTCAGCCCAGGCTGAAGTTTCCAAATGATTGCCCAACAGACAATCTACAGGTAGTTCTGGAAATACCACAACCCTCTCAGGTCCAGTTACCCCTCCCCAGCTGAGGTTCACAACTGTCAAGGGATGGTCAGTCCTGAAATTGCTAGTATTGGTGACATGGTACATCTATCCCAGTATGATCTGTTCAGGGGACACTAGTTTCTGGCCCCTGTGTCCATGTAAGCCATGGCTTCTCTTCCAACGATCGAAGGCTGTTGTCTGTACTTGCCTAAGCTGGTGAGCCTTACCTGTAAGGTGGCAAGGTCTGTGCCACCACCGCAGACTAGAACAGCCTGAGCTGGAGTTCTCACTAAGTAAGCACCCATCTCAGAACCCAAGGTTAACCCCACTAATCCCTTGTTTGCTGTACTACCACTTGTACTTATGCTAAGGGGAGCAGGTGCCTTAGGGGCAGGGAGGAGTAGGTGTTCCCTTGGCCGTTGGACAATCTGCATCCCTTTTTCAATGGTTTTTACCTTACAAATGTAGCACCAAGGTTTCGTTTTTCCTTTCTTGGAGATTTGGGACCCGCCCTCAGATGGAGGTTTTTGGGGGCCTTGAGAAGATTCTTTCTTGTGTTTATTTTTGTCCCGACCCTTATCTTGAGATTTATGGTTTAAATCCTTTTATTTACAAGCATCTAAGACATTGAGGTACAGCATTTAGACAACCGTGCCCAGTATTCATATACTGTATACAGGTCTCCATTGAGAGTGTATCTTTACTCATGATGTGAATTTTAACTGTTATCATAACAAAACAATAAGAAAAAGAAACAAAACAAAGACCCTCCCACCCTCCCCCAGATGGGAACATAGTGAGTTTCCTTTGACCCGCCACGGAATCCCAACCCTCCATAACTGTCTTGGTGATTGGGGGATCCTAGGAGGCTCTGTGGCCTTTCCGCTCTCTTTAAGAAACTGTACCTTCCAGAGGGGAAGCCGTGCAATTTCCCTAACCTGAAATAACCAATGTTTTTCAGACTCCTCCCTATTCCACTCTACCAGGTACCTCATCTGGACTGCCTGGAAATATCTCTTCAGATCTGGGATACTCAACCCCCCCTTCGTCTGGCCCCAAGTAGCTCAGGCTCTTCCTCAAGCGAGGTCTCGCCCCCTTCCATACAAACCTATGAGTTTGCTCTGTAGCATAGGGAGAACCTCCCGGGCAGGGGAAACCGGAATTGTCTAGAAGACATATACAATCTTCGGTAATATGGACATTTTAATGGCTGCAATTCGCCCTAGAAGGGAGAGGTTATGGTTCTTCCAACTGTTCAGCTCGCCTTTAATTTGACATAAGAGTGTGTTGTAGTTTGTCGCAGTGGTTCGAGCGTCTGAGTCCCGATGCTAGGCCGAATGTGGATAACTCATCAAGAAAGGCGAAGAGGGAGGTTAGAGGTTTGCTAAGGAAGGCCAAGATATTGTCTGCCTATAAGCTAACTGTATGCCTCTCTCCTCCAAAGGGAATACCTTCGATCTTTGGGTTGTCTCTAATCCGCAGTGCTAGTGGTTCTACGTACAGAGCAAATAACAGGGGTGACAGGGGGTACACTTGCCTAGTACCTCTACCTATAGGAAGGGATGGAGACAAAACACAGTTAACTCTAACCGTAGCTGTGGGGGAACCGTAGAAGCCTGCCACCCAGGCACGGAAGCGGTCGTCCATTCCAAAGTGGGCCAGGGTCTTCTCCATGTATTGCCAATGCGCCCAGTCGAATGCTTTTTCAGCATCGACTGTCAAGAGAAGGAACTCCAGGCTTGTCTGATCTGCCTTGTTGATGAGGTGCAAAATGCATTTCGTGTTATCACTACTCTGCCTACCCTTTATAAAACCTGCCTGATCCGGATTAATGATACCCGGCATTATGGGACCCGGCCGAGCTGCTAGAATACTCGTAAAAAGCTTGATGTCTACATTTAGCAATGATATATGGTGATAAGAAATACAAAGTTGCTTATCTTTCCCTGTCTTGGGGATCAGTACAATGGATGCAGCCAGCATTGTCGAGGGGACCGAGCCAGGGCCCCCAAACAAATTAAACAGTCTAATAAGGATGGGAGCCAGGACCTGACAGAATGATTTATAAAAGCTTGCAGGGAATCTATCTGGACCCAGTGATTTGAAGGGCTTGAGGTGGGAGATTGCGGAGATAACCTCCTCAACCCTAATGGGGACGTCTAATGAAGTTGCTTGTGTGTCGTCTAAACACAGAGTAGTCGTCCCTTTCGAATAAGTGTCTATGTGCTGGGCTGCCAGCTCTTGTCTCTCATATAATTCTGCATAAAAATTCAGAAATTCATTTGTTATTTGTTCATTACCACTATCTCTTCTCCTGCTTGGGACCTCAGGGGTTAAACATTCGTCTGCTGCCTTTGTGCCCTCAGCTTACCGGCTAATAGTTGCCCTGATTTATCCCCCCTATATAGAAGGAGTGTTTTAGATGGAGAGCTGCGTATTGCATTCTGTCAAGGTCTAGCCCTGCTAATTGAACCCGCTCTTTTGTAATTGCCGCAGATTCTGGGAGCCCCTGTGCGGCTGTGTATTGTTCCAGTTTCCTGACTTGGGCTGTCAATTAGTCTCGTTTCTCTCTATGTGCTTTGTTATCAGCTGCAGATATCGCTATAAGTTCCCCTCCAACCACAGCCTTCATAGCCTCCCACAGTGTGGAAATAGTGATATCATTCTGTTCGAAATAATTACGCATAGCTACTGTGAGCTGTTGTACTACTGCAGGCCTATGGAGCAGGGTCTCCCTAAGAAACCAGTTCCCATGGTGGTGCTTCTGAGGTGGGAAGTCCAGTGTGAGGATCACTGCATCAGGGTCCGTTAATGCCACCGTCTTTATCTCTATGTCCCTCATGATAAGATGGGCCTCCCTGGTGCCTAGTAAATAATCAAGTTGTGCATACGTTTTGTAGGCATGTGAAAGGAATGTGTATTGGGTAGATTGTGGAGGTGCCTCTCTCCAGAGGTTCAGTAACCCCATGTCCTGTAGCCACTTGCATCCTCCCTTTGACAAGGCTACTGCCTGATCAGTCCTAGAACTGGACCTATCCTTATTCGTGTCAAAAACAAGATTCAAATCTCCCCCCACCAGAGTCATGCGCTCCTGTGTGGTCATCACCTCTGAGAGTACTGTCCGAAAGAACTGCTCCTCGCCTGAGTTAGGAGTGTATAGAGATCCCTCTACCAGGTTGTGACTCCAATATGAACAGAGAAATGCAAGGAGTCTACCTTTAACCGCCGCTACTTTGGGGCCCATCTTCACTTTGAACCGTCGTGCTATCAGGATAGCTACACCTGCTTTTTCGTCGGGGGTGGATGAGAAAAATTGGTGTGGGAATATGTGTGTTTTAAGACGGTGCCAGCCCCTGCTCAGGAGGTGAGTCTCCTGAAGAAGACAAAGATCTGGCTCCGCGATTTTGAGGAAGGAAAGCACCACCCTGCTCTTGATGGGATTATTGAGGCTGTTCACATTAAGCAAAAGTACCTTAATTACCTGTGGTGCCATACCATCTGTAGTAAAGGTTATCAGATTGCTCCCTTGTACCTCTAGTGACCCCAGTCTCCTGCAGCCCCCTTGAACAGAGTCTCCCCCATGTGTATGCCAGCTGTGTTCCTCCTTACCCATTAAAATGAGTACTGGTTCCCCCCCAAACTTGAGACAAAGCCTAAAACTCAAAACAGTCGTCATAAGTCCTAGACTCATGGGTCGAGTCCACGAGTTCCTGGGAACTAGAAAAACTGGGGATGTGTCGTGACTCCTGTGTCTCCCTCCTCTCCCTGCAGCCCCCACCCACCACCTGATTGGACCCTTACGAATTTAAATGCCTGTATGCCTGTCCAAGGGTCTCATGTGCAGCTTCTTCTTGTTGTTCCCACAACAGTGATTCCAGGACCGCCTGACATTCTTTCGCTAAAGTGGCAGGGTCAGGCCTCGCACTGTGCTCTCTCGAGCGACCTTTCCGGTCACACCGATTTCTCCTTCGCTACGGCTTAGAATCACCTCTCTCTGACCCTTTTTTTAAGGAGACCACAATTCCAAGGATGCTACAAAATTCTTGAAGGGACTGGAGTTGAAGCAATTTACCTTCCCACCAGAATATCAAACGGAAAGGATGTCCCCATGAGTAGGCAATACCTAAGTTCCGCAAGTGTGTAGTAGCTGGGCGAAACTCCCTTCTTTTCTGCAGAGTGATCATGGCCAAGTCTTTATAAAAAAAATAATCTTTTTATTGAACATGACAGGTCAAAATAACAAATACCATGTCAGCAAAGCAGTAATCACATCACAATGATACATTACAGTCCCACCATCTCATGCAAGAGTCCTGTTTCCCTTGATGCCTTTCTTCCCTAGCACATATCTACTATCATCTCTTCCCACTGCTATGGGGAATCGTCCTTCTGAGTAGCCACCCCCCATATTCGAAATGGCACACAGGTTACCACAATACATATTCCACATGTCCCAAAACTGTTCCAATTTTTAGGGCCATCCTCTGCTTGCATATACAGTTTTTTCGGCCACCATGCACCAATCTAGGTCTTTGTCCCACTCTTGCAAGCGGGGTGCACTCTCCCCCCCCCCAGTGTACAGCGATGTTGCGCTTTGCGATTGTAAGCCCCAGTGTGACCAAGGCTCTTCCCCTTTCGCTGAGGTCAGTTGGCTTCCATATATTAAGGCGACACCACCCTGGGTCGGGGTCAGGGTCGTCCCCACTACTTCAGACATTTTTTGGATTAAGGTCATCCAATACTGTTGTATCTGAGGGCAATCCCACACTGTGTGGTTGTATGTTCCCTCCATCCCACACCCCCTCCCACAAGCGGTCTTCCCTATTCTTCCCATTTTGACTAAACGGGTTCTTGAGTAGTAGATTCCGTGGACGATTTTTAGTCGTATTAACCTGAACTTACTCGATATGGCCACTTCCTTTGGGGACGATAAGGCATCTCGCCAGTCTTCTTCGTCTATTTCACCGATGTCTGCCTCCCATTTTTCTCTGAGAGTGGTGAGGGGATTCTGGGAGTTATTTATCAATTTTGTATATGGTAGGAATATGGCCTTCTTATTCATATGGTCTATTAGGATTCTATCTTCTAATGGAGAGGATTCTGGGAGTGTCATATCTTTGGGGATTGCTGCCTGTAATGCATGTTTTATTTGCATACAGCGGAACATTTCTTTAGTGGAAAGATCATATTCCTTTTGCAGTAACTCAAATGATCCCACTCCACCCCTTGCCCACAGGTCCCCCACCAGAGATATTCCAGTGAGATCCCATTTGTCAAAGCCTTGGTATCTGCCCATTGTACCAAGTATTTCTGCATCTTAAAGAGGCGTATACTGCGTAATCCTAATTTCCCAGCCCATCAATTTTTGGACCACATGCCAGAGCTGGACCGTGATTTTGGTCGGGCCCGTTAGGACCAGGTGACAGGGTGAAGTGTAGAGGGCCCTCATGAGTGCCCTATCCATTTGATATGCAGGGTCTTCGGGCATTTAGTAAACGTAGTGATTGATGGCTATCAGTTATGACACCCAATAGTATTGTCTTATGACTGGTAACGCAATACCACCATCGTAGCTGCCCCGAACCAGTTTTTGATGCACAATTCTCGCTGGCTTATCAGCCCGTAGTTACCTTCTCTGTTCGTTTTCTACTGCTATGAAGTATTTGGGGGGCACCTGATATGGTGTGTTCTGCAATATATAAAGAAAGCGAGGGAGCGCCATCATTTTAAAAAGGGCTGCCTGTCCAAGCAAGGAGAGAGGCAGTGTCTTCCAATGGTGTAAATCATCTTGGCGGCGCCTCAACAAAGGCAACAGATTACGATTGTATAAGTTGTCTGAATCTGTCGTTATGAACACTCCTAGTTACCGAAATCTGACCGTAAATATGTCTGCCTTGTATGTCTTGGGGAGTATCAGAGGCTGCCCATGTAGCTCATATATGATCGTTTTAGTCCAATTTCTGTTATAGCTTAAAAATGTCCCGAAGTTAGTGAATATGTTTCATGCCCTACATATCAAGTTTTTAGGGAAGCTAAGTACAATAGGATGTCATCTGCGTATAGGGATATTCTATCTTCCCATTCCCATTCAGCGCCAGGACACCTACTTGGTAATCACGCGCTTTACAAATCACTATAACATAACATTCCTCAGACCATCACAGGTCCTTGATTAATGGATCCCTGTGGACCCACGATGGCAGTGGTTCCAACATCAATGCGAAAATCAATGGCGACAATGGGCAACCTTGCCGCGTTCCCCTTCTCAGTGGAAATCTACAAGAAATATTGTTGTTGACCACCACCCGTGCCTATGTATTTCTGAAATGGGAACAACATATAGAGTTTAGAAACAGTAGATATTTGCACATTTCCGAAATTGGGAGTACCCATACTAGCATGAGAATTATAGGTCATTTTTCAAAATGACTTCTTTTTTTACACATTGTCTTTCATTTGGAAGGCAGAAATGCATCGAAAGTCAATAGGTAATAACAGTTGCTCTACAATTCTGTGTTACCCTAAGCCTCCCGATAAAAAAGGTACCTCACTTGTCTGGGTAGTGACCACGACAGGAAACGGCTCAAAACGCACCGTGGACACACCACATTTTCACAATGAAAAATGACCCTTTATTTGCAAAGTGCCTAGCTGTAGTTTTTGAACCCTAGCTCTGCCGGCACCTAGAGAAACCTAGCAAACCGATACATTTTTGATACCTAGGGGAATCCAGGAATGAGTGACTTGACTGACTCTCACCAGGTTTTTTTACCCAGAATCCCTTGCAAACCTAAAAAATTGTCCCCAAAACATTTTCCTCACATTTCTGTGGTGGAAAGTTCTGAAATCTGCGTGGATCCACAAAATTCCACCCACCCTGCGTTCCACAAAGTCTTCCGAGAAAAATGGTACCTCACTTGTGCGGGTAGGTCTAGTGCCCGCGACAGGAAACGCCCCAAAACGCAACGTGGACACACCACATTTTCACTGTGAAAACTGAAACTATTTTGCAAAGTGCCTAGCTGTAGATTCCGTGATGAGCACAGGAGCACCGGTGCTCATGACGGAACCATTCCGTCATGAGCACCGAAGGGGTTAAGGAGAGAGCTTGACCTCTTATAACAGGCTTATAGGCCTCCCACAAAGTTGCATTGGATTGGACCGAACCTGTGTCTTCCTCAAAATAGTATTTTGTTGTTTGGAGCAGACTCTTTTTAATCTTGGGGATTTTGAGCCACCATAGGTCAATCCTTGTCCTTCCCACCTGGCCGGGCCTCAAATCTAAATAGACCGTCAGAGCGGTGAATGGTGTGAGATCCCTCTAGCACTATCACACTTCTCTGAATTTCCATATTAAGACAGGAAGCGTGACAATATAGTTGATTCTTGACAAACTGTTATGGGCACTGGAGTGAAATGTATAGTGTTTAGCAGTGGGGTTGTAACTTTGTTGGAAAGCCCCATTGTGTCCAAAAATTCCTGAAATTTTGAAATAGATTATCGTGTGGCTCACTGTGGGTGTCTGTCTAAGTTCACCGAAAGCACAACATTGAAATCTCCCCCAATTAGGACCTCCCCCCAACGGCATTGATAATAGCATTTCCCCTATGTCTTGGAATGATTGTGTGTGAAGTGCAGGGGGAATGTACAACCAAACTATATTTCTGACCTTCCCCCTCCATGACCCCGACACCAGTACATAGCGCCCTAATACATCGGTGCGGGTATAATTCGCCAAGAATGGGAAGGTCTTTCTCTGCAATATACCCACTCCCCTTGATCAAGTGGAGAATCCCGCATGGGCAATCAGTTTATATCCCCACCTGTCTAGAGCTTTACAGTTATTTCCGACTAGGTGCGTTTCTTGGAGTAGAACGATGCCGGGAGAGTGACGCTTTATGTACTGGAGCACCATCCCTCTCTTAATTCTGTCCCCCAACCCATTAACATTCCAGGAGAGCAGTCTCAGTCCCGGGCTCTTACCTCTCTCGGTACCCTCTGCCATTGATTTGTAGTCTGATTTTCCCTTGTGTCCTCGAGCTTGGTTTTCCCCATTTTAAGTGATGTGCATGACCTTCCCTGGTACTGTACTTCTCTTCATGGTCAACTAGGCCAACATTTGCCACTTTTCCCATCAAATAATGGAATTTCCTGTCTAACAACCTTGTTCCCTTAATTACCCCGCACCCACCCTGTCCCTCCCCTCCCGCAGCAGTCCCACATTTCAACATTAAATAAATACAACTACCCCCCTCCCTGCTTACCTGCAATTTGGGCTCAGAACTGCCCTACTTCCCCAACTCTGCAGAGTGCCTGTCGCACTAACCCATTCTTTACCATCCAAGGGGGAATCATGGGTCTTTTCTCCTGTCTCCGCCATGCCCCCCCAAACGATTCCTGGGAATCAGTTTGCACTTTCATTGACCAGATTGAGGTATGAGGCAATTTGTCGCTCCTACTCTGGAGCTCTTGTTTGAAATCGTTAATGGCTCACCTGGCTGCTAGGTATTCAGCTGTCTATACCTTTTCCTTTGAACACTTCTGCCTCATTCGTTATTCCCCACCCGCACTCTGCCTGTTCTCAGCCGTGTGCTGCAATTGGTTCATGGATTCCTGAGCTGTGTACCACTTTCTCCCACATCTGTTTGTAGGGCTGCCACCCCCACCACCCTCCATCCCTCCAGCCACTCCCTTGCCGTGTCTGGATTATAAAAAAAACTGACTTTTCCATTTGCCTCCACCCTCAGTTTGGCAGGCAATATCATGGAGTAATTCAGTTCACGGCTCCGCAATTCCTACTTGACCCTATTAAAGAATCTCCGCTGCTTCTGTACCCTAATGGTGAAATCGGGGAAGAAAGTTATTTCACTGTTCTCGAAGCGGACAGACAGACCATTCCTTGCTGCCTGTAGTATAACCTCTCTGTCGCGAAAGTTAAACAATCTGGCCAAAATGGGCCTAGGAGGCGCCCCTGGTCTAGGCCTCCCACCTGGAACACGGTGGGCCTGCTCTACCGAAAAGAAATTTGAGAGATGCTTTGGCTGTAGATGTACAGTAATAAGATTCTCTACGAATAGATCCGTTGCTCCACCTTCTGCCCATTCCGGCACCCCAATTATGCAGACGTTGTTCTGGCACAATATACCCTCGTAGTCGTCAAGCTTTGACTCCAGATCTCGACAGGTGCTATGCAGTTTTTTGATTTGTTGCTGGGCAGATTGTGACTCTTTTTGGATTACTGTCACCGTTGTTTCCATAGTAATTATTTTGTCTCTCGTTTTTCCAAGGTCCACCCTGAGCAGTGTCACTTCCGCCGTGACAGAGTCTATCCGCTGCTCTAGGTACTTTTGTACCATCTTCATTGCATTCATAATGTCTTTTAGGGAGGGTTCATCCGTTTCCCTGAGCGGCTGGGTAGCTGTTGCGACCAGGGGTGACGTTTCTGTCTCCACCGCATTAGTGCTATTTGTCGTGAATTTGTCAAGTTTTGTTTGGTGACCCCGTTGAGCAGGTTTACTAGTTTTTTAGATTGGGTGATAGTCAACGCCACCTGCTTGTGGAGGAATTTCCCTCTCCACTCAGCCTGTCGGCTTTTTCCAACCAGATCAACTCCTTTGGTGAACTCGCTTTATTCATAGATCACTCTGACTTCACATGGTTTATTCCAATTCTGGTTTTCTGTCCCACTGCTTGGTCCACCCCAGTTCTGGGGTCAACCTGATCGGAGAGGGCTTTGCACCAGGTCTCCCTTCCCAACTCCTGGGCTCCTGGTATTTGGTCAGGTCTGCACCAAGACTTCTTGTGTTTGTCCCAGGCCCTATCTGCGTTACTCTTTCACTGGGGGGCTGAAGCTTGAGGGCCAGGCTTTACATCAACTAGTCCATCAGAGGACCCCAAAAGTAAGGGACCTGATAATGTGGGATGAAAATAGTCTTGAGTGACACTATCTTTGTGCAACTCGGAATAAACGCCTGGTGGCGGTATCGATGCTGATATGTTATTGTTGTTTCTTGCTTCTCAAAGAGCAAGGAAGGCGTTCTCTTCGACCTGCTCTATGCTCGCACAAATGAATGTCTCAATACCACTGACATCAAAGTCAATGAAGACATTTGAGGGGAGACCTTTCAACAGCAGTGCAAGACTAAAGCTTGATGTACAGGAGTCCCAACATTTGGCCATTTCATCACTGCATACCGAAAATAACACATTCTAGTATGCATGGGCAAGTCTGATTTTGATGCGCCAATCGTGATTCTCCTCGCTCGCCCTTATCAAAGCCAACTTGTCTCTATTAATCCACTGTACTGAATTGTCAGAGCCAGAAATGTCAAGAAAGCGACTCGGCTTCTCCTCTTGGGATAGCTTCCTTTTGGTAGCCCACTGTGTAGTTCTCGCCTCCCCGCCGCCACGTCACGATGCAGAATCTGTATGTCTCTGGGGGGAGGAGGGAAGTCCAGATGAACAAGGAAGAGAAAGAGGGGGGTCGAAATGGGGGGAGGAGGAAAGGCCCCCAACTACCCCCGGACTGGACCACGTCTCACTCCCCCTTCCCCTTGTGATTTACGGCTCTCTCGGCGACCTGCCTCTATTTTGTCTCTCGAGGGACCCCCGCCTGTTTCCAGAGTGCGTGTTGCAGATCCTTCACTACCCCCCCAGTGTCTCCATGCGCCTGTTTACCTCTCCCTCCTCCTCCTGCTCTTTTCATGGTGGGGGAGTCCCCACCGTAGGGACGAGATCCTCGCCCCTCCTCTCCGCACCCTGTGGTCTTTGCAGTCTGCAATGGTCCGTGGCGCTGTCGCTTCACCAGCTCTACCTCTCACCACAGGTCCCGGCTTTTGCAGCCCAGGAGGCCCGACGGTCTGGCTCGAGTTCTGGGTCGTCCTCATGCACCGGGTTTGCCTCGCTCAGCTTTGTGTTGCGTACGGACATTCCGGTTTATTTAGCTTCCGTCAGGCGGATGAATTAAACGGATTTCATGGGGTTCTGGTGGAGTTGTACTCGGAGCCGCGCTAGTCTGCGGCCATCATCTTTGGCGCTTGGCCACACCCCCGATCATGGCCAAGTTTTGATATAATGTTGGGGTATGTCCTCGGAACTCCAGAGATTGCCTCTCTCGTGCTTTCTACAGGATCAGTTCCTTTAGCTGGATGTCTGGAAGGTAAGCCAGGATGTTTGGGGCAGAGCTGTAGATCACTGCTGGAGGCCCACTCTGTGCGCCTGGTCTATTTTAATCTTGTTGTCTTGTGGGGACTCCAGGATATAGGCGAATAGTTCACTCAGATACTGGAATATATCAGAGTCCTCTGCTTGTGATGGTATGCCTTTGACGAGAATATCATTGCGCCTGGAGCGGTTCTTGAGGTCTTCAGTGTGGGCTTGCAGCTCCATCTGTTGCTCCCATAAGCAAATTACCTCTAGCTGCATGGTCTCCACTTCCTCATTCCGCGTGTGTTCATGGTCCTCCACATTCACCACGCATCTCCTGATTGAGTCAACATCTCGTTGAACTTCTTTGATTTCTCTAGAGAGCTCCCTTCACTGGTTCCTCTGTTTTCTCTGCCTTCTGATCAGGTTTGCCGCTCTGTTGCGCCTGCCCTCTCCCTGTGACACAGAAGGGAGGCTGGTCAGCATGTCTTTCAGTGTATGGTCTTTTTTCCCTCTTGTGGCTGCCATTTTTGGGGAGAGGTCTGAGGTATGACCTGCTCCTGCTGCCTGATGGGGACTCCTTGAGCTGAGAGGGATTCGCTGAGGCTCGGGTGCACAACCACCCCAGCTAGGCCGTCAGACTCTCCCTTGACTCTTCTTCGATGGTGCAACACCTGTCGTCTTATCCTTGCCGGTCCTCCCAATCTTCGCTGGCCCAGGTCTAGCGTAGATTCCAGCACAACATTTCTCCCTGTCGCTGGGCTGTTGTCTGCCCTTGCCCGGGGACTTATGGCTGACTAACCATATGGTGTACAGGCATGCTTTGAGATCCTATGCATCCGTGGAGGCAGTAACTGGGTCCCTCTGAGCACTCCAGTACTGCCAGTTAAGCTCAGTGCTGCTTCCATCCCCCCTTCTGGGGGACGCTGTACGGTTCGATTACTGGCAGGCAGTACTTACTCTTATTGCCCCTTCAGCTCTAAATCTCCTCCGCTCTTCCCAAGGACACAGACATCTGCCGGACGCTCCCCCCGTCGTCTTACACTGAACGCTGTTATATAGGTATATCTGATGAAGGGACCCGTCACTCTCTTTCTCCGCCCTTACTCCCGTTGTCGGCATCAAGAATCCACTGATTGTCAGACAGGCCCCGATACTCCCCGGGGGGCCGCTTCTAACCTTCAGGGATTGCCTCTGGGCGTGCTGGGGCTGTGGAAAGCCCGAAGCACGCATCGCAAGACGGGCGTGTCATCTTCTAGTCTCTCCCCCTTCAGCTCTTCGGCAAACTCATAGGCCCCCCGACTCTGTTTCAGCCTGGGCTGGTGCAGGCGCAGCACCCTGGGAACCGCCACTCTCCAAGTGTAGGCCAGGTCCAGTCGTAGCTCCTCTTGGTGCCGCTCGCTCCCTCTGTGCCAGATGCGGCACTCAGCTCTCAGGGATGCTGTCACTCCCAGGCTTCATTTGCCCTCTCTCCTCACCTCGCTGTCATGATGAGGCCAGAAGATCAGCTATTCCTAGCAGTGTTTCCTGGTAAGGCACCTTCGGCAGCCGGGGTCTTTCAGCTTTCTCGCACGCTATGTTTCTGGGTGACCTCTTCTGGGTGACACCGGGAGTAGTGTGTGGCGGCTAGCAATTACATCCAGGCCAGCCTCAGCTTTCTGCTCTATTTCTGCCACTCTCACCAGTGCGATCTCTCTTGATCCTGCCGTGCCGATTGGTGCCTTCCCTCACTATCAATATGGGAGACCCCCAGGCTGTTGATGTGCTATCTGTGGAAACGGCGGGCAGCGGCGAGCCGGGAGACAAGGACTGACACGTCCTAACAACTCGCAATCTTGGCCAAGCCCCTCCTTATCTTGAGATTTAGAAGAATCCTGCTTCTTCTGGTCACCTCCACCAGTGTTTTTGGCTTGACCCTGGTGCAAACCCATTTGTCTGCCTTCTTTCCCACTTTCTGGCGAAAGGTCAGATCAGAGTCTACCAGATACTGGTGCAAATGTTGATTCTGACAGTTATTAAGGATGTGCTCCCTCATGATCAAATTCTACAGTTCCTCATAGTCCTGTACCTTGCGTCCATGAAGCGAGCCGTCCAGTGCCTTAATAGCACCATCTACAAAAACAATCCAGTCCTGAGTGTATGATTTCTGGGTATCTCTGAAATTAATCCTGTATTGTTCACTGGTTAAGCCAAACCCATCTATGAGAGCAGTTTTCAAGACAGTGTAGTTATCCGCATCCTCTTCTCTAACAGTGAGTAGCTTATCTATCCCTTTGCTAGCAAAGGAGATCCACAGGATAGCTGCCCACTGCCCTTGAGGGACCTTCTGTACTTTACAGACCCTCTTTAGAGAGCAGGATAGTCCCTCTTTACTAGAAGGGGGATGACAACCATAAATGGATCACTGCTTTAGAGCAGTGATCCATTTATGGTTGTCATCCCCCTTCTAGTAAAGAGGGACTATCCTGCTCAGGTTCCTAGTGTCAAAGGAGATTTCCATGATCCTAGGGACACTGGGACTGCCACCATGGGACTCTAGTCCCACATTTTTCCTAGCCTTCCGTACTCCTAAGGTCTCCTTGTCAAGAGCCAACTGATTCTTCCTGAGCCTAAGTCTTAGTTTCTCCAGGCGGATCCTTTGGTATTCCCTATTTATGGAGTCATCACTTTTGTTAGAGATGGATGTTCCTACAGACGTTTCAGAGGCAATGGACTCTGCAGTGGAGGAAGTAATCCTCCTTTGCCTACCCTGTACCCTCCCAGGTGGAATAAAGGTAGACCTACTTCGAGGGACACCCTCTGTGCCATCTGCACTATCCTCGTTGTGATCTGAGTTCTCCAGGGGGAGTCATTACACTCCTCCTGGTTAGGGTCAGAATCTAGGTCAAGGTGCCCTCCTGACTCGTCTTCTGTCCCCTGCCCACCCACTCAGTCCTTCCCCTCTGACCCACTAGCTTTCTGGAGGTCATTTTCCAGTAACACCTCCAAGAGGCATTGAGCGCAAGGGCTTTTCCCTGTCTTTCGTTTCCCAATGGAACACAGGGCGCTCAGTTCCTGAAACATGAAGCCACTGTATATAGAAGGCAAAGAGCCACTGGCTTCTCGCATTAAAGACATACTAGGTGTAGTGTGGTGTTGCACCTACCTAACCAAGTGGGAACTATACTTCCTAAGATTAGGGAAAGGATGTGCTAGGCCCTTAGAACCAATCAGTAAATTCAGTAGAACTTACATGTCTATAAAAAATTATATGTGCCTAAATGTTAGTGATGGTTTTTCAATTAGCCCACACTCAGATTAGCTGGTAAACCGGTGCATGCTTGAATCCCAACCTCTGCATACCAATGTTAGGGCTGGCTTAGTGTATGATGCTCACTTATGTAAGTGTAGCACCCTGCACACATCCAGACTGCCCTTATGGTGATTTTAGTGGTTTAGAAAACCATAGAAAGGCTCTTCAAGTGGTAGCTGTGGAGAGCAGCCTTCAGGCTTAGTCTTGGAGGGGTGTAAAGCAGCTCAGTTCACCAGTATCTAATCCTTAGTATAGGTTAAGTGACACAGTGTACTTATAAAAATAGAGATTTATTACAGTCACTCACTAACGCTATACAGTATCTCCTATCCGTAGATATACCAATACACTGTGGTCTCCAGAGGGAGGCTAAACCATGTATCAAAATATTGGAATGCTATCCACAGCAGTAGATGAGACTGGACATGGTGTAGAGAGTCGGGGACCCAAGATACCACCCCAGGTGAGAGTCTAGGTACCCCACGATAGTTGTATGCCAAGAGAATACCCAACGGTGTACTCAATACTACTCAGGGTATGTTGCAGATACCCCGTGGGCGACAGAAGGTTGAGGAGCCACGTCACCCGTATATACCCTCGGAATCAGGATACCTACAACTGTCGAGTACAATCAAGGGCATCTGGACGAGACCGCTGTCGCAGAAGGATGAAAGAGTCTGTTGGAACCCAGACGTGGGGTTGTGTCCAACAGCACCTGAAAGCAGAGGGGACAGAGTCTATGCCACTCCGCAATGTCCAGGAGGCACAGAAGACGACAGCCACTCGATTTCAAGTAAACAGGTCAGTTGATGAAGAGGCTTCAAGTACAGGTACGCTGAATCGGTAGCTCTGCCCGAGCCACTGTGAGGCTGAAGATAACAGAATCCGTATGTCCAACCAACCACGTTGACACGGGTCAGTTAAAGCGGGGACAAACCTTGCAACAGAACCTTTCGATGCGTCCGACTACGTTGATATGAGTTGGTCGTGGTAACCAATGCGGTTACCGCGTGAAGTGATGCAGCGACGCTTTACACAGGGGTTCAGTTGTAGGGCGTTCTACGAGGGAAGCTGGCCTCAACTCGGCGAGAGGACAACTCAGGGCTCGAAGGAATGCAGAACCACCACCTGTGTTGCTGAGCCTTTTGGAGTCCGTTGGAGGCCAGGTTCAGCAGACCTGTTTATCGTGTTGCGGTGCCTGCGGATGCATGGGAGTGACCCCTTCACTCCAAGGGAGATTCCTTTGGATGTCTTTAGATGTCCACAGGCTCAGGACAGAACCTGTATGGAACAAGGACACTGATGGTGTAGCTGGTTTGCAGGACGACGAGGTCAGGTGCAGACAGAGTCTTCTCAGTTGCAGGCTCGGTCCCAAAGCAAAGGACGATGCGTTGAGTCTGCCACTATCAGCACGACTCGACCAGGATGTCCAGACAGTCAAAGAAGAAGTGGAGTAGGATCTGAATCGAATCCCATGACGAATCTAGAGACCCATCCACAGGTAAGCTCTTAAGTACCCTAAGGAAAGGGTTGTGACGATTCAAAGTTTCCCCCCTGAGGAGGGGCTGGACAGTGGGGAGGATCCTCCCATGTTCATTGTCCAGTTTCCCACCAGACTGGGAGCCAACGGCTCCCTGAGCTGGTTTGAACTAGACTATGCAAGGAGGGCACCGAATGCATCCCTCAAGCAGACTTAATGGCGCTGCCAAGCCCAACCACCCTGCCCCAGTACACTAAACCCTGTCTGGGAGGTGGTCATACCTCCCTATGACAGGATATCTTTTATTCTACCTGCCCCTCGATCTTGGCTCAGCAGCAGGAGGGCAGAAACATCTCTCTGGTCGGCAGCAGCCGCAGCTTAGTGTCCGGTTCTGGAATACTGGTACCGGGAGCACTGAGTGCCTCCCAGAGGAGCTTTACAGTGCATGGAATCATACCTCCCACACTGGGTAAGGGTGTGGGGGGTCTGATTCCCATGACAGGGTTCATTACAGTAAGTTTAGAGATGGTCATCGCTTAATGACGCATGGCCTTCTATATGTTATTTGTGTTACTCACTTATAACATGGGAGAATGGACTCCGTAGGTTATAGGGGTGCCCCGCTAATGCAGGGGCACCCCCACACTTAGAACCGAGCACCCTGCCTTCAGGACTGAAATACCTGCCATAGGGATGACTTATAGGTTTTAAGTGTAGTGACCTTAGATATAGGGAGCCTATATCTGCCGTAAATGGTGCTAGCACCAGCTACACAGGCTGCAATGCCAGGCCTGTAGTTACAGTTTGACCTGTCTCCCATGGGTGGCATAATACATGCTGCAGCCCATGGGGGACCCCTGGTGTACCTATGCCCTGGGTACCTCAGTACCATATACTAGGGACTTATAAGCGTACACCAGTGTCCACTTTGGAGTGTACCTAAGAACATACCATAACCAATTTAGGGGAGAAAGCACAGAGACTGGGGTCCTGATTAGCAGGATACCAGTCAGACTAGTCAGAAACAGCATAACACCAGGCAAACAAGTGGGGTAACCATTAAAGCAGATCCTACTTCCCTACACACCTGGTCTCCTGAGGAGCAAATGTTGTTTATCAATGTACTACAGCTATGGCTGATCTGGCTGGTGCTAAAAGCCTTCCTCCCTTCCCTTCATGACATGTCTGTCCAGATCTGGCAGACAATACGACCACAATGCGTTACATCAACAAGCAGGGGCTAGTGTGGCCCTACTTCTGTGCTACAAAGCGTTGCTGCTATAGGTCTGGACTCTGGATCATCAGGTATGGCTGGTAGCCAGTCATGAAGCAGAGGTACTCAATGTGCAAGTGGACAGTCTCAGTCAGTGTTATTTTGGCGATCACGAGTGGCGCCTTATTCCGAAGGTGGTCTAGCACCTCTTCAGTCTCTGAGGAACTTCTCTAGTGGACCTCTTTGTGATTCCCGAGAATGGTCACTGTTTGAAATTTTGTGTCCTCAGTTATCAGTTGCAGGGAGCATTTGGAGACACATTTCACTTAAAGTGGAAATTTATGCTTCTCTACGTATACACTTGATTCCTTGAGATCTGAGGAAGATTTGCCTCAACTGAGCCCAAGTCATTCTGATTACCCCTGACTGGCCAAGACGGGTGCTTGTGTGCAGACCTGATGCACCTCTCTGTGCCCCCGCTCCCTGTCTCTCACAGGGTAGACCTCCTGTCGCAGGGGCAGTTTCTGCATTGTAACCTCCAGAGCCTGCACCTTCATGCATGAAGTTTAAGAGGGGGTGACGTGAATGCCTCCTCTTACCTCCTGAAGTGGTGGTTGTCATCTTATTTGCCTGCAGGCATTCCACTGAAACAGTATAGTCTGGAAGATGGAGTCGGTGCATACAAGGTGTACAGACAGTTCATTAGACCCTCTCCAGACATGTCAGTCTTATATTCTGTGTTTTGCTCTGTTGCTGTTTCATCAAAGGTGCGCAGCGGCCACAGTTAAGGCTATGTATCAGCTTTCTCAGCCTTTCTCTGTCTTCCTGGCCAGGCGTCCCTTTTCAGATTGGCCATCGTAATGTGGTTACACCTTAAAATTTAGTTCAATCCATCACTCTGCTGACTTTCTTTCCTCCCCCACATCCAACAAAGTAAGAATAGAGACTCCAGAGATTAGACACCCAAGAGTTCAGACTGGATGGCCAGCTGTTTATTAGATATGTCGGCAAGATGAAGGGCAAGGCAATCCCCAAAAGGACATTATCACAGTTGATCATCTTGTGTATCAACATGTACTATGCCATGGCCCACAACGAACCACCAGAAGGTAGCAGGGCTCATTCCACCAGAGTAAAGTCTTCTACCTCTGCTCTGGCAAAGGGGTACCAGTGGCAGAAATTTGCAAGGTGTCCACTTGGGCTTTCCGCGCTACTTTACCAAAGCGTTACTGTTTGGACTCAGAAGTGTGAAGAGAAGGTCGCTAAGCATGCTCAATCATCCAGGATTTCTTCGTATAACTAGCCATGCACCTATCTCCTGGTTGAGTATTGCTTGGTGACTGCATTCAAAAGGTGAGGAATCTGCAAGTAAGAATTATCTATTAGATACTCTAGATCTATTAGATCTATTTCTTTCCAGCTGCTGACCCTTTGACGGGCAGGGACTGTAGTAAAAAAGTAAACATCCTGAGAATGCAACAATGGGGGTTAACTTTTCCTCACGGGCCCTCATGCCAGAATTTGCAGTGTGTTCTCTAGAATTGGGGAACCTATTCATGCATTATCACAATTAAAGTGGCAAGATTATGCAAATCCTACTAAATGTTCATTTTGGGCTGTGATGGATATGCACATTTATCTATATGCAAAATTAAGTTCAGGTCACACGGAAAGCCCCTTACTGCCCGATTTTTGGTACAGCAAGCCTTAGTTTAAGAAAAGTTTTCACAGTGCTGGAGAAATGCAAACAAATGGAACTTGCCACTTTTTCAATGTTTATGTAATAAGGAATGGAACATGTATGCTACCCAAGGGCCTAATTTTAAAAGTTTTACGCTGATGAAATGAACCAAATACTTTTTTAGCATCATGGCTGCTTCAGTAATTCAGGAACTGAGCAAAAATCAAGCACCTATCAGATAGAGACGACTAGCCGCAGACTCGTTACCTTTGAATTCGCCCAGGCGTCTGACTGGATCCTTAAGATTTTTCGTGAGCAGTACCCCTGCACGCTGGTAGGTGGCATCAGTTGGCTCCGCGTGGCTTAGTCGTACACGCTGGAAGTGACATCCGCGTCGGCTATAAAGACACCAACTCTGCTCGCTGACATCTTTTCTATCCGCGCCAACCAGCACTAATACCAGAGAAGAGCTACAGCACTCTCAGTTTTTGACAGGATTTTTGCAATGTATTGTCATTCTTTTTTGAGGTTTCTTCCTGGTGTGTCAAGTGTGTCATCAAGAAAGACAGTGGCGCATGTCAACTTGGCATGTCGGTGACTTACCCGCACCTTGTGTGTTTGTGGTGCTTGAAATGCAACCACGACTCCAAGTTGTGTTTCTTCTGCTGGGCCATGGCGCCAAAGGCTTTGAGGGAGCGGTTCCTGAAGCTGATAGCGGCCCGGCAGGCGATTCCATAGAAGTCAAGGTCCCACTCGAGAGGAACGTCTGGGGACTGTTCCAGGAGTCCAAAGTCCTCTTCGTCCCACTCCATATCATCGGGACACTCAGGTAAGAGGCACAAAAAGACACAAGAACTCATAGCGCTTTGATTTTCTAGGCCTGGTTCCACAGAGCCTGGGTTCACTCCGCGCCTCCCCAGTTTTCCAGAAGACGGACCGACCCTCACTCAAATAGGGGAATTTTATGAGGCTGCGCAGCAGCTCTGGCCCCGGTTCCAATGGCCCCCCATGTATCTGGTCATGGTCTGCACTGGTGTCGGTCGTGCCACTACGACGTTCCCCAGCGCCAGACCAACGCTGATGCTCCTGGATCCCACAGGTGGTGCCAGCCCCATTCTTATCCCTGACAACACAGAGCTGCATCTACCAGTGCCGATTCCAGCGCTAACAAGACCCTGCGTCCTATGTCAGAGCCTGAGTCTTATTCTGAAGGGCTAGCCTTAGGGGAGTTGTGGGAGGGGTCAGTGGACCCTTTAGAAATACTACTATGAACAGGATATGAACTGGTGTGAGGAACTGGGTAATGCCGGTGGACTAGACAAGTCCCCAAATACCGGCATGCTTTCTCCCCCTACCGTAGCTACGGAGGAGGGAGCTACATATGCAATGGTGGTGTGGAGGGCGGCTGAGGTTCCCCAGCTCAGTTAGCCCTCAGTGGCAGTCAAGACTAACATCTTTATAGAGGTGTTGTAATTGAGAGTTTTCTCCTTTGAACCCCTAATCCTGTGAAAATGTTTTCTCCTGCCAGCCTTGCATTGCAGTCAGTGAACATCGCATGCTTATTGGGCCGCTAATCCCACACGCTGTGGGTAACAGTTGCACAGGTGCTGCCACACGTCCCGGAGAAGGCCTGGGCCATTCTTTCCCAAGCAGTAACTTACTGGAGAGAAGCGGAAAAGTTCACTATATGCTTTGGCTTGGGTCACTGGGCAGGGCTGTTTGGCAACGGTGGCCGTCAGACACCATGCCTGACTGAGACATTTGGCTTTTCGGGGGTTCTCATGGCTTCCTTCATAGACATGCCCTTTGATGGCACCCGTCTCTTCAGAGCGAAGATGGACTCAGTGCTCAAGTGCTTTTAGGACTTGTGGGCTATGACGAAGTCCATGGGCCTCTCGGCTGGCCCATATCCCCAGTGTACCTTTTTCTTTTTTTGTAGATAAGGAAGGGGCTTTCAACCGTGCCAACCCTATCCCAGCCACAAGCCGCACAGGCATCCCTGCCTCTACGTGGACAATGGCGCGGTTTCTACCTACCTTGTAACTAGCAGTCTGGTCCAGTCACCAGCCCCCCGGCAGCTGCAGCCTCTAAACCTTCCTAATCTTTCCCTTATAGATCATGGACGTCCAGCTGGTGGCAGGAGTCCCCATCACCTTCATCACTGGCAGTCCCTAGCATTGGACAGGTGGTCTCTGCACATTGTCCGAAGGGACTACTCTCTCCTGTTCGAGAGTACCTCACCCTCCATGGCTCCATCTTATGACTGACTGACGGAGAATCATCTGTCACTGCTCCGGGAGGAAGTCATGGCTTTCCTGGCTAAGGGGGCCATAGAGAGGGTTCCGGTGCCAGAAGTAGGCTGTGGCTGCTATTTCAGCTACTTTCTGGTTCCGAAAAAGGATAAGAGCTTTCGTCCTACCCTAGACCTCCGAGCCCTCAACTGCTTCCTCATGAAGGAAAGATTAAAGATGCTCATGTTGACTCAGGTTTTGTCTGGCCTGGACTCAGTAGACTGGATGGTAGTTTTGGACTTGCAGGAGGCCCATTTTCACATCCCTTCCTGCCTGCCCATTGTGTTAGCTGCAGTTTACAGGAGCCATGAGCATTTTCATTTCACCTTGCTCCCTTTTGGCATTAGCAGCGCCCCTCGGGTGTTCACCAAGGACGCGGTGGTAACAGCTCATGTGCACAGATCACGGGTGCCAGTCTTCCTCTATCTTGACGACTGGCTGCTGAAGGCGGGCTCTCACCAGGCTGTCGCCTCCCACCTCCAGGCTATGGCAGATCTCCTGCATTCGCTGGGGTTCACTATCAACGTGCTGAAGTCCCATCTGACTCCCTTTCAGACGCTTCATCTGAGCTGTTCCGGGCACAGTGCAGCGAGTTCAGGATATTCGGACTATCATACCTATGTTTCAGCCTCTATCCTGGATTTCAGTGAGACTGACTGAGAATGCCGAGTCCCATGGCCTCCAGCATCCTGGTAGTGACACATGCCAGATGGCATAGGTACCTGAAGATCCAGTGGGTGCAGCATTAGGGGAATCTTTTTGACATGGCCCAGATCTCGGAGTAAACTGCAAAGTACCTGCAGTGGTGGCTAAAGAACCACAGTTAGGTCAGAGGCAGACCACTCTCCCTTCCCCAACCAGATCTCACAGTAGTGACAGAAGCATCTCCTGGAATTGGGCAGCCATCTGGGAGAGGTAGAGATCAGAGGACTCTGGTCTCCGGTGAAATCCGGACTCCACATCAACCTGTTGGATCTCCGAGCAATCAGATTGGCATTGCAGCCTTTCTACCCTCCATCAAGGGAAGGCTGGTTCATGTGTTCACGGACAACACTACTGCCATGTGGTACTGCAATAGAATCACTGACACAATATCGAGTCAGAATATCGAGGTACAAAAATATCGACACAAAAATATCGATGTCCAGAATATCGAAGTCCTATCTACATAATAGTAAGTACAAAAATATCGAAAATATATCGTTGTTAAAAATATCGTTTTTTTCAATGTTTTAAAAATAATGTAAAATAAAGTAAATAGTATAATATAAAAAATAGTTAAAAATATTTAAAAATGTTTAAAATCATAAGTAAAAATTAATTAAACATATATGTGTAACATATAATATATATACTTAAAAATATTTATAAATAATTATTTTAATAACTTATAAATTGTTAAAAAAACAGATACACATAGACCAATAACATAAATAAAAAATATATATAGCAAATTAAAATAATACAATATGTTTAATCTTTTTAAAATACATATCTGAAAGAAACACGTTAGTTAGATTCCTTACCTTAGAATATCCCCAGGCGTCAGGCTGGATCCGGAAAGATTTTCGTCAGCAATACCCTTGTGCGTCGCTAGGCGTTGTCAGCGGCTCCGCGTCCGTCATCGGTGTCGTGATCGCTGGGATGACGTCGTCAGAGTACTTAGACGCCGCCCTCGCGCGCTGACGTCAGTTCTTCTTTTTTCCGCGCCAGTAAGCGCAGATCCGGGAAGAGCATACCCTTTTAGTCACTTTTTGATTAAACTTTTGGAACTTTTTGGGTTCCCATTTCGAGTCGACCTCGACTCCTGGTGCCGGTAGGGATGCCTGGGTCCAAGCCATACGACGCCTGTAACCGCCTGATGTCAGTCACGGATCACCACCGCCGGTGTCTCTACTGCCTTGGGGCCAACCATGATGCTGAGTCGTGCCTCGACTGCCGGGCCTTGACCTCGAAGGCTAGGTGTGCGCGGTCCCGCAAGCTGCTCGAGATCCGGCAGTTGGCTCCGCGCCGCTCAAGGTCCCGGTCGAGGAGGAGGTCGAGGGACCGGTCACGGAGCCGCAGCCATCACTGCTCCTCGGCGTCGAAATCCTCGCATTACGGTAAGTCGAGGCACAGTAAGAAGTCGAAGAGGCGACAACGCTCTTCTGACTCCCCTTGCCGGTCTCGCGACTCGGCTGAGGGTTTTGGTGGCACCGCCCGCGCCGCTCCGTCGGGGCTTCAGGAGTCGCGTCCGGCCCCTAACCCTCCGGTCCCTGGGCTTGATGCGACTCCGACAGAGATACGAGACTTCCTCGTGGCCATGAGGAGTCTGGGTCCGCCGTCGAGGCATGCCGGCACGCCTTCGGGCCCTGTAGGCCCGACTGGGAGGCCTAGCGAGGCGGCGGCACCGGCCCCGGCACCGTCGTTGACTTCGGTCCCGACGCCGCAGGCCCCTGTGGGATCCAGGCCTGGATCCCGGTCGATGGCGGTCGACCTTACGACCCCTCCGCCGGCACCGATCCATTCGGTGCCGCCCCTGGGCGGCGTCTTCCGACGACGTCGTCCCCAGGTTTAGTCCCGGTCTGGGCCCACCGCCGATGGATGACAGATTCATCTACCGGCCGGCTACGACCTTTCAGCCTGTCTACCAGGAGTCAGATGACGGGGACGACTGGGAGGGGTCTGAGGACCCTCTGGCACAGCAGTGCCAGTTAAGCCGGGACTGGGCAGAAGAGCTGGGGGATGCCAGTGGTCTTGACACCTCCCCTGACACTGGCTTCATCTCTCCTCCCTCCGTGGCTACGGAGGAGGGTGCTACCTATTCTGTGGTGATACGCAGGGCTGCCGAAGCCCTTCATCTGGAGCTCTCTGCAGTGGCCGTGAGGACTAACCTCCTCACTGAAGTGCTTCAACCGCCAGTAAGCTCCTCGTAACCTCTACTGCAGTTCAATGAGGCACTGACGGACATTCTGATGGGCACCTGGTCCAAGCCCTCCACAGTCCCTCCTGTGGACCGGAACGTGGCCCGGCGCCACCGCCCGCACCGGGCGACCCCATCTTTCTGTCGGTGCACCCCACCCCTGAGAGCCTGGTTATCCAGGCCTCTACCTCCCAGAACGCCTTCCCATCCGCTCCTCCGGAACGGGAATTCAAAAGGTTGGAACAGTTTGGGAAGAAACTGTTTTCCTCCCCTAGTTTGAGGTTGCGGTCTATCAATACCATGTGCCTTTCGGACCGTTACACCCACTCCTTGTGGGATACGGTGGCGGACGTGCTGCCCCAGTGTCTGGAGGAGGCCCAGACACGGCTCGCCCAGGCTCTTGCCGAGGGGCGGGATGCAGCACGGTACTCGATACGATGTGGGCTTGACACAACGGACTCGCTAGGTAGGGCAATTGCGACCACGGTGGCGATTCGTCGCCACGCCTGGCTGAGGTCCACGAATTTCTCCGGGGATGTCCAGAGCACCCTCATGGACATGCCCTTCGATGGCAGTCGCCTCTTTGGCGACAAAGCGGATAGTGCGCTGGAGCGCTTTAAGGACTCCAGGGCTACGGCCAAGTCCTTGGGCCTCTCGGCCCCGCGCCCGCATACCTCCGCTTTTCGCCCCTTTCGTGGACAAGGAAGGGGCGCCCCCACTCGTCCGTCTAGCCACAGGCTGCAGAACCAGCCTCAACGCGGTTGCGGACGTGGATTCCGCCGAGGCAGAGCAGGGGGACAGAGAGCTGGTCAGCCCACATCTGCCCCAGCAGCATCTGCCTCAAAGCCTTCGTAGTCCGAACTTTCAGGCCCATTCCACGCCAGTGGGAGGCAGAGTTCGCCATCACCTGCTCCACTGGCGTACCATCACATCGGACAGGTGGGTGCAGCGAATCATCCGAAGGGGCTACTCCCTCCCCTTCGAGGCGACCCCTCTAGCCATGCCACCGCAGTACCACCGCATGTCGGGGGATCACTTGCAACTTCTGCAGGAGGAAGTTACGGCCCTCTTGGCCAAGGGGGCCATCGAGCGCGTTCCTGGCCCAGAAGTAGGTCTGGGTTGTTATTCCCACTACTTTCTGGTTCCCAAGAAGGGCAAAGGGAGCCTACGCCCTATCTTGGAATTCAGGAGCGTCAACACCTTCCTCCGGAAGGAGAAGTTCAAGATGCTCTCCTTAGCTCAGGTTCTGGCTGCCCTAGACCCTGGAGACTGGATGGTAGCGTTGGACTTGCAGGACGCATATTTCCACATCCCCGTCCTGCCGGCCCACCGGCGCTACCTGCGGTTCACTGTAGGCCACGAGCACTTTCAGTTTACCGTGCTCCCCTTCGGCCTCACTAGTGCCCCTCTGGTGTTCACAAAAGTGGTGGCGGTGGTCGCAGCTCATCTGCGCAGATTAGGGGTTCCAGTCTTCCCCTATCTCGATGTCTGGCTGTTGAAGACGGGCTCGCTCCAGTCAGTCGTTTCCAACCTCCAGACTACGGCCGACCTCCTGCATTTGCTGGGGTTCTCCATCAATGTGCCGAAGTCGCATCTGAGTCCCTCTCAGAAGCTCCTTTTCATCGGAGCGGTTCTGGACTCGACGCAGTTCCGGGTCTATCCTCCGGAACAGCGGGTCCGGGATATTCAGTCTCTGATTCCGATCTGTCAGCCTTTATGCTGGATTTCGGTCAGGTTGGTGCTGCGGCTGCTGGGTCTGATGGCCTCCTGCATCCTGCTGGTACATCACGCCAGATAGCGGATGCAGGCTATGCAGTGGGACCTGAAGTTCCAGTGGGCCCAGCATCGGGGCAACCTGTCCGACCGCATCCTGATCTTAGAGGGCACTGCAAGACAGTTGCTGTGGTGGCTCACGGACCGCGATTGGGTCAGTGGCAGATCCCTCTCCCTACCCCAACTGGAGCACGTAGTGGTGACGGATGCGTCCCTCCTGGGATGGGGGGCCACATGGGAGGGGCGGAGATCAGAGGCCTCTGGTCTCCGGCGGAGTCCCGGCTCCATATCAACCTCTTGGAACTGCGGGCGATCCGGCTTGCACTGAAGGCATTCCTTCCCTCTGTCCGGGTAAGTGTAGTGCAGGTGTTCACGGACAACACAACAGCCATGTGGTATTGCAACAAAAAAGGCGGGGTGGGGTCGTGGACCCTTTGTCAGGAGGCTCTGTGCCTCTGGACATGGCTGGAACATCAGGGCATCACCCTGGTGGTTCTACACCTGGCGGGTTTTCTGAACGCCAG
Organism: Triturus cristatus; assembly: GCF_964204655.1. NCBI lineage: Eukaryota > Metazoa > Chordata > Amphibia > Caudata > Salamandridae > Triturus > Triturus cristatus. The sequence goes on along the minus strand of NC_140588.1, from coordinate 955,117,793 downwards.
GGCGGACGAACTCAGCCGCCGGTGCATGATGGATCATGAGTGGCGTCTGAACTCGGACGTGGCGCAAGGCCTCTTTTGGCAGTGGGGAGAGCCTTGGTTAGATCTATTTGCCACCGAAGAGAACGCGCAATGTCATCAGTTCTGCGCGTTGGAATTTCCAAGGCGGCACTCGCTCGGCGACGCTTTTCATCGCGAGTGGAGCTGCGGTCTGTTGTACGCCTTTCTGCCTATACCACTTCTGCCCAGAGTGATGAAGCTCAGGCGCGACCGGGCCCAAGTCATCCTTGTGGCTTCGGATTGGGCATGAAGATACTGGTATCCTGAGCTACTCAGTCTGTCAATCGATCCCCCGATTCGACTGCCTCTTCAGGAGGACCTTCTGTCGCAGCAGCAGGGGACGGTCCTCCACCCGAACCTGTCCAGCCTCCACCTCCATGCTTGGAGATTGAGCGGCGGCAGTTGATGCCATTTGACCTGCCTCCTGAAGTCTGTGATGTCATTCTGGCAGCCAGGCGTCCCTCCACTAAAACGGTATACGTCTACATGTGGAACACATTTGTGGCATGGTGCACAGCAAAGGCTGTGGATCCCCTTTCCGCCCTTCTTTCTTTGGTTCTCCTCTTTCTTCTTTTCCTAGCCCAGCAGGGCTCTGCTGTGGGCACCCTCAAGGGATACCTTTCAGCTGTTTCTGCTTTCTTACGACTTCCTGATCAGCCTTCTCTTTTCAAGTCCCCTGTTGTTGCTCGATTCTTTAAAGGTTTCCTCCTGTCCCCTTCGTAATGCCTCAGTGGGATTTGAACCTGGTGTTAACCTATCTGATGTGCGCTCCTTTTGAGCCACTTCATAATTGTCCTCTTCATCTTCTGACTCTTAAGACTGCTTTCCTGGTTGCCATCACCTCTGCTAGATGGGTGAGTGAGCGCCAGCCTCTCTCTTCTAAGCCTCCTTTCCTTTCTGTCCATCCGGACAAGGTTGTTCTCAGGACTCGTCCTTCCTTTCTCCCTAAGGTGGTAACTGCCTTTCACATCGGCCAGTCTGTTACTTTGCCCACCTTCTTTTCGCCTCCGCATCTCTCGAAAGAGGAAGAGAGGCTCCACTGTCTGGACCCAAAACGAGCGCTGTCATTCTATCTGGACCATACGAAACAGTTCCGGGTGGACGACCAACTCTTCGTTAGTTACGTGGGCGCTAAGAAGGGGCGGGCAGTACACAAGCGGACCATCTCTCGGTGGGTCGTCGTGTGCATTAAGGCCTGTTATTCCTTGGCTAAGAAGGAACCTCCTGTGGGGCTGCGGGCCCATTCCACTTGGGCCACAGCGGCTACTACTGCCCCGGAGCGGGGAGTCCCTCTGCAGGACATTTGTCAGGCAGCTACGTGGGCCTCGCTGCACACGCTTGCTAAGCATTACTGCCTGGACAGCCAAGTCCAGAGAGACGGCTTCTTTGGCCGTTCCGTTCTCCAGGACTTACTGGTGTGATCTTGGTTCGCAGACCCACCCCCGGGGTTGGTATTGCTGGGATATCTATTCTAAGGTAAGGAATCTAACTAACGTGTTTCTTTCAGATGAACAAGTTGCTTACCTTCGGTAACGATATATCTGTAAGAAACATTAGTTAGTTAGATTCCTCACCGCCCCACCCATCCTCCCCGTAAGGTAAGGAATCTAACTAACTAATGTTTCTTACAGATATATCGTTACCGAAGGTAAGTAACTTGTTCTTTACACTACATTAACTAAAACAGTAGAGAAAATATTGCACAGAGGAGGGGATACAATTACTATTCCTACTCCAGAGAGTGCAATAGTAAGGAAAGTGTTTGATAGCGTAGGGGTGAAAATTACTATTCCCACTCCAGAGAGTGCAACAGTAGGGAAAGTGTTGGATAGCGTAGGGGTAAAAATTACTATTCCCATTCCAGAGAGTGCAACAGTAGGGAATTTGTTGGATAGCGTAGGGGTAAATATTACTATTCCTACTCCAGTGAGTGCAACAGTAGGGAAAGTGTTGGATAGCGAAGAGGTAAAAATTACTATTCCCACTCAAGTGAGTGCAACAGTAGGGAAAGTGTTGGATAGCGTAGGGGTAAAAATTACTATTCCCATCTCCAGAGAGTGCAACAGTAGGGAAAGTGTTTGCTAGCGTAGGATTGAAAATGAATATTCCCACTCCAGTGAGTGCAACAGTAGGGAAAGTGTTTGATAGTAGAGGGTGAAAATTAACATACTTATCAATTAAATAATTATTAAAATTAAATATACAATTAATAATTACTAATACATTAATTATACATACTAATGAATAAATATTAAGTACTTTACTATAAGTAAATTACTTCCCACCCTATTCCCCTATAAACCCACAACCCACTCCTAAAAAACACAATTAATAATAAATTAATTATAAATAATAATACATAAAAAGTTAATAATTGCTTTTTTATAATTCAATTACTTCCCACCCTATTCCATTATAAACCCACAACCCGCTCCTAAACAAATAACACACTTGATATAATCTATTAATTAATTAATTAATAATTAATAACCAATTAATATTAAATTAATTATAAGTAATAATAAATACAAATGAATAATTACTTTTTTATAATTAAATTACTTCCCACCCTATTCCCCTATAAACCCACACCCCGCTACAGAACTAAAATACGCAAAAATTAATTTACATAAAAGTAATTACTGCTAAAAATTTAACACATACATTTAAAAAAACTACTCTTAAACCAAAAAATTACATCACATACTTTTAACACACATACTAAAATACAGAACACTAATATCAATATCGATATTATTAACAACAACATTTTTACAAATGATATTAGTCTTCGATATTAAAAAAAAGATATTTCTTACATTACTGTCGATATTCGTACCATGATATTCTTGCTGTCGATATTATTGTACCCCAATATTTCAAACTCGATATTGTTGTAGTTCGAAAAAAACAACTCAATATTCTGTCTGTACACCACTGCAACAAACAGGGTGGGGTGGGGTCATGGACCATTTGTCAAGAGGCCCTTTGTTTCTGGACATGGCTGGAGCAGCAGGGCATTTCCCTGGTGGTTCAACATCAGGCAGGTTCCTTGAACGCCAGGGCGGACAAACTCAGCCATCTATGCCTAGCGTATCACGAATGTGGTGCCCACTCGTTGATGGCGCAAAATCTCATTCAACACTGGGAAGAGCCTTGGTTAGATCTGTTTGCCTCTGCCTAGAATGCACAATGTCAGCAGTTTTGCGTGCTGGAGTTTCCAAGGCAGCTCTCTCTTAGAGACGCCTTTCGTCTCGAGTGGAGCTCAGACCTCTTGTATGCCTTCCTGCCCATACCACGCCTGCCCAGGGTTTTCAAGAAGATCAGGAACGACCAAGCCCAGGTCATCCTTGTTGCTCCGGACTGGGCACGGAGAGTCTGATATTCTGAGCTGCTGCATATGAGCATCAATCCTCTGATCACACTGCCCCTTTGTGAGGATCTTCTTTCGCAGCAGCATGGGAGGGTCCTCCAACTGAACATGGCAACTCTTCACCTTCTTGCGTGGAGATGGAGCGGTGGCAGTTGATAACTTTTGACCTTCCTCCCAAAGTCTGTGTTGTAATTCTGGCAGCCAGGCTTCCCTCCACCAAACAATATATGCCTGCCGATGGAAGAAGTTTGTTTCATATAGTACAGAAAAGTCTATTGACCCTCTTTCTGCCTCCCTCTCTGAGATTGTACTTTTTATTTTTACCCTTTCCCAGCAGGGCTCTACTCTGGGCACTTTGAAATGGTATATTTCTGCCATTTCCGCCTCTTTTTGGCTGCCTGACCAACCACCCTTATTTAAATCTTCCATTGTGAATAGATTTCTCGAAGGTCTTGTACATATATGCCCACCTTTCCCTTTCATTATGCCTCAGTGCGACCGTAATTTGGTTCTCACATTTCTGATGTGTGCTCCCTTTGAACTTTTATACAATTGTTTCCTCAGGCTGCTCACCATCAAAACAGCCTTTCCGTGGCAATTACATTGGCAAGGAGGGTGAGTTAGCTGCAGGCTTTATCACCCAAATCTCCCTCCCCGTTTGTTTTTCCTGACATACTGGTGATTTGTACTATGGCCTCTTTCCTGCCAAAAGTGGTAACATAATTTCATGTGGACCAATCTGTCACTTTGCCCACTTTCTATACTCCTTCACATCCCTCCAAAGAAGAGGAGTGACTCCACCCTCTGAACCCAAAAAGAGCGTTGTCCTTCTACCTTGACTGCACAACAGAGTTCCGGGTGGACAACCAACTCTTCATGGGCTATGTTGTGGCGAAGAAAGGTCAGGTGGTGCAGAAGTGGACCATCTCTGGATGGGTCCTCCTTGCATCAAGATCTGCTACACACTGGCCAAGAAGCAGCCTCCTGAAGGCCTGAGAGCTCATTCCACCAGAGCTAAGGTTGCGACCACTGCGCTAGCCTGTGGAGTTCCAGTCCTGTACATCTGTCAGGCAGCAACATGGGTGTTTGCACATGTTTACCCAGCAATACTGCCTGTACAGTCAGGTCCACAGGGACCAGCACTTCACATGTTCGTTTCTGCAGGACTTCTTAGTCAAAATTTGTCTGCTGACCCACCACCGGAGGTAGTATTGCTTGGGTATTTATTCAAAGGGAGGCATCTTGCGCCTAGATGTCTATCAGATGAACAAGTTACTTACCTATGGTAACGCCTTATCTGGTAGAAAATATCTAGCCGCAGATCCCTTACCAACCCACCTTCCTCCCCGCTTTGCAGACAGATTTCTAGGGTAATGAATGATCCCTCTCAGGGCCCTATATTAGACACACTAGTGTCAGTGCACTTCATGGCTCCTCATTCCTGGCGTGGAAAGTCATGAAAATTAACTGACTTCGGTGCACCAATATGGGTGACACTGACATCACTTCCAGAGCAAACGCCCCTACTACGCCATGGAGAGCTGACTGACACCACTTACTGGCATGCAGGGAAAATCTCACGTCTCTCGAAAAATCTTCTGGATCCAGGCTGACGCCTGGGGAAATTCACATGTAAGGAATCTGCGACAAGGTACCAGATAAGGCGTTACCAAAGGTAAGTAACTTGTTCATTACGTAAAGACTCTTCCACCATTGCAAATATATATATAAAACAACTAAGGTTTGTATAGCATATATTTTCTGATTAAGTTTAAAACAATAAAAAAATTGTGATCCTCGAATAACTTTTGCTACAACAAAGAAGAAACTCTGCTTTGCACTTTGGATGTTGTAGTTGTAATAAGAATAAGAGCAGACTGATTTTGGGTCATGCTTTGTTTTATCTCATATTTTTAATATGTAATATATTTTTCCACTTCTTATTACTGTAGGTCATCAAAAATAAAAAAGATATCATATGCTCTTTTTTTAGCACTGTGCTATATTTTATATGTAACCTGGACTTAGCAGAATGTATGTACTCCATTACTTAAGCATTAAATACAGTGCAAAACATAATTTGCTCCATGTGCACATTTTACATAATCTTTATCTGGAAATGCTCAATTGTTTTTGCAATCACTATTTTCAGAATACCTATGTTAGTTACTGATAGCTGTATCTCTTAGACCTTGCAGAAAACCATTTTTTTCAAGTTGGTTTGTTGTCTATTTATAATTAGCTTCTGCATTTGGAGGACTTTATTAGGACTTATCAATATTTACCTGTTTTTATGCTAGGAAGGCTGATAGACCAGCAGTCAAATAAACTGGGCAAGGATGAAATGTTACAGATGATCCGACATGGAGCTACCCATGTTTTTGCATCCAAAGACAGTGAGCTCACAGATGAAGATATCACTACGATTTTGGAAAGAGGTGAAAGGAAGGTGAGAATTTTTGGTGAATTTCAGAAGAGATTGTTATGATCAGCAGAATCATAATTCATAAATATGCCTATAAGTCAATAATAAAATTTATCGCAGTCCACCCACCCATGTATTGACCACTATTCCTGATTCCTGTCGACCAAAGGGCAGCCTATGTTTCCTTTATATGCCCTTGTGAAAAAGCCGAAAAAGGAATCAATTTTGTTGAAAACGTAAGACATTGTGAGAACAGAGAAGGGTGAGGCTATTTTCTGACACAAAGAGAAGACTAGGCATTAGGAACAGCTTCATGAATGTCCAGTAATGCAATATCCATTGTGCGCAAATTGTTTTGTGATTAGATTTATGTAGTGCTTACTACCCCAGTTAAAGCATTGAAGAGAGATTGCCTGTGCCAGAAGTAGGTTATGGTTGCTATTCCTGCTACTTTCTGGAGCAGGAAAAGGACAGAGGACTTCATCCTATCCTGGATCTGTTCTCTCTCAAGGCCTTTCTGCGGAAGGAGAAATTAAAAAGCTCACCCTGGGTCAGGTCTTGTCTGCTCTGGAAAGTGGCATTGGATTTTCAGGACTCTTATTTTCATATCCTTGTCCTACGAGCCCACAGGTATTTCCTGCAGTTCTTGATAGGTCACAAGCATGTTCATTTCATTGTGCTCCCTTTTGGCCTCACCAGCACCTCTTGAGGTGTTAACAAATGTGATGGTGGTGTTTGCAGCTCATCTGCAGAGGTCAGTCGGGGGTTTCAGTCTTCCCCTTCCTCTCCCCAAGCAGTAGCCACCCACCTCCAGACTACGGCTGACCTTTTGCATTTGCTGGGGTTCACTGTCAACATGCTGAAGTTACACCTGACTCCCTTCTTAGATGTTGCCCTTCATTGGAACCATTCTGAATACAGTGCAGTTCCACTCCTGCTCTCCATGAGCAGAGAGAGTCCATAATGTCCAGACTATAATCTTGAGGTTTCAACCTCAATCTCAGATTTTGGTGAGACTAATTATCAGGGTGCTGGGTCTGATGGTATCCTGCATCCTGCTGGAAAAGCACACCAGATGTCATATACGGGGTACTGCAGTGGAACCTAAGACCCGGTGGGTGCAGCACCTTGCTGCCCTTTAAAAATGCCCTTTTATACCCGGTCCTGGCACCCTGGGAAAAAACAACTTCTACTCCTGCTGTCAAGAAGCTGGTGGCACAAGGCTATCGCCCAGCTCCAAGTGACCCACCCTTCCTATCAGTTCACCCTACACCTGTGAGCCTGGTCACTCAGGCTTTCTTCTTATCTGGACAATCGTTCAGGATCTTTCCTTCAATGATTCCTGGCAGGAAGTATGGCTCTGATGTCCATCAATGCCAACTGTCTCCCTGCATTCTACAAACATGCCCTCTAGGATATGGCTTGGATGCCGGTTCTTCATGTACTACAAGACACGAGATTCCATTATCAGAATGTGATCCAAGACCTCTCTCCATATTATAAAGCTAGGCTTGGACACATCTGACTTGGTCATGCTATGGGTACCTAAGTATCAATCTGGAGATATGCCTGGCTCCATCCTTACAACTTCTCTCCTGAAATTCAGGCAAATTTGATGGATCAACTGTTCAACAGTTCTTGCATGTTTGAAGAAAAAGCTGATTTGACATTAGAGAGATTTAGGGCAAGCAAAGCTACAACCTGCTCCTTGGGACTTCAGCTGCCATCCCTTTTAGAGATGATCACAAATTTCTGCATTTTCATGGCTTCTCAAGTGGATTCTCGTTTCGTCAGTTGCAACAATACTAGCCACGAACACAGCAGGAACTAAACCCATTGGTCTGGTAGTACAGAGGTAGAGCCAAAGAAGGGGCATGGATCCACTAATTTACCTTGTTCCTCTTCCTTCCCAGCACCACCGGGCAAGCATATCTAGTCTGCTCCCCCAATTCCATACGGAACCTGTGGGAGGCTGGGTGTTCTGCATTCTCCTGGCTTGGAGTGCCATTACCTCAGATCAGTGGGTCCTGCAAATTGTGGAAAGGGGTTACATCCTTCCCTTCCTTCATGGTCCACCCTCCAAACCCTTCCACTCTTTCCCTCTCTTTCAGATCACCTGGTCATACTACAACAAGAGGTGGCAGCTCTCCTAAAGTTGAAGATACTGACCCTAGCTCAAGTGTTACTGGCATTGGGTCTTAAAGACTTGATGATGTCACTTGACCTCCAGGATGCATACTTCCACATCCCTGTCCTGTGGTTACACTGGAAGTGCTTTTGGTTTGTGGTTGGTTCTACACACTACCAATTTGCAGTGCTACCCTTTGGCTTAACATTGGCACCTCGAGTTTTCACAAAGGTGATGGCCCATCTCAGAAGGTCGAGCATTCCAATCTTTCTGTACTTGGACGACTGGCTTATAAAAGCTGACTTGTCAGAAGTCGTATCATGACTGGCTTATCAAAGCGGACTTGTCAGAGGTTGTATCACACCATCTGCAATCAACAGCATCCTTGCTGTTCGACCTGGGATTTTCAATCAACAAGCCCAAATCTCACCTCTAGCCCTCCAAATGACTCCAATTCTTATGGTTGGCACAGGACACAAGCCTTCTTTGTGCCTTTCCTCTGCATCAGAAGATCCTCGAACTTCACAAAATGGTTCCAACATTTCAGCAAGGTACACACGTCCTAGTCCTAAAGATTCTGAAATATCTAAGTGTAAGACCAGTCAGACTTTCGTGTGGCCTTCGCCCCAAATTGCCCTCCTGTTTGCTGAAATTAGTTTTTTTTTTGTTTTAGGTCTATGTGAAACTGTGCACTGTACCTCTGCAAAACAGCACTAAAGTGCTTGTGCTCACTCCTTAAAATATGGTCAAATTGTCCCAACCTGATTTAACCTGATTGGCACACCGTTTTGCAAATTCCATTATATATAATGGAAATTGTAATACGGCGGACGGGATAGCCGTCACGTTTGTGATGGAGTATCCCATCTGCCAAGATCATAATCAGGCATTTAATTTACTTACAAGTCTCTAGTAAAGTGGTACCAAGTGTACCCGGGCCGGGAAATTAAATGCTACTAGTTGATTTGCAGCACTTATTGTGCTAACCTCTTAAAATAACATGCATTTGCAAAGCACACGTTCACCCAGAAGGGTGTCTTGGCACTGAATTACAAATGTTTATTGTTGCCCATCTCAACGGGACTCATTTTATCGACCTCAGAGGGATGAAAGGCTAAGTGGACCTGCGGGGATTTGAACTTGTGACTATGAGGTCAAACACAGGTCCCTACAGTTGGCGCATTAGTCCACGAGTCCACCAGACCTGGTCTCAGGTCTACCATTGCAGCCTGTGTGCAGTTTTAAACTGCCAATTTGACCTGGCAAATAAATGTTTGGCCAGGCCTAAACCTTCCTTTTTAATATATATAAGAGCCCTAAGGTAGACGCTAAATAGCCCATAGGGGCTGGGTACATTGTATTAAAAAAGTAGCTAGATAAATGTGTGTGAGGAGGCGCGCACACCTTTATAAACCTTTCAACTGGCTATTCTCATTAAAGACAAGGGTGCTGCAGTGTAACGCTTGCTGTGAAACCAAGTGTTTAAAGTAGAACAGAAAATAACACAACCAGCGAGGTCATGGACACTGTGCACTGTTCCTTAAGGGTAACAACCCTTTTTGAAATGTACATAAACATACAATTCTTTCATAAGGAATTAAAACACGAAATTGTAGTTCAAACATAACATTTTAGTGCTGGTAACATATTTAGGCATATGTAACAATCCAATGTAGATACACTTCTGTTTTATACAAACATCAATGATGTGGTCATAACATAACGTAACGACATAATAATGGCGTCAAAAACAATTTAGCGTTCACAGTTGAAATTTTGGAAATCATGCCCGATGCATTTCGGGACTGGCACGTCCCTTCTTCAGGGGACCTATGAAATAGAAATGTCACATTAACTAAAACGTAGATGTGAATATCTAACAGACACCGAAAGAGGCACTGTGAGTGGGAAATCGAAAAAACATGTGATCGTGGTTAACAATAAGAGTAGCAAGACTGTTCAGTATTCAATGTAACTACATCTATTGCAATGAATAAACCATTATGCAAATGAAGAAAAAAGTGAAACGCTGCTGAGACCAAAAATAAAAGTTGTGCATGGGTTACTGGTGCTTACAGGGGTGATAAGGCAGTTATCAGAACAGTTAGTGATGAGTATATAGCGAACAGAGGGTGAACTGAAAATCATGTGGGATTGAGCGGGGTCAAGAAAGCAAACGTGACGTGGTGCTGGTGTGTGTCAGAAGAGGTGGACACAAAATGGGAGCTCACCGATTGTGAGGATAAAAATTGGCAACCTTCTACGAGATGTTGAATGAAAGTTGAATGAGTGCTGTGGGAATAATGATACACAATCTTAATGCGATCCAATAGTCTTCAAAACAGAAATAAACACATTCGCATCAATGCGGTATATTTTACAACCGAATTTTCCGCCCGTCGTGTTTACTATGGCCCTGTAATCACCGGCGCCTTTTTTAATTTCACAGAAACACTTTATGCTCGTCAGCAGCCTTTTCATCAGCCCGGTTATCTCCATCACACTGGTGAGCATATACCGCATTGATGCGAATGTGTTTATTTCTGTTTTGAAGACTATTTCAACTGTGAACGCGAAATTGTTTTTGACGCCATTATTATGTCGTTACGTTATGTTATGACCACATCATTGATGTTTGTATAAAACAGAAGTGTATCTACATTGGATTGTTACATATGCCTAAATATGTTAACAGCACTAAAATGTTATGTTTGAACTACAATTTCGTGTTTTAATTCCTTATGAAAGAATTGTATGTTTATGTACATTTCAAAAAGGTTTGTTACCCTTAAGGAACAGTGCGCAGTGTCCATGACCTCGCTGGTTGTGTTATTTTCTATTAAAAAAGTAGGACATGTATTTTTAAGTTTTACATATCCTGGTAGTGAAAACCTCTTTTTCACCACTGGAAGGCCTATCTCTCCCGTTAGATAATACATTGTTACCTTTTAACATACAATACGTGCGAACTTGTTATTTGGAGCAGGTAGAAATATCAATTTTGGACACAAATGAATTGTAATTTAAAATTCTCTTATTCTCTTTAATGGTAAAGTCTGATTATAAGTCACAATTCTGAAAATGAAACTTTTAGAAAGTTGGCATTTTCCTGTATTAACCATTTGGTGCCTGTAGCCTGGTCCTTGGTAACATGATTGTGAATAGTTGACATTTGGCCTTTTTGCACTCCTCCCTACAGTAAGTTAAAGTGGTACTAGTTGCTAGGATAGGCCATCCTGTCAGGATGGGAAGGGCGGAGCTGTTCTCTACCCCATTTATATTGAAAAGGGACTGCCTCCAGCACACTCAAAAATAACTTGATACCGGTCTTTTGTCACCCTAGACTCTGGGCAGGGGAGGAAGGAAATTTCCAGAACCAGATGTGAAGGGAAGTCTAAACTTTTTCCACTCTTCAGAGACTGGCAGAATTACTGCCTTGTACTTCAAAAGACTGACTTGTGCTTGAGGCCTGCTTGTACCTCAGAAGACTACCCTTCTGCTACCAGAGGACTGCCCTGCTGCTTGAAGCTTGACTTGCTGTTTGAGCTCAGAACAATTAGAGTTACTCCCAAAGGCTAATAGGCTGGCCTTCTGTGCTGAGCTACAGAGACACAACAAGCTCCAGCAACCTTGAACTCTTCACCTGGACACTGCCTGAAGTGAGCCCTGTCCTTCAAGTGGTGCCCACCCAGTCCTGGACCCTTGGAAGTGGTGCTAAAGGCACCCAATTACCCAAAAACTGAAACTTGAGACTTAGAGAAAATAATCACCAAAATGTGCCCTGAGAACCGACAGATGTCAGGGACCTATCTGCTCACCAATCTTTCCAAGGTGCATCACCTTTGGCCTGACTTTGTGGTAGCTGGTAGCTCCTCCTACTTTCTTCTCTGCAGCAGCTAATCCTGTTCTGTGGGACCTCTTCGGAAGCACATCCGGCCTCATGGAGCCCTCGTAGGCAGCAGCCTACAGCTTCGTCCTACTGGAGATTTTCGACTACCAAAAAAGTGACAAAGCGTAAGGTAGAAATCTTCACCGCAACTTCTTCCAGCGGCTCCCCGACGATGACGCCTCCTCCTCGGACACCACCAGCTCCTTTGCCCCTCTGAACTTTGCCTTCTCAGACATTTTTCTTCACAGTTTCTTTTAAGTGTGAGACCCGACCCAATCCACTACGTGTATCCAAATGGTGCTCCATTGCTTTTCCCGGTAAATGCAACTAGATACCCGTGTTTGGTGCTTTGATCTTTTAGGTGCTATTTTTCCATAAAAAATTTCAAAAATTCAAAATCCCGGTTTGATTTAATTAATTTTATTTTGGTGTCATTTAAAATGTTCTCTATTTTTCTAAATTAGTGTGGGAATTTTCTTGTGGTGTGTTTTAACTTATGCCTTTAAGTTATGCTTGACTGCTGTTTCAGCCAAGAAACTTGTGGGTTAAGCACTGGTTGATTTAGTGCCTTTTGTGGTTCACCCTAACAGGGATTGTGGTTATGTCGTAAGAAGAGACTTCAACCCCCTCTATCAAAAAACTCAATTTCCTACACTAAGTCTGCTGGTATTCTGCATATCACACACGTGTGTTGACACATGAGTGACCTCCATTGGCCAGTACAGGGGGACCTGGCGGACTCCACCCTGCTCTCCCCCAGCACTGGGGTGAAAGTGGATTGGTGGGAGAGTGAGTGAATCTCAACTGTGGGATGGCTTTCTCCCCCACTCCAGCCATAACAGCAGTAGTGATGGATGACTCCACCTTGGAATGGGGAGCTAACCTGGAAGACCTGCAGATCAGACGCCTCTGGTCTTCAGAAGAAGAAGTTTTTCACATCAACCTGTTGAAACTGCAAGCAATTCGTCAGGTGCTCAAGACTCCCCCGGCCCCCCCCCCCTCCATCCAAGGTATGTCCATCCAGATCTTGATGGACGACACATCAGCGATGCGGTACGTCAAGAAGCAAGGGGATTACGGTCTCATCTCCTTCATCTGACGGCATTGAGACCGGGTCTAGGGCACTCCGCTAGGGGATCTGGTTAAGCCCCAATTACCTAGCCGGGGCTCTGAATGTCAGACCCAAAAGCCTAAGCCACCATTATCCTGCCGTTCATGAGTGGTGACTTCTGCCAGAGGAAGTCTAGGACATTTTTAGACCAGTGGATCTGATAGAGACTACTAGCCGCAGATTCCTTCACGTAGAATTATACCCAGGTGTGAGACTGGATCCGGAAATGTTTTGCCACAGCATCCCTGCGTGCCAGGGGGCGGGGCGACACCACGCGACTCTGCCTTGTCGTTGTCCACGTACGTGACATCAGCGAGGTCACATAAGCCCCACCCCGGTGCGCCTACGTCAATTCTTTCCTTTTCCGCGTGCAACGCGGATCCGGTCTTGCTGCGGGCCTGTTTCGGGCCCTTTTTTCTTCATCATTTTCGTCCTTTTGGTGGAACAGTGTGCAAATGCCTTCGGGCTTCAAAGCTTGCACGTCGTGTAGGCGTCTTATGTCGGCGACGGACCCTCATCGCATTTGTATGTGGTGTTTGGGGGAGGATCACGGCACCACGGATTGTGAGGCGTGCGAACAGTTGAAGCCGAAGTAGCAGCGGGAGCGTCGAATGAAACTTCTTTCGGCTCGTCTCTCCCGGTCGACCTCCTCCCCTCGATCAGCCTCGGTAGACGGCTTCAGATACGGCCGTGGTCGTCATCATCGCCCTTCCCTGATGTCGCGAGAGCGTCGCTCACCGGTGGGTAAGTGTTGCAGTTTGTCCCCGGCGGCCGGGTTTCGGCCTGCCGGGGGCGTGGACTCTCTGCGGGTGATGCGGCCCTGCGTGTCCTCCTACCCACCATTTTCCGGTGATGGAGCGTCGAGAGCCCAGATGGAGACATACGCGTCGGTTTTGCAGGCCTCGCTGGCATCTCCTCCTCCTCCTTCCCCTCCTGGGGTGTCAGCGGCTCCCTTGCCTTGCGCGGTGCCTTCCGTGGCGCCACCGGTGGCTCCGGCCCCGGCACCGACTGGGTCGGATCCAGGCTTGGAGGATGTGGTACTGTTGGGGTGCGGCTCCTCTGTGGTCCCTCCTTCACACCACGGCGCCTCTGCCTCGCAGCAAACTCCCACGGGAGTCCCTGTGGTGTCGCGTGAGGTCGACGGGGCTCAGGTCGCATCTCCGAGCCCCGCTCGGTCCCTTGACAAGGTGTCTAAGGCTGAGGTGACGCCGCTACAGCACCGGCGGCTGATGGACCGGGCAGCGCCACGGAGGTCAGTGGACTCTCCTCGTCCCGCTCCATGTCGAGGCTGGGCGCGAACCCCTCGCCCGCCTCTGGGACTTTCTCGTCCCTCCACGCAGGCGGCTGCCTCGTCGGAGGGCGAGTCGGAGGTTGGGTCGGCCCTGGCAGCGCCGCATGGCTCGCCGGACCACCTCTGTCGTATACTGGCCCTATGCTGGCGGAGGGCTTCGTGTCACTCCCCTGGTCCTTCTCGTCCCTCCACGCAGGCGGCTGCCTCGGCGGAGGTCGAGTCGGCGCGAATCCGACGCCGCCCCCTGTCCACTGTGACTCCGGCCCGCTTCGGTCCCCGGCGCAGTGTGACTTCGAGGAGCCCTATCCAGCGTCTCCTTCGGCGCAGGCTGGCGTTACCGCTCTGCCTCAGGCGGCGGACTCTACGGCTCCTGACAGGCGTCGAGTTGCAGAGCCGTCTTCGGACGGTCCCTATTCTCCGGAGGCTGCCTGCATATTGGTGTCGTCCTCCCCGGAGACTGGCCGCCGAGTGGTGTCTTTTTCACCGGCATTGTCAAAGGGTGGCTCCCGCCGCTTCTGAGGCTGCGGTGTTTGCCGGAGGAGCGGCAGGTCCCCCATTCCTCGGCTCCTCCTACCTTCCAGGTCTGGCCCCTGCCCGTTCCGCTTGGCTTAGGGGACGGCCGCCTTAGTCTGCAGCCGTCGCCCACGGAGGAGCTGTTTTCTCCACCGCGGGGCCCTACAGAGGCGGGTGCGGCCTTTGCTCACACGGTGTCCACGACTGTGGATATTCTGCGCATGGGTGACCGATTGCTCATTTCCCGACGGATCATCTCTTGGAGGTTCTCCACCAGGGCTCTGGTGGGAGGGAGATCTTGCTTCCAATTGAGGGTTCCCTCCTTTCGTCCCTGACAGGAGTTTGGGGGTTTCCTGCCTCAGGGGATCCGGTGCCTCATCACCTTCTACACCAGCACCTTCCGGCGCCGCGTGACCCTGCATGTCTTTCCCTCCACCCCTCTGCCGCCAGTCCTCTTTTGCGGACTGCCTTTCCCTCCCTGCCGCTGCTGTTGACTCCGCCCTCCCGGGAGGCCCTCTGGCTCGACTCTTGGGAGCGCAACATGTTTGCCTCGACCAGCGCGGCCCTGCGGGCCCTGAACACCTTGTGTGTCCTGGCTAGGGCCTCCTCTAGTCTGTGGGACTCGGTTGAGTCTTTGGGGGCCGCAGCTTCACAGGAAACTGTTCAGGTGAACTTACGGCGTCATGCGTTGGGTAACCGCAAGCTAGCGGCATTTATCCTTCACTCCGCTCTGGACATCTCGGAGGTGCTGGGCTGGGCCATGGCTTCCTCATTCGCTCTCCGTTGCCATGCTTGGCTTCGGGACGGCGTCTTCCCTGAAAATATTCGGAAACGGCTCATTGATCTCCCGTTTGATGGTAGCCTGTTGTTCCATGCCCCAGCTAACTCTGCCATCCAAAGTTTCCTGGTGGGGCTCCGTCCTCCTCCTCCTCCCCCTTATACCCCTCCTCCTTCTCCTCCTCAGTGATTAAGGAGTTGAGCTGGTTCTGGTCCTTCTTGGGACGGTCGCTCTTGCGGTGGAGTGTGTTTTCTGGCCGTTGAGTCCTCCTTGTGGGGGCTTTGGCAGTGTTGGCTGCTGGACGGCCCTTGTTCGCTGTGTGTGTGTTTTTTGCTAGCACTGTTACGCAGACTTGGCCCAGAGATTTGGCCTTCTGTTTTTCTTTGGGCTGATTGTCAAGCCGTTCGCGGGGTGTTTTCCCTGTGGCTCTTTCGTTTTTTCCTCTGTTGCGGAAGTTCTTCCAAAGAGGGTTCCCATGTCTTGGGACTTAACATACCCTATGTGGGGTAGTGGTAGCTGTTATACAGCTTGCGCTCTGCTGGGGAGTTCTGGTGGCCCTTTGGTGCCTGTTCTACATGGCATTTCTGTATGTTGCTTTGCTTCTTGAGGGCGTGTGCGCGGCCCTTCGTGGGGGTGTGTCCGGCCCTTTCCTCTTCTCCCCTGCTTGGGATAATTCTGTGCCCTCCCTTGTCAGGTGTTGCCCACTCGGTCTTCCTGGGGCCCTGGGCTGATTTTTCTTCGTTCTGGCAGCTTGTCTATTAGCGCCGCTGCGGTTGGCCTGTTGCCTTCCATCTGGTGTGGCTTAGCCTTCTTTTCCCTCATTTCCTTGGTCCCTCTGGGCTCTCCCCCTGGCTTTGGAGGGAAGCTTATTGCCTTGAAGGGGTGTGGGGTACTTCGGCCTCTCTGGCCTGGCCCTTGGTTCCTCTATCGTGAGTGTGAACGCCCCCCCTTTTTTCTTCTTCCCCCATCCCTCTGGGGTCGGTGGTGTTCTGCGTGTGGGGGGCTCCTCTTGCCTGGGAGGGGCCAGGTTATTGTCCGGTCCGCAGGTCTGGTCCCCTGTGTGACCCTCTGTCCTGTTATGGGCGGAGGGGTCCTTTCGCAGACCCTCCTTCCCCGTGGGTATTGCTAGGGTATCTATTCTACGTGAAGGAAACTGCGGCTAGTAGTCTCTATCAGATGTACGAGTTACTTACCTTCGGTATCAGGTAGAGACGATTCTAGCCACAGAGTCCTTCACGACCCGCCCTTCCTCCCTGTTCTGCGAGGATCCGTGGGTTGGTCTCGGCACTCGCCTCCTGGTGGGGGGCTGTGTCTCTTGTGAGTGCATTCCTTTGCTCTTGGCGGGTTGCTCCATCTTGTTGCTGTTCCTTCCTCCCCTGGTTCTCTGGAGGATGGGGTTATGGTGCTCCTGTGCCACGCTACTCAGGCTGCTCCAGGTTTCGGGGGGTTTACCTTCAATCTCTGCCCTCCCTCT
This sequence comes from Triturus cristatus, assembly GCF_964204655.1. NCBI lineage: Eukaryota > Metazoa > Chordata > Amphibia > Caudata > Salamandridae > Triturus > Triturus cristatus. The sequence continues at coordinate 955,100,754 of NC_140588.1, read as the reverse complement.
CTTCCTCCTGCTGCTGGGGGTCCCTGCCCCTCTGCCGTCCTCTTTCTGGGGGTCACCTGGCCATGCCCTGCCCTTGTTCCTTGGAGGATGGTTGCCCTCTGTGCTGGGGTGGCTTGGAGGGTGGTTGTTGTTGTTGTCCTGTCTGTTCTGGGGCTGGCTCCCCTTCCCTATTTCCGGGTGGGGGTTGTAGGCCTGCTACAGGTGTCCTGCCTTTACATATGTTCCCTGTCTCCGTGGGAGGAGTGGGAAGGCGGTTACAGGGTGGCTGCTCGGGGCTCTGCTCTGTTCTTTATTCCGCCTCTGCCTTTGGAGGCTGCAGTGTTGCATTGCTCCTTATGGTGTCGCTTGACTCCATTCTTTGTTTCTACTCTTTCGCACACTGTTCCTCTGCTCTCACAGTTTGCCTGGTGGTTCCGCATTGCGGCACGGAAAAGTTCTCAGAAGAAACCTGATTAAGGCGCGCCGGGGTGGGGCTTATGTGGCCTCGCCCGCCTAGGCGGAGTCGCGTGGTGTCGCCCTGCTCCCTGGTGCGCAGGGATGCTGTGGCAAAAAGTTTCCGGATCCAGTCCCACTACACTACACAAACACCACTGCACTACCCTAAACCCTAAAACATTACCCGTAGCACAACCCCCTACACTACCCAAACACCACTGTACTACCTTAAACCCTATATCTACCCCCAGCACAACCCCCTACACTACACAAACACCACTGCACTACCCTAAACCCTAAAACACTACCCCCAGCACGACCCCCTACACTACACAAACACCACTGCGCTACCCTAAAACACTACCCCAAGCACAACCCCCTACACTACCCAAACACCACTGCACTACCCTAAAACCTAAAACACTACCCCCAGCACGACCCCTTACACTACCCGAACACCACTGCGCTACCCTAAACCCTAAGACGCTTCCCCCAGCATGACCCATTACACTACACAAACACCACTGCACTACCCTAAACCCTAAAACACTACCCCCAACATGACCCCCTACACTACCCAAACACCACTGCACTACCCTAAACCCTAAAGCTACCCCCGCACAATCCCCTACACTTCCCAAACACCACTGCACTACCCTAGACCCTGAAACACTACCCCCAACATGACCCCCTACACTACACAAACACCACTGCACTGCCCTAAACCAAAAAAAACACCCCCAGCACGACCCCGTACACTACTCAAACACCACTTCACTACCCTAAACCCTAAAACACTACCTCCAGCAAGACCCCCTACACTACACAAACACCATTGCACTGCCCTAAACCCTAAAACACTACCCCCAGCACGACCCCCTACACTACACAAACACCATTGCACTGCCTTAAACCCTAAAACACTACCCCTAGCACGACCCCTTACACTACACAAACACCACTGCACTACCCTAAACCCTAATACACTACCCCCAGCACGACCCCCTATACTACCGAAACAGCATTCCACTACCCTAAACCCTAAAACACTTACAACAGCCTGACCCCCTACACCACACAAACATCACTGCACTACCCTAAAACCTAAAACACTACCCCTAGCATGACCCCCTACACTACACATACACCACTGCACTACCCTAAACCCTAAAACACTAACCCCAGCATGACCCCTACACCACTGCATTACCCTAAACCACTACACCCAGCATGACCCCCTACACTACACTACCCCAGAAGTACCCCCTACACTACCCAAATAAAACTGTACTACCCTAAAACACTATCCCCAGCATGACCCCCTACACTACACAAACACCACTGCCCTACCCTACTACACTACCCTAAACCCTAAAACACTACCCCCAACATGACACCCTGCACTACCCAAACACCACTGCACTACCCGAAACCCTAACACACTACCCCCAGCACGACCCCCTACACTACACAAACTCCACTGCACTACCATAAACCCTAAATATACCCTAGCACAACCCCCTATACTACCCAAACACCACTGCACTGCCCTAAACCCTAAAACACTACCCCCAGCACGACCCCTTACACTACCTGATCACCACTGCGCTTCCCTAAACCCTAAGACACTTCCCCCAGCATGACCCATTACACTACACAAACACCACTGCACTACCCTAAACGCTAAAACACCACCCCCAGCATGACCCCCTACACTACCCGAACACCACTGCACTATCCTAAACCCTAAATCTACTCCCCGCACAAACCCCTACACTACCCAAACACCACTGCACTACCCTAAACCCTGAAACACTACCCCCAGCATGACCCCCTACACTACACAGACACCACTGCACTATCCTAAACCCTAAAACACTACCCCAGCACGACCCCCTTCACTACCCAAACACAACTGCACTACCCTAAACACCAAAACACTACCCCCAGCACGACCCCCTATACTAACCAAACACCACTGCACTACCCTAAACCCTAAAATATTACCCCTAGCACCACCCTTTCACTACCCAAAAACAACTGCACTACCCTAAACCCTAAAACACTACCCTCAGCATGACCCCCTACACTACACAAGCACCACTGAACTACCCTAAAACACTACCCCCTGCACGACACCCTACACTACCCAAACATAACTGCACTACCCTAAACCCTAAAACACTATCACCAGCACGACTCCCTACACTACTCAAACACCACTGCACTACCCTAAACCCTAAAACACTAACCCCGGCGCAACCCCCTTTACTACAAAAACACCACTGCACTGCCTTAAACCCTAAAACACTACTCCCAGCACGAACCCCTACACTACACAAACACCACTGCACTACCCTAAACCCACCCCAGCATGACCCCCTACACTACACAGGCACCACTGCACTACCCTGATCCCTAAAACACTACCCCAAGCACGACCCCCTTCACTACCCAAACACAACTGCACTACCCTAAACCCAAAAACACTATCCCCAGCACGACCCCCTACACTACACAAAGACCACTGCACTACCCTAAACCCTAAAACGCTACCGCTAGCATGACCTCATACACTAGACAAACAACACTGCACTACCCTAAACCCTAAAACATTACCCCCTACACTACACAAACACCACACCACTACCCTAAACCCTAAAACACTACCCCAAGCACGACCCCCTACACTATACAAACACCACTGCACTACCCTAAAACACTACCCCAGCACTACCCCCTACACTACCCAAACACCACTGCACTACCCTAAACCCTAAAACACTAGCCCCAGCCCTACCCCCTACACTACACAAACACCACTGCACTACCCTAAAACACTCCCCCCACTTGTACTCACTACACTACCCAAGCATCCCTTCACTACCCTAAACCCTAAAACACTACCCCCAGCATGACCTCCTACACTACACAAACACCACAGCACTACCCTAAACCCTAAAACACTACCCCCAGCAGTACCCCTACACTACCCAAACACCACTGCACTACCCGAAACCCTAAAACACTACCCCCAGCACGACACCTTACACTACCCGAACACCACTGCGCTTCCCTAAACCCTAAGACACTTCCCCCAGCATGACCCATTACACTACACAAACACCACTGCACTACTCTAAACCCTAAAACACTACCCCCAGGATGACCCCCTACACTACCCGAACACCACTGCACTGCCCTAAACCCTAAATCTACCCCAGCACAAACCCCTACACTACCCAAACACCACTGCACTACCCAAAACACTGAAACAATACCCGCATTACCCCCTACACTACTCAAACACCACTGCATTGCCCTAAACCCTAAACCACTACCCCCAGCACGACCCCCTACACTACCCAAACACCACTGAACTGCCCTAAACCCGAAAACACTACCCCCAGCACGACCCCCTACACTACTCAAACACCACTGCACTACCCTAAACCCTAAAACACTACCCCCAGCAAGACCCCCTACACTACACAAACACCACTGCACTACCCTATACCTTAAAACACTACCCCAGCATGAACCCCTACACTACACAAACACCACTGCACTCTCCTAAAACACTGCAGCCAGCACAAACCCCAGCACGACACAAACACCACTGTGCTACCCTAAACCCTAAAACACTACCACCAGCACAACCCCCTTCACTACCCAAACACAACTGCACTACCCTAAACCCTAAAACATGACCCCCTACACTGCACAAACACTGCACTACCCTAAACCCTAAAATACTACCCCTAGACCGACTCCCTACACTACACAAACCCTACTGCACTACCATAAACCCTAAAACACTACCCCCTACACTAACCAAACATCACTGCACTACCCAAAACCCTAATACACTACCCCCAGCACGACCCCCTACACTACTCAAACACCACTGCACTACCCTAAACCCCTTAAACACTACCCCTGCACGACCCCCTACACTACCCAAACATCACTTCACTACCCTAAACCCTAAATCTACCCCCAGCATGCCCCCTACACTACACAAACACCAATGCACTACCCTAAAACACTACCTCAAGCACGACCCCCTACACTACACAAACATCACTGTACTACCCTAAACCCTAAAACACTACCCCAGCACAACCCCCTTCACTACCCAAACACAACTGCACTACCCTAAATCCAAAAACACTACCCCCAGCACGACCCCCTATACTACCCTAAAACATGACCCCTTACACTACACAAACAGCACTGTACTACCCTAAACCCTAAAACACTACCCCAAGCACAACCCCCTTCACTACCCAAACACAACTGCACTACCCTAAACCATAAAACACTACCTCCAGCACGACCCCCTACACTACACAAATACCACTGCACTACCCTAAACCCTAAAACACTACCCCAGCACGACCCCCTATGCTACCCAAACACCACTGCACTACCCTAAACCCTAAAACACTACCCCCAGCACGACTCCCTACACAAACACCACTGCACTACCCTAAACCCTAAAACACTACCCCAGCACGACTCCCTACACTACGCAAACACCACTGCACTACACTAAACCATAAATCTACCCCCAGCATGACCTCCCACACTACACAAACACCACTGCACTACCCTAAACCCTAAAACACTACCCCCAGCATGAACCCCTACACTACCCAAACACCGCTGCACTACCCTAAACCCTAAAACACTAACCCCAGCATGACCCCCTACACTACCCAAACACAACTGCACTACCCTATACCCGAAAACATGATCCCCTACACTACACAAAAACCACTGCACTACACTAAACCCTAAAACACTACCCACAACATGACCCCCTACACTACACAAACACCACTGCACTACCCTAAACCACTACCCCTACACAAACACCACTGCACTACCCTAAACCCTAAAACACTACACCCAGCATGACCCCCTACACTAAAAAAAACACCACTGCACTACCCTAAACCCTAAAACACTATCCCCAGCATGACCCCCTACACTACCCAAACACCACTGCACTACCCTAAACCCTAAAACACTACCCCAAGCATGACTCCGTACCCTATACAAACACCACTGCACTACCCTAAACCCTAAAACACTACACCCAGCATGACCCCCTCACAACACAAACACCACTGTACTACCCTATACCCTAAAACACTACCCCCAGCAAGACACCATACACTACCAAAACACTACTGCACTACCCTAAACCCTAAAACACTACCCCCAGCACGACCCCCTACACTACACAAATACCACTGCACTACCCTAAACCCTAAAACACTATCCCAACACTACCCAAACACCACTGCACTACCCTAAACCCTAAAAGAATACCTCCAGCATGACCCCCTACACTACACAAACACCACTGCACTACCCTAAACCCTAAAACACTACCCCCAGCACGACCCCCTACGCTACCTAAACACCACTGCACTACACTAAACCCTAAAACACTACCCCCAGCACGACTCCCTACACTGCACAAACACCACTGCACAACACTAAACCCTAAATCTACCCCCAGCATGACCTCCCACACTACACAAACACCACTGCACTACCCTAAACCCTAAAACACTACCGCCAGCATGAACCCCTACACTACCCAAACACCACTGCACTACCCTAAAACACTAGCCCGAGCATGACCCCCTACACTACACAAACACCACTGCACTACCCTAAACCCTAAAACACTACCCACAACCTGACTCCCTACACTACACAAACACCACTGCACTACCCTAAACCACTACCCCTACACAAACACTACTGCACTACCCTAAACCCTAAAACACTACCCCCAGCATGACCCCCTACACTACACAAAACACCACTACACTACCCTAAACCCTAAAACACTACCCCCAACATCACCCCCTACCCTATACAAACACCACTGCACTACCCCAAACCCTAAAACACTAACCCCAGCATGACCCCCTCACAACACAAACACCACTGCACTACCCTATACCCTAAAACACTACCTCCAGCATGACACCCTACACTACCCAAACACAACTGCACTACCCTAAACCCTAAATCTACCCCCAGCACAACCCCCTAGACTACACAAACACCACTGCACTACCCTAAAACACTTACACCAGCACGGCTCCCTACACTACCCAAACACCACTGCACTAACCTAAACCCACCCCCCAGCACAACCCTCTAGACTACACAAACACCACTGCACTACCCTAAACCCTAAAACACTACCCCCAGCGCGACCCCTTCACTACACAAACACCACTACACTCCCTTAAACCCTAGAACACTACCCCCAGCATGACCCCCTACACTACACAAACACCACTGCACTACCCTAAACCCTAAAACACTACCCCAAGCACGACCCTCTACACTATACAAACACCAATGTACTACCCTAAACCCTAAAACACTACCCCCAGCACGGCCCCCTTCAATACCCAAATACAACTGCACTGCGCTAAACCCAAAAACACTACCCCCAGCATGACCTCCTATACTACCCAAACACCACTGCACTACCCTAAACACGACCCCCTACACTACACAAACTCCACTGCACTACCCTAAACCCTAAAACACTACCCCAGCACTACCCTAAACCCTAAAACACTACCCCCAGCACAATCCCTTACACTACACAAACACCACTGTACTACCCTAAAGCCTAAAACACTACCCCAAGCACTACCCCCTACACTACCCAAACACCACTGCACTACAATAAACACTAAATCTACCCCCAGAATGACCTCTCACACTACGCAAACACCACTTCACTACCCTAAACCCTAAAACACTACCCCGAGCAGGAACCCCTACTCTACCCAAACATCACTGCACTACCCTAAACCCTAAAACACGAACCCCAGCATGACCCCCTACACTACCCAAACACCACTGCACTATCCTATTCCCTAAAACATGACCCCCCTACACTACACAAACACCACTGCACTACCCTAAACCTTAAAACACTACCCACAGCATGACCCCCTACACTACACAAATACCACGGAACTACCCTAAACCACTACCCCCTACACTACACAAACACGACTGTACTACCCTAAACCCTACAACACTATCCCCAGCATGACCCCCTACACTACACAAACACGACTGCACTACCCTAAACCCTAAAATACTACCCCCAGCATGACACCCTACACTACCCAAACACCACTGCACTATCCTAAACCCTAAAGCAATATCCCAGCATAACCCCTACACTATACAAACACCACTGCACTACCTTAAACCCTAAAACACTACCCCAAGCATGACCCCCTCACAACACAAACACCACTGTACTACCCTAAACCCTAAATCTACCCCCAGCATGACCCCCTACCCTACACAAACACCACTGCGCTAAACTAAACCCTAAAACACAACCCCAAACACGACCCCCTACACTACACAAACACCAATGTACTACCCTAAACCACTACCCCCAGCACGGCCCCCTTCACTACCCAAATACAACTGCACTACGCTAAACCCAAAAACACTACCCCCAGCATGACCTCCTACACTACCCAAACACCACTGCACTACCCTAAACCCTATAACAAGACCCCCTACACTACACAAACACCACTGCACTACCCTAAACCCTAAAACACTACCCCCAGCACGACCCCCTACACTACACAAAGACCACTGCACTACCGTAAACCCTAAAACAGTACCCCAGTATTACTCCTACACTACCCAAACAGCACTGCACTACCCTAAACCCTAAAACACTACCCCCAGCACGACCCCCTACACTACACAAACACCACTGCACTACACTAAAGCCTAAAACACTACCCCAAGCACTACCCCATACACTACCAAAACACCACTGCACTACCCTAAACCCTAAAACACTACCCCCAGCACGACCCCCTACACTACACAAATACCACTGCACTACCCTACACCCTAAAACACTATCCCAACACTACCCAAACACCACTGCACTACCCTAAACCCTAAAAGAATACCTCCAGCATGACCCCCTACACTATACAAACACCACTGCACTACCCTAAACCCTAAAACACTACCCCCAGCATGACCCCCTACGCTACCTAAACACCACTGCACTACCCTTAACCCTAAAACACTACCCCCAGCACGACTCCCTACACTGCACAAACACCACTGCACTACACTAAACCCTAAATCTACCTCCAGCATGACCTCCCACACTACACAAACACCACTGCACTACCCTAAACCCTAAAACACTACCCCCAGCATGACTCCCTACCCTATACAAACACCACTGCACTACCCTAAACCCTAAAACACTACACCCAGCATGACCCCCTCACAACACAAACACCACTGCACTATCATAAACCCTAAAACACTACCCCCAGCACGACACCCTACACTACCCAAACATAACTGCACTACCCTAAACCCTAAAACACTACCACCAGCACGACTCCCTTCACTACACAAACACCACTGCACTACCCTAAAACACTTACACCAGCACGACTCCCTACACTACCCAAACACCACCGCACTACCCTAAACCCACCCCCAGCACAACCCCCTAGTCTACACAAACACCACTGCACTACCCTAAACCCTAAAACACTACCCCCAGCGCGACCCCCTTCACTACACAAACACCACTGCACTGCCTTAAACCCTAAAACACTACCCCCAGCATGACCCCCGACACTACACAAACACCACTGCGCTAAACTAAACCCTAAAACACAACCCCAAGCACGACCCCCTACACTACACAAACACCACTGCGCTAAACTAAACCCTAAAACACAACCCCAAGCACGACCCCCTACACTACACAAACACCGATGTACTACCCTAAACCACTACCACCAGCACGGCCCCCTTCACTACCCAAATACAACTGCACTACGCTAAACCCAAAAACACTACCCCCAGCATGACCTCCTACACTACCCAAACACCACTGCACTCCCCTAAACCCTATAACAAGACCCCCTACACTACACAAACACCACTGCACTACCCTAAACCCTAAAACACTACCCCCAGCACGACCCCCTAAACTACACAAAGACCACTGCACTACCGTAAACCCTAAAACAGTACCCCTACACTACCCAAACAGCACTGCACTACCCTAAACCCTAAAACACTACCCCCATCACGACCCCCTACACTACACAAACACCACTGCACTACCCTAAAGCCTAAAACACTCCCCCAAGCACTACCCCATACACTACCAAAACACTACTGCACTACCCTAAACCCTAAAACACTACCCCCAGCACGACCCCCTACACTACACAAATACCACTGCACTACCCTAAACCCTAAAACACTATCCCAACACTACCCAAACACCACTGCACTACCCTAAACCCTAAAAGAATACCTCCAGCATGACCCCCTACACTACACAAACACCACTGCACTACCCTAAACCCTAAAACACTACCCCCAGCACGACCCCCTACGCTACCTAAACACCACTGCACTACACTAAACCCTAAAACACTACCCCCAGCACGACTCCCTACACTGCACAAACACCACTGCACAACACTAAACCCTAAATCTACCCCCAGCATGACCTCCCACACTACACAAACACCACTGCACTACCCTAAACCCTAAAACACTACCGCCAGCATGAACCCCTACACTACCCAAACACCACTGCACTACCCTAAAACACTAGCCCGAGCATGACCCCCTACACTACACAAACACCACTGCACTACCCTAAACCCTAAACCACTACCCACAACCTGACTCCCTACACTACACAAACACCACTGCACTACCCTAAACCACTACCCCTACACAAACACTACTGCACTACCCTAAACCCTAAAACACTACCCCCAGCATGACCCCCTACACTACACAAAACACCACTACACTACCCTAAACCCTAAAACACTACCCCCAACATCACCCCCTACCCTATACAAACACCACTGCACTACCCCAAACCCTAAAACACTAACCCCAGCATGACCCCCTCACAACACAAACACCACTGCACTACCCTATACCCTAAAACACTACCTCCAGCATGACACCCTACACTACCCAAACACAACTGCACTACCCTAAACCCTAAATCTACCCCCAGCACAACCCCCTAGACTACACAAACACCACTGCACTACCCTAAAACACTTACACCAGCACGACTCCCTACACTACCCAAACACCACTGCACTAACCTAAACCCACCCCCCAGCACAACCCTCTAGACTACACAAACACCACTGCACTACCCTAAACCCTAAAACACTACCCCCAGCGCGACCCCTTCACTACACAAACACCACTACACTCCCTTAAACCCTAGAACACTACCCCCAGCATGACCCCCTACACTACACAAACACCACTGCACTACCCTAAACCCTAAAACACTACCCCAAGCACGACCCTCTACACTATACAAACACCAATGAACTACCCTAAACCCTAAAACACTACCCCCAGCACGGCCCCCTTCAATACCCAAATACAACTGCACTGCGCTAAACCCAAAAACACTACCCCCAGCATGACCTCCTATACTACCCAAACACCACTGCACTACCCTAAACACGACCCCCTACACTACACAAACTCCACTGCACTACCATAAACCCTAAAACACTACCCCAGCACTACCCTAAACCCTAAAACACTACCCCCAGCACAATCCCTTACACTACACAAACACCACTGTACTACCCTAAAGCCTAAAACACTACCCCAAGCACTACCCCCTACACTACCCAAACACCACTGCACTACAATAAACACTAAATCTACCCCCAGAATGACCTCTCACACTACGCAAACACCACTTCACTACCCTAAACCCTAAAACACTACCCCGAGCAGGAACCCCTACTCTACCCAAACATCACTGCACTACCCTAAACCCTAAAACACGAACCCCAGCATGACCCCCTACACTACCCAAACACCACTGCACTATCCTATTCCCTAAAACATGACCCCCCTACACTACACAAACACCACTGCACTACCCTAAACCTTAAAACACTACCCACAGCATGACCCCCTACACTACACAAATACCACGGAACTACCCTAAAACACTACCCCCTACACTACACAAACACGACTGTACTACCCTAAACCCTACAACACTATCCCCAGCATGACCCCCTACACTACACAAACACGACTGCACTACCCTAAACCCTAAAATACTACCCCCAGCATGACACCCTACACTACCCAAACACCACTGCACTATCCTAAACCCTAAAGCAATATCCCAGCGTAACCCCTACACTATACAAACACCACTGCACTACCTTAAACCCTAAAACACTACCCCAAGCATGACCCCCTCACAACACAAACACCACTGTACTACCCTAAACCCTAAATCTACCCCCAGCATGACCCCCTACACTACACAAACACCACTGCGCTAAACTAAACCCTAAAACACAACCCCAAGCACGACCCCCTACACTACACAAACACCAATGTACTACCCTAAACCACTACCCCAGCACGGCCCCCTTCACTACCCAAATACAACTGCACTACGCTAAACCCAAAAACACTACCCCCAGCATGACCTCCTACACTACCCAAACACCACTGCACTACCCTAAACCCTATAACAAGACCCCCTACACTACACAAACACCACTGCACTACCCTAAACCCTAAAACACTACCCCCAGCACGACCCCCTACACTACACAAAGACCACTGCACTACCGTAAACCCTAAAACAGTACCCCAGCATTACTCCTACACTACCCAAACAGCACTGCACTACCCTAAACCCTAAAACACTACCCCCAGCACGACCCCCTACACTACACAAACACCACTGCACTACACTAAAGCCTAAAACACTACCCCAAGCACTACCCCATACACTACCAAAACACCACTGCACTACCCTAAACCCTAAAACACTACCCCCAGCACGACCCCCTACACTACACAAATACCACTGCACTACCCTACACCCTAAAACACTATCCCAACACTACCCAAACACCACTGCACTACCCTAAACCCTAAAAGAATACCTCCAGCATGACCCCCTACACTATACAAACACCACTGCACTACCCTAAACCCTAAAACACTACCCCCAGCATGACCCCCTACGCTACCTAAACACCACTGCACTACCCTTAACCCTAAAACACTACCCCCAGCACGACTCCCTACACTGCACAAACACCACTGCACTACACTAAACCCTAAATCTACCCCCAGCATGACCTCCCACACTACACAAACACCACTGCACTACCCTAAACCCTAAAACACTACCGCCAGCATGAACCCCTACACTACCCAAACACCACTGCACTACCCTAAAACACTAACCCCAGCATGACCCCCTACACTACACAAACACCACTGCACTACCCTAAATCCTAAAACACTACCCACAACCTGACTCCCTACACTACACAAACACCACTGCACTACCCTAAACCACTACCCCTACACAAACACTACTGCACTACCCTAAACCCTAAAACACTACCCCCAGCATGACCCCTACACTACACAAAACACCACTGCACTACCCTAAACCCTAAAACACTACCCCCAACATCACCCCCTACCCTATACAAACACCACTGCACTACCCCAAACCCTAAAACACTAACCCCAGCATGACACCCTACACTACCCAAACACAACTGCACTACCCTAATCCCTAAATCTACCCCCAGCACAACCCCCTAGACTACACAAACACCACTGCACTACCCTAAAACACTTACACCAGCACGACTCCCTACACTACCCAAACACCACTGAACTAACCTAATCCCACCCCCCAGCACAACCCTCTAGTCTACACAAACACCACTGCACTACCCTAAACCCTAAAACACTACCCCCAGCGCGACCCCTTCACTACACAAACACCACTGCACTCCCTTAAACCCTAGAACACTACCCCAGCATGACCCCCTACACTACACAAACACCTTGGCACTACCCTAAATCTACCCCCAGCATGACCCCCTACACTACACAAACACCACTGCACTACCCTAAACCCTAAAACACTACCCCAAGCACGACCCTCTACACTATACATACACCAATGTACTACCCTAAACCCTAAAACACTACCCCCAGCACGGCCCCCTTCAATACCCAAATACAACTGCACTACGCTAAACCCAAAAACACTACCCCCAGCATGACCTCCTACACTACCCAAACACCACTGCACTACCCTTAACCCTAAACACGACCCCCTACACTACACAAACTCCACTGCACTACCCTAAACCCTAAAACACTACCCCCAGCACAACCCCCTACACTACACAAAGACCACTGCACTACCCTAAACCCTAAAACACTACCCCAGCACTACCCTAAACCCTAAAACACTACCCCCAGCACGACCCCCTACACTACACAAACACCACTGTACTACCCTAAAGCCTAAAACACTACCCCAAGCACTACCCCCTACACTACCCAAACACCACTGCACTACAATAAACCCTAAATCTACCCCCAGAATGACCTTTCACACTACGCAAACACCACTGCACTACCCTAAACCCTAAAACACTACCCCGAGCAGGAACCCGTACACTACCCAAACATCACTGCACTACCCTAAACCCTAAAACACTAACCCCAGCATGACCCCCTACACTACCCAAACACCACTGCACTACCCTATTCCCTAAAACATGACCCCCCTACACTACACAAACACCACTGCACTACCCTAAACCTTAAAACACTACCCACAGCATGACCCCCGACACTACACAAATACCACGGAACTACCCTAAACCACTACCCCCTACACTACACAAACACGACTGCACTACCCTAAACCCTAAAACTCTATCCCCAGCATGACCCCCTACACTACACAAACACCACTGCACTACCCTAAACCCTAAAATACTACCCCCAGCATGACACCCTACACTACCCAAACACCACTGCACTATCCTAAACCCTAAAGCAATACCCCAGCATAACCCCCTACACTATACAAACACCACTGCACTACCTTAAACCCTAAAACACTACCCCCAGCATGACCCCCTTACAACACAAACACCACTGTACTACCCTAAACCCTAAATCTACCCCCAGCATGACCCCCTACACTACACAAACACCACTGCGCTAAACTAAACCCTAAAACACAACCCCAAGCACGACCCCCTACACTACACAAACACCAATGTACTACCCTAAACCACTACCCCCAGCACGGCCCCCTTCACTACCCAAATACAACTGCACTACGCTAAACCCCAAAACACTACCCCCAGCATGACCTCCTACACTACCCAAACACCACTGCACTACCCTAAACCCTATAACAAGACCCCCTACACTACACAAACACCACTGCACTACCCTAAACCCTAAAACACTACCCCCAGCACGACCCCCTACACTACACAAAGACCACTGCACTACCGTAAACCCTAAAACAGTACCCCAGCATTAACCCTACACTACTCAAACAGCACTGCACTACCCTAAACCCTAAAACACTACCCCCAGCATGACCCCCTACACTACACAAACACCACTGCACTACCCTAAAGCCTAAAACACTACCCCAAGCACTACCCCATACACTACCAAAACCCCACTGCACTACCCAAAACCCTAAAACACTACCCCCAGCACGACCCCCTACACTACACAAATACCACTGCACTACCCAACACCCTAAAACACTATCCCAACACTACCCAAACACCACTGCACTACCCTAAACGAATACCTCCAGCATGACCCCCTACACTATACAAACACCACTGCACTACCCTAAACCCTAAAACACTACCCCCAGCATGACCCCCTACGCTACCTAAACACCACTGCACTACCCTAAACCCTAAAACACTACCCCCAGCACGACTCCCTACACTGCACAAACACCACTGCACTACACTAAACCCTAAATCTACCCCCAGCATGACCTCCCACACTACACAAACACCACTGCACTACCCTAAACCCTAAAACACTACCGCCAGCATGAACCCCTACACTACCCAAACACCACTGCACTAACCTAAACCCACCCCCCAGCACAACCCTCTAGACTACACAAACACCACTGCACTACCCTAAACCCTAAAACACTACCCCCAGCGCGACCCCTTCACTACACAAACACCACTGCACTCCCTTAAACCCTAGAACACTACCCCAGCATGACCCCCTACACTACACAAACACCTTGGCACTACCCTAAATCTACCCCCAGCATGACCCCCTACACTACACAAACACCACTGCACTACCCTAATCCCTAAAACACTACCCACAACCTGACTCCCTACACTACACAAACACCACTGCACTACCCTAAACCACTACCCCTACACAAACACTACTGCACTACCCTAAACCCTAAAACACTAGCCCCAGCATGACCCCCTACACTACACAAAACACCACTGCACTACCCCAAACCCTAAAACACTAACCCCAGCATGACACCCTACACTACCCAAACACAACTGAACTACCCTAATCCCTAAATCTACCCCCAGCACAACCCCCTAGACTACACAAACACCACTGCACTACTCTAAAACACTTACACCAGCACGACTCCCTACACTACCCAAACACCACTGCACTAACCTAAACCCACCCCCCAGCACAACCCTCTAGACTACACAAACACCACTGCACTACCCTAAACCCTAAAACACTACCCCCAGCGCGACCCCTTCACTACACAAACACCACTGCACTCCCTTAAACCCTAGAACACTACCCCAGCATGACCCCCTACACTACACAAACACCTTGGCACTACCCTAAATCTACCCCCAGCATGACCCCCTACACTACACATACACCACTGCACTACCCTAAACCCTAAAACACTACCCCAAGCACGACCCTCTACACTATACAAACACCAATGTACTACCCTAAACCCTAAAACACTACCCCCAGCACGGCCCCCTTCAATACCCAAATACAACTGCACTACGCTAAACCCAAAAACACTACCCCCAGCATGACCTCCTACACTACCCAAACACCACTGCACTACA
Organism: Triturus cristatus; assembly: GCF_964204655.1. Taxonomy (NCBI): domain Eukaryota; kingdom Metazoa; phylum Chordata; class Amphibia; order Caudata; family Salamandridae; genus Triturus; species Triturus cristatus. Next base: position 955,084,267 of record NC_140588.1, on the reverse strand, counting down.
CATAACCCTAAACACGACCCCCGACACTACACAAACTCCACTGCACTACCCTAAACCACTACCCCAGCACTACCCTAAACCCTAAAACACTACCCCCAGCACGACCCCCTACACTACACAAACACCACTGTACTACCCTAAAGCCTAAAACACTACCCCAAGCACTACCCCCTACACTACACAAACACCACTGCACTACAATAAACCCTAAATCTACCCCCAGAATGACCTTTCACACTACGCAAACACCACTGCACTACCCTAAACCCTAAAACACTACCCTGAGCAGGAACCCCTACACTACCCAAACATCACTGCACTACCCTAAACCCTAAAACACTAACCCCAGCATGACCCCCTACACTACCCAAACACCACTGCACTACCCTATTCCCTAAAACATGACCCCCCTACACTACACAAACACCACTGCACTACCCTAAACCTTAAAACACTACCCACAGCATGACCCCCGACACTACACAAATACCACGGAACTACCCTAAACCACTACCCCCTACACTACACAAACACGACTGCACTACCCTAAACCCTTAAACACTATCCCCAGCATGACCCCCTACACTACACAAACACCACTGCACTACCCTAAACCCTAAAATACTACCCCCAGCATGACACCCTACACTACCCAAACACCACTGCACTATCCTAAACCCTAAAGCAATACCCCAGCATAACCCCCTACACTATACAAACACCACTGCACTACCTTAAACCATAAAACACTACCGCCAGCATGACCCCCTCACAACACAAACACCACTGTACTACCCTAAATCCTAAATCTACCCCCAGCATGACCCCCTACACTACCCAAAGACCACTGCACTACCCTAAACCCTAAAACACTACCCCTAGCACGACCCCCTACACTACCCAAACACCACTGCACTACCCTAAACCCTAAATCTACCCCCAGCATGACCCCTACACTACCCAAACAACACTGCACTACCCTAAACCCTAAAATACTACCCCTAGCACGACCCCCTACACTACACAAACACCACTGCACTACCCTAGACCCCAGAAAAGAAACCCCCACCCCATGCCCAATCCCCCTTACCTCTCACTCCTCGTGGTTCCCCTCTCCTCGTGGTTCCTGCTTCACGTCGTCTCTGAGGGGCGGTGCACGTCGTTGTGAGGAAACGGAACAGCCTCTGTTTCCTTACAACGACGTGGATCGTCTACATGTTTTTTAGAACCCATGGTCATTTACCATACATACCTTTTACAACGATATTCGTGGTAAATGACCATGCGTTCTAAAACAATGCGTAGTAATGACTTCGCAATGTACAACGCATGCGTGGTAATGCATCCGTTGTAATTGTATCGCGAAGTAAAAAATTCCTTGTAACGGCTGTTTACCGATTGAAGCTGGCCCCTGTTCTTCAGTGAGTCATTTATTTGATAAGTTAGGAGGAAGGAGTTCGATTTTTTTTTAACCGAAAAGCGCATTCCCGGCTGTTGTATAGTGAAAATGTCCGCGTGGCCTGGTTTCACTTCCGGTGAGAGAGTGGAAGAGTCTGGTTGGATCTAATGGAGTTCTGTTGTTGGACGGGCCGGTGCGACACGTCATCAGAAAACACAGCTAATGGAAAGCTTCCTCCCTAAAGTGTGGAGCAGTGTCAACGAGTGTGCGTCCTACAGCAGTATGACCGTACCGCGTGACCCATGTGCCGCCTCCAGGGTACCGGAGGCAGAAGCGGCATTGCAGGTCCTCTTGAAGACCATTGTAGCACTAATTCTACATTTTGGAACTAGGGCATTTTAACCTCGTTGTTCCTGCCAGATACAAAGAGAAGATCCTGTGTTATTCAGTGCCCTCGTTACCTTTTTTGTGGGTTTTGGTGCTTGTCACTTCACTGCCCCGCCCCACCTCGTGTGCCATCTACAGGGCCTCTGCCCTCGAGTCACTGGCTTCAGTTTCTGGAGTGGCAACATAAACAGTTGTCCCCAAAAGACTAACCTGAACTCTTAGGTGAATATCCCCTGCACCAGCATTCCACGGAAATTTTATCTAGCTCTCCTACGTCGACGAGGACGTCATACTAGCACGGCTCCGCTCGCGACACCGTATGACGTCATCTGAGCCATAAGAGGACCTCGTCGGCGTGCTAACGTCAGTTCCACCGATTTTTTTTTTCCATGCCACCGAGGCAAACAGGCGGACCAAGACATTTTCACATGTATACATAATATACTAAAGAAATATATATATATATATATATGCAAGGGATTTGAGAGGGGTATTCCACCACCTCTTAATGACATCGGAGGCCCGGGCTCTCTTTGGGACATTTACAAACTGTGGCAGTGCAGAATCAAATTGCACCTGGGGAGTACGCTTATGTTGAACAGTTTGCAGCAAGCAGGCATTAAAGTAAAGAAAGTATTTTTCATCTACGTTGCACTGCACTCCTTCGGTGCATGTTGGGAAAAGAAGGAATACTTGGACTACAATGCAATAAGGTAGTCTACCTTTAAATTTTAACCACATGGTATCACAACCCAATTGCCAATGATTAAGGCCAATCGGCTGAAACGCGTCTGGGAAATGATTTAATCTGCCGCCCTGTGTCAGAATAAAAGAGCCTTTTTCTCTGATGTCGAGCCTTGGCATTTTTTGTGTGCTGTGAATGTCAGAAGCAGGATGCTCCGTTCCTGCAGCGCCGAGGCCGCCCTGTCAGGGTCGGTGGCCCCTCAGCACGGAGACAGCTTGTATGGATATATATATAGTTATAGTTAGGACCGTGTTTCCATAGGAAATCCGCAACATTCTATTTGGAATAACTTTGGCGCCGGTTGACGAATCCTCGCGAAATTTTCAAAACTAATGGGGCGCTACGCTCCGCTCCTACCCTGAAAGTCTCGGGGGGATTCGTCAAGCGGGGGCTGAGAAAAAAGGGGGGTCCCAAAACGCGTTTTCCCCATGCATTTTTCCATAGGACCTTTAGACACAGCTACAGCCCGAACGGCTGAACAGAATTACTTGAAATTTGGCAGAGAGGTAGTCCTCAGATCAAGGATGTGCCTTTTGTAGGTCTGGTGTAAATCTGTTCAGTAGGTCCTGAGAAAATAGCATTTAAATCAATATATATATCTGTAAGCGCGCTCCGTGCGCTTACCGTAAGCTTACCGTACGCGTACGGTGCCGTGCGCGAGCTCAATTCTGATTGGTGGTTACATGACTGTAAACATTCGAATCGGTCGAAATCAGGAAGTGTCGGCCGCCATTTTCTGTCTCTCGCACTGAGAAACAAAGGTGGGGAACGTGAAACGGGGCAACAAAGAGAGTTGCAGACCCCCTAGTGTTTGTCAGGGGGTCCAAGAAGGACCCAAAAGTACGAAAAATAAATTTAATAATTTTAAAAAAAAATCGCGGGGTACGCGTACGGTAAGCTTACCGTACGCGCACGGCAAAAAAATAAATAAAAAAAAATAAAGAAGTAATCACATTTATTAAATAAATTAAAGGACCCACAAGGGAGAAAAAAACAAATGTTACTGCGTAAAAAAAGGCGAGGCGCGCACGGCATGGACTGCGCAACGTGGGCGCCCGGTGCGCAGGGTGTGCGCATAGTGAAAAACCAGAAAAATAAATAAAAAATAAATACATAACTTAGCATTTAAAAAACCTTGCAAATTCACTGAAAAAACCATAGGTTTCACACACGTTATAGTTAGGAATTATCATTTACAAAACCTTGCAAATTCACTTAAAAAACCATAGGTTTCACACATGTTATAGTTAGCTGTACATTTCACTCGTAAAAAAACAATGAAATTCCACGTTATAGTTAGATCAGGTAACTATAACTTGCGCGACCGCAATCCACAATGTGTAATTTCAGATGTCATCATTGATGTCATGAGTGATGTCACTGACCATGTCATGAGTGATGTACTATGTGACATCATCAGCAGTTTATTGTGGGCGCGCAAGTTATAGTTACCTGATCTAACTATAACGTGGAATTTCATTGGTTTTTTACGAGTGAAATGTACAGCTAACTATAACGTGTGAAACCTATGGTTTTTTAAGTGAATATATATATATATATATATACATACAAATGCATAACCAATAAAGGCATAAAGAAATAGCAAAGATCAAGCATTTCTCACTATTTCAAAATACGCATGATTAAGACATATTAAAAACAATCATGCCAAACAGTAATAGCATCTTTTTGGTAGAAACAGTTGGACAACGGGGAGGCGGGTGGGACAGTGAGGAATCCACAGGCAGATACTGTATCCACCAGAAAAAGCATTACCGAAGGTAAGTAACTTGTTCTTCTGATGGATACTTCTGCCTGTGGATTCCTCACCATTGAATAGAATCTCCAAGCCGTACCTCACCCGGAGGAGGGTGTCCATCTGACTAGTCCAACAAATCTTGCAAAACAGATCAGGCAAAAAGGCCATCCCTCCTAACCTCCAAATGCAATAGTAATCAAATAATTTTTCGTCGAAATTATATTGAAAATAATGCTTTAAAAATACTTTTATTAATAAATTTAGACAAACACTTAAAGGTAAACTTTTATTTATAATTAATTTAAAGATATTTCATACTTTACAAATTACGCCGAAGTCGCGACCCCAGCGCGACTTTTCAAAATGGCTACCAGAATGCGCGCAGCCATCATGTAAGGTGCGCAAAGGGTGCGCGACTTCTGTATAATATTTTTTTTTAAAAGATTGACTATAGTTTTCCTAACTAAAAATTATTCAGAATTTTTTTTAAATATTTATATGTATATATAGAAAATAAAAAAAACATAGGATTGAGGTACATTAGACTTACAAATTTTCATTTAAAAAACCTTTGAAATTCACTGAAAAAACCATAGGTTTCAGGAACGTTATAGTTAGTTGGACATTTCACTTGTATAAAACCATAGAAATTCCGGCGGGTTTGTTAGTTCAGCTAACTATAACTCGCACCCCTACAATGCGCTGCTGATGACGTCACATATTACAGCATTCATGACATGGTCAGTGACATCACTGATGACATCTCAAATGACGTCACTGATGACTTTATCCACGTGAAACTTTGATGCACCTCCTCACACCTGAATATAACCTTTAATACACCCATTCTAAAATACAGACTACCATTTTCGAAAAAATAGACACATAAATACCAGTTACTAAATACGCATTGACTGATTCCTAGGTCTACACACACATCCACTCATTCACCCATACAGTTACTCATGCATGCAGTCACTTATCAATATAACACTATCATATGCACTCAGACACCTATACAGACACTCACACATTGCCACATATCCAGAGTTACTCACACACCTAGTCAGTCATGCAAAGAATCAATCATACTTCCATTTACTCACCTATACAGTTATACAGATACCACCTCACTTATTCATACACATAATAACACATAATTACACTCTTATAGACTCACTGATACAAATACACACTCATCCATGCAGCCACTCTCACAATTACTGACTCTCACATATAGTTATTTATATACACCATCACTCACATATACTGCCTTTTACACATGTAGTTACTTGCACATGTACCACTGAGACATCCATTCACTCAACAACATACCCATACACACACTCACCCACCCATACAGCTGTCTCCACATGCCCTCTTGAACCCATACACCCAGTGAATCAACCACTCACTCATCTATGCGCAGAGTCACACACCTCCCACCCACCCACACACACACTCAGGCAGCCGTACAAATACTCAGGCAAGCAATCAATAACCCATATAGACACTCATGCAACTACTCACCAACCCATGCAGCAGCTTACACAACAACAGACAGACTGATACAGACTTTCATTCAGTTTATTCACTAACCCATGCATTCAGTAAGACACATTTAATGACTCACTTATACAGTCAGCCACGTACCTACTAAATCCTCCATACAGAAACTTATACACCCACTCATTCTTCAATAGAGCTTGGCATATATATAAAACAAATTTGAACTTTACAGAAACACACAGTCACTGGATGATGTCATCAGTGATGTCATCAGTGATGTCATTTGACATGTCATCAGTGATGTCACTGACCATGTCATGAATGATGTAATATGTGATGTCATCAGCAGTGCATTGAGGGGGCGCAAGTTATAGTTAGCTTAACTAACTATAACGCCGGAATTTCTATAGTTTTATACAAGTGAAATGTTCAACTAACTATAACGTTCCTGAAACCTATGGCTTTTTCAGTGAATATATATAGATAGATAGATTTTCGTTCTGGATGCCACCTACTCCAATTACCACTCCTCATCCAATGTGGATCCAATTCCTTTTTTCTTCTTTTTCTTTTTTTAGCAAAGTGCATATGCATCTGCAAACTGACCTACGCGTTTCGGCCATGGCCTTCAACTGGGTCATAAAGTAGATGCATAGAGTGTCACTCTTAAAGAGACAACAGCCCTTCATCCCACTACCTAAGTAAAATTACATGTGTCTCTTAATGGAGAAATGAGACCATATATCTTGATGTTTTGTGTGTATACTATATACATATATTTTTTTGTCATTCTTATCAATTCATAGCATATTAACTTTATCCAAATTTTTATTTGTGAAGTACATTACTGTGAACATAAATGACACACAATTACCAAGAGATGTTTGTAAAGTGCATTCATCGGTCCTAAGTGTTTGACTTTTTTTCAAAGTGTGTCAACATTGTTTTAAGTATCTGTATGTAAAATACATTACTAGTACTAAATGATTTACTCTGAATTACTACTAAGATGTTTGTAACGTGCATACATCTATCCTAAGTTTTTCAAATGTAATTTAAAGTGCATCAGCATTGTTTTAAGTATCTGTGTATGTATATACATTGATATAGATAGAACTCTTGCACTTAATTCTCATGTGTGCAAATCTTGCAAAGAAAATACAGCACTGATTCTAGCCATGGGTGTAAATTCAGCAATGCACAGACATTTCTTCAAGGACTATGTTTGCACCACATCATAAAGTGCAAAGTGCGTACTATTAAGTTATATAAGAGATAAAGGTATTGCACTTGATCCTCAGAAGTACAGATCTCGCAAAACAGATACAGTACTAGGTTTTGTCATGAATATCCGTCCAACATCACAGGTGGACCTTTCTTCCAAATATCACAATCATATCCAATGCTAAAGTGCAAAGTGCTTACTCTAGAATTGCACAACCCATAACATATATATCCTGATTGTAAAACATATAAAACTATTAATCTTAGAATCCCTATACGTGATGTACATATGACAACAGATCTAAGACCTATCCAGATGTATGTCCACATTGATGTATGTATGTGTCAAGTACTAGGGTCTCTTGGCTGCACGCAATCCCTAGCCAAGATTTAGGATCCCTGGGGTTATTTTCAGAAAAAAGCTTTCATCTTCACTTGCAACCCATCAAGCTACATCATAAATATGTTTATAACTCCGCATATGTGTTAAGACCACATGGAATTTCAGTTCCTATCATAATAATCCGTTTTGATTCTGCCTTTCTCAAAGTTGGTTCTCGATCCCCTCCTGTGATCTTAATTGGGATATGTTCAATGTCTGAAAATGAAAAATTGTCCAGGTTCCCTTCATGGTCTCTCCAGATGCGTTTTGCATCACATATGTAAAATCTTTATTCAATATTGCTCTTAAATGTTGCAGTATAAGTAGCTTTAGCTTGTTAACTGTGCTACCAATATATTGTTTTCCACATCCACATTCCAAAATGTATACTATGTGTATGGTTTCGCATAATATCCTTTCTTTGATCTTCTTTTTTTTACCACTAAGGGTCCTTAAGTCCAGTCTGTTCTGTCCATTGTTCTTTAACCAATTTTCTTTCCGAGCCCCAAAATAGCTTTGAGTTAGTAAGTCTCCCAGTGATGGCACCTTTTTATATGTGATGTTCAGATGTTAGTTGTTAGAGTTCCTTATCTTTTTTAAGAATCTTCCAATGCGAAGCGAATGAAGTGCCCATAACTGTTCTTCTCTTTTGTTTATAAAATTTGCCACTAAAAATAAAAACGTTATTAGTTAGCCAGGAAAACATCATATCTAAAAGCATCTGAGTGGGGCTTATTAGACTTAATGATCGTGACCTCATCAAATATTCACATTATGTAAGGCCAGCTTCATGAATAATTGATGTATAAAGTGAAACCACATCAATCATGACCATAACATATTCTGGTCTCTAAGGAATTCCATTGATGCGGTTGAGAAATACCATTGAGTCCCGTATATAAGATGGTAAATTGGCTACGTATGGAAATAGGAAAATATCCACAAATCTGGACGTATTCTCTAATAAGGAGCCACACAAACTCACAATTGGGCGTCCTGGGTTTTTTTTAGGCTTTTATGCACCTTTGGAAGTACCTAGAGCATTGGGACAAGTGGGTGAATAACCTTGAGGTATTATATTTACTCATCGTCTAGCAGGACTTGTTCATACCATATATGTAATTTAGTGTGGAATGTCGACATGATTTTGTTAGTATGGTTTTCCTTCAACTTTTCATAGTTGGTTGAGTCACTCAGTGATATATGAACTTCACTTATCTTATCCATCCTTCCCTTGCATTGAAAAGGCATGTGCATGGTAAAGGCAATGTGTGGTATAGCCATTGCGTGGTAAAGGCATGCGTTGTAAACTCATGCATTGTGAAGCCATGCAACCAGCGTCATGCCTGTGTGGAAGAGGGATATACAATCTTCAGTAATGTATTCATGTTGTAGCATGGTTTCCCAGAACCCTCTAGTTACTTTCCTTTTAAGGCGTGGAGAATAGTGCATCGATTAAGAGACCGTATAGGCCAGAGACTACCCCTGTGTAATCCCCCCATTCCAATAGATAGTGGCAGGTGGGAGACTGAGAGGATATTTCAACAGCACTTTTAGCTACCTCCTAATACAATGAAGCAGCTGGGTATAGGGATATGCTTCAGAATGAGCAAGGCCAATTTTTGACTGCAGCTCTAAAAGGTTTTAGATTTATCTACAACAAATAATTGGTCCACACTTGTGAACCCCGCAGATTCACACAATGGGCATGACACATCATCCACCTATTGTATGCCACTATTATGCCAAATGGGAGAGAGACCGCGCAGCCAAGGGTCATATTTTGGAAGTACATGTCTCTCCATGTGGTCAGCATGGCTCTGATCACAGGCTTGACCTTTTTGGGTGGGAGAGAACAGAGTCTATAGAGGGCCTCCAATTTCTATCACACCCTAATGTTTTTTCTCAGCGGATATCCAGATAAGGAGGCCAAAGGACATGTGAGGCACACTTAAACCCCTGAATTCAGTATGCACATTGACTTTATCAATTTTAAGGCTGGAGCTCTTCCCAAATCACCCCTTTGATTCCCCTCCCTGATGCACTAACAAATGTCTTGATAACCTAGTCTGTTTCTATTAACAGCTCCTTGGTAAATAGGATGGGGAGCATTCCAAATACATAGTTTAATCCTGGTGCTGTAACCCTTTTGACAGAGCTTCTACCTCTGTTTGATTTCCTGTGATGCACTGTGCAAGGTCATTTCCGTTGTTCGATCTGCTCCATGTGATGTTCGGTATCTCCCTGGGACCATTAGATCCGCCCCTGTAGCAGGACAGTGCAACTCAGTCTCCATTGGTGATACGCTCTCAGAGTCCAGAAAATTGATCCAGGTTATAACATTCCAGTATCTGGCCATTGATAGTAAAAAGCATAATAGCAGGATCAAAAAGAAAACATTTTACATTGTGTTGACGTAGTGGTGGTGTCCGGGCAAAGATTTTCTTGTGTTTTATCACTGTGTCATGGGAATTATCTGCAACAATGTGCATCTGTTGGTCATCGAGTAGGAAGGGACCTTCATGTTTTTTGGCCGCTTGGTCATATCAGATGAGCATGCTTTGATTGCCCTGAGCTTGGGGGGAGGGTGTCGAGTGCATAGTCCGTGCAGTGCTGTATTTCCAGTGAAGTGGCGAATTAGATGTACAATAGTTTCTGCAGTAATGACTGTAGAAAGACACCATGTTATCTCCCTCTTCTCCATTCACTACCCTATAGATGCAAATTTTATTCTGTGGTCCTCAGGGTCTGCAACCTTTTGTTTGAGTCGCCAGATTTCTGACCCTCATTCTGGTTGAGAATTCACTTGCCGATAAAGTTCCTCAATTCTGCGGTACGCTGCATCCAGGTGCTGATTGATGGACATGAAGTCTGGACATCTCAGAGTCAAAGCTAGTCATTTTTGCACCAAACACTGTGATTTTCATTAGGATCGTATCTAGCGCCTTAGGTGCTGAATCGTTTTGATTGAGGTGGCACCTGGTTTGATACCTTCTGCTGCCTCGGAGAATAGGAGCACTCTAGTGGCTTTTGAGGGAGGCATATGGTTACCAGTTTGCTTTTATACTATTCTAAGTGGTATCACAGGGTGGGTGGGGCTGTATTCTGCAAACTGTGGTCCTATTGTGTATCTGGGGCGCCCGATGTATGTGCATCAGGCCAACAATCTCACATCTGTGGGGCTGGTGGTGGAAAGGCCGATGTCTACAGTGCCATGTAGAGCTCTGAAATGGGGGAATATTAATCTGGGGTAATGAACTCTTTGATGACAATAATAAACTAAACAGTATCGTAGAGTGGGAGGTCTAGTGATTTATAGTAAATGGTCTGAAGAGGTACCTGAAGGGTCTGAGTATGTGTGTCAGTCGCATCAGTGGCGCATCTGTGCGGCTGATGTTGTCTAGGCCGATGCCACAGTGCCATGTAGAGCACTCTCATTGGCGAAGATTATTCTGGGGCAGTCAGATTTATGATATTAGGATCATTGCATCTTAGGGGTCTGAGGGTTGGAGGCTACTATAACGTCACACTGCTGATCGATTTTCCCTGGGCTGCAGTCAAGCAAAAGTGGATGCTGTGGGTCTCTTTCTCCAGATGTCAAGGCCCAGGCCTTGTACTGCAGCCACAAAACTCGCCACTCTTTCCTCCAATGCCGCTCCGCTCCCAGACCCACCCAGAACCCAAGCAGTTTGGCACGGAGTGGTGGACCTGTCCTCTGCAGTCTCAGACTGGTGGGGGGACTGGTTCCCAAAGATGAAGTGCCCTCTGCACCACAGTGTCAATAGTCCAGAAGGCCCAGTATCGGCCCCAAGAAGTCCACTTGTGGTCCTCATGTGCCGCTGTAGTCAAGGGTAGATCTCTGCTTGTTCAGGGATGGAGAAGAGCCTTGTTTGGTGGCCGCATCATCCATCTGGGAGGTGGCAATGAGCCCTAAAAGGATTCAAAATGTGCTAACCCTTTATTCAACCTTGGGAGAGAATCTTGCGTCAGACCTCATAAAAGTTATTATTTTATCACATAATCAAAGCATATTTTCTCTCTATATGGTTCAGTCTCCAGTGAAGTCTTAAATCCAATACTGTTAGGATTCCTATCAGGTGCCAAAATTCTAGTACCCATCCAATGCCCAGACACCTGTATCAGTCTACTTGAATTTCCTTTATGCACTTACTTAGGATAAAAATGAGTGTAATGACCTTTTCCCTTAAACTTTCTTGGCCAAAGAAACCACCAGGTGCGCAGAAAATCACCACTTCCAAGGCGAATACTTTCCAGTTGCTGTACCTACAAGGAGGATCTAGCTCAGAGATGCTTTTCGTCTTGAGTGGAGCTTTGGCCTCCTGTATGCCACTCCTGCCCAGGGATCTCAAAAAGCTCACCAACAACTGGGCCCAAGTCATTCTTGTGGCCTCAGATTGGGCATGGGGAGGCTGGTATCCTGAGCTATTGTGCATGACCATCAATACTCCGGTCAGGCTGCATCTTGGGGAGGATCATCTGTTGCGTACCCTCTGCCTCCTTGCGTGGAGATTGGGCGGTGACAGTTGACAGCTTTTGACCTTCCTCCTGAAGTCTGCAATGTTATTCTGGCAGCCAGGTGTGCCTTTGTTTGTTCTGTCTTTGGCCCCAATAGGGCACTGATTTGGGCAGTTAAAGGCTATTTATCAGCCATTTGGGCTGTTTTAGGTTCCTGGACCAACATTTTTTCTTCAAGTCACCTGTTATGACTAGTTTTCCTCAAAGGTCTCCAACATGTGTTTCCTCTCGGACGATTAATCATGTCCCAATGGGACTTAAATCAGGTCTTCACTGTTCCCATGTTCCTCTGCACAGCTGCCAACTGTTTTGTTAATCCTAAAGACAGCTTTCTTAGTGGCCAGTACATCCGCTAGGAGGCTCAGTGAAATGCAAGTACTCTGTCTGCACCCTCCTTACACACCTTTTACCCACACAAGCCGTTTTTCTTTTTTTTATACATGCGCCTCCTTCTGCCAAAAGGTTGTGACACCCTTTCACGTAACCCAGACCATCACCTTGCCTACATTTTTTGCTCTGCCTCATCCTTCTAAGGAAGAGGAGAGACTCCACTGTTTGGACCTAAAAAGAGCATTGTTGTTCCACATTGATAGAACTAAAGAGTTCCTGTTGGATTTTTTATAGCGTATGTTGGAGCTAAGAAAGGGAAGGCAGTGCAGAAATGGACTTTCACACAGTGAATAGTGCTCTACATAAAGACCTGCTATGCATTGGCCAAAAGAAAATCCCCTTAGGGTTTCCGTGCTTACTAAGAGAGCCAAGGCTGTGACCACTGTGATAGCTGGCTGAGTCACTGTCCTGGTTATCTGTCAGGCAGCAATGTGGGCGTCACTACATACGTTCACCAAACACTACTGTATGGACAGTCAACGGCCTGTTGTGATGGGCATTTTGCCTGTTCGGTCCTGCAGGACTTCTTAGTCTAATGTGTTCACAGACCCATCTCTAGAGATGTATTGTTTGGGTATCAATTCTAGGGTCAGGAATCTGTGGCTAGAAGTCTACATCAGATGAACAAATTTCATTTCAAAATCTTTATTTCGGTACATTAGAACCATGAAAGATACATAAAAACATTTACAAATGGGAAAAAACATAGACTGATATTATTACTAGTGCCAAGTAGAAGTTCAATCAAGTAATTTTTAAAAGGAGACACGTGGGTGTATACAATCCTTACATTTAAAACCTTATTAAAACGGCATAATGAATGAAAATACATATGGTATTCGAGATTAAATACACAGTCAGTCAAAAGATAAAACGTTTAGACAATTAATATATATACTTTTAAATCTTAAGCAGTACAATTAGCAATATCATTTCATTTGGAGCTGCTCTACTGTTTTAATCATTTACATCACAATGCAAGATTTCTTTAAAGTTTCAATCCCACTTTGGTTCGTACAAAATATGTTGCTAGGAAAAACTTACTGATACCAAAGCTAATAACCTCGCTAGTCTTGGTTCTTAAGATCTTTTCCGCCTCTTTGTGTGATCTCACACCTAAATTTAGACAGAGCGGTTTGATCCATCTTTTTCTGGCTACAGCATAAGCAGGACAAAAAAACAGGATGTGCGACTCATCTTCTCTGGCCTTGCCTGGGCATAGAGTACATAAATCATCTTTCATTTCAATATGAGCGTTTGACCACCTTGCTACATTAGTATTTATACTCAGTACTCCATATCTATATTTCATATATAATGTTTTAGCAAGTGGTGGGTATACTTCATCCAAAAAGTAAGCACTATCTTTGGACGTAAGAAACTTGCTTGTTCAAGTTCCACTCGCTCTTTCATTTAACATACTGTATTCAATGTATGCCCAAAATGATGATTTCAAAACCTTTTTTTCGAATTTTGAGTTAATGTGGATGGATCATCCCAGAAGTATGACAAGCCAATCCTTTTTAGCCAGATACAAACATGTTTAAGCCATATAATACTGTTGTTATTATCCAATTCCATTATTTCTACTAAACCTTCCTTGTAGTCTAGCAACTGAGGTTTCGACCAGAGTCTTACTCAAAGCATCAAGGGCCTCAGGGTCAGTACGTTTTATGTTCAGATCAAGTATAATTGGTATAAGTGGCGTACGTACAGGCAGTCTTAACAATGCTCTATAAAATTTGTTTTCAGCAACCTCAAACACCTTTTTACAAGAGGTTCCCCATAATTCGGCTCCATATAATGCTGCCGATTGGGCTTTAAACTTAAATACCTCTAATGCTGGTGAAACAGCTTTGCTAAGACTGTTCCCATGTCTTTTCATAATTGGGAGCATGTTTTGAGTTAGAGTCATTTTGCTTTTTTCTATTTGGGTTTTCCACGATAATTTGAAATCCAGGGAAACACCCAAGTAGTTGAAATTCTGTACGTATTCCAACTTTTGACCATCTAGAATCAAATTTTCCCTAAAGGATTTGTGGAGATTTATGGCCATGTATTTGGTCTTACTAGTATTAATCTCAAGGCCTTTTATGCTACAGTAAGTTTGGAACGAATTTAGTAGATGTTGTAGTCCCTTGGGCGTTTGCGATATTAATATGGTATCATCAGCGAAAAGGAGGGCTGGTATCCTTTCTCCCCTCAACCTTGGTGCATCATTATTACAGCCCTCTAAAAAGGATGGAATGTCGTTGACGAACAATGAAAATAACGTGGGTGCCAATACGCAACCTTGACGAACCCCCCTATTTATGGGGATTGGGCTTGTTAGTTCGCCCCCCGGGCCCCACCTAACCTTAGCATAGTTGTTTGCATGCAGTCTCATAATCTGTTGTAAAAGATTAGCTGGCAGTCCTTGGCTGCTTAGTGACTCCCACAACAAATCACTGGGAATGAGATCAAACACAGCTCTAAGGTCTACAAAGGCTATATATAAATGCCCCTTTCTTATGTTTACATACTTCCAGCATAGGCAACAAAACCTAAAGACCTGATCTATAGTACTTATTTTTGATCTGAACCCTGCCTGAAACTTTGAGAGGACTGTGTTTTCCTCAATCCATATGTTCATACGATTTAAAATATGTCTTGCATAAATCTTTTGTAAGATATCGATTAAACTAATTGGGCGATAGTTTGCAGGATCGCTCCTATTGCCCTTTTTAAAAATTGTGACGATTTCCGCCCCCCTCCATGTCTCCGGAAGATCTGCACCCGCGGCTACAGCATTGATGTAGGGGCCCCAGACGCTAGTTTCGTGCTTGTACAAATCTCCAAGGATTTTATCTAGTCCGGGTGCTTTCCCGTTTTTGACTCGGTTAATAGCCAGTGTTGTTTCCTCTAGATCGAAATCTAAATTAGCTTCACTTGGACTTTGCAATAACCTATCTTTTGATAGTGCCCTACCCTTCTCTGGTGCGCCGTATAGCTTGGTAAAGTGTTCAGTCCAAGTAATTTCATCGAGATAAACATCCTTAGTTTCTTTTTCTTTTTAATTTCCTTCAGCCACTTATCTCCAGATGGTCATTTGGTCTTTATTCTTGGCAGCAATGAGCTAATCTGACCAATTCTCATCGTCCCATGATGTTTTGGCCTTCTCTTGTACTTTCCTGTATTTAAGTCTGGCATCTTTTACATTAACCAAATTATTATTTTTTATAGCTTGGAGCAGTTCAGCCTTAGCATTGCGGCAATCCATATTATACCAGGATTTCCCTCCCAGCATAGGCTTTACATCTCCACCAGTCTTTTTTGGCATTTTGGTTACCAATGGGACGAGAGCTTTAAAAAACCCGTTGTGTAAGTCTAAAAATAGATTTCCCTCCAACGGTGTGGTCATTTGTCTACAGAAAATATTGGCAAATGTGATGTAAATGCTTGCCAATACTTCACCATGCTCCAACATATATGCCCATTTTAGTGAGCGACGGTTGTTGCTGACTAAAACATCATCAGAGCTTATATGGGTTGTCTCATTGCTCTTAATTACACTAGAAAGTAGCCCATTATGAAGTAACAGCTGGAGCGGACGGTGGTCGCTCTCTATTCTAGGCATGATCTCTAAGTCTACTGCATGAGACCAAATATCCAAAGATACCATTATGTAGTCTATTTTGCTCTGGGAATTGCTTCTGCAAAATGTAGGGGCCTTTGGTGTGTCTGATGGCAAACGACCGTTACATGCTCTTGGACCGTGCCCAACCACTACTCTCATGATCTGGAGCGCTAACACAGTACATGGGACCAGGTTAGTGTTATACAATGTAGGGATGTTGTTGGCGCTGTCTTCGTCATCAAAAATATTTCCGAGCCCTGTAATAGGTTCGTAGTTGCAGTTTAAGTCGCCACCTATTACTACACTTGTTCTTGCGTCTAGTGAGTTTAAAATAGAGTCCATTTGTTCTATTATTAATGACTCCTTGGAAACTGGGCCTGGTCTTTTGTCAATATTATATAGGTGCAGCACCCTTCTATCCTTCGTTATTATTTTTATTCCAAGTATGTCAAGAGAACTAGTACATAATTGGGTAATTCTAACATCAAGGGTTACTTTCACCCATATTACAAGGCCCCCCAAGGGCCTTCATCTTACTGATTGGACTGCGTCTACACAAAATGTCTTATACCCTACTCTGTGTGGGGTCTTTGTCGCCCAAGTCTCCTGCAGGAGACAAATATCACTTGTTCCAATGTAATCATTTCACTCAGGATCGCTAACGTTCCTTCCGAGACCCGCTATATTCCATGAGATTATTTTTAGTTCCACAAGATTATCAGCACTTGTGGATATCGTGGGTTCATCTATCGGCTTGTTACTTGTGTTTTTTGCCACCTTTACCAATGGGAGCTCCTCTGCCTTACTCACTGATGGTAATTGGGTCATTGATGAATTCCCACCCCTATCCCGCTCTTTTTCTTCTTCATTTGTATCCAGGGACATAGTAATTGGGGGCCTTGAATTTCTCCTCTTGACCTCTCTCTGTAGATATTCCCAGTATTTCCTTAGCTGGAACATTTAGCACTTGCAGTCAATCAACAGCCTCTAGGGATGATAACTCTTGGAAGCTATTGAGGGTGTGGGGGAATAAAGTATTACGTGATTGTAACTTATTTCTGTACTACCCGGTCTATAAAAGTAACCCAAGGGGAGGGCGTGGATGCTAGTATTCTGTGTTAGTGTCTCCTCGTATGCTCTCAGCAAGTTACGAACTATGTGAGTACGCCGGAAGTTTATAACAATGCAATCTCCCTGTACGTCTTTTGCAGAGTCCCCCACCCACCCTACCTGCGTACCATTAAGATTTTATTCATTTTGTGGGGATTGAATTTTTTATATTTGGAAAGCCAATCTATGGCTTTGTTTCTAAGATTATGCCAGGTTTCATTTTGCTCCCTTCTCAGGGCTGGGGCGCCAGCTAGTATCAGGACATAGGGACATGCGGCTGGGGGTAACTTTAGAACATCAGGGTTTGGGATTAAATCAGTCCCCTTTGGGCTGAACACTCGTACCCTAGAGCTAGCCTTTTCGGAGTGGTCTATTCTATTATCAGGTCGGGTTTCAGTCTTTCTATATGCCTCTATATCCCCTATTGGCTCTGCTATTCTTCCTGCAATCCCAATACTATTTGCTGCTTCAGTTCTCAGTTGTTTTAGAATTGGTTTATCACTACCGGCTTTGATACTTTCAATTTGCACGGTCCTGAATTCAGCTAGAAGTTTTGCCCCTTCTTCAATTGTTCTATTCACATCCCCAATCATGGTGCCTAATTGAGCTATGATCATATTTAACTGATCAACTTTACAATCCATAGCCCTCATTTTAATGTCCATGCAGTTGTTTATCTGGGTCCGAACAGAATCTAAAGCAGTTTTGAAAATATCCGCCACAGTTTGCTCTACTGCCCCAACTATCTCATTAGCATTACCTAAACAGGAGGGATTGTCTATATCAGTTTGCATTCCTATGGTCCTGCATAAGATCTCCTCATATTCTGGCTCATTGGTATCCCCTTTGTTTGTTCTCCCCCCCCCCCCCCCCCCCCCCACAACAGTATTGTTCGGTTTTATCGGTTACAATCCCAAATGCAATGTGGCTAAAATACTTAATCTTTATCCTTCGATATCATATCAGGCACAGTTAGACAAAAAGAAAAAGAAAACTGAACCAAGCCAACAGCGTATTATTACAGTCACAACCCAGTTTATCTTTTTCCAACTTCCCAATAATACTAGACTGCTATCTATTTCAGCCGCCTGTTAGATTCTCCCACCCTAATGTTGGCATCCAAGGACTATTCAGTACAATTGAGTTACTGAAACCTCGAGTCCACAATACTTCTGACTTTCTTGTCCAGGTCGCCGCAGGTTTTTTTGGCGAAGGGCAGCAAGGTCGCAGGGAATCAATCAAAAAAATATTATAACAAAGTAAATTGAGGTTTCTGGTAGCATATCTCTTACCCACTTGAGGACTAATATTTCGGTGCACCAGCCAAGAGCGTGGCCCAGCCCGGCCTCCTTCGGCCTCTGATGGCATAAGACGGCCCCGCCCTTGGCCCGGGCTTCACCCACACGCCTCCCGCGACGCGGGTACTCTGTTCACCTTAAAAACACCTCCTGGCGCTTGAGAGACGCGTTGGCGGCGTGCGCGCCGCGTGTGCTGCTGGAAGTTGTGGTCCCACTGTGGCGTGAGGCGGAATGGCGGCAGGCAGAGTGTCCGGTCAACTGGCTGTGACTGTGGCAGGAATCCCACTCCACCGGAGCCCTGCTCTCCTTAAAAACGCCTCCTTGCGCTTGAGAGACGCGTTGGCGGCGTGCGCGCCGCGTGTGCTGCTGGGAACTGTGGTCCCACTGTGGCGTGAGGCGGAATGGGGGCAGGCAGAGTGTCCGGTCAACTGGCTGTGACTGTGAACAAATGACTTACCTTCAATAACGCCTTATGTGGTAGAGACTATCTAGCTGCAGATTCCTTACCTACCCTCCCATCCTCCCCGCTGGGTGAACTGATTATAGTGTGAAGGTCACCCTTCTAAGGGCCATAGAAATTCACACCAGTTTTAAATGTTCCTCGTGGCTCTGTGCTCCTAGCGTGGAAAGTTGAGAAAAGGAGCTAACATTAGTGCACTGGGGTGGCACCTATATAGACACAGTGCATATCACTTCCAGCATCAATACAGAGCAGAAAGATGCCGCCTACCGGTGCAGAGGTATACGCCTGGGGAAAAGTCTAACATAAAGAATCTGCGGCTAGATAAAGTCTCTACCAGATAAGGTGTTACCGAAGGTAAGTGACTTGTTCAACAAGTATTGACTGATTGAGATGGAATGCTTTGGTTAAGGGCATACCAGTTGTTGCCCTCCATTCCTGCCACCCACTCATTTAAGTGACAACTCACAATAAATCCAGCTCCAAAATGGAACAACTTCCACTCTGTTATTTTTCTTGAATTTTAGCATGGGCCTTCTTATCAGAGCTTCCTTCATTTGCTCATAGTTCCTTCGATCAGCCACAAGAGGGTTCTTGTGGCAGATCAAATGAACTACAAGCAAATGAAGGAAGCTCTAATAAGACGGTCTGTGCAAAGATTCAAGAAAAACACCAGAGAGACATTTGTTCCATTGACAGCCATGCCTTCCAAAAGCAAGCAACTTATTAAAGCAGCTGCCTACGTTGCATCATTCGGAGCCTGCACTCTAAAGGCTATTTCTAAGCTCACTAAACATGTCAAAATATCCTGGCCTATATTATACATGCTGTTGGACAGGCCACACGAAGGGCTGGCTCCCTCCCCGCATGACAGGGCCCCAGCCCAGGCCCACCAGGCGTGACCCACGAGAATCACCCGCACCCCGTCTCCCGACGGAATTCCTGCCCTCGGACCTCCATGTATCACGGACCCAAGCCACCACCGGCTCCCCCGGCCGGGTCAAGCCGCCATCTTGGGCCCTGCGCCACGAGGCCGCGTGGCCTCCATCCGACCCTAACCCTGGGCCTGGCCGGCCCCGACATCCCGGCACCACCCTCCACCCAGGAGGTGAGCGGACCACTTGGCAGGTCAATGGGAGAACGAAGCGCCAAGGACTCTCCCCCGCCAGGTGCCGATCGCCTCCAGCTCCCCCAGGCGCTGGCTCCACCCCCTGCTGGGTGTCTGGACACCTTCATCCCGGACCCTCCGACCTCCAAGTGCGAGGGTCCGGACATCAAAGGGCGCCTGCCCTATAACTGGGGCAGCTCCGGAGCAGGGAGGCAGTTGTATCCTGGAGTCGAGAGACACCGAGAGAACTCAGCCTTGACGGACTACTGGCGCTGCCGTAGCCCTACCTTGCGAACTATCGTCCTGCCTGCTGGCGCTGCCGCGGCCTTCTGCAACATCCATCCTCGTCGGGACCTGCTGGCGCTGCCGCGGACCGTTGTAACGACCACCTTCACCGGGACCTGCTGGCGCTGCCGCGGACCGTACCTCGACCATCTTCACCGGGACCTGCTGGCGCTGCCGCGGACCGTGTATCGACCATCTCCACCGGGACCTGCTGGCGCTGCCGCGGCCCGTACCAGCTAAACCACCAAGCTCGAGGATTGTGAGCTAATCACCATATCATCCGAACTACCAGACTGGTAAACAGACTGTCCCGCTACCCCTTTTCCTATCTTGAGAGACTTAATCGAGGGGACCCCTGAGTCCAGACCTCCTTGTACCATTTCATCGTACCTTAAGAAGTGCATATAAAGAACGCTAAATCTTATCCTTGTGTGGTATCTGTCTGTGGGGGGGAAGTTATTTGTCTGTACGATCGCTGGAGACGGCTCTCCCCGGAGACCTCTCCCCTTGTCCTCGGCCGACCCTCCCGGTCCGTCTAACATTGGTGGCCAGCGGCGCGATCCGAATCAACGCGTAATCGTACAGAGAGTAGCTCACCCCACGACAAAACCACGATGTCAGCCAAAGATAGCGGTTCCACTGAAAAGTTCCAAATGGATAAGTTGGAAGAATATAGCCACCGCGAACTTAAACAATTCTGCATGGAACTAGGCATTGCTACCACCGGCCTGAGTACCAAAGATGATTTGAAGCACGCCCTTGAGTCGTGGACAGAAACTGGGATCGCCGGACCCTCCGACCAAAACAGTGTCGCACCAGAGGGGAACGCCACGGCTCCCGAGGAGCGGGGAACGGGCCTCTCGCAGGAGGAGATCCAGGAAAGAGAAAGAACCAGACTACACGAATTGGAAATGGCACGACTCAAGATGGACGGTGAACTCAAGTTAGCCGAGCAGAAAATAAATCTAGAGCATCTGCGGCTCCGAGAAGAGCGAGAAGAAAAGCAAAGACAGAGAGAGCTTGAGGAAAAAAGAATAACACTCGAACACGAGCGCAAACTGGCGGAAATAGAACTTCGGAAACAGAATAAAGAACCGGGGATGCCTGAGCGACCGCACACCCCGGGGGCAACCGAGAAAAAAGTCCACATCCCCAAGGATGTTGTCCGAGAGTATGTTCGAGAAGACGACATACAACAGTGGTTCAAAGCCTACGAGATCGCCATGACCTCCCACCGGATCGACCGGAGTGATTGGGGAGCCGGACTATGGGGGAGGTTCGTCAACGAAGGCCGCGATGCCCTGCTGCAGCTCCCAGATCACCAAATGTCGTCCTACGACCACATGAAGGCTGCCCTCCTCACCCGCTACGGCCTCACACCCGAGATGTACCGCCAGAGGTTCAGAGATCCCGGGTACAACTTGGGTGGAGTACGTCAACTATTTCAGCCGAGCCTTCGAGGGTTGGATCAAGGGGAGCCAGGTAACAACCTACGAACAACTCTTCAACCTTATGGTATGGGAACACCTGTCGAACAACTGTTTCGTCGAGCTCAGGCAGCACCTCCTCGACAGTAAACTGACTGACCCCCGGCAGCTCGCCGCTGAGGCTGATCGATGGGAAAGCACCCGAGTGGGCCGGAGAGGACCACACGAGCAAAACCGAAGCAACCAAGGCCAGCACCGTCCCCGGGGAGGAGGAGGAGGCCAGGGGCGAGGGAGAGACAGCCCCCCGGCCACAACCGTGACCAGCACCCCGCCCCCGACCGGCCGGGGCAACCCCCCGATGCGTCCTGGGTTCCGAGCCAACGTCACGTGCCACCGATGCCAGCGAGTCGGCCACTACGCCAATGACCCGAGCTGCCCGCAGAACCAAACGCCCAAGCCCCGCCAGGTGGCTGCCGCCGCCCTGGGGGAAGAACGACTATCAGAGGAACAGGAAGAGTATGAGCCGGCCCAGCAAGAGTGGGAACCGGCCGCCATGGTTCTAGCATGTCTAGGGGGAAAAGACATGGTCCCGCGGGCTCCCCTACCCGCCAACACCAGGAAATACGGACAGTGGGTGACCATTAATGGGCATCGGGCCGAGGCCTTACGTGACACAGGCGCCAGTGTGACGGCCGTCCGCTGTCACCTGGTGAAGCCCGAGCAGATCCTGCCGAACATTCTCTGCCCCGTCCGCTCAGCCGACAACTCCGAAAGTCTGTGTCAAATGGCCTGCGTCCCCTTCGAATGGGGAGGGGTCTCCGGCCTGTTGAAGGTGACGGTCCGGGATGATGCCCCCGTGGACTGCCTCCTGGGGAATGACCTTGAGAGTTCCCCGTGGGCCACCGTTGAGAGAAGGGAGCACCTGGGGATGCTGGGCCTCCCGGACTGGGCCTGCGTAACCACCCGGTCCATGGCCGCCCGTGCCGTCCCCCGATCCGAAGAATCGGAATGGCCAGCACCTCCGCCCCCGGTCGCCCCAGTAGAAGACAACGACGAGGCCAACCCCCCGGAACCAACGATCGAAGGGGACACGCAACCCCAGGACTTACCCGGCCTGGCTCAATGGCGTCAAGAAGGGGGGCCCACCCAGGAACAGTTCCGCCAGGAGCAAAAGACCTGCCCCTCCCTCGAGGGACTCCGCCAACAAGCCAGCGCCCAGAGCGCCGGGGACTCCACCGGAACTCACTGGGTCTACTGGGATAACGACCTGCTATACAGCGAACAAAGAATCGCGGAGCTAGGGGCCGGTCGAGTACTAGTGGTACCTCTCCGCTTCAGAGACTTTCTGCTCAACCTGGCCCACGATGTACCCCTGGCTGGACACCTGGGCCAGGACAAAACTTACAGTCGCCTAGTAACCCACTTTTTCTGGCCGAAGATGAGGAACGACGTCCTGAACCACTGCCGGTCCTGCCCCACGTGCCAAGCCAGCGGGAAGAGTGGCCGTAAGCTGAAAGCCCCTCTACAACCCTTCCCAGTGGTCACTACCCCGTTCGAGAGGGTAGGGATAGACATTGTGGGGCCCCTGGACCCCCGCACGGCGCAAGGACACAGGTTCATCCTAGTACTGGTGGACCACGCCACCCGCTACCCCGAGGCGGTGCCCCTACGAACTGTGACTGCTCCGGTGGTTGGCCGGGCCCTAATGGGGATCTTCTCCCGGGTGGGCTTCCCCCGAGAAGTCGTCAGCGACCGAGGGACGAACTTCATCTCCAAATACATGAAGTCCCTCTGGCAACAGTGCGAGGTCACCTACAGATTCACGACCCCCTATCACCCCCAAGGGAATGGACTAGTGGAGCGATTCAACCGCACTCTCAAGGGGATGATTGGGGGATTGGAAGAGCCCCTCCGTCGCCAGTGGGATGTACTACTCCCGTGCCTCCTCTTCGCCTACCGGGAAGTTCCCCAGAAATCCCTCGGTTTTAGCCCTTTCGAACTCCTGTACGGGCACCCTGTGCGAGGGCCCCTCAGCCTAGTCAAAGAAGGTTGGGAGATGGCCCCCCTAAAGACCCCTCCAGACGTCTTCAGGTACCTCCTGGCCCTACGCAACCAGACTCGGCGCTTCAGGGAGATGGCCAAGGCGAACCTCGAGGCCAGCCAGGAAGACATGAAGAGGTGGTATGATCACAATGCCTCCTCCGTCGAGTTCGAACCTGGTCAACAAGTGTGGGTGATGTCCCCCACCGAACCATGTGCCTTGCAAGATAAGTGGACGGGGCCCTTCAAAGTGGTCGAGCGCAAAAGCCCCGTCACTTACCTCATCGACATGGGGAACCCCCGGAACCCCCTTCGGGTCCTCCACACCAACAGACTCAAACCACACTTTGTGCGCTCAGAACTTAGCCTCCTGATGGCTACGGACAGTGGGGCAGAGGAAGACTCCGAACCCCTCCCGGATCTACTGAAGGCTCAGGAGGACGACGGTTCCGTGGACGGGGTCCGGCTCTCCGATGCCCTCACCCCAGAGCAACGACAGGGCTGCCGGGACCTCCTGCTGCGGTTCGCTACACTGTTCTCCCTCACCCCCGGGGTCACCCCTTGGTGCTTGCACGACGTGGACACCGGGGACAGTCCCCCTATCCGACACCGGGCCTATCGCGTACCAGATCGGGTACGGGCTTGCATACAAGAAGAAGTAGCCAGAATGCTCACGATCGGGGTCATCGAGCCCTCGGACAGTCCCTGGGCCAGCCCGGTTGTATTGGTACCCAAAGCCGCTGCCCCCGGCACCACACCTGAACTGAGATTCTGCGTCGACTACCGGGGCTTGAACGCTGTCACCCGGACCGACGCTCATCCTATCCCCCGGGCGGACGAACTGATCGACCGGCTGGGGGCCGCCCGCTACCTCAGTATCTTCGACCTAACAGCGGGCTACTGGCAGATCGGCCTCACACCCCGGGCTCAGGAACGATCTGCCTTCTCTACCCCCGATGGCCACTACCACTTCAAGGTCATGCCCTTCGGCATGAAGAACGCCCCCGCCACGTTTCAACGTCTTGTGAACCAGGTCTTGGCGGGGCTCGAAGAGTTCAGCGCGGCCTACCTGGACGATATCGCTGTATACAGCCGCCACTGGTCCGACCACCTCCTCCACCTCCAAGAGGTCCTACAGGCCCTCCAGCGGGCCGGCCTCACGATTAAGGCCGGCAAATGCCAAATTGGTCAAGGGTCCGTGACCTACCTTGGGCACCAGGTGGGAAGCGGGCTGGTGGCCCCGCTGCAACTTAAAATTGCTGCCATCCAGTCCTGGCAGCCCCCCGTCACCCAGACCGAGGTCCGAGCCTTCTTGGGGCTCACCGGCTACTACCGGCGGTTCGTGAGGGACTACGGCAGCATTGTGGGGCCCCTCACGGGTCTCACGTCCAAAAACCTACCGAAGCGGATTAACTGGACCCCCGATTGTCAAGCGGCCTTCGAAAAGCTGAAGGCCGCCCTGTGCACCGCCCCTGTACTCCAGGCCCCCGATTACAGTCGGGAATTTGTGGTACAGACAGACGCCTCCGACCACGGCATCGGGGCGGTTCTTTCTCAAGTGAACCCCGAAGGTCATGACCAGCCGGTGGCCTTCATCAGCCGACGTCTCCTGGCCCGAGAACAGCGCTGGAGCACAATC
Source organism: Triturus cristatus (assembly GCF_964204655.1). Classification (NCBI taxonomy): domain Eukaryota; kingdom Metazoa; phylum Chordata; class Amphibia; order Caudata; family Salamandridae; genus Triturus; species Triturus cristatus. Next base: position 955,058,953 of record NC_140588.1, on the reverse strand, counting down.
GAGAGGGAGGCCTTCGCAGTGGTGTGGGCCCTCAAAAAGCTCCGGCCCTATCTCTTCGGTACCCACTTCCGGGTACAAACCGACCATCGACCCCTGCAGTGGCTGATGCAGATGCGGGGGGGAGAACCCAAAACTATTGCGCTGGTCCATCTCCCTGCAGGGAATGGACTTCACCGTGGAGCACCGACCGGGCCAAGACCACGCCAACGCGGATGGCCTGTCACGCTTTTTCCGCCTCGACGAGGAAAGTCCCCAAGGAGATGGGTGACTCTCCCCGCCTTCAGCTGGGGGGGACGCATGTTGGACAGGCCACACGAAGGGCTGGCTCCCTCCCCGCATGACAGGGCCCCAGCCCAGGCCCACCAGGCGTGACCCACGAGAATCACCCGCACCCCGTCTCCCGACGGAATTCCTGCCCTCGGACCTCCATGTATCACGGACCCAAGCCACCACCGGCTCCCCCGGCCGGGTCAAGCCGCCATCTTGGGCCCTGCGCCACGAGGCCGCGTGGCCTCCATCCGACCCTAACCCTGGGCCTGGCCGGCCCCGACATCCCGGCACCACCCTCCACCCAGGAGGTGAGCGGACCACTTGGCAGGTCAATGGGAGAACGAAGCGCCAAGGACTCTCCCCCGCCAGGTGCCGATCGCCTCCAGCTCCCCCAGGCGCTGGCTCCACCCCCTGCTGGGTGTCTGGACACCTTCATCCCGGACCCTCCGACCTCCAAGTGCGAGGGTCCGGACATCAAAGGGCGCCTGCCCTATAACTGGGGCAGCTCCGGAGCAGGGAGGCAGTTGTATCCTGGAGTCGAGAGACACCGAGAGAACTCAGCCTTGACGGACTACTGGCGCTGCCGTAGCCCTACCTTGCGAACTATCGTCCTGCCTGCTGGCGCTGCCGCGGCCTTCTGCAACATCCATCCTCGTCGGGACCTGCTGGCGCTGCCGCGGACCGTTGTAACGACCACCTTCACCGGGACCTGCTGGCGCTGCCGCGGACCGTACCTCGACCATCTTCACCGGGACCTGCTGGCGCTGCCGCGGACCGTGTATCGACCATCTCCACCGGGACCTGCTGGCGCTGCCGCGGCCCGTACCAGCTAAACCACCAAGCTCGAGGATTGTGAGCTAATCACCATATCATCCGAACTACCAGACTGGTAAACAGACTGTCCCGCTACCCCTTTTCCTATCTTGAGAGACTTAATCGAGGGGACCCCTGAGTCCAGACCTCCTTGTACCATTTCATCGTACCTTAAGAAGTGCATATAAAGAACGCTAAATCTTATCCTTGTGTGGTATCTGTCTGTGGGGGGGGAAGTTATTTGTCTGTACGATCGCTGGAGACGGCTCTCCCCGGAGACCTCTCCCCTTGTCCTCGGCCGACCCTCCCGGTCCGTCTAACACATGCATATACACTAGGACAAACCCTTACACCAAACCGAAACCAGGGTTACATAGTATGAGTATCATTGGTGTCATTTAGTGAAGTGTTTTATTCAGCTCCACTTATAGGACAAAAGCTCATTTGAATCATATAGAATCAAATATATAATACATGTGAATCTGCAATCCCTGCAGAAAAACTGTCTCTAGTTTCTTTATTGTGATGTGACCAGTCTCCTGTTAAATAGTAATAACTTATTACAGTTGAGTTCTGACATCACTTTGCCTGCTGCCAGAGCCAGCCGTTGAGGGGAAAGGTAGGTCAGGTCACAGTGCATAATTAAAGCAGCTGTTTAAAGAATGAAAATGAAACTTTGCTTTTCTTTCTTGTTCTGTTTTTCTAGCTTTACAGTACAAGCAGGAGATTTTTATGACAACATGATTTATTTTCATTCCTTAGGTAATTATAGAAAACTTTCAATCTTTCTGGACATTCCGGTCTGCTGCGCTTTAAAAAAAAAAAAAACTGATTCTATTATCTTTTTACTGCAAATATCGAACAGCTTTTAATGTGTTTAATTATGTACTAGAAATTATATTTTTATTCTGCATGTTTGCAAACACGCTTTTTTATTTCATATGAAAAAGCCACGTACCAATGATTCAAATGGCTTGTGGGAAAGCTGTGACCATGTATTATAAGGAATAAAGTACACCCCTGCTGTACCTGATAAAGATACTGCAATTTACCTCAGCACTCCATATCCTCATATGGTCCTCTATATGGTCATGGAACTCCACAGTGATTTGCAATATCCTTATAATGTACTACTGGGGGTACTTTATCACAAATATAGTTAATATGACAGAGAACTTCAATTGCAGTATACATAAACAGAAATGCAATAAAAGAACTAGGTGTTTAGGAAACATGTAACACATCGAAAATAGTACAAATGGTGTAGTACTCTAGTTTAAAGTCAAGATTTGTATATTTATAACAGATCCAGCATAAGAACCAAAAGTTGTACACTAGTTAACTTTAGAATCAATTCATGGTCTTCTCAGTGTTCAATATAAACCAATCAATGGTGTAATGTCAACATTTCAACCTTGTCAGACTCACAGCCAGTCTTAACAGGACATTGTGCCATCAACCAAACACGTACTCAATGAATTGATCCCCAAGTACTCAGAATTAAATGCTGCTTATAATGCACTGGATTTTAAAGTGGCAAAGTCTTCATTGAATGCCATCTATGATTCAGAATATTCGAGAAGGCAGCAAACTTATTTCCTTTGATCAGGACAAAGCATTCCTGTCCCTACAGCTTGAATCTTAGGAGGAAACCTTGGCAAGTTGGAGGGAGAATCACATTTCCTAGAAGTTCTTGTTTCTCCTTTCGTCCTTAGTTTTCGTTCTCCAAGGGTTTTGTCTTGAACTCTAATTCTCTTTCCTTTTTTCCCATGCCTTTCCTTTTCTCTTTCTCTCACCTCACCTCTTTCTTTCTTTCTTCCTGGACCTATTCATCCTGATTCTACTGCTTCCTTTCCTCTTTTTATTGATGAGCTAATATCAACTTCCCCAACATAATGGTTGCCTGAACAACCTGACAGTGTACTCTTCCCAGTGCCTAATTCTGCCTGTGACCTTTTATCCCAGCCGGACACAGTAGATATTGTGGACACCATAAGATCCCTGTGAGGTCATGGTAAATGGTGTGAGGAATGTTATGCTAGGAGACCTATAGATTGTATAAGCCTGGAGCTGCTTCGCAAAAATGTAAGTAGTATTTCATTTTGCTGTGACATTAAAATACTTCTTAGAAAAGCACTGGGCTGGACAGTGAGTTATTTTGGCTATAAACCCTTTGAGTTCTAAGCCTCTGCCCCGCTCACAACCTTCTTGAGAAGCCTTGGACTGGTTATCCTCACTACTTTGAAAGTCAAGCATGGGAGAGGTGTACGTTAACGAATTTACAGAGCCCTATTAGGACAGCCCCCATGAACATCAGAAGCAAACGGCCCCAGCTACAACAGTTGTTTCGCAGTAGCCACCGTCTGCCCTATCTCACTCCCCCACCCCACCCCAAAAGGGGCTTCACGCGCATGTTCTGTTCTGGCAGGGTTATGTATTTCCTTTTTTGGCTGTTGCTGGGAGGGAAGAGAGAGGTGTATTGAATACTCCAACTGCGTGCACTGCGTGTGATATGTGTAGTGTTTGTTTTCCCTTGTAGGTTTATATTGTAATTTGGGGGGGACATGTATCCTGGGTGAAGATATATATCTGTGTGTGTGTTTGCTTGTGTGTGTGTGTGAAACATCAAACTGCAGCTCTGGCAGTTAACAAGCAGAGAGTAAGTTGAACTGTTCAAAGTGTTTGCCTGCAGCCTGGTTTCTGAGGGATAAATACACTCATCAATATTACAGAGCACTCAATTGCAATTTTTAAAAGTAATCTGTTTTCTGAAATGTTGCTTAATGTTTTGCTACAATTAAATATTGTAATATACCCATCAGTTTTTCGGTCTTTCTTTATGAATTAGGACATTTTTAATCACCTTTGCTTTCTTATATGTTAAATCATCTATTTTAACTACTTAATATTGTTTTATGTACTATTTGATACTCCATCTGAAAATAATCCCAACTGTTTTTATTAAATTAATTTTTTAGACAGCTGAAATGGCAGAACGGTTAGAAAAACTTGGTGAAAGTTCCCTCAGAAACTTCACAATGGATACTGAGATAAGCTTATACAAGTTTGAAGGTGAAGATTATCGAGAAAAACAAAAGGTATTTTCATTAAAATATGAGTTCATTGTATTATGTTTATAATCATAACTTTATATATCTAAACATTTTGAATTATATTTTGGTAAGTTAAAATAAATAAATACGTCAATCAGCAATATAGCCACATAGAAGTGTATAAATATTCAAGTTGTAACATTATTATGATGCATTATGTTTATCTTTTGAGTAAAACCATTGGCCAATTTTAAAGGACTCTATTATTGCAGTGAACAACTTTCATTGTTACATAAAATGTGAATACAGGTAAAAATGACAAACCCTGTTCAGTCTGTACTTTCTGTCCGTATGTTATACCCACATACCCTAGATAAACAATTTTAGTTTTTCTACAGAAGTGGAGTTTTCACAGATTCACATGCTTGAATCTTGTTTCTTGAAACTAGGAATACCTGGTATTTTTAAAACGACAATAAACGGTGTTAAAAATTACCAAACACTGACAACGGTGTTTTAGTAGTGCTTTTACCTGAGCCCTAGAGTCACCCAAGTGGGGACACGCTTGCATTCTGAACTTGCCTAATATCGCTGCTGTGAGGGTAACGGCGTTTCGGGCCAGAAGGCACCCAGCTGCCGCCGTGAGGGGAACGGCCCCTGGTGGCATAGGGACTACATCCCCCACAACACCCTGGGCGGCGCCAACAATCGACATCAGCAGAGGGCGCCGGAGGCCCTCTTAAGCAGCATTCTGTGGTACTGAAAATTCTGGACCCGTGTTATAAACATCGTCGTATCATGACGATTTTGGTATCAGCAGACCGAGAATGATTAGAATACTATGCAGAAGTATTTTCGTCATATTCGGGTGACGAAATCACCCTGAATCAGAGTTTCCGTCCTGAACCCTCGGTTTCCATTTGAACGGCAGCCATTTTTTGATTGCCCTCACATAGGCCAATGACTAAGGCCAAAAACGAGTCTGAAGGACACATGCACCTTTGCTGACTCCTCTGTGACCTGGGCAAGCTGACTCCACTGCCTGAAGCCAAACCTGTTCGGCCAGTTCCTTTCCCAGTGGCCGAATGAGATTAGTATCAAGGCACAACATATCATAAAACCTTTCATCACACACAAACCATGCCTAATCTTACACACACCTGTCCCTGTTTCTTTGCGAGTGACTTGCTTTACGAGGAGGAGGTGTCCGTTTTTATTGGGGGTCCGTCGATATCTGATGAAAGTACCGAGCCTTGCTGGGTAATTAATTGAGGGCTGAACAAACTGAAATATGGGCTTGTCATCATGACTTTGCTTTTTCTTTGTAGTGAAAATATGTGAATGGTCAACTGTAAAATAAGGAATGTTTGCCTAAAGCATAATATTTTGTATAAAAATAGAAGGCTGGCTTTGTAAGGTTGAGCAGTCTCCTGAGAATATACACCGTGTTGTACTTCTAGGATACCTGTTACTGGTTGCAGCCAATAAATACGATCTTTGACTTCACCAAGAAGACTCTGGGTTTCTGTAGTCTGAAACAGGAAGGACTCGAAGTCTTAGGGTGTGTTCCCTGGCACCGCTGGGTTCTGAAAAACCCAGTACTTCAGTTGGCGCCCAACGTAGGGCGATTTCAGCGGTACCGGTCCAAGCCAGAGGTTCGTGAGGAGCTTTGTGTGAAAATTCTGGAGGAAGGCCGCCACTTCATCGACCCCTGTATGTCGACGTGGTCCGAAAGTCTTTGCTGCGAGGTTCCCCGCTTCCCGACGGCTACGAAGGACTGCTGCCCTGACTATCGCCTTGTTTTGGACCCTTGATGATTGGTAGAGCGAAACGATAACCGAGTCTTCTGGTGACGTCATCTATACCTCAGTTAAGTATAAGTGGAGCGTCTCCCAGTCCTTAGTTTGGTTCTTAGTTTGGTATCCCCTTGGGATCTTTGATTTGGAACTTGCAAGTACCAAAGCCGAGGGACTCGTGTATTCACGAGACTATCATATTCGATAATCCTTTGAAGTTTGAAGCTAGACTAGAGAGCGAAGATGCCTGGTCTTAGCAGACTTGGAAATTTGTTTTGTCTTGGTTATAATAGGGATTCCCGATTGGAGGACTCGTGTCCGGTTCCTCCGATTGGAACTCCAACCTATGAACTATATGTGAAACATGGTGTAGGCCCCATCACATATAATGAAGTATGGATCCGATACACCAGGAAAGATGGTGTTTTAAAATGGCCCCAATATGGTAGTTTTGACACAGAGATTCTGGATAATCTGGAGGTTAAACTGTTTAAGAAGAAAGCCCGGCCGGCGATGTTTGACTCTTTCCGCCTATGGCGTAAGGAAGCCAAACAGAAGGAAATTAAATTAGCAAAGAGAAATAAGAGAGAAAAGGGTATCTCAATAATGCAAGCTGCTATGCAGTTTAAAGATAATGAAAGAAGAACAGATGAGTGAGCAGTTGCACAGGCAACGTAAAATGGTGATCGATAAATGTTATCCAGTGTTGCCGCTTCTTCAGCAAGATGCAGCAAGAGAACTTGAGAAAGATCCTTTAATGTCACACTTGTTGAGTTCGCCACCCCCTTATGCGCAGAGTGCTACAGCACCTCCGCAACCTTTAGTTGTGCAACCCCCAGTTATTGTGCCTCAGGTTCTTCCACAGCCGCCAGCTCCTCTTCAGTTGGCTCCTACTCCTATGGCGCAGCCCCCTCAAGGGCCGCCGACTTCGCTACCTGCTCCATCTGTACTTTCTACGATTTTGTCTACTACATCGACTGCCTCTTCTGGTGTTCTTCCTGATACTGCCTCTGCGTCTGCATCTGCGTCTGCCTTGCCTCCCTCTGTTTTTCCTCCTGTTCTTTCGTCAACTTCTCCCTCTGTCCGACAGAGAATGACTGATACTGTTGCTAGCCTTATATTTCCTCTCTTTGGGTCATCTGGTATGACCCCTGATTCGGAGCGTAAGCAGTTGCGTAGTCAGCTGCCTGATTCTCGAGAGAGAGAAGCATTTGACCATATGGCGCGTAAATGGGTTACTTACCCTTTAAGATATGATGTGGAGTCTGTTATGGATGTCTTCCGTCAATGGGAAGCACCAAAACAAAGATACGTTTTTGAGAAAATGTGTGCTTTCCTTTGTGAGGAATTGGAGGATAATGATTTGGAAACAAATCCGCCTGATTTGTGCCGTGTACGGTTTGAGTTTTCAAAGGGCTACCATTGTGGGTTCCGATGTTGAGAAAGCAGTTGCGACATTGTTGTCCTTTAGGAATAAGGATCCTTCCCAGTCGCTGTTTGAACATGACTCCTCAGTTAGGAAAAAAGTGCGACAGTACCCAATGAGAGAAGTCCCTCCGGTATGGAAGGACGCCGTGGCGGCTGATGCCGCTAATCAAATTGATGCTGTTCCAGCTCATTTTCAGCGTGTTTGGGTACATGTTCCTTGGAAGCGAGCTGAAGTTTTAGCCCTCAAGCAGACTTTGCCTGACCCCCGTAAAAACCCTGCAGGGTATTATAAGGAATTATCACAGACTGCAAACTCATGCATTATGAATTTAGCCGACATAGACATGTTATTTGGGAATGTTGTTTCACAGCCTTTGTGGGGATTGATTCGCCATACAGATCATGCGCAAGAGTTAGGTGACTCATGGGCTAATATTAGTACTGCAAATGATAGACAAGTTGGTGGTGCCAAGCCTGAGCCTTTGGTAGCAGAACTTCCTGCTAGGATCATTACTTACATGAAGACTTTAATGCCTGCGATGCGTGTGACTTGGGATAAATTGTCTGCGTGTAAGCAGAAGAAAGATGAAACAGTGTCTGATTTCTTCACCGGGTTTGAGGAAACGTTTATCGACCATAGTGGTCAAGATATGAGTACAGAAGGTGGTCAACGGTTGTTCGTTGACAAGTTTGTGCACAATTTGCTTCCCGAGCTGTGTAAGAAATTGAAAGATTCAGAGAGTTCTTGGGCCGTTTCCTCTTCAGCACAAATATTGGCTACTGCACAGTATTACGAAAATAGGGATAAAGATGAGAAGGATAGAGCAGAAAAGAAAACTAAAGAATTGAAGACGAAGGTTCTTTTACAACAGGCGTATCCGCCACGTGGTGGTCAGAGTAACTATCCGCAACCTCAACAGTTTCAGAGAAACTCGCAAAGGTTCGAGTTTTCTCAACCACGTGTTCCTGTAGGTCCCAATCAGTGTTCATATTGTAAAGAAGAGGGTCATTTCAAGTATAGTTGTCCTATTTTGTTACAGCGTACGAATGGTGCTTCTGGCGCAAGAGGTTGAGGTGTTCAACAAGCTCCTAGAGGTAGAGGACGTGGAAGTTTACCCCAGAACGCGCGTTCCCTTCCGTCTCAGAATTCAATGAATAGTTTTGACCAGCAAAATAACGTGTCTGGTAGGACGGCTCAGTACTATGCTGATGACTACTATGCAGAAGATGAGAATATCGAAGGTAATGATTGCTAGGACAGCCATAGACAAAGAGAGGGAGTTGTTTCAGTTCCAGTAGATCAGAGTGGACCATATGTTAAGGTGATTACATCAGGTGTGTCAGAGCCTTTTCTGTTGGATACTGGTGCTACAAAGAGTTCTATTATGCACTCAAAACTCCCTGGCGCATCTTTGTCTGGCGAGATGCATGTTTCAGTAGGTTTTTCTGGCGCCCCGGTTAGGAATCCGATTTCTAGTCCTATGTCCCTTTCTGTTGGACCTTGTGAATTGGAAGCACCCCTTATTCTGACGACATGTTGTGGTGAAAACTTGTTAGGATTGGATTTGTTGAAAAGATTGTATGCGACATTATATTGGTCTCCTTCGGGAGTACAACTTACACTGGGTAGGAAAGTGATCTCTCCAATGTATTTGTCGAAGGATAAACTTCCGACCGAATTGTCGTTTCTTCCTGATATTCTTTGGGCTACTGGTCCTAATGATGTGGGCCTTTTGAAAATACCGCCATATGTTGTGACATTGAAAGCCAATGTTAAATTGCCACGCATTCCCCAATACAAGATCTCTAGTGAAGGTGAAAAGGCGTTGCTAGCGATCATTTATGATTTGATTGAAAAAGATGTAATTGAAGAGACAAGAGGCAACGTTTGTAATAGTCCTGTTCTGCCTGTTTTGAAACGTACTGACCCTTCTCAGCCACATGTTTACAGGTTCGTGATTGATCTTAGAGAAGTCAATAAAATAGTTGTGCCACAGTTTCCAGTTGTTCCTGATATCACTGCCCTATTGACTATGATTCCAGTTTCCGCCACCTGGTTCTCGGTGATTGACTTGAAAAATGCTTTCTTCAGCATCCCGATTGCCGAGGAGAGCAGGGATATTTTTGGCTTCAGTTTAGGAGGCCGAAGCTTCCGCTTCAAACGCGCTCCTCAAGGCTACTGTGAAAGTCCATCAATATATAGCCAAAAACGAGTCTGAAGGACACATGCACCTTTGCTGACTCCTCTGTGACCTGGGCAAGCTGACTCCACTGCCTGAAGCCAAACCTGTTCGGCCAGTTCCTTTCCCAGTGGCCGAATGAGATTAGTATCAAGGCACAACATATCATAAAACCTTTCATCACACACAAACCATGCCTAATCTTACACACACCTGTCCCTGTTTCTTTGCGAGTGACTTGCTTTACGAGGAGGAGGTGTCCGTTTTTATTGGGGGTCCGTCGATATCTGATGAAAGTACCGAGCCTTGCTGGGTAATTAATTGAGGGCTGAACAAACTGAAATATGGGCTTGTCATCATGACTTTGCTTTTTCTTTGTAGTGAAAATATGTGAATGGTCAACTGTAAAATAAGGAATGTTTGCCTAAAGCATAATATTTTGTATAAAAATAGAAGGCTGGCTTTGTAAGGTTGAGCAGTCTCCTGAGAATATACACCGTGTTGTACTTCTAGGATACCTGTTACTGGTTGCAGCCAATAAATACGATCTTTGACTTCACCAAGAAGACTCTGGGTTTCTGTAGTCTGAAACAGGAAGGACTCGAAGTCTTAGGGTGTGTTCCCTGGCACCGCTGGGTTCTGAAAAACCCAGTACTTCAGTTGGCGCCCAACGTAGGGCGATTTCAGCGGTACCGGTCCAAGCCAGAGGTTCGTGAGGAGCTTTGTGTGAAAATTCTGGAGGAAGGCCGCCACTTCATCGACCCCTGTATGTCGACGTGGTCCGAAAGTCTTTGCTGCGAGGTTCCCCGCTTCCCGACGGCTACGAAGGACTGCTGCCCTGACTATCGCCTTGTTTTGGACCCTTGATGATTGGTAGAGCGAAACGATAACCGAGTCTTCTGGTGACGTCATCTATACCTCAGTTAAGTATAAGTGGAGCGTCTCCCAGTCCTTAGTTTGGTTCTTAGTTTGGTATCCCCTTGGGATCTTTGATTTGGAACTTGCAAGTACCAAAGCCGAGGGACTCGTGTATTCACGAGACTATCATATTCGATAATCCTTTGAAGTTTGAAGCTAGACTAGAGAGCGAAGATGCCTGGTCTTAGCAGACTTGGAAATTTGTTTTGTCTTGGTTATAATAGGGATTCCCGATTGGAGGACTCGTGTCCGGTTCCTCCGATTGGAACTCCAACCTATGAACTATATGTGAAACATGGTGTAGGCCCCATCACATATAATGAAGTATGGATCCGATACACCAGGAAAGATGGTGTTTTAAAATGGCCCCAATATGGTAGTTTTGACACAGAGATTCTGGATAATCTGGAGGTTAAACTGTTTAAGAAGAAAGCCCGGCCGGCGATGTTTGACTCTTTCCGCCTATGGCGTAAGGAAGCCAAACAGAAGGAAATTAAATTAGCAAAGAGAAATAAGAGAGAAAAGGGTATCTCAATAATGCAAGCTGCTATGCAGTTTAAAGATAATGAAAGAAGAACAGATGAGTGAGCAGTTGCACAGGCAACGTAAAATGGTGATCGATAAATGTTATCCAGTGTTGCCGCTTCTTCAGCAAGATGCAGCAAGAGAACTTGAGAAAGATCCTTTAATGTCACACTTGTTGAGTTCGCCACCCCCTTATGCGCAGAGTGCTACAGCACCTCCGCAACCTTTAGTTGTGCAACCCCCAGTTATTGTGCCTCAGGTTCTTCCACAGCCGCCAGCTCCTCTTCAGTTGGCTCCTACTCCTATGGCGCAGCCCCCTCAAGGGCCGCCGACTTCGCTACCTGCTCCATCTGTACTTTCTACGATTTTGTCTACTACATCGACTGCCTCTTCTGGTGTTCTTCCTGATACTGCCTCTGCGTCTGCATCTGCGTCTGCCTTGCCTCCCTCTGTTTTTCCTCCTGTTCTTTCGTCAACTTCTCCCTCTGTCCGACAGAGAATGACTGATACTGTTGCTAGCCTTATATTTCCTCTCTTTGGGTCATCTGGTATGACCCCTGATTCGGAGCGTAAGCAGTTGCGTAGTCAGCTGCCTGATTCTCGAGAGAGAGAAGCATTTGACCATATGGCGCGTAAATGGGTTACTTACCCTTTAAGATATGATGTGGAGTCTGTTATGGATGTCTTCCGTCAATGGGAAGCACCAAAACAAAGATACGTTTTTGAGAAAATGTGTGCTTTCCTTTGTGAGGAATTGGAGGATAATGATTTGGAAACAAATCCGCCTGATTTGTGCCGTGTACGGTTTGAGTTTTCAAAGGGCTACCATTGTGGGTTCCGATGTTGAGAAAGCAGTTGCGACATTGTTGTCCTTTAGGAATAAGGATCCTTCCCAGTCGCTGTTTGAACATGACTCCTCAGTTAGGAAAAAAGTGCGACAGTACCCAATGAGAGAAGTCCCTCCGGTATGGAAGGACGCCGTGGCGGCTGATGCCGCTAATCAAATTGATGCTGTTCCAGCTCATTTTCAGCGTGTTTGGGTACATGTTCCTTGGAAGCGAGCTGAAGTTTTAGCCCTCAAGCAGACTTTGCCTGACCCCCGTAAAAACCCTGCAGGGTATTATAAGGAATTATCACAGACTGCAAACTCATGCATTATGAATTTAGCCGACATAGACATGTTATTTGGGAATGTTGTTTCACAGCCTTTGTGGGGATTGATTCGCCATACAGATCATGCGCAAGAGTTAGGTGACTCATGGGCTAATATTAGTACTGCAAATGATAGACAAGTTGGTGGTGCCAAGCCTGAGCCTTTGGTAGCAGAACTTCCTGCTAGGATCATTACTTACATGAAGACTTTAATGCCTGCGATGCGTGTGACTTGGGATAAATTGTCTGCGTGTAAGCAGAAGAAAGATGAAACAGTGTCTGATTTCTTCACCGGGTTTGAGGAAACGTTTATCGACCATAGTGGTCAAGATATGAGTACAGAAGGTGGTCAACGGTTGTTCGTTGACAAGTTTGTGCACAATTTGCTTCCCGAGCTGTGTAAGAAATTGAAAGATTCAGAGAGTTCTTGGGCCGTTTCCTCTTCAGCACAAATATTGGCTACTGCACAGTATTACGAAAATAGGGATAAAGATGAGAAGGATAGAGCAGAAAAGAAAACTAAAGAATTGAAGACGAAGGTTCTTTTACAACAGGCGTATCCGCCACGTGGTGGTCAGAGTAACTATCCGCAACCTCAACAGTTTCAGAGAAACTCGCAAAGGTTCGAGTTTTCTCAACCACGTGTTCCTGTAGGTCCCAATCAGTGTTCATATTGTAAAGAAGAGGGTCATTTCAAGTATAGTTGTCCTATTTTGTTACAGCGTACGAATGGTGCTTCTGGCGCAAGAGGTTGAGGTGTTCAACAAGCTCCTAGAGGTAGAGGACGTGGAAGTTTACCCCAGAACGCGCGTTCCCTTCCGTCTCAGAATTCAATGAATAGTTTTGACCAGCAAAATAACGTGTCTGGTAGGACGGCTCAGTACTATGCTGATGACTACTATGCAGAAGATGAGAATATCGAAGGTAATGATTGCTAGGACAGCCATAGACAAAGAGAGGGAGTTGTTTCAGTTCCAGTAGATCAGAGTGGACCATATGTTAAGGTGATTACATCAGGTGTGTCAGAGCCTTTTCTGTTGGATACTGGTGCTACAAAGAGTTCTATTATGCACTCAAAACTCCCTGGCGCATCTTTGTCTGGCGAGATGCATGTTTCAGTAGGTTTTTCTGGCGCCCCGGTTAGGAATCCGATTTCTAGTCCTATGTCCCTTTCTGTTGGACCTTGTGAATTGGAAGCACCCCTTATTCTGACGACATGTTGTGGTGAAAACTTGTTAGGATTGGATTTGTTGAAAAGATTGTATGCGACATTATATTGGTCTCCTTCGGGAGTACAACTTACACTGGGTAGGAAAGTGATCTCTCCAATGTATTTGTCGAAGGATAAACTTCCGACCGAATTGTCGTTTCTTCCTGATATTCTTTGGGCTACTGGTCCTAATGATGTGGGCCTTTTGAAAATACCGCCATATGTTGTGACATTGAAAGCCAATGTTAAATTGCCACGCATTCCCCAATACAAGATCTCTAGTGAAGGTGAAAAGGCGTTGCTAGCGATCATTTATGATTTGATTGAAAAAGATGTAATTGAAGAGACAAGAGGCAACGTTTGTAATAGTCCTGTTCTGCCTGTTTTGAAACGTACTGACCCTTCTCAGCCACATGTTTACAGGTTCGTGATTGATCTTAGAGAAGTCAATAAAATAGTTGTGCCACAGTTTCCAGTTGTTCCTGATATCACTGCCCTATTGACTATGATTCCAGTTTCCGCCACCTGGTTCTCGGTGATTGACTTGAAAAATGCTTTCTTCAGCATCCCGATTGCCGAGGAGAGCAGGGATATTTTTGGCTTCAGTTTAGGAGGCCGAAGCTTCCGCTTCAAACGCGCTCCTCAAGGCTACTGTGAAAGTCCATCAATATATAGTCAGGCTTTAAAAACACAGCTTGATGCAATTGTTTTACCTGATGGCGCTACCCTTATTCAGTATGTTGATGATTTGCTAATCGCTGCAGATACTGAAGAGATTTGTAAAGAAGCCACCTTGTCGTTGTTGCGTCATTTGTCTGATTTACATCACAAAGGGCCTCATGTAGGTAGCCAAATACCGGTCGGTAACGGCCGATTTTCGGTAAATATGCCGTTACCGACCGGTATTCAGACAAGTGAGATGTAGGAGTCCAAAAACCACTTTTCGGTAAATATGAGGCGGTAAATACCGATTCATAGTTACCGAATTCTAAAATACCGATTCATATTTACCGAATACATTATTAACGAATCGGTAAATATGAAGTGGTAAATATGAAGTGGTAAAAATTTAAAATGACATGTAGGAGCAGTCGGTAATTAAGAAATCCAGGAAAATCGGTAAATAAGAGTCGGTAATTAACACGGATGGAAAGCAGGTGGTAACCATCAACAATGCACATAAGCAATCCCAAAATGCAACAGCGTGGACAACATGGCCGCCATGTACGTCATTGCAAGGCGCCTACGTCTACAGGCAGCAGGACTGAGGGTGTGGCGACGGGAGGAACACATCTACAGACAGCGCATCACACTATTCCAGCTGACTGATGCAGAGATACATGAGAGGTACAGGCTACACCCCGAAACCATCATGGACTTAATCAGGGACCTTCACCCACTCCTGGACCAGCCAATAAGAAGGGCGCACGCCATACCCCCACATGTGCAGGTGCTCTGCAGCCTACATCTGTTGGCATCCGGCAGTTATCAGGTGGTGATAGCTGCGGTGGGTGGGGTATCCCAGAGTTGCCTGTCACGTTTCTTCAGGAAGTTCCTGGATGCCATGATGCAGAGAATGCACCACTACATAAGCTTCCCAAACACACAGGCTGCACTGCAGAAAACAAAAACAGACTTTTATCACATGGCACAGTTCCCCCATGTCATCGGCTGTATTGATGGTACACACATCCCAATCTGTCCACCAGCTGAGACAGAGCACATCTACAGGAACAGGAAGTCCACCCACTCCATCAATGTGCAGGTGATCTGTGATGCAGGGAACATCATCACAGATATTGTTGCAAAGTTTCCTGGGAGCACCCACGACTCTTACATCTTCCAGAATAGTGGGATCTACACACGACTGAGAGCCGGAGAATTCGGAGAGGGATACCTGCTGGGTAAGTAACAGTGACGCCCCTTGAAACCTGCCAATCAGAGTGAATAGAGGCATGTAACTGATGGTTCCCTTTTACTCATCCAGGCGACAGTGCATATGCATGCCGTTCATTCATCCTCACTCCCTACCTACACCCAGCAACCCAGAGTGAGAGACGATACAACGTGGCCCACAAATCTACACGCAATGTGGTGGAGCGCACGTTTGGACTGCTGAAGAGCAGGTTCCGCTGCCTCCACAAGAGCGGAGGCGCACGCCAGTACAAACCCATCACCTGCTGCAAGATAATTGCCACTTGTGCAATGCTGCACAACCTTGCCACGAAAAAAGGTACAGATGTGGAACTAACATATTTTGAGGACAACGAGGATGAGTCAGGCCAGCCAGAGGGCAGCGCAGCTAGAGTGCCAACTGCAATCGATGGGAGAGAGAGACGGGCAGAGATCACATGCAACTATTTCTGAGTAAGTGAGGGGACACAGCGAGTTGTGAGAAGTCATGACGTAGTTTAATGTGGCACCACGCCATGAACACATGAACAGGCCAATCTGGCAATATGCCATCTATACAATGAGTATGTCCAGGGTTACGTCACCCAATGGCAAGTGGATAAGCAGGGCCACATCAATGTTTGCGCATACGCGCTGCAGTGGTGGATTGCACGGCCTGTGCATCCTCACTAGAGCCAACCCCAAGCCGCCTGCTGCTCCTGCGTGCTTCTGGGACGGGGGGTGTGATGCTGCTGCTGGTGTCGATGCTCTCCGCAGCATCCCCTGCAGCAGTTGTCGACGCCTGACTAGTCAATAGCACCCCTAGTGCACTTGTCACCTGCACCATCCCCCGAGACAGGTCGCTGCAGCACTGTGTTAGGCCCTCCTGCATCGTCACAGAGCGCCGGCAAAGTAGGGAAGTCGCAGTTGCCAGACGGTTGAGTGCCCTGCTGGTAGTGTCCCTTCTCTGGCGTTCCCGGCGCCGTGCTTCGATGTCAGCATCTAATTTGCTGCACAACTGCTGGATTGACTGGGACATGTCCCGAATGCCCGCAGCCATGCCGCCAATGTTTGTGTCCATGTTGACTAAGCTTGTCCTCATCACCCGCATGTGCCTCTGGACTGACATTACTGCCTTTGATTGCAGGCGCTGTTGCTTCAACATTTGGCCCTCGAGCCCCAAGAAGACACCATGGCCGTCAGTGGGTGCTGGTGGACTCTGGACACGCGACCTGCGGCGCCCTCTTGCTCCCGTCTGTGCTGCCTGTGAGGTGTGGGGCACAGTGGGATGGCTCCCTTCCTGGGGCCCGGTGCGGTCTTCTGGGCCCATGCTGTCGTCTGACGAGGTGTCTAAGGCTCGTAGCCTGGCTGCTGGACGCCTCCTCATTCTCACACCTGCAAGCGGAGATGTGGCCGGTGAATCGAACATGAGTGGCGATGCTGGCTCTGGTGGTGGTGATGCTGGCTCTCGGTGAGGTGATGCTGGCTCTGTGTGCGGCGAGGCTGGCTGCGTAGGTGGTGCGGCTGCAAGTGGGCCTGCTCCCTGGTCTGAACTCGTGCTGGCTAGAGGTGATTTTTGTGGCCGGTGTGCCGTCTCCCCTGCAGCATGCCCTGTACTGCATGATGTCACATCTGTGGACAGAAAAACAACATTGGCTCAGTGTCCCCGAAGGGCTGCATTGCAAGCGTCACAATAAATCATTTCACATTCCAATCTGTCCTCTGTCTCCTTGTGCCTCGAGTGCGTGACATGCCTTGTTGCCCTGTGACATTTACGTCATGGTTAGTGTTGCCCTGACTACATCTCCCGGAATGCATTGCCTGTCTGCACTGACACGTGTGGACTGCAGTGTGATTCTCGTTTCACAATGGGGGATGTGGGATAGGGGTAGGGGCGGCTACATTGCTGTGCTTTCGTCTTACCTTGCTGTGTTGCGGCTCTGGCAGAGCTGTGGGCGTCCCCAAGACCCACGACGCTCTCTTGCTCGAGTGTGGCCGCCACCAGCTCCTCCAGTTCGGTGAGGGCAGGTGCCCTGTTGGTTCCACCTCCGGTCTGGCTGGCCTCCTTCTGGATGTCGCCCATCTTCCTCTTGGTCACAATCCTCAGGTCATACCAGCGCTTTTTGAGGACCTCAATGTCCCTGTGGGTCACTCCCACAGCATTGACCTGCGCCTGGATGGCCAGCCATATGTTGCGCTTTTCGGCCTCAGGCACTTGCAGGGATTGCCTCCCAAACAGCTTCTGGTGCTGCTTCACCACCTCCTCCACCAGCACCTGGAGTTCCTTGGGGCTGAATTTGAGCTTCCTCCTCCTTTCCCCTCCGTCTTTCTGTGTTCTCTGGCTGGACATGCTGTTCGTTTCCCGCTCGCACATGCAACTGCTCCCTGCCTCTCCTCTGCACTCCGAGCCTCTCCAGGGTCGGCTAATTATGTACACCCGCCTGGGTGTGGCCACTTCGGCTAATTGTGTACACCTGCCTGGGTGTGGGCAGTTCCTGGTTGGGTGGGCTGTCGTTGCACAGGATTAGCTGTTTCGTCAAGTCATGTGATGTTATTTACCGAATCCGTACGTACCGATTCGGTATTTTCCGATTCGGTAGATACCACCTCGGTATTTTCCGATTCGGTATATACCACCTCGGTATTTTCCGAATCGGTAATTATCACCTCGGTATTTACCGAATCGGTGGATTCCGATTCGTATTTACCGAATGTTACCGAATCGGTAACTGTTACCGAATTTTTACCTACATGTAACTTACCGATTCTAATTTACCGATTCGGTACGGCTCGGTATTTAAGAACCGGTAAAATTTATTTACCTACATGAGGCCCTCAGTGTCTCTTTCTGCAATATTGTCGACAAGAAGTGACCTACTTAGGTCATCTCTTATCGAAGGAGGGAAGGAAACTGACCCCAGAAAGAATTCAGGCAATTGAAAAATTGAGTGTGCTAAGGACACAGAGAGAAGTACGTGCTTTCTTGGGCATTACATCATACTGTAGACAGTGGATACCGAATTTTTCTTTGCTGGCCAAACCTTTGGTAGCATTGACCTGTAAAGATACACCGAATCCCGTTCCGTGGTCTGAAGATTGTCAGAAAAGTTTTTCCGAACTGCGCAATGCATTGTGTTCGGCTCCTGTGTTGGGTACCCCCGACTACAGTAAGCCCTTTACACTGTATGTCCATGAGAAAGAGGGTTGTGCATTGTCAGTACTGACACAGTCTTTTGGAGACAAGCAGAGTCCATGCGCGTATTTTTTGTCGACTTTGGATCCGGTAGCTAAAGCATTGCCGAGTTGCTTGAGAGCCACAGCGGCAGCAGCTGTTTCTATTCGACAGTCTGCTGGGTTAGTGATGAATAATATGTTGATTGTGATGGTTCCACATGCAGTGGACACGTTGTTAAACAGGACCAAGACACAGCACTTAACTAGTGCTCGATTGTCAGGTTACGAGTTGACACTGTTAGCGAGTCATGTGCACATAAAGAGGTGCAATACGTTGAATCCAGCCACGTTATTGCCAATTTCAGTAGAGACAGATGATGTTGAACAGCATGATTGTTTTCTCAAGACAGAAGAAGAAACGAAAGGGAGAGTAGATCTTAAAGATACTCCTCTTGTAAAGTGTGATGGTACCTTATGGGTGGATGGTTCATGCTTCAAGCTTCCGAATGGTGATACGACTGCAGCATATACTGTCACGACTTTGCATACGATTGTTGAAGCTGCACGTATACCACATAATTCAGCTCAAGCAGCAGAGTTGATTGCACTTACAAGAGCGTGTGTGTTATCGAAAGGAATGAAAGTGACCATATATACCGACAGCCAGTATGCGTTTGGTGTGGCTCATAGTTTTGGACGATTGTGGAAAGAACGTGGGTTCCTGACTTCGCATGGAGCTAAAATTCAGCATGGTCAGTTGATGACTGAGCTTCTTGAGTCACTGACCTTGCCGTTACAAGTTGCAATTGTGAAATGCAGTGCACACAAGAAGGTTACTGATGATGTTGGTCGTGGCAATGCATTTGCTGACGAAATCGCAAAAGAAACCGCAAAAGATGTGATGAATCGAATGTATGTTGCTGGCCATGCAAGATGGGTTGGTGACTTTGGAATGTGTGAAGATACGATAGAGAGTGTGAAGTCTCTTCAAGCTGAAGCTTCAGAGAAAGAGTTGAGTGTGTGGAGAGAAAGTATGGGTAAATTGGATGAAAATAGTTGTTGGGTTGACTTGTCAGAACATCAGCGATGGTTGTTACCCGATGCGTATGTGCTTGCAGTGGTGACAATGGCTCATGGAATGGCCCATATCAGTGTGAAAGGGATTTGTAAGTTGTTGGCTCCAGTATGGCAAAATGCTGGAATTCCTAAATGTGCAGAGAATGTGGTTAAGAATTGCATGGTGTGTCTGAAATACAATCCTGGTAGTGGAACCCCAACTCCAGCTGGTCATTTTGCGCCTCCAACGTATCCGTTTGAGGTTTTGCAGCTAGATTTCATCCACATGGAAAGGTGCAACAATTTGAAATACGTACTCGTTGTTGTTTGTGCCTTTTCAAGATGGGTAGAAGCATATCCCTTAAAAGACAACACTGCCTTATCCACAGCTAAAGCCCTTGCCAAAGAATTCTTCCCTAGGTTTGGAATGCCGAGAATGGTCTGGAGTGATAATGGGAGTGAATTTGTGGGTCGAGTGATGAAAAAAGTATGTGAGGGGCTAGGTATCCAGCAAAAATTCCACGCTGCAAATCACCCCCAATCAGCTGGACTAGTAGAGTGCTATAATGGCACGCTAAAATTGAAATTGGCAAAGATACAAGCGAGCTCTGGTCTTAAATGGCCTGACGCTCTGCCTTTAGCACTCCTATCAACAAGAATGACTGTGCATTCGCGAGTGGGACTTAGTCCCTATGAAATTGTGTTCGGCCGCCCGGCCAACATATGGGGAGTGCCAAGGCCGAAAAAATTCAGTGAGATCGAACACCCTGTACTGCTTGATTATTTCTATGAGTTAACGGCTAAATTGCGTGTATTACACCAACAGGTTCACGATACTCTGCCTCAGGTCTCTAAAGCTCCAGGACATCCTATCGATCCTGGATCATGGGTGCTGGTCAAGAACTTCCAGCGGATGAAGAATGATTAGCCCCGTTGGACCGGCCCCCACCTGGTCCTTCTCTCAACAAGATCAGCTGATCGAGTGGAAGGGAAAAAGAACTGGATCCACGGCGTACACTGCAAGAGGGTCCCTTTGCCTCTACCGTACGACCGGTGGGTTCAGGAGGGGATCGCTGACTCTGAAACTGAGACTGTGCCTCGTTTTCTGCCTTTTAGCGATGCACGTGTAAAAGGAACAATTTCTGAACAAGAAAGTGACAATATTTTGCAAGAAGCTGTGCCACCGTCAATTCGATTGAACACTACAGAGCCTGAACTCTTGTTCCAGAACCAGACAGTACCTGGAAAAAGCCGTTATAATTTGAGGCCGAGAACTATGGTCAAATAAAAGTTCTTTTTCTTTGCTATTTTTTTTTTTAAAGTGCAGCTCTCTCATCTGAGAAACTTTCTTATTTTTGTTTTTCGAACCGCCATCCGGGTTCAGCTGTAGGGTCGTGGTTGCCCAAGTCTTTGGAGTGCAGCTGAAGACGTTAGGTCGACAGTTCTGGTCGGTCTAAGGGAGTTGCCCTGGACTGACAGAAGCATTCCTTAGCATAGAACACCCTACCACCACGAGCAGCAGTTAGAGAGGATGGAGTTTTTCGAGAATGAGAGACCTGCCAAACAGATGGACTTTAAAGCCAGAATGTGTATAATGATGACAAAGAAACGATTTTTGATATTATGTATTTTCATGTTGCTTAGTGTAATGACGTTTTTAATAGGATATGTTTTATTCTCTTTTCAAGTGACATTTGCACCCACTACACAGCCTATACCTCCTTCTACTGTTTCCTCGCATTCTTTTCACCCTCTGCCTGAGCACGAGTCTGCTAGAAGATTAGAATTTGTCAATAATTCATTCATTCAGCTTCTACACCAACACCAATTAGTAGTAAACACAACTAACTGTTGGGTGTGTGGTCTTATGCCTCATACTACTGATAAAGGTATCCCTTATCTGGTCCTGCCTTTCAGCCATAATGGTTCTGTGTGGGCATATAGAACGGTGTTCATATACGCTCATGAAGCCAACCCCCTACGTTCTGTGAAAGATAATTCTAAGAATAATGCTCTAGTTAAGGGTATAGTAGATATGATTAGGGAAGATATTTCCTATGAGACTATCCCGAGAGATGAGACACTAGCATATATTGGATGGAACATAACAGGATATGGAGTTACTCTGAGTGAGAACCAGCGAGTAAAGAGATCCTCCCCGATTTGGATTGTACCCCATCAGGGTCACCTATGTCTGCAAGTTAATGGCAAAAATCCCAGAGCTCAGTTAGGGAAAAGTATGTGCACTGAAACATATGTTTTTGCGTCTCAGACTTCCCCTTCGTTCTTAGCAGCTAAGGGTACCTATTTCATCTGCCATAATAGAGCCTATATATGGTTGCCCCCTGACTTCTCAGGCACATGTTTTGTTTCGTTCCTGTTGCCTCCCACCTACACGGCCGCGGCAGATTACCATAAGACAAGGATAGTTCGAGGTGTCATCAGTAAAGAAGACACTACAGGACAAGAACTTGGAGATTTCGTAAAGGGTTTTCTGCCATTTTGGGGGCCTATGGTTAACAGCAGGAACATAAGTCAATTGACAAGGGTGGTTGAGTCCACGGTAGATGAAACCGCTGGTGCCCTTAGTAATTTGACTACTGAGCTCCAGTCGGATCGCCTTATGACTCTTCAGAACAGGGTCGCATTAGACGTCATACTTGCAGACCGAGGTGGGGTATGTAAAGTGATCCAATCAAGTTGCTGTGTTTTCATTCCAGATAACGCTCCGACAGTCTACCAGACCATTTCCAAACTGCATAAGATCTCCGAATCTATTCACGTGGATAAAGGAGATTGGTCATTGATGGGGTGGTTCTGGGAACTGATATCCGCGTGGGGATGGAAGATCCTGATAGTCATTGGGATGATCTTAGCCATTCTTTTCCTGTTCTGTCTGTGTGTACAGTGTGCTCCTGCAATATGTGGCCTCTGTGCTACATCGTGTGTAAGGAAACCTGTATCAAGTGACGAGCTAAGTAATAGGATGATGCTACAGCAACATCTCATCGACTTTATGAATACAGACCTGGACTCAGATTAGCGTGAGTATAGGTTATTGCCTATGTAAGGGCAAAAGGAGGGTCTGTGGTATTGAAAATTCTGGACCCGTGTTATAAACATCGTCGTATCATGACGATTTTGGTATCAGCAGACCGAGAATGATTAGAATACTATGCAGAAGTATTTTCGTCATATTCGGGTGACGAAATCACCCTGAAATCAGAGTTTCCGTCCTCAACCCTCGGTTTCCATTTGAACGGCAGCCATTTTTTGATTGCCCTCACATAGGCCAATGACTAAGGCCAAAAACGAGTCTGAAGGACACATGCACCTTTGCTGACTCCTCTGTGACCTAGGCAAGCTGACTCCACTGCCTGAAGCCAAACCTGTTCGGCCAGTTCCTTTCCCAGTGGCCGAATGAGATTAGTATCAAGGCACAACATATCATAAAACCTTTTATCACACACAAACCATGCCTAATCTTACACACACCTGTCCCTGTTTCTTTGCGAGTGACTTGCTTTACAAGGAGGAGGTGCCCGTTTTTATTGGGGGTCCGTCGATATCTGATGAAAGTACCGAGCCTTGCCGGGTAATTAATTGAGGGCTGAACAAACTGAAATATGGGCCTGTCATCATGACTTTGCTTTTTCTCTGTAGTGAAAATATGTGAATGGTCAACTGTAAAATAAGGAATGTTTGCCTAAAGCATAATATTTTGTATAAAAAGAGAAGGCTGGCTTTGTAAGGTTGAGCAGTCTCCTGAGAATATACACCGTGATGTACTTCTAGGATACCTGTTACTGGTTGCAGCCAATAAATACGATCTTTGACTTCACCAAGAAGACTCTGGGTTTCTGTAGTCTGAAACAGGAAGGACTCGAAGTCTTAGGGTGTGTTCCCTGACACCGCTGGATTCTGAAAAACCCAGTACTTCAATACAGACCACGCAGCGCAGGACGCGCTTGCAGTTTGAACTTGCCTAATATCGCTGCCGTGAGGGGTACGGCGTTTCGGGCCAGAAGGCACCCAGCTGCCGCCGTGAGGGGAACAGCCCCTGGTGGCGCAACCCGGGCCAAGGGCGGGCCCGTTTGAGCCCGTTCGAGCACGAGAGAGACCGGACCGGGATCACCCTCTGTCAATTACCGTGGAATAAAGGTACTTTTGTGGGAAATTTAAGAACCTTGTGTTCCATCTAATCGTTTTGAGTCAAACAGTATGTCGGTCCTTGGAAACACGAGTAATACCATAATAAGGGCGAAAACTCTAACTGGTACCTTGGACAATTTCATAGTCAGAGCGAACTCGGTAATTGATCAAGGCATAATACTCATGGAGCGACGGGTGCCGCAGGATCTGGCCATGGCCAGAAGATCTTCAATGGGCCATTTTGCGACCGTACGAACACCTGAACGCCTTTCGAATGGTAATCCCTTAGATATTCAAGCCCCTATTTACCATCTACAAACCGGAGTAAATGTACCTACAAATAGTACACAATTGATAACAACAATGGAAGTTGTTCAAACGCCAACAGGAAAAAAACTCCACGGAGATATGTAATACTAGAAAACTAAGAGATGGGCGCGAGGGTGCTATCCCAAAAACAAAGAATATAACCAGGACAAAAAATTGTAATAGGCAACCAAAGGCTGTCAAAGGTATAGGAAAGCGTGATACCATACCCAAATCAAAGGATGAAATTAGTAAGAAGACATTGACCAGGCACAGTATCCATCTCCTGGAAAATCCACCCCAAGAGTTAAATAATGGTGGTGTTGATGTCATAATAGATATGGATAGGATCGAGGCAGAGGCGGAAGAAAATCCCTTATTACAAAATCTGAGAGCTCTGCTAAAAGCTTCCTTAGAACCCCTAGAATTAAGACTGGCACGGATTGAGAATCAGCTCTCACAGTTAGAACAGTCAAATAGGGGCTTAACAGATGAAATTAAAGAAAATTACCAGCGCACAGCCAATGCCCAAGGGAAAAAATTACAAAAAGAAAAAACCATCATCCCACCTGCCCTGATACCGATTGTTGATACCTCACTTGCACCTATACCAACAACCCCGATAACCTCCACAAGAACTTGCTCACAACTCCTAGAAAAACCCACCTCAGCCAGTGCCCCCCAAAATGAGCTAAGTGAACCATCTAGTGTAGGGGTGCCTCAGGCGGGTCTCTGTTTAAACCTACCACCAGAAACTGGCCCATACGTGGTTGTATTGACCGGTGTTCCAGAATTAGATAGCTCCAGCCATGAATCATATATGTCCCTGAAAAATAAGGTAACACACTGGCTTAATACAAATCGAACACTCCCCCGATATAACACAAGTGAAATACTGATGGTGCGGAGAATTTCGTGGGTGGGGCACAGCCCAAAAACAATCCTGGGCGACTGTGTGGTGGTAAACTTTAAAGATCCCCGCATAGTTGAATATATCTGCTCATGGGGAAATGAACACACGGGTTCATCTATAGAAACTAGACAGCTTTCTTACTTCTATCCTAAAACTAATTTAGTTGAGCCTGATGGTAAGTGGATATGGGTGAAGAAATCAATGCATGAGGGATGGGAAAATAGAGGTCAACTACCAACAACTAACTGGAAGGAGATACCCACCCAAAATAGATTCAGCTGCCTGGACCTGGTGGACTGACTACCCTCAAGTAGAGCAATCAGAATAACCAGTAAGGGGTATGATCAAAGAAATTTCTCAAATGCTAACTATCTGAATGCCAAAGTTGAGAGGAAGTTTGACAGACAGGAAAGTTTAACAAACACGCACATTACAGTAGACTTAGCGGACCTAGGACAAATCTGTGAAGACGAAAAGCCTAGGACTGATACCTCATGTAATTTAGTTGATCTGGATCAGATAGTTGGCCAAGTCACAGACACCATACGAAATGAGTATGAAGTTCCATCAGGATTGATCCAGAAAACTAATGTCTTTGAGAGGGAGGAAACTACTACTAAGCGTAGGAATAAGGGCGATTCCCTAACACTCCTCTGTTGGAATGTGGCGGGCTTAGCTAGTAAAATAAATGATCCCTCGTTTGTCTCCTTCATAAATAAATTCTCTATTATCTGTTTACAAGAGTGTTGGGAAAGGGAAGCTATCCATATAAATGGCTATCGCACTTTCCATACACCAGCGAAACAAACAACAAGGGGCAGAAATTCTGGGGGACTCTGTACATACATATCAAATACGATCAACATTACGATCAAAAACGATACAAGGGATTCATGTTATTACCAGTCCTTCCTCCTTAGTATAGGAGGAAATTATGACATTAATTTGATTAACTTTTATAACAACATCCCTGGAAATTAATTTGTTAAAGAAATGGATGACCTTACAAACTGTGTGAAAAATATCAGTGATGTCGAAACGAAGGGGTCTTGTGTGATTTGGGCAGGGGATTTTAATTGTTATCTGTGCACTAATAGTCAGACAGGGGTGTGTGGGAGACCCTTGTACTCATTTTACTCACACTACTGAAGGGAAACTTTTTAATACTTTACTTTTGAGCTAGATCTGGGTTTTGCGAATGAAGTCTGCAACCAACAGACGCCTTTTTACCCTACCTTTAATGGCAGGGGCTGTAATTCAGTGATTGACTTTATACTGGTATCAAAAAGTTATCACTGTTATATTTTACAGCTTGCTACAGGCGATATTGCACTTAGTGATCACTTCCCCATTAGCCTGCGTCTAGAACTTTTGACTACTAACAGAAAAAATTATGATGTCACAGAAAATCTTTATAGACACAGACTAACTCTAGCCAAATCAAATGGTTATTCAATAAAATGGATCAGAGTAGACCCTGTCGATTTCTTGGAAGTCCTGATAAAAAACAACTACAAAGACTTCATGTTGTGTCTATCAGCAGACGGGGACTGTAGTGAAATTATTTCTGCTTTCTGTGGTATCTCTGTAGAAATAAAAAAGGCCCTCTCGGGCACTCTTTAAAAGTATTCTAGACAAAAGGACAAGGGATGGTTTGATCTAGATTGCAGGAAGACACATGCAGCCCTGATCCAAACACTCAAAAGAGTACCAAAAGATCCCTTTGAAATTAGAAAGGTGAGAGTGTCCGACCACGCTGCAAGGAAAAACCGGAAGAAAGTAATTAAAAAAGAAGCGTGGGATACTCTACATCAAGCCTGTATCTTGAAAGATACTACAGGGTTTTGGAAAGCGGTAAATGCACCTTTTTTTGCAGCCAGAAACACAGATACCATTGAGATGGCGATAGATGAAGATACTTGGGTAGCCCACTTCACAGAACTTTATAAAAAAGATGCTCCGCAAGAGGTAGAGGAGGAAGAATCAGCCCATTCATTTGAGAGCTTAGATGGCCTGTTTCCCTTGGAAATTTATTTTACAGTAGCTGAAGTGGAAACAGCCATTATAGACAGTGCAGCAGGGAAGGCCCCCGGTCCAGACGGAGTACCTGTAGACTTAAATAAGATGAATATGGATCTATGGGCGCCCCTGTTAACTAATGTCCTAAATAGTAGCAACAAACAAGGTTTTTTTACACACATGGCAAGAGGCAATAGTGGTTCCAATCTTTAAGAAGGGGGACTGAAACGACCCTAAATGCTACAGGCCCATTTCGTTGCTAGACTCTTTCATGAAAATAGCAGGGAGAGTAATACTAAATAGGCTGCAAACATGGGCAGAAGACTCAGGGATCCTTTCAAGGTTCCAATATGGCTTCAAAGCCGGATTGGGCACTGAGGAACAAGGGTTGAACTTAGCTATTATGAGAGGAAAATATGTTGAGGCTAAAAATGGCAACCTCTTTTTAACTTTCGTCGATCTTAGTTCGGCGTTTGATTGCCTTAGCCACGAAATCCTGTGGGATACCTTAATGGAATTAGGCATTGATCACCACATATTACTTTTTGTCAAGGAATTATATAGAGGGGCGGGAGCAAGAGTAAAATTTGGTAAAGAGGGCCAATGTTCAAGGAAATTCCCTATAAAAAAAGGAGTACGACAGGGTTGCATTTTAGCTCCATTTTTTGTTCAACCTTTATATTAATAACGTGGCAACCCATTTAGTTAATGAAAGTCAAGACTACCCTCAAATAGGAGGAAATTCAGCCCCCATTTTACTCTACGCGGATGACGCGGTAATCATGGCCAGGACCCAGAGGGGATTACAAAAAACACTTTGTTCTGTTTCTGACTATATGAGTGATAGGGGCTTAAAAATTAATATAGGGAAAACCTTTACTATGTGTTGCTCACACAAAAGGAATACCCAATGCAAGATCTTTTTAGGGAAATCAAGGATAGTACAAACCAAAACCTTTTCATATCTGGGAATAGTGTTTGAACAAAATGGGTCTTGGTCTGCCGCCGCATACACAAGAAAACTAGCGTTCTATCGTGCTATCGGGGCAATACAACAATTTGCCAATAAAGTGGGAGGTAGGCCAGTACATATCTTACTTGAAATTTACAAATTAAAATGCATTTCAATAGCAACATATGGGGCAGGAATGTGGGGGATAGCAGACACTCGAGAGATTCAACTCTGTGCGAATACTTTCCTTAGATACCTGTTAGCAGTACCAAAGTCAACCTCTACGTACGTTTGCCACAAGGAATTAGGTCTGACCTATGTTACAGATCTTATTAAAACGAGTCCTATTTTACTGTGGCACAAGGTGTGGACGACTAAGGAGACAGAATTAAATAGGAACATACTCCAAGATTGTTTAAAGTTACAGGGTGTATCAAATATTAAGTGGCTCACTTACGTCAAAGCTTTTTTGAAGGAGATTGGGTACCCTGAATTCTTTGACTCCTCAGACCTCTTAGCAACAATATCACGAAAAAAACTAAAAGAGATTTGTCTTATTACTTTAGAGACAAAACGGTGGCAAGTAGAAGGAAAGAAGGTCTCCATAATGGAAAATCATTTAATTTTACAGAGACCTGGGCTACAGGATTATCTAGTAAATACGCAGAGTTGTTATTCTAGGATGCTATTGACCCGTTTTAGGGGGGGGCACTTTTTTCAGATGGATCACGTTCCCGTAACCGAATATTTGGTCGAAAGAGATGATACCCTGCCCCTGTGACGATATTTCACAACAATCATTGATACACTGCATTCTGTTTTGTAAATTTTATACACTGCCACGAAATAAGTATCTAAAATTTTTATTGACACGTTGGGGATTGAGACAATGTAGATTGGCACTGCTAAAATTACGCATGTTGGAAGATGAAACGTCAACATACTTGGTTGCCATGTTTTTAAAAAGTGTAATTAGATGTAGACTGTCAATGAACTGAAAATTTTATTTGGTTGACCATTCGGAAATTCCTTGAAAGTTTTAAATGGATTGTTTTTTAATAGCTTTTACAACAGTTGTTATGATTTTAATTGTGCTTTTGTGATTTCTGACTAAATCGAATAAAGCTATTTTCTGATTCTGATTCTGATTCTGATTCACCCAAGTGGGTGCCGTGTTGGTAAATCAATTTTGTGGGAACCACAAGTACCAGTATGCCTGATGGCATAAGCCCACAAGGGCGGGACTTAGAACATTTACAAATTGGCTCCTTTGAACTGCCGTTACGTTTGTCTCCACTTTGCCCGTGATCAAGAGCACAGGAGTGTTTGAAACGCGTAGGGCTATGTACTTACTGAGGGGGAGACTGCACTTTTGCCGAACTGTGTTTTCCTCAATTAAAAGGTGACAACCTCCGGTTGTGTGGCGTCTCCTCAATTGGCAATCTTTTGTGTTGGGGATATATATATATATATATATATATAATATATATATATATATATATATATATATATATATATATATATATATATATATATATATATATATTCCACTCCTGTGTTAAACAGAAGAGCACGCACACAAAGACTGAAAGTATTCAAACTCTTTAATGTAGTGGGCCTTCCTCGACCCATCAGAGACGCGTTTCAGCTGTCTTGCAGCCTTTCTCGATCTGACTACACCTTAGTAGGGAGGTGCTTTTAAAATTTCACTGAACAGTCGACATAAAGGAAACACTACGCGTTTGGTAGGAACTTAAATGAGGCACGTGAACACTGATAACACTGCAGCATGAAAAGACATCGTAATTGCCCAACCACCTTTGTATTGCATATTTCACATAAATGTGGGGCAGCAAATTTATAACAGTGCTTTAGGCATCACCAATTGATTATAGTGAAGACTAGCGTTGCAGCTGCCAAACATCAGTAAATCATTAACATTTTTATACATGCAAATTGGTAATGACTTTTCACGGACTTGAGTTTCCTTGCAGTGTGACACGAATGTGCCATGAATACATGCAGCCTCACTGCCAAAACGCCAATATGAGCTTAAAATATAGCATTTTCACTACTGATATCAGCTGAAATAAAAATATGTACAAACCTGTCTGTGCCATACAACAATAATACCCAATAGATTCTATTGCCTGAAAACGGAATGACCAGGCAAATGCCATGTCTTAAAATGATGCATTCCAGCTTAGTGCTGCTGCTATGAAAAATGTCACCTTGTTCCTAATGGTCCTTTTTCGGTATCCATGATGAGATAAAATCCCAAAGTCAGCACTGCGGTAAATAACTTAAAGGTCGGGGAAGGCCTTTCATAAAAGTAATAAGAGCCCACAGTCCTCACTGAGCCGATATTTTGTCCGGTGCCCAGAACAGAAAGCCTTACTTTTTTTTTTTTATATAATTTTTTTTTTTTTAAATAAACTTTCGGCATATACAGGTCTTAGTAGTATATACTGTATTGTTGAAAGGAAAAAAGTGCAATTGTATACACAACAATACAATCAGTCATTACAGTGTCGTAAGTTTTGTTGTGACAGTTCAAGTTCCACACTCGTTGAAGTGCAGAGTTCTCCCCGATAGGCATTCCAGGCCCCCTAATTTTTATCCCATTTCTTAGGACATCCTCTGGCTTCATAGACTTCTTAGAAATCCTTACATTTGACATCCTGGGTGTGGCCCCATGCTTATCGTAGAGAACACAGTGCCTGCGCTGAATGTCTCCCGACATCCTTGCGCTGAAACCTCCTCTCCATCTCACCCAGTGCCGCATATTACTTCTCTCAATTGAGGGTCTGGGGGCTTGCCAATAAGGCACTCGCGTACCAACTCCTTGAAGTTTGCGGTTGAAATTTGACGGCCCAAACTCTGGTGTTGTGTGTAAAAGCGTCACTGCTGCGCTTTAAAGCATCCAAAATACACTCCCGTGTTAAACAGAAGAGCACGAACACGAAGACTGGAAGTATTAAAACTCTTTAATGCAGTGGGCCTTCCTCGACCCATCAATATATATATATCTCAAAACAATACCCTTGCAGGCACAGAGTGACGCATACATTATGCAAAAAAGAAGCAGAGAGCTCTGTGTAGTTCCCAAGTTTAGGTGAAAGGCAGCTCCTGTATAGAGCACCCTCAACACCAGCGACACTCTAAATTTGCTCAGGAGGTGGTATGGACTGATACCAATGAAACCTACACGGAACATGCACCTTTATTGTTAAGGTACATTGATGATCCTTTCATCATTTGGGATAGAGAGAAGGAGTCAGCTTTGAAGTTCATTGAGTCTCTGTTCCGGAAGAACTTAAATTTCAGCTTCATAAATACAATAAGTGATATATCATGTGAATTTCTGGATATCCAAGTCACGGTACAAAACAACAAGTTGATAACCAATCCTTTAAGGAAGGAAACTGCGGGCAGCAGTACTCTGCATGTACGCAGCCACCATCCTATTTCCCTTCTGAACAGTATGGCAAACTGTTGCGTGCTCACAGAAACTGCAGCACCGATGTTGGCTACAGGAAAGAACATAACACCATGATACAAAGATTCAAAAGGAGAGGTTACTCTGACAAGATCCTGTCTCAGGCTAGCAGTAAACTGCATGATATCAAACCAATCGACCAACATCCTAAGAATCATTACCACGTATAGTGCAAGATTCAATAGTTTAAAAACTATTATGAAGAGACATTGGGGTCCCATAATTGGTAAAAGTGTAGGTGACTTTCCCATAGTAACCTATAAAAGACCGAGATCCCTTAAGGACAAATTTGCCCAAAGTTCCCAGCTGTCTAAGGGTTCTCCTATCTTCAATTTTATCTTGGGCGCACGTAGAAAATACCACAGGTAACTAGGATCCGGTATTTGGAAAGAAACATGTTAGTTATAGATTCCTTACCTTAGAAATACCCCCAGGGCGTCAGACTGGATCCGGAATGTTTTTTCGTCAGCAGTACCTCTGCACGTCGGCAGGTGGCGTCGGTCGGCTCCGCATCCATCGTTGGCGTCGTGGTCACCGGGATGACGTTCCGGCAGCTACTTAGACGCCGCCCTCATGCGCTGACGTCTGTCCTTTCTTTTTCCGCGCCAGCCAGCGCAGATCCGGAGAGAGCGGTACCTCCAGTCACTTTTTGACTGAACTTTTTGAGCAACTTTTGTTGACATCTTTTTTTAATCTACGACTCCTGGTGGATGTAGGGATGCCCGGCTTCAAGGCATGCGGTTCCTGTACCCGACTGATGTCGTTTACGGATCCGCACCGCGTGAGCCTCTTTTGCCTTGAGCGCGACCATGACCCCAAGTCATGCTCCTCCGTTCGAGGTCCCGGTCGCGAGGTAGGTCGAGGGACCAGTTGTGGAGCCATCATCATTCGTCCAAGGCTTCGAAGTCTTCGCACTCAGGGTCGGGTAAGTTGAATCATAAGAAGAATTCGAAGAAGCATCTTCGCTCTTCGACTTCTCTCCGTCGGTTGGCTGGCGCGACGAGGGATGCCGGCGGTGCCCCTCTCGTGGCTCCGTGCGCGGAGCCCGAAGAGTCGACACCAGACTTCCCTCCCTTTCTGGGACCCGGGGCTACTCTTGCACAGCTTCGTAAATTTTAAGAGGCGATTCACGCCATCTTTGGGCAGCCTGAACCCACCTGTGTGCATTCGGGCCCCGCGGACTCAGTTGGGGGGCTTAGGCCTTCTCCGCCGACGGCTCCCCTGCTACAGGCCCCCCTTGGATCCAGGCCTGGATCCGGATCGGCGCCGGTTGACCTTATAACACCTCCACCAGCGTCGCTTCCTCAGGCCCCGCTACTGCAGCAGACGCCAGTCGTGTCCCTGACCGGCGTCGATCCCAGCTTCCATCCTGATGTGAACCCGGAGCCAGACCGCCTGCCCCCGATGCCGGATGCGGCCCAAGCATGGTTTTTGTGCCCCTGTTCACTCCTGGGGTCCCTTTTTTGCCAGATTGGCACCCAGAAGATTGGGAGGAGGAGTGGGAGGGGTCAGGTGGCCATCTGATTGATCAGCTAGAATCTGAGCAGGACTGGAGAGAGAGGAACTCCCCTGACCTTGGCATGTTGTCTCCGTCATACCCAGTGGTGTGGCGTAGGGCGGCTAAGGCTCTCCACCTCAAGCCTCCTGCGGTGGCTTCAGCCGACCGCGAGCTCTTCGGAGCCCCAGCTGCCGTTTAATGAGGCCCTTACTGACATCCTTTTGGGCACTTGGTCCAGGCCCAACACGGGGGCTCCCATGGACCGAATGATTGCCCGACGCCACCGCCCAGCTCTGAGTGACCCCACTTTCCTCTCCCAACACCTCACCCCAGAGAACTTGGTGGTCCGAGCCTCCACTTCCAAGAGCGCAGTCCCTACCACTCCACCAGAAAGGGAATCTAAGAAGCTGGATCATCTTGGAAAGAAGATTTTCTCTTCTGCCAGCTTGGGACTGCGGCCGGTAAACACTGCATGTCTATTGGGCCATTATTCCCACTCTGTGTGGGATACGGTTGCGCAGGTGCTGCCTCAGTGTCCGGAGGAGGCCCAGACAGTGCTCTCCCAGGCTATTGCCGCCAGGAGGGATGCGGGAAGTTTACCATCTGTTGTGGGCTGGATACCGCCGACTCTCTGGGCAGGACGATTTCCATGTCAGTAGCCCTTCGTAGCTATGCCTGGATGAGATCGACTGGCTTTTCGGGGGATGTCCAGAATACCCTCATGAACATGCCCTTTGATGACAGTCTCCTTTTTGCCGACAAAGCGGACAATGCTCTAGAGCGTTTCAAGGACTCATGGGCTACGGCCAAGTCCTTGGGCCTCTCCAGCTGCCCCGCGCAGTCTGCTTTTCGCACCTTTTGTGGCTACGGAAGGGGTGCCCCACTACGTCCCGCCTGAAGCCACAGGCCGCAGCAAGTTTCCCAATCTTTGTGCAGACGGATGTGGGAACCACCGCCATAGTTCAGTGGGCCCGTCGGGGGCGCCAGTCCACCAACCCCTCCTCTGCAGCAGCCCCAAACCTTCCTTGTCCGACTTTTCAGGCCTATCAAACGCCCGTGGGCGGCAGGATCCTCCATAACCTCCCACACTGGTGCACCATCACGTCGGACAGTTGACTTTTGCAAATAGTCCGAAGGGGCTACTCCCTCCCCTTCGAGACTACCCCTCCAGCCATGCCAGCTCGATACCACCGCTTGTAGGAGGATCACCTGGGCCTTCCCCAACAGGAAGTTACGGCTCTCTTGGCCAAGGGAGCCATCGAGCGTGTTCCTGTCCCAGAACTAGGATGTGGTTGTTACTCCCACTAATTTCTGGTACCCGAGATGGACAACGGCCTGCATCCTATCTTGGATCTCAGGAACGTCATCCGCTTCCTCCGGAAGGAGAAGTTCAAGATGTTGACGCTCGCTCAGGTCTTGTCTGGCCTCGACCCGGGAGACTGGATGGTAGCGTTAGACTTGCAGGATGCTTATTTTCACATCCCCGTCCTGCCGGCCCACCAGCGTTACCAGCGGTTCATGGTAGGCCACGAGCACTTTCAGTTTACCGTGCTCCCGTTTGGCCTTACCAGCGCCCCGTGGGAGTTTACGAAAGCGATGGCGGTGGTTGCGGCTCATCTGCGCATATTGGGGGCTTCAGTTTTCCCCCTATCTCGACGACTGGCTGTTGAAGGCGGGCTCGCCCCAGGCAGTCGTCTCCCAGCTCCACACTACAGCCAACCTCCTGCATTCGCTGGGGTTCTCCATCAATGTGCGGAAGTCACAGCTAATTTCCTCTCAGAAGCTCCTCTTTATCAGAGCGGTTCTGGACACGATGCGGTTTCGGGTTTAGCCTCCCGAACACCGAGTCTGGGATATTCGGGCTATGATTCAGACCTTTCAGCCTATAGCCTGGGTTTTGGTCAGGATGACCCTGAGGCTGCTGGGCCTCATGGCCTCCTGCATCCTGCATCCTGCTGGTCGATTATGCCAGGTGGCATATGCAGGCTCTGCAGTGGGACCTGAAGTTCCAGTGGCCGCAGCATCAGGGGAATCTGTCCGATTGCATCTCGATCTCGGGAGGGCACTGCATGACAATTGCAGTGGTGACTCACGAACCAGGATTGGGTCAATGGCAGATCCCTTTCCCTTCCCCAACCAGAGCACACAGTGGTGACAGACACATCCCTTCTAGGATGGTGTGGCCACATGGGAGAGGCGGAGATCAGAGGCCTCTGTTCTCCGTCGGAGTCCGGGCTCCATATCTGGCGCTCCGGGCGATCCGTCTTGCACTCAAGGCATTCCTTCCCTCTGCCTGGGGAAGAGTAGTTCAGGTGTTCATGGACAACACGACCGCCATGTGGTACTGCAACAAACAGGGCGGGGTGGGGTCGTGGACCTATGTCATGAGGCCCTCCGCCTCTGGACATGGCTGGAACATCAGGGCATGTCCCTGGTGTTTCAACACCTGGCAGGTTCTCTGAACGCCAGGGCGGACGAACTCAGCCGTAGGTGCATGATGGATCACGAATGGCGTCTTCACTCAGAGGTCCAAGGTCTCTTTCGACAGTGGGAGATCCTTGGTTAGATCTATTTGCCACCAAAGAGAACGTGCAATGTCAGCAATTCTGCGCATTGGAATTTCCAAGGCGGCACTTGCTAGGCGACGCTTTTCGTCGTGAGTGAAGTTGCGGTCTATTGTGCGCCTTTCCGCCTATACCATTTCTGCCCAGAGTGCTGAAGAAGATCAGGCGCGACCAGGCCCAAGTCATCCTTGTGGCTACGGATTGGGCACGAAGAGTCTGGTATCCCGGGCTGCTCAACATGACCATCGATCCTCCGACTCGTCTGCCTCTTCGGGGAGATCTTCTGTCGCAGCAGCAGGGGACGGTCCTCCTCCCGAACCTGTCCAGCTTCCACCTCCTTGCGTGGAGATTTAGCAGCGGTATTTGATGTCTTTTGACCTGCCTCCCAAAGTTTGTGATGTCATCTTGGCAGCCAGACGTCACTCCTCTAAGACGGTATACACATGACGGTGGAACAAATTTGTGACATGGTGCACAGCAAAGGCTGTGGATCCCCTTTCTGCCCCACTTTCTGAGGTTCTCTTGTTTCTCCTTTCTTTGGCCCAATAGGGCTCTGCTCTGGGCACTGTCAAGTGCAATCTTTCGGCCATAGCTGCCTTCCTTCGGATTCCAGATCAGCCTTCTCTTTTCAAGTCCCCTGTTGTTAATTGGTTCTTAAAAGGCATAACTCATCTCTTTCCTCCAATCCCCTTTGTTATGCCTCAGAGGGACTTGAACTTAACCTTTTTAATGTGCGTTCCCTTTGAGCCGTTTCACAACTGTCCTTTGAGGCTTCTTACGCTTAAAACTGCTTTCCTGGTAGCCATCACATCTGCCAGAAGAGTGAGTGAGCTCCAGGCCCTTTCCTCCAAGCCTCCTTTCCTGTCTGTCCATCCTGACAAAGTGATTCTCAGGACTCGTCCATCCTTCCTTCCTAAGGTTGTCACTGCTTTTCACATCGGGCAGACCATCACTTTGCCCACCTTCTTTCCACCTCTGCATCCTTCGAAAGAGGAAGAGAGGCTCCACTGTCTGGACCCCAAATGTGCGCTTTCCTTTTATCTGCATTCCACCAAACAGTTTTGGGTGGACATCCAGCTCTTTGTTGGCTACGTGGGCGCCAAGAAAGGTTGGGCCATACACAACGGACTGTTAGACCTGGCACCTTGGCGTGAGTCTTCCTTCCACTTTTTTGTCATTGTGCCTCATGTGTTTTGCTGGGGTTGGCTGCTCAGAGCACTGTGCCACTGCCAACCAGTGCCACAGTGCAAGTGCTCCCTATATAAAATGTATATGTTGGTTGGATTCCATGATTGGCTTATTTGGTTTTCTGTCAGACCCCAGTAAAGTGCACCAGGAGTGCCAGGGTTTGTAAATGCAAATGCTGCTGGTGGGCTTGCAGCATTGGTTGTGCCACCCACAAAAGCAGCCTGGTAAAATGTGCCTAAGGTCTGCCATTGCAGAACCTGTGTGCAGTCTGGTACTGTCATGCTGACTGGGCAAGTGCACCCACTTGCCAGTTCCTAAACCTTCCCTTAACTTCATATTAGTGACCCCTATGGTAGGCCCAAGGGCAGGGTGCATTGTAAGCATAAGGTAGAACAAGCCCTGATGTATGTGACATGTCCTAATAGTAAATTACTGCCAATTTCGTTTTTCACTATTGTAAGGCTACCTGTTCTCCATAGGCCAGAATGGGCTGTTAGAATTGTTACATTCTATGATCCTAAAAGACCCTTGGAACATGGTAGTATGCCTGAACTCAGAATAATAAATACATCTTTTAGCAAAGTTTATTTTAATG
This sequence comes from Triturus cristatus, assembly GCF_964204655.1. Lineage (NCBI taxonomy): Eukaryota > Metazoa > Chordata > Amphibia > Caudata > Salamandridae > Triturus > Triturus cristatus. Next base: position 955,021,799 of record NC_140588.1, on the reverse strand, counting down.
TTCTGTGTTTGCAAATGCCACTTTTAGAAAGTTGGCATTTGCTTGCCTAACCATTTCAGCCCGCCTCTGCGCTGATGTGTATCTGCTGTCTGGTTTGTGTGAGTGGCAGGGCTGGGGAATTCCAAGAGACAGTCTGGGCACCCAGGTGGTAAATAGGAAGATTACACCAGGATGGGTGGGAGGAGTACACCTGGACTTTGAATAGGGATGTGCTCTGCCACCACAATGCTGGCTCCACCTCCTGTGGAGCGTCTGATGTCTCTGCCCTGCACACTGAAAGCAGAAGCCTGCACCATGTCAACAGAGTACTCAGAAACCGGACCGAACTAGGCAAGGGCCCCACTGGCCTGCAAGAACAAAAGAATCGCACTATAAGTATTGGGACCCTGCTCCCAAGAAATTAGATTCTGCTAACGAGACGAACCTCTGCCTGAGGGGAAGGAACAGGAAAAGCTGTTGGAGGAGTACTGTCCCTAACCTGGGGGATTGGCCTGCAGTGGTCGCCTTGCTGCTGAAGGAGAGGAGAAAGATTGCTGAGAAACTTTATTTCAACTTGTGCTTTTAAGATCTCCAAGGGCTTGTGACTGAGCTTGCCCCCTGAACGAAGTCCCAGGACCAGTGGACTTCACCCCCTTGAGAACCGCCGCCGAGAACCGCCGTTCTCACCGTGAAACCGAAGCCGAGAGAAATGTGTGCCTCCTAGATCGACGCGTACACTGGAAAGCCTGTGCCCAGCTGTCCGGCCCAAACAACGTGACTAAGGCCCCCTACGAGCCGTAGCTCGCACCGTGAAGGAAGGACTTCGTGCTGCACTTTGATTCCCCCTCTTCGCATCGTACTGCTCAAGCATGCCCCCCTACCCCTGTGTGGGCAGGCTGCGGCGCGTGGAGTGGTTGGTACGTCGCTCACAATCGGAGCGTACTGCCTGCTTCGCACCACACTTAAAAAAAGGTGCCGCTCTCAAGGTACGGCTCGTACGCCGCAACAAACAGCCAGAGCACCGTACCTACGCACCGTCCCCTCGAACATCGTGATTTAGGCCCCCTATGAGCCGTAGCTCGCACCGTAACAGGAGAACATCACAACGTACAACGCGCTGGTTTTTCACTGCATCGTCCGTGACGAACTCTCCAAGACAAGGTACTGTGTATGTTAAGCACCGCAGGGTGTACGCTTCGCACCGGAGCGTCTGCGGCGTTGTGAGGACGGTTCGTAAGCTCCGCCGGATGTACGCTTCGCACCGGAGCGCCTGCAGCGTTGTGAGCCCCGTTAGTAAGCACCGCAAGGTGTACGCTTTGCACCAGAGCGTCTGCAGCGTTGTGAGACCCGCTCTGAAGCATCTCGTGTCCCCGTACGAACCGTACGAAGAAGAACGAACCGCACATAACTTTGAAAGTACGCGTAAATCAAGAACTGCTTATTGCCAAAAGTATTGTGAGCCTGTTTATCGTTATTTGGTCTTGTGCTAAGTCTGCCTATATATAAAATACCTATTTTTGATAAACCCAGTGTGGAGTCCATTTGTGGGGTTGCCATTGAATTACTGTATGTGGTCACAAATGCTTAACCATTGCACCCTGAGATAAGCCTTGTCTGCTCGCGCCAAGCTACCTAGAGGGTGAGCAGGGGTTGTGTTAGGTGTGTAACCCCTTACCCTGACTAGAGGAGAGGATCTCTGCTTGACACAAGTACCTACCTGTGCCAACCAGAGATCCCCGATTCTAACACGGACTATCTCCAGATGTATCGTTTTGTGTATCAAAGACTGTTATTCTCTGGCAAAGAAGGAGCCTCCAGTGGGGCTGCGCGCTCATTCCACCAGGGCGACGGCAACAACTACTGCTTTGGGATGAGGAGTTCCTCTAAATGACATCTGTCAGGCGGCTATGTGGGCTTCATTGCACACGTTTACGAAACACTACTGCCTTGACAGTCAAGTCCGGAGAGACGGCTTCTTTGGCCGTTCTGTTCTCCAGGACTTTCTGGTGTGATCTTGGTTCGCAGACCCACCTCCGGGGTTGGTATTGCTGGGGTCTCTATTCTAAGGTAAGGAATCTAAAACTAACATGTTTCTTTCAGATGAACAAGTTACTTACCTTCGGTAACAATACATTTGTAAGAAACATAGGTTAGTTATAGATTCCTTTCCGCCCCTCCCATCCTCCCCATTCTGCAAACTGATTTCTAGGGTTAAGGCCATCCTTTCAGGGCCCTAGTTTTGTACACCAGTGGTCAGTGTCTTGCATGGCTCCGCGTTTCTGGGGCGGAAAGTCGTGTAAAGAACTGACGTCTGCGTCTAGCTGCCGCGACGTCATCCTGGCGACCACGATGCCAATGACGGACGAGGAGCCGACCGACGCCACCTTCCGACGCGCAGAGGTGCTGCTGATGAAAAAACTTTCTAAGTTTTAAGGTAAGGAATCTATAACTAACCTATGTTTCTTACAGATATATTGTTACCGACGGTAAGTAACTTGTTCTTTAGGACCTTTTTTGTAATAATCTCTCTTGGGTCCTAAACACATATATATTAAGGGCACTTGCCCATGATTGGTTTTTGATTCAAATTAAATTCCATTATAGGACCTCAATACTGCATTGTGTTGAAGGACCTCTCACATTGATTTTTGTATGTGAGATGGTCAACATTACATTCATAGTATCTAGGGCATGTTAATCAGCAAATGGTTTGTTTTACTTGTTGTTTATATAATTTTCACTCACACAACACTTTATAATTCTATTTGTCCTTAACAGTTCCTGAGCCGTGACACTGTATTAATCGTGAACCCCAAGCAGATGGTTCTGATGTAAAGTCAATTCTTAGTCGTAATTTAACTTGGTTTTGGCTCTGTGATTATTCAAATGGTATGATTACATATGAAAGCAATGATGTATTTTTGATTAATTGTGTTTCTCTCTTTTTTTGTAAATAAGACCTGGTGAAATAAATATCATGACAAATATTGCATACTATGTTCTCATATGTTTATGTAATAATATTGATTCCCTCCCAATTGGGGGCAACTCATTCATTTACTAATTTTGTGAAATTTTCTCTGTCGATTATAACAAATGGCTATAAAACCTCAGCTTAGTCTGTTATCTATTTTGTGTACTTATAAATTGATAAATTTGCACGTACTAATGTTGTTTTATCTAAAATAGGGATGCATGTCTTAAACTTTGTGCTTTATGAAAATAATTGACTTGAGAGATTTCTTCTGTTTATTATCAAGTACGGCCAAGATCGTAATGAAATGATCTTCGCAGTTAAGTTCAATGGTCATGAACAAAAGTGACAAAACTGTTCATAACATGTTTTACTTAGCAGGTGTATATATGTTTTCTGCCCGTTATTTAATTTTCAAATAGAACTATACGTGCAATGTTATACTGTTTTAGAAGTTTTCACCTCAAAGGATTTCTTTCATGTCCATTATAACGCCTCTTGTGGCTTTGGTTTGCAAACTTGACAAAGGCCGCCTTGGCAGAAACGTGTTGTATTGCAGTAATAAATCACTTGTGGATGAAATTGGTGTGCCGCTTCCTCTCTTTCTGGGTTGGATCTCTTGGAAATATATATAAATAATGCAAAAAAGATTGCCCTCGAAAAAAGACGCACTCCCAGTTAGGGTTTCACCTCTTTAATGAAGACTGTAGCAAGGCCAGCAGCAGACATTAAATCATTTCAAAGCGGCCTAACGCGTTTCGGGCTACTTTGCCCTTGTTCACAGGCCAAAACTGAGCAAGCAGCAACATATTGCAGTCACCTGATTTAACTTGAATAACAGTTCCACTCACAGTGGGCCTTTCTGTGAATGAAAAGCATTTTGGTAGTGGTAGTTCTGCTCAACATCTTTTACCCCCCTGGGTTTGCCATCGCTAATAAAATTTAATGCCAGTTCCACTCCAGTGGTTTGATTCAAATGTCACACTCCTTAGATCGCAGCACATAATCCGTCATTCATTGAAGACCTGCCATTCCAATAATGACTCCAAACTGTTGTCATCACAGATTCGCTTCTTCATGTGGCGGTTCATCCCTACACCTGGGCCAGCCATTTAATTTATGCAAGAAAGGTTGCCCTCGAAAGAAGAGACACTCCCAGGTAGGTTTCACCTTTTTAATGAACACTGCAGAAAGGCCAACAGCAGACATTAAATTATTTCAAAAGCAGCCTAATGTGTTTTGGCCTACATCACCCTTGTTTGCAGCCCACAACTGAGCAAGATGTTCGCCCTAAGTGGCCAAGGGTATGCCCAGACGTGGCTCCCTTGCTCACTGTGCCACTGGATAGAAGCTAACCTGGCTGATATGGGGTGATACCCTGAAACAGGTCCCAGGATGCTTGTTTCCATTCCAGGGTAGACCTGGCCTGGCAGTTCGGGCTTGACTATTCCCATGTGCAGCAGGGTCAAGACTGATTTGCATATGGCTGGGTCCAAAACAGCGGTGGTACAGTGAGCAAAAGAACGATGAATTCAGCCCAGATCTCTTGACTGGGGGTAAGTGACTTGTGTTTGCGATGTCTCAGAGCCGACCTGGACATAATAAAAAATAAAGCTTTCCTCTCCCAGGACAGACAAGGGAGGCTAGCGCTCTTGGCTCAAAAAATTGCAAGAGAACAGTACGTTTCTCTGAGACTGTTCAAGTCACTGACCTCACCTGCTTTAAACTTGGTACCAGTGGCACGCCTCAAAATGAGACTGTTAGGAGAGGAGCTGCAACTCCAGTGGACACATTTGGAAGGGTACTTTGAGGACTTGATTTCCATTACCCCACGAATAGTACCCACGCTGGTATGGTGGTCTCACAACTCACATCTCTCTCAGGGCCTCACGTTCCTGCCACTAGTACCTGAATACATCATCACCACGGATGCTTCCATGTAGGGCTGGGGAGGCCATTTACATGATCTTCAAATCCAAGGAAGGAGGTCGACAAATCAAGTCTCTCCACACAAACAGTTTGGAGCTCAAAGCCATTTTTCGCACCCTACAGGCTTTCCTCCCAAAGATGGCAAAATCCTCTGTTCTGGTCTGTACCGACAATATGACCAGCACGTATTACAATAACAAACAGGTAGGAACTGGATCTCTGACATTATCTCTAGAAGCTGAAGAGCTGTGGAGTTTGCTCACAACCCTTGGCATATCCTTAAAAGCTAAGCATTTTCAGGAGTCCACAACACTCCAGCAGACACTCTCAACAAAACCAAGAACAGCTGCGCATGAGTGGTAACTGGACCAATACAAGTTAAACAAAATAGTCGCATTGTGAGTGAATCCAGCGCTGGACCTTCTCGCAACAGACAGCAATGACAAATGATCGTTTTCGATTCCCTCTCCGAAGGTCGTGGGGGAATGCCCCTTTGATGCGCCGGTCTGGAATCTGTAGGTATGTTTTCCCCCTCTTCCCAGTGATCCCGAAGGTCCTCACCAAGATGATGACAGAACAGTGAAGTCTCCTACTGATTGCTCCCAAGTGGCCCAGGCAGCACGGGTTGTCAAAGATCCTCCTCCTGTCAGAGACCAAGCCCATTCGCCTTTCACCAGCACCATCTCTCCTAACTTTGAACCAGGGTCAGATATGCCACCCGGAGACTGCCTCTCTCCATTTACATGCATGGCTCCTGAATTCTATGAGTTTCTGAACTTAAATATCACTCAAGAATGTAGAGATATTCTCTCTAAGTCTGTAGTGGAATGCCGAATGAAACTTACAAGTTAAAGTGGAAAGGATTCGGTCACTGGTGTCAGCAAAATGACTTAAACCCGGTCCACGCATCTCCGGAACGGATTTTACTTTATCTTCTTTCTCTGGCCAAGTCAGGCTTGGTTTATTCATCAGTCAAGGTTCACTTCGCTGCAATCTTCAGATACAGAACTTTAGCACAGGCTCTATTTCTCCGTTCTACATGGCTCATAAAGCAATTGATGAAAGGACTCTTCAGAGCTTTCCCACCAGTGCAAGCTCCTCCCCCAGAATAGCATCTCAATCTGGTCCTCGCGCAACTAATGGTGCCTTTCGAACCCATTCATAAGGCTGAATTAAAGTTTCTCTTGTGGAAAGCTGCTCATCTCCTCGCTCTCACATCTGGCAGAAGGGTTAGTGAGATGCAGCCCTTTTCCACTAAAGAACCCTTTCTTAGTTTCACTGATGACGTCGTACTTCTCAGAACAAACCCGAAGTTCATCCCTAAGATTCCTTTTCAATTACACCTCAATGAGCATATCATCCTTCTGACTTTTTTCACCAATACAGCCATACCCTGAACATTAAAAGATGTCTTAAATATCTGATAGAGACTTCTAGCTGCACATTCCTTACCTTTCAATTTGCCAGTCGTTAGGCTGGATCCGGAAACTTTTGCTGAGCAATACCCCTTGCGCGTGATGTCGGGTGGCTCCATTCGGCTCCACGTGATGTCGATGGCATCGGTAGCATAGGTTATGACATCATGGTGCCAACATAGGCACCACCCAGGCACGCGCACGCCAGTTCTTTTCTTTCCGCGCCAGTTAAGCGCCAATCCGGGAAGAGCTACCCCTCTGCTGCTTTTTGGCAGGCTTTTGTCTCGACTTTTGTCGATATTTTTGACTACTTCATGTGCGAGGGATGTCAGGTAGGAAGACAGGGTTTAAACCGTGCAGGACTTGGTCCTGCATGATGTTGGTTATCGATCCCGACCGCGTATGTCTATGGTGTCTTGAACGCAACCACGATTCGAAGTCATACTCAGACTGCCGCGCGATGGCTTCGAAGACCTTGAGAGAGCGGGCGTTGAAGTTGCTCACAGCCCCGCAATCGACACCGTTGAGCGAGACTGTGAGGAGCTCACGATACTGTTCGAAGAAGAGGAGGTGGCGGGATCGCTCACGGAGCCCTAAGTCCTCTTCCCCCATTTAAGGTCATCTGGACACTCGGGGAAGAGACACAAGAAGAAGAAGTCCAAGCGGACTTCAACTTTATCTCAACTGGCGTCCGTCGTTGAAAGAGGTAAGGATCACCGACTCTCTATGCACGGCTCTACGAATCCGGAGCCAGAGTCGACTTCACGCCTCACTCCGTTTCCGGGAGCCAGAGCGACTCCCACTCAAATGAAAGATTTTTACGAGGCCATGCGCCGTGTATTTGAGCGGAACGACCCCGTAGGTGAGTCCTCGGGCCCCACAGGGTCGGTAGGGAACCCGTCGGTGCCATTGGCGTCGCCGGCGGATGTCCATGGCGCAAGCCCCATCCTCATACCCAACGGCACGGAGCTGGAATGGCGTCGTACGACGCTAATTGCGACGTCGACAGAACCCAGGGATTCTATGTTGTTGACTGAGCACGTTGTGGACGTACTAGGCTCAGTAGAGGAATGGGAGGAGTCTGGAGACCCTCCAGAGAGCCGGGATGTCTCTGAGGAGACAATGGACTGATATGGGGAACTTGGGGAAACCAGTGGTCTAGATACTTCCTCAGACTCTGGCATGCTCACTCCACCTACAGTGGCTACAGAGGAGGGGGCGTCCTATGCTATGGTGGTTAAGAGGGCAGCTGAGGTCCTTGAACTGGAAATCAGTGCAGGTCAGGACTAATCTTCTGACCGAAGTGCTTCAACCTGGGGCTTCCACCTCTGAACCCTTTTTGACCTTTAATGAGGCACTTTCGGACATCCTACTAGGAACTTGGTCCAAACCTAGCACAGGGGCTCCTGTGAACAGGACGATTGTACGCCGCCATGGCCCAGCGCCGGAAGACCCAAAGTTCCTCAGCCAACACCCCACCCTAGAACATTTGGTGGTGAAGGCCTCTACTTCCCAGGGCGCATTCCCTTCCGCCTCTCCGAATAGGGAATCCAAGAGACTGGACTCATTTGGGAAGATGATATTTTCTTCCTCCAGTCTGGCATTGTGGTTGGTGAATACCGCATGCTTATTGAGTTGTTTCTCCCACTCTCTTTGGGAGACGGTTGTGCAGGGGCTGCCACAGGTCCCAGAGGAGGCCTGGATTGTGCTCTCCCAAGCTGTCAAGGACGGGAGAGTGGCAGAAAAATTCACCATACGGTGTGGTTTGGATACGACCGATTCGCTGGGCAGGTCAATTTCAACTACGGTGGCCTTGAGGCATCATGCCTGGCTTCGCACAATTGGCTTCTCGGGGGATGTACAAGCCAATTTGATGGACACGCCTTTTGATGGAACCTGCCTTTTTGGGGAAAAGGCAGACTCGGCCCTGGTCAGGTTCAAGGACTCTCGAGCTACAGCCAGATCCATGGGCCTCTCCTCCACTCCTTGTGGCCAGTCTTCCTTTCGCCCCTTTCGTGGCAACAAAGGGGTTACCAGCAGTGTCAGCCATATCCTAGCCACCGCCCCCACAGACTGCCCAAGCCGTGCGTGGCCTTGGATGCGGTGCATTACGTCCTCGGAATGGAGGCCAGAAGTGTCTACCACACTGCTACTCTTAGGCTGATTCTGCAGGACCACACTACTCCAGTGGGTGGGAGAATTCGTCATCATCTCCCCAGCTGGAGATCTATAACAACAGACAAGTGGGTCTTGCAAATCGTCCAGGAGGGCTATTCTCTTCCTTTACTTTCTTTTCCTCCTACTATTCTGCCGAGTCAGGAACGGCTGGCAGAGGATCACTTAAAGCTGTTCCAAGAGGAAGTTACAGCTCTTTTGGCCAAAGGGGCTATAGAAAGGGTTCCAGTTTCAGAAGTAGGTAGTGGCTGTTATTCTCGCTACTTTCTGATTCAGAAGAAGAACAAGGGGCTTTAAACCGTCAATCTCTTCCTCAAAAAGGAGAGATTTAAAATGCTCACATTGGCTCAGGTCTTGTCTGCCTTAGACCAAGGAGACTGGATGGTGGCATTCGACCTGCAGGATGCGTATTTTCACATTTCCATCCTGCCGGGCCACAGGCGTTATCTGCGGTTCAAGGTAGGCCATGAACACTTTCAGTTTACTGTGCTCAGTGCCCCTCGGGTGTTCACCAAGGTTATGGCGGTGGTTGCAGCTCATCTGCACAGGTTAGTGGTTTCAGTCTTTCCCTACCTCGACGACTGGCTGTTGAAGGCGTCCTCACCCCAGGCAGTTGTTTCCCACCTTCAGACTACGGTGGACCACCTGCTTTCACTTGGGGTTCTCTATAAACGTGCCAAAGTCACACCTGACTCCTTCTCAGACGTTCCCTTTCATCTGAGCTTTTCTGGACACAGTGCACTTTCGAGATTATCTTCCCGAGCAGCTAGTCCAGGATATTCAGGTTATGATCCGATATTTCAGCCTCCATCCTGGATTTCGGTGAGGTTGACTCTGAGGCTGTTGGACCTCATGGCCTCCTGCATTCTGTTGGTAAGACACGCCAGGTGACATATGCGGGCTCTGCAGTGGGACTTGAAGTTCCAAAGGGCACATCATCCGGGAAATATCACCGACATGGTTCAGATCTCGGAAGGAACTGCAAAGTATCTGCAGTGATGGTTAACAAACCGAGATTGGATCAAAGCCAGACCTCTCTCCCTTCCCCAACCGGATCTCCCAATCATGAAGGACGCGTCACTTCTGGGATGGGGCGGCCACTTGGGTGAGATGGATATCAGGGGTCACTGGTCTCTGGCGGAGACGGGGCTCCACATAAACGTCTTAGAGCTCTGAGCGATTCGCTTGCCATTGAAAGCATTTCCTCCCTCTGTCAAGGTGAAGTTGATGCAGATGTTCACAGACAACACCACCGCCATGTGGTACTGCAACAAGCAAGGCGGGGTGGGGTCATGGACCCTTTATTGAGAGGCCCTGCATCTCTGGACATAGCTGGAACATCAGGGCATAACCCTGGTGGCTCAACACCTGGCAGATTCTCTGCATGCCAGGGCAGACTATATCAGCCATCGATGCCTAGCGGATCACGAATGGCGTCTCGAGTTGGAGGTGGCGCAAGGTCTCTTTCAGCAGTGTGGAGAACCTTGGTTAGATTTGTTCGCCTCTGAAGAGAACGTGCAATGTCAGCAGTACTGCACTCTGGAGTTTCCAAGGTGGCTATCGCTCGGCTACGCGTTTCGTCGTGAGTGGAGTTCAGGCCTGTTGTATGCCTTTCCACCCATACCACTCCTGCTCAGGTTTCTGAAGAAGATCAGGAGCGACCAGGTCCTAGTCATCCTTGTAGCGCCGGACTGGGCAAGGAGAGTCTGGTATCCAGAGCTTCTGAGCATGAGTGTCGATCCTGCGATCAGGCTGCCCCTTCGGGAGGATCTTATGTCGCAGCAGCAGGGGAGGGTTCTCCACCCAAACCTGTCAACTCTGCACCTCCATGCGTGGAGATTGAGCGGCGGCAATTGATGGTTGTTGACTTTCCTCCCGAGGTCTGTAATGTTATTCTGGCGGCCCTCCACTAACTCGGTATACGCCTGCCGTTAGCAGAAATTTGTATTATCCTCTTTCTGATCCTCTTTCAACTGTCCTTTTTGTTCATTCTGATCCTTGCCCAGCAGGGCTCTGCTGTGGGAACTCTCAAGTGTTACCTTTCTGCTCTGTCTGTTTTTTGCAGCTGCCAGACCATCCTTCTCTTTTTAAATCTCCTATCGTAAATAGATTTCTAAAAGGGCTTTTTCACTTGTTTCCACCCTTGCCCTTTATCATGCCACAATGGGACCTTAATTTGGTCCTCACTTATTTGATGTGCGCTCCTTTTGAGCCTTTGCACAATTGTCCCCTCTGGCTGTTGTCTATCAAATCAGCCTTCTTAGTGGCGATTACATCAGCCCGGAGGGTGAGTGAGTTACTGGCGTTATCCAGCTAGCCTCCTTTTTTTATGTCTTTTCCGGACAAGGTGGTACTTCGCACCAGGGCATCATTTTTACCAAAAGTTGTGACTCCATTCCATCTGGGTCAGTCCATCACTTTGCCCACTTTCTTTGCTCCCCCACATCCCTCTAAGGAAGAGGAGCGTCTCCACCGACTGGACCGAAAAAGAGCGTTGTGGTTCTACCTTGACCACACAAAAGAGTTCCGGGTGCATGACCAACTCTTTGTGGGGTATGTGGGAGCAAATAAGGGAAAGGCAGTGCAGAAAAGAACCATCTCTCGCTGAGTTGTTCTCTGCAATAAAATCTGGTATGCCTTAGCAAATAAGCAGCCCCCTGAGGGATTAAGGGCCCATTCCACCAGGGGAAAAGCTGCGACTACAGCTTGGGCTCGGGGTGTCCCAGTCCAAGACATCTGTCAGGCAGTGACATGGGCATCATTGCACACGTTCGCAAAACATTATTGCCTTGATGGTCAAGTGCGCAGGGATGGGCACTTTGCCCACTCAGTCCTGCAAGACTTTTTAGTCTAGTCCATGAGTCCGCAACCCATCACCGGGATGGTATGGCTTGGGTATCTGATTCAAAGGTAAGGAATCTGCAGCTAGAAGTCTCTATCAGATAAACAAGTTACTTACCTTCGGTAACGCATTATCTGGTTGAGACTCTATCTAGCTGCAGATTCCTTACAGCCCACCCATGCCTCCCCGCTTTGCGGACTGATGTTGTAGGACTAGGTTTTCTCCCCTTTCAGGGCCCTAATTTTGCACACGTTTACGTCAGTCACTTCGTGGTTCTGCACTTCTGGCACGGAAAAAAAAGTACTGACGTCTGAGTACTGACGTCTGCGCGCCTGGATGGCGCCTATGTAAGCACCGTGACATCATAACCAACACTACCGACACCATTGATGTCACGCAGAGCCGAATGGGGCCACCCGACTTCGCCCACAAGAGGTATTGCTCAGCAAACGTTTCCGGATCCAGCCTGACGCCTGGGAAATTCAAAGGTAAGGAATCAGCAGCTAGATAGAGTCTCTACCAGATAATGCATTACCGAAGGTAAGTAACTTGTTCTTTACCTTCACAGAACTAAGCGCTCTTGGGAAGGCACTAGAGTGTGATACGATCTGATTGGTCATGATCAAAGCTTGGGCCTTTTTTAAAAAGGACTTAAATAGGCTGTTAAATTCATGGCCTAGTGCCATTATAGCCTATGTTAGTTATGCTTACTGCTTTATTATAGTACTGTGGAACTCCCACTTTGACAACTGGGAATGATTCAGACATGTGAATTTAATAAAGATACCAATACTGTATAACTGTATTTACAGGTAATGTAGGAAGCTGACTACATACTATACCAAAGTAAGGTTTAGTATGCACAGAGTCCAGTGGATCCCCAGAGGCTTTACAGAGGTTAAAGTAGATAATACTTTACTCTCTTTTGTGGTGATGTGGTTGAACAGTCAGGCTTATCAGAGGGCTGTGTTAAGCATTTGGTGTACACGCTCAGGCTAGACATGGCTATACATACTCAAAGACTGAATTCAAGACCAATTGTTTTGTATAAAAATATTACTTTGTTACTTTTATTTCTAGAACCAAAATAAACTCAGTTGCAGCAGGTAATTACCAGTTTTCGAATAGCAAAACTTTTCAGGTACAGTAAATTGTCTTTGTAAAAGCAATGGAAATACTTTACAGTATACTCAAAATACTTAGTGATGACAAATCAACAGTAGTAGAATTTATCAAGTGTAACAGATAGACATTTAGTGCAATAGGAAGAAATGCAATGCTATCCTATGGAAGGAAGCCAGTTATGCACATTTATGGCTAAGTAGACAACTTACACATCGAGTCTTCAGGGTTCAGAGCAACACTGGACAAGGGTCAGATCAAGGTAGGTTTCTGCACCACTCCCGGCACTGGGGCGGCCGGGTGCCGAGGTCACTGGGCCCAATGTTAGTCAATGCAGACTGGGGACACCCATAAGAGGTGTTGGTTGTCGGTAAGTACCCGTGGTTTCAGGACACAGACCTCGGGGGTTAAATCAAGCACAGGGGGGGGCCAAAAGGAATCACCAAGCATACACCAACAGTGGCACATGGGCGGCCGGGTGTAAGGTGGAAATCGGCATTGGGTGCCAAATGCAAGTGAATAGGGAATCTCAGTCGCACAAAGAGGCTGCAGGCTAGGGCCAGGAGGCTGGACAAAGGTGACCACCAGCTGGACAGGTAAGTTGAGATGTTGGAGAAGGCCTCGGCACCGTTGGCTGGGTTCCCTAAATTAAGGGACTGAGTATGCAAGGGTGCCTTTTGGTGTCGGATTTCCTTTACTGGAGAGGCTGCAAGTATCTTCGTGGAGTCCAGGAGAGGTCAGCCACCAATGGAGTCGAGGTCAGGATCGCTGGGGAGACTTCATTGAACAGGTGAGCCACCCACACTTGGGCCGTGGGAGGTCTTTAAGCTGGAGACAGGCCGGTAGGGCTTGGGCAAAGTCAAAAGTTCTTCAGGCTTTGCTGCATGGCGTCTTTTTCGTCCTTCTTCTTCGTAGTTTGCAGGAATCTGAGGATCAAAGAACAGGGGTGCCACTAAATACTGGTATTAGGGAAGTTACAGATACTGGCAGGTAGTAGCCAATGGGCTTCTTACCTTTTAGGGTGACTAAACCCTTTGTATGTCCCCTTCCTTTGAGGAAGGGGCATCCCCTAACCTGATTCGCTAAAATCCTTCCATCCAATGTGGAGGATTTTCTATGGAGGTGGTGACTTCAGCTCTGTACACCCTAGGGGTGGTCCTGACTGAGAGGGGACACACCTAACCTGACTACTAATTTTCCCACTGACCCTGCTCCCAGAAGTGGGGCTTGGCCCAGGAGTGGGCATCTACACTAGCTGGAGAGGTCCTGGCTAGCATATCAAAGGGCAGGAAGCCTTTGCAACTCACCGCCCTGTTTGCTGTTCCTGCTTGGGGGTAGGTAAAAAGCACTTCCACCCCAAGCAGGCTTTGTTCCTGACCCACAAGTGCACAAGGGCTCCCACCTCAGGGGGGTCAGAAACATGTCTGTGTGTGGCAAGTTGGTGCAGACCAGTCAGCTGGACACGAGGGAGTTGGTCGTACTTCAGAGGGCCTCTCTAGGATGCCCTCTGAGTGCATTGTACAATAAATATAACACTGGCATCAGTGTGGATTTATTGTGCTGAGAAATTTGATACCAAACTTCCTAGCATTCAGTAAAGCCATCATGGAGCTTTGGAGTTCGTAATGAAAAACTCCCAGCCTATGTACTCAATATAGCTTCACTGCCCTTACAATGTCTGAAAATGGACTTGGACTCTGTAGGGGCATATTGCTCATGCAGCTATGCCCTCACCTGTGCCATGTCGGCTTTTAAGATTTATCTGCACCAAAACACATAGTCTGCAATGGCTGTGTGTATGTGTTAGGTGAGGAGTCTCACGCCACCTACCAACGTGCAAGGATACTACCAAGAAAATATTTCTCCGGATCCAGTCTGACGCTTGGGGGTAATTCTAAGGTAAGGAACCTGTAACTAATACATGTCTCTTCCAGATTTATCGTTACCGAAGGTAAGTAACTTGTTCTTTTGGTAATCATATGCTTCCCAAGATCGTCCATAAACACCTTGGCTTCAATAGGTCTAAAGTCTGGTATGGTCTCCTAGAGTGTAAGGTATGGGGAGAAGGCTTGGCAGAATTGAAGATATTTGTAGAATTGTGATTGAGGCATCTCATATTCTTGATGCAGTTCCTGAAAGGACTTCAGGGTCTGGCCATGGAGAACGTTGGTAGAGATTCCTATAGCCTCCCACACAGAAAATCCTGGCATTCCGTCTAGCTGCGGTAAAAGGCCATTGTGCCAAAGGGGAGCCTCTTTTGTTTTTCTCCCCCCCCTATACCAGCTGGCGAAGTGTGCGTCTCCAAAGTTGAAATATTGTGGCGGTCGCAGACGGTAGCGCTTTTAGGGTCGGGCCCGCATATATAATTGTATGTAGGGGCTTGTTACTCATCAGTCAACATTCGACTGCATACGCAGGATCGGACCAATACCCATACCACCAATCGTTTAGTATAAGGAGGTGCGAGGCCGCGTAGTATAATCCACAGCAATAATTTGATTGAAAACATGTCTTCAATGCCACTCGGGCTGAGCCCCCACCCCCCCCAGAGAAAATGCCGAAGAGTAGCATTTAGTTGCGTGAACCAACCAGGTGATACCAAAAATGGGTGATTCTGGAGTTAATACAATAAGTGGGGCATGGAGACCATCTTGAAAAATGGCGGATCTGCCGAATAAAGAAAGCGGTAGGTGTGACCATGAACGATTCTGTTCCTTAATTTGCATCCTTAATGGGGCCAGGTTTCTTTCCCAGGACAGGGACATAACAACATTATTAATTGTGCATTTATATTTCAAACATACACCTAAAGAAAAAGGTTTAATTCAGAAGTATTACCTAAAATACAAAATATATGAAGATTATAACATTATGTAAAAATGTGTAATTATGCCATGAACATGTGGATTCTATCCAGTTATGTTTGACTGTAGCATACACTCTCACAATAAATTAGTATATTCTTTCATATTTTTTTGGAAGTGTCATGATGTCAAATACTACATTGATATTTCTTTTTTTTTCCAATATGTTTTTGTTGTTTGTTTTCTTTACTGTAGCTGAGCATGATGGAATGGATAGAGCCTCCCAAACGAGAACGGAAAGCAAATTATGCAGTAGATGCATATTTTAGAGATGCTTTACGTGTTAGCGAGCCCAAAGCACCAAAGGTAGGAACAATTTTTATTTTGAAACATGTGAAATTCTTTAAAGTCTACAACTTCATTTTAACTATACATTTATTTGGCAGCATGAATGTTTAGAGTATGAATTAGGAAATTCTAACATATAAACCATTTGAATGTATTTTAAGGCACCACGTCCACCCAAGCAGCCAAATATTCAAGACTTCCAGTTCTTTCCCCCTCGATTGTTTGAGCTTCTTGAAAAAGAAATTCTTTACTACCGGAAGACTATAGGCTATAAGGTAATTGTTTCTAAATATGTACAGTTTATATCTATAACTATCTGCTAAATAGTATGACTCCTAGTTATTCTCAGAAATTGCTACCAATATTATTATTACTAATATTAATAATAGCACCATTCGCTAGTAACTGTTAAGTAAACCCCTTTACTGCGTTGTGAAGGGAATGGAATGAGTTATTCTCATAAATTGCAACCAATATCATTATTACTATTAATTTCTTTTTCTTTTTTTTAATAACTTTATTCGATGTAGAAAAAACATCATAAAAGTATAAAACGGGTTAAAAGACAAGCACACTGGAAAGATGACATTAGAGATCATTTTTTTTTTTTTTTTCCGAATAAAGGGCTAAGTCCACAATCCCCAATACAGACTTGCTAAAAATTCGGTGGGGGATATGATGTACAAGGCGAAATGATACATAAATCCAAATAACAGTATAATTAAAGCCCGTCCATATCAAGTGAGCTCAAAATAACCAATGCCCACAACGGCTTATTTGACTATTTTTCATTTGGCAAGCTTTTGCCTTATCCTCCATGCATGTCCTAAAAACTTTGCTATGCCACAGGTTACACTTGAATTAGTGTCTCATAGGTTAAAATGCGTAAAGCCACCCTATGGGATGAGCAGCCCAAATAAATACAAACTGGTTTTAGCCACCTAGACCTCACTTGGCTGTATGCCCTACAAGCAAAGATGAAATGTGCTATGGATTCCGTAGGGCAAACACAGCCCGGACAGCCCTTATTTTCCATCTGGTCGCTCCAACCTTTCTGGAAATCTCGGAGAGGAAGTGTGCCGTACCTGAATTTAAGGTAGAGGACCCTATCCCCCGGGGACTCGATGAGGTCAAGGAAGGGTTCCAGTCTTGGGGTATGCTTAACATCCAAAAATCTCTCAGACAGAATACCATTCTGGTTTTTGTTGGCCATAGCAGAAATCCAGTCCCAGTAAATCCTTTTCACTAAAGGTTTGGGCGGGGGCATCTGACTCTCCCATGCTTGGTCCAAACCGATTGCACCAACTAATTTTTTGAGGTTGGACACCCAGCCGACCTTGTGACCTGCACCCAGTCTTATCAGTTCATTTAGGCCAGAGGCGTAATGGCTTAGGTCGGGGGACCTCCTAAGCCGGGTCCAGTACAGCAGGGGACGCAGCCTCGCCACTTCATTTATTGGATGTCTCCCAAGGTCGTAGCGGAGCAGGACTAGGGGGGTAGATGAAGGGAGCGAAACTAAGTCGCGAAAAAATTTATTCTCAGATCTTACTAACTCGGAGAGATTGTCGAACCCCCATAGTTCCGCCCCGTAGAGACACCCAGGCAGGGCCTTGCCCTCATATACTTTGATAGCTGGGACTACAGGCCGGCTATAGGAGAGTCTCTGATGCCTCGCTATAGCCTCTGAAATCCGTTTATGGTTCAAGACCATTTTGGTCAGATGGAGGGACCATTTCATTTTATTGTTCATCCTTACCCCTAGATAATCAAAGGCCTCTACTAACTCCAACGGGCTACCGTTCAACTTAAATTTATTCCTGAAACTTTTAGATGGTGCCAGAGCCATTAACTTGGTTTTAGTTATGTTGATAACCAAGCCTCTGGCTACACAAAACGAGGTGAAACGATCAAGGAGTTTCTGCAGGCCCATGGGGCTCTTGGAGACCAGGAGGGTGTCGTCCGCAAATAGTAGAGTTGGTGTTTTTTCAGATAAATTGAGCCCAGAGATTTTTTTCATGAATCATAAGATCATCCGGGAGGCCATCGGGACCAGCTGCTTTACCGGGCGCAATCGAGGCAATAGCTGTAAGAACCTCATTGATCCCAAACTGCTCATTCTCGAATGTGGGTACAGGAGGCTCTAATTCGTGCCCTTGCTCAAACGGAATAAGCCCTTCATCACCCATGTATAATTTCTGGAAATGGTCGAACCAATCTCGCCCCATAATATGGTTCGGTAATGGGTCAGCCCCCCTCCTTGTGCCAACATTAATGAGATCCCAAAATAGTGTGGCATCCTTAAGCTGGGCGGCAGATTTGAGTTCTTGCCAGTGCGTTTCTTCCCAAGCTCGTTTTGCTGAGGCGATAGACCTATAGTATGATTTTCTTGCAGACAGGATATTAATCTGGACCTTGGATTTTAAAGCTTTCGAGAGGTCCTGCCTCCTTTTCCTGCACTCAATAGAGTACCACAGGTTTTCGCCCTTTGGGGGGGGGACGCTTACAGCCCCGGTTCGCTTTGGCCTCGAAAAACTCGCTCACGCTGACCACGGTTGAAAGATATATTTCCTTGAGCTTTGAGGAGTGAACAGGTGAGGGGGGAGTGTCAGGGGCATCGTTGAGTAATAAGGTGTTTTCATTAATGATCTTCCTGATGCCCTCCAATGACAGTTCACATTCGGCAACCTTGGGCCATTTAAGGCGCCGATTGCAGTTGGAGGGAACAATTTCCCTCAACCAGAGGCTCCTGGTGCTAACATGCTCGCTAGGAATAAGGGCGGGATTACACAAAAAATGCATGGACAGAGGATTGTGATCACTTTCGCATCTTGGAACCACTTCCATATCGATAAAGTCGGCCCAGGATCCGACGTCCAGCAGTATGTAGTCAATACGCGAGGGCACCCTGGTTCTAGTGAAAGTTGGGGTTCCCATTGGATCAGATTTTGATCTGCCGTTGGTCACCCTCAGATTGTGCTCTAGGGTCAGAGCGTTGATTTGTATGGCTCTTGGAGACCATTTCTTTATTAGGGGGAGACTAAGGCAGGGGATTTCCCACTTGGCATCTAGGTCCCTGATGCCCTGGATGTCATCTTCACAGAGAGGCTCGAAAGTACAATTGAGATCTCCTGTGACAATTATACCTGCTGTGGAGGTAATGGCCGTAAGTTCTAAGTCCAATGATGATATAATGGGGCTTGCTTGGCCACCCGGGGTCCCTCTGGCATATACGTTGAAGATTTCCAGGCCATCTTTAAAGTCTGGCCCGGCAATAGAAATGTGGAGGATGTCCTGGGAAGAGGTTACAAGATTTCTAACAGACCAGTTCAAGTGGATGTTGACCCAAGCGAGGAGTCCCCCCGAGGGCCTGCCTCTGGGTGAACTGATGGCTGGAATATGGAAGGTGGTATAACCTGGCCTGTAGAGGGGGACTAAGCTCCATGTCTCCTGGAATAAAAGAATATAAAATTTGTCTACAAAGTCATTCCAAAGGAGGTCAGCAAGGTTTTTTTCCAAACCCGCAATATTCCAAGATAAAAGGTGGAGTAATCTTGGATGATTAAGGGGAGTATCTCTATATACATCCACCACCCCATATGGGTGAGTGGCTTCTCTTGCTGGTTGTGGCTGGGCAGAACTATCAATACAAACCCCACCCGGGTCCGTAGACAGAGAATGGTCTGGAAAACTATTATCCACTTGGTAGTGGCATTCCGGGACAGGAGAAGGGTTGTCTGGGCAATTATAAATCAGTCAATCGACCTGTCTGAGTCCAGAATCGTCGGCCTCAAGCAGGTGTGCCCAAGAAGGGGAGGAGCGGATCTGTATCGAGGAAGACTCCGGCGGAGATGTCCTAAGTTCCAGCAATAATACATTTTCTGCTAGAAAGGGATCGCTGAGTTCAATCTCAAGACAGTCCGCGTGCGCATCTGCCCTGGAAATCCTACTTACTCTGGACAAGTCGTCTCTGATGATGGATCTACACCCCCTTACATAGCGCAACCAGTGAATGGCTTTATTGAGTAATGAGTCCCTACATTCATAACCCCCTAAGCTGGCTAATTTGGGGACGTTGGTCATATACACCTTGGCCCTATTAAATGGATGATGCGGGCGAGGGCCATAGGTGGTTCTGGAAGGGGGTGGTTCAATGGAGGCTCGGGGGAGGGAAGATATGATGTGATTATGTTCCATTGGCATAGGTCTAGAGTCAGATACCGCATTCCGGGCCTCGCCTCTCGTAATATCTGCATAAGATTTAACCTTATCATTAGTGACCATCTTCTTAGCAAGCCCCTTGTTCCTATAGTCTTGGGATGGTGTTAAACGAGTGTTTAGGGTGTGTTTTATTAACCCCTGAGTATCCCTCCCAATGGGGGCAATGACCTCCCGTGATGGAAGTGCAACGGAGGTCATGGTTGGAGAGGCATGTACCTGAGCTAGGCTGTCCAGCCTTTCGATCAGAAGTGTCACCATATCCTCCAGCTTCCTTATCCTAGCCAACAGATCCAGCTCAGAGTGTCCAGCCTCTGGACCGGTGACTGGCCTTTCGCTTAAGATTGTTGCCATACTATCCTCTGGGACCAGTGTGGTAGTAATGCTAGTATCTGGGTCAAGAGGAGAAAATCTATTTGAGCATAGAGTAGGAAGGGGAGATGTCTGGGCTTGTTGCCGCGCCAACCCCCGTTCTAACAGAGGGGGTGGAGAGCTGGGCAAAACAACATCCGCAGGGTGGTCAGATGTAGCTGATAAGGGAACGTGCAAGGACTTGTTACTACTGAGCTGATTGGTAAACATTGTGGGGATAGTTTTTCTGCGTGGTTTGTTGCACGTTTTGTCACCCCTCTGTTCCACATTTTCTATGTCTTTTTGGGTGTCATTACCAAGTGTTTCCTCGCAGTCATTAACAATTCCCTCAATTCTCTCCAAAACGCAATTGAGAGCAGCGTGTGGGCTCTTTTTTGCTTTTTTCCATTTTTTAGTGCCGACGGCACCACCTCCCTCCATAGCTTTCCTCTTCCCCATAGTGATCCCCCGCAAAAGTATTACAAACTGGTAAGGTACAAGATAGATATCTTATAAATCTAAAAATGCTAAAATTTAAAAGCATAAAACCATAATAATCACAAATTAAAAACAAATAGCGCTCAAGGCAATGTATGGGTGTTGCAACAAATAACTGGTGACCACATGCAAGCCAATTATAGTAGGGCGGTTACCATAGATTACATCTAGTAGTCACAACCACAGTCCAAGTCCAAAGCATTTGAGAATGAGGACAGCACGAACCGAACAATGTACCTGGTTCCGAGCCCGTACACGAGCACCGATGTTAGAGGGGGGGCCCGGCCCAGCCTCTGGCAGCCCCTGACGGCCACAGACGGCCCGCCCTTTGCCCGGGCTTAGCCCGGCGCACACCCGCGCGCGTCCCGCGAGGCGGTAGGCGCGAGATGCAGATGAAGGTGCAGGGGTCAAGGGGGCGGGGCCTCCGCTGCTCGCACTGCCGCTGCTACTCCTGGCGTCTCCCGGGCAAAAGCTGAGACTTGCTGCTGGCAGGTATGTGCTCCCCAGGACTATTAATAATAACAATACCATTTTGCTAGTAACTGTTAAGTGAACCCCTTAACTGCGTTGTGTGGGGAATGGGAGTGCTAAGCTAGTGACTGAGCTCTCACAAGACCCATTTAGTCTGACCCCACCATATAAACTGGTTTCTGGCAGGAATACCTTGGTCGCAATCTTCTTAGCCTTCCTCAGCTGAAACATATATTTTCTGATGAATACTTCTACGAGCAGATTCCTCATGTTTTGAATATCCAAGGTGCTAGACTGGATTTAGAAACCTTTCCTTATCTTTTCAAGGTGTAGGGGGTGCCGGCTCCACATCAAAGCCAGAAGTGACATCATTGTATCACTGGAGCCATAAAGCGCCCACCCTACTGAGCAGACATCAGTTCTCTTTTTTCTGCGCCTTCAACGCTGATCTGGAGATCTGAAAGAGACAGTTAATTATAGATTCCTTACCTTAGAATTACTCCCAGGCATCAGACTGGATCCGGATAATTTATTCTTAGCAGTACCCCTGCGCGTCACTAGGTAGCTTCGGTCGACTCCACGTCCGTCATTGGCATTGTGGTCGCCCGAATGATGTCGCGGTGCCTACTTAGACACAACTCCTGCGCACTGACGTTAGTTTTTTCACTTTGTAACTAAACTTTTTTAAACATTTTATTGACTTCTTTTCCAGTCTTTGACTTCTGGTGTGCGAGGGATGTCCCATCGTTGGACCGGCTTTAAGCCTTGCGAGGCCTGTCACAGGCTGATGTGGGTTTGGACCCGCACCTCGTGTGCCTTTGGTGTTTGGAGTGCGACCACGACCCGAAGTCGTGCTCTGACTGCTGGGCCATGAATCCCAAGTCTTTGCGGGAGTGGTCCTGAAAGCTATTGGAAGCCCGGCGGTCGGCTCCACGTTGCTCCCGGTCTCGTTTGAGAGGGAGGTCTCAAGACCGCTCGCGGAGCACCCACATCTCGTCCCATTCCAAGTCTTCGTAATCCTCTGATAAGTCGAAGCACAAGAAGAAGGCGAAGAAGCACCGACGTTCTTTGCCTTCTCCCCGTCAGTCGGCTGACGCAACGGGGGATCCTGAGAGTCATCTCTCTAAGGCTCCATCTCTGGTGCCTACTTCAGGGATGACTCCGCGCCTCCTCCCCTTTCCGGGAGCCGGTGCGTCCCCTGCCCAGCTTTGTATATTTTACAAAGCCCTCCACCGTGTCTTTGGGCAGCCCAACTCCGCTGTTGCGCCTTCGGGCCCTGCGGAGCCGGTCTGGGCTCTGGGCCTTGGATACCAGCGGCTCCGGCACTGGAGGGCCCCGGTGGATCCAAACCTGGATCTGGATCGACATCGGTCGATCTTACTGACGCCGCCCCCATCCTCATCCCTGAGATGGATCCGGAGCCGGACCAACGTCGGTTGACGTTGAATCAGACGCCGGAGGGTACTTTTGTTCCCCTGTTCATCCTTGATGTTCCCTATCGCCCAAAAGGTGGTGATGAGGATTGGGAGGGGTCGCTGGACCCTTTGACAGACCAACTTGAAGAGCCAGACTTGAGAAAGGACCTGAGTGACGCCAGTGGTCTGGACATTTCGGGGCTTTGGGCCTGGAGCTTCTTTCAGTGGCAGTCAGGACTAATCTCCTGACAGAGGTGCTTCAGCCTGCGGCAACCTCCTCAAGAGCCCCTTCTGCCCTTCAACGAAGCCCTCTCTGACATCCTTCTGGGCACCTTGTCCAAGCCCAGCACAGGGGCTCCTGTGGAAAGGACGATTGCCCGCTGCCTCTGCCCGGCTCCGGACGACCCGTTTTTCCTCACCCAACATCCTTCCCCCGAGAGCTTGTTGGTCCAAGCCTCTTCTTCCAAGGGGGCATTCCCTTCTGCTCCACCAGAAAGGAAATCCAAGAAGCTGGATCATCTTGGGAAGCGCATGTCCTCTTCCTCCAGGTTGGCACTTCGGTCATTGAATACCACGTGCCTCTTGGGCTGATATTCCCATACAATCTGGGATGCGGTCACACAAGTTCTGCCTCAGTGCCGACTCACTGGGTAGAACGATTGCCACATCGATACCCCTTAGGCAATATGCCTGGTTGAGGACGTCTGGCTTTTCAGGTAATGTCCAGTCAACTTTGCTGGACATGCCCTTCGTTAGCCGTCGCCTTTTTGTCGATGAAGCAAACTCGCCGCTCGAGTGCTTTAAGGATTCTCGAGCTACAGCCAGGTCCTTCGGCCTCGCTTCCCGTCCACCTCAGTCTGCTTGTCGCCCCTTTTGTGGCTACGGAAGGGGCATCCCACCGCGTTCGGCCCAGTCCAGCCACCGATCCATGCAAGCTGCTCAGCCTCTGCGTTGCCGCGGACATGGGACTCAGCGACCTCACTGTTCTGGGAGCCAGCCGGCGGGACTGTCCACCCCCCCAAACTTAGAAGCCTCCAAATCCTCCTAGTCTTCAGGGCCATCAACTGCCAGTAGGTGGCAGGATTAGCCATCACATCCATCATGTCGGACAGGTGGGTTTTGCAAATAGTCCGAAGGGGCTACTCCCTCACCTTCAAGACTGCCCCTCCCTCCATGCCACCGTATTTCGATTGCATGTCGGAGGATCATTTGGCACTTCTCTGCTAGGAAATCTCAGTTCTCTTGGCCAAGGAAGCTATTGAAAGGGTCCCTGTGCCAGAAGTATCTTGTGGTTGCTATTCTTGTTACTTTCTGGTGCCCAAGAAGGAAAAAGGCCTGCTCCTATTCTAGACCTCATGGCCCTCAAAAGCTTCCTCCGGAAGGAGAAGTTCAAAATGCTCACGTTGGCTCAGGTCCTGTCTGACCTTGACCCTGGAGACTGAATAGTGGCTTTGGACTTGCAGGACACCTATTTCCATATTCCCGTCCTTCAAGCCAGCAGACGGTACCTACTGTAGGCCATGAGCATTTTCAGTTCACTGTGCTCTCCTTCGGCCTTACCAGTGCTCCTCAGGTGTTCACAAAAGTGATGACAGTGGTCGCCGCTTATCTGCGCAGATCAGGGGTTCCAGTCTCCCCCTATCTCGACGACTGGCTGTTTAAGGCGGGTTTGTCTCAAGCTGTCCTCTCCCACTTCCAGACTACGGCAGACCTCGTGCACTCACAGGGGGTTCACTATAAATGTGCCGAAGTCACACCTGACTCCCTCTCAGATGCTTCCTTTCATCGTAGCTGTTCTGGACACAGTGCAGTTTCGGGTCTATCCTCCCGTGCAGCGAGTCCGGAATATTCGCGCTATGATACCAATGTTTCAGCCTATATCCTGCATTTCAATGAGAATGACTTTGAAGCTGCTGGGTCTCATGGCCTCCTGCATCCTGCTGGTGGATCATGCCAGGTGGCATATGCGGGCTCTGCAGTGGAACCTAAAGTTCCAGTGGGCGCAGCATAAGGGGAATCTTTCCGACTATGGCCAGATCTCAGAGGGAACTGCACAACAACTGCAGTGGTTGTTAACGGACCAGGATTGGGTCAGAGGCAGATCCCTCTCCCTTCCCCAACCAGAACTCATAGCGGTGATCGATGCATCACTCCTGGAATGGGGAGGCCATCTGGGAGAGGTGGAGATCAGAGGATTCTGGTCTCCGGCGGAGTCCTGGCTCCACATCAAGCTGTTGGAGCTTCGGGCGATCTGCTTGGAACTGAAGGCATTCCTTCCCTCCCTCAAAGGTAAGGTAGTGCAGGTGTTCACAGACAACACCACCGCCATGTGGTAGTGCAACAAGCAAGGCGGGGTGGGGTTGTGGACCCTTTGTCAAGAGGCTCTTCGCCTTTGGACATTGCTGGAACATCAGGGCATGACCCTGGTGATTCAACACCTGGCAGGTTCTCTGTACGCCAGGGAGGACAAACTCAGCCAACGGTGCCTGGTAGATCATGAATGGCGTCTTCACTCAGAGGTGGTGCCAGGTCTCTTTCAGCGGTTGGAAGAGCCTTGGTTAGATCTGATCGCCACCGAAGAGAACGCGCAGTGTCAGCAGTTTTGCACATTGGAGTTTCCAAGGCAGCGAGTGGAGTTGCAGCCTCCTGTATGCCTTTCTGCCTGTACCACTTATGCCCGAGTGCTGAAGAAGATCTGGCGCAACTGGGCCCCAAGTCATTTTTGGGGTCTGGAGTCTGGGTCCCCGAGCTCCTGAGCATGGCCATTGATCCTCCGATCAGACTGCCCCTTTGGTTGGATCTTCTGTTGCAGCAGCAGGGGACGGTCCTCCACCCGAACCTGTCCAGCCTCCACCTCCTTGCGTGGAGATTGAGTGGCGACAGTTGACAGCTTTTGACCTTCCGCCCGAAGTCTGTTACATCATCTTGGAAGCCAGTCATCCCTCCATGAAAATGGTATACGCCTGTCAATGGAATACGTTTGTGGCATGGTGCACAGCAAAAGCTGTGGATCCCCTCTCTGCCCCTCTTTCTGAGGTTCCTTTGTTCATCCTTTCTTTGGCCCAGCAGGTACTCTAAAAAGCTATCTTGCTGCCATTTCTGCTTTCCTTCGGCTACCAGATCAGCATTCTTTATTCAAGTCCCCTATTGTAAACAGACTCTTTAAGGGCATTCTTCATCTCTTTCCTCCATCTCCTTTCATAATGCCCCAGTGGGACTTGAATCTTGTTTTAACTTATCTTATGTGTGCTACCTTCAAGCCTCTTCACAACTGTACTCTCAGTTGAAAACTGCTTTTCTTGTTGCCATCACTTCTGCTCGCAGGGTGAGTGAGCTTCAGGCTCTTTCTTCTAAACCCCCTTTCTTCTCTGTGCATCCGGACCCTTGTTTCTTCCTAAAGTGGTTACACCCTTTCACATAGGGCAAACGATCACTTGGCCCGCCTTTTTCCTCCCTCTGCACCCTTCCAAAGAGATAGGTGTGACTCAACCGTCTGGACCCTAAACATGCACTGTCCTTCTACCGTGACCGCACCAAAGATTTCCGGCTGGATGATCAACTCTTTGTTGGCTATGTGGGTTTCAAGAAAGGTCGGGCTGTCCAAAAGAATACCATCTCCCAATGGGTTGTCCTTTGTATTAAAATCTGTTACGCTTTAGAGAAAAAGGAACCTCCAGTGGGGCTGCGTGCTCATTCCACTAGGGCTACGGCAGCAACTACTCCATTGGCACGTGGAGTCCCACTTCTTGACATCTGCAGGCGACAACATGGACATCTATGCACACATTCACAAGACATTACTGCCTGGACAGCCATGTCTTGAGGGACAGCTATTTTGCCCGTTCTGTCCTCCAGAACTTTCGGGTGTGAACTTGGTTGGCAGACCATCCTCCGGGGTTGGTATTGCTGTGGTATCTATTCTAAGGTAAGGGATCTATATCTGTCTCTTTCAGATCAACAATGTAACAATGTATCTGTAAGAGACATAGGTTAGTTATAGATTCCTTACCGCCCTACCCATCCTCCCCGCTCTGCAAACTGACTTCTAGGGATAGGGACTTCCTTACGTGGCCCTAGTTGTGGCGCACCAGAGGCCAGTGTCTTTCATGGCTCTGCTCGTCTGGCATGGAGTGTCGTATCAGAACTGGCGTCAGTGCACAGGGGCGGCGTTTAAGTACGCACCGCGATGTTATCCCGGCAACCACAACACCGAGGACGGACGTCGAGTTGACAGATGCCACCTCCCGATGAACAGGGGTACTGCTAAGAAAAAAATCTCTGGAGCCAGTCTGACACCTGGGGGTAATTCTAAGGTAAGAATTCTATAACTAACCTATGTCTCTTACAGATGCATCGTTACCAAAGGTAAGTAACTTGTTCTTCGCTGATGACAATGCTGTCAAGAGTTCTTCAGAGAGTGCAAAATTCCTATAGCCCGAAAAGTCAGGTTTTGATCCATGTAGAAACTGTGAGGGCCGCATGTTGCTCAGTGACAACACAACATCTGTAGCTAGTGCGTTGGCTTGGGCCAAGACCTGTTGCCTGAGTATATATATCAGGCCATACAGGAGCGAGAGGTTAAGGTCTTTATGTCCAGGGCCAAGGATGATGGCTGGGCCAAACAATGATGATATCCTTGATCAGTGGTCCCTGGTTCTCTTACCACGAAGATGAGAGCACTGAGGCACAAACACACGAAGAAGAGGCGACACAATGGAGAGAAAGACTGGAAACTTAACTTTGATTAATGATCTTTGACTCCAACGGAGTAGTCATCAAAGCTGGAACTGTTGAAGCTTTGTCTTGATTCTGAGCCGACCCCGGTACGGCTAACTGATCCTGCCTAGGCACAGTATCCTCCACCACAACCACCTCAGGGTTCTCCCTACCTGAAGTTTCCCACTCCAGGGACAGATCCGCCATCCTTCTTAATGCTAGGTTTGAGGTATTCCAGAGAGCAGTTGTCCCCTACTTGAGTGCCTTCGGGCCCCTTGGAACCTGTAGGAGCGCAGTATGATCTTGTGCTGCTGGGGTTTGCCTCAGCCCTATTCACCCTCTTCTTGATTCTGGTCCTTCCCTTGGCCCTGACTAGGCCTACCGCGCCAATGCCGGCGCTATTTCCACACGGGCATGGCCAGTGATTGTGCCCGTGCCGGCCCCTCCTTTGATATCATCGATGCTATTACTGTACTGAACACAAAGCCGCAGCCACTCGCCTCCGAATCAAATCCCTCCTGATAACATCACTATGCCTAATAGATCCAGGAGAGGGTCACAATGCTTTTATGAGGAGCAACAATATATGGAGGAATGCAACAATAGACCTTCAAACAAAGTGACTATTTATGACCTCTTTAGCACTGACTCTGATCTTTTGGACTCTTAAAGGCCAGATAAAAAATGTGGGCCTCCATCAATTTTACTGGTCGAAACAAATATTTTTCAGGATATAGGTGATGCCAGTAGCAGAAATACCTCCCCAGAAAGGGAACTGTTGAGCTCTTTGGCAGTCCCTTCTCCCAAGATAGTTTCCTACTGTGCTGTGGTCCGGAAGGTGACAGAGGTATTCCATCTGAGGAGACTAGTTCTAACATTCTCACTCTGACAGCCGAACCTCTCTTGCCATTCAATGAGGATATTTTGGAGCTAGTCTTAGCCACTAGGGAGAGACTGACTACTGCTCTGGCCATGGACAGAGCTATAGCCAGACATTATTGCCTGTTTTGGGAGATACTTCATCCTTGTCTCTGAACTCCTCACCAGAAAGCTTCATTGTTCAAGCCTCTTGCTCCTCTGAGTTCTCCCCCGGTGCTTTGCCTGTGGCCCCAGCGTATAGGGAATCAAAGAATCAGGATGCAGTGGACAAGAACACGTTTTCAGCAGTCACTCACATATTAGAGTTCCTAAATGCCACCTGTCTCTTGGACTGATACACCCAAGCTCTTTTGGCTATGGCACATCTGGTGACCCCACAGTTATTGGGACACCTGTAGTACATTTCTTCTGAACCTGAACTGATGAGCGGGGGCCATGCAGCATCCAGTCAGAATATTCAGTCTAACCTGGACTTGGTAGCAGGGCCATGGGTTCTTGGTAAACCCTCAAATGCCATGTTGGCTCAGAAACTCTGTGCTTTCTTCTGGCATTCAATCCACCCTTATGGACCTAGAGTTGGTCGGCTAGAAGCCATTTGGGGAAAAGGAATATATTCCTCAGAGCTGCTCACAGCAAGCAGGGCAGTTGTAAACTCCCTTGGTTCACAACCCCTTCAAAGGGACTGCAGGCAGTTTAAATATTTTCGTGGTTTGCTCACAGATTCACGTTCTGCCAATGCCATTAAGAGCAGCAGCAGTCCCAGTAACTTCTACTGCAGAAGTAGAGGGGTCATGAATTTGGCTGGCTCTGACTCTCCCAACAGCCATCCTACTCTTCCCCCTGCTTATCCCCTGCCAGGAAGCAGCTCTAGTTTTGAGACCAGTGTGAGGCAGTGTCCTCTTTTCTAATGTCATACCCATGAGTCCTCTAAATTGTAGAAGAGGGTATGCCCTACTATAAGAAAGTGGATCTTATTTTCGGGTGGTCGGTGGATCAGTAAGAACACCAACATATCAGGGTGAGCCCAAAATGTCACTTAATCAACCTGAACTCAATCCTTTGGTAGCTATGGCAAAGAGCAGGCAGGCTTAGCTTAGGGCAGTGTGTAAAGTATGTATGCAGTTCCCCAAAAAGTATTAAAGTCAACACATCAGAAAAAAAACCTCCCAAGCCAATTTAGAAGAGTAGAGTACATTCTATTAAAAAGAAAGAAACCAAAATCACAAAAGCCAATGTGGTGAACCAAAGATATGAATTTTTAAAGGTGTAAGTCAAAATAGCACCTAAAAGCACTAAGCAGGGTCAAGACTGATGTGTGTCCCATTCTTACTGTGTAACTGGAACCAAGCTATACCTGGCTGATGAGCCCTAACTAGAGCAAAACCGGTCCTAGGTTTCTTGTGTTCCAGTTCAGGGAGGACCTAGGATGGCATTTTGGGCTGGAATCTTTGCATTAGAGCAGGGTAAAAAATGATTTCCAGCTGGCTGGGTCCAAACTGAGGTGGCATATTGTGCATAATATGAAGGACTGAGGTGCGGCCTGAGTAATTAACTGTGGCAGATTAATTCAAGCAGTCAGAATCTGCCTCCACTAGTTTGTCTTAAGCACAAGTTGTGCACCTTTGTTTCCTTCTATTTTAGTGGAATCCAGCTGTCAGGCTCCAGATGGCTCCATGCCCGGATGATAAATGAACAAAAGAAGGGGTGATGGCGCTTTAAATCAGACCTTTGTTTTTGGCCCAGTTGAAATCTAAAATCAGAAAGCTGCCTGACAACTTGAAGGCAGAGTTGAATGTGTCATGTTGTCAGAAAAATGATATCAGGACAAATTCAGCGTGTTTCCCTTTGCCGTCAAGATCCAGTCCAGAAATAGCTGCCAGAAAGAAAATCCCTCCTACTTTCCAGCAATAATAGAATCACATTATTTGGTGATACTGTATTCGCATTTTGCAGCTCAGCAATAAGACCGATATCTCTTTCTCTCAGCTATTTTACATCTATCTACCACAGTTTTATAGGGATCTCTGGCTGTCTAAACATGTGGTTTAGCCCAGGGTCAGAGAATTCAGAAATCTGCAGGGAAAGGGTTTCTTCAGTGAGGGGAAGAAAGCTCGAAGAAATGCCTATACCCTTGCTCTCTGCTGCAGAGTGCCTTCCATAATACCACAGTTCAGTTTCAGTTTATTGTTATAAGTCAATAAAAACCGCCACAATATTTTACAATTGATACAGGATAAAAATGAATTTGCAATAAAATACATCGCCTTTCTAATTGATCCCTGCACATTATTTTGCAATTAATACTAAATAATGTGGTGCATGTGGAGAGAAAGGCGGTGTTTGTAGCCAGGGGCTGCCCCGGCAAGTGGAATAAAGTATGGGGAGCTTGGAACCACTACAGAGGTGATGTGTGTCCCCCGCCGAGCAGATTAACTGCTGATGAGGCTCATGTAAGCCCCTAACCGTTACGAAACTCTGTTCGAAACATGTATTGATTTGTGTACTTTGTGCCCGATTGTAACCGATGACGCCTGCCAATGAATATCTGCTGTATGACTGTCGAATTGGTTTAATAAAAAGAAAAACAAAAAAAAAATACTGAATAATGGAACATGTTTAAAATACGTTACTTTTAAAATCAATCTGTTTTCTAAAATGAGCAAGTTGATATTACACGAATACAAGATAACAAAACGTTCTGCATCTCAACATGTTATTACATTTCCTTCAATTGTAACCAAACACATTCAGCTAGATTATTGTAAAGTGGCTTATGCATCAGTAAAAAAATGAAGTGCTAGTTTTAATTTATACAAGGTATCAGAGTTCCATACTTATGTGGATGTCGTATTGTTATCTTCTACGCACAATCAACTATTTGTTTAGACAGAGTTTCTCATACTAGGGTTACACCCTTGGAATTCTTTTTGATTGATTTATCATGTGATTGTAAAAACTTCAAAGGTTTGCAATTTAGCTGGGGGTCCATAGAGTCAAGGCTCATCATGATTGCTGTTCTGCAGGTACGAACCCCGTCTCATTAAAGAAGCGTCTTAGGAATATGAGGCGTGCATTATTTAGTGTGGAACATATGCAAACCAAATGCAAAAAATCCTCTTTAGGTGCACCGCATGACCTGCACGTTTTTGGGCCTATGTATCTCCATGGGGGTTTATCTGCTAAGGATGGCAGTTCTCCTAAGCGTATAGCCAATAACTTTTTCTTGAGATACGCCGGATACGTTAGAAGAAGGTATGCTGCCGGTTTTAAGGAGATGTATATTTGAATTGTCATCCAGGCATGTAATCGCCACGAAAATATGTGTTTGAGGCATATGAGCTGCAGATTACACACTTTTGCATAGATCGCCATCTGGTGTTGGGCCCGGATGTTTGCAGTTTGTTTTTCCTCTTGGAAAGTCTTTGGAAGTCACGAGGTCGGTGACTCCTCCCTTGGTCCGTATTGCGCATGGGCTTCGGCTCCATCCTCAGATTGTTTTTTTCCGCCATCGGGCTCGGATGAAATACTTCGCGCTCCGGTTCCGAACATTCCAGTTCGACGATCGAAGCGGAATCCTCGCTCTCCGCGGTATTGTTTAGATACTGATCTCCTCAATTACCTTCTTCTTCCACACACCTTCGATTCCAGTCATCGACGGCGGCCTTCGGGCCTATCCAGGCTCCGGTCCCGGCTGATGGAAAGAACTCCATTCAAGAAGTGCCCTCGATGTGGGTCCAAATTCCCCCACACCGATCTTCATGAGGTGTGCAACCTCTGCCTCTCCCCTGAACACGAGGCTCGAGACTGTCCCGCCTGCAAGTCTTTTAGATCCAAAAAGACTATTCGAGATCGAAGGGCCAGACGAAAAATTGCGCACTCCTCGACTTCCGTTCCAGTCGACATCTTCGGGGACGACGTTGAAGCTCCGGGACAGCAGCACACCGAAGAGGACCTCGTCAGCGCTTCCGAAGGCGACGACTCGGATGTGGAGGACATCACCCCGGCGCAGAGGGTCGTGAGTAAAATACCCCCTCCCACACCCGCGCCGACACCCAAAAAGGCTTCAGTCACGCCTTCGCCTCCGGGCCTAGGCAAGATCAAAGACACTGCTTCCAACACCCCACCTTCGGGCCCGGTGAAGACGCCAAGTAAGCCTTCTGGCGGCTCGGGCTTGAGCCAGCCTGCCAGCAGTGTCGAAAAACAGCCTTCGGCACCGAAGAAGAGATCGGCCTCTACCTCGACACCGAGCTCCGCACCAAAGCCCTCGGTGTCCAAACCCAGCCTCTCGGTGCCGACCAAACATCATAAGGCCCTCGGCACCGACACTCCCGCGCCGAAGCCTGTCTCGGCACCGAACAAAAAATCGGAGGTTCCAAAAAAGCACGGCACAGACAAGCCTAAAAAGCCATCGGCCCCGAAATTGTCGGCGCCGACCGAACAACCAGTGTCGCAAGAACTTTTTACACCGGATCCTTTGCAAAAGACACTTACCAAGGATCCAAAAACTGGACATTTGGCACTGTCTTCTAAAAAGAGACATTTGGACAAATCAGCTCCACCTCCACCTCCAAAGAGGAAGGACTGTGCTACCTCCCCTTTCAGAGTGCCTTCCCCACCTCCTCCACCTTCTCCACCCTCTCCACCTCCGCCCCTCCACCTTCTCCACCCCTGCCTCATCGCTCTCCGACCCCGTCTCCAGACCATGATGATCAGGGGGACCCATACTACGACCCAGCAGATGTGCCACAGGACCCTACCCCTACAAGATCCCCAGACCCATGGGATGATTATAATAATCCAGACATCCCAGATGCCCTACAAGATGACCTTTATCCATCCAGGCCATCTCCACCAGAAGACTCATTAGGTTTTCACCACCTACTTCAGAGGGCGGCAAATTATCACGGGGTAGAGCTACACACTGACCCAGTAGAGGAAGATTTCCTCCTAGACACCTTTGATACTGCACATAGGTCTGCTGCTATACTACCTATGCTCAAAGGGGTAATAAAACATGTGCAAGAGGTTTTTGAAGACCCAGTCAGGGCTAGGGTCCTAAACCCACGCATAGAGAAAAAGTATAAAGCTGCCCCCACAGATCCTGCATACATCAAAGGGCCAGCGCCACTGGATTCCCTAGTGGTATCCACTGCAAGGAAGAGATCAAATTCCCAGGCGTCAGGCGAAGCACCACCGCCTGATAAAGAGTCAAAGCTCCTGGACGCATCAGGAAAACGTACTGTGTCACAGGCAGCCAATATATGGCGTATCACCAACACTCCAGCGCTATTGGCCCGATACGACAGAGCGCATTATGATGAACTAGAAACCATCATGCACCATCTCCCAGAAAAATACAAAAATAGGGCCAATGAATTAATTCAAGAGGGTAAGACCATAACTAATACCCCTATACGCTGTGCCTTAGACGCAGCAGACACAGCCTCCAGGGTCATTAACACTAGTGTCCTCCTCCGTCGCCACGCTTGGCTCAGAGTTTCAGGCTTTAAACCTGAGGTACAAGCCTCCATATTAAACCATCCATTTGACCAAGAACATTTATTCGGTCCAAAGGTAGATGACGCCCTCGAGAAGATGAAGAAAGACACAGATACGGCGAAATCTATGGGAGCCCTACAGTCACACCCTCCTAGGCGCTCCTTTCGCCGCTCTTCCTTTTGGGGCATGGGCAGAGGCTACTCCTCAGATAGCGCGTCCAAGTCCTACAAATCCCCTCCTCAGTCCACCTTCACAAGGGGTTATCAAAGAGGCGGTTATAGAGGCAATAATAATAAAGGCAGAGGCAAAACAAATACCGCCCGCTCTGCCACACCGCCTACCCAATGACTTTCCCCTGCTCCCTCCAGACCATCCCCCTCGGGGGCAGACTACAAAATTTCCTTCACGAATGGGAGTCCATCACATCAGACAAATGGGTGACCCAAATTATTCGTTCAGGGTATTGCCTAGAACTCACATCTACCCCCCCCAACATTCCCCCAGGCAACGTCCAATGTCACAAGAACATTCCACGTTACTAAAACAGGAGGTAATCTCCCTCTTACAAAAACACGCAATAGAACAGGTCCCCCACATCAGCAAAATGCAGGGGTCTACTCCTTATATTTTCTGATACCAAAAAGAGACGAGACTCTACAACCTATCTTAGATCTCCGACCTCTAAACACATACATACATTCGGACCATTTTCACATGGTAACACTTCAGCAGGTACTTCCGCTCCTCTCCCAGAACGACTTTCTCACCACACTGGACTTGAAAGACGCATACTTTCACATTCCGGTACACCATGCCCACAGAAAGTACCTCAGATTTGTAGTGGACGGGCAACACTACCAGTTCAAGGTGCTCCCATTCGGGGTCACAACAGCACCAAGGGTATTCACCACGTGCCTAGTGGTAGTGGCGGCACATCTCAGAAGACAGCACATTCACGTCTTCCCATATTTGGACGACTGGCTGATAAAAGCCGCGTCCTACTACCAATGTGTACACCACACCGCCACTACAATCCAACTACTTCACCAACTAGGCTTCACGGTGAACCACCAAAAGTCCCAGCTAACACCATGCCACATAAAGCAATACCTCGGTGCCACCATAGACACCTCAAAAGCCATAGCCTACCCCAATCCGGCCAGGATTGCAAGCATTCAGGCTTTGCGTCAAAAATTCATACTTCAACACTCCCTCCCAGCAAGAGTGTTTATGCAACTGATAGGGATGATGGCCTCTTGCATTTTCATAGTGCCTCATGCAAGACTCCAGATGCGTCCACTCCAAGAGTGCTTAGCGCACCAATGGAACCAGGCCCAGGGGCAACTGACAGATCTGGTGTTGGTAGACGGTCGCACCCATCGCTCTCTGCAGTGGTGGAACACCACAAATCTTTCCAGAGGTCGACCGTTCCTGGACCCGGTTCCACAAATAATCCTAACAACGGACGCATCGCTCTCCGGCTGGGGAGCTCATCTACTACATTTCACAGTGCAGGGCACATGGACGCCGCAACAAAAGTTACTCCACATCAACCATCTGGAGTTACTGGCAATCTTTCTAGCCCTAAAATCCTTTCAGACACAGATTTTAGGAAAGGCAGTCCTTATTCGCACAGACAACATGACGGCCATGTACTACATTCAAAAACAAGGCGGCACACACTCTCCACAGCTCTCTCAACTACCACAAAGCATATGGAGATGGGCAATTCCACACAAAATCTTTCTCCTAGCCCAACATATCCCAGGAGTCCAAAACACCATAGCAGATCTGCTCAGCAGACAGACGCAGCAGATCCACGAGTGGGAACTTCACCCACAGGTTCTTCACCCATTCTTTCAGATGTGGGGGCATCCACAGATAGACCTCTTCGCAACCCACGAAAACAAAAAATGCCCAAGCTTCGCCGCCAGATACCCACACCAATTGTCCAAAGGCAATGCAATATGGATGAACTGGTCAGGCAAATTTGCGTATGCCTTTCCACCTCTCCCACTAATTCCATTAGTGGTGCGAAAGCTACAGCAGCACTCCCTCACACTCGTTCTAGTAGCTCCAACATGGGCCAGACAACCATGGTACACCACGCTGCTGGAACTCTCGGTAGTGCCACACCAAAAGTTACACCTCTCACCATGCCTCCTAACCCAGAACCATGGAGAGATCAGACACCCCGACCCAGCTCAACTCAACCTTGCGATCTGACTCCTGAGATCCTAGAATTCGGATACCTTAACCTTCTCCCTGACTGTATGAATGTCATCAGAGAAGCTAGACGCCCTACCACTAGAGCCTGCTACGCTGCAAAGTTGAAAAGATTTGTTGTTTATTGCCATAACAACACAATCAACCCTCTAGACGTATCTATACAGCACATCATATGCTACTTGCTACATCTACAAAGGTGTAACCTAGCATATACATCCATTCGGCTACACCTCGCAGCAATTGCCGCTTACCTACAAAACAGACAGCACCTATCACTTTTCAGAGTGCCTGCCATTAAAGCCTTCATGGAAGGCCTAAAACGAATAATTCCCCCCAGAGTGCCACCCTCACCTGTGTGGAACTTAAATATAGTGCTCACAAGGCTAATGGGACCGCCTTTTGAACCCTTGCTTAAATGCGAACTGCAATTTCTCACATGGAAAACAGCTTTCCTTGTAGCCATCACCTCCCTTAGAAGGGTCAGTGAAATACAAGCACTTACTATACGAGAACCTTTTCTCCAAATGCACCCGAACAAGGTTGCCCTACGTACCAACCCAAAATTCCTACCCAAAGTCATCTCACCCTTTCATCTAAACCAATCGGTAGAATTACCGGTTTTCTTCTCGCAACCTCAAACGGTTGCAGAAAGGGCTCTACACACACTGGATGTTAAAAGGGCCTTGCTTTACTATATCCAGAGAACACAACCTTTCAGAAAGACAAAGCAACTGTTTGTCTCTTTCTCTCCACCTCATAAAGGCAACCCCATCTCTAACTCAGGGATAGCTAGGTGGATTGTAAAATGCATACAGATTTGCTACCACAAAGCAAAACGCACGCTATCTGTTCCCCCTAAAGCCCACTCTACAAGAAAGATAGGGGCTTCTATGGCTTTTCTAGGGAACATCCCATTAGATGATATCTGCAAGGCAGCTACATGGTCGACACCGCACACTTTCACTAAACATTACTGTGTAGATGTGCAGACCAAGCAACAAGCTAGTGTGGGCCAGGCTGTACTAAAGACACTATTTCAAATCACTGCAACAGATACCGGTGGTCGCCGCTAAGGTTGGGAACTGCTATATAGTCTATGCAAAAGTGTGTAATCTGCAGCTCATATGCCTCGAACGGAATATGCTACTTACCAGTATGCATCTGTTCTTGGCATGTAGAGCTGCAGATCTACACACGCCCACCCGCCTCCCCGGCTACCTGTATCTGTTCCAGTCTATCTTATTTAGATACAACACACATGGGTTTCTTCACTGTTATTACTACGCTCCATCTTTCCCTGTTGGCGAAAAACAATCTGAGGATGGAGCCGAAGCCCATGCGCAATACGAACCAAGGGAGGAGTCACCGACCTCGTGACTTCCAAAGACTTTCCAAGAGGAAAAACAAACTGCAAACATCCGGGCCCAACACCAGATAGCGATCTATGCAAAAGTGTGTAGATCTGCAGCTCTACATGCCAAGAACAGATGCATACTGGTAAGTAGCATATTCCTTTTTTACCTCGACTAGCAAATGAGTTTTTCCTGCTTTGTTGGTCGCATGACAGAAAGTGGAATGCGTCAAATTTAGATCCCATAAATCAACTGTATTTGTTATTTCTAATGAAGATAGCAAGTATTTGTTGTAGCTCGAGTTTGTATCGTTAATCAGTGACTGCCATAAAGCGCTGACTAGAGGGCTAGACTGGTTGTTTTGTATTTTATGCCAGGATTTGATTGAGCGGTATCTTCTTGCTATATTTTGCTGGATCAATCCAAATTCCAAGCGGATTTGAGCATGTGAAGCGTTACAAGGAAGACCAAAAACACGTTTATTCGTTTTGATTTGTAATCTGTCACACATTTTAGAATCTTTACCATGCATCACCATACTTGCGTAAGTTAACGTGGGAAGCAATTTTGGTTTGATAACAGCGAGAAATGATTGAAAGGATGGTCCGCCCTGTCTTTTTTACAAGTGCGCAGAAGGCATGTATTAAGGTGTTTTTTTCTAACCATATACTGCTGGTGTGTCTGAAAGTTAAAGTTCTTGTCAAAGTAGAAGCCTAGATATTTGTAAGTACTGACTTCTTCTATGGTTGCGTTACCCAGTTTGATTTTCAGTGGAGCATTGGGATTATTTCCTATTGACATGATTTTTGTCTTTGTGATATGAATATCCAATTTGTTGACTTTATGAAAGCCGTAGTTTCTTTAATTGATCTTTGAAGTCCCACCTCTGTGTGACTCAGCAACACAATATCATCAGCGTATGACAGATGAGATATTGTTAGTGGACCTAGTCTCGGAGCATGTAAGTTTACTTGATCCAGGTGGGTGGAAAAATTGGCCGTAAAGCGATTAAACAGGTGTGGTGCAAGCACGCACCCTTGCTTAAGACCCTTTGCAGTTGGTATTTTTTGTGGATATTCTTGTACCATCTCCCACCTTGATTTGAATCCATGTGTCAGTATATAACATTTCAATCGCTCTCAATGTTTTTTCTTGAATGCCACATCGTCTTAATTTTGCCCATAAGAGGGGTCGGTCCACCCGATCGAAAGCTGCTTTCAGATCGATAAAGCAGAGTTGCAGTTTTTTCTTTAGACGTTTGCACTTCTCCGGAATTGTTGCAACTGTTAACATATTCATTGATGTTCTGTACCCTTTCCGAAAGCCTCTCTGTTGGGCGGAATCAGATTCTTGGTATTTGACCATTCGCCTAAATCTTCCAATATTACTGAAGCATAGTATTTAGCTTCTGAGTCGATAAGCGCTATTAATTTGTAATTTGTAGGCTTTCTTCTGTCGCTCCCCTTGAAGATTGGTTTTTTATTGATCCCCTCCAACTGTCTGGGACCACACCCGTATTTTCCACCTCTTTAAACAGTGCCGTTATCGGGTTAGCCCAATATTTTGGATCCCATCTGTATATTGCTTATGTAATACCTTTTGGGCCTGGGGCACTGTCACTTCTGCCAGCTTTAATAATTTTTTCCACTCTGGATTGAGTAAAGGTGCATGATCTGAGAAGGTTAAGTACTCAAGACGAGACAATGTTAAGGTGCTATTTATTATATGTGGCTCGATGACTTTGTTGGTTTTGTTGAATTGTAGCTGCTCTTCATTAGAAAAGACTTTTGTCAGACCACCTGCCCAATTTGTTTCCATGACATTTGATGAGGTTATTTTAACTTCCTTGTCTATGCCATTTATTATTTTCCAAAAGGCTTTGGTGTTTGTTCGTTTGCAGTTGTAGAGTAGCTTAATCCAAAACTTTTCTGTCATTTTTTTCTTCTCCTGCCAGACATGTTTCTTATATTCCTTCTTCAATCGTTTTAGTTCTTCCCATGTAGTTGTTTGTATTCCGATTTTTTGGGCCTTCCTCATCTCTCTTCTCAATTCTTTCTTCAATTCTCTGGTTTTCTGTGATAATGGACGAGCGTGCTTTTTGAACCCTCTTGATGTTAAATTAGGAGTTCTTTTTGTAAATTGAATCACAAATTCAATCCAGACTTTTAGTGCCATTGGGGATAACGCTATACTAGCCTCCATGATCTTTTTAGCTTTATCTGCTAGTTTTCGAAGTAAATGAGATGACCAGTTCAGCCGTTTTTTTTGTTTTTTTTTAAGAAAACCTTTATTTATGTCGGTCTGGAACACAGCTATTCAGCCGACATCCCGGAGGTTCGGCAGCCAATTAAGTACAACACATGGAAGTGTCCACAGCTCTGGTACCAGAAAAACAAAGGTTCCTTTTTTTTAAAACAACCTGAAAGTAAATAACACAAGCAAGGCAGTATACACAATGAACTCGAGCCAGTTCCCGATGGGGGCGCGGCCCCATTCCCAAAGTCAGAACAAAGCCACCGGTCGGGTGGATGAGGGAGAAGCAGAGGCGCTAACATTCTAGCATATAATCATCATAAAAATCCCAAGTTGGAAGTGAAGCTAGGGGGAAAGTTGCTCCTCCAACGGTTCAGTGGCCGGGGGCAGACATATATCACCCCTATACCGGTTCCATCTCCCCCATATCTTATGCCATTTCTTAGGCCGCCCCCGGGCACTATACACCGTTTTCTCCCTAAACATGCTCCAGTCCATATTTTCCATCCATGCTTAGTTCAGCCGTTTTTGAGTTGTTTCTTCGCTTCCCTCACTGATTATTGGTGCTAACTGATGTCTGTCTGGGTTTGTTTATAGCTATTTGCTGGATTGAGTGGTCGGTGTCTGTGGAACATTTGATTTTAAAGAATAGTGTAGTCAATTATTGACCCTGACGTTGGTCCATAATATGTAAAATGTGGAGGATTATCATCCCGTTTTCTTCCATTGATTACTCCCAAACCAAAATATTCAAGGGTGGTGACCAACTCTTTACCCACTTTGTTGGCATTCCTCCAAGGATGGCTTGCTTGGTGATTTACAGACCGAATTTCATTTTCCGCTGCTAGCTGGTCATCGTCGTCTGGTGTGTATATAAGATGTGTATTAAAGTTCCTTGTTATCAATATTTCCAAAGTTGGAGTGTTGTATCCTACTTCAGCTATCTCTTATATTTGTTTTTTTAATGTTACCTATTTGTATTGGGAGTTTGGGATTATCGACCTTGTCCAATGATCTCTGCCAACATTAAGTTGAATTATCTGTATGTTTGTAGTAGTCGCCGACAGCTGTTCTAATTCTACCTTGAGGACGTTTGATATGTAGACCGATAGCCCGCCTTTAGGCCTTCCAAATTGGCTAATTGTTTCGGCATCCACCTGATGTAGTGTATAACCCGGCAGTTGGAATTGACCTGATCGCCAGGTCTCTCGTAGTGCTATGATGTCATATGTAGCCCAGGTTTCTCATAGTGTACTATCTGTGAGTTTGGATTTTGCACCTGCCATGTTCCAGGAATATATGTT
This sequence comes from Triturus cristatus, assembly GCF_964204655.1. Taxonomy (NCBI): domain Eukaryota; kingdom Metazoa; phylum Chordata; class Amphibia; order Caudata; family Salamandridae; genus Triturus; species Triturus cristatus. The sequence goes on along the minus strand of NC_140588.1, from coordinate 954,981,029 downwards.
TAGCTTAGCGGCTTGGCACATGTTGTTTCAATGATTGGTCATTACATTTTAGAATTTTTTTTATGCTGATGTTAACCAGTGCCTTTGGCTTCTTTCCGTTAGTGGAGCTGTATACTTAGTGTCTGTGCCCGTTGGTCCTCAGGCACTGTGTAAAATTGAGTATACAGGGGTGTGTGAGTGCTCTGCCTATGTTCCCGGTGGGCCAGTGGTGATGGGTAACGCTGTGATATGGGTTTCATAATCGATATACCCCATAATTCAAATTGCTCTTTAACACAAAAAATGTGATTGATTATTTCCTCTGACTTCCATTATGTTAAGGTTATCACAGAGTGGTTGTTGTATTAATAAGGCAGAAAATTCACTGATAGTAGGTCTGTAGTTTTTAATATAGCGTAATGGTCGTATTACGGCTAACAACCTAAAGATGTTTCCTCCATTTAGAATATCCTACTTGCCTCTTGAGTTGTATTGGGTATTTCTGGGATTTGCCACAGGTGGCTATCCTTAGCTGAAGAAGAAGAGGAGCGTCCAGAGGGTTCATGCGATGTTTCATTTAGATAGTCCTGCAGTTCCCTATTATTTTTTATTTTACCTGCATTATTTGCACTATCGCTTCTTAATTCTTTGACATCAATGGGAGCAGGAACAATGTCACTTTTGCGGTATTGCTTGTTCACTGTATTGTTTTCTGATAAAGAACATGTAATCATGATGGTCGGTCTGCCGTCAATGTTATTATACTTTCATGTATTTTTGTGTTGGTATGATTTATGGAAACCATTGGTGCTGTTAAAACCGCTGCTGAATTGTTACTGATGGGTATGAACCTTTCCAAATTGTTCAATTCTGGGCGTTTTCTAGGTTATATATCTGATAGAGACATCTAGCCGCATATTCCTTAACTTAGAATATCCCCAGGCGTCAGACTGGATCCAGAAGTTTTTTGAAGCAGCACCTCTGCGCACCGGGGGACGGCGCCGCATGGCTCCGCCCTAACGTCGTCCGCGGACATGACGTCAGCGAAGCCTTATAAGTCCCTCCCGGCGCGCTTACGTCAGTTTCCTTGTTTTCCGTGTCCCGATGTGGATCCAGGAGTAAGTGGTTCCTTTGGCCTGGCCTGTTGCCCAGGCCTTCTGGACGCCATCAGGCGTCCGCGAACAGTGTGATGCCTTCAGGCTTTAAGGCATGTGAGACGTGCGTGTCATCCAGTTGGCTATATGCATAGCTGCCAAGGTTTCACATTGCCATGTGTGACATTTTCATAATTTCAGTCTTATTATGAGTGACAGTTCAAGAAGTATGAATGACACTTTCTCACAAGCTAAATAAAGCAACTAAGACAAGGGAAATATATAAATATCACCAATTAAAACCATTTGCGAAACGAGAAACTCTACTACAACTTAATTCAGACACAGGGTAGAAAGGCACAGGGAACTCACACCAAAACGTAGGGACACATAAATAGGGCATAAACGTATAGGTGAATTGGCACTGACCATTACAAACATTGGGCAGAAAGACGGAAACTGAAACCTAGAGAGATCGAAAATGGGGTAAATAGCTTAAAAACATGAATGTATTGTGATCATGTGTAATGTAACTTGTGCTCAGTGACACTCACCCCATCAATGCATTGTTGATGCCACTGCCCTCCTAATCGCACGCTTAAATTACTCTCGTGGTGGCAACACATTGCTGGCTCAGGGGTCCACATTTGGTGAGTGAGATGCCCACACAGCTGAGCTCTCTGCAAACGCCAACCACGCTGATACTTGCAGGGCTGTGCTGTGCCAGTCACTCCTCCCTGGTTGTCAGCGAGCACCGATTGATGGTGAAGGAGCATAAAGGACGGGCCCAGCCGCGACGTGCAGTGATAGCGAGGCCCAAGTGGAGAGGACTCGAGGGAATTTCACGGCTGCATTCTGACTTGGCTGCACTCTGTAATGGCAGAGCGGCCAGGCTGCTGAAGTACCTGGCACCACTCCGCCGCGGGCCCCATTGACTTTACATAGTGGTGGGCAGTAGAGGAGGAGCCTCCAGTTGCGTGCGAACGCCATGCTCTACTGCCGCACTTGGAATGGCAGATATGCTGACCTTCGTCAGGCGGCACCTGGAGTGTCTATTTGCTCGGTGGAGTGTCCCAAACTTTGTAGGGTCAGTGGTAGGTGAACGACGGTCCACGCCGTCTCCGAATAATTACACCGCTGGCCGGCTTAGTCACTCTGCACAATGCGGTACAAACGACAGCACCGGACTCCCGCCTGGGATAGCTCAAACAGGCTCACTCTATACTTTAATGTATCACACCCGCCCGATTGTTTCACTATCAGCTGTTGCGATTGGCTGCAAGCCTGACAAGTTAGTACCATGCATCATTTGGGGAACTATCATCACGTTCACAGACTCTCGTGAGCAACAGGTGTTGAGTGAAACACTGTAGCCAGCCGAGCCCAGAGCAAGCTCAGCCAGCGCCCAAACTTAGCTTACTGGCTGCAAAGCAGCGCAGATGCGCGTTCTCATGGTAAGGCTAGGAGCTTTTCTTATACTGTGGTGTTAATTACCAGCGCTCCGGCCCTTGATGAGGAGGCGCTATAAATGCGTGACAATGCATTTCAGTGCGGTGATGCGGACCACCACACTGAAATGCGTTAGTCTAACGCGTGATACTTGGCAGGCCTGTATATGCTCATACAGTCATGAAAACTGATGGCTCTGGATTTGGATCAATTGCCTAGCGATACAATGACCCGAGTATCGTCTGCATACTATACAAGGGCAAAACCATAACTTTTTATCAAGTTGGCCAAGGGAGTGATGAAAAGATTAAAAAGCGTTGGGCTCAGGGAAGATCCCTGAGGAACTCCACACGGCAAGGAAAAGGAGGGTGAAACGTAGTTTCCCAGCGCGACAAGCTGAGACCGCTCAGACAGAGAAGAGCCCAGCAGGGAGAGCGCATTATCCCTGATCTCAATGGAAGCTAGACGGACCATCAGCAGCTCACGATTAACTGTATCAAAAGCTGCTGATAAGTCTGAAAGGATCAGTGCAGCACTCCCCCAGGGATCTGGGGGAGAACCTGATTTAATCCCGCTAACAATCTTAGTAGTCCGTTCGATGGTCAAAGCAATGGATTGTATCTTATTGAGTTGGGCGGGAGTCTGAGCCAGACAGTTGTCCTGGAGCACCAAGGTGTCGAACGCCAACTTAAGATTGTGTTGGAAGGATTCAGCTAACGAGTTACAAAACTCCTGACTGGCATTACTGCATGGCAAAGCTGGTAGTTTAGACAACTTCTTTACCGTGGTAAATAGCGCTTTAGGGCATCTACTGGCCGCTCTAAGTTTCTCTGTAAAGTAGGAAGACTTTTCCTTACGAATACATTTCTTGTACATTTAAAGAGATGATTAATATTCAGTTTTAGTGGGTAAGTTGTCCTCAAGTCTCCATTTCCTCTCCAGTTTGCGGCAAAGTAGGAAGCCTTTTCCTTAAGAATACATTTCTTGTACATTTAAAGAGATGATTTATATTCAGTTTTACAGTTTTAGTGGGTAAGTTGTCCTCAAGTCTCCATTTCCTCTCCAGTTTGCGACATAGTTGTTTCTAAGCTTCAAGAGTGTCATTAAACCAGGGTTCGGAAGGTGATCACCTGGTCCATCAACAATTTTTAAAAGGGGCTAATTACGTCATAGCTGACTCCAGCCAGAGATGGTAGTTGCTGCTGATTGATCGTGATCAGTGGACATGGGTGACATTGTTTCTCAGAGAAGCATATTTAGTAATTTTGACTCCAGTTTGTTCCATGAGCGACTGACAAGAGATTCCCTGAGGACTATGGGGCGTTGCTTATGAGGGAGTAAGATTTCAAAGAGAACTGCGTTATGATCAGACCAAATCAAAAGAAGGGATCTGGTCCAACTTAGATTCGGGTTATCCGAGGAAATCCCATCTAGACAGTGTTCAGCAATATGCGTCGAGCACTTTACAAGTTAACATAACCCCACGCTGGCCATCTGTCAGTAAGTACTTCAGTGTCAGGGTCGGTGGTATTTTCCAAGAGGAAGTTAAAGTCGCCTAACAGAGAAATTGGAATACTTGGCTTTGTGAGCTAGCTAAAAGGGGTCCTAAGTTGTCAATAAATGAGGCCTTTGGCCTAGGTGGATGATAGAGTAGAATGCCATTGAAGGAGTATTGACCATCTAATTCGATTTTAAAGTCCAGAGCTTCACAATCCGCATTGTCCAGATTCACTTTGACACAAGATTTAAAGCTTGATATTGTAGGGAATGTGCCGGTTCCAAGCGACGCTTTGTTGTTGATGCATTGGTTTCTTGGGTTGCAGCACCAAACACTCGCTTCTGAGAGCCCTGGACGGAATTTGAGGACTCACAGCAGAGGAGCCCGGGTGCTGGTAGCAAGATGCAGGTGAAGTTGTTGATGTCCCTGAGACTTCAGAAAGAGAAGGCAAGCCCAGCAAGCCTTTGGAGAACCTTTAGAGATGCAGGATGTATAGAGTCAAGTTCAGTCCTTCCACTCCCAGGCAAAAAGCAGCAGGCCATCACAGCAAAGCCAGCAGCAAAGTGGCAGTCCCTCCTGGCAGCAAAGCAGCTCTTCTTCCTGGTAGAATGTCCTCAGTTCCAGAAGTGTTCTGAGTATATGGAGTCAGAGGTTCAGTACATATTTCCATTTTAGCCTTTGAAGTAGGGAGACTTCAAAGAAAGGACTTTGTAGTGTACAAGACCCTGCCCTTCCTTGCGCTGTCTCCAGACACACTATAGGGGGTTATGCAACTGTTTGTGTGGGTACAAGCACAACCCTATTCAGGTGCAAGTGTCAGCTCCCCCCCTCATGCTAGATAAGGAAGACTTATCAGCATGTTGATTGGTCATCAGCAGGTGCAGGGTACACCTCAGCTCCCTTTTTTGTGTGACTGTCTAGAGGGAATGCACAAAGCCCAGCTGTCACCCAAACCAGACATGTATTCCAGAGACAGGCAGAGACACAGAATGGTTAAAGTAAGACAATGACAACTTTCTAAAAGTGGCATTTCCAGACTTGCAGTTTAAAAAACTACTTCCTTAAAAGATGTGTTTTTAAGTCCAGAGACACCCAACTTACTATTCATATATTTTCCTAATAGGCAGTTATACTTGTAAAGTGTTACAAGACAGCTCTAATGCTAACCAGTGAGAGATATAGACCTTGCTACAATGGAAAACAAATGTAGTTGTTTTTCACTACAAATAAATGTAAAACTCAAACGTACATGTCCTTCTTTTTCAATACACTGCACCCTGCCGATGGAGCTACGTAGGGCCTACATTAGGGGTGACTTATAAGTAATAAAAGGGAAGGTTTGGGCCAGGCAAGTAGGTGAACTTGCCAGGTCGAAATGGCAGTTTAAAACTGCACACACAGGCTCTGCAGTGGCAGACCTGAGACAGGTTTGAAGGGCTACTCATGTGGGTGGTGGCACAATCAGTGCGGCAGGCCCACTAATAGCATTTTATTTACAGGCCCTGTGCACATATAGTGCACTGTATGAGGGACTTATCAATAAATCAAATATGTCAATAAATTTTAGACACCGAGCCGTGCACTTTAGCATGGGTCAGCAATAAAATAGTGCGCAGTGTCATAAAACCATCAAATACAAAGTTCAGCACTCAGTTAAAAACAGGTCAGAAGGCAAAAGGTCGGGGGAAACAATGCCAAATGATGCCAGGTCTAACAGTCGCGTTCTCCCGGTTGCAATTTTTTCACCTGTAGAGCAGTTTGGCTGGTGGCAGATCACCCGGAGCTCGGATGCTTCCTCACACTTATGGAGATGTTAGTGAGCATCCTATGGTTATGGCCTCTTGCTTTGAAAATAATTTTATCCCCAAGCCCTGTTTCCTTGTTTAGAGGCTTTCACGCAAGGGCTCATGCTTATAGAAGGGGAGACTTTAATGCTATTCTCAGTGAAAGATTGGATAGATTTATCCCCAGACATCATGCCTACACGTCCCCTTGGGCCCTCATCAAAGAAATTACATCCATGAGCTTTATGGAATCCTGGCAGCTTGAACACCCTACTTTAAGGAACTGTACCTTATTTTCTATGGTATTTGAAACCCACTTTTCAAAATAATTATTATGACAAACTGGTCAGCTTGTGACATTATCCTACAAACTAAAATCAGAATTTGTACGCTCACGGATCATGCACAATTTACTACATTTAGGTCTTCTGACAGTACTACCCCAGGCAATATGAGCAAAATTGCTTTTACAGATGTCTCCGTTAGGTAGACAATAAGCAACACTCATTAGTATTAATGCCAATAAAACGACACAAGCAAACTGTCCTTTTCCACAGTATGGGATGCTTCCAATGGAATTATAAGAGGCAACTGATCTCGCTTACAATGAACTATAAGATACTGAGAGAGAGAAAAAGCTACATCTCAAGACAACAATTAGGACTCTTAAGGAGCAACACAAAGTCTCCCAATACGCTAGGGCCCCTTACGAAGGCACGGGCGAGCTTGAACATCTTATAGGTGAAGCAGCTAAAAAAATGTTTAAAGACTAGAAATACTATGAAAAAAGGGAATTGTACACACAAAGGTATAAAAGTCACACATACGTCTGAGATCTTATAATTGTTTGCAGTATTCTACTCAATTCTATACACTAGACAAGAACTAGACCCAGCCAAACAGCATTGATACCTTCAGTCATATCACCACCCACATGTGTACTCAGAATTATTACTAGGTCTCAATGCTCTCATCACAGCAATAAAAATTGCATTACAAATTAAAGGGATGCCATGTGATAAGTGCCCGGGCTGGGATGGTTTCACCATGTTATTTTCTAAAGCTTTTCAGGCTTATCTGACCAAACCATTGGCAAAGCTATTTAATTCAATTAAAGAGGCTAAAGGGTTACAGACACGATGATGTAAACCATTATCACTGTTTTTCTAAAGCCAGGGTAGGATCCCCAGACCTATGTCATGTATTGCCAGTAGCCCTTTAGAATAAAGTCTTAGTCACCAGATTTAATGCAGTATGATGAGACTTTATAGCCCCTTTCCAGCCTGGCTTCATTAGGGGGTGACAAGCCCAAGATAGTACCCAGCTAGCGATTAACTTGATAAATTTAGCTGCAAAACAAGGCACACCAATGGTTTTTCTCTCGCTGAATGTGGAGAAGGTCTTTTGACTGAGTGGACTCAGGCTGTATCCACAAAGTCTTCTCTAAGTCCCCCCCATAGTCCCGACCATGACTTCCATCATTATGGCATCTTATGCTTACCCTAAAGCTAGGATTAAAATCAACCCTGAACCGTCAGAATCCATTGGTTGACAAGGGAAACAAGACAGGGCTGTCCCCTCCCACCGTTGATATTTGCCTTGGCTATGGACCTTCTCATTCATAAGATGTATAAATATCCCTGCATTCCATGGCGTACAGTTGAAGGGTAAAATCTATAAGATAGTGCTCTTAGCCAACTAAATCCTTTTGTGTTTTCAACTAAACCAGATGAGTCCTTAGCTGCACTGAAAGTGAAATAAGAGGCCATTTCCAAAATATCTGGTTTTAGTATTAACTATGTTAAGTTCTCATGAATTGGGTATTGCTCAATTTGCCACTGGATTCAAGCTAGCCTGGCTGATAAGGCGTGTTACACCGAAACCGGTTCCAGGATGCTTCTTTCCAGGCCAGGTAAGACCTGGCTTTGCATTTCGGGCTGGATTGTTCCCATGAGGAACAGGGTGAAGACTGATTTTCATATAGCTGGGTTTAAACTTGGGTGGCGGAGTGAGCTAAAGAACAATGATGAATTCAACCCAGATTTAATAGTGACTGGGGTGAGTGTCTGAAAAGTTTCAGCACTCTGTCCATCATCTCCCTGTGTTTGCATAGCTGACCCACTGCAGATGGCAAACTTGAAACTTCAAGCGGTAGGTTTAGAATCTGGGCATCTGGCTCCCATCTCCATGTGGTGCCCTGTATGAATGCGATCTACACCCCCTGATGGATATTATTTTCAAAGATTTATACCGAGCTGTTTTGGGTAACTAAAAATAATAGTATTAAGATGAGTCTTCTTCCACCGCTTACCTGTGCCACATATTCACGTGCTAAGTGGGGACGCGCAACGCGCTACAAAATCATCTCAGGCTACCGCTGTGGGACGTACTGAGGAGTCTCTAAAAACTGCACCTTGCCTTCATCTTAATGGGGTGGGACTTCATCCCCTAGTAGTATGCTCTCCTCCCACTAACCAGGCACTCAGTGATGCGCTACAAAAGCACCTCAGGGCTACTGCAGCGTGGGACACAATGAGGGGAGACCCTTGACAGACTGCAGCTTGCCTTCATCTTGCTGGCGTGGGATTTCATCCCCCAGCAGTCTGCTCTCCTCGCACTGACCAGGCACTCAGCTACAAATGGGCCTTGTGGCTACTGCAGCGCAGGACATGACCTGGCCAAGAGTGGGCCTGGCTGCACCCGTCCGAGCCTGGAGGAGGCTGGGCTGGGCCACCCCTCTTGGCTTGGTCATCCAAGGTCCTGCTTTTTATTCATCTTTTATCGTTGGAAAATCGGTAAGCGAAAGGCTAGTGCTATCATGAACACAGACAATAAGCACCAAGCAGCGGGATCAATAACAAACAACCTGAATACTGCTTTCAGCGCCATTAACTTGGAAGCCATTTATGTTAAAGAAAGATTATGGGCAACCAGGAGGTTTCTAGCACTCATAGCAGATACAGAGCAGGCAGACAATTCTGCTCCAGCTGCAGCTACTTCCTTGAGTTTGCATCTGGGGGAAATCCCTAGTGGACCTTTTACAGCTCAGGGCCCAGAGGTGAATAAGTCATGTGTCATTGAGGTGAACTTGGATGTTGTAGTGGCTCCATTGGGGTGCGAACCGCGCAATAGCAGCGGCCGAGGATGTCTCCAACTCTCCACCTACAAAAAGGAAGAAAGGAAATTTGCACCCTACTGGAGTAGCACACAGTCCGGCTAACAAACCTCGGGACATGACAAGAGTAGAGTCCAAGGGAGGATGCACAGATAGCGAGCCAGTAGTGCAGAGCCAAGTTCTGCCATTGGGGGAAGCAGTCATTAATGTAGCTTTCACCCCTTAGCAGTAGTAATCATGTAGAAGCGATACTTAAAAAAGCTTTTGCACTCTGTGATAGTGGCCCTACACAGTATCAGTGTGACTGTGAAGGAACTACCCTTGGCAATTAATTTAAAGCTGCCCAGCTCTTCTGCAGAGTCAATGTCTCAACCATGCGATTCTGCATCTACTTCATTGTCTACTAGACCTTACTCAGTTGCTTCCGGGGGCACCGTTGTTATCTGAGACACTCCCCCACCTTTGACACAATCCACTGCTGATGGGCCCACCTCGAACATAAGTGTGGCAGTTCCCTTTACACCTATAATCCCAGACAGGGTGATCCCTACAAATCCAGAATATCTGCAATTGCCCCCAGAGTGTGCACCATATGAGGTAGTTTAAAAAAATATACCGTGAAATTTCTCAGGCACAATGTGAGGCGCATATCCACTTAAGAAATAAGGCAGTGATTATCTTCAGCCCATGGGTTCATTAGTAGTGATACTTTCGCTAAAACCATCATAGGGGTTTGCATGGTTCAGTGGGTTGGGAACGGTCCAAAAAGGGTATCTGGTGACTGTATTGTAATCAATTTTTGTAGCCCAAAGTTGGTGGAGTTTGTCTTGCATAGGTCTTTTGGTTTACATGAGCCTTGTACTAGAGTCTGCCAGGTCCCATTGGGTTATTTCTACAAGCCAAGTCTCTTGAATGGTTCCCAGAGGCCAAATTCCATGCGCGATGCCAGCTGGCCATATACAGTTTCCACACAGAGCCATTTTCCAGCTCTTGAGGGAGTCTCTCCCCAGTATGCGTCGGAGAGTATATAGTGGTGGATGGTCTAGTTAAGTTACCCAAATCTCTAGTCACTTGGATAAGGCTGCTAGAGCAAAATGGAAGTAGAATGCTTAAGGACGGTCCTGATGTTTATTTAATTCCCCTGGATGCCCATGTGCAAGCGGTTAGTGTTACTGGTCACTCGACTCATAGGGTATGTTTTGAGGATGGTAGACATCTGTAGGATAAAGCCTTGGCATCAGTAGGTTATGCAAGATTCTTGCAAACCGGTAATCAGGTACAGGTGCATCCATGTGCAGTGGAATATAGCCTGCAAATGCGATGTGCGTATACCTTCTTGGAACATCGCAGGGATTAGTAGTAAGCTGTCTGACAGTTATTGGAATCATCTGGTGTCCAAGCAACATATTGTCTGTTTTCAGGAGACATGGTCCAGTATGAACACTCACATTAATAGCTTTAATTCTCTTTTAATTCCAGTATCGCCGTCATTGTCAGGATGTGATAGTGGTGGCCTTCTAACCTTAGTAAACACTACCCTGCAGGTTAATATTGGGAAGGTCCTTCTTACAGATTCAGCCTTTTTTAAAGTAATTCACATGTCAGTCACAGGGATACCATCTATAGACCTGATTAATTGTTTTAGTAACAACAACTTTGATAAAAATAATGTGTCTGTTATTGATTCACTGATGACTGCCTTAGAGAAGCTGCTCGTAGGGCTGACCACAGACTTTATCATTATAAGGGGAGGAGATTTTAACCATAGATTATGTATTGTCTCAACTTATAGGGTCTGTGAAGTGGGGGATGAGGAATCATGTAACTTTTCACACTTTGCATATAATTCCTGTGGCGATAGTCTGAATAAGATGTTGATTACCCATGACCTCCTCTTGGCTGTGGATTTGCCCTCCCACCCCCTAAACAAAAGACCTTCAAGCAGGTAACTTTTACAGGTAGTGGAAATGGTTCCCTGGTTGATTTTATTAAATTATTTAAACTATGGTCTGGGAAACTGCACAAGACTAAAAAAGATAAAACTCCACCACACAGTTCTTCAGTAAATAGACTTGAAATACAGTTACTTGAAGTCGATAGCTGCGTCTGGGGCTATCATGGCGTCGTGGACAAGAAATCCACACAGTTCTGGCTGACCGCGGCGTCGCGGGCCAGCTATGGTGTCGGGAAGACCCGCAAAACAGTACCTTTAGGAATGTAGAGCATTGGCGACCTCTCTATGAGCCATATAGGGTAGGCGTCGGTTCCGGAGGTCAGTGCAGGAGTCCTTCGGACCTTGAAGTCACACATGCTGCAGATCAAACTCCTTGCGGTTGAAGTTGGGAGTGCCGGCAGGCGTCGGGGCTGCAGTGAAAAGTGCAGAGGTGTAGCGTGCGGTGCCCTCAGGTCACGGTGCAGGCAGCGGCTCGGTGACCGTTGTCCAGCGGCATTAGCGAGACCAAGGCTGCTGTGCGAAGTGATGCGGTTCTCGTCACTGTGCTGGCAGGTCACAGTGCAAGCAGTGGCATGGTCTTTGCTGAAGCGCTGTCTTGGGCTGATGAACTGGAGTCGATGGCGCCGGCGTCTGTGGGCCAAGGCTGCGGTGTGGAATGAGGACGGTGCATCATGTAACTTACGAGTGGTGCCCTCAAACCACGGTGCAAGCAGCGGCGTCAATGTCGGCGTGGAGCTGCGTCATCAGGGATACCAAGGCGGCGTTGTGAAGCGAGGTAGTGTGAAGTGCGGTGCCCACAGGTCGCGGTGCAAGCAGCGGCTCGGTGGCGGCATTGAGGGACGTTGTTGGTGAGACCAAGGTTGCAGTGCAGCGTGCAGCAGTGCCCTCTGCCGTGCCTTCAGGACATGGACATGGTTGCTTTTTCTTCTGTTGCAGCACAAAACACACAGTCCCCAGTGCTGATGACAGAAGAACTTGAAGTCTTTGCTGTTCCTGAGATTTCTTGAACAGGGGCAAACTCTAACTCAAGCCCTTGGAGAAACTCAATAAAGAAGTTGCAGAAAGTTAAGTCCAGCCCTTTCACTGCTCAAGACAGAAGCACTCAGAAAAGTGGTAGTTCCCCCTCACAGCTTCTCCAGCTCTTCTTCTTGGCAGTCTTCTTGGTCCAAAAGAGTTCTAAAATTTGGGGTCTGGGTTCCAATATTTATACTCCAAAATCCTTTGTCCTCTTAGGCAGAAAGTGTCTGCACATAGTCCAAACCAGTTTGGTCCTCTCTGGGCCAACTTTCCAGCAGGAGGCGGAGTCAGCATTATCTGCAGCAGACCAGGCCCATTCAGGTGCAAGGAAACCTCCTCCAACTACTCTGAATACAGCCGAGGTCTTTTCAGCCCAGCCCTGACTTATCCAGACTCTCTGGAGCCACTGCGCATCCCCAGCCCCTGTCACTCCAAAGCCAGACAGTCAATACACATCCTATCAGAGGCAGACAGGATGGCTAAGCAAGAAAATACCTACTTTCTAAAAGTGGTATTTTCAAACAGAGAATGTAAAAATCACCTTTACTAAAAGATGCATCTTTAGATTCTGAGTTCAGGCATATTAAACTTTATTTTCCTATCTGGTCCAAATGGGAAGTTATATTTATAAAATGTTATAAATTAACTCCCATGCTTTTCCATGGACCAGATAGCCTTTCAATAGTGAAAAACGAAATTGGCAGTATTTCACTATCAGGACATGCCTCACACATCAGGGCATGTCCTGCCTTTAACATACACTGTACCCTGGCCACAGGGGTAGCTTTGGCCTACCTTAGGTGTGATTCACATGTAAAAAAAGGTAAGGGTGGGGCTTGGCAAGTGGGTACACTTGCCGAGTCGACAGACACTGCACTGGCGGGTCTGAGTTGCCTTTTAAGGGCTGCATGTGTGAGTGGCACAACCAGTGCTGCAAGCCCACCAGCAGCATTTGATTTACTGGCCCAGGGCACACAGGGTGCACTTTACTAGGGGCTTTCCAGTAAATCAGATATGCCAATCATGGAAACACCAATCCATAATACAAATTTCACAGAGAGCATATGCACTATATCACTGAATAGCAGTGGTAAAGTGCCCGGAATCCTAAAATCAACAACAGCAGGTCAGGAAAAAATAGGAGGAAGAAGCTAAATGTTTGGGGATAACCCTGCAAAAAGGGCCATTTCAAACATGCCATCTGATGATGCTATCACCATTTACAAAGCTAAATCTGTATCAGTAGCTTGCCATGGTGCAGGGCTATGGGGGTATTATGTTTTCACCTCCAGGTTATTGAGAAAAAGGGTTTACGAAGATTTCTGTCACTTTCTAGAAGTACTCCACTAATAGTGCACAATGAGCTAGGGCTTTGATATTTGGAAGGCACTGTAAGGATAGCCCTGTGTTTGTTTTGGCTGTCGGTTTGGTCCAGGCCAGAGGCCGTTTTGGGTCAAACGATCATTGCCGTCTGAATAAAATAGGGACGGGACAAGAAATTCAGATGGCTCACTCATGTAACGGAAGATCTACAGGCAATAGGTGGGCCAATCTTAAACAACCCTCAGACCATTGAGCAGTCAATCAAGGCTATAATAAAACATGAATTATTCAACTTTTATGGCACCAAGAGAACAAGGGGGGAATCAAACAAAAAGCCAGTTGAGGTACATCTTTTATTGTGCACTACCCCTGACATGGAACCCTACTTGACCAAAGTACCACGCTGTCAGAGATTCTACCTTGTTCGATTCAGACTCAGTATAATCCATTATTTTTTATTCTACCCTCAAAAGGTGTTTAATAGTCAAGATTTAATACCCTTTCCATGTGATTCAATTTCATCTCAGTCCCAATTGCATGTGTTATCTTTTTGTGATCTTTATAAGGAGCCGAGGCTACGGATTTCAAGGCCTCTTTTGCAGAACCTCAACATTAGAGAGTGTAAAGCAGCCTTATTTTATTTACAGCTGCTCCAGATTAAGGTAGATTGTCTTACTAGCTATAGATTTATCGCCTCAGTAGTGCCAGAATTAACCAGAATTGCATTTGAAAGGGGGAACACTCTCTTGTTAATGACCCATAGCACTGACTGCATGCACTTTAAACCCATTTCTGTGGTGTTTTAATTGAAGTGTATGAAGTCTCAGTTTAAGACTTGTTTTTTTATTTTTTAGAATTGTTAGGTTTTTTTTATTGTATGAAATTGTTTATGATGTTTTTATCTCTTCTTTTTAATGGCTACATATCCGAAAGAAACGCGTTAGTTATAGATTCCTTACCTTAGAATTACCCCCAGGCGTCAGACTGGAGCCGGAACGTTTTTTCATCAGCAGTACCTCTGCGCGTCGAAAGGTGGCATCAGTCGGCTCTGCATCCGTCTTTGGGATCGTGGTCGCCTGGATGACGTCACCTCAGCTACTTAGACTCCCCCTCGCGCGCTGACGTCAGATCTTTTTTTTTCTGCGCCAGCCAGCGCAGATTTGGAGAGAGCGGTACCTCCAGTCCCTTTTTGACGGAACATTTTGAGGGACTTTTGTCAACGTCTTTTTTTGAGTCTACGACTCCTGGTGCACGAGGGATGCCCGGCTTCAAGGCATTTGGTTACAGAAGCTGCTTGAGCGCCGGCAGTCGGCTCCGTGCCGTTCGAGGTCCTAGTCGCATGGGAGGTTGAAGGACCGGTCATGGAGCCATCACCACTCATCGAAGTCTTTGCACTCAGGGTCGGGTAAGTCGAAGCACAAAAAGAAGCTGAAGAAGCATTGCCGCTCTTTGACTTCTCCCTGTCGGTCGGCTGATGTGAAAAGTGATGCGGGTGGTGCCCCTCCCACAGCTCCGCGCGCAGAGCCCGAAGAGTTGACTTCGGTCTTCCCTCCTTTCCCGGGACCAGGAGCGACTTCCGCCCAGCTTCGTAAATTTTACGAGTCAATGCACGCCATCTTTGGGCGGCCAGAATCCGCCGGCATGCCTTCAGGCCCAGCGGACTCAGTTGGGGGGCCTAGGCCTTCTCCGCCATCGGCTCCGGCCCCAGCACCCGCAGGCCCCCTGTGGATCCAGGCCTAGATCCAGAACGGCGCCGGTTGACCTTATTACACCTCGGCCGGTGCCTCTTCCTCCGGCACCACAACCGACGCCAGTTGTGACCCGGCCGGCGTCAACCCCGGTCTTCATCCCGATGTGGACACGGAGCCGGACTGGCGTCGCGAGACGCCGGATCCAGCGCCGAATGGGGTTTTTGTGCCTCTGTTCACTCCTGGGGTCCCTTTTCAGCCATATTTGCAACCTGAGGAGGAGGACTGGGAGGGTTCAGGTGACCCTTTAACTGATCAGCTAGGATCTGACCAGGACTGGTGAGAGGAACTGGGGGATGCCAGTGGTCTCGACACCTCCCCTGATCTTGGCATGTTGTCTCCTCCTACCGTGGCTACGGAGTAGAGAGCATCATACGCAGTGGTGTTGCGCAGGGCGGCCGAGGCTCTCAACCTCGAGCTTCCTACGGTGGTGGTCAGGACTAACCTCCTGAGAGAGGCGCTTGAGCCGGCTGCGAGCTCTTCGGAGCCCCTGCTGCCGTTTATTGAGGCCCTTACCGATGTCCTTTTGGGCACATGGTCCAGGCCCAACACGGGGGCTCCCGTGGATAGGATGATTGCCCGGCGCCACCGCCCGGCTCCGGGCGACCTCACTTTCCTCTCCCAACACTCCACCCTGGAGAGCTTGGTGGTCCACGCCTCCACTTCCAAGAGCGCATTCCCTACCACTCCACCGGAAAGGGAATCCAAGAAGCTGGACCATCTTGGGAAGAAGATTTTCCCTTCCGCCATCTTGGGACTGCGGTCAGTAAACACTGCATGTCTATTGGGCCTTTATTTCCACTCTGTGTGTGACACGGTTGTGCAGGTGCTACCTAAGTGTCCGGAGGAGGCCGGGCAGTGTTCTCCCAGGCTGTCACCGCTGGGAGTGATGCGGCCAAGTTTACCATCCGTTGTGGGCTGGATACCGCCGACTCTATAGGCAGGACAATTTGCACGTCTGTAGCCCTTCCTCGCTATGCCTGGATGAGATTGACTGGCTTTTCGGGGTATGTCCAGAACACCCTCATGGACATGCCCTTTGATGGCCGTCGCCTTTTTGGCGACAAAGCGGACAACGCTTTAGAGCGTTTCAAGGACTCACGGGCTACGTCCAAGTCCTTGGCCTCTTTTGTAGCTACGGAAAGGATGCCTCACTACGTCCCGCCCAGAGCCACAGGTCGTAGCAAGTTTCCCAACCTTTGTGCAGCCGGGGACCTGGGAACCACATCTGTGGTTCAGGGGGCCAGTGGGCGGGCCAGTCCACCAACCCCCCTCTGCAGCAGCCTCCAAATCCTCCTAGTCTGACCTTTCAGGCCCATCAAACGCCAGTGGGTGGCAGGATCCGCCATCACCTCCCCCACTGGCGCACCATCACGTCGGACAGGTGGGTTTTGCAAATGGTACGAAGAGGCTACTACCTCCCCTTCGAGGCTACCCTTCCAGCCATGCCACCTCAATACCACCGCATGTCGGAGGATCACCTGGGCCTTCTCCAACAGAAAGTTTCGGCTCTTTTGGCCAAGGGAGCCATCAAGCGCGTTTTTGCCCCAGAAGTAGGTTGTGGTTGTTATTCCCACTACTTTCTAGCACCCAAGGAGGGCAAGGGCCTGCGTCCTATCTTGGATCTCAGGAACGTCAACCGCTTCCACCGGAGGGAGAAGTTCAGAATGTTAACGCTCGCTCAGGTCTTGTCTGCCCTCGACCCTAGAGACTGGATGGTAGCATTGGATTTGCAGGACTCTTATTTTCACATCCCCGTCCTGACGACCCACCGGCTTTACCTGCGGTTCTAGGTAGGCCACGAGCATTTTCAATTTACCGTGCTCCCCTTTGGCCTCGGTTGTTCACAAAAGTGATGGCGGTGGTTGCAGCTCACATGCGCAGATCGGGGTTTTAGTCTTCCCCTATCTTGACGACTGGTTGTTAAAGGCGTCCTCACCCCAGGCAGTCGTCTCCCACCTCCAGACTACGGCAGACCTCTTACATTCGCTGGGGTTCTCCATCAATGTGCCAAAGTCGCACCTGATTCACTCTCAGGAGCTCCTCTTCATCGAAGCGGTTCTGGACAGGACGCGGTTTCTGGTTTATTCCCCCGAACAGCGAGTCCGGGATATTCGGGCTGTGATTCTGATCTTTCAGCCTCTATCCCGAGTTTCGGTCAGGATGACTCTGAGGCTGCTGGGCCTCATTACCTCCTGCATCCTGGTGGTCGATCATCCCAGGTGGCATATGCAGGCTCTGCAGTGAGACCTGAAGTTCCAGTGGGCCCAGCATCAGGGGAATCTGTCCAATTGCGTCCAGATCTTCGAGGGCACTGCTTGACAGTTGCAGTGGTGGCTCACGAACCAGGATTGGGTCAACGGCAGATCCCTCTCCCTTCCCCAACCAGAACACACAGTGGTGACAGACGCATCCCTTCTGGGATAGGGCGGCCACATGGGTGAGGCGGTGATCAGAGGCCTCTGGTCTCCAGTGGAGTCCGGGCTCCATATCAACCTTCTTGAGTTCCAGGTGATCAGTCTTGCGCTCAAGGCATTCCTTCCCTCTGCCCGGGGAAGAGTAGTACAGGTGTTCACGGACAACACCACTGCCATGTGGTACTGCAACAAACAGGGTGTGGTGGGGTTGTGGACCCTATGTCTAGAGGCCCTCCGCCTCTGGACATGGCTGGAACATCAGGGCATAATCCTGGTGGTTCAACACCTGGCAGGTTTCCTAAACGCCAGGGCGGACGAACTCAGCCGCAGGTACATAATGGATCACGAATGGCGTCTTCACACGGAGTTGGTGCAAGTTCTCTATGGACAGTGGAGAGAGCCTTGGTTAAATCTATGTGCCACCAAAGAGAACACGCAATGTCAGCAATTCTGCGCGTTGGAATTTCCAAGGCGGCACTCGCCAGGCGAAGCTTTTCGTCGCGAGTGGAGTTGCGGTCTGTTATATGCCTTTCTGCCTATACCACTTCTGCCCAGAGTGCTGAAGAAGATCAGGCGCGACCGGGCCCAAGTCATCCTTGGGGCTCCGGATTGGGCACGACGAGTCTGGTATCCCGAGCTGCTCAACATGGCCATCGATCCTCCGACCCGTCTTCCTCTTCGGGAGGATCTTCTGTCTTCTTTTTCAGTTAAAGCATACATACGGCTGCACGGCAAATGAGCTCCAGGCTCTAATTCTATTCTACAATCAAACGGTCGATGTGGCTGTAACTTCTCCGCCTCAATTTCGTTGAAGACTTCCTCGAATTCCATGTATTCTGGTGGAATTTCACTCGTGTGAATCACACACACTGAAATTTCTTGTTCACTCAAAAGAGTTGCAGGTCAAGATTCTTTAATTTCTTCTTGACGATTGAAACAATTTTCTTAACAGAAGTCTGAATTCATTTGTACTGTTCTTGCTCCCCAATCAATACTTGGATTATGCTCCGTTAACCACGGCAAACCCAGTATAATCTGAAATTGAGGAGCATCAATCAAATTGAACTGGATTGTCTCTTGATGTCCTTCTTGAAATGTTAATTCAACTAGTTCTGTATGACTAGTGATGGGTCCGGAGGAAAGGTTCATTCCATCCACCGCTCTTACCGGCTCGCTTTTTGACTTCAAAGTTGCCTTTAACCCTATGCTGGCTGCATATTTGATGTCGCAGAAGTTTCCTGTGGCACCGGAATCAATCATGACTGATACCTCGGTAAGGGTAATACTTCTAAACCTTAATTCCATCGAAATCCCTAGATGTGGCGAAGATGATTGTAAGGTGTTAGCTATATGATGTTCTTCCGGAGTTGACTTTCCTTCTGCATCCACCAGTCCAACTCCTCCTACTGGTGGTGCTTGAAGTTTTCCTTCTCCTTAGAAAACATTTTAGGTTTCTTTGGGCATATTCTCACAAATGCCCACTACCTCCACAATACATGCACAAGTTATTTTGTCGCCTCTTTTCTTTTTCTTCTTTGGATAGAGGTCCCCGTACAACTCCGATCTGCATGGGTTCAGTTCCAGATTGACTGTCCAAAATTCTCGATGTGTCATTCTTACTTCTGTCGAATCTTGGAGTATTAAATCTAAAATACTTCCTTTTTTCTCCTCTTCTCTCACTTTGACGAAAGTCAATATCCAGAACTAAATCGATTAAGGCTGACACATCGGTAGGTCTATTCGGAATTTGGGCTAGAACGTCTTTCAGTTCATCTTTTAGTCCACGATTAAAAACCGCAGCCCTCTTGCACTCAGGCCAGTCCGTCTCGACCACCAATTTATTGAACTGGGCCAAGTAGGCCACGAGATCCTTGTTACCCTGCTTTAATTCCAAGAGTTCGTTGTCTGTGGCTTGTGAAATCTTTCGGCGATCAAATATCCTCAAAAATTATTTTTTTAAATCTTCAAAATAATAAAGAAGAGCATCATCCCGAGTCACCAAGGGCATAGACCAACTGGCAGCATCACCACTGAGGTATGACAAAATAAAGGCCACGCGGGACTGTGCATCGGGAGAAATCGAAGGACGACACATGAAATGTAAGGAGCATTGTGTTACAAAAGATTTGGGCCTTTTGAGGGTCTCCACTAAATCTTTCTGGAGGAGCTAAAGGAGTTACTGGGAATAAGGAATGTACTACATGTGTTGTTACTCTAGAGGTGGAACCTAAGGGGTCTCCTTCTTGATCTGGAAATCTTAAACTGGATGCTGAATTTAAATAAGTTATCTTAGCTGCCAATTCTACTGTTTCTCTTCTTGTATCCAATACTTCTTGTCTCAAGCCTCTGTTTTGTATTAAATGCAGAGCCTCACCTAAGTTTTGCAATTCAAGACCTTCAGCCATTCTGTTCGGGCGCAAGTCTACACGTGGGCACTTCACTCTGTCAGAGCCACTTCTACTGATCTTGCGCTGGAACAGAGATGCATTTTCCTGATACCACCCCTGGGAACCATAAACGCACTACTGTTGAATAAATGCGCTAAATGTTTCCACAAGAAGGGGGGTAGGGGGATTGGATAAAATAGTAAAGAGAGAAGAGACTGCCAATGGTTATCTGCTTCCGCTCCAATCTTCATTCAGCTATTCTTGCTTCTGTTTGGGGCATTCTGGAGGCTAAACAACGATGACACTCATTATTTCTAATTCTCACTAAAACCCTCTCAGACCTCCAACTAATACTCTAGCTTATGTTTTACGTACCCGTGCAACCTTTAGTTTGTGCCTCTCTTCTTTATCATTTGTCTGTGAATATATCTAATTCTGTCTTTTCTTTTTTCTGTCAATAAAAATATTAACATTACATTTATTAAGACTTATTCCATACCTCTCACTCGCTATTATCTTATAGCGCATGTTTACATACCCATCTATGTCTTTCTCTGTCGTTAAAGTGTATTTTCAATTATATTTCATTTCTCTTCAGGATACTGATCTTGGTGGAACTATCTTCTGTGACCTTTTCTATTCAATAACTATTTATACATTTACTCTAACTTTTTAAAACGTAATAACTTAGCTCATTGTGATGACTTGTGACTGCTCGTCGGTTCGTCTCTCAGTCTGGTCCTTCCTCTAGATTCTCTTCGTATCTTCGTTATCGTTGCCGTGTATAGAGACGGCTATGCAGACTTTTGTAACCGCGCAGAGTCTTTAGACGCCCAGTTCAGTATTAACTGCGCATGAGCTCAAAAGAGATGCTGCCTCTGAGGGAAAAAATAACTGTACTGAAACGTGTACAGAACACGGAAGTGTATGCCGCCGAAAGGTGGTCTGCAAACTCCAAAAACGCAGGTTAGAAGGTATTATGTTGGAAGGAATAACCCTGACTAAACTAACTCGGGACACCAAGGAAACTCAACCGAACGGTTCTCGAATTCAGGTGAAGTGCGCCAACATTCTAAGTTGAGCGCTAAACATAGAATTCTGAGACTGGCTGAAAGACTAGAATGTCACTTCTACCGGAGCGGTGGCCATCTTGGAGTTCTTAGTTTTCCAGGCCTCGCTCCAGGTCAGAGCTCTCTTGATTTGTTTGGTTCTCAGAGATCTTTTGGCACTTATAACGCAAAGAGTAGGTTCATAGTTTTTAATAGTCCTGACAATATGTGTGCTCTACAATGGGACTTGAAGTTCCAATAGGTGCAGCATCAGGGCAATCTCTCTGACAGGGTCTAGATCTTGGAAGGAACTGCAGTGGTGTCTGACAAACCGCGATTGGGTGAGCAGCAGACCTCTCTCCCTTCCTCAGCCAGAGGTGACTGTAGTGACTTGATGAGCCACTCCTGGGCAAAGGCGGCTATCTGAGGGAGGCAGAGATCAGAGGACTCTAGTCTCTGGTGGAGTCCTTTCTCCACAAATATTTATTGGAGCTTTGGGTGATTCTCTTGGCATTGAAGACCTGTCTACCCTCCATCAAGGGAAGGCTAGTGCAGGTGTTCATGGACACCACCGCCGTCTAGTACTGCAACAAGCAGGGCTAGGTGTTGTGGTGGACCCTTTGCCAGGACGCTGTGCATCTCTGTGCATGGCTGGAACACCGGGGCATCTCCCTGGTGGTGTAATACCTGGCAAGCTCTCTGATTTCTAGGGCAGATGAACTCACCTGTAGATGCCCATCAGATCACAAACGGCGTCTCCATCCAGAGGTGGTACAAGGTCTCTTTCAAGAGTGGGGAGAGCCTTGGTTAGATATGTTGGCCACCACAGAAAACACACAAAGTCAGCATTTCTGTGAACTGGAGTTTCCAAGGCGGCTCTTTCTCGGAGATGCTTTCGTCTCTGGTGGAGCTCTGGTCTCCTGTATGCCTTTCTGCCAATACCACTCCTACCAGGAGGTCTCAAGATCATCAGGAAGGACGGTGCCCAAGTCATTTATGTGTCTCTGGGTTGGGCACTGAGAGTCTGGGTCCCGAGCTGTTGAGCACGAGCATCCGTCCTCCTGTCAAGCTGCCTCATTGGGAGGATCTTCTGTCGCAGCAACAGTGGAGCTCCCTACTCCCAAAACTGCACATCCTCCACCTTCATGTGTGGAGATTGAGCGGCGACAGCTGGCAGCCTTCAACCTTCCTCCCGAAGTCTGTAATGCTATTCTGGCAATCAGGCTTCCCTCCACCAAGACAAAATATATCTGCTGCTGGGACAGATTTGTTGCATGGTGTGTATCCGGAGTCATTGATCCTCTCGCTGCTCCTCTATCTCAAGTCTTATTATTAATCCTTTCTTTGGTCCAGCAGGTCTCTGCTCTGGGCACATAAGGGCTGATTTTCAGCCATCTCTGCATTTTTGCTTCTGCTGGAGCAACCTTCCTTATTCAAGTCACCTGTTGTGTCAAGATTTCTCAAAGGTTTGCAACACATTTCTGCCCAAAAAATTAATCATGTTCCTGTGGGATTTAAACCTGCTCCTCACTTTTTTCATGTACTAGCCTTTTGAGCCATTTTACAACTGCTGTTTTAGGTTATTGACCATCAAGACCGCGTTTCTAATAGCCATTGCATCGGCCAGGAGGGTCAGCAAGAGGGTCAACAAGTTAAAGTCTCTCTCTTTGCATCCTCCGTACATGACCTTCTATCCTGACAATCTGGTTCTCCGTACATGTGCCTCCTTTCTTCCAAAAGTGGTCACTCCTTGTCACTTAGGCCAAAGAATCACCCTGCCTACCTTTTTTGCCCCAACTCTTCCTTCTAAGGAAGAGGGGAGGCTCAACGGTCGGGACTCAAGCAGAGCGTTGTTGTTCTACCTTGACCTCACAAAACTGTTCTGGGTGGAAGGTCAACTCTTCATAGGGTATGTCGGGGACAAGAAAGGGAAGGCTGTGCAGAAACTAACCATCTCCTGATGGATAGTGCTCTGCCTAAAGATCTGCTATGCATTGGCCAAGAAGCACTGAGGACTTGTGCGCTCACTCTTCCAGAAACAAAACTGCAACCAATGCATTAGCCTTTGGAGTTCCGGTCCTGGACATCTACCAGGCTGCAACATGAGCCTGCTTACACACTTTTACTAAGTACTACTGCCTGGACAATCTGATAGAGACATCTATCCGCAGATTCCTGAACTTAAAATATCCGCCAGACGCCAGTCGGGATCTGGAGATTTTTTTCAGCAATACCTCTGCGCGCTGGGGGACAGCGTTGCATGGCTCTGCCCTGACGTAGTCCATGGATATGATGTCAGTGGAGCCATATAAGTCCCTCCCGGCGCGCTGATGTCAGTTTTCTTCTTTTCCGTGCTACGACGCGTATCCAGGAGGAGAGTTAAGCACACAGGGGTAACCCTATAACCCAAGGAACCTGGGCTTCATCAATATATAAGAACAATGGTTCCGTAGGGAGAAAAAATTATTTACAATTGGAATAGATCAATTAAACAAAACACACAGCAAACGATGATCTAGCAAACAATTAATCCTAAACAATGAATAATAATTCAAAAAACGTAATAATTTATTTTTTGTATTTCAAGTGAATTTCAAATCATTCATCAACTCCTTTGGGTATGTACAAAAAATCAAAAAGGCTGTATATACAATAATATTTACAAGAAAGCGACGCAGTGACAAAGTGAATAAGGTGACTCAGTGTGATAGTGAAAATGTGAATTTTTACAATATATGTATGTGATTATCAATAAAATACACAGAAAGTTTTGCAAAGATTTTTTGCAAAAAAAGTCCTCAGCTGAATTCTGGATAGATAGTAACCCTTGTAAGGCACCGGTCCTAATTTTTCGTGTATACAAGGAGTTCCAATTAGTACGGGACTGTGGAACCTGAGGAGCGGTTCCTCTGGCCTTTTTAGTTTTAGGCCTAACTGATGCCTTTTCATGTCCGTAAACAGTGTGCCAATGCCTTTGGGCTTCAAATCATGTGAGACCTGTATGCTGCAGTTGTCAGCGACAGATCCACACGCGATCTGCATGTGGTGCTTGGGTGAGCACCACGACTCCATAGAGTGCGACGCCTGTCGGAAGCTGAAGCTTAAGTACCTGCGGGAACGTCGGATGAAATTGTTTTTCCCCCGGATGTCCCGTTCGGAGTCCAAGCGTCGCCGGTCTCCGTCTCGAGCTAGGGATCCGGTCAGGAGCAGGTCTCGGAGTCGTTCCTAATGACGTTGCTCGCCTTCCTCAGGTAAGCATAAGAAAAAGTCACGACGGCCGTCGGACTCACGTAGTCACCTCTCAGGAGGCGGAGTTCTTCAGAGTATAGTTGGGGTTACTCCACGACAAGCTCGTCCCGGCGTGTTTACCTCCTCATTGTTTGCCTTGGCTGTTTTTCCAGCGTTCGCTGTGTCTCCGCCCTCTGTTGCCTATGTCAGCTGTCTCAGCCGTGAGCCGGTGGCTCATGTGGGAATGGTTTTCTGTTCCACTTACGGAACAGTTTCTATCTGTATTCCGTTCTGGCACAGTATGTGGGTACACACTGGGTACGTTCACAGGCACTGCATACCTGCTGGTCCATCTTGCGCCAAAGCATTCGCTGCATTCGACTCTTTGTGGTATTGTTTGCTCTTCAATCTCTGGTGGTGGGAAGCCCTTCTCTCCTTGGATTTCCCTCTGCTTTTGCCAAGCAGGGACTCAAGTTTCTGCTCTTCAGCCCTCTACAGATGTTCTCTTGGACGTCTCTCTGGTTCGAGATGCTCATGGTGAATTATACAATATCTGTATATGTCTATATATACATGTTTCTGAATGTATATGTATGTACCTTACTCTGCTTGGCATATGTTATGTCCTACTGAAGTTCACATCGGTTCCGTAGGTGCCTATTGTGCAAGCGGGCTTGCCTTTCGAGTTTCCCTTGTTTAAAAAAATATATATATATATATATATGTATATATTTGGTTGTGTTTCTGTTGATATATATGTATATGAGCATATCTATGCTTGTAGGTATGTATGTTCGTATGTGTAGGTATACATATCATATAAGTATCCTACCTACGAGAGAGTACATTACAGGGTTTTTACCTGTTGCAGTCTCTGGGGTTCCTTGCCCCAGATTCATTCTTTCTCTCTCTCTCTCTCTCTCTCTCTCTCTCTCTCTCTCTCTCTCTCTCTCTCTCTCTCTCTCTCTCTCTCTCTCTCTTTCTTTCTCTCTCTCTCTCTCTCTCTCTCTCTCTCTCTCTCTCTCTCTCTCTCTCTCTCTCTCTCTCTCTCTCTCTCTCTCTCTCTCTCTCTCTCTCTCTCTCTCTCTCTCTCTCTCTCTCTCTCTCTCTCTCTCTCTCTCTCGCACTCTGTTTATGTCTGGCTTCTGCCGGTATCCTTTGACAAGTGTACCTTGGTGTATGACTACCTGGTAATACGTTCGGTGTCTTTCTGCTGCCGGTTGTGTGTTGTCGCTGCTCCATTTCATGGGCTATGCAGGTGTGCGGTGTGGCTTCCATGGTCCATACTGTCTGCATAGGTGTATCTCTATTGTTCACATCCATGTATCTCCTTATAGTTGTGGTTTTGTATACCTCTACATGAATGATCTCTGTCTCTACACTTGTCACTCTTGGCTTCCACTGTTGTGCATGCTCATTTGGTACGCTCTGACTCTGTCAGACACATTTGTCCTTCCCCTGGGACTTTTACTTTTTGCAGGTCCATGGGATTCTGTGCACAGCTCTGTTTCTAATACTTCTTTCAAACGCTATGGCTTTCTTCCACTATGCACTGGCTTTTCTGGTTTCTGTGATTTCCCTTCGTACCTTACTGGACGGTGAAAGTCTTTTGCTGCCCTGTGATGGACTGTGGTGCCATTGCCTTTCCTTGTTCATGCCCCTTTTCTGAGTTTTAGGGGTCTAGTCTCAGCAATGCTTGCACTTGCTGTCTCCACCTGTTTAGTCAATCTTTATTGATGGATTAGTTCCCATGGGAACTTTGTGTGGTTCAGTCGCAGACCCTCCTCCTAGCTGCAGATTCCTTAATGCCCACCCATCCTCCCCGCTCTGCGAGGACCTTTTCAGGATGGGGTATTACCCATTGGTCTTTATACCAGTGGTTTCTGTCTTCTTGAGTGTTCGTCTACTTCACATCCTTCCCAAATCAGGATGTCTTGTTCTGTTTTACTTGTTGCTCCACCACCCATTTTCTCTTTGGGTGGTGGGCCTTTTTATCCATCCATGCTCTTGGCACCTGGTTCGTCCAGTATGGAGATTGGTCATGCTCTTTTTCCCTCCCTCCCTCCAGTTACTTTTCTCTATTGATTCGGGATCTATTTGACTATGCTACAAGTCAAGTGATCATGTCTCTCTGTAGTTTGTATGGTTGCATATTATCTGCTGTCCCCGAAAATGTTGTCAATTGCCATGACAGTCATGTTGTTAAAGTCTTCTTGTCCATTACCATGACATTCATGTGGATGCAGACTGCTTGTCGGTTGCAATTGCATCCATTTCCATTGCTGTTTTGCTTCATGGGAGGTGTGGTTCTTCGCTTGTGCGAAGACTGTTTCTAAGGGCAGGTACTCTGCTCTCTCCCCTTAGTCCCTTCCAGTATGAAGTGTTTTTCTTTGACATGCATCATGATGTTTTCTCATCACTTCATTCTTATTGTCAGGGTTGCTGCAACAATTTTTTATCTTTTTTGGCACACTGTTCTCACACTCTCAAAATTTTAGTAGTGGCTCCGCGTTCTGGCACGGAAAAGTTTCACAGTAGAAAACTACCGGGAGCTACTTCTATGGCTCCACTGACGTGATAACCATGGACGACGTCAGGGCAGAGCCATGCGACGCAATCCCCTGGCACGCAGAGGTACTGCTGAAAAAATCTCCGGACTCAGACTGGCAGCTGGGGGATATTCTAAGTTAAGGAATCTGCGGCTTGGATGTGTCTCTACCAGATACATCGTTACCAAAGGAAAGTAACTCGTTCGTCAGGTCTGTTGGGATGGGTATTTTGCCTGTGCGGTCCTGCAGGACATTCTGGTTAGAATTGGATTTGCGACCCGCCTCAGGGAAGACATTGCCTGGGTATTAATTCTAACATCAGGAATCTGCGGCTAGAAGTCTCTGTCAGATGAGTAAGCTCCTTACCTTTGGTAAGGCTTTATGTGGTAGAAACTATCTAGCCGCAGATTCCTTGTTGACCATCCCATCCTTCCTGCTCTGCAACCTGATTAAAGGATGAGGATTTTTCCCTTTGAAAGGGCCATAAAATTCATACTAGTGGCTAGTTTTCATTGTGGCTGCACACTCCTGATGTGGAAAGTTGCAAAGATGAACTGACGTCAGAGCGCAGAGGTGACGCCTATAAAGCTACCACGTATGTCGGTTCCAACGCAGATGACCACGCTGCTGTGGAGCCGGACAATGACACCTACCAGAACAATATCATACATTCACCCCAGTACAGAGATCTGGGCCTAAATCCATCATTTTTTTGCTCACCATGCCATTCCAGTTTGAACCCAGCCATAGGCAAATCAGTCTTGCCCCTGTGCCTCATGGTGACAGTCCAGCCCGAACTGCCAAGCCAGGTCCTCCCTGGACTGGAACCAAGCATCCTAGGACCAGTTTCGGGGTTTCACCCCTCTTCAGCCAGAATAGCTTGATTCCAGTGGCATGGAGAGCACGGGACTCAGGTCTGACCATACCCGTCCCACTCGAGGTGACAAATGCAAAAACAACAGTTGATGGACAGAATGCAGAACAATGTCATACTTTGGTCACCCTAAGTTGTCAGGGTATGCCCAGACGTGGGTCCCTTGCTCACTTTGCCACTGGATTCAAGATAGCCTGGCTGATGAGGGTTATGAACCCGAAACCGGTCCCAGGATGCTTGTTTCCGGTCCAGGGAAGACATGTCTTGGCAGTTCGGGCTGGACTGTTCCCATGAGGCACAGGGCAGACTGATTTGCATATGGCCATGTCGGAACTGGGTTGGCGGAGTGAGCTAAAGAATGATGATGGATTAAACCCAGATCAGTTGACTGGGGGTGAGTGTTTGCATTGTTCAACACTCCGTCCATCATCCCCTTTGGTTTTGCTTTGTTCGCCCTAAGTTGGCAGGGTATGCCCAGACGTGGGTCCTTTGCTCACTTTGCCACTGGATTCAAGATAGCCTGGCTGATGAGGGTTATGAACACGAAACCAGCCCCAGGATGCTTGTTTCCGGTCCAGGGAAGACATGGCTTGGCAGTTCGGGCTGGACTGTTCCCATGAGGCACAGGGTCAGACTGATTTGCATATGGCCATGTCTGAACTGGGGTGGCGGAGTGAGCTAAAGAATGATGATGGATTAAACCCAGATCAGTTGACTGGGGGTGAGTGCTTGCACTGTTCAACACTCCATCCATCATTCCCTTTGGTTTAGATAGAGTCTCTACCAGATAAAGTGTTACCAAACTTGTTCTTTTGAGATTCAGTCTGGTCTTTTTTTTTACAGTGAGTGGACTAAAACATTTAAGAGTTTATATAGAGGATGGTGTCATGCTGAAAACTGTTGTATTTTCTTTTTGGTGCTCATCTGTAGGATGCACTGATTCCATATGAAATGCTGATTGCTTGCATTTGCTTTTTGTACTCACTTTAAAAAAACAGTGTTGATGTGGTACCAAAAGTGCAAAGTTCAAATGCTAAAAACATGTCTGTGCATTATTGTTAATTTTAAGTGCTAATCATAAATGTTGTGCAATAATGCAGAAAACATCCAGCACAAATGTTTTTTGCACTAGGAAGTTTTGCCCTATAAATGTGGTCATTGTAATTTAAAACCGTTTGAAAAAGCAGTTAGTCTGTCTGATCAATCACAGTTTGTCCTTTATTTCCCCAATAGCTGGTTTGATTTTCAAACAAATTGCTGAGGTACAGGACCTTGAAAAATGTATTTTATGGGTTTTTATTTTCGATTCATCTTAGAACTGTTGAGTAAGCATATGATGGTCCGTGTATTTTTTGTAAGTGTTCTTTATTATTCTTTTGTGTGCTTTCTTACCCAGGTTCCCAGGAACCTTGACCTGCCAAATTCAGTTCAGGTGCAAAAGGAGGAGCAGAAAAAGATTGATGATGCAGGAACTCTCAATCCAGAAGAGACAGAGGAAAAAGAGAAACTTCTTACACAAGTAAAATGAAAATAAACCGTGCAATCATGCATTCATAATTTTATTTTGTTTTTATGGACTGCAACTATATTTCCTTCAATGTGACATAACATCTATATTTATAAAATGATAGTTAACGCTGAGAGGGGTATAAATGCTGCATAATAGATGTTTATTTTTAGCCACCTTATGGGCCTCAAAAATAGATGAAAGGCTAAATTGAGCCGTTTGGATTGAAACTATTACCATATTGTCATACACTGACTCCTATGGTGGATGTATTAGTTCACTGAGCCACTAGACCTCATATTGTATTCATGTGTGGCATCTGTTCATTGAGTGCAAGCCTAACACCTCTCATAAAGACTTCTCAATGCAGATTGCTCACCTTGTGAATTTTCCCTAGGCTGGATCTGAAAACTTCAAAGCAATTTCCTTGCGCATCGACAGGTGAGACATGCAGCTCCCCGTTGGGTCCACCAGTTCTGGATGTAACGTCAGAGCCATTGGAAGACCGCAACCTCTACGTGCTGATGTCAGTTCCTTTCTTTCCATGCTCTCCGATGCGGATCTAGAGCTTGCAGTCCTGGCTCTTAACAGAACTTTCCTGCAGAAATACTTGTTTCTGCCACCAATCTGTTTTCAGTGTGCAGCACAGCATTCAAAACATGTTTTGAATGTCAACGACAAATGCCAGTGAGAGACAGACACATTCTGCCTGTGGTGCCTCTGCACCAGGTACATCACAAAGTATTGTTTGTGCTGCGCAAAAATGATTGAAAAGGTAATGCTTAACTGTGCTGACAAACTCGCTGTTGCCGAGCCCTGCAGGAAATCATAACCCAGTCAAGGGCATAGTTGTGCTCCCTCTCCAGCAGCTGAGCCCAAGATCGCGGACGAGACCCTCCAAGATGACGTCGGACCGGGATCCGATCTTTCTGTCAGATTTGGAAGCTCAATCCCCAGCTTGCTATTTCACATTTTTGAATGAGGATCAGCAGTTTTATGATCAGGATGCTAAAGGAGAGATGTTTTATGATGAGGCAAATGTGTAAGAAGACCTGCAAGATACCTCCCCTGATATAGCCTTAAATTCTCATAACCTTAGGGCCACTGAAGAATCCGCCTTTTTTTGCTGACAGTCATTAGAAGGGCAGTTGAAGTTCTCAACCTTAACCTACCCATGCAAGTAGTAACGCTCAATGTGCTCGTAGAGGTTCTTAACCTACCAGCAGCATCCACTCAAGAACCTCTGTTTTCTTTCAATGATGCCCTGGTAGATATGCTGGTGGGCACATGAGAGAAACGAGGATCTTGCCCATCAGAGAACAGCCATGGTGCAAAATGGTACAGACCATCTCCAGGGGGCCCAGACTTCAGTGTCGGCTCCTCAGCTAGGGCAGCGGAGCGTCACCCCACTGCCTTCAAGCAGGAAAAGAAAGGAAAAAATAAAATGATATTAATGTAATGTTATTATCATTTTATTTTGCCCTCCTGCTGCGGCAGCTTGCATGAGGGGGCGGGCGGGGCTGATGAGCAGGGGACGAGTGGTACAACCCTCCTAAGTGCGCAATGACTGTTTGGTCTGCCCTCTCGGGCTGCCAAACTAGTCATGCGCACTTTCCCCGTTCTCCATGCAGGCTGCATTGCAGCCTGCTTGGAGAACATACCCACCCCTCCAGCCCCTGGCCGAGCACGTGGCACGGCGCTCAGACTAATCACAATGCTGCATTGCAGCGTTGTGATTGGTCAGGGGAGCCTGTGTGCTGGGTGCTTCCTGTTCCTGGAGTTGACAAGAGCAGAAGCAGAGACGCGGAAACCGAGAGCCTTGCTGGCCCCCATTGCCAGACTTCTTCACCCAACACCCCACTTCCTGAGAGCTTGTTGGGTCAGACATCCTCCAGCTGCCAGAAACCTAACTCTTTCCCCACAACTCCACATACATGGGAATCCAAACACATGGAGTATTTTGCGAAACACTTTTTTCCTGTGCCAGTCTTGCCCTGCATTCTGTCACACTTTGTGCCTTCTCGGACAGTATTCTCACACCTTGTGGGACAGAGTAGCAGATGTCAGACACACCCTACAATGCCTGATCCTCAATGGCCAAGGTGCTGGAAAACATATTCTGGCCTGGAGACGACTGTCGGCCTAGGTACGGAAGTTGGCACCAGAATGGTGTTTGTGCCATGCCTGGATTCTCGCCACTGACTTCTCTTTGGTATGTCTTCGTTCTATGGCTCAAAACATTTTGGGGTGCAGGCTGATTCAGCCCTAGAGAAATTTAAAGAAAGCAAAGCCACAGCCTGCTCTCTAGGGGTAACTTAGCAGCTCCTTCAACAACATCACCCCTTTCAAGGCTTCAGTAGGTGATATCTGCAGAGGCAGGAACATTATGGGCCTTAGCAACAACAGGCCCCCTGGCCCTTTCAAGTGCGAGACCGGGGAACCAGCCGTCAACATCAGGCCCACAGAGGCAACAATCTATCCAGACCACAACCCCTGCCACGCAACCGCCACTGCAAAACACACACAATCTTCTGACAGGAAGTCAGGTCACCTTTCACCTCCCCTCATGGAGAAGCATCCCATCAGACCAATTGGTGCTTCAGATCGTAGAGCTCGTAGAGCGCAACCACTTTTTACCCCTTCTGTCCTATGCACTGTACATGCCACCTGCACTGCAACACCTCTCAGAGGACCACTTGTCTATACTCTTCAAAGCAGTTCAAGCTCTTTTGGCCCAGGGAGCAATTTAGAGGATGCCAGCATCAGCATCAGAAGTCGGAATGGGCTAATATTCCAATTATTTTCAGGTGTCTAAAAAGGGCAGAGGCCTTAGCCTAGATCTCCACCCTCTGAACCCCTCTTAATCTGTAAGGACAAGTTCAAAGTGCTCACCCTGGCCCACTTTCTCTCTGCCCTGGATGCAATATACTAGATGGTGGTGCTGAATTTGCAGAATGCCTATTTTCACATCCTTGTCCTTCAATCCCATATGTGTTATATGCGGTCTCAGGTAGGCGAAGTGCACTTTCATTCATCATGCTCCCCTTTGGCCTTACTAATGTACCTTGGGTGTTCACAAAAGTGATGGTGGTGGTTGAAACCCATCTGCGGAGGTTGGGAATACAAATCTTCTCATACCTCGACTGTCTGCCGAAGGCGAGGTCACCTCAAACATTCGTACCCCACATTCAGATGATGGCCAACCTGTTAACATTGTTGTGTTTCTCCATCAATGTTCCCAATCCTTGTTTTTGATAAACAATGTTATTAGTTTTGAACAATAAAGTAAAAAGTGCATCACCATGACATATAAAGCATTCCAATGTATTTGTTGGATTTTCCCCCAACTAGGCTCTCGATTGACGAGACCCATACTGCTTCCCAAAATTTCAAATATCAACCCAGCCATTTACCCCATATACGCTCGTGTTTAGCCGGACAGCCTCTTGCCTCATACACAGACATTTCCTGGTTGGCGTACTAGTCCACTCCTCTGCACAACCTCGCAATGGAGGGAGCTGCTGAGCCCTTTCAATTTGTTGCAATGTCTCTATTGGCAATCAAAATGGCAGTCCCAAGAACAATTTATCAGTACGAGAACCATCCAATCCCTCCATCACCCCCAAGAAAAGGGCAAGAGGACTAAGAAGAACCACCCAGCCAAGTGTGTTACTTAGTTCATCTGTAATTGACGTCCAGTACTTGGAAAGAATGGCACGGGACCAGACCATGTGGTAAAAATCAGCTAGCTCTGCCTCACAACGGGGACATTTTGGGGTCAGGAGGAATCTCGCTTTGTGTAGTCGTATGGGGGTTAGGTATGCACAGTGGAGATAGTAGATTTCAAGGAGGCCTAGCCGATATTGTTAGTACCTTAGGGGCCATCAATGCATCCCTCCATTCCTCCTCCTCTAAAGGGCCAATCCAGTGTTCCCAGCAAGCCCTAAGAGTATCCAGCGCGGATGGGGTGTTGTTTCTCAGGGATCGATAGATTTGGAATATTCCCCCCCTTCACCAAGTTCCCCATAAGGAGCTTAGCTTCCAACTGACTAAATTCTGGGAATGTTGTGAGGTCGGGAATGTGGAGGGCGAGTGCATGACACATCTGGAGGTACTTGAAGAATTGAGTCGAGTGTAGGGAGTATGTTCGCTGCAGTTCCTGGAAGGAGGACAAATGTCCTCCAGGCGAGTGATGCCTATCTGGTCCCACTTCTGGAAGCCCGCTAGTGTCCCAATCTCCAGCAGCCAAGTCCCATGCCAGAGAGGCGCTTGTAGTGTGATTTTAGCATCCGATTGGGTGTGCCGCAGCTCGGACCACCACGCTAGGAGGACAGTTCAGAAGACCGCTGGTACAGTGTGAGGTATCGGGCCCCATAGAGCATAGCCTGGACATGAGAGAACCCGAGGTTCTCTAGTTCCAGTTGGTAAGCTGGATCCGACCAACCGCCATTAAACCAATCGTGAATCACCAGAAGACGGGTGGCCAGATAGTAGAGGAAGGGGTTTGTCATCCCCATTCCCCCATCATACGGGGCCCGTTGACAATGCCCAAGGGCCCGGCCGCAGTCTCGAGCCCCGCCAGAGAAAAGTCGTAGCCACCCCATCCAACCGACGGGACCAACTGCGTGGGAGATGGAGCGGGAGGTTCAGGAGTACGTACAAAAGATGGGGCAGAACCATCATTTTGAACAGGGCAATTCTACCGAGGGGATTAAGTTGAAGCGATTGCCAACGACGGAGGTCGTCTTTCGTACGTTTGAGTTGACATTGAGAGACCAGGTCAGCTCTGGTAGAAGTGCCACCCAGATTCCAAGATACTTGAATGAGAGTCTTCGGAGGGGAATAGTTGTTTGCCAGTCCACACAATCTCTCGATGCATTAAGGGTACCAGAGTGGATATTTCGGGGTTAAGGCGTAAGCCCGACTCTCTTAAAAGAATGGAGGATCTGGAGACACCTTGGTCCACAATGGGCCGGAGAGAAAGAGCAGGACATCGTCTGCATTTAGGGCAGTCCGATCTTTGAGCGAGTCCTGTCAGCGCCATCCCTGAAGTCGATCATCAGCCCGAATGAGACAAGCCAGAGGCTCTATTGCGAGAGCAAATAGGAGAGGGGAGAGTGTGCACCACTGTCTGGTCCCCCTCTTATAGGGAATGCTTCCCATAATGCTCTGCTTATGAGGACCCTGGCAGATGGGCTGGAATAGAGGACTCCGACCATTCTCCGATACTGGGAGCCGAACCCCGCTCGCTACAACACATCCCTCAAGTAGTGCCAGCCAACCGTATCCAAGGCTTTCTCAAAATCGAGTAGTAGTAAAGCTAGATACGGAGAAAGAAGGTTACTGTTGTAGGAGAGTAGGATCTGCTTCACATGCTGGTGTTTCACTGTTTTTCGACCTTAGTCTGGCTGTGGCCCTGCTAATCAGGCCCACAGCCTAGCTGCTTCCTCTCTAAAAAGGTTTGCATGCACATTAGGTACATAT
Organism: Triturus cristatus; assembly: GCF_964204655.1. Taxonomy (NCBI): domain Eukaryota; kingdom Metazoa; phylum Chordata; class Amphibia; order Caudata; family Salamandridae; genus Triturus; species Triturus cristatus. The sequence continues at coordinate 954,946,573 of NC_140588.1, read as the reverse complement.
CTAATTGGATTCTGGAGTGCCTTATAAACCCCTATTATATGGTATACTATGTACTAGGGCATAGGTACCTCAGAGGCCTACCAGGGGCTGCAGCATGTATTATGCCACCCCTGGGAAGCACTCCAAAATGGCACCACAGGTCTGCTACTGCAGCCTGGGTAAGGGTGTGCTTGCACCCCTTACTGTGGTATAGGCTACCTATATCACTACCGTATACAGACACATATAAACCTATAAGCCACTCCTATGGCAGGCCTTGACAATCCTGAAGGCAGAGTGCTTGGTTTTATGTGAGAGGGTGCCCAAGCATGAGCTGAGCCCCTCTGCAGCTTTCGGAAATCCTTCCTTGTAGCTGTTCTGTGATACAGCGATACCATATACTCGTAAGTGCATTATAACTTCGCGGTAAATGCTAACTTTGGGATTTCTGCATCAAAACATGTCGTGTTTGGTGTCAAACGCTTTGGAATATTACCCCTCCCCCACACCAGTTCTGCCGGCGGGGGTAGCATTCCACCCTTCTAGAGGGAGAGACATGTTCACACTGGTCAAACCCGGTAGGACTTTCCTGAGCCCTGGCATCACAAAATGGATGCCTCTGCCACAGACACGGGTCTGGCCTCCTGCTGCTGACTGAAACTCCGGCAGGGGAGGCCTGGACAATAGGTTTCCTGTCGAAGGGAGATGTAACCATCTCCCCAGACAGGTAGATGTGTATTGGGGCTGGGCGGGAGCACTCTCTGGTGCTTTGAAGTCCTGCACTGGGGGCACGTTTGCTGTCCCAGTACATAGCCCAGTTCAAACCGGTTGCAGGGGCTACCTGCCCCTGCTCTGGCGCAAAACTGGACAAAGGAAAGGGGTGTAACCACCTCTCTTTCCAAGCCCACCCATAGGTGGGGCCTTAGGGTTAGTCTATCCCCTAAACTTACTATAAGTATAGGAAATCAGTCCCTAGGACTTTAGATTACCCTGGACGAAACTTTGCAACATATATCCTGGACCTTCGACGTTCTATCCTGACTAGAAGACTGAAGAAATCTCCCTTGGGGTGAAGGAGTGACTCCCCTGCTTGGCAGGCATCAAAGAAGAAACTGACCGGTCTGCATCGCTGAAGCTCCCGCCGGACGCTGAAGTCTTTGCATCACCAGAGGTGGATTTCCAGACTTTCCCGAGGCTACCCTGAGTCCACAGCAAAGCTGAGGCCCATGGCTATCGTGGGTGACGTGGAACCGTGACCCCTGGACACTGTGAACTTTTGCAGCAACACTATCTTCCTGGTCCTCCTCAAAGTTGTGCTTTGGGCTCCGAGTAGCCCTAGCCTTGGGCACCTCCTGCACCGAAGATTGTTGGCCTCCACTCCACAAGTGACCCGTGGGCCAGCTTCAAGTGCGACCGCTCGAGGCTCCTTCGCGATCACTAGCCCATTGGCTAGCAGGTCCCCACAAAGGCAACTCCTTTTCTAATTGGGCTTTCCTGGTTGCTCCAGACGTGCCCTGACTTATCCTCGCTGGGTGAGGCCCTCAGACCTTGCTGGTCTGCACCGCAGTCCTTTCTCTGAATTCCAGTGACTTGCCGTTCCCAAGGTTTTTTGGGTCCATTCTGATCGCCGACACCGCAGCACTCGACAGACTTCATGGGACAGCTCGAATCCGGCTCGTGGACTTCGTCGACGCCTCCTGAACCTCGTGGCTGAAGAGTCAAGACACCCATCAACTCACCTGAAGCACCTGACATCTGTGGGCATTGGTCCATCCTGCCCTTGGTCACTGGCTAGTGAACCAGACTCTGTCCCCTCTGCTTTCAGGTTCCTTCCATCCTAGATCCAGGCTTGGATCTCTTCGGACACTACTCCTCTTCACGGCAGCAGCAGTTCTTTGCAGGCTTCCGTTGAAATCGACGACGCGACCCGACACCAAAAGACACCTATGCACCCGGCTTCCCTGGGTGAGGTAACTTGAGTACTCCGGTGCTCCCGTGGGTGCTAGCCCTAGAACTTCTTAAGTCCAAAAGGGTTTGGTCCTGACTCGATTAGAAGTGTCCCTAATCTTTAAATTTCCAACCACGACATTGCCCATAGAAGCTAACGGGACCCCATGGTTGTGTTTACACACTGCATACAGTCCCCGTGGGTCCCCTGTGTCACTACCTTAGGTGGTTCCTTGGGGTCACAGCGATTCTACAGGCTCTAGGCCTAGTGTCTATTCAAGTCATAGTTCTTATACCACTTTTTTGGTATATGGTTTGGTACGCCCCTAGGGCCCAAGCGTGTATTTGTGCTATTACTGATAATTTCTAACTTGTAAACTAAGTACTTCGAACTCCAGTCTCATAAAGAGACTAGAGGGGTGTGTTGTATCTTAAATACATATATTTTTAATATATACCTGGTGTGGTTGTCTTTTCATTTGATCATTCAAGAGATTATAGACTGGTAAAACAAGCTGCTTTATATTCCTTCAAGACTCTCTATAGCTACCACTAGGATAGCTTTCAATAAAGGTTGTCTTTAACCATTCACCATAAGGGGTTGTTTGGACTGATACAAGGTGCCCACTAGAACTAGTGGACAGCATATATCAGGCCACCTTCTCACAACTGTGAGCCAGGGCCACGTGGAGATGTCTCAAGCAGTGCCTTGTGCTACGATGTATGCAAAAGAAACAATTGATAGACGGAATGCTGAACAATGCAAACATTCACCCCCAGCCACAAGATCTGGGTTAAATCCATCATTCTTTTGCTCCCCAGACCACCCTAGTTTGGACCCAGCCATATGCAAATCAGTCTTGACCCTGTTCCTTGTGGGAACAGTCCTGCCCAAATTGCCAAGCCAGGTCTTCCCTGGACCGGAAACAAGCATCCTGGGACAGGTTTCAGGGCATCACCCTTCATCAGCCAGGCTAACTTGAATCCAGTGTTGTAGTGAACACGGGACCCATGCCTGGGCATACCCTTCCCACTTAGGGCAACATATGCAAAAGAAACAGTTGATGGACGGAATGCTGAACAATGCAAACATTCACCCCGAGTCACAAGGATCTGGGTTAAATCCATCATTCTTTTGCTCACCAGACCTCCCCAGTTTGGACCCAGCCATATGCAAATCAGTCTTGACCCTGTTCCTTGTGGGAACAGTCCAGCCCGAACTGCCAAACCAGGTCTTCCCTGGACCCGAAACAAGCATCCTGGAACCGGTTTCAGGGCATCACCCTTCATCAGCCAGGCTAGCTTGAATCCAGTGATGTAGTGAGCACGGGACCCACGTCTGGGCATACCCTTCCCACTTAGGGCGACTTATGCAAAAGAAACAATTGATGGACAGAATAGTGAACAATGCAAACATTCAGCCCCAGTCACAAGGATCTGGGTTAAATCCATCATTCTTTTGCTCACCACACCACCCCAGTTGCTACGATGTGGCATGAATCCACATTGGTCAGGGTGTATGAGAGTGTATAATACCCACTTTAACTGGGTGGCGAGAATCGTTGCATATATTTTAATCTCGGTATTGATCAACGAAATTGGGCGGTAGTTGGAACATATGGCAGGGGGCAGGTCTGCTTTGGGTATAACCACAACAGGGGCTGTGTCAATCCCAGGGCGAAAGGCGCCTTTTTTCCAGAACCTCCTCAAACAGGGCGTGGAGTTGTGGTGTCCCAAATTGCTGTATAGTACTCGGCTGGGAACCCGTCCTGACCAGGAGTCTTATGAGCAGCGAGCGACAAAATTGCGTCACTGATCTCCCCAGCTGTAATTGGCTCATCTAGGGCAGTACGTTCATGCTGAGCAAGCTGCGAGAGTGGAACACCCTGGAGGAAGAGTGAGCTGCCAGTCAACGTATGTGAGTGGTCAAATGAGTAAAGCGTAGCGTAATTGTCCGCAAAGGTGCGCGTGATGTCAGCAGGGGCACAAAATATCTGCCCTTGTGCTTCGCGAATTTCGGGGACAGTTCTGTTTGCTATGGGATCGGTGGCGAGCCAATGAAGCAATTGGCATTTTTGTCTCCCCATCCATAGACTCAAGACACCGAGGACCTCCAAATCAGTTTAGCAGACTCAAGAGAAGTGGTTTGATCTCTTCACGTAGTAAGTGGAGATGTCTTCGTACTGCCTCTCCAACCTTTGTGGCCACAGTCCTTTCTAGGCGGAGCCCCTTGGCTTCAAGTTGGGAGAGGTGACGGTGTTGGGTTTGCCGTCTGTGTTCAAGGAACCCCTTGGCCTACCCACGGATGGTGGCTTTGCCCGCTTCCACAGCATGCTGTGGAGTTGTACAGTGCCTTCATTGATGTGAAAGTAGTTTTTCAATTCTCCCTCAATCCTTTGTTTGTATTTTTGGTCCTGAAGGAACCAGGCGTTCAATCTCCATATGGGCGGTGGAGCTTCCGATCTGCAGGAGGAGTGGGGAGTGGTCTGAAACCCCTAGCACCAGCATTTGGATCTCGTTGCCCTACAGTCCAGGGCAGGCATAAAGATAAGGTCAATACAAGAGTGGGTATGGTGTGCTGCAGATGTGTGGGTGTACTGAAGTGTAACAGGGTGCCAGGGTCCCATTTTGGAGGCCCAATCTCTGAGACATTGGACACCCAGCATTCTGCTGGAGGATGGTGTGCCTGTGATGAATATAGCACTTTACTACACAATGTATTACATTGAGTGCTATTACAATGACCGGGTTGTTAGTACACAATGCTTTACAGCGCAAGTCTTTACAACAACTTCCACTAGGGGGCACGCTGGACTTAGGAATAGTATTATTTACTATTCCTACTCCAGTTTGCACAACAGTTGGGAAGGTGTTGGAATTAATTTCCAATAGCTCAGCGCCCCCTAGTGGAAGTCGTTCTAAAGACTTGTAGTGTAAATGCATCGCGTACTAACAACGAGGTCGTTGTAACGACCACGTTGTAAAGGTATTGCGGAGTATTGAGCCCGTTGTAAAGGTTGTTTCCCGCCTGTGACATCTTTGGCAGGTTCTGGGACAGCATTAAAATCTCCCCCTATTACCGTCGTACCGTGGCAGAGGGAGGATATTGTCGCAACGGCGTCTCAGAGAGTGGACTCCAGGTTCACCAGGGGGGCATATTGCGACATCAAAATTGATAGTGGTGCCTCCAAGGGTGCCTATATGGGTGACAAGTCGGCCCAGAGGGTCACTAGTTGTGTGGACTGGTATGAAAGGAAGGGAGTGTCGCAAGAGTATCACCGTTCCTCAAACCCCTCTAGAAAACCCAGAGTGCCAAACCCTGTTAAAGCCCTGACATGCTAGGAAGGGACATCGATTTGATTTCCCAACAGGGGTGTCTCTTGCAGTAGCAGGACAACTGGGTTTACCCTCTGTGCATATTTTAAAAATGCTGTTCGTTTAATTTCATCTAGGAGTCAATTAACGTTCCATGAAAGAACTCGAAGTGGTTAGACCCCATTACATGGCTGTGATATTACGATAATGTGGTGGTACGCAGGGCCAATGGCCTTGGAGGCCTAACTGTTTTGGTTGGTGAGGCCTTGGGAGCAGCTGGGCCCTTTCGGGACCACCACAAGGGTCGCCCGGGGGCGCATTGTGGATGTTGTACATGGTGTTGCAGAGAAATAGAATAACAGAAACAAACGCAGGGTGAACAGTCCCTACCAAAGATTCCAACTTACCCCCCTCCCCATACTTCCCCGATTGAAGCATCTGTTGCCCAGTAAGCTAAAAAGTTAGAGTGTGAAGAGACTAACTATTGAAGCATGGTGTGAAGACAACATGTTGGACCCCTCTACATTTAAGGAGTGGCATTCCTCCAGTTCAAGATAATATTAGGGGTAGTTCTTGGGATTAGATTTGGGGGCTGCGTGAGAGGTGGATGTCATCCTAGGTTGGTTTTGGAGAGTCAATGGAGCCATCTGCAGGCGAGGCAGGTGCCGTACCTCGGGTGGTTTTCCTTCTCCGAGACCCGGCGCGTCGCACATGGGAACCCGTAGCTGCGTCCACTCGTGCCCCCTTACAAGGATCAGCTGGGAGGCACCCAATCCTGGGCGAATTGGGCATTCCTCAGTCGGCCAGGTCCATGCTGCCTCCGGCGTATCAGAGAAGTATGATTCGTTTTGGAAGATCACCTTGAGGCGGGCCGGAAAGAGGAGTCTATAGGGCAATTTGAGGTTCTGCAGCTTTTGCTTTACAAGGACATATGATCACCTTTGGACCTGCACTTGCTTGGTGTAATCGGGATTGGGAGCTGGCTTCTTGCAGGATGGCATCACGATCCCTGAAATTTAGGATTCTTGCAGTGACTGGCCCATGTGGGGCTCCTGGTGGCGACCTGGGCGCAAGCGAACAGTGGGCCCCCGCTCCCCTACAAACCATGAGGACAGGGCATTTGGGGGCATCCATGACTTGATCCAGTCATCAACGTATATGAAGGTTCTGCCCCCTCAGGATGGCCCGCCAGGCGAAGTTTGTTCCAGCGTGATGGATTTTCTGCATCTTCGGCCAGTCGATGGAGATTGGCCATATGGGACAGCAGCTGTTTGACCTGCATATTTAGGGTTGAAACATCGTCTTTGACCTCCGAGAGGCGAGACTCCGCCTCCATGATGCGAGTAGTTGCGTTGTGGAGATCCTGGCGGATAAGGGGCCATGTCTATACGCACCTCCCCAATCTTGGTCTCCATCGAATCTTGACATGCCTTGATGGCCTGCAGGATAGTAGTCAGGTCAATCCCCGGGTGACTGGCCGCAAGAGGTGCAGGCTCGCCATGACCGGGACCATTGGCCGCACACTGCTCCATACGGGTCTGGGCCGGTGGGGGCCTTGCCCTTCTGTCCTTCCCCATGATTGTCCTGTCTATCGGGGGGGGGCAGGGGGGGGGGGTGATGGGACTCGTCCGTACGCATCCCCGTTTAAGCTCCTGGTGTAGCCTCAGTGGTCTGGTGTTGCTCGTGAGGCCTAGGCCGCCCTTTTCTCCCACTGAGGTCGTCTGTGTTGCATACAAGTAGTACCACGCACAGGGAGCGTGAGAATCCAGTAAAGGCAAGTCTAGGCCAGTGGGTGAGTGGGGGCCCGGTGATAGCCCACCCCTGGCAATGACAGGAATGTGTAGGCACTTGTATGCAGGGGACGCCGGTTAAAAATCAAGGAAGCCTCCTGTATCCACTCGGGCCCTCAACTTCGCCATGTGGCCGTCTGTTGAACAGGGGTCAATGAGTAGTGTCCCCTATCTCAGTAGGCTTCTGGTTCCGGGCGAGCTCCCCCTTACAGGCTAATTTGGGGCCTCAGCGGCCCAGGGGAGGGGAAGGGGTCCCACCAATCGCGGGCTGATGAAGGCTCTATCCCACACCGAAGCACTCCGCACCCCAGGGCTAGCAGCTTTAGGGGTATTCACTGCCGCCACTAGGATGCATGGGAGCCCTGTTGTTCAAGCCACCCACCTACACAGCCAAGCCGACAACTTGCTCATGGTGGGAGAGGGCGAGGGGCCTCTCTCGCAGGCAGATGTGCACTCCCGTCGATAGTGGGCCGATCGGCCCCCGCTCCCGCTCAGGGACCCAAGGAGGCAAGGCCCCAGCAAAGACAGGAGAGTGCCGGCGTGAGTTAAAGCTTGAATCCAGTGGCACAGTGAGCTCGGAACCTACGTCTAGGCATACCCGGCACACTGAGGGCGAGAAAGCAAAAGACACACAACTGGAATGGCATGGTGAGCAAAAAAACAATGGATTTAGGCCCAGATCTCTGTACTGGGGTGAAGGTATGACATTGTTCTGCATTCTGTCCATCAATAGTTCTTTTTGCATTTGTCACCCCGAGTGGGACGGGTATGCTCAGAGAGTCCCGTGCTCTCCATGCCACTGAAAACAAGCTATCCTGGCTGAAGAGGGGTGAAACACCGAAACCGGTCCTAGGATGCTTGTTTCCAGTCCAGGAAGGACCTGGCCTGGCAGTTCGGGCTGGACTGTTCCCATAGGGCACAGGGTTAAGACTGATTTGCATATGGCTGGGTCCAAACTGGAATGGCATGGTGAGCAAAAAACAATGGATTTAGGCCCAGATCTCTGTACTGGGGTGAATGTATGACATTGTTCTGCATTCTGTCCATCAATAGTTCTTTTTGCATTTGTCACCCCGAGTGGGACGGGTATGCTCAGACGTGAGTCCCGTGCTCTCCATGCCACTGAAAACAAGCTATCCTGGCTGAAGAGGGGTGAAACCGCGAAACCGGTCCTAGGATGCTTGTTTCCAGTCCAGGAAGGACCTGGCCTGGCCGTTCGCCTGGACTGTTCCCATAGGGCACAGGGTCAAGACTGATTTGCATATGGCTGGGTCCAAACTGGACTGGCATGGTGAGCAAAAAAACGATGGATTTAGGCCCAGATCTCTGTACTGGGGTGAATGTATGACATTGTTCTGCATTCTGTCCATCAATAGTTCTTTTTGCATTTGTCACCCCGAGTGGGACGGGTATGCTCAGACGTGAGTCCTGTGCTCTCCATGCCACTGGAATCAAGCTATCCTGGCTGAAGAGGGGTGAAACCCCGAAACCGGTCCTAGGATGCCTGTTTCCAGTCCAGGGAGGACCTAGCCTGGCAGTTCGGGCTGGACTGTTCCCACACGGCACAGGGTCAAGACTGATTTGCATATGGCTGGGTCCAAACTGGAATGGCATGGTGAGCAAAAAAACGATGGATTTAGGCCCAGATCTCTGTACTGGGATGAATCTGTGACATTGTTCTGCATTCTGTCCATCAATAGTTCTTTTTGCATTTGTCACCCCGAATGGGGCGGGTATGCTCAGACGTGAGTCCCGTGCTCTCCATGCCACTGAAATCAAGTAATCCTGGCTGAAGGGGGTGAAACCCCGAAACCGGTCCTATGATGCTTGTTTCCAGTCCAGGGAGGACCTGGCCTGGCCGTTCGGGCTGGACTGTTCCCATAGGGCTACAGGGTCAAGACTGATTTGCATATGGCTGGGTCCAAACTGGACTGGCATGGTGAGCAAAAAAACGATGGATTTAGGCCCAGATCTCTGTACTGGGGTGAATGTATGACATTGTTCTGCATTCTGTCTATCAATAGTTCTTTTTGCATTTGTCACCCCGAGTGGGACGGGTATGCTCAGATGTGAGTCCCATGCTCTCCATGCCACTGAAATCAAGCTATCCTGGCTGAAGAGGGGTGAAACCCCGAAACCAGTCCTAGGATGCTTGTTTCCAGTCCAGGGAGGACCTGGCCTGGCAGTTCGGGCGACTGTTCCCATAGGGCACAGGGTCAAGACTGATTTGCATATGGCTGGGTCCAAACTGGACTGGCATGGTGAGCAAAAAAACGATGGATTTAGGCCCAGGTCTCTGTACTGGGGTGAATGTATGACATTGTTCTTCATTCTGTCCATCAATAGTTCTTTTTGCATTTGTCACCCCGAGTGGGACGGGTATGCTCAGACGTGAGTCCCGTGCTCTCCATGCCACTGGAATCAAGCTATCCTGGCTGAAGAGGGGTGAAACCCGGAAACCGGTCCTAGGATGCCTGTTTCCAGTCCAGGGAGGATCTAGCCTGGCAGTTCGGGCTGGACTGTTCCCACAGGGCACAGGGTCAAGACTGATTTGCATATGGCTGTGTCCAAACTGGAATGGCTTGGTGAGCAAAAAAACTATGGATTTAGGCCCAGATCTCTGTACTGGGGTGAATGTATGACATTGTTCTGCATTCTGTCTATCAATAGTTCTTTTTGCATTTGTCACCCCGAGTGGGACGGGTATGCTCAGATGTGAGTCCCATGCTCTCCATGCCACTGAAATCAAGCTATCCTGGCTGAAGAGGGGTGAAACCCCGAAACCAGTCCTAGGATGCTTGTTTCCAGTCCAGGGAGGACCTGGCCTGGCAGTTCGGTCGACTGTTCCCATAGGGCACAGGGTCAAGACTGATTTGCATATGGCTGGGTCCAAACTGGAATGGCATGGTGAGCAAAAAAACTATGGATTTAGGCCCAGATCTCTGTACTGGGGTGAATGTATGACATTGTTCTGCATTCTGTCCATCAATAATTATTTTTGCATTTGTCTCCCCGAGGGGGACGGGTATGCTCAGACGTGAGTCCCGTGCTCTCCATGCCACTGGAATCAAGCTATCCTGGCTGAAGAGGGGTGAAACCCGGAAACCAGTCCTAGGATGCTTGGTTCCAGTCCAGGGAGGACCTGGCCTGGCAGTTCGGGCGACTGTTCCCATAGGGCACAGGGTCAAGACTGATTTGCATATGGCTGGGTCCAAACTGGAATGGCATGGTGAGCAAAAAAACGATGGATTTAGGCCCAGATCTCTGTACTGGGGTGAATGTATGACATTGTTCTGCATTCTGTCCATCAATAGTTCTTTTTGCATTTGTCACTCCGAGTGGGACGGGTATGCTCAGACGTGAGTCCCATGCTCTCCATGCCACTGAAAACAAGCTATCCTGGCTGAAGAGGGGTGAAACCCCGAAACCGGTCCTAGGATGCTTGTTTCCAGTCCAGGAAGGACCTGGCCTGGCCGTTCGGCTGGACTGTTCCCATAGGGCACAGGGTCAAGACGGATTTGCATATGGCTGGGTCCAAACTGGACTGGCATGGTGAGCAAAAAAACGATGGATTTAGGCCCAGGTCTCTGTACTGGGGTGAATGTATGACATTGTAATTCATTCTGTCCATCAATAGTTCTTTTTGTATTTGTCACCCCGAGTGGGACGGGTATGCTCAGACGTGAGTCCCGTGCTCTCCATGCCACTGGAATCAAGCTATCCTGGCTGAAGAGGGGTGAAACCCGGAAACCGGTCCTAGGATGCCTGTTTCCAGTCCAGGGAGGACCTAGCCTGGCAGTTCGGGCTGGACTGTTCCCACAGGGCACAGGGTCAAGACTGATTTGCATATGGCTGGGTCCAAACTGGAATGGCATGGTGAGCAAAAAAACTATGGATTTAGGCCCAGATCTCTGTACTGGGGTGAATGTATGACATTGTTCTGCATTCTGTCCATCAATAATTCTTTTTGCATTTGTCACCCCGAGTGGTACGGGTATGCTCAGACGTGAGTCCTGTGCTCTCCATGCCACTGGAATCAAGCTATCCTGGCTGAAGAGGGCTGAAACCCCGAAACCGGTCCTAGGATGCCTGTTTCCAGTCCAGGGAGGACCTAGCCTGGCAGTTCGGGCTGGACTGTTCCCGCACGGCACAGGGTCAAGACTGATTTGCATATGGCTGGGTCCAAACTGGAATGGCATAGTGAGCAAAAAAACGATGGATTTAGGCCCAGATCTCTGTACTGGGGTGAATCTGTGACATTGTTCTGCATTCTGTCCATCAATAGTTCTTTTTGCATTTGTCACCCTGTTAGACCTGGCACCTTGGCGTGAGTTTCCCTTCCACTTTTTGATGGTGTGCCTCGACTGTTTTGCTGGTGTTGTCCGCTCAGGGCACTGCGCCACGGCTAATCCGTGCCGCAGTGCAAGTGCTCCCTAAGTAAAGTGTACCTGTAATTGATGTCCATGATTGGTTTATTGGATTCACTGTCAGTCCCCAGTAAAGTGCACCAGGGGTGCCAGGGCTTGTGAATGCCAATGCTGCTGGTGGGCTTGCAGCGCCGGTTGCGCCACCCACGGAAGCGGCCTTGTAAAGTGTGTCTAGGGTCTGCCACCGCAGACCCTGTGCGCGGTCCGGGACCGTCGCGCTGACTGCGCAAGTGCCCCCCTTGCCAGTCCCTAAACCTTCCCTTACCTACATATTAGCCACCCCTCTGGTAGGCCCAAGGGCAGGGTGCATTGTAGGCATAAGGTAGGACATGCCCTAATGTGTGTGGCATGTCTTAGTAGTGAATTACAGCCCTTGTCGTTTTTCACTATTGAAGGCTACCTGCTCTCCATAGGCCAGAATGGGCTGCCGGGGTCACGCCAACGCTGTGACCCCAGTGGACTCAGAGAGCATGGTAGAGTGTCAAGTTTGGTATGCCTGAACTCAGGATAATAAAGTACTTCTTGTAGTCAAGTTTATTTTAGTATCCTGGGTTTGTAAATACTACTTTTAGAAAGTTAGTATTTACTGACCTGACCATCTCAGTCCGCCTCTGCTGTGTGTGTGTGTTCTGCCCAGCAACAGTAAGGAGCAGGGTTGGGGAATCCCCAGAGACAGGTTGGCTGCCAGGTGGTGGGTAGAGAGATTACACCTGGATGGATGGGAGGAGTACACCTTGACTCTTGAATAGACCTGTGCTCTGCCACCACAAAGCCGGCGCCACCCCCTGTGGGGCGGCTGATGTCTCTGCCCTGCTGCTGAAGGGAAAGAGCAGAGTCACCATAACAAAGTGCTCCAGAACTGGACTGAGCCAGGCCTAGGCCCCCTGGCGCTAAAGAACAAAAGAATCATGGTATAAAAGTAGGAGCCTGGCTCCTAAGAAATCAGAATCCTGTTTACCACAAAGAACCTCTGCCCGACTAGAAGGAGAAGAAGACGCCGGAGGAGCTGGCCTGCTGCTTGCCTTGCTGAGAGAGGAGAGGAAGAGACTTACTGAAAAGACTTTGCTACTTTGTGCTTGAACATTCTCCAAGGGCTTGATCTGAGCTTGCCCCCTGAACTGAACCCCAGGAACAGTGGGTTCTCTGTGCTTCTTGCTCGTCCTCCAATTCGAGCCGTGTGTGCATCCCGCCGGAAAAGAGACTGCGCCCCTCATCGCCCCTCCTAGGGCCGTGACACCCAGAAGCTCGCCTGCCTCAAACCCGTGAGAGCCCCGCTCCGTCCCGAGTCGCTCTCTGTCCCCGGGCCAGGCCGCCTGCATCCCTGTCACCGCCTGCTACTGGAGCGCGCTGAACGCGCTATCACCCCTCCTGCCGGAAGCCGTCCGACGACTGTGATCTACGCCGGGTCACCCAGCTGCACTGACTGTGCCCTGTGGCCCCGCTTCGCTATCCTCGGACATCTCCGGCCGCGCCGCCCCCGCTGTGGAGACCCTCCTGCACCGCCGTGCTAAAGGGTCGCGGGCCGCGCCTGCCTACTGGCCCACACCTGCTGATTGAGGACCCAAGAACACTTCCCAAGCTGAGAGTCGCACCGACCTGTGCCGACTCTCCACATCACGAAAGACGTTCCAGTATCGGGCTCGGGGCCCGCAACGCCTTATTTCCCCGTTCGCAGGAGTCGATCTCTGTGAGTACTGGAACTACAAGTAAAGAGACTACAAAGTATCCATTTGAAGCTACGAACAAGAACATTTGCCTGCTGTATAACCTGGTGGCCTAGCGAAAACGTTATTGGTCTTTTGATAAGTCTGTTGAGATATATATACCTTATTTCTACATAAAGAATCGTATTTTTATATATATCCAAGTCTGGTGTCCGTTTCTGGGGGGATTGATGTATTTACTGTGTGTACGATTGTAAGTGCTTAACCAACAACGCCTGAGGAATCGCCTTGGCTGCTCACGCCACGCACCTAGAGGGTGAGCAAGGGTCATTCGCGAGGGGTTATCCTGCGCCCTGACGTGGAGGAGAGGGTTCCTGCTTGACACAAGGGCAACCTTGCGCCAACCAGAGATCCCCGACTCTAACATTGTTGGCAGCGGTTGGGATTTCGGATTTGCACTTGTAATTTGCATACAGTGAATTATTAATCACCAGATAGTGAGAGCAGACCAAATAACGCAGCCACAGGTTTGTAATTGTTGAACTTTGTTGAGACATCTGCCATTACTGCAACCATGCCTGGCTCACACTCCGCTGGGAGAGCACTCTCTGTGATTTCTGGAATCGATGAGGTGGATTGGGAGAGACTGGAAGGCTACACGATGGAGCAATTGAAAGGCTACAGTGTACAATTCAGAGTCCCCCATGCTGGATGCAAGAGGAAGCCCCAGTACACCAAGGCGTTGAGAGCCTGGAAGGAGTCACGAGACCTACGGAATGCGGGGGACATCGTTCCACCCGACAACCTTGAGGAGCCCAGCAGAGTCCGGTCGCCAGAGGAGCTGGCAGACAGGGCAGCAGACAGGGCGCATGCAATGGAGATGGCAAAGTTGGCAGGACAGATGGAAATGGAAAAGCAGAAGTTGGCCCTGGAGGCACAACAACGCCAAATGGATCATGATATCAGATTGAAGGAGTTGGAGCTGAAGGCGAAAAGTTTGGACACCGCTCCTTCTGGTGGCAGCACTCCACCAGCGCAGGTAGAGTCCAAGGTGTACATCCCCAAAGATGTAGTAAAGGAGTATTTCAGAAAGGATGACATAGGGCAGTGGTTTAGGGCCTACGAGGTGGCCATGTCCTCACACCGGGTCCCTGAGAAAGACTGGGGAGCGGGGTTGTGGGGAAGGTTCCTTGCTGAAGGGCGTGACACACTGTTAGATTTACCCTTAGATCTCCAAACCTCATACCCCCATATGAAGGAAGCTTTAATGACCAGGTATGGGTTAACTCCTGAGCTATATAGACAGAGGTTCAGGGAGACCAAGAAGATCCCTGAGAGTACGTATGTGGAATATGTGACCTTTTTCTGCAGAGCGCTGGATGGTTGGGTGAAGGGTAGCAAAGTGAATGATTATCAAGGGCTGCTTGATTTAATTGCATGGGAGCACTTGTCCAGTCAATGTTTTCCTGAGCTACGCCAGCACCTGATTGATAGCAAGCTGTCCAACCCGAGGAAGCTTGCTGAGGAGGCGGACCGCTGGCTCAGCACCAGGGTCCACAAGGGTCAAGTGGGAGACTCCGCCAAAGGTGGGCAGGGTCCCCAGCAGAAGAGTGGGGGGGACAAGGGTAAACAGAAGGGGTTCCAAAAAGGCCCCCAAAGTAATTCCCAAGGGAACCAGCAGAAGGGTTCTCAGCCTCCCCCACCCCCGCAGCAGAACTGGGCCCCGACAGGTAGACCTGTTCCAAAGGGGCCCTTCAATTGTTATAAGTGTGGTGACCCGGGTCACATTGCCTCTGATCCTAAGTGTCGCCTGTTTGGTAAGACCGCACCCACTGGTGCTCCACCCCGGCAAGTAGCTAGTGTTAACTTTGGGGAGGAAGTAGCAGTCCAGGAGGGTGGGGGTCCCGGGCAGATGACCCTAGTCTCGCTAGGAGACAGTGAGATGGTCCCTGTAACCTACCTGCCCTCTAACACTAAGAAATATGGGCAGGTGGTGACCATCAATGGAAAGAAGGTTGAGGCTCTTAGAGATACAGGAGCCAGCGTGACCTCGGTGAGGCAACACCTGGTGTCTCAAGAGCAAATTGTACCCAATGCCTACTGTAGGGTTGTCAATGCTGACAACGTAGAGAGTCGTTGTCCAATGGCTCAAGTTCCCTTTGAGTGGGGGGAGGTCTCTGGTACTCTACAAGTCGCTGTGAGAACTGACATGCCTGTAGATTGTCTGCTAGGGAACGACCTGGAGAGTTCCCCTTGGGAAAAGGTGGAGAAGACCACGCATCTGAGGATGGTGGGTCTACCCGACTGGGCGTGCGTGACCACCCGGTCCATGGCAGCCAGTAGGGGTGTTGAGAGGGTCCTGGAGCCTGAGGGAGAGGTCCAGGAACCGGCCTTAGGGAGAAGGCGCAGGAGGCGCGGGAAACCGGTCCCCGAAGTTCCCACGGCCCAGGAGGAAGTAGACCCTGAGGGGGATGCTCTGGAGCCTACCGGGGAACAGATTGCCGAACTGGGAGATCTGCCTGAGCTGACCCATTGGCAGCAAGAAGGAGGTCCCTCCAGGGAGGAATTCTGCAGGGAGCAGAAAGAATGCCCTTCTCTCGTGGGTATGCGGCAACAGGCTGCAGACCAGGCCAATGGTGTTCAGGCCAAAACACACTACGTGTACTGGGAGAGTGACCTCCTGTATTCCGAGCCTAAGGCTGCTGAACCTGGGTCAGCCCGTGTGCTGGTGGTACCCCAGAAGTTCAGAACCTTCCTACTGGGGCTGGCTCATGATGTGCCTTTAGCAGGACATTTGGGGATGGACAAGACCTATGACAGGCTTGTCACCCACTTTTACTGGCCCCAAATGCACAAGAATTCCGATTCCTACTGCAGAACCTGTCAGACTTGCCAGGCAAGTGGTAAGAGCGGAGGGAAGCACAAGGCTCCTCTGCAACCTTTCCCTGTGGTCGGTACGCGATTCCAACGAGTGGGTATTGATATTGTGGGGCCTCTGGACCCCAAGACAGCCCTGGGCAACAGGTTCATCCTGGTCTTGGTGGACCATGCCACCCGGTACCCTGAAGCCATCCCTCTGAGAACAGTGACGGCCCCCGTGGTGGGACGGGCACTGATGGGAATTTTCTCCCGAGTGGGATTCCCTCTAGAGGTGGTGAGCGACAGGGGGACCAATTTCATATCCACATATATGAAATCCCTGTGGAAGGAGTGTGGGGTAACTTACAAGTTCACCACTCCTTACCATCCCCAAGGAAATGGGTTGGTTGAGAGATTCAACCGAACCCTCAAAGGCATGATCATGGGCCTGGACGGTCCAATGAGGCGTAAGTGGGACGTCCTCTTGCCATGCCTGCTCTTCGCTTACCGAGAGGTGCCACAGAAGTCTCTAGGATTCAGCCCCTTTGAGCTTCTGTATGGTCACCCGGTAAGAGGACCTCTGAGTTTGGTAAAGGAAGGCTGGGAGCAATCTCCCAGGAAACCTCCCCAGAATGTATATAGTTACATGCTGGCCTTCCGAAACCAGACTCGGCGTTTCAGGCAACTTGCTGAGGCAAATCTGGAAGCCAGCCAGGAGGAGATGAAGCGGTGGTACGACCGGAATGCCACTCTGGTAGAGCTTCAACCTGGACAAAAGGTGTGGGTCTTGGCCCCAGTGGAGCCGTGTGCACTTCAGGATAAGTGGACAGGTCCATTTGAGGTTGTGGAGCGCAAAAGTCCTATCACCTACTTGGTGGACATGCAGACTCCCAGGAACCCTTTGAGGGTCCTACATGTTAACCGCCTTAAGCCCCACTTAGAGAGGACCGAAGTGGGCATGCTGCTGGCCACTGATGACGGAATGGAAGAGGAGACCGAGCCTCTTCCTGACCTCTTAGTGGCCTCTGAGAAAGATGGGTCAGTGGATGGAGTTAACCTCTCACCCACCCTGACGCCCGAACAACAGGAAGACTGCCGCCACTTGCTGGGACAGTTTTCCGACCGATTCTCCCTGGTTCCTGGTGTCACAGATTGGTGCATCCATGATGTGGACACAGGAGACAGCTTACCTGTAAAGCACAAGGCTTACAGGGTAACTGACAGGGTCAGAGCTTGCATCAAGGAGGAGGTCTCCAAGATGCTTGCGCTAGGGGTGGTTGAGTCCTCCAGCAGTCCTTGGTCCAGCCCCGTGGTCTTGGTCCCCAAAGCTGCTGCGCCGGGAGCCACACCTGAACTCCGGTTCTGTGTGGACTACAGAGGACTCAATTCAGTCACGAAGACTGACGCGCACCCCATCCCCAGAGCTGATGAGCTCATTGATCGGCTGGGTGCTGCCCGGTTCCTCAGTACGTTTGATTTAACGTCTGGGTACTGGCAGATCGCCTTGACCGATGGGGCCAAAGAGAGGTCAGCATTCTCTACACCAGATGGGCACTTCCAGTTCCGAGTCATGCCATTTGGGATGAAGAATGCCCCTGCCACCTTTCAGAGGTTGGTCAACCAGGTACTGGTTGGGCTGGATGCGTTCAGTGCCGCCTACCTGGATGACATCGCAGTGTTCAGTGCCACCTGGCCTGAACACCTGCGCCACCTCTGGGAAGTGTTGATGGCGCTGCGCCGAGCAGGCCTCACGATCAAGGCAAGCAAGTGCCAGATCGGCAGGGTTCCGTGGTGTACTTGGGACACCAAGTGGGGAGTGGCAAGGTGGCACCCTTGCAACCCAAAATTGAAACCATCCTGGCTTGGGAACCCCCCAAGACGCAGACCGCAGTGAGGGCCTTCCTGGGGCTCACTGGGTACTACAGGAGGTTTGTCAAGGGCTATGGAACGATCGTTGCCCCCTTGACAGAGCTGACTTCGAAGAAGCAGCCCAGGAACGTGATTTGGACTGACACCTGTCAGAAAGCTTTCGACACCCTGAAGACTGCCATGTGCACGGCGCCCGTGCTTTTGGCCCCTGACTTCTCCAAGGAATTCCTAGTACAGACAGACGCTTCAGAGCATGGTGTAGGGGCTGTTCTCTCACAGATGACTGAGGAGGGCTGGGACCAACCCGTAGCCTTCATCAGTAGGAGGTTACTTCCACGGGAAAGTAGGTGGAGTGCAATTGAGCGAGAAGCATTTGCTGTGGTCTGGGCGCTGAAGAAGCTAAGACCCTACTTGTTTGGGTCTCACTTCCGGGTTCAGACGGACCACAGGCCCCTCAGATGGTTGATGCAAATGAAGGGTGAAAACCCGAAGCTGTTGAGGTGGTCCATCTCCCTACAGGGTATGGACTTTACGGTGGAACACCGTCCTGGTACAGATCACGCCAACGCTGACGGTCTGTCCAGGTATTTCCGCCTTAGTGACGAGGAACCCCCTGGGCAAGGGTAGTTCTCCCCACATTTCAGCTGGAGGGGACACGTGTTAGACCTGGCACCTTGGCGTGAGTTTCCCTTCCACTTTTTGATGGTGTGCCTCGACTGTTTTGCTGGTGTTGTCCGCTCAGGGCACTGCGCCACGGCTAATCCGTGCCGCAGTGCAAGTGCTCCCTAAGTAAAGTGTGCCTGTAATTGATGTCCATGATTGGTTTATTGGATTCACTGTCAGTCCCCAGTAAAGTGCACCAGGGGTGCCAGGGCTTGTGAATGCCAATGCTGCTGGTGGGCTTGCAGCGCCGGTTGCGCCACCCACGGAAGCGGCCTTGTAAAGTGTGTCTAGGGTCTGCCACCGCAGACCCTGTGCGCGGTCCGGGACCGTCGCGCTGACTGCGCAAGTGCCCCCCTTGCCAGTCTCTAAACCTTCCCTTACCTACATATTAGCCACCCCTCTGGTAGGCCCAAGGGCAGGGTGCATTGTAGGCATAAGGTAGGACATGCCCTAATGTGTGTGGCATGTCTTAGTAGTGAATTACAGCCCTTGTCGTTTTTCACTATTGAAGGCTACCTGCTCTCCATAGGCCAGAATGGGCTGCCGGGGTCACGCCAACGCTGTGACCCCAGTGGACTCAGAGAGCATGGTAGAGTGTCAAGTTTGGTATGCCTGAACTCAGGATAATAAAGTACTTCTTGTAGTCAAGTTTATTTTAGTATCCTGGGTTTGTAAATACTACTTTTAGAAAGTTAGTATTTACTGACCTGACCATCTCAGTCCGCCTCTGCTGTGTGTGTGTGTTCTGCCCAGCAACAGTAAGGAGCAGGGTTGGGGAATCCCCAGAGACAGGTTGGCTGCCAGGTGGTGGGTAGAGAGATTACACCTGGATGGGTGGGAGGAGTACACCTTGACTCTTGAATAGACCTGTGCTCTGCCACCACAAAGCCGGCGCCACCCCCTGTGGGGCGGCTGATGTCTCTGCCCTGCTGCTGAAGGGAAAGAGCAGAGTCACCATAACAAAGTGCTCCAGAACTGGACTGAGCCAGGCCTAGGCCCCCTGGCGCTAAAGAACAAAAGAATCATGGTATAAAAGTAGGAGCCTGGCTCCTAAGAAATCAGAATCCTGTTTACCACAAAGAACCTCTGCCCGACTAGAAGGAGAAGAAGACGCCGGAGGAGCTGGCCTGCTGCTTGCCTTGCTGAGAGAGGAGAGGAAGAGACTTACTGAAAAGACTTTGCTACTTTGTGCTTGAACATTCTCCAAGGGCTTGATCTGAGCTTGCCCCCTGAACTGAACCCCAGGAACAGTGGGTTCTCTGTGCTTCTTGCTCGTCCTCCAATTCGAGCCGTGTGTGCATCCCGCCGGAAAAGAGACTGCGCCCCTCATCGCCCCTCCTAGGGCCGTGACACCCAGAAGCTCGCCTGCCTCAAACCCGTGAGAGCCCCGCTCCGTCCCGAGTCGCTCTCTGTCCCCGGGCCAGGCCGCCTGCATCCCTGTCACCGCCTGCTACTGGAGCGCGCTGAACGCGCTATCACCCCTCCTGCCGGAAGCCGTCCGACGACTGTGATCTACGCCGGGTCACCCAGCTGCACTGACTGTGCCCTGTGGCCCCGCTTCGCTATCCTCGGACATCTCCGGCCGCGCCGCCCCCGCTGTGGAGACCCTCCTGCACCGCCGTGCTAAAGGGTCGCGGGCCGCGCCTGCCTACTGGCCCACACCTGCTGATTGAGGACCCAAGAACACTTCCCAAGCTGAGAGTCGCACCGACCTGTGCCGACTCTCCACATCACGAAAGACGTTCCAGTATCGGGCTCGGGGCCCGCAACGCCTTATTTCCCCGTTCGCAGGAGTCGATCTCTGTGAGTACTGGAACTACAAGTAAAGAGACTACAAAGTATCCATTTGAAGCTACGAACAAGAACATTTGCCTGCTGTATAACCTGGTGGCCTAGCGAAAACGTTATTGGTCTTTTGATAAGTCTGTTGAGATATATATACCTTATTTCTACATAAAGAATCGTATTTTTATATATATCCAAGTCTGGTGTCCGTTTCTGGGGGGATTGATGTATTTACTGTGTGTACGATTGTAAGTGCTTAACCAACAACGCCTGAGGAATCGCCTTGGCTGCTCACGCCACGCACCTAGAGGGTGAGCAAGGGTCATTCGCGAGGGGTTATCCTGCGCCCTGACGTGGAGGAGAGGGTTCCTGCTTGACACAAGGGCAACCTTGCGCCAACCAGAGATCCCCGACTCTAACACACCCCGAGTGGGACGGGTATGCTCAGACGTGAGTCCCGTGCTCTCCATGCCACTGAAATCAAGCTATCCTGGCTGAAGGGGGTGAAACCCCGAAACCGGTCCTATGATGCTTGTTTCCAGTCCAGGGAGGACCTGGCCTGGCCGTTTGGGCTGGACTGTTCCCATAGGGCACAGGGTCAAGACTGATTTGCATATGGCTGGGTCCAAACTGGACTGGCATGGTGAGCAAAAAAACGATGGATTTAGGCCCAGATCTCTGTACTGGGGTGAATGTATGACATTGTTCTGCATTCTGTCTATCAATAGTTCTTTTTGCATTTGTCACCCCGAGTGGGACGGGTATGCTCAGACGTGAGTCCTGTGCTCTCCATGCCACTGGAATCAAGCTATCCTGGCTGAAGAGGGCTGAAACCCCGAAACCGGTCCTAGGATGCCTGTTTCCAGTCCAGGGAGGACCTAGCCTGGCAGTTCGGGCTGGACTGTTCCCGCACGGCACAGGGTCAAGACTGATTTGCATATGGCTGGGTCCAAACTGGAATGGCATAGTGAGCAAAAAAACGATGGATTTAGGCCCAGATCTCTGTACTGGGGTGAATCTGTGACATTGTTCTGCATTCTGTCCATCAATAGTTCTTTTTGCATTTGTCACCCCGAGTGGGACGGGAATGCTCAGACGTGAGTCCCGTGCTCTCCATGCCACTGAAATCAAGCTATCCTGGCTGAAGGGGGTGAAACCCCGAAACCGGTCCTATGATGCTTGTTTCCAGTCCAGGGAGGACCTGGCCTGGCCGTTTGGGCTGGACTGTTCCCATAGGGCACAGGGTCAAGACTGATTTGCATATGGCTGGGTCCAAACTGGACTGGCATGGTGAGCAAAAAAACGATGGATTTAGGCCCAGATCTCTGTACTGGGGTGAATGTATGACATTGTTCTGCATTCTGTCTATCAATAGTTCTTTTTGCATTTGTCACCCCGAGTGGGACGGGTATGCTCAGACGTGAGTCCCATGCTCTCCATGCCACTGAACTCAAGCTATCCTGGCTGAAGAGGGGTGAAACCCCGAAACCAGTCCTAGGATGCTTGTTTCCAGTCCAGGGAGGACCTGGCCTGGCAGTTCGGGCGACTGTTCCCATAGGGCACAGGGTCAATACTGATTTGCATATGGCTGGGTCCAAACTGGAATGGCATGGTGAGCAAAAAAACTATGGATTTAGGCCCAGATCTCTGTACTGGGGTGAATGTATGACATTGTTCTGCATTCTGTCCATCAATAATTATTTTTGCATTTGTCTCCTCGAGGGGGACGGGTATGCTCAGACGTGAGTCCTGTGCTCTTCATGCCACTGGAATCAAGCTATCCTGGCTGAAGAGGGGTGAAACCCCGAAACCGGTCCTAGGATGCCTGTTTCCAGTCCAGGGAGGACCTAGCCTGGCAGTTCGGGCTGGACTGTTCCCACAGGGCACAGGGTCAAGACTGATTTGCATATGGCTGGGTCCAAACTGGAATGGCATGGTGAGCAAAAAAACGATGGATTTAGGCCCAGATCTCTGTACTGGGGTGAATGTATGACATTGTTCTGCATTCTGTCCATCAACTGTTGTTTTTGCATTTGTCACCCCGAGTGTGACAGGTATGTTCAGACGTGAGTCCCGTGTTCTCCATGCCACTGGAATCAAGCTATCTTGGCTGAAGTGGGGTGAAACCCCGAAACCAGTCCTAGGATGCTTGGTTCCAGTCCAGGGAGGACCTGGCTTGGCAGTTCGGGGGGGGGGGACTGTTCCCATGAGGCACAGGGTCAAGACTGATTTGCATATGGCTGGGTTCAAACTGGAATGGCATGATGAGCAAAAAAACGATGGATTTAGGCCCAGATCTCTGTACTGGGGCGAATGTATGACATTGTTCTGCATTCTGTCCATCAGTAGTTCTTTTTGCAGCTGAAATCCTGGCCGCCTGCACGCAGAATTGGTCCCTGAAAGACTGCTACTGTAGCACAGTTTGAACTACAGCCCTGAGGACTTTGCCTTGCTTCAAAAAGGATTAAGGAGTGGACTCCCTGAAAGCAACAGATTAACAGAGCTTGCACCATTTCCCTCAAGAATTCCCCAGCCTGGAGTGCATCCAGTGGACCTTTAAGGATTTGGCCAGGTGCCTTGTGAAAATTGTAGTCCAAAGCTTCCAATGATGATCTCAGAGCTTCTAGACTTTTGGATTTGTGTTTAGGATACGTTGAACCTTGAAGAGAAACTTCAGGAAGACGTTCCAGAAGTTTGAAGAAGTTGACAAACTTTTGGAAAAAGTTCCATAAGTGAACTAACCTGACGTCTAGAGTCAGTGTGAATACCTTCAACCGCGATCCGGCCTGGATTTCAGTATCGCCCTACTGAAATCTCTGGAGCTCCAGACTTCCAGGATTTTAATGGGACCTTGTGGAAAGGCAATCCGATGATGTCACATCAAAATTGGCCTGCTGGAGAGGACTGCAAGAAGTTGAGAGAAAATCTTCCAGAAACGTTTCTAAGTCCGAAGGTAACATTTTGGACGGGGACTCCCACTTAGTGTATGCAACCAGGGCTCCGTCAGAGTTGGCCTCAAACTTGTCCCAGTCAAGCATGACCAGATGTTCCAAGTTGGCGCTGTATGCTTTTAAGCACTATAAAGTGGTTCATCTTTAACAATTCATATCTCCAGTTTCCTATATTGGATTTTTGTTGTTTTGGAGTCATTATAAAGATAATAATATCTCCTATTTTTATAAATAGGTGTGGGGTTTTTATTGTCTGTTGTGTCCTACATATCCAATTTATTGGTGTTTTTGAATGCTTTACATACCTCTCTCCTGAGTTAAGCCTACCTGCTTCCAGCCAGCTACCTAGGGTTGAGCCAGGGGCTAATGTATTGAGAACTTGACTGGACCTTATATTGCGTTGGTGGCCTTATTGCTAGTGGTAGGTGCATGCTTACCTCTACTAATAATCTACCTTCCAACAATCATAGTGTCTCCAGAATGCGCAAGGAGACTGTGTAGGAGGCTGGCTTAGCATATGGTGCACACTTATTTAAGTGAAGCACCCTGCACTAATCCAGACAACCCTTATGGTGATTTTAATCATCTTAGACAGCCTTAGAAAGCTTTCTAAGTGGTAGCTGTGGAGAGCAGCCTTCAGGCTTATCCAGAAGGAATGTTAAGCAGCTTGCTTTACCAGGGCTAATCATATAGTGTAGGTTAAACGAAACAGAACCACACAGTGTAGTTATAAAAATATGTCTTATTTATTACACAACCTTCACTAACACATTGGTATATCTCCTGCCCGGAGATGTCAACACAAATACACAACAATACTTCAATTGCAAAAGGTAAGTAAGCACAGTACACTGTGGTCTCAAGGGCAAGATCAAACCATATACTATAAGTGAAATGCGAACTGCGACCAAAGTCAGGACTTGGACCAGGAGACTCAGAAGAGTTGGCGACACAAGGAACCACCCAAGGTAAGTACCCAGGAACCCCATGGAGCCTGTGTGCAGGGTGGAAACACAGCTGCATACTCAATAGAAATCAATGGGAAAGTCGCTGTTGCAGTTTTGAAGACGAAGGACCTCTTACAGTGGATCCTGAAGAAACTCCTTGGAAGACAGAAGGGTGGAGAGTCACCCCACCCGTGAATACCCCAGGAACCAGAATACCTACATCAGGTAAGCCGGGTGCATAGGTGCGAAGTGACGTAGGAAACCACCGTAGGCCACAGGGGAGGACTTCAAGTAAAGATGACGTTGGCGAAGACGGTGCAGTAGTCTGGTGAAGTCCAAGGGTGGATTCTTGAAGAGAAGAACCTGCAGGAACAGAAGACTGAGTCTATGCCACTCGAAGGTGATAAGGAGGCACGGAAGACCAATTCCCACCCATGTCAGAAGATGCAGGAGTGATGATGTGACCTTGTCGCTGCAGCTATGAGGACCAGGCAATGCTGAGGAAGAGCAGGAGCCATGCACAAGCTGCCCCATGTCGAAAGTCAAGAACAAGGGGGTCGGTGTCCGGCAGGAGCACCAACAAGCCTTGGCAGCTACAACATGCATGGTAAACGATGAAGGAGCAACGTTGGGACGAGCAATGTCCAAGGGACCAAGTGCAGGAGAGTCATAGCAGGCCCGCGTGAGCAGTCTAGCTCACTGAAGCAAGAGACGAACCTTGGGAAGACCAACAGGCCAAAGGCACAGGAGTCGCAAGAGCACCTCAAGCAGCTCACCAAAGATGAAGGCCCACATTGCAGAGGATGTGGTGAGGACGATGATCTTGGCAAGAAGAGAGGCTGGATGCTGGAGCTTCTTCTAGCCCGAAGATCTCTAGAGTGCAGAGCCAACAATCCTTAGCAATGGCAAGTTGACGCAGTGCACAGGGGTTCGGTCCCAGGGGTTCCGACGGGGAACCCCTGGGACCGCAGAAAGGACAGGTCAGGCATCAAGGGAGTTGGAGAACTACCACCTGTGTTGCTAAGCTTTGCGAAGTCCGTAGGATGTCAGCTTTGTGGCGGTGCCTGCAGATGCTGGGGAGTGACTCCTTTACTCCAAGGGAGATTACTTCAGGTGTCCTTGATGCCCACAGGTCTGTTGAAGATCTTGGAAAAAACACAGACACAGACGAAGAAGAAGACTTGCAGAACAGCGTGACCAGGAACATCAGGAGTCTATTTTGATGCAGTCTTGGTTCCAGGTGAAGTCCAAGTGTCCAGACGGTCGAAGAGTAGCGTGGTTTCAGGCTGGAGTCTTGACCCATGATGAATCTGAGGACCCACCCACATGTAAGCCCTTTTAAACCCCAAGAAAGGGGTTAGGATGACTCAGGGGTCCCTCCCAAAGGAGGGGCTGGACAGAGGGGAGGATACTCCTATGTCCTTTGTCCAGTTTCGCGCCAGAGCAGGAGTCAAGGGTTCCCTTAACTGGCTCAAACCGGAGTATATAACAAGGGCATCAAATGTGTCCTTCAAGGGAGTCTGGTATCTCTGGCAAGCGCCTCCACCCCAGCCCAATCCACTAAGTCCTGTCTGGGAGGTGGTCATACTTCCCTGTGGCAGGAAACCTATTGTTCTACCTTCCCCTGCTCGAGCTCAGCTCAGCAGCAGGAGGGCAGAATTGTGTCTGTGGTCTGCAGCAGGACTAGCTTGTAGCAGACCCTGGCTTCCCGGAGGAACCCTCCAGTGCATGGAATCATACCTCTATGGTCACTATGGACCCATATCCCTTAACAAACCTCCTGTAGTACCCAGTCAGGCCCACATAAGCCCTGACCTGAGTCTGTGTAGTAAGACAACCCACTCCATGATGGTCTGGATTTTGCTCTCCTATGGTTAAACCTGGCCTCCACCATCAAGCTGTCCCAAGTACACAACCTTGCTTGGCCCTGTCTGGCCATTTGTGGCCTTGAGAGTGATGTCTGATTTTTGCTGGCCCCAGAACATTTCTGAGGTGGACGAGGTAATCCTCTCAGGTGGAGCAAAAGACAGCAAATTCATCTAGATGTGCTGCTCTATAGGCTTCCAGACCTGTGAGAACTTTGTTCACCAACTTCTGAAATGTGGGAGGTGCATTCTTCGAAACCAAAAGGCATCACAAATCAATACATTGATAATGCCCACTAAAGGTTGCAAATGCTGTTTTTGGCTTGGCATCTTCAGAGAGTTTGATTTGCCAGCAGTCATGTCAAATGTACTGGGATACTTGGCTGAGGCCAGAGTATCAATCAGCTCATCTGCCCTGGAAATTGGATGGGCGTCAGTATTAGTGACTGCATTGAGACTTCTATAGTCTACACAAAACCTCATCTCTCTCGTACCATCTTGGGTGTGAGGTTTTGGCACAAGTACTACAGGACTAGCCCAGGGTTATCCGCATGTTCAATGACCCCCAAATCCAGCATCTTTTGAACCTCAGTCCTGATGCAGTCTCTGACATGGTCAGGCTGACTGTAAATGTTATTCTTGACAGGCAGACTATCTCCTGTGTCCACTTTATGGGTACACTAGGTGGTTTAATTTAGAGTCAGAGGGGACAAGTGTGGAAACTTATTAAGGACTTGCCTACAATCAGCAAGCTGTTGGTCAGTGAGGCTGCCTGCCAAGGGTATTCCATCAACTGACCCATCAACAGGGTCCTGAGAGGGGAGGTCAGAGAGAGGGTCACTCTCTTCCTCCTGTACCTCATCAGTTGCCATGAAGAACTCAGTGAGGACTTATGGGGATGCCTAGGTCCACCAAGCAGGTGACCGCACCTTTCTTCTCAAGTATGGTGTGGGGGCCACTTCACTTGTCTTGGAGAGCTGCTGGGTCCACAGGCTCCAACACCCACACCTTCTGTCCGGGCTGGTAAACAGTCAGCACAGCCGTTTGGTCATGCCATACTTTCTGAAGATCCTGACTGGCCTCAAGGTGTTTACTGGCCCTCTTCATGTACTCAGCCATGCATGAAAGCAGGCCAAGGACATAGTCCACAATGTCCTGTTTAGGAGGTTTGAGAGGTTGCTCCCATGCCTCCTTAACCAAACATAATGGACCCCTAACTGGATGTCCAAGCAGAAGTTCAAATGGGCCATAGCCCATCCCCTTTTGAGGAACCTCTCTGTAGGCAAACGGAAGGCAGGGTAGTAAGACATCCCATTTCCGCCTGAGTTTTTCTGGGAGACCCATAATCATACCTTTGAGGGTCTTTTTTAACCTATCCACAAGCCTTTGCACTGTGGATGCTAAGGTGTGGTAAACTTGTAGTTTACACCACACTCTTTCCACATTGCAGTTATGTAGCTAGACATGAGGGTTGTACCTTTGTCTAATAGGACCTCCTTAGAATACCCCATGCTGAAAAAGACTCCCAGAAGGGCCCTAGCCGTCACTAGAACTGTAATGTTCCTAAGGGGCATATCCTCTGGGTACCTAGTGGCATGGCCCACCACCCCTAGGATGTAACTGAGTCCAGATGCTATTGGAGGGTTTAAGGGACCAACAAGGTCTATCCCTACCATCGCAAAGAGAACCCCAATCACTGCAAGGGGAATTAAGGGGGCCTTTGTAGTTCCACCTGACTTAGCACTGTCTTGGCAAGTGACAAAGGAGCGACAAAACTCCTTGGCGTGTTCAGACGTGGGGCCAGTGAAAATGAGGGACAAGCCTGTCCCTGGTCGTTTTTTTAGCCTAATATGTCCTGAAAGGGGAATGTTATGTGCTAGGGATAGAAGAAAACCCCTGAACCTCTGAGATATTACCAACCTCCTGGAGGCACCAGGTTTGAGGTCTCTACCTTCAGAATACAGAAGCCCATCTATGAGACCCACTGACATTCCCTGCTTCCTCAGGAGCAGCTTTCTGTCTGAGCTGTCCAAGAGAGAAGCAGGATTTCTGCTCCAAACTCAAGTCTGCCCTGGAAGGGCTCCCTGCCCCAAAAACTCTGCCTGATCAGACCCAAGTTCCTCTCGAACAGTTCCTTCACAAGGACTGAGGTCATCTTCCTCAGGAGACTGGCTCTCACTGGGAGTTTGGGAGGGGAATAATTCCTTACCCTTCCTGCTCCTTCTCTTAGGAGCAAACTGGTCCACTCTTTCAGGATCCAGTGGCCTTCAGTGCTGAGCGGTTTGGCCTGATCCCTGGTGACAGCAAATGCACATGCAGAGATGCCCTTCATCTCTGCACGTGTCCTGAACTCCACTTCAGACCAGGCTGATGTTTCTAGATCATTGTCTAACATACAATCTACAGGTAGAGCTGAAGAAACTACAACTCTTTTAGGGCCAGTTACCCCTCCCCAGCTGAGATTCACAACTGCCAAGGAATGATCATTGACATTTCTCATGTTGGTCACTTCGTACAACTGACCAAGTATGATCTGTACATGGGACACAAGTTTCTCTGTCACCATTGTGACTCTGGCCCCTGTGTCCCTGTAAGCCATAGCTTATTTTCCATTTATTAAAGGCTGTTGTCTGTACTTGCCCAAGTTAGTGGGATTTACTAGTAAGGTGGCAAGACCTGTGCCACCATCACAGACAAGGATGGCCTGAGTGGGAGTTCTGACTAGGCCAGAACTCATTTCACAACCCAAGATTAACCCTACTAATCCCTTGGTTGTTATACTACCACTTATACTGGTGCTAGGGGGAGCAGTTGCCTTAGGGGTAGTAGTAGTAGCGTCCTTGGCCTTAGGACAATCAGCAATCTCTTTTCCAATATGTTTTAACTATAAATAAATAACACCATGGTTTCCTTTTACTCTTCTTATAGTTTTGGGACTCACCCCCAGATGCAGGTTTTTGTGGACCTTCGGAAGACTCCTTTTTATCTTTACCCTTATCCCCACCCTCCTCCTGGGCATAGAAGAATCTTGCTTCTTCTGGTCACCTCCACCACCATTGTTTTTCTGCTCAACCCTGATGCAGACCTATTTGTCTCCCTTCTTTCCCAATTCTTGGGGAGGTGTCAGATCAGAGTCCACCAGGTACTGGTACAGTAGTTTATTCTGACAATTATTAAGGATGTGCTCACTCATCAACAAACTATATCTTCCTTGTAGGAGAGTAGGGTCTGCAATCCTATGATCACCCAGATTTTTTGCTTTTGCTTCATTGGTTTACGACTTTCCCTGGCTGTGGGCCTGCCAGTCAGACCCACAGCCTAGCTGTTCTCTCTCGAGATTAACACACATGTACATTAGGTGCATCCACTAATTGGAACTGGGCCGCCTTATCAGTCCCTGTATCAGCATACCACAGGTATCCAGGGCATCGGTGTACCCAGGGCCTACCAGGGGCTGCAGCATGTATTATGCCACCCTTGGATGGCCACCCAAATCTGACACAACTGGCTGCACGACAGCTGGGGCAAGGTGGTGTAATCACCCGTTGCTGTAGGTGTAGTATTCCTATACCTAACCCTAAAATGGACACATGGATTCCTATCAGTCACTACTATGGCAGGCCTTATCAATCCTGAAGGCAGAGTGCTGGGAATCATGTGAGATGGTGCTCTGGCACGAGCTGAGCCCGTCGACGGCTTGCGGAACCAAGTCCTAATAGCTGTTCCATGGTGACGCGTGCCATCTACCTTAAAGTGCATTATAATCCTCGCGGTTATTTGCTAACTTTGGCATCGCATCACCCAAACATGTCGAGTAAGGTGTCATACGAATTGGAATACGAACCCCTCGCCAATTCTGGCGACGGGGTTAGCATTCCACCCTTCTAGAGGGACACGACATGGAAGTAACCTTGAACCCCGGTTAAAGTTGACTCAAGCCTCAGCATCACAAAATGGATGCTGCCACCAGACACAAGTCTGACCTCCTGCTGCTGGGAGACCTTCCAGCGAGGGGAGCTTGGACAAAGGGTTTCCTGTCGAGGGCGGTGTTAGCACCATTCCAGACAGGGTTTGTGTATCCCAGGTAGGCAGGGCTGAAAGGAAGGTGATTGCAAGTGGCACCCCGGTGCTCACTGTGCATAGCCCGGCTCAAACCAGTTTCGGGGGCACCCCAGCCCCTGAGCTGGGGCCAAGCCGGACAAAGGATAGGGGTGTAACCACCCCCCTCCTGGTCCCACCCATAGGCAGGACCTAGTCACGGCCCAGCCCCTTTTCCTAGAATAAAGGTAGGAGCGAGTCCCCTTCCCAAATTGGATAATTCTGAATCTTGAACTACTTTCCACGAAAGGAACTCTTGACTTTTTCTGAAGACTCTCCCTTGTGGCTAAGGAGTAGCCACCCTGCACCAGCAGGCACCACCTAAGCGCTTGCGGTTTGCTGTACGTCTCTCCTACGGATCAAGACTGCCCAGCTCGACGAGACCCGGATTCCCCGCCATCTCTGACCTCTACCTACATCGTCAGCCCAGCTGAGATTCGTGGGTGTGACGAGACCTGCGGGACTGGCCATCTTCAGAACCTGCACGACGCTTATCTAGCACGACCACCGAGGGAACCTCGAGTGAGTGCACCTAGGGTTTGAGAAACCCTAACCCTGAGCAGCTCCAGCACCGAAGTCTGCCTCCCCAGCATCCACGAGATCTGCGTGGGGGCCCTTCTGCTCCTTGCTGCTCACCGCGTTGTCCGGCCACTCGCCGTCGGCTAGTGGCCCTCTTCACGACGCACCACGACAGTTTTTCATCGCTGGTCTGGTTGCTCCAGACTGGCCCTTGCTCCCCTTCAACAGAGGAGTACCCCGGACCCTCCTGGTCCACTCCAGATGCCATCTTGACTCCACCGCGTGGGCTTGCCTCTGCTAAGACCTGCTGCCCCACTCCTGGGCCCAGCATCATCGACAGCAGACACCTTCGTGGGACAGCTCGCCCTCCATCCTGGTCGCCGCCGCGCCTCCTGGTCCGAGGAACAGCCGAGTCCGACGTCACCCACTCACCTGGTCGAGGTGACTTCATCCGGTACCATCCTGGTGCCCACCCAATCACTGGCTAGCGGTTGAGAACTGAGTCCCCTCTGCTTTCAGGTTTCCTTCATCACCGATCCAGGCTTGGATCTCTCTGAACATCGACACTGGTCGCCTGCCAGCAACTTCTTCTTTCAGGCTCCCGAGACTACAACGAGGACTCCCGACATCTTGCTGAACCCCACGCAGCCGCAGCCTCTGGGCTAGGTAACTCGAGCATTTCGGTGCTCCATCGTAGGTTCACTCTACAAGTGTCCAGCTCCTTTTCCGTTTAGTCCAACTGATCGGATTCCTCCGGAATCAGTAACTTTAGACTCTCTAACATCTCCCATTTCACTTGCAGTGTAAATGGTTTCGTGCCCTTCGGGCATTTGTGTAAATTGTGCAACTAGAAGTATTTTCTCAAGAGTTTTGTATTGTGCTTAGCTCCCTGACTCATAAAGAGCCCGGGTAGTCTTGTTATAAATAAATATCCTTTATTTTCATAACAACTTGTGTGGTGTCCTTTCACTTGGTGTTCAAGGGGTATATGTGATGGTAAACAGCTGGCTTAACACGCCCTCTAGAGTTTAGCCTGAAGACTGCTCTTGTCCACGCTACTAGGATAGCTGGTCTACAAGGTTGACTTACAATCAATCATCAATAAGGGTCGTTTGGAATGATACACAGTGATCACTAGAATAGTGAGCACTACATATCAGGCCAACTTCTCACATTGGTGAGCAGCGGTTGGGATTTGAGCTTGCTGTTGTTTTACCACACACGTATCCTAAGAATATTGAAGTTGAAAGATCACATAAGTACCCAGGTACATATAACTTAACTTAGAATACTCGGAGTTCTACTGAACCAGCTGTTATAGTGAAACAGGGACTAGCACACCCTGACTATAACTCTTAGCAAGGGATCAGTAGGGAAACACATAGTGTAGGTAGGTGCATCACTTACACCTCACTAGAAAGCATGTCGGTCCGCGGAGAGTCTGCAGAGACTCCCTTAGTGGTCATTGACCCTCCACAGGTCATGTCACGATATGCAGCTCTTAGCTTCACGGAGATGAGACAACTGTGTGCCTCCAGGAAGTTAAAACAGGGTTCTAACCCTACCGTCCCATTCCTGATAGGTCTCTTAGAGACTTATGATGCTAGAAGGGCTCTTAACGTAGGCCCCTCTAACCCAGATGGGACCATGCCCCCCTTAGAGGGAACCCTTGGTGACCCAGACCTCGGCCTCCATACAGAGGAGGAAGAGGAGGAGGAATTATCAGGAGACGAGGCAGACAAAGGTCCAGTAGTAGTCGGCAGGCTCACGAGGACCAACTTAAGCAGGCATGAGAATGGAACTGGGGGAGCCCCGGGCCCACGCTCAAGCAGGCTTAACCTTGGGAACGGACGAGCTAGGTCTCTCTCGAGAGGCTCTAACAGATCTGTTCGAACACATGTCTCTCAGGCATCTTCTCAGAGAGGAATGACGTCCCCTCAGAGAAGGGAGCACGAAGCGAAGATGAGGGAAGTCAATCTGAGGATCGAGCGGGAAGAACTTGCCCTCGCCAAAGAAAGACTTGCCTTGGCCCGAGAGCAGAAATTGAGTGGGTTAGACCCCACTGGTGGCAGCATTCTCATTAGAGAGAAAGACAGGGGTATAGACACTAGACACCTGAGTAAAATAGTGCCCCCCTTTAAACAAGGGGACGACATCCACAAGTGGATAACTGCTTTGGAGAAGGCCTGCACTGTCCAGTGCGTCCCCCCAAGTCAGTGGGCAGCTATACTGTGGCTCTCCTTTGAAGGTAAAGGACGAGACAAGCTCCTCACTACGAGAGCTGAGGATGCTAACAACTACCAAGTCCTGAAAAATACACTGATTGATGGGTTCGGCTTAACCACTGAGCAGTACAGGTTGCTGTTCAGAGACACCCAGAAAATTCAGTCTCAGGATTGGACTGACTTTGTCGATTGTGCCACTAAGGCTTTGGAAGGCTGGTTGCTGGGTAGCAAGGTTACTGATTACACAGGATTGTACAATCTTATCATGAGAGAACAGATTTTAAACAACTGTCAGAACCAATTGTTGCATCAGCACCTTGTCGACTCGGAGCTGACCTCTCCCCAAGAATTGGGAAAGAAGGCAGACAGATGGGTCAGAACAAGGGTCAAGCAGAACCAGACTCAGAACCAGGGTGGTCAGAAGAAAGCAGACCAAAAGGGTAGTAACAAGAACGAACAAAATGACCAGAAGTCTTCGACAGGTCCCCAACAAACCAAAGAGGGTAGGGGTCAGGCTTCACAGAAGAAGAAGACTCAGGAAGGCCAGTCAAAAAGGTGGTGCCAATACTGTAAAAGTAAGACTCACTGGTTTAGTGAGTGCACCAAGAAAGGAGGGCAAACTCCTGCCACTGCAGCCCCTAAGGCACCTGCAACCCCTAGTACAGTCAGCAGTGGTAGTGCGCCTCCCAAGGCATTAGTTGGGTTAACCTTGGGAACTGAGGGGTGTGACGACTTAGTTGGCACGCTCACTCAGGCCGTCCTTGTCTGTACAGGGGATATGGATAGGTCCCCTGATGCCAGTCCCAATACTTTGGGCAAATACAGGCAGACGCCTTTGATCAATGGAAAAGTGGCTCAGGCCTACAGGGACACTTGTGCCAGTGTCACAATGGTGACACCTAACTTTGTGGACCCTGGACAGATCATGCTAGGTACCGATTACCTAGTGACCAATGCCAGCAATGTCACTACCAATCACAGTATGGCAGTTGTTGATTTCTCCTGGGGAGGGGTAAGTGGCCCAAAGAAAGTTGTGGTTAGTTCAGACCTCCCCGTAGAATGTCTGTTGGGCAATGATTTGGAAACGTCACAATGGTCAGAAGTGGAGCAGAGGACTCACATGGAAATGTTAGGCTTGCCAGCACATGTCCTTGCTGTGACCAGGTCACAGGCCAAAAGATGCCCCACTGAACAGGTGCTGGATCCTGGAAGAACGGCCCAGACACCATCCAAGAAAAGGAGCAGTAAGGGTAAGGCCTCGCCTTCCCCCTTGCCCCAGGTCGTGGATCAAGTCTCTGAGGAGGCTGACCTTAAAGAACTGAGGGAAACTGAGCCAAAAGAGCTTGAACCTGGTCAGGTTGAGTTTCTGGGCTCAGGGGGACCCTCTAGGGAAGACCCGGGGAAGGCACAGTTAGACTGCCCCTCACTTGAACCCCTCAGACAGCAGGCTGCTGCTGAGGCTGCAAGGAACGCCACAGGTACCCACAAAGTGTACTGGGACGATGGACTCCTGTACTCCGAGGCAAGAGACCCCAAGCCTGGCGCGACCAGGAGGCTGGTCGTCCCCTTGTCTCTGAGAGGTTTCCTCCTTACCTTGGCCCACGAGATTCCCCTTGCAGGTCACTTAGGCCAGAATAAGACTTGGGACAGAATTGTTCCACACTTTCACTGGCCCCACATGTCCGAAGATACGAAGGAGTTTTGTCGCTCCTGTGTCACTTGCCAAGCCAGTGGTAAGTCAGGTGGCACGACAAAGGCCCCCCTCATACCACTGCCGGTGGTGGGGGTACCTTTTGAACGAGTGGGGATCGACATTGTCGGACCAATGGAACCCCAGACAGCATCAGGGCACAAGTTTATACTGGTGGTGGTGGACCACGCCACCAGGTATCCTGAAGCTATTCCCCTTAGGACCACTACAGCACCTGTTGTGGCACAAGCCCTAGTTGGAGTGTTCTCCAGAGTGGGCTTCCCTAAGGAGGTTGTCTCTGACAGAGGTGCAAACTTCATGTCGGGATATCTGACTGCCATGTGGAAGGAGTGTGGTGTCAACTACAAGTTTACCACACCCTATCACCCACAATGCAATGGGCTTGTTGAGAGATTCAACAGGACCCTGAAAGGGATGATTCATGGACTACCTGAAAAGCTTCGGCGGAGATGGGATGTCCTGATACCCTGCCTCTTGTTCGCCTACAGAGAGGTCCCGCAGAAGGGGGTTGGCTACAGCCCTTTTGAACTTCTGTTCAGACAGCCTGTAAGGGGACCCCTTTGTTTGGTAAAGGAAGGATGGGAGAGACCTCTCAGAAAGCCGGCATCGAACATTGTGGACTATGTGCTCGGTCTCCGCTCGCGGATGGCTGAGTACATGGAAAAGGCATCTAAAAACCTTGAGGCGAGCCAAGAATTACAAAAAGCTTGGCACGACCAAAAGGCTGTCCTGACTGTGTATCAGCCTGGACAGAAGGTGTGGGTGCTGGAGCCAGTGGCCCCAGCAGCACTCAAAGACAAATGGTCTGGGCCCCACACGATCATTGAGCAAAAGGGAGAGGTCACCTACTTGGTAGACCTGGGAACTCCCCGGAGCCCCCACAGGGTGCTCCATGTAAACAGGCTCAAGGCATATGTCGACAGGGAGGGCATGGGCTTGCTCATGGCCACAGATGAGGGACAGGAGGAGGAGAGTGACCCTCTCCCGGACCTGCTCTCTCAGAACCCTGACGATGGGTCAGTAGATGGTGTTGTGTTTTGTGCAAGCCTCTCTGGACATCAACAAAAGGATTGTAAACAGGTTCTTCAATCCTTCCGACATATGTTCTCTCTGACACCCAGTCAGACCAATTGGTGTACCCATGAGGTCGACACTGGGGACAGTCTGCCCGTAAAGAGTAAAATCTATCGACAGCCTGATCATGTCAGAGACTGCATCAAGACAGAGGTGCAGAAAATGTTGGAGCTGGGAGTCATTGAGCCCTCGGACAGCCCCTGGGCTAGTCCAGTAGTTCTCGTGCCAAAACCTCACACCCAGGGCGGTAAGAAAGAAATGAGGTTTTGCGTAGACTACAGAGGCCTCAATGCAGTCACTAAGACTGACGCCCACCCAATACCAAGAGCAGATGAACTTATAGACCGGTTGGCTTCGGCCAACTACTTAAGTACATTTGACCTGACAGCTGGGTATCAGCAAATCAGGTTAGCTGAGGAGGCCAAGCCCAAAACCGCATTTTCTACCCCGGGTGGGCATTATCAGTTCGTGGTAATGCCCTTTGGTTTGAAAAATGCACCTGCCACCTTCCAAAGGCTGGTGAATCAAGTTCTCACTGGGTTGGACGACTTCTGTGCGGCGTATCTGGACGATATCGCTGTCTTTAGCTCCACCTGGGAGGATCACCTGGTCCACCTGAGGAAAGTGTTAGAGGCTCTGCAAAAGGCAGGCCTCACTATCAAGGCCACTAAGTGCCAGATAGGGCAGACACAGGTTGTATACCTGGGCCACCTTGTAGGTGGAGGCCAGGTTCAGCCATTGGAGAGCAAGATACAGGCCATCCAGGACTGGGCTCCTCCAACCACCCAGACTCAGGTTCGAGCTTTCTTGGGCCTGACTGGTTATTACCGGAAATTTGTCAGAAATTATGGATCCATGGTGACCCCGCTAAACGATCTGACAAGTAAAAAGATGCCAAAAAAAGTTCAGTGGACAGCAAGCTGTCAAAAGGCATTCGATGACCTAAAGCAGGCCATGTGCACAGCACCTATCCTAAAGAGTCCAGACTACTCCAAAATATTCATTGTCCAAACAGACGCTTCGAAATTGGGTGTGGGAGCTGTTCTATCTCAGCTGAATTTTGATGGTCATGACCAGCCCATAGCTTTTATTAGCAGGAGGCTGACCCCCAGAGAGAAGAATTGGTCAGCTATTGAGAGGGAGGCCTTTGCTGTGGTTTGGGCCCTGAAGAAGTTGAGGCCATACTTGTTTGGCACTCACTTCATGATTCAGACTGACCATAAGCCCCTCTTGTGGTTAAATCAAATGAAGGGTGAAAACCCCAAACTACTTAGGTGGTCCATTTCCCTACAGGGGATGAATTCACAGTGGAGCATAGACCTGGCACTGATCATGGCAATGCAGATGGGCTCTCCAGGTATTTCCACTTAGAGCAAGAAGACTCACCTGGTCAAGGTTAGCTTATTGTCCCAAAGTTTGGGGGGGGTCATGTAGGAGAGTAGGGTCTGCAATCCTATGATCACCCAGATTTTTTGCTTTTGCTTCATTGGTTTACGACTTTCCCTGGCTGTGGGCCTGCCAATCAGACCCACAGCCTAGCTGTTCTCTCTCGAGATTAACACACATGTACATTAGGTGCATCCACTAATTGGAACTGGGCCGCCTTATCAGTCCCTGTATCAGCATACCACAGGTATCCAGGGCATCGGTGTACCCAGGGCCTACCAGGGGCTGCAGCATGTATTATGCCACCCCTGGATGGCCACCCAAATCTGACACAACTGGCTGCACGACAGCTGGGGCAAGGTGGTGTAATCACCCGTTGCTGTAGTTGTAGTATTCCTATACCTAACCCTAAAATGGACACATGGATTCCTATCAGTCACTACTATGGCAGGCCTTATCAATCCTGAAGGCAGAGTGCTGGGAATCATGTGAGATGGTGCTCTGGCGCGAGCTGAGCCCGTCGACGGCTTGCGGAACCAAGTCCTAATAGCTGTTCTATGGTGACGCGTGCCATCTACCTTAAAGTGCATTATAATCCTCGCGGTTATTTGCTAACTTTGGCATCGCATCTCCCAAACATGTCGAGTAAGGTGTCATACGAATTGGAATACGAACCCCTCGCCAATTCTGGCGACGGGGTTAGCATTCCACCCTTCTAGAGGGACACAACATGGAAGTAACCTTGAACCCCGGTTAAAGTTGACTCAAGCCTCAGCATCACAAAATGGATGCTGCCACCAGACACAAGTCTGACCTCCTGCTGCTGGGAGACCTTCCAGCGAGGGGAGCTTGGACAAAGGGTTTCCTGTCGAGGGCGGTGTTAGCACCATCCCAGACAGGGTTTGTGTATCCCAGGTAGGCAGGGCTGAAAGGAAGGTGATTGCAAGTGGCACCCCGGTGCTCACTGTGCATAGCCCGGCTCAAACCAGTTTCGGGGGCACCCCAGCCCCTAAGCTGGGGCGAAGCCGGACAAAGGATAGGGGTGTAACCACCCCCCTCCTGGTCCCACCCATAGGCAGGACCTAGTCACGGCCCAGCCCCTTTTCCTAGAATAAAGGTAGGAGCGAGTCCCCTTCCCAAATTGGATAATTCTGAATCTTGAACTACTTTCCACGAAAGGAACTCTTGACTTTTTCTGAAGACTCTCCCTTGTGGCTAAGGAGTAGCCACCCTGCACCAGCAGGCACCACCTAAGCGCTTGCGGTTTGCTGTACGTCTCTCCTACGGATCAAGACTGCCCAGCTCGACGAGACCCGGATTCCCCGCCATCTCTGACCTCTACCTACATCGTCAGCCCAGCTGAGATTCGTGGGTGTGACGAGACCTGCGGGACTGGCCATCTTCAGAACCTGCACGACGCTTATCTAGCACGACCACCGAGGGAACCTCGAGTGAGTGCACCTAGGGTTTGAGAAACCCTAACCCTGAGCAGCTCCAGCACCGAAGTCTGCCTCCCCAGCATCCACGAGATCTGCGTGGGGGCCCTTCTGCTCCTTGCTGCTCACCGCGTTGTCCGGCCACTCGCCGTCGGCTAGTGGCCCTCTTCACGACGCACCACGACAGTTTTTCATCGCTGGTCTGGTTGCTCCAGTCTGGCCCTTGCTCCCCTTCAACAGAGGAGTACCCCGGACCCTCCTGGTCCACTCCAGACGCCATCTTGACTCCACCGCGTGGGCTTGCCTCTGCTAAGACCTGCTGCCCCACTCCTGGGCCCAGCATCATCGACAGCAGACACCTTCGTGGGACAGCTCGCCCTCCATCCTGGTCGCCGCCGCGCCTCCTGGTCCGAGGAACAGCCGAGTCCGACGTCACCCACTCACCTGGTCGAGGTGACTACATCCGGTACCATCCTGGTGCCCACCCAATCACTGGCTAGCGGTTGAGAACTGAGTCCCCTCTGCTTTCAGGTTTCCTTCATCACCGATCCAGGCTTGGATCTCTCTGAACATCGACACTGGTCGCCTGCCAGCAACTTCTTCTTTCAGGCTCCCGAGACTACAACGAGGACTCCCGACATCTTGCTGAACCCCACGCAGTCGCAGCCTCTGGGCTAGGTAACTCGAGCATTTCGGTGCTCCATCGTAGGTTCACTCTACAAGTGTCCAGCTCCTTTTCCGTTTAGTCCAACTGATCGGATTCCTCCGGAATCAGTAACTTTAGACTCTCTAACATCTCCCATTCCACTTGCAGTGTAAATGGTTTCGTGCCCTTCGGGCATTTGTGTAAATTGTGCAACTAGAAGTATTTTTTCAAGAGTTTTGTATTGTGCTTAGCTCCCTGACTCATAAAGAGCCCGGGTAGTCTTGTTATAAATAAATATCCTTTATTTTCATAACAACTTGTGTGGTGTCCTTTCACTTGGTGTTCAAGGGGTATATGTGATGGTAAACAGCTGGCTTAACACGCCCTCTAGAGTTTAGCCTGAAGACTGCTCTTGTCCACGCTACTAGGATAGCTGGTCTACAAGGTTGACTTACAACCAATCATCAATAAGGGTCGTTTGGAATGATACACAGTGATCACTAGAATAGTGAGCACTACATATCAGGCCAACTTCTCACATTCCTTCATAGTCCTGTACCTTGCTTCCATCAAGCCAGCCTTCCAGAGCCTTAATAGCATTTTCTATGAAATCAAACCAGTCTTGAGTGTGTGCCTTCTGGGTGTCCCTGAACTTAATCCTATACTGTTCGATGGTTAAGCCAAACCTATCTATGAGGGCACTCTTCACGAGTATTTGCCAGCATCTTCTTCCCCAACAGTGAGGAGCTTGTCTCGACCTTTGTTAGCAAAGGAGAGCCACAGGATAGCTGCCCACTGGTCTTGAGGGACCCCCTTGAATGTTACAGGACCTCTCCAAGGCATTGATCCACTTATGGATATCAGACCCTTCTTGGTAAGAGGGACTATCCTGCTCAGGTTCCTAGTGTCAAGGATGGATTCCTGATTCTAGGTACCCTATTACTGCCACCATTGGACTCTAATCCCAGATTCTTCCTAGCTTTCTGTACTTCCAGGGTCTCTTTGACAAGGGTCAACCGATCATGCCCAAGCCTAACTCTCAGGTTTCTCAATGATTGAAATCATTGGACTAGGCAGAGGAATATCTAGATCTCCTCTGTCTACTCTAAACCCTCCCAGGAGGAATACAGGGGAACCTATTTCTCGGGACACACTCTGTGCCATCTGCACTATTATATGGGGACCAGAATTTGCCAGTGTGGAGTCCCCAAACTCCTCCTGGCCAAACTCAAAATTAAGGTCACTAGCGTAACCTCTCCCGACCTTCCTTCTGGAGCATCCCCACCCACATTCTCCTGTTCCCATGCCCTGTCAGGATTCTGGAGGTGACCCTTGACAAGTAGCTCTGAGATACTTTGTGGTGGGGTTGTTACCTGCCTTTAGCTTTCTAGAACTACACAGGGTCCTTAGTTCCTGAAACTTAATACCAATGTATCTAGAGGCTTGTGACCCATGGGGATCCACAATTAAAGACATGGTGACTAGGTGTAGTGTGGTATTGCACCTACCTGCCCTACCTAGTGGAAACTAAACTTCCTAAGAGTGGAGCAAGGGTTGAGCTAGACCCTTAACAAAAGTTTAGCAGAACGTGCCTAGAAAAATATTATATATGCCTAATGCTGGTGATGATTTTTCAATTAATCCATACCTAGATTAACTGGCAAAACAGTGCAGGCTTGAATCCCACCACTGCCACCAATGTAGGAGGCTGGCTTAGTATATGGTGCACACTTATGTATGTGGAGCACCTTGCACTAACCCAGACAACACTAATTGAGATTTTAGTGGTCTTGGACAACCTTAGACAGCTCTGTAAGTGGTAGCTGTGGAGAGCAGCCTTCAGGCTTAGTCCAGAAGGAGTGTGAAGCAGCTTATTGTACCAGTACTAGTCATGTAGTGTAGTTTAAGTGAAAAAGAACTACAAGTGTATTTATAAACATAAGTATTTATTATAAACACTCACTAACACATTGCATTTTCTCCTCCCCAGAGAGATATAATCTCAATACACTCAATACTTCACTAATAGAACACTTAGCCTCTTCTGTGCCCATGACGAGATAGTCTCGTCATGGAGCACAGTCGCGCTGTGCCCATGACGAGACTATCTCGTCATGAAACCCACCCACTAGGGAAACGCCAGGCACAGGAGGGGGAAAAGGCCTGGCACACAAGGGGTTAAGTAGCACAAATACAGTGGTCTCCTGGGGTAGACCGAACCATATACTAATAAAGTGGAATGCAGCTCATGTCCGAAGTTGAGACTGGACCCAGAAGACTTAGAAGAGCCGGGGACCCAAGGAACTTCTGGCTTTGTTATGTTGGCCTGCTGTCTGCTGCTTCTTGCCTGGAAGTCAGAGGACTGGCTTTGACTCTCTACATCCTGCAAAGGTTCTCCAAGGGCTTGTTGGGCTTGTCTCCTGTTTCTGAAGTCGCAGGTATATCAAAGACTTCACCTGCATCTTGCTATCAGCACCTGGGCTCTGCTGTGAGTCCTTCTCTGCCAAGGGGAGCCAAATCCAGTCTTGGGCCCTTGGGAGTAAGTGTTTGATGCTGCAACCCAAAAAACCAACGCATCGACACCGGAGTATCATTCGGAAACGGTGCATTCCTTGCAACATCGAAGCATTGCTGCTGTCTGCACCGAAGCCGTGGACACCGCTCACCGAGTGCGCAACGCATCAACCTCAACTTACAAGGCAACTCCGATTTTGCTGACCCAGCGACTCCGAATCACTGCTGTTTCGCCGTTGTCTGTGATGCCCCATTTCCGACTCCTGCAAAAAGAACAATTGATGGACAGAATGCAGAACAATATCATACATTCACCCCAGTACAGAGATCTGGGCCTAAATCCATCATTTTTTTGCTCACCATGCCATTCCAGTTTGGACCCAGCCATATGCAAATCAGTCTTGACCCTGTGCCCTATGGCAACAGTCCAGCCCGAACTGCCAGGCCAGGTCCTCCCTGGACTGTAAACAAGCATCCTAGGACCAGTTTTGGGCTTTCAGCCCTCATCTGCCAGAATAGCATGACTCCAGTGGCATGGACAGCACAGGACCCACGTCTGGGCATACCCGTCCCAC
This sequence comes from Triturus cristatus, assembly GCF_964204655.1. NCBI lineage: Eukaryota > Metazoa > Chordata > Amphibia > Caudata > Salamandridae > Triturus > Triturus cristatus. The sequence goes on along the minus strand of NC_140588.1, from coordinate 954,904,328 downwards.
TCTGGGTGACAAATGCAAAAAGAACAATTGATGGACAGAATGCAGAACAATGTCATACATTCACCCCAGTACAGGGATCTTGGCCTAAATCCATAATTTTTTTGTTCATCATGCCATTCCAGTTTGGACCTAGCTATATGCAAATCAGTCTTGACCCTGTGCCCCATGGGAACAGTCCAGCCCGAACTGCCAGGCCAGGTCCTCCATGGACTGGAAACAAGCGTCCTAGGACCGGTTTCGAGCTTTCGGTCCTCATCAGCCAGAATAGCATGACTCCAGTGGCATGGAGAGCACGGAACCCACGTCTGGGCATATCCGTTCCACTCGGGGTGACAAATGCAAAAAGAACAATTGATGGACAGAATGCAGAACAATGTCATACCTTCACCCCAGTACATTTCTGACTCCAACGCATCCCCGGCCCGCCGTGTCTTCTAACTGGTGCATCGCCTTCAGCCTATCAGTTCGACATCTGCCTTAGAACCAACGTACAGTTCTCTGGACATCTACGCATCAACGTCTTTGCCGGACTGCAGAATCTATGTATCGCCTGCAACAGTGATGCATCACCTCTGTATTTCAACACACTGAGCATCGACACATCTAAAGTACTCACAGGCGGCTACCTTGTCCGAGACCGAGGTGACGCCACTCATGCGCCGGCGGCTGCTGGCCCTGGCGGGGCCGGTTAGGGGTCGGGGCATGTCCCCGGGCCCCTCATCCCTCCACGAAGGCGGCTGCCTCATCGGAGGTCGAGTCGACGCCTTTTTGGTGCCGTTCCTTCGTCGCCCCGGCTCTGGCCCCGCCTCGGTCTCCTGTGCCGCGCGTTGTAGTGGAGGTCCAGAGGTCCGGCGGTTGTTGGTTTCTTCTTCTCCGGAAACAGGTTGCCGCGTCGTGGCCTTTTCCCCAGCGTCCTCTAAGGACGGCTCTTCACCATCGATGCGCCCGCTGTCTTCGCCGGAGGTGCCTCAGGTTCCCCATTCATCGGCCCACCCTCCCCCATTTCAAGCTTGGCCTTTCCTTCCTCCGGTTGGGCTGGGGGACGGCCGCCTTAGCTTGCAGCCATCACCCACGGAGGAAGTGCTTTCCCCGCCGCGGGGCGCTACGGAGGCGGGTGCTTCCTTCGCTCGGTCTGTTTCCACGGCTACGGGAATCCTGCGCATGGGCGATCCAGCTGCCCATTTCCCCGCGGATCATCTTCTGCAGGTCCTCCATCAAGGTTCTGGTGGTCGGGAGCTGCTTGTTCCCTTCGAGGCTTTGCTCCACACTTCTGTTTTGGGGGCTTGGGGGCAGCCCGCCACGGGGGACCCGGTGCCCCAGCAGCATCTGCACTGCCGCCGTCCTGCACCGCATGATCCTGTCTGTCTTTTCCTCCACCCCTCCACCAGGGGCCCTCTTTTACATACTGCCTTTTCCTCCCTGCCAATCGGTGTTGTCTCCTCCATCACAGGAGGCCCGCTGGTTGGATTCCTATGGGCGCAATAACTTTGGCTCCACCAGTGCGGCTTTGCGGGTCCTTAACACTCTTTGTGTATTGGCTAGGGCCACTTCTTGCTTGTGGGATTCGGCAGAGTCACTTAGGTCTGCCGCTTCTCAGGAGTGGGCCTGTGTTGATCTGAGACACCATGTGTTGGATGGCCGGGAGCTGGCGGCGTTTATTCTTCGCTCGGCTCTGGACATTTCCGAGGTGCTTGATCGTATCATGGCTTCTTCAGTGGCCCTTCGTCGGCATGCCTGGCTACAGGATAATGTGTTCCCGGAGAACGTTAGGGAACGGCTGGTGGACTTTCCCTTTGATGGTACTCTTTTGTTCCACGCCCCTGCGGATTCTGCCATTCAAAGGTTTCTTGTGGGGCTTCGTCCTCCTCCTCCTCCTCCTCCTCCTCCTCTTCCCCCTCAGTGACCTGTGAGTCGATCTGTGTTTAGGGGGTGTTCTTCCGTTGTTTTCCTGGGGCCTTGTGGCGGGTTGCCCAGGTTGTGTGTTCTGTGTGGTTGTTTTGCCTTCAGGTCCTTTTGTTAAGACTTTGGTGCTGTTGGTTGCTGGTCCAGCCCTTTTTTGACTTGTAGTTTTGGCTGTTGGTAAGCCGTGTAGGCCCTGAGCTTAGGCCTTCTGTGTATTCTTTATTGGCTGATTGGCAGGCCGTCTGCGGTTTTCTACGCAGGTCTTTCTGTTTGTCCTCTGCTGCTGAATCTTTTTCCTAAGAGGGTTCCCATGTTCTGGGACATAACATGCCCTTTGTGGGGTAATGGTAGCTATTATATAGCTTTATCATGTGCTGGGGAGGTGTGGTTGCACTTTTCGGGCTCCTGGCTCTCTGTGGCGTCACGGTATGTCGCAGGTGCGATCTTCTTGCCAATTGTCTTGAGGCAGCTTGTATTGCGCCCAGGTCCGTCCTTCTCCTGTTTGCTACGTCGCTTGACTATTCTGGCCTGCTGTCTGCGGCATCGTGTTGTGGCGGTTCCGCACTTCTGTTGTTTCGGCTTAGTCCTCTGTCTGGTGTTCCAGAGGGTCTGGCTTTCCTTTTTTTTGAAATTCTGTTTATTAGTTTCACAAAATAAACCAAACAGACATGTCATACGCATCACATCAAGCTTGGCACAGCAGTATCACAGCAATGGCAAACTTCATCTCCTCATCTATGAAAAAATAAGAAGGCATGTATACATATATCGAAAGGCATCTTACATTAGGTGAAAGCATTACATACAGTCACAGTGAGCGGAAGAGCTTCAGCTGCACTCAGCACAGTCCCGTTTCAGGGCGTCATCGTTCCAACACCCCCAGCAGAACCCAAATCCAGGCACTCCCGGTCATCCCAGCCTCAGCATATTACATTTCAAATAGCATAGCTCCATAACTCCCCATCTCTCCAGTGAATCCAGTCTCACTAAGATTGCGGGAACCCAGTACCGTTCCAGCGAACCAGCTTCTCTTACACTGTTGTGGAGGTCGTCCGCGGATGTGCAAGCAAATAACACTGTAAGGGTCCCCAGATATCTCTGGGTCTGGAGGTGCTCGGCAACAGCTCCGCATATGTAGTGAGTTGTTCTTGACAATACACTAAATCGTTCATCCAGTCCTTGAACTTAGGCGCTCGCCCTCTGCCCCAGCGGCATGCCACACGCCTCTTTGTCAGAAGCAGTGCAAGTGCCACATATTTACGCCACGCCGCTTTTAACGGTTTAACAAATCCTAGGAGTACCAACAGTGGCGTGGGCTCAATATGAGCACCCACCATCAAGTCTAAAGCTTCAAAAACTTGCTGCCAATAGTCATGTACTGCCAGGCATTCCCAGGCTAAATGTAAAAAATCTGCACCCGTCGCGCGACACCTGTCACAGTCATCGGCAGCTCTCAAATTATGCCTATACATCCTAACCGGTGTGTAGTACAATCTATGCAAGAATTTGTAATGAATTATACGCAGCCTACTGCTAGCCGATACCTGCGCTGTCTGCGAAGAGCAGAACTCCCATTGCTCATCCGACAGCACAAGGCCCAATTCTGCATCCCAGCGCGTCCTAGCTAGCGCAGATGGCTCCTTTCTTTGTGTGAGTATTGTGCGATAAAGCAATGATACTAGCCGTTTGGTTGTCGCGCTCTTAAGGATCAGCTGCAGCGGAGCAAGGGAAGTCCGGTGTAAGGGAGCAGACGTCCTGTCTAAGAAGAATATATAAAAATACATCGAGCGGGGTCTGCTGTAAGCCCTGAAAAACGTGCTCACGTGTTCGAAACTGACCATCATGATACAGATCCCCCCAGGTTGCAAGGCGCGTACGTTCCGCAAATTTATGAAACACTGCCTCTTGGAGCAAGGGCATGCTGGGGTGATATACGAGGGGCATCAGTGGGGAGTATAGAATAGGGGCATTTGACAAACTGCTTATGCGCTGCCATGCTGCCACAGTACAGGCTACCGTAGTCGACGGCCGTTCCCTGCCAGTAGACACATCATACAGCGCTCGTTCTATCGGAACGGGATGCGCAAGCCAATGCTCTGCTGCCACTTGTGGCATATATTGTGGTTGGCCTACCCAAAAATAAGTATAGTGAGCCTGTGCGCTAAGATAATATAATTCAGAATTAGGCACACCAAAACCTCCCTGCAAGTATGGCCTCATAAGAACACCCCACTGTAGCCTTGGGTGTTTGCCCCCCCCCATACCAGACTTATCAATTCAGATTTCAGTGTTTTAAAAAAATAAGTCCCCGGATAGAATGGTATATTTAAGAAAAGATACAGCAATTGGGGCAGTATCACCATTTTAATCAGGGAGGCTCTTCCCGCCATTGAAAGTGGGAGAGTGATCCAGCGAGTGACATATTCCGTGATACGTGTCAGAGCCGTTCCATAATTGAGGCGCATTAATTCATCCCTGTCCCTCGTGACACGGATGCCCAGATACCGCAATTCGTCCTCGCACCATTCTAGAGCATAATCTAACGGGAAGCGGACCGTAGAGGCCGTTACAGGGAATATACAGGATTTGCTCCAGTTAATTTGGATCCCGGAGAGCTTTCCGAACACTATGAACTCCCTGAGAATTGGATTCATATTAGTTTGCGGGTCATGAATGTACAGTGTGATATCATCCGCATATAATGATATTAATATTTGCCTCATGTTGCACCGTAACGCTTTATCTTTATGATGCTGCCGCAATTTCGCTGCCAAGGGTTCGACTGCCAGCGCAAAAAGCAGCGGGGAGAGGGGACATCCCTGCCGAGTACCCCTTGTAACCGTAAACGCCCGGGAGGTGTGACCATTGATGAGCACCGTAGCAACTGGCGAGCAATACAAGAGTTTAATCCAGGAGAGAAAAAGGGGGGGGGAGCCCATGCGCAGCATTACTCCAAAAATATAGTCCCACTCAATAGAATCAAAAGCCTTTGTGGCGTCAAGAAATACAGCCGCCAAAGGCAGTTCAGAAGAGACGTTATTCAGCACGGTAAAGAGAGTTCTTAAGTTATGAGAGGTAGCTTGGCCAGGCCCAAAACCAGACTGATCAGGAGGGATTAAGTTCTCCAGCAGTAAGCTAAGTCGGTTGGCTATGAGCTTGGCCAAAATTTTAACGTCACAATTAAGGAGTGACAGCGGCCTGTAAGAATCGCACTGATGAGGCTCTTTCCCAGGCTTTAACAGCGAAACAATCAAGGCCTCTCTCATAGAGGGTGGTAAGTGCCCGGTTTCTAGGGCATCTTCATAAACTTCATGAAGGATGGGGGCCATCAGAACTATATACATTTTATAAAATTCTACCGGTATGCCATCTGTACCAGCGGCTTTCCCGGATTGCAGATGCATAATGGCGTCCCTCACCTCATCAAGCTCAAACGGGGCACATAGAAACTCCCGCTGCCTATCACTCAGCCACCCCAATGTCACATCCTGCAAATAACTATCCAAATCCAATTCATCTGCCCTATGCGAGGTATACAATTGAGCATAATGCGTGGCAAAGGCATTTAGGATGCTGGCCGTATCCCGATATACCACCTCCCCTGGGCCCTCGAGCTCCAGGACATAGTTGGAATACTGTGGTTTTCGAATCGTGTCCGCCAGTGTCTTGCCTGGCCTTTCCCCCTCCCCATAACGCCTAGCCACCCAATATTTCCCCCGAAAGTGCGCCTCCCTCCGTGCTGACGCCATATATTCTGTAAGCGTCTCCCTGAATTTGAGCTGGGTGGAACTATCCGGGTGCGAGGCCAATTTCAACTCTAGGACCTTAAGCTCATTATCCAGCTTCCGAAGTGTACCCATAATGTCTTTGAGCACTCCCGACCCCTTGGATATACAATAACCCCTGAGAGTAACCTTGAATGCCTCCCAAACGGTCTCGACATTCTCTACTGAGTCTTTGTTTCGTGCAAAAAAGTCTCGTACCTCATCACCCAGCTCCCCCTGAAAAACTGGATCCAATAGAATGCATGCAGTCTCCAACTATTGCGCGGGGGGCCATATTCTGCCGACGACAGCGTAAGTTTTACTGGGGCATGATCTGAATATGTGCGGGCCAAATGCTGTGCCTGAGTGATAGCAGGGCCCAACCCACGACTTACAAACAAGTAGTCCAGCCGCGCCCATGACACCGCTTGCACCGTAAAGTGCGTGCCTTCCAGTCTGCGAGGATGGGCATGCCGCCAGACATCAATTAACTGATAAGTACTTAGTGTTCTTTGCAAAAAAGCTCGGGCTTTTGTGTAATGATGAGGGGCTGGGTGAGATCTATCCACCTCTGGGTCACATGTCACATTGAAATCCCCTCCCCAAATAATATGATTAGAGCCTGCATCAAAGATCCGAGCCCATAGTTCAGAATAAAAATCTGGGGCATCCACATTCGGCCCGTAGCAGCAGGCCAGAGTGACGGAGTCAGAACCCAGCCTACCCCAAGCCAGACAATATCTCCTATGCGCATCCCAGGCAGCCCCAGCCATCTGGAAGGGTGTGCGTTTCTTTATGAGTATGGCTGTACCTCTTGCATAGGAGGAATAAGAGGAGAAGACTCGATGTTCTGCCCATTTATTTGCGAAAGTGTTAGGGCTCCGCGGATTAAAATGTGTCTCTTGCAGCATGGCTATATGCACCTGATGCCGGTCCAGATAGGCTAGTATGTGTCTCTTTTTGCGTGGATCTCCCAGCCCTCTAATATTCCAAGTGACAATGTTTAGTTTCGCGGACTCCATGTCATTCAGATATACATGCATGCACCAATACTAAGAAAGCCCATGCCTTATAAGTACCATCAAACGCCTGAGATTGTAGATATTGCATTACTGTGCCTTGTGCCCAATGCTCAATAGCGAAATCACCTGCCATCCGCAGCACAGGTAGAACCAAACCATCCTGTGTCAAGAATAACAGATACAAACATGAACATCCCTCCCGTGTTCCCTACCCCACCCACTGAAGCAGCCCCAACTTGCCAGAAGTAAACACCCACCCCCCCTCCCGCCTCTCTCTAAAAGCAGAAAAGAAAGAGAAAAAAAAAGGAAAATACTCCATGGTAATGAGACCAACACACACAGCTCAGGCCATGCAGTGTACAACCTTGGGGGAATACCCATGGGGGGTCTCCTTAGGTGACAACACAGATACCCCCTGCACCGAGAGTCCACCACTGATGATAAGGGCCGGACCCTGATGGAGCCAGGGGTGCCCAGCATGTTATTTTTTTTTTGTCTTTGTTCTTCTTAAACATAAGAACAAAGGACTCAGAGTGGCCGGTCAGCTGAACAATATATAAATGAGCACCATAGTCCCAGCCGCCCAACCAATGCTACTAACTTGATGCCGTTGTTACGACCCAGGGTGAGTCTGAACAAAAGGAGAGCATGCCAAGAGTAATCAGTACAATAGTTACCTCGGGTCATCTTCTGCTCCCAGGATCGAAGATCGCGGCGATGCCGCCGGTGCTCCAAGATTGTGACCTGTTTGTTTCAAGTGTTTAAGGAAATCCTCCACCTGCTGGGGCTTGGTAAAAAATCGTTGCTTACCCTGGTGGGTCACACGGAGGCGGGCAGGATACAACAGTGCATAATCAATTTGGGCAAGTCGCAGTTTGGCCTTGACATCCGTGAACTTTCGCCTCTCCTCCTGAACCAAGGAGGTAAAATCCGGGTAAATGAAGAATGTGTTACCATCATATGTCATATGGTTTTTATTTCTTGCAACCCGAAGGGCAGCATCGCGGTCCCTATAATTTAAAAGTCTCGCTACTATGGGACGCGGCGTGCTCCCAGGGGGAGGGAGCGGCCCCAACGTGCGGTGGGCGCGTTCTACTATGAACTGGCTGGAAAAAACGTCTGTCTCTAGAGGCCAATAACAATTTTTTGACATATTCCTCCATTCGCCATGTGTTGGTTGACTCGGGAATTCCTACATACATATCTATTCTACGTTAAGGAATCTGCGGCTAGTAGTCTCTATCAGATGTACAAGTTACTTACCTTCGGTAACGATGTATCTGGTAGAGACGATTCTAGCCGCAGATTCCTTCACGACCCGCCCTTCCTCCCCGTTCTGCGAGGACCCTCTGCTTGGGTTTCTGCAGTCGCCTCCCTCTGGGTGACTTGTCTTCTGTGGGTGTCCTCTTCGTTTTCTTCCGGTCAGGCATCCCTCCAGCTGGTTTCTCTCCAGCGTGAGGGCCTACTTTTGCTCCTTCCCTCTGTTGTTAGAGTTTCTGATCCCCAACCAGTCTTCCTCGTTAGGGGTTCTTTTATCTGTCCTTTGACTTCCCTCTCTTTTCAGAGGTTATGGCCCTCCTTGGCATTGTAGCCTGCGGATGGATTACCTGTCCTTCGACCTCCTACTCCTTTCAGGGGGTATGGCCATCCCTGGCAGTGTAGTCTGGGGATGGATTGCTGTTGCTCCTCTGTTCCGGGCTTGTGGCCCTTCCCCTTGTGGTTGCAGTCTCTCTCTCTCTCTCTCTCTCTCTCTCTCTCTCTCTCTCTCTCTTTCTCTTTCTCTTTCTTCTTTCTCTTTCTCTTTCTCTTTCTCTTTCTCTTTCTCTTTCTCTCTCTCTTTCTCTCTCTCTCTCTCTTTCTCTCTCTCTCTCTTCTCTCTCTTCTCTTTCTCTCTCTCTCTCTCTTTCTCTCTCTCTCTCTCTCTCTCTCTCTCTCTCTCTCTCTCTCTCTCTCTCTCTTTCTTTCTCTCTTTCTGTCACAGTGCTTTCACATGCTTGTGCCTCCGGGAAGGCTCTTGCCTTGGCTTGCACAGTGGTTCCACGGAGTGGTGTTTTGCACTTTTCTTGCTATGGCTTCGCTGCTCTGGCCTTCTGGTGCTTTACTACCACCTGGTGCTTTCACCTTGGCTTGCACAGTTGTTCCTCAGAGTGGTGCTCTGCACTTTTCCTGCTCTGGCCTGCTGTTGTCGCCTTCTGGTGGCTTGGTGCCACCTGGTGATGTTTCTGACCTTTTGTTTCTCTCTATTTTGTTTCTTTGGTTCTTTCGCACACTGTTCCCATGCTCTCCTCAGTTTTGTTGTGATGGCTCCGCGTTGTGGCGCAGAAAAGTTCTCCGAAGCAAACTGACGTCAGCGCACCGGGGTGGGGCTTATGTGACCTCGCTGACATCACGCCTGCGGAAGACGTCAGGCGGAGTCACGTGGTACCACCCCCCGGCACGCAGTGATGCTGGGCAAGAAAGTTTTCCGGGTCCAGTCTCACGCCTGGGGATAATTCTACGTTAAGGAATCTGCGGCTAGTATCGTCTCTACCAGATACATCGTTACCGAAGGTAAGTAACTTGTACATCAAGTCTGGAGAGATGGCTTCTTTGCCGTTCAGTTCTTCAGGAATTTCTGGTGTGAACTTAGTTCGCAGACCCACCTCCGGGGTTGGTATTACTGAGGTATCTATTCTAAGGTAAGGAGTCTATAACTAATAGTCTCTTTCAGATAAACAAGTTAGTTACTTTCGGTAACGATATATCTATAAGAAATATTTATCAGTTATAGATTCCTTACCGCCCCACCCGTCCTCTCCGTTCTGCAAACTGACTTCTAGAGTAAGGGACTCCCTTTCAGGGTCCTGGTTTTGTGCACCAGTGGTCAGTGTCTTGCATGGCTCTAAGCTTCTGGCGTGGAATGCCGTGTGAAAGAACTGGCGTCAGCCCGCACGGCGGTGTCTAAGTAGATACCGAGACTTCATCCCGGCAATCAGGACACCAACGATGAACGCGGAGTCGAACAACACCACCTACCGATGTGCATGGGTACTACTGAGAAAAAATTCTCCGGATCTAGTCTGACGCCTGGAGGTATTTCTAAGGAAGGGATCTATACCTAATATATGTCTCTTACAGATGTATCATTACCGAAGGTAAGTAACTTGTTCGACAGCCCATATGGACAAAAAGAAGTAATCTACCTCACAGTTATTTATCTGATCATGCGCAGGTGGCATGAACTTTCCAGTGGAGGATTTATTCCCATTCCCCATTCCCCCTACACATGAAGATTCCCTTTGGAGATACTACAAGACCAGGTGAACAGGGACACAATAGCAGAATCTTTGACAGGCTACTTTGACACCAACTGGACAATAACCCATAGCCGAACTACGCAATCGGAGGCACTGAAGGCAGTCTTGATGGGTACATGTCTGGGTCTTTCCTGTGGAGTGCTACATACTGAGCTCCTGCATCAGAATTTGCACTATTATATAGATGTACAGCATAGGATGAGGATAGTCAGGTGGAAGAAATTGAGCTTTTGACGCAGTTGAGTGAGACCTGAGACAGAGTAGAGCACTACACGTTGAGGTCTTACAGGCAGTTACTTCATTGGTAGAGGGATAACGTGGGAGACTCACCATGATATTGTTTGTCCTTCACCGTACAGACCTTGGTGGTTGAAGCATGCACCCAATAGGGCCTGTTGGAGGTATTTAGGAGGCATTTGGAGCGAGTCTACGCCAATCCAGGTGACTCGGGTTACGATCGCCTTTCAGGCTATTTGGTGGAAATACAGCTCCAACCGCTAGGGAAGGTGGTGAGACAGGAGCTGGATGCTGAACTAACCTTAGAGGAAGTCCGAGCAGATATTAGAGCTCTTCCAATGGGTAAAAGCTCTGTGTAACAATGGCTTTACTCCCAAATTTTTTAAGACATACTTCTGTGGTGGCTTCCTGCTTACTTGAAGTTTATACAAGAGCTCACATTAAGAAAACACTCACTCCCTCAATGCCAGAAGGTTCTATTGCCATGATTTTAAAACCTTGTGCAGATCTGTCTGATCTGTCCTCATTCCGTCCGATCACCATGATAAATATTGACATGAAAATATTGTGTAAGGCCTGGCCACCCGATTGAGCCGAGAGGTTGACGGGCTAGTACATCCCGATCAGTGTGGATTTATCCCTGGACTGAATACAACTATGAATATTAAAAGATTAATGCATGTTCTGCATGAAGTAGACGGTAGAGAGGAGGACTGAGCCGTGGTCTCTATAGATATCGCCGAGGCGTTTGATACAGTGAATTGGCGGTACATGATGGCGGTTTTTAAAGCGATGGGAATTAGCCCAAGATTTAGACACTGGGTGAAACCATTCAATTCTGAACCTGTGGCTAGAATTCGGTTGGGTAGACGGTATTCTGCCCCTATGGGGATTGGGAGGGACACACAACAGGGGTTCCCTTTGTCCCCAATGTTAGTCGCAATAATGTTGGAACTACTGGCTCTTGGACTTCGGAAAGATATGGGCAGGTGATGAATCGGAGTGGAAGGAACCAACCGTATATTTTCACTTTACGCGGATGACTCACTTTTTCATTAGACGGCACTGGCTGAGCCACTTCTCATGCCTATGCAGCACTTAGACCTTTTCGGGGACATCTCTGTGTTACGAATCAATATGGAGAAATCTGGGATATTCTCATTGGGCCAGTTAGCGGGACTGGATCCCAATGAGCTACCCAAACGTTTATTACGCTTGAAAACCAATTGTTTCTGCTACCTGGGGATAACGGTGGCACAAGCCACAGCAGCAAAATCAATATATTATCAGTCGTGTAATTTAGGGCTTACCTAAGTTGATAAGTTTTTTTGACTAAGCCTCCCTTATGGGGTGTGTGGCAGAGGCTAAGATGGTGTTCTTGCCGTTTTGCCTTTAGACTCTACAACATTCAATAAACACATTGCCTAGGGCAGTCTTTAAGCGACTAAATTCCCTTTTAACAATGCTAAAATGGGCAGATTGTCGAAGCAGGGTCACCTGTGAGACTTTACATTTACATCTAGAGGATTGGCGGCTCGCCATGCCTAATATGGAAACGTATTATTTGGCATTCCAGCTGCAACACGCAGCACTCCTGTTATCTGAAGAGGACAACTGGGGAAATAACCTGCCCATGAATGTCACCAGGAACGCTTCCACATGTCTCCACGGGGGTAAGGGGCGCTGATGTACAGCTGTATCTAATTCGAAACACATCCGCGCCATGGGAGCGTGCAGTTAAAATTGTGCTCAGACGTATCCCATTCGCATGAGAGTTCGTTGTTTGGGACCTTCAGACATTCCGTCAGCTGACTGCATCGGTAGATACAACTGCCGAGAGAACTGGAGGCTGTTTCACGGTAGGAGATCTCTATCCCAGTGATACGTTTATTAATTTTGAAGCTGCCCAGGAGACATTTGGGGTTGGTGAGGGACAGTTCATGTTATATGCAAGCATTGTGAATAAGGCACAAGAAATCTGGCCACATATCCGACGGCTCCATCCTCCTCCGAATTATTTAGAACTCTCCTGGAATTTGGTGGGGGAAGGCACTTGGTTTCACACTTATACAGGTCAATGACTGCAGATCAGCCCAAGACAAACCTTTGGGTGAGGGCAGCTTGGCAGGGGGATCTGGGCACCCCGCTGGAAGATGCAAAATGGAAAGATATCTGTGCACTGGTTAAACAGGGGGCGTTTAATGCACGATTCATCGCACATATATCACCCCGGTAGTCCTTCACATATTAGATCAAACTACATTTAATGGCTGCCACCGATGTCTGGGTAGCCCTGCTCACTTCCTCAATCTGGCCTGGCATTGTCCCTGGTGCGTAATTTTTAGGTATTAGTGGCACAACGGTTGAAGTGTAGTGAGGGTATATCTGTAGATCTGAACCCGAGCACTTGCCTTCTGGGATAGATTAGAATACAGAAGAGGCGGAAAATTCTCTTGAATGAGTTCTTTTGGACCTGGGGGGAAAGGGATGGGTTAAAGATATTATAGAATGGGCGATAGCGGAAGAGGTCAGACTCCGTCAATGTAGGAGAGATGAGAAGGGCCAGGAGGACCTGCAAACATGGAATGGGCTTTTGGCCAGTTTTGGGGAGGAGGAGGGAAATTTTGGGATGAACAAGCAGGATTCTGAGGCCTAGTAGTAATACGCAACCACAAAGAAAGGGGTATACATCCAGGAGAGTAAGAGTCATGTATCCGTACTTCTACTGTATTTCTTTTCCTTTTTGTGTTAATAATGGTTCCTTTAAATGTATGTACTCCTGCTTTGTGACATGACTGGGATGCTGACCCACTTACCCGGATTAGTTATGAGTGCAATGTTTGTAATATACTTTTTGACAAGATAAATACAAAAACTATTTTTAAAAAACCATAGAAAATGTAATCAAGCGAGTCAAGTTCTAGCATGGCTGGTTAGGTCAGAAACCCCTCCTAACTGGCACCCTGCGTTCTCATTCAGGGCATCTGACTTACAAATAGTTTGTAATTAATGAAAGGTTTACTATATATTAGCAGATGCTCTATGACATTCAAGACCCTTCCCAAAATTTCACATATAGCGGCCTTCTTGGACACTGTTTATAGTCCTGGGCTTACCCCTGAGCAAACAACAGTCCTAATTGCAAAACTAGATTTTAAAAATTTAAAACAGTCATAGACAAACTTTGTAGAAAGAAAACACTAACGAAATACGGTCTCCTTCCTGAGTTTTATACTACCTATATAAAGCAACTTTAGACAACAAAATATGTGCCATGGTTATGGTGGCATGCCAGTTGGGTGTTTTACTGGAATTCACAAGAGAACCTATAATTACGTCCTTCACAAGCAGGGCCATGACTCATTTGACGTCAAATTATACAGGCTGCTCTTGTTGCTGAATGCCAAATGTAGAATCCTCTGTAAAATTATCACAAACCAACTCTTCCTTACCTACCAGACCTGATTCACCATGATCAGTATGGCTTTGCACCAGACAGGAACACCATTAACTTGAAGAGACTGTTTCATGTCATGAATCTTGTGTGGTTGCGTTCTGGTTCTCCTTTTGTGTCATCTCTCAATATCAAAAAGTCTTTTAGTGCCATCTTATGGCCATATCTGTGTTCAGCCCCGACTCAGCGTTTGTCTGGGTACACACTGGCAACATATGCTGTGATCGTTGGCAGATTCATAGGCGAACTAGGCGGGGTGCCTCCTATCCTGTTACACTGCTCTTGATACCCCAAGCCTGTCTGCTCTGGACTCCAGGCCAAGAGTGGTGTATTAGCTGCTTTTGTTAACTGTGTGACCTTGTTATGGTGATCTGACATGTCATGAGTGGAATACACCAATGTCACAGCTGATTTCATATGGAATGCTCGTGAGAACAAGCAGCAGTTGGACTGAGCTGTTGGTGATTTCTTCTGGCGACTGTTATATATTTATTTATCTCACTTGTAAACGCAACTGCCACCTAACAGGTATCGTATCCTTGCGCTGATTTAATTAATAGCGGAAGGGAAGAAAAATTCCATACAGTGTGACAGTACTCAACAATATAATACCATGTTAAAGAGCTCTAATTTTTAGGGAAAGGCCATGTTTTTAGACCATTTCAGAATTTTAGTGGATCGGAGGAAAATCTCAGGGCATCCGGAAATGTATCCCCTAGCCGAGCTGCTTCGATCAAGAAGGCATGGCTCTCTTGTCTGGTTTTTCTAAACATCGCCCCACTGCCATCTTGGCTGAAGAGGAGCATAGGCTCATGCCAGGGTCTATTTTACTACTATTACTATTTTAGTCTCTTTTGCAGGTGGACCGGACCAAGGCCACGAAGGGATTCAAAAATGATGAAATGATGAAAAGGTACTAAAATATTATTCTTTGTGTCAATGGCAGCCAGTGTAGTTCTTTCTGGGACAAGGATACCGAATGTCTTCTCGACCTATTCAGGGCTAATTTGGCTGCTGCTGCTTGACTCTCTGAAGACGCTTGATTAGGAAATCCGGAGCTCCTAGCAGTAGGGCATCACAATAGTCCAGTCGGCTTAGGATCACAGTGCGAACCACAAATGATCTAGATGAAATAGGAATCAGCGGAAGAATCTTGTGCAGTGCTCTGATTAAGGAGAAACAGGTCCCTGCTGTCTTATTGACATGAGATTCCAAACTTTGCTTCTCAATGAACAACTTTATTATTTTTCACAATCAATTAATCACTTCACCTTTTGGCGACGAAAAGTTGGGAGCATAGCTTCCTTTAAAAGAACCCTATGACGTGAACTAGCCTCTGCCTATCTCTTTTAAGGTCAACTGGTCTGATTAAATGCGTCTGATTTACAATGGAGCGTTTAATGATTCTGCTGACACAGCGCTCTTGAAGTAGTATACTTTATTAAGTATAAAACCCTGACACAGCTTCTGGGCAATAACAGACCATCCTCTTCAACAACGACGTCAACTGCCAATCCTCCCTTTACCCCAAGGTTCTCCTTTAGAACCTTCTGACCTTACGATGCTAGTGGGCTTTGCTGTAACGGTGCCTGAGAGGCTGCCAACAGCAACGCTTCAAACATACTACAACATCACAACACATCCTTCTCATTTAACAACTCAAGTAAAAAATACAATTAAAACAATACTAACTGAATTATGAAATAGATTAAGTAAAAGAAAAAGTCGTAGAATTACATAAGCCCACCAATACAGTTATTAGCCATATGCTGTAAAAAGACTTATCTGAAAGAAACACGTTAGTTAGATTCCTCACCTTAGAATAGTCCCAGGCGTCAGGCTGGATTCGGAAAGTTTTTCGTCAGCAATACCCCTGCGCGTCGCTAGGCGTCGTCTGCGGCTCCGCGTCCGTCGTCGGCATCGTGCGCCGGGATGACGTCGTCGGAGTACTTAGACGTCGCCCTCGCGCGCTGACGTCAGTTCTTCTTTTTTCCGCGCCAGACTGCGCCGATCCGGGAAGAGCTTACCCCTTTGTCATTTTTTGACAAAACTTTTTTGACTCTTTTGGTCTCTTGTCGACTCGACTCTGGTGCCGGTAGGATGCCCGGGTTCAAACCCTGCAACTCCTGTCAACGACTGATGTCGGTTACGGACCATCATCGCCGGTGCCTGTTCTGCTTGGGGGCCGACCACGATTCCGAGTCGTGCCTCGACTGCCGGGCCCTCACTTCGAAGGCTAGGCGGGAGCGGTCCCGCAAGCTCCTGGAGTACCGGCAGTCTGCGCCGTTCGTGGTCCCGGTCGAGGAGGAGGTCGAGGGACCGGTCGCGGAGCCGCAGTCACCTCCATTCGTCTGGTTCCAAGTCTTCGGTTAAGTCGAAGCATGGTAAGAAGTCCAAGAGGCGACATCGCTCTTCGGGCTCCCCTCGCCGGTCTCGCGACTCGGCTGAGGGCTCGGGTGGTACCACCCATGCGGCTCCGTCGGAGCCCCAGGAGTCGCGTCCGTCCCCATACCCGCCGGTCCCTGGGACCGACGCGACTCCGGCGGAGATCAGTGCCTTCCTCTCAGCCATGAGAGGCCTGGCTCCGCCGTCGACGCCTGCCGGCGCGCCTTTGGGACCCGCGGGCTCGACTGGGGGACCTAGCGGGCCGGCGGCTCCGGCCCCGGTGCCGTCGTCGACTCCGGTCCCGATGCCGCGGGATCCAGGCCTGGATCCCAGGCGACGCCGGTCAACCTCACGACACCACCACCGGCGCCGCCTTCGGACAACACCGTTCCCCGGTTCAGTCCCGGTCCGGGCCCGGCGTCGGAGCGGCGCCACCCGGCGCCGCGTCCGACGATGATGGGTGGCATTCTCATCTTTCACCCGGCTCCGATCGTTCCACCTCTCTACCAGGAATCGGATGACGGTGACGACTGGGAGGGGTCTGAGGACCGTCTCGCCTTGCAGGCCAACTTATCACAGGACTGGTCAGATGAGCTGGGGGATGCCAGTGGTCTGGACACCTCCCCTGACACTGACTTCATCTCTCCTCCGACTGTGGCTTCGGAGGAGGGTGCTGCATTTTCCGTGGTGCTGCGCAAGGCGGCCGAAGCCCTTGGGCTGGAGTTGCCTGCTGTGGCCATGAGGACTAACCTCCTCACTGAAGTGCTCCAACCATCAGCAAGCTCCTCGGAGCCTCTGCTGCAGTTTAATGAGGCACTCGTGGACGTTCTGAAGGGCACTTGGTCCAAGCCCTCCACAGTACCTCCTGTGGATCGGAACGTGGCCCGGCGCCACCGCCCAGCACCAGGCGACCCCAGCTTTCTGTCCCAACACCCCACGCCCGAGGGTCTGGTTATCCAGGCCTCTACTTCCCAGTCCTCCTTCCTGTCCGCTCCCCCGGATCGGGAATCCAAGAGGCTTGAACAGTTCGGTAAGAAGCTGTTCTCTTCCCTTAGTTTGGGACTGCGGTCTTTGAATACCGATAGCCTCTTGGACCGTTACTCTCACTCCCTGTGGGATACGGTGGAGGCCGTGCTGCCCCAGTGTCCGGAGGCGGCCTGGACACGGCTCGCCCAGGCTCTTGCCGATGGGCGGGATACAGCGCGACATGCTATCCGATGTGGACTAGACACTACGGACTCGCTGGGTAAGGCGATGTCAACCACGGTGGCTCTTCGCTGCCACACCTGGCTGCAGTCCACGTCTTTTTCAGGGGATGTCCAGAGCACTCTCATGGATATGCCCTTTCATGGCAGTCGCCTTTTTGGCGAAAAGGCGGATAGTGCGCTGGTGCGCTTCAAGGACTCCCGGGCTACGGCCAAGTCCTTGGGCCTCTCAGCCCCGCGCCTGCAAACTTCCGCCTTTCGTCCCTTTCGTGGCCAAGGAAGGGGTGCCCCCTCACGTCCGCCTAACCACCGACCGCAGACCTTACCTGCACGCGGACGTGGATTCCGCCGAGGCGGTACTGGGGGTCAACGTGCCAGTCAGTCCACATCTGCCCCGGCAGCACCCCCCTCCAAGCCCTCCTAGTCCGTGCTTTCAGGCCCATTCCACGCCAGTGGGAGGCAGAGTTCGCCATCACCTGCTCCACTGGAGTTCCATCACGTCGGACAGGTGGGTGCTGCAAATCATCCGAAGGGGCTACTCCCTCCCCTTCGAGACGACCCCTCCAGCCATGCCACCGCAGTACCACCGTATGTCGGGGATCACTTGAATCTTCTGCGGGAGGAAGTTACTGCCCTCTTGGCCAAGGGGGCCATCGAGCGCGTACCTGGTCCAGAAGTAGGTCGTGGTTGCTATTCCCAATACTTTCTGGTTCCCAAGAAGGGCAAAGGGGGCCTGCGCCCTATCTTGGACCTCAGGAGCGTCAACGTCTTCCTCCGGAAGGAACGGTTCAAGATGCTCACTTTAGCTCAGGTTCTGGCTGCCCTCGACGCTGGAGACTGGATTGTCGCGTTGGACTTGCAGGACGCTTATTTTCACATTCCCGTCCTGCCGGGCCACCGGCGTTACCTGCGGTTCATGGTGGGCCAGGAGCACTTTCAGTTTACCGTGCTCCCCTTCGGCCTCCCTAGTGCCCCTCGGGTGTTCACGAAAGTGATGGTGGTGGTAGCAGCTTATCGGCGCAGATTAGGGGTTCCAGTCTTCCTCCATCTCGACGACTGGTTGTTGAAGGCGGGCTCGCCCCAGGCAGTCGTCTCCCACCTCCAGACTACAGCCGACCTCCTGCATTCGCTGGGGTTCACCATCAATGTGCCGAAGTCGCATCTGAGTTCCTCTCAGAAGCTCCTCTTCATCGGAGCAGTTCTGGACTCGGAGCAGTTTCGGGCTTATCCTCCGGAACAGCGGGTCCGGGATATTCAGGCACTGATTCCCATCTTCCGGCCTGTATCCTGGGTTTCGGTCAGGTTGGTGATGAGGCTTCTGGGTCTGATGTCCTCCTGCATCCTGATGGTACATCACGCCAGGTGGCGGATGCGGGCACTGCAGTGGGACCTGAAGTTTCAGTGGGTCCAGCATCGGGGCAACCTGTCCGACCATGTCTTGATCTCGGAGGGCACTGCAAAGCAGCTGCAGTGGTGCTCACGGACCACGATTGGGTGAGTGGCAGATCCCTCTCCCTACCCCAACCGAAGTACGTAGTAGTGACGGATGCGTCCCATCAGAGATCGGGGAGGCCTCTGGTCTCCGGCAGAGTCCCGACACCATATCAACCTATTGGAGCTGCGGGCGATCCGGCTTGCACTGAAGGCATTCCTTCCCTCTGTTCGGGGAAGTGTAGTGCAGGTGTTCACGAACAACACCACCGCCATGTGGTATTGCAACAAACAGGGCGGGGTGGGGTCGTGGACCCTTTGTCAGGAGGTTCTGCGCCTCTGGACATGGCTGGAACATCAGGGTATCACCCTGGTGGTTCAACATCTGGCGGGCTCTCTGAACGCCAGAGCAGACGAACTCAGCCGCCGGTGCATGATGGATCACGCATGGCGTCCAAACATGGACGTGGCGCAAGGTCTCTTTCGGCAGTGGAGAGAGCCTTGGTTAGATCTATTCGCCACCGAAGAGAACGCGCAATGTCATCAGTTCTGCACATCGGAGTTTCCAAGGCGGCACTCGCTCGGTGACGCCTTTCGTCGCGAGTGGAGGTGCGGTCTGTTGTACGCCTTTCCGCCTATACCACTTCTGCCCAGAGTGCTGAAGAAGATCAGGCGCGACCGGGCCCAAGTCATCCTTGTGGCTCCGGATTGGGCAAGAAGGTACTGGTATCCCGAGCTACTCAGTCTGTCCATCGATCCCCCGATCCGTCTGCCTCTTCAGGAGGACCTTCTGTCGCAGCAGCGGGGACGGTCCTCCACCCGAACCTGTCCAGTCTCCACCTCCATGCGTGGAGATTGAGCGGCGGCAGTTGATGCCATTTGACTTGCCTCCTGAAGTCTGTGATGTTATTCTGGCAGCCAGGCGTCCCTCCACAAAATCTGTATATTCCTGCAGGTGGAACAAATTTGTGGCATGGTGCAAAACAAAGGCTGTGGATCCCCTTTCCGCCCCTCTTTCTGAGGTTCTTCTCTTTCTTCTTTCTTTGGCCCAGCAGGGCTCTGCTCTGGGCACCCTGAAAGGTTATCTTTCTGCTATCTCTGCTTTCCTACGGCTTCCTGATCAGCCTTCTCTTTTCAAATCCCCTATTGTCTCTCGCTTTCTTAAAGGCATTACTCACATGTTTCCTCCTGTTCCTTTTGTAATGCCTCAGTGGGATTTGAATCTGGTCTTGACGTTTCTGATCTGCGCTCCCTTTGAGCCACTTCAAAATTGTCCCCTTCGTCTCTTGACGCTTAAGACTGCTTTCCTGGTAGCCATCACCTCTGCTAGAAGGGTGAGTGAGCTCCAGGCTCTCTCTTCTAAGCCTCCTTTCCTTTCTGTCCATGCGGACAAGGTTGTTCTCAGAACTCGTCCTTCTTTCCTTCCTAAGGTTGTGACTGCCTTTCATATTTTGCAGTCTGTCACGTTGCCCACCTTCTTTCTGCCTCCGCATCCCTCAAAAGAGGAAGAGCGGCTCCACCGTCTGGATCCAAAACGGGCGCTGTCCTTTTATTTGGATCACACCAAGCAGTTCCGGGTGGACGACCAACTCTTTGTAGGCTATGTGGTCGCTAAGAAGGGACGAGCGGTGCACAAACGGACCATCTCTCGGTGGGTCATTTTGTGTATCAAGACATGTTACTCCTTAGCTAAAAAGGAACCTGCTGTAGGGCTGAGAGCCCATTCTACTCGGGCCACTGCGGCTTCCACTGCATTGGGAAGGGGTGTCCCCTTGCAAGACATCTGTCAGGCGGCAACGTGGGCATCGCTGCACACATTTGCTAAGCATTATTGCCTGGACAGCCAAGTCCGGAGAGACAGCTTCTTTGGCCGTTCTGTTCTCCAGGACTTTCTGGTGTGATCTTGGTTCGCAGACCCACCACCGGGGTTGGTATTGCTGGGGTATCTATTCTAAGGTGAGGAATCTAACTAACGTGTTTCTTTCAAATGAACAAGTTACTTATCTTCGGTAACGATGTATCTGTAAGAAACATTAGTTAGTTAGATTCCTCACGACCCACCCATCCTCCCCGTTCTGCGAACCGATATCTAGTGTTGTGGTTATCCCTTTCAGGGCCCTAGAATTTTTTGGCACCAGTGTCGGTCTCTTGCATGGCTCTGCGTTCCTGGCGCGGAAAGCTATGTACAAGAACTGACGTCAGCGCGCGAGGGCGGCGTCTAAGTACTCCGTCAACGTCATCCCAGCGCATGACGCCGACGATGGACGCGGAGCCGTAGACGACGCCTAGCGACGCGCAGGGGTATTGCTGACGAAAAACTTTCCGGATCCAGCCTGACGCCTGGGGATATTCTAAGGTGAGGAATCTAACTAACTAATGTTTCTTACAGATACATCGTTACCGAAGGTAAATAACTTGTTCAATAGGTACTATTATAAACAAATAGTATAAAAGGTATTCTACATAAATCATAAATAAATTCTAAACATATTACCAGCATTTCACCAATAAATTCTAAACATATTTCTAGCATTTCAGTGCTAAGAGGTTGGGATGCAGAATATTGAACTTGTCCACTGTTACAATACAATAATTACACATATTTTTTATATTAAAAAGACAACTTATTATTAAACTAATTACTACTCCAAAAGTGAGTTCAAGTAACTAAAGTCTAAATGTTCATTGATCACATATAAAATCATGCAGTTTATCAGGTTTTTTCACCACACATCCAGATACACTCACTCTAATCTCAACCTGTGAACATTCCCCTCTGTGGAGACTATCGCTAATTTTTTATTTCTCTGTCAATAGTTTTTCACTTTATCTCACTCTACTTTTGAATAATGCATCATCTCTTAACTCACTCTCACCATTCCCATAAATCTCATCTAAACTCTTCCTTTCCTGTATTGTAGGCTGTTGTGGCGTTACACATTTCTTCACTGTCCACCACACACATTTTGTGCAATCCATAACTTTCACCACTTTCTGTCAAACTTCTGCTTATCCTGTCCGAATTTAAGCAACCTCTCCTCCCCCTTACACAAAGAAATTGGAGAGAGATGCCATATGTTCCCATCATTTAGCATCACAGAGTTACAGTATATTTCCTCTACAATGAAAGGACTTTAAAAATGGTTTTGACCTTTCTTTACACACCTTTCCTTTTTACCCTAACCCTGTCACCAGTCTTAATGTGCACTGGTCTACTTCCATGTTTAGTCTCATAATACTTTTTGAACTCATCTTGTGCAGGCTTCAACTTTTCTTTCACCTCACTCGATGACCAGTTAGCTTGCTTAGCCAAAACCATCCATCCTACATTATCTTTTAGAATGGGTGTCCTTCCCCTCATTAGCTCAAAAGGACTACATCCAATTGATTCACATGGAGTTATTCTATAACCCTATATGCTATGACGTAATTCCTTGCTAAAGTCCAGGTCATTATTATTTGCAAGTTGTATCATACCCTTTATGATGCGAATAAATCGTTCTACAGATCCATTATTAACAGGATGGTACAGCAAAGGACTCTTATGTGTAATACCATTTCTCGTTAAGAATTCCTTAAAAGCTTCTGATGTAAATTGAGGACCATTGTCACTTGTAATGTGTTTAGAGAATCCTTCTTTCAAAAGTATTTTTTCTAAAAACCCTATTATGGTCCTAACATGTGCTTTATGTACAATCTCCACCCATGACCACTTAGAAAAATGGTTTACTACAGCTAGTACAGCCATTTTCCCACATTGGACCAGCTGCATCAATGCCTATTATTTCACATGCCATACTTGGACTGCTTATGGGGTGCAAAGGTGGCCTAAAAGGAGTGTGAGTCTTATCCGAATTTAATTTTCACAGGACAAGCAGTTCCTTACTTTTCTTTCGATTTGTTAGTCCAACCCTGGTCACCAATAAGAATTCTTCACTCTAATTTTCATTTTACCAATGCCCAAATGTCCTTTATGGAAAGATATCTAAAATCTTCGTTCATAGGCTAATAGGAAGTATTACTCTGCCATTTCTTATAATCAAACCTCCTTCAAAAGTCAACTCACGTCTCAATTCCCAAAATGTAGTTAAAACCTTCTGCACGTGTTTTTTCTCCAGCCACCGCTCTTCAGCGCCTTTACTGACTTCTTGTGGAATTTCATCCTCATTCTGCGCTTGCAACCATTCATTCTCTTAAATGCTTGAAACCTTTTCCAGAGTGTTTGCTACACAAAATGTATCCTGATCCTTTCCACATACTTCTTTTAAAGGTAAAGGAATGCGACTTAAAAAATCAGCAACTCCATTTCTCACTCCAGGTACATGCTGCACTCCATAGTTTGTTTTTTTAAACGTTTGCTTATTGGCATTTCCAACGCTATTATACACATTGTACAGGATATATGTATTACAATCTCAACCTTTCGGTTATGCTTTTTACATCCCAAGCTTCAATCCTTTATTCACATCAGGGGTACAATACTCTACTTCATTTTTACTCAGCTTCCAATATGTTGCACTTTTTTTTACATAGGAACTCTGTTTTTTCCCCCGGGAGTTGGTGTGCATATTTTTAGTTAACATCGTGTTTCCCCATTTCACGCTCATTCTGCGCTCGTGTTCATGCGTTCCCATCTTTGGTCAATGCCTGTTGCGAACTTAACTAAAAACTTTGTGCCTTACAACTTGTGCCTATCCTGCTTCTGCATGTGATCTTGTCATTGCTAATCAGTGTTGCGGGGGGTCTGGATGTGCATGTGGGGTCTGTACTCTATGCGTGGTATTTGCTGTGCTAGTCTCTGGCAGTCGCTCAGGGTCCTAGGTTTGGTGTATCTGTCATTGTGTGTTGTCCCTTGTGTGAGGTTTGCGTGTCTGGGAGGGCTCCTTCCCTCTCCTTTATACTGGGTCAAATGTTCTAGCTGGAGGCTCCATATTTCGCTCATTTTCTGCCTTGTCATTTTCAAGGTCTAGGGTTTCCCAGGCTCTCACCAGCTCCTTCCATTGGTCGGCTATTGGCTTCCTCTCTAAGGAGTGCCCTCATCTCTTCTTCTGCCCAGTTCATGAGAAGAAGCCGGCTCTTCCAGTTATCTATTTGTGGTCCCGTGCTGGCCTTCCAGGCCATCGCTACTCATCTCTTGGCAAGGGCTATAGCAAGGTCAATGAATTTGTTTCCTACCTTCCACTTCGGAGGGCATGGAAAAAGGCCCAGCAGGCACCCTCCCCCAGTGTTATTTATTTCCCTCCCCAATGTCCCCCCCTGTACACCAGACTACTTCAGTCCAGAAGGGGGTCAGTATTGGGCAATTCCAGAACGTGGATAAAGTCCACATCTTGTTGGGAAAATCTCGGACACGCCCTCGCCTCTCCTCCATGTATCATTCTAATTGTGTGCCCAGTCAGGTATGCCATGTGCACATAGTTAAACTGGATATATTTTAGTATCGTATGGCGAAATATCGACTTGGGGGAAGCCAGGAGCTTTTCCCATTCTTAGTCGGTAAAATTGCTTGTTTAACGCTTGTCCGCAGCGTTCCCTAATCTTGGGCAATTCTGTCAGCGATGCCTTCACTAACGTTGTGTAAAACCACTTTACTTGGTGGCCAGCACTTCCCAATGTGAGTAGTGCATGGAGTAAGGGATGCTTTTCCGGTTCCTCTCCCCCTCCTCCCCATAGTTCTCTGAAGGTACAGACTAGGGCCTCATATTGCAGGAACCGGCCCACTGGCAACCCTTACTGCTCCACAAGTTCCACAAAGGGAATCAGTGTCTCTTCCTGGTGGATGTCACCGACTGTCTTGAGGCCCACTTCCTCCCATTCTATCAGTTGATCTGGCGTGAATATTTGGCGTGGGGTTCCATATGGTAGGGCTGCCAGGGAAAGTTGGGTTGAGTTTTTGAGGGTCACAGGCAATTTGGCCAAGATCTTCTGCCAGCACCATAATGCCATGGTCTGAAGAGTCGACTTCTAGGGGGTTACAACTCTGCAGCCCAGTATCTTAGATAGCACTAGGTTGGGGTGGGCGCTCAAATCTCCAATGTATGTCCCTTCCAAATTGGTTCCTCCCAGCCACTAGGCCAGACACTGCATCTGGGATGCTAGGTAGTACAATTCAAAATTGGGCACTCCCAGCCCGCCATTTCTGACTAGGTGCTGCAATGTCACCAGTGAGACTCTCCTGCGTCCCTCCCCCAGATCAAGTCCGGCACCAGTTAATCTAGAGGTGCAAACCAGCTTTTGGGTAGCACCAGGGGGAGGATCGCGAAGTAATAGAGTAGCCTGGGCAACATAACATCTTGGTCAATGACAAAGCCATTACTGGCAACTTTAGTGAACTCCAGAATGCCACGGAGGATCTAAGCGAGCGAAGCGCTCTGTTGAGGTTGCCTTCGCGCATGTCAGTCAGTGTGGTAAACATGTATTCCCTGATATTTAAATGTGGTTTGAGCCCAGTTAAGGTCCGCTGGGAGAGTAGGCGGTCTCTGCAGCGATCCCGCCACCTGGAAATTGTAGGTCTTCGTCTTATTTACCCGTAGCCCTGTCAGGTCAGCAAATCTATCTAGTAGCCTCAGGGCCATTTCTGATCCAGCCTCCGCCTCCTGCAAATAGATCAACAAGTCATCAGCATATAGGGAGACAACATGTTGTCTCCCATCTAGCGTCAGTCCCAGTCCCGTCCCGCCCTGGCAGAATAGAGGCGCTAAGGGCTCCATAGCTAGCACGAACAGCACTGATGTCAGGGGACAACCCTGTCTCGATCCACGGGAGATCCGTTATTAGTTAAAAAAAATTCCGCCCGTTCGAACCCTAGCTGTTGGTCAGTCATTGTGAGAAAATGGCTCTGTATATACTGTTCCCAAATAGGTACAGGGTGTACAGAGTCCACAGTCCCCAAGTGTTTGACAGAGGCTAAAGTTAGATATAACCTTACTCTCTAAAGTGGTAGCTTGGTCGAGCAGTAAGGCAGTATCAGAGGACAGTGTAAAGCATTTGTTGTACACACTCAGTCAGCAAATAGTCTCACACACTCAATAACTGAACTCTAGGCCAATGGTTTATATATAAAAAATATATGCTTGTTTTATTTTCGAATCAACAATTGGAATTAAAATATACTTTCTCAGAATGAGAGGCTTTATATAAATACTTTTGCAATATGTAATTGACTTCTGTAAACAGTTACAAGTGGTTGCAATAAGCAACTCTATTGTAAACACAATAATGCATTGAGTTCAATGGAAGTTTCATGTTATTTGCCACAGATTACTTTTTGGATTACTTTTGGAATTCCAGGACTGGATCCTAGATTCAGTCCTGGGTCAGTACTCAGAATCAAGTGATGTAAGTCGACTTAATTACTGTAATGATTTTCAAACAATATTTAGCTATTTTAAAAGTTGACACTTAGAAAATATTTCAAAGAAAACAGTCAATGATTCCCTATGGAAGAAAATTAAAGTTGCAGGTACAGTATGTTCTCGTTACTTTTGTAATCCAGTACTGGGTGCCTAGACTCAGTACTGGGACCTTTATCCAAAACAGGTAAGTAATTACGTTTTCAGATATTATACGATTTTTGAAGAATATTTAAAGATTGCAGAAATTGACACTTAGAAGAAACTTCACAGAAAAACAGTCAATGGTTTCCTATGGAAAAAAATTGGGTTACGGGTAAGTACAGTTGTAAGTATTTTTCAGGGTCAGTGCTGGGCACCAAGATCCAGCAGTGGGAGCTCACCTAAGAGCAGGTGAGTAATTTCGTTTTCGTTACTCTGCCGATTTTTGGTGAATATTTTAAGATTTGAAAAGTCCACACTTAGAAGAAATTTCAGGAAAAAGCCAGTCAATGTTACCCTATGAGGAAAATAGAGTTAGCGGTTTAAGGGTAAGTACTCGACTGGCAGAGTTGAGGTTCTGGGCATAGACTCAGGGGTCCCCCAGGGTCAGGTAGGTAAAGTCTGTTCACCCTCAGCGACTCTAGGGCGGCCGGGTGCAGAGAGAGTTAGGCCCAATGTTATCCTATGAGGGATAGGGGGGCCTTGGTTGGTGGCTGCTGACTGGTAAGCCACGCGGCTGTGGGAGCTGGGCTCCTGGTCACTTACTCAGGGCAAGTGGGGAAGTAGGTAGGTGTAGAGTTTTCACTGCCAGGGCCACTCGGGCGGCTGGGTGCAGAGTGCTTTTGAGCCTTCGGGCGCTCAATTGATTTTAATGGGAAATCTCCGGTTTAGAAAAAGGCTGCAAGCTTGGGGACGAGGACTCTTCATGTGCCACCACCACTTTGAGAGGTAAGTTGGGTAGTTGGAGGTTAGGTAGGTACCCCGGGATTGGGCACAGGGGGCCGCCGGGCGCCACGTGCAGGGGTGCCTTTTGGTGTTGGGAAATCTTACCCTCTGTTGATCGCGGTAGGGGTGGGCACCTTGTTCTGAGGCTGCAGGCTTCTTCGGGAGTGTCGAGGGAGGTCCTTGGGTGCCGGACTCGGGGTCACAGTCGCCGTGGGGTCGTCCTCGGGGTCTTTGTTCACTCCGGCACTGGCCAGGCTTGGCTGGTGCAGAGTGTGCTGGGTTCGCGGTTCCGGGCTGCTGCCAGGGATTAGAGGTAGGTTTTGAGTAGAGCCTCTACTCATGGGAGTCCCAGGGGCTTAGAGCCAAAAGGTAGCCAGGTCCTCCGGGGTTTGTGAGGTTGCTGGCCACAAGAGATGCCGGGTTGGAGCAGGAGCAGGTTCGAGGGTCGACAGGCTGGTAGGGCTGGGGCCAAAGCAGTTGGTGTCTTCCTCTTTTTAGCAGCTGCCGGGCAGGTCTTCTTTCTTCTTGCTCTTCTTTGTAGTTTGGAATCTGGAATCTGGGGAAGGAAGGTTCAGGGTGCCCCTAAATACTAGATTTAGGGGCGTAACAGGTAGGTGAAGGACAGGTGCCAATGGGTCCCTGTCCTGGGGTGGGTACACCCCCTATCCTGCCTCTCTCCTATGGGAGGGGGGCAGGAGCCTAGTCCTGATTGGGCAGGGCTTCCCATCTTCAAGATGGCGAGAGCCCGGAGATGTGCTTCACCTCGCCTCCCCCACCTGAGGGGTGGGGTTGGCAGGCTGGCACATCCCCTGTCCTTATTTGGGGTTTCCGGCCAAGCTTCCCGCCAGAGTGGGGGGTTGCAGTGGCCTGGGGAAGCTCACAGAGGCGGCATGCCTTTAAAGCTTCCCCCTGCCGATCCTGGGGGAGGAGATTTAGCACCTCGCCCAGGATGTGCATTGTTGCAGACCCAGGAGAGCAGGGGCTCTCCTACCCAGGGGTCCAGCAACATGTCTGCTGTGTGGCAGCCTAGGCAGCCTCAGAACAGACGTGGATTGTAGGTTTAGGTTTCAGGGGGCCTCTCTAAGATGCCCTCTGTGGTGCTTTGTACATTAAATCACACACTGGCATCAGTGTGGATTTAATGTGCTGAGCAATTTGATACCAAACTTCTCAGTCTTCAGTGCTGCCATTATGGTGCTGTGGAGTTCGTGTTTGACAAGCTTCCAGCACCATATACTCTTAGCTGGCAGCACTGCACTTACAGGACCCAGGAATGGACCTGGGTACTGTAGGGGCACAGGGCTCCTGCCTCTGTGCCCACACCACTGGCATAGGGCACCCAGCTAGAGGGGTGGCTGATGTGTGCCAGGGCAGTGTAGATTGTGGGCCTGGCACACAGGGATGTGTGCCATGTCGACTCTCTATTTTGTCTTTTATCCAGACACTCAGCCTGCAAGAGCAGTGTGTGTGTGTGTTAGGGTACAGGGCCTCTAAGGGTGGCACAATGAGTGCTGCAGCCCTTAGAGGCCTTCCCTGGTCACAAGGCAGTTTTTAGGGAAGGAACACAGGCCCTGGGCACCTGATTGGCAGGAGCCCAGGGCACAACAAGGAAAAGTGCATCACCTATTAGGCAAAAAAAGGGGGGGGGGTTACTGCAACAGAAACCCACTTTCTTACACAAGCCCCCCCTAGCCCAAAGGCCAGGAGACTTCTGCCAATGCTGGGAGAGTCTACCTAGTCTTTCAGGCGAGGAAGAGTTGGGGAAGTGGTTTGAAAGTTGCAGGGCCTACTCTGCCTTATATCCTTCCGTCCAGGCTAGTCCCTTTGGGGAGCTGGCCTGTCTTATCAGTTTCAGGACCTAACTCCCAAGGCTCCTTTCCTTGTCTTTTAGTGTCCTTGTCCCATCTTTTTATTTTGGGTTTAGAGGTGCATACCTCTGTAATCTCTAACTTAGCCAGGGCTAGGCCCAGCTTACCCACAGAGGTTACCCACAGCTTGAGCAACCCCACCATGACCAATAAGGTCAGGGGGCCCGACTTGCTATTTGGCAGGGGGTTAGGCCACCATGCCAAGGATAGGGCTGCCATGAAGGCTAACACCCAGCAGAGGCTGCTGACAGCTGTCAGTGTCCAGAACCACACCTTTAGCTCCTGACTGGTAAGTGAGGAAGCTATCTGATAGGTCTCCTTGGGTCCTGGCTGTTGGTCTGTTTGAGGATGTGGGGTCACTATTCTTTGTAGGGAACACCCCTTCTCCACCCTTTGTTCTGCCATCTGAGAAGCCACTAACTCAGGCTGGACAGTTGCCTGACTAGGCAGGTCTTGTTGTTGGTTAGGGGGGGCTGTACCAGTGCCATTGTTGGAGTTTTCCCTCACTGGGATAGAATCTCCCTGGCTCTCTGGAACTGTGGCTAACAGTTGCCCACCTTTCCTACCCTGTTTCTTCTCACTCTTTTGGGACTCAGCTGCACTGACTGCAGGTTGAGCCCCCACAGGTTCTTTGGGCGAGGCCTGGCATTGGGCCAGCACCTCTCTTTGGCTCAGTTCCACATCTAAGTGGTCATTTCCCAAGAGACAATCAAGGGGGAGGTTTTTACTGACTATCACTTTTCTCCATCTAAGGGACCCAGCTGTGGCTAGGGGCACTATAGCCACAGGCCTAACAGTGACTCCCCCTGGGACAGTCCTTACCCTTCTTGTTTTCCCTGGGACATACTGGTGTGGGAATACCAACCTGTCATGTACCACAGTGTGACTGGCACAGGTATCTCTCAGGGCAGTGGCTGGGATTCCATTCACCAGTAGGTGGTGGAAGTGTCTACTCCCCTCTGGGATCTCCAGCTTGCTTCTTGGGCCCATTCCTCAGTTGAAAGCTCGGAGGACTTCCTCATTTGAGGACCCTCCCTCCCAAGCTACACTGGCAACCCCTGGGGCTACACTAGTCACCCCTGGAGCTGTACTAGGGATCTTGTTTTTAGGACAGCTAGAGTCCTGGGTGTGGTGTCCAGACTTCTGACAGTTGAAACACCATATTCTGTTGGAATCCCAACTCTTACCTTGGTACCCTGGTTTAGTTTGTGAGGTGTGTTTGGGCCCACCCTCCTGGTCAGGTTTTTGGGGGGCTACCTGGGACTCCTTACTTTTACCCACAAGGGATTCACTCTCTTTCTTCTGGGGAGGCTTTGGGACCCCTTTGTTTTGGTCACTCCCAGTGGACGTCCTAGTCACCCTAGTCTTGGCCCAGTGGTCTGCCTTTTTTCCCAATTCTTGGGGAGAAATTAGACCTAGGTCTACCAAATGCTGATGCAACTTTTCATTTGTGCAGTTACTTAATATATGTTCCTTCATGAATAAATTGTACAATCCAGTAAAATCCTGCACACCATGTCCAGCTAACCAACCATCCAGTGTCTTTACTGAGACGTCTACAAAGTCAATCCAGGACTGGGTCTGGGTTTTGTGAGCCCCCCTGAATCTAATTCTATACTCCTCAGTAGTGAATCCAAATCCCTCAATCAGAGCCTTCCTCATGAGGTCATAGGATCCTGCCTCTGGCCCAGAGAGGGTCAGAAGCCTGTCTCTGCAGTTACCAGAGAACAGTTCCCACAGGAGTGCCCCCCAGAGAGGTTTCTTTACTCTTCTTATTTCACAAGCCCTCTCAAAGGCTGTGAACCATTTGGTGATGTCATCACCTTCCTCAAACTTGGGGACAATCCCTTTGGGGATTTTAGGTTCAGAAGTTTCCTCCCTATCCTTGTTTTTATTATTGCTGCCACCATTGATGGGTGCGAAACCCATCTCTCTCCTTTCTTTTTCTAGAGCCAGGAACCTGGACTCTAGCTCTACTCTTTTGGCCAGCCTTGCTAAAAGGCTGTCCTCTTCACTGGTGGTTCCCCCAGTGATCTCTCTGGTACCAGAGTCACCTGTGTGATCTCTAGGTCCCCAGATGCTAATTCTTGGATTGAAGGGTATGGGTGCCCTCTCCTCCCTGGGGAATAGTATGGGGGGGGGGTTATTATCCACCTCCTCTTCTTCCCCTTCCTCATCTGACTGGCCATCACCATTTTCAGATGGGTGGTCCTTAGCATACTCAGCCAAGAGCTCCTGGAGCCCTAGTTTGGTTAGATGCAGGCCCATTGGTATATTTTTGCGTTTGCATAGGGACCTCAATTCCTTGAAAGACAAGTGTAAGTAAGGTGTGAGGTCGAGCTCCTCCACCAGGTCCATGTTATTATTTTCACTAATAGCTGGGTTTGTTTGAGCCATTCTAACCTGACAGTTCTAATCCTCTACCCTGACTATAGTGACTTTTATTTTTCTAAAATTGTAATGGGACTTAAGCAAGGTCCTAGCAAGACTTTTAGTAATTTTGGAAAAGACCAATCAGAATTCTAAAGGCAATTTTTAAGAGTTTTGTCGTGTGATCAGATGGTAACTAAGTAGTCCAACAAATGCAAGTTTGTATCCCACCACTGATCCACCAATGTGAGAAAGTGGCTCTGTATATACTGTTTCCAAATAGGTACAGGGTGTACAGAGTCCACAGTCCCCAAGGGTTTGACAGAGGCTAAAGTTAGATATAACCTTACTCTCTAAAGTGGTAGCTTGGTCGAGCAGTAAGGCAGTATCAGAGGACAGTGTAAAGCATTTGTTGTACACACTCAGTCAGCAAATGGTCTCACACACTCAATAACTGAACTCTAGGCCAATGGTTTATATATAAAAAATATATGCTTGGCTGCCGACGGGAATGGCCGCGCAGTAGCGAAGCTCTGCAGCGCCACTCCCGAATTATCCTGTAAACTTGCGCCCCGCGGTCCCGACCCGTGCTACAGGTGGATGCTGGGTGTCCCGAGACCCCCGGGGGCTGTTTGGCGAAGTTTGAAGGCGATTGGCGGTGGATCCGATGCCGGGCTCCGCTCTGCGGGTGCTGATGTGAGACAGTGCGGTCGCTGGGTGTGACCCGTTCGGAGGCCGCGCCTGCGAGAGGCCGCGGCTGCGGCCTGGAATTCCTGGAGGCGGAGGGGCAGCGACGCGGCGCCCCTGACGGCGCGGGGGCTGGCGTTGTTAGACCCTCCGGTCTGCCCGCTACGATAGAGGCCCCAGCGGCCGTGGAGGCAACAGGGCGGCCCCCAGCTGGGAGACGTCGGCGGCACTTCGGGATAGTGGTGTGGCCGCAAAGTAACCAGTGGCAGTCGTGCCCCAGCAGAGTAACATCGCACAGTGGTGCGGAGGTGAGGGCCTGCGGATCGACGCGGTGGACGTACGGGGCCTGAAGGCTCTGGGCCCCGCGAGCGGAAGGAGATAAAGGACGAGGTGTGCGGCCCAGGCAGACACGAACATTCCTTGAGGTCGGGGTGGTGGCCTATGGTCCCGCACTGTACGACAACCACTGTGCTGCCGGTAGGGGGTTCGCCTGAACGATGGAGTGAAAAGAGAGTGGTGGCAGTGGCGGATGAACGCTCGAATTGGCGGTGGTGTGGAGAACGGCGCCCCCTGAGTTGCAGTGGTGTTTGCTGGGGCGTGTGGTGCGGCCTCACCACGACCCTATTGCCAAAGCGACGTGGGCCCCGAGGGGTGTTCAGAGGATGGACCGGCACCAATACTCAGGCCAAGCCCGGGTGATTCTGGAGCCTCGCCCCTCCGGCAGGCGGTCCCCCTACGGTGCTGGGGGTGGCGTTGACTCCCGGCTTCATTATTCGGCGAGGGGTGACTGAAAGGACGCCCGACGGGGAGGAGAGCACGTGGAGGTCTCCTGCCGCCTCAGTGGACCTATTTGTCGGTGCGACCGGACGGCCAGCTCCGGGGGCCACCTCCTGGGCTGCGATGCCGGGCTTCCAGGGGAGGGGGCCCTTGGCTGGAGCGTGATACTCCTATTGCGGTGGAGCGGGGATGGTGAGGTCAGCGACCGCTCTTGCCCATACTTGACTGAAGGACCCGGAAGACGGGTGGAGAGTGCTGGCGACTGGGGTGCAGTCTGCGAAAACCGACAGGCCGGGTGGCGATTTCCACCGCAGGCGGCGGGGATTAGCGGCTGCGCCTCCCAGCTGGGACCTGTCCGCTGCCGGGTGACCATGCCGTCTGGGCGTCACGGTAAAATGACGACGCAGGCCAAGCTGGTGAAATTAGCGGTGATCGGGCGGAGATGCGGGCCCCGGGCGGTAAGCCGGACCCATCAAACAAAGACCTGCTGGATGCAATAACGGCTGTCAAGACGTCCCTCGAGCAGCGAATAGACACCGTGGCCGCTGACGTGGGCCTGATCCGAGAGGATGTGCGAAAAATTGCTGACCGGGTGGGAACAGTAGAAAATATCACCAAGGAACTGTCAAGCGACACCGACCGCCTCAAGCAGGAGGTCGGTGACCTGCGCGCCGCCCAGGAGGGGCTAGCCCGACAGCTGGATGACTATGAAGGTAGAATGCGGCGCAACAATGTACGCATTATTGGTGTTCCGGAACGGGCGGAGGGCCCGGCGATTGACCTCTTTGTTGAAAACTTGATCCTCACTCGCCTGCAGCCTAGAGGTCTCTCCAAGTGTTTTACTATTGAGAGGGCCCATCGAGTGCCGGGGTGTCGCCTGCGGCCCGAGGCCCCTCCCAGACCTATCTTGGCCAGAGTATTCAACTTCCGGGACCGAGATGTGATCCTTCAAACGGCGAGGGCGGCACCGCCTGTCGCCGTGGAGAACAGTAACGTCACGTTCTTCCCGGACTTTATCTTGCGAGTCCAGAAACGACGGAGCTTCCTAGAAGTAAAGAAGGCGCTCCGTGAGAATGAGGTCAAATACACAATGTTGTTCCCGGCCAAGCTTCGGGTGGAGGCGGAGGGCAAATCATGGTTCTTCCTGCGCCCGGAGGATGCATGGGACTGGCTGGAGGGGTGGCGCACCGTAGGCACTCAGAGAAAGAAGAAACCCTCGGCAGCAGATTCGGCTGCAGACTGGCGTCAGCAGAGGCGCTCCCCTTCACGCTCGGAGACTGGAGCCGTGGCCCCGGTGGAGGAGCATTGACTATGGTTGCTGGTAAGCCGGACTGGGATCATGCAGGACAGCTCGGAGCTCCCACACTGACTGTTCAGGGGACAGAGTGCTACCTTCGGGGTGGCGGGAGGTCTTCGGCGGGTGATACTATGATGGGTCAGGAGCTGCTCCCTTGTCTTGACTGCTAATGGGCCCTTCATGGCCGTCGCCCGAGGGGTGTGAGCCGCTCCTCCTGTTGCACCGCTAGACTATTGGGTGGGGGGGGGCCGGGGCTCGCCGGAGAGACCTCGGGGGACTCTTTCCTTTTTTGTTTTTTGGCCTAGCGTGAGTAGGGTTTGGGGTCACGAGAAGGGGCTATGTGGGAGATAGGCCGTCATGATGGGAGTGGGGCAGCACACGTTTCCTCTCAATGTTTCTGGGGGGGCGACAGGCACTCTGCGAGTTGGGGGGTGCGGGGGTTCGAGCCCCGTTCGGCAGGGTAGCAGGGAGGGATGGGTATGTTGTGGGTTTGTATTTTATGGGGGGGATGTTTTGCACTGTTCTTGTGCAGTAGTTGAGCAGGATACCTGTGACCAGACTAGGGCACTGATTGATCAGCGAGTGAAGTTAGGTCTCCTCTCAGTCGCACTCGGAGCGAGCGGGGGACTGCAGGGGTCGTCACTTGGGGTGAATGCTACGATAACCATGTACGGGGTTTACTTTGGCCGCACAGGCATGATGCTACTGAGATCAATCAGCAATGGCTCAGAGACTTAATCTGATGACCTGGAATGTTAACGGACTGGGCGACAAAATTAAGCGGAGCATAGTGCAGCAATACATACACCGCCATGGTATTGACGTGGTGTTGCTCCAAGAGACTCACCTTATGGGTAACGCCTGTCATGCCTTAGACAGGAAAGGGTACCGTATGGTTGCCCACTCGGGCTTTACCTCGGGTTCTAGAGGGGCGGGAATCCTCCTGAGAAAGGGTTGCCCATATGTGCTACAAACGTCCTACACTGAGCCTCAGGGTAGATATGTTATCTGTTCTGGTAGTTGGGAAGGGAGGGTCATTAACTTGATCTCGGTTTATGCACCGCCGGGTCTGCAACGCCAGGCCCTGGCGGACGTTGGAAAGACTCTGCTGACCCTGCCGGAGGGCGCTGTGATTATGGGCGGGGACTTTAATCTGGCGATGGACGATACGGTCGACCGTGCTCCACCCCGGGCGGGCAAGCAGCGGGGCTCGCAACTGCGACAATTCGCGGATGCCTTCGGTTTGGTGGACGTTTGGAGGTGGTCGCACCCCAGGGACACGCTTTACACTTTTCACTCCGGAGTGCACGGAAGTCACTCGCGGTTAGACTACCTGTTCACGCTCGCGCAAGATATTCACAATTTCACTGACTCCGCAGGCTTGGCAAGGGGCATTTCCGATCACTCCCCGGTCGTAGCCTCTTTTGGGGCCAGCCTGGTTCGTCAGCCGGGTTCCATCCGGATACAGCCATGGCTGCTGAAAATCCCGCACATTAGGGACTCCCTGCGACACGACACTGATTGCTATTTCAAGGAAAATGAGGGGTCGGTGGCTTCAGCGGTGACACTATGGAGGGCCTACGGGGCAGTTATTAAAGGGAGAGCGTTATCGTTGATGGTGGGACACAAAAATGAACGCCGACGGCGGGTTACCGAGCTTGAGGCGGAGATACTTCAGCTCGAACAGGGGAACGCACGCAACCCGGCCCACGACGCCCCACATTTACTCGAGGTGAAACAACAAGATTATAAACAGCTGCTCTATGAAGAGGCTAGTCGCCGATCCCTGGCCACCCAACACAGAGTTTATGAGCTGGGAGAACGCACGGGTAAATTGCTGGCATGGCTGGAGCGGAAAGAAATGGCGGTGCGATGGGTGGGGGCGATCAGAGGGCCAGATGCGGAGGTTATCACCGACCCTCAAAATATAACCGCGGCATTTGCTGCGTACTATGAACAAATCCACACCCAGCCGCAAGACTCGCAGGCCGGTTGGGCAACAGACCTCCTCGCAACCATTGAGGTACAGTGTCTCTCCCAGTCAGACCGGGAGACGCTGGAGTCGAACATCTCGATTGAGGAAATTCAGACAGCCATTCGTGAGACGCGTTCTGGGAAGGCCATGGGTCCTAATGGCATCCCGATAGAACTCATGAAAAGTATGTCACTGCTGGTGGCACCTCATTTGCTAAATCTCTACAAGGAGTGCTATGAGACCGGCACCCTTCCGGCGGACATCCGCATGGCCTCGATAGTAGTAATCCGCAAACCTGGCAAACCAGCGGACGACTGTGCATCTTATAGGCCCATTTCCCTAATAGCAGTGGAAGCCAAAATTCTGGCTAAGGTGCTGGCCTACCGACTGCTTCCGTACCTCGCAGCCTTGATCCACCCCGACCAGTCGGGTTTCATGCCGGGCCGTAACACCGCCCGCAATCTGCGTCGCGTCCATGGCGCCCTGAGCCGGGCTGTTTTGGCCCGGGTGGGGCTTGGCCCTCGGTTGATGAGATGGGTACGCCTATTATACACCATGCCGATGGCCTGTGTATCGGTCAATAACCACCGCTCGACCTCCTTCCCCCTGGGTCGTGGCACTAGGCAGGGCTGCCCCCTGTCGCCGCTCCTCTTTGCCCTGGCCCTGGAGCCTCTAGCGGTCTGGATCCGACAAGACCCCGAAATTCGGGGCCTCAAATCGACGACTGATCATGAAAACCGCATTTCGCTGTACGCGGACGATGTCCTACTGTACCTGGCCTCCCCCGCGCGATCGCTTCGTAGGGTACTACATATCTTTCATATATTTGGAGCCCACTCTGGATACCAGATCAACTGGTCCAAATCCCAGATGTACCCACTCCGGGGTGATCCACCGCTCAGCCCCAGGGGGTATACTATACCGGTGGCACTACAGGGCTTCCAATATCTAGGAGTTTTCATTACTTTAGACACCGCATTATTCTACGAACGGAACCTAGAGGGCCCGCTACAGAGGTTCAAATCTGATGTGGTCCACTGGAAAACGCTGCCCCTTACACTCCTGGGCCGGGCGGCGCTTTTTAAAATGCTAGCGCTCCCCCGTTTCCTTTATGCCCTCCAGAATACCCCGATCCCGGTCCCGGAAGCCTATTTCCTAAAAATTGATTCAACACTGTGGGGATTGCTGTGGGATACCGCAACGCCGTGCATAGCAATGCAGAAACTAACAATGGGCTGGTACGACGGCGGGATTGGCCTGCCGGACCTACGCCTCTATTACCTGGCCGCTCAGCTGATCGCGATCAACCAGTGGGTGTTCGGGGCGCATGATGACCCTAGCTTCCGAACCGACCGCTGGCTCATGGGGAAGGGTGGCTATAACAGGGCATTATACTCCGATCCGAAGAAACTCGATTTTACGGGACCCACGGCCAGAACGGTGGAGATATGGCATCTTCTCCAGAAGCGAATGGGGTGGTCTGGGCGGCTGACTAAGGCCACTCCGTTATGGGAACCGGACTGTCTGGGACGGTTGAGCACCTATGCGGGGTTCGATAAATGGGACCTCATTGGCATCTCTGCCGTTGGGGACATGTGGGTCGCAGGCAGGAGGGCGACGTTCACCGAGCTACAGGTCAAATACCAACTTGCTCCCTCAGAGCAGTTCCGCTACCTGCAAATAAGCCATGCAATTGACAGGGCACTGCCCGCTGAGACTCCCCTTCCAGCTTACTCACCCCTGGAGGACAGATTGTTGCTTGACCCCATGGACCGCAGGGCAATTTCCCTAACATACAAGAAGCTAGTTAACAACCGAGATGACCCGATGCGGAAACTAAGTGCCAGGTGGGAAACGGACGTGGGCAAGATGTCTGACGAGGTCTGGCGAGATGCACTGGCCTCCCCTCGGGAAGTGGCGATATCGATGCGGCTCCGCCTGGTGCAGCTCAAGGTTCTGCACCGTGTCTATTTTGATGCGTTCCTCCTGTGTAAAATAGGTCGGCATCCTAACGAGCTATGCATCCGTAACTGTTCTCTCGTAGGCACGTTCACACACATTTTATGGGCCTGTCCCCCCATACAACACTACTGGAAGGAAGTCAGCCGCCAGTTGGCACGGGCCACCGGGAAGTCGGTGGTCCCTTCCCCTCAGCTGTGTCTCCTTAACGTGTGGGAGGACACGGACCTTACTCCAGCGGAGCAGGAGTGGGCTGCGTTGGGTTGGGCCCTAGCCAAAAGGAACATTGCCCAAAAATGGGGGGTGGCCGTGCTGCCGTCCCTGAGTGCTTGGGCCAAAGATATGGATTTCTCGATGGTGGCGGAGAAAACGGTCTATAAAGGAAGAGGGTGCCCCAAAAAATGGGACCTGAAATGGGGGCGGTGGAATAGATATAGGGGGGACATTTGTATATCTCCTACGGTAGAACTCCGGCAAGAGAGGCAGGCCCTCTTGGACAACTTAGTACCGGAGGGAGGGTCCGGAGCCTTGGGCAAATCCTAATCACGAATGTAGTGGATTGTAACTCCCTGGACTCGTGCGGGTTGGTGGGAGGCCTGTGTGGCACGTGCTGTTGGGTTGGTCTGTGATCGGAACAGCCCTTGATGTGAAGTTGATCTTGTCTGGTACCCTTATTTGTACCCTGTATGATTACAGACTGCTTTATGGTCACAACTGCTGTAACTGCTGCAAATTTAATGTTAATAAAAAGTTTTACAAAAAAAAAAAATATATGCTTGTTTTATTTTAGAACCAACAATTGGAATTAAAATATACTTTCTCAGAATGAGAGGCTTTATATAAATACTTTTGCAATATGTAATTGACTTCTGTAAACAGTTACAAGTGGTTGCAATAAGCAACACTATTTTAAACACAATAATGCATTGAGTTCAATGGAAGTTTCATGTTATTTGCCACAGATTACTTTTAGGATTACTTTTGGAATTCCAGGACTGGATCCTAGATTCAGTCCTGGGTCAGTACTCAGAATCAAGTGATGAAAGTCGACTTAATTACTGTAATGATTTTTAAACAATATTTAGCTATTTTGAAAGTTGACAGAAAATATTTCAAAGAAAACAGTCAATGATTCCCTAAGGAAGAAAATTCAAATTGCAGGTACAGTATCTTCTCGTTACTTTTGTAATCCAGTACTGGGTGCCTAGACTCAGTACTGGGAACTTTATCCAAAACAGGTAAGTAATTACGTTTTCAGATATTATACGATTTTTGAAGAATATTTAAAGATTGCAGAAATTGACACTTAGAAGAAACTTCACAGAAAAACAGTCAATGGTTTCCTATGGAAGAAAATTGGGTTACGGGTAAGTACAATTGTAAGTATTTTTCAGGGTCAGTGCTGGGCACCAAGATCCAGCACTGGGAGCTCACCTAAGAGCAGGAGAGTAATTTCGTTTTCATTACTCGGCTGATTTTTGGTGAATATTTTAAGATTTGAAAAGTCCACACTTAGAAGAAATTTCAGGAAAAAGCCAGTCAATGTTACCCTATGAGGAAAATAGAGTTAGCGGTTTAAGGGTAAGTACTCGACTGGCAGAGTTGAGGTTCTGGGCATAGACTCAGGGGTCCCTCAGGGTCAGGTAGGTACAGTTGGTTCACCCTCAGCGACTCTAGGGCGGCCGGGTGCAGAGAGAGTTAGGCCCAATGTTATCCTACGAGGGATAGGGGGGCCTTGGTTGGTGGCTGCTGACTGGCAAGCCACGTGGCTGTGGGAGCTGGGCTCCTGTCACTTACTCTGGGCAAGTGGGGAAGTAGGTAGGTGTAGAGTTTTCACTGCCAGGGCCACTCGGGCGGCTGGGTGCAGAGTGCTTTTGAGCCTTCGGGCGCTCAATTGATTTTAATGGGAAATCTCAGGTTTAGAAAAAGGCTGCAAGCTCGGGGACGAGGACTCTTCAGGTGCCACCACCACTTTGAGAGGTAAGTTGGGTAGTTGGAGGTTAGGTAGGTACCCCGGGATTGGGCACAGGGGGCCGCCGGGCGCCGCGTGCAGGGGTGCCTTTTGGTGTTGGGAAATCTTACCCTCTGTTGATCGTGGTAGGGGTGGGCAACTTGTTCTGAGGCTGCAGGCTTCTTCAGGAGTGTCGAGGGAGGTCCTTGGGTGCCGGACTCGGGGTCACAGTCGCTGTGGGGTCGTCCTCGGTGTCTTTGTTCACTCCGGCACTGGCCAGGCTTGTCTGGTGCAGAGTGTACTGGGTTCGCGGTTCCGGGCTGCTGCCAGGGATTAGAGGTAGGTTTTGAGTAGAGCCTCTACTCATGGGAGTCCCAGGGGCTTAGAGCCAAAAGGTAGCCAGGTCCTCCGGGGTTTGTGAGGTTGCTGGCCACAAGAGATGCCGGGTTGGAGCAGGAGCAGGTTCGAGGGTCGACAGGCCGGTAGGGCTGGGGCCAAAGCAGTTGGTGTCTTCCTCTTTTTAGCAGCTGCCGGGCAGGCCTTCTTTCTTCTTGCTCTTCTTTGTAGTTTGGAATCTGGAATCTGGGGAAGGAAGGTTCAGGGTGCCCCTAAATACTAGATTTAGGTGCGTTACAGGTAGGTGAAGGGCAGGGGCCAATGGGTCCCTGTCCTGGGGTGCGTACACCCCCTATCCTGCCTCTCTCCTGTGGGAGGGGGGCAGGAGCCTAGTCCTGATTGGGCAGGGCTTCCCATCTTCAAGATGGCGAGAGCCCGGAGATGTGCTTCACCTCGCCTCCCCCACCTGAGGGGTGGGGTTGGCAGGCTGGCACATCCCCTGTCCTTATTTGGGGTTTCCGGCCAAGCTTCCCGCCAGAGTGGGGGGTTGCAGTGGCCTGGGGAAGCTCACAGAGGCGGCATGCCTTTAAAGCTTCCCCCTGCCCATCCTGGGGGAGGAGATTTAGCACCTCGCCCAGGATGTGCATTGTTGCAGACCCAGGAGAGCAGGGGCTCTCCTACCCAGGGGTCCAGCAACATGTCTGCTGTGTGGCAGCCTAGGCAGCCTCAGAACAGACGTGGATTGTAGGTTTAGGTTTCAGGGGGCCTCTCTAAGATGCCCTCCGTGGTGCTTTGTACATTAAGACTACCAAGAAGAGTTTTACCTGCTGTTCCTCAAATGAAGACGAAAAGTGGGGAATCAACAAGAAGGCTGGATTAGACTACATGCACATTGTGTATGAAGTTGGTAATCCTTTTGTTGGATATTAATGCCCTCACACACCCTTTCAGGTGTCATGCTTCATCATCTGGGCTGCTCCTCGTCGGGCCGGCGGTGCAATGCCTAACGGGCTCCCTAAAAAGGGGCACTTTATCGGAGTTCTTCAATCCAACAGCCGTTTGGTGAAGTGCGGGTATGGGGCCCTGGTTGATGTAGATGTGAGAAAGTGATTTTAAAACAGGGTTGGTAGTACCAGTATAGGAATTCAATTTTATTCTGAAGGTCTCCTTCCCTGATTAAAAAAGTGTAAGTGGCACTCAGTAGAGTATAATGTCTCTAATTAGAGTGCTTAAAATTAGTGTTCAATGGTCAACATGTTTCTCGCTCGGAGCTCATACACTCGCGATTCTTCAGGACCTATGATAACTATCTACAAAAAAGGAGAACTATATGGTATTGTAAGTCTCTCAATCACAACAAGTTTAAATGTGAAACAATATCACTTAACTAAAATACCTGTCATGGTCTGGTGCTACCTGTAATGAAAGGACGGTAGGTTATATTGATCATAGTTTAAATTAAACTAGACATATCAACAGGCAATAAGTAAATGAAAAACGAAAAAACAGCCTTCGAGGTGACTCATCTAGGTCGAAATTAATAAGGATCAGTGGTGATTACCGATGCGTAGGCGTCACAGGACGCAATTATTAAGTGGTGTACCATCAGAGTGAACTAAAGTGACTATTCACCTATGTGGAATACGTTAAAAATAGCAGCAGCAAAGTTCACAGGACTCACCCTATTTAGTAGGACTGCGGAACACAACAGTACTTGGTGGATTAAGCATGAGCCAGGGATCCTCTAAAAGTAGGTCTGGACCAAAAGGTAGTAATAGAATTTATGATGCAAAAAAAGGATTCACATGTCACAACAAATAAATGAACGTTAAGACAAATGAAACACATCAATATATAGTGCAGAAACATGACGACAATGATAGGTGCTGAGTATCCACATTCCGAGAGTGGGAACCAAGGGTAAAAGGTCAAAGAGTTTTAAGAAATTCGTAAAGCAACCAATCGACCACCGCAACCTAAATGTGTCACT
This sequence comes from Triturus cristatus, assembly GCF_964204655.1. Classification (NCBI taxonomy): domain Eukaryota; kingdom Metazoa; phylum Chordata; class Amphibia; order Caudata; family Salamandridae; genus Triturus; species Triturus cristatus. Next base: position 954,862,143 of record NC_140588.1, on the reverse strand, counting down.
CTCAGTAAGAAATCTGGTAGTGTTTTTAGGACATAAGCATAACGTTGTGGATAAAAATCTGGTAGTGTTAGTAGGACATAAGCATAACGTTGTGGATAAAAATCTAGTAGTGTTAGTAGGACATGAGTATAACGTTGTGGTTACTATTCGTGTAGCCACAGTGCAAGCGTATCATATTGGTTTTTCTGGCAGTTGTCTAGCGTCATGATGCCGGTGTATGTATAGACCTCCTACTTTTCATCCGAAGGGGAGGTGCAGCGAGGACAAGCGCTGTCTCCCGGATGCATCTCACAGTGATGGCGTATCTTATTGAAATGCCGAGTACTACTAACACGGTCACTGAGTTTGTTAAAAGAAGCAAGTTTAGCCGGTGTACAGATTGTAAGAGGGGGAGGAACGTGAAGAGTGATTGCCCTGTAAAGTAACGCTAGCGGCAATAGCAGCCCACTACTACCAAACATTACAAAGATCGCAAAAGGTAATGGGGTTTTTCAGGTGACCATGGTACTCACGTCTGCCCCGCTCACGCTGTGCTTCTTGACCTACCCGCGCCACCAAGTCTGGGAGGTAGCGTCAGAGATACAGCGGAAGGATTATAAACATCCGGCCGTACCACGTGACAGCGAGTGAAGACGTGAGGGCATAATAGTAAATGGAAAACGGCAAACGACCTTCATGAAGGGAGAATAATTTAATAGAGACATATGGGGCAAGATTTGTACAATAAATCCCCTTAAGAATAACGTTAACGTACTTTTTTCTGGTGATGCCGAAAAAATGTGTCGGCCATCTTTGAATGGGAAACATGGTTCAGTGTGGATGTTGTGTAAATTACAGAAGCACAGGAGCGAAATTAAATAAAAAGGCAACACTTAATATGGTGATGATGGGTACTCAGAGGGCTTGAACGATTCCCAAAAGCAATTGATGAGTGTGAATTTAAAAGCTTGTTAAGCTCCGAAAAATAAAGTAAAGGTGACATGTCATTTCAATAGCCAGACAAAGGTAGTGTCTCATACAAAAAGGGGGGAACATACCAGTTAGGACTTAATTGCCCCCCATGGGATGTCGTCGTTGAGACCAATGGTATCAGAGGACAGACGGTGTATCCATCTCTGTTCTTTCTTGAAAAGATTCTGTTTGGACAGATGGGGGTTGGCTTCTAAAATGAGCCATTTCACTGAGTCTGGCGAGTGTGTTTTCTCCAAAAAATGTGCACTGATCTTGGTGTTGTTCTTGTGACACCGAAAATTGCTGCGGTGTTCTGAAATGCGCAATTTAATCGGTCTGGTCGTCATCCCCACGTAGTGTAAGTCACAAGGGCATGTTATGAGGTATATACAATTGGTAGTATTGCAGTTCGTATGTGACCTCAATTCCCAAGTGAAGGTGGTGTTGAGGGTGACGGTTTTATGTATAGATGTAAACGTACAGGCAGTACACATACCACACGGATAGTGTCCTTTTACTGCAGGTAATTGCCAGAGTGTATTCTGTGTAGGTTTGGTTTTGGGTTTGGGTCTGGTTTGAATAACCATATCCTTAATGTTCTTGGAGCGTTTGTATGCGAATCGAGTTAGTTCAAGATTCATTGCTCCTGTGTTAAGGATATTCCAATGTTTTTTTAACACCTTAGTCACTTGATTGGTGGTTGGTGTGAAAGTTGTGACACAGGTCAGGATTTGAGAAGTAGTTTTTGTTTCTTCTTTAGGTTCCAATAGTGCTTCTCTGTTGTTATTACGAGCCCGTTTTCTAGACTGAGTAATGCTCCTCGTAGGGTATTGTCTTTCCCTGAGATTGCGGGATAGAATTTCTGACTCACTTTTAAAAGCATCTACTGTACTGCAATTCCTTCTTACTCTAAGAAACTGCCCAAAGGGTAAGTTCTCTTTAAGTGCTCTGGGATGGTAACTGTTAAAATGTAACAAGCTGTTACGATCAGTAGCTTTTCTGTAGAGAGTCGTGGAGAAAACGCCTTGAGTGAGTTTGATGGTTAAGTCAAGGAATGCAATCTGGGAAGAGGATGTTGTGATCGTAAAGTTAAGATGAGGAGTAAGATGATTAATCCATGTGAAGAACGCTTCGTAACTTACACAGTCTCCTGTCCAAAAAATCAGGATGTCATCTATGAAGCGTTTCCATAGTCGGATGTTGTGGCGATATGGATTCGTATCACAGAAGATGTATACTCCCTCAAACCAGGCCATGTATAGACAGGCCAGACTTGGAGCAAAGGTACTCCCCATGGAAGTACCTTGGGTCTGGTGGTAGAGTTGGCCTCTGAATTCGAAAAAGTTCTCAGTGAGAGCTAGAGTGGCACAATCAATGATGAAAGAGGGTGGAGTAGATGACTCCCAAGAGTTGCGTCCCAATACTTCATCAATCACTTCAAGAGTAGCCCTCTGTGGGATGTTTGTATACAGGGCTTCGACATCTAGAGTGATGAGGAAGTTGATGTCATGGGTATCTTGGATCTGGTCTAGTAGGCGTAGTACATCGGTGGTGTCTTGTATGTATGAAGGTGTACACCTCACCAGTGGTTTCAAAAAATGATCGCAGAATTGCGATAAAGGTTCGAGAATTGAATCAATACCCGATACTATGGGGCGTCCTGGTACCGGTGTGACCCCCTTGTGAATCTTGGGTAAAATATAGAAATAGGGGGTCCTAGGTTCTTTTTTAATGAGAAAGGAAGCCTCCTTCTCACTTAGCCAGCCTTGACTCTCTGCTGAGTCAACTAAGCCGGTGATAGTCGTTTTTAGACGTTCTGTAGGATTATTGGGGATAGGAGTATAATACTTCCTATCACCCAATTGTCGTAAACACTCATTGTCATAATCAGTTGTCGTCATTATGACAATGGCACCACCTTTATCGGCCTGTTTGATGATGATGGTTGGATCATTCGCTAATGTTGTAATAGCTAGCCTCTCTTTTTTATTTATGTTGTTGAACTGTTTATGTCCAGAGATTGCTTTTACGTCCTTAAGCACTGCCTGTTCATATGTCAGATCTTCATTAGGTATCATCCCCACGTGGGGGGTGAAGGATGAGGGATTATGTAAACCTGAATCGTTGTCAGGTACGTAATCTTTGCCCTCAAAAAAGAATCTTAACCGAATCTTGCGGAAGAATTGGTGTAATTCACAGGTCTGGGTAAAGAGATCCACCTTGGGGGTTGGGACGAATCCTAATCCTTTCTGGAGGACATCATCCTCTGTTTGTGTCAATTGTCGGGATGACAAGTTGACAACTAAGTTTGTTTTTTGTTGGTGTGGCTCCTGGTCTCCATTCCCCGTTGGGGTGGTTCTTCCCATTGTACTCTTTTCTCTTGTGGGGCACCTCTTCTTCGCCCTCGCCCTCTGCCCCAACCTCTGCCTAAAAAAGGGGGCTGGTTCATGCCCTGTGGTACAAATTGAGGTAAGCCGTGTGGACCAAATTAGGGGGGGCCTTGTGGGTACATTGGGTATTGCCAGAACGCAGGTCTCTGGTAAGGTGGTGGGGGAAAGAAATGATATCCACGTCTGCCTTTCTTCCCTCTATATTGATTAGATCTTGTATTCTCAGTGCTAGAATCACTGTTAGTGGAAGACCCTCTCCTTGATGAGTCTGTGTCAGTATCAGATGAGTAGTTGGTGTTTAGCGGGACGTAATCTGCTTTTAGATAAGGATAGACTTTCTCCTTATCAAAGCGTTTGATGTCTTTCTGTAGCTTCACAACTTTTTGTTTCATCAAGTATTCTTTGTGTTCAGCTATTTCGTTATTGAGTTCAGTTAGTTTCGATTTATACTGGGAGCCAGGGTTACTTTGTTTAAGAGCACTTTCCGCAGTTTGGATTCGTGCTAGTGGCTCATCTGCCAGTCTCTTGGCAGTGTTGACAATTAGGATCAGCAGGTCCCTGGTACACTTCCATGAGATCTGTGACCATTCAATTTTAAATTGCCCATCCTCCCAGAAAATTCTAGGGAAATTTTCACTATGAGGCTATTAGGAGAAATATTGGCCCTAAAGTACTCAGTCATGAGAGCACCATGTAGGGTGATACGCACCCACTCTCGTTTCATGTCGGAAAGTGACTGCCACTCGGCTGATTGGCTGCCTGTGGCCAGTCCATGGTCAAGACCCAGAATGGAAGGGGTCCGGAGAATCTCTGCTGCTTGGTCATCCCCATAGCTCAAGCCCTGTTCGGTAGTAGTGGGCTGCTATTGCCGCTAGCGTTACTTTACAGGGCAATCACTCTTCACGTTCCTCCCCCTCTTACAATCTGTACACCGGCTAAACTTGCTTCTTTTAACAAACTCAGTGACCGTGTTAGTAGTACTCGGCATTTCAATAAGATACGCCATCACTGTGAGATGCATCCGGGAGACAGCGCTTGCCCTCGCTGCACCTCCCCTTCGGATGACAAGTAGGAGGTCTATACATACACCGGCATCATGACGCTAGACAACTGCCAGAAAAACCAATATGATACGCTTGCACTGTGGCTACACGAATAGTAACCACAACGTTATACTCATCTCCTACTAACACTGCCAGATTTTTATCCACAACGTTATGCTTATGTCCTAAAAACACTACTAGATTTCTTACTGAGAGTGACACATTTAGGTTGCGGTGGGAGATTGGTTGCTTTATGAATTTCTTAAAGCTCTTTGACCTTTTACCCTTGGTTCCCACTCTCGGAATGTGGATACTCAGCACCTATCATTGTCGTCATGTTTCTGCACTATATATTGATGTGTTTCATTTGTCTTAACGTTCATTTATTTGTTGTGACATGTGAATCCTTTTTTTGCATCATAAATTCTATTACTACCTTTTGGTCCAGACCTACTTTTAGAGGATCCCTGGCTCATGCTTAATCCACCAAGTACTGTTGTGGTCCGCAGTCCTACTAAATAGGGTGAGTCCTGTGAACTTTGCTGCTGCTATTTTTAACGTATTCCACATAGGTGAATAGTCACTTTAGTTCACTCTGATGGTACACCACTTAATAATTGCGTCCTGTGACGCCTACACATCAGGTAATCACCACTGATCCTTATTAATTTGACCTAGATGAGTCACCTCGAAGGCTGTTTTTTCGTTTTTCATTTACCTATTACCTGTTGATATGTCTAGTTTAATTTAAACTATGATCAATATAACCTACCGTCCTTTCATTACAGGTAGCACCAGACCATGACAGGTATTTTAGTTAAGTGATATTGTTTCACATTTAAACTTGTTGTGATTGAGAGACTTACAATACCATATAGTTCTCCTTTTTTGTAGATAGTTAACATAGGTCCTGAAGAATCGCGAGTGTATGAGCTCCGAGCGAGAAACATGTTGACCATTGAACACTAATTTTAAGCACTCTAATTAGAGACATTATACTCTACTGAGTGCCACTTACACTTTTTTAATCAGGGAAGGAGACCTTCAGAATAAAATTGAATTCCTATACTGGTACTACCAACCCTGTTTTCTCACATCTACATCAACCAGGCCCCCATACCCGCACTTCACCAAACGGCTGTTGGATTGAAGAACTCCGATAAAGTGCCCCTTTTTAGAAAGCCCGTTAGGCGTTACACCGCCGGCCCGACGAGGAGCAGCCCAGATGATGAAGCATGACACCTGAAAGGGTGTGTGAGGGCATTAATATCCAACAAAAGGATTACCAACTTCATACACAATGTGCATGTAGTCTAATCCAGCCTTCTTGTTGATTCCCCACTTTTCTTCTTCATTTGAGGAACAGCAGGTAAAACTCTTCTTGGTAGTCTTACTGTCGGGGCACTCCACCTGGCTGGACCTCCCACTCCCCTGTGAGCGGAAATAGCCCCTTCTGTCCCCCCCTTTTTGTAGTCAATGCTTTGTACATTAAATCACACACTGGCATCAGTGTGGATTTAATGTGCTGAGCAGTTTGATACCAAACTTCTCAGTCTTCAGTGCTGCCATTATGGTGCTGTGGAGTTCGTGTTTGACAAGCTCCCAGCACCATATACTCTTAGCTGGCAGCACTGCACTTACAGGACCCAGGAATGGACCTGGGTACTGTAGGGGCACAGGGCTCCTGCCTCTGTGCCCACACCACTGGCATAGGGCACCCAGCTAGGTTGTGGGCATGGCACACAGGGATGTGTGCCATGTCGACTCTCTGTTTTGTCTAGTATCCAGACACTCGGCCTGCAAGAGCAGTGTGTGTGTGTTAGGGTACAAGGCCTCTAAGGGTGGCACAGTGAGTGCTGCAGCCCTTAGAGGCCTTCCCTGGTCACAAGGCCCTGGGTACCTAGGGTACCATTTACCAGGGGCTGACATGTGGCCAGGGTTTGCCAATTTGGGTTTTGGCTGTTAGGCAGTTTTTAGGGAAGGAACACAGGCCCTGGGCACCTGATTGGCAGGAGCCCAGGGCACAACAAGGAAAAGTGCATCAGTTATTAGGCAAAAAAGGGGGGGTTACTGCAACAGAAACCCACTTTCTTACAGTCATATAATAGTTTAACCCAGCAAACCCACTGTTCTCTGCTCCATGCATGTAAAAAATCACTCCCAACTAACGATGTTGAAAGCCTTTACCGAGGTCTATCAATAGGATTCTTCGAGTGTATTGGCCTCTGGATGGTATAACATGGAGTATGGTCTCCTGAGATTATATGAGGTGTTTCGTGAGGGGATGAATCAATTTTGATCAGCATGGATCAGTGTGGGCATGTGCAGGAGCAGTCTCACCGCCAACACCTTTCTCAAGATTTTGAAATCCAGGTTGAGCATGGAGAGTGGTCAGTAATCCACTACTCGGGTCCCCGCGGTGGTAGTCTTGAAGGAGCTGGATCACGATGGCACTCTCTGTGGAATCTGGGAGTCACCCTAGTTCTAGTGTTGTGGCATACAGTGCTTCCAGACGGGGCACCAATTTAGAGGCAAATGCTGAGTAGAGCTCAGCTGACAGGCCATCTGGGCCTGGCGTCTTCCCTGTGGCCATTGATGTTATAGCTTGTCCTAGTTCTACCAGTGTCACCGGCCCTCCCAGTGATTCCCTGTGCTGTTCATCTAGCCTAGGCAACTGCAGGGGCGCCAGAAAATCCTGAACTTCGTCCAGTGGGGGTGGGGCGACATATTGTGTTGCGTAATATTCCTTAAAGAGGGTGTTGACTTCCTCTGGGTCGTGCACCCTAGCCAGATGGCCTTTGTAGTCAAATTTCCGGATTCATTCTAGCGCCTCATTATATTGGGATCTAGCATCTGAGAGGTCAGCTTGGGCCCCCGCGTCTATGCCCTGCCTATTGTCAAGAGTTTGAAGTCGCTTCTGTAGCTCATCTAGTTCCCGGCGTAGAACTCTCTGCACTCCGACCGACTGGCTCAGGTAGTGGCCCAACCCCATCACCTTAAAAGCCTCCCATTCCACAAGCGCAGAGGAGGCAGAGTGTGCATTTGTGGCAAAATAAGTGTCAATGCAAGCGTCTATGGATTCCCTAAAGGGGCCATCTTCCAGCATCTGCTGTCCGAACCGCCACATCGGACTCGGGGGCCTATTTCTTGGGGGACGGGCGAAAAGGAGTAATGGGCTATGGTCCGAGCTGGTGCATCCCAGGTATTCGGTACCTGTAACTGTCTCATTCATGTCTGTAGAGCAGAGGAACACGTCAAGCCTATTGTGGAGTTAATGTAGGGGGGAGAAATAGGAGTATTCCCTGTCTATTGCATGTTGTACCCTCCAAATGTCCACGAGACCCCAGTTGTCGGCCCAATCACGAAACCCTGCCGCTGTGCAGTGTGGCTGTGTCCCCGGGGGCGGGGGTGTTGAGCGGTCTAGAGTTACATCTTGCACGCAATTGAAGTCTCCCTCTATTAGAGTGGCTTCCCGTGGCAAGTCTGTCAACTGGGCTGAGAGCTTCCTTAAAAAAGCCAACTGGTCATGATTTGGAGCATAGATGCTTCCAGTGGTTATATCCTTACTGCTTAGATTCCCATGCAATGACACATATCTCCCCAATTTATCTATCTTAGTCCTAGTAGCCTCGAAAGGAACCCCTGCCTGTATCCACACCAGGACACCTCTAGCAAAGGTCGAGTAGCTTGAGGCATAGATCTGCCTCCTCCATCGTTTTTGCTGTTTTTTAACCTCACTCTGTGTCAAATGCCAGAGTCTACTGCGATGGCCAGTGGTGCTCAGGCAACATCCAGTTCCCCACGACCCTCCCTAGTTGTTTTCTACTACTCATTGACCTCTCACACTTAGCAGGAAAGGCATTGGCACATAAGAAATAAAACACACAACATTTACCCATAACTTACAACTCCCTCTTCCCAGAGCAGTTCAACAATGGTCAGCTGCCCAAACATTGTCTCACTCACTAACCACCAGTATAGGGCAGAAACCACAGCGGTGCCCACCCATCGGAGGTGGGGGGGTTCAGCCAGTAGAGTACGTTCGGCCTTCTACCCCAGCCCTTATTCAATCTACCCAGGCCAGGTCGTTTTCCACAGAGTCTTTCCACATTTGGCCCTCCTTCACAACTGGCACTGCCCGTCGACTCTCCAATCCCTCATTAGACAATGTCGTCTACAGTCTCGGGGGTGACTATCAGCAGTATCACAATGCTGACTCCAGAGGCCTCAGATTCTGATCCCTCTGTCCCTTTAACTGAGCCTGATCCTGCCTTAGAGGAAGCCTCAGCACTGTTCATGATGTCTGCCACCGCCTGCAGCAGCTTTGTGAGGGGCTCGGCCTTTTTGATCTCTCCCTCTGGGGCCTTCTCCTGGGTCTGTTCCGCTGTTCTCGATCCAGTTGTCTCCGTGGGTGGTTGCCTTCTCCCATCGGTTTCCCGGTTTTATATTCTTCAAACCAGTCCCAAGCCATTTTGGGGTCTTCGCAAAAATGAGATTGTCCATCGAGTGTTATGCGAAGGCGGGCTGAGAACATCAATGAATTTTGCAGCCGTTTGTCCCGTAGGGCTTTCTTTACCTCTAGATAGGACGCTCTTCTTTGCACTTCAAGAGTTTAATCCAGAAAGATTGAGACCTTACTATTTTGCACTGTGAACGGGCCATCTGATCTCGCTTTCTGTAGGAGCAGGTCCCTATCTTTATAGTTCAACAGTCTAGCCACTACTAGGCATGGGTGCCGGCCCGGGGCCGGAGGCCTCCCAGGGATCCAATGCACTCTCTCCAGAGAGTAAAATGTGCATAATCCTTCAGGTCTCCAGGTAGCCGATCATGCCTCCGTCTTCTACCTTTTCCGGCAAGCCTACCACACGGATATTGTTTCGTCTGTTGCGGCCTTCTGCGTCCTCCGCTCTGTGTTCAAGCATATCTACTCTGGATCTCGAGGTCAAGAATTCGATACGACATCGCCGTTTGCGCCGGGGTCAGTGTCGCTAATGTTGTTTCCACCGTCTTTACCCTTTCGGATAATATTTGGTGTTCAGTACGGAGGAACCCCAGCCCCACCTAGACAGTGCTGATGTCTTGGTGAAGAGTGGCCTTGGTGTCCGCTTTGGCCTCCAGGATCTTTGCCAGCTGTTGGTGCAATGGGTCTGTTGGCAGTTGGGGTTGGATGTTTGGTTGTTGTGGGGCCAGAGGGGTCCTATTACTGTGCCAAGTGGGGGATTCCACTGACCTGGTCCGAGGCATGCCCATAGTGTTGTGTGTTTCCCACCAGTTAGGGGGATGCTGGCGGCCTGTTTTCAGCCTTGCCATGCAGTCCGGCCCAGGGCTCATGCAAGGCTGCGATCTCCTGCTCTGAGCAGTCCCAATGGCACTGGACGGGCCTCCGATATCTTCCTCTTTCGATTTAGGCAATGCCTCTCCTTCACTCCGACCAGTTCTCTTTGCCCCTGAGCTATGACCCCAGCTCCACTCTTGTGTGGCCTTCTAGGCCGCACTTACATCCAGAAATCTTATCAGTCACTCAGGATAATGCTTCCGCCATGTCTTCGTGCACAGCTCAGGCTCTGCTGGGCTTCTCCTGCAGTGTTTCCTCTGCGTCTCAGTCCTGCACGGTTCATCTGTTGTGGCGCCTCTCTACTCCCCACGCGCCTCTGTGTTAGCCGGTGTAGGATCTCCTGTCAGGTGATCCGCATTCTCCTAGGGCGCCCCTCCACTTCTGCCGTCTGTTCAGTGGTGCCCCTGCTTACTGCCTTCAGTGTCTCTTTATCACTCGCTTGCGCTAGTTCTTGGCTACAGGGCCCCATCTCATGCACCCTTCTCACGCTCTTACCGTTCCTGCTGGGCCCGGCATCTATATTCTCTCCCATCTATTGCCAGGGTCCACGCTGGGGTGCTGCTCTCACCGGATGTTCGGGGTCACCGCCATCACTGGGCTCGCTCCTTCAGGTATAACCGGGCATCGGCCTCTAGACTGCACGCTGGGCTGTCACTTTAACTCGCTGCACTGGTCTCTCCATTGCGTCCCTTGCTATTCAGTATCGCCGCCTCCTGCCAGGAGACACAGTCAGCCATGATCTCCAGGCCCACTCAGCTGGTCGCCGCCGGGCGTCGCCGTCGCACCTCCCGTCCTTTATCGCTCAGGCCTTGAGAGCGTGCCCAGGGCCTCGGCTTGTCACTTTCGACTGGGGTTCACAGCAGCTGCAGGTTGGCCTATAGAGCGCTCAGGCACTGTCCTAGTTCGAGCAGGTAATTGTCGCTACTCGGTTCAGCCCGGCCCTGGGGTTCCCCAGGATGAATCATGGGCTGGTGCCGAGCTCTGAGCTCATGTGTCTGCCTTGCTCCGCAGTCAGACCATGCCCCCTACTGCACTTCATAGTTGTAGTCCAGCATCCTCACTGATATACTTGCAAGATATGAAGAAGCATTGTATAGCCCGTTTGTAGTTAACACTTTTGTTAGTGGGTTGTGGTCGCTTCATAACCTAATTTTGTTACCCCAAATATACTGTCTGAAATGTTCCAGTCTCTTCTGCTCAATGACAGAATATTTCTCTTCTGTAGGAGTGACTGAACGTGAAGCAAAAGCAACAGTCCTTTCTCAACCCCTTTCTTAGTTTAAGTAGTTGGCTTAACACATATGGCATAGAACTCTACCAAACCCAAAAATGCTTAACATCATCCTTGTTATTTAGTGCAGGAGCTCCTTTGATAGCCTCTAGCAGCTCTTTTCTAATTTCGATGCCCTCACCTGTGATTTCATGTCCCAAATAAGTTACACTTTCTTTTGCAAACTTACACTTATAAGATCAGCCATCAAACATTTCTTCTCCAAAATTTTCATTACCTGTATGAGCTTACGATAATATTCCTTCCTTGTTCTACCCATAACTAGGATATCATCCTAAAATATTAATAAGTCACTAAAGTCTTTCAAAATTACATACAAATTTGGCAGCAGATACCAAAGACCAAAAGGTACTCTTTTGAATCGGAAACACCCAAATGAGATTACAAACGTTGTGAGGCTTTTACTTTATGGGTACAATGGGATCTGTTAATACGCAGCAGTAAGATCAATGGTAGTGAACCATTTTATACCCTTAGTACGACAGAATCTACGGATTTTAGGTAGTGGGAACTGATCAATTAAAATGTTTTTGTTCAAATCTCTGAGATCTATGCACAGAATCAATATACCATTAGGCTCCTTGGCAACTACTACTGGTGCAACTCATTCCTCAGAATCCACCTGCTCTATGATAACCTCCTTTCTGTAGCTTCTGTAATTCTTTCGCAACCTCACTTTTTATTGAAAAAGGAATACTCCTTACCTTGTTTTTACATGGTTCTACCCCAGCTTGCAGCTGTATTTTGTGTTGGAAACCTTTGTGTCCTTATTTTCCCTGAGAACTTCTTCGGAAATTTCTCAACCATACTCTGGCTAATCTCATCTTCTGGTTGTATCCACACACCCGGTCCTGGGCCATTTGGGTCAAGCGTAATACCAAGGTTCCCATGATCTATCCACCCAAGAACAGATGGGCCCTTAACAGACACATCTAATTTGCATAATGTTTCTCTCAAATTTGAACACCAGTTCCCTGTAACCCACCATATCAATTTGCTCTCCCATAAATGTTTTGGGTGCAATATCTGACTCTTCCAAATTGTCGCCCAACACAGGTTTTAAATTATTCCTGCCATACATCTTCATTCACAGTTGCATAAGGCGACCTATAGAAATGGCCACTCCCCCAATAGTTACTTCGCTTACAGGTTTCTTCCTTTTGTCCTTCACACACAGAATATCTTCATTCACATTTAAAGACATAAGTTAAGATCATCATCATCCGAAGATTGATCATACTTTCAGGATCAATTCATTTCACCCTGACATTTAGATTTCTTTTGGCATACCTTGTAAAAATGTCCAATAATGCCACACTTTGAACATTTCTATTTGCGTACCGGACAACTTTTTTATCATTAGCTAAATTATATCTGCCTCCACACCTGTAGCATTTCTTATTATTTGCAGGGTTAGTTTTGTTTGCACTGTCCATTTTGCTAGAATCTTTCTCTCCTGTAGATACAAGAACTTTTTTTAACATTTCTTAACTTGGCAACCATTGCACTATCTTCTTTAGTATTCTTAGCTTTCTCTTCAGACAAAACTGCCTTAGAACAGCTCCCAGTTAAATCTGCACGCTTTACGCTGTCCATCATCTCTTGCAGAGACAATTCCCCTTTTGTTCAAAGTCTTGTATGTTGGGATTTGCTGCCTGCATTATAATTTGATCCCAAATGAGTCAGTCATAAAGATTACCAAAGCAAATCCACAATAGATTAATTTTTGTCTTGCTTCCTATAGAAGAACTTATAATGGTGTGCAGCCACACAAACTGTGGGTCTAAAATAGTTAGATAAATCCTATAAAGCATTACTATATAAATCCCCTTGGCCATCAGTCTTTGCTTTTCATTTATACGATTGTAAACCTTTAATCGAAGTGCACTTAAACAATGCAAAAATATTTTCTATTTCCTCTCAGTGGTGAGATCTTCATCATAGGCAATAGGTGATGTTTAAATACACTCTGCTGTGCACGCTTGCTACAGTATGAAGGAGTCTTACTGGAGATTGTGTTTATCAGACTCTACTATTTATGCCCATTGCTTTGAGAATAGTTGTGAGTAGAGTTAAGGATCATCCAAACACATCCATCATCTGAGATTGAGGTCTGAAAGGAGAGCCTAGTCCCTCCCCACACCCTACTATGCACACCTATCATTATAGAGAGATCTCAGCAAAGAGGCCTGTCCCTTCCCAAACCCTACTATGCACACTTGTCATTTTTAGAGAGAGGTCTAAACGGAGAGGCTACTCCCTCTCTACACCCTACTACACACAACTGTCATCTGAGAGTTCTGAAAGGAGAGCCCAGTCCCTCCCACACACTTGTCATTACAGAGTTTAGGTTTCAGCAGAGAGGCCAATTGCTCCACGCAATCTAATACGCATACCTGTCATCTGAGAGATAGGTCTGAAAGGGGAGGGCAGTCCCTCCTCACACCCTATTATGTACACCTGCCACGTGAGAGAGTTCTGAAAGGAGAGGCCGCTCCCTCTCCACACCCTACTACGCACACCCATGAGTACAGAGAGAGGTCTCAGCAGAGAGGCCAGTCACTTCTCCACACTTTACTATGCACACCCGTCATAGTGAGCGTAATGACACTTAAAAAATATGATTGCTAGTGACATGTCTTGTTATCAGAGTTAAACTCCATATGCACTATAGAAAACCACATGCCTCTCCTTAACACTACTTCAGGTACTGCAAGAAGTCTCCACTCTTAATAAATATTATTGTGATTTCATTCCATCTGTCTTAATAACCAAAACGTTTCAGTTTTCATGAATCATTCATTATATTAGCGTTTCTTTTCCACAGTGTGGTCAACTTCCACTTAATTCCTGAATTTCCATCATTAACAGGTGGCCTTACAAACCCGTACTCCCCTGATCACCAATGCATTTCAAGCTTAGGAGGCCTTTGACCAGGGGGAAAGTGTACTAAAATCAGAAGAAAACAATAACACAATTAAATATGTTGTATGTGGCACATTTCAGCTGTAAATTGCAATCATAAGTATAGATCAATACCTAACAAATTCAATAATAAACCTCTGTGCTTTGTATCAAAAGCATCAGCGTATGTTTTGCATATCAGCATTCTTTCAAATCATCAACTTGAATCAATCAGACTTAAATCAATATGTACTAAAATCAAATGCTATCCTGCAACCTAAAGTACGTGCCCAAAAAGGTCACCAAATGTCCAAATAGCCGTATGAACAGAAGCTAATTTTTATATTGATAGCTACGTAATAAACAATTATGAAGCATTTGAAAAACATGGTCCTCATTAAACATTGAGTTAGTATCATGGTCCATCCTTCACAAGTACCCGGCGAACTGGGAGGTGTAGATTTATCTAGAAAAACATGTTGATATGAGAACAGTCTCTCAGCTAATAGCTAAACCAAACTCAACTCCATTGGTAAATATGCATATGCATGCAGGCAAGCTATAAATCCTACCTTTATTGGAACAGTCAAATTACCCACAGTGGTTCCCCTAATTTCAAGTTCAAGTTCAATAAAACTTTATTTCGGCAATGAGCCATAAAAGCACAAGCAGAAAATGTACATAAGCATCAAAATTCCTTTGAACACGGATAAAAAGAAGATTTTGTATCACATTTTGGCGAAGTTACAGAAATGCAGAAAGTGCAAAAAAGTTTAAAATACTTTCGGGGACAAAATACATAAGCATCTCTGTAGGAAAAAGTCAAGAATACTACTCAAAACAGGGCTTCTATAGACATAAGTTAAAAGTATTGTAAAAAAGAGTGGATTTAGGAAGCAAACCTATACGATTTAATTCATGGGGAAAAGTATGGTTGCAATGACGGCAGGCACATATTGGTAGGCACGCTTAACTATTTCCTGAGCTCTGGGACTCGATAAAAGCTCTACGTATGTACCACATCGCGAACAGGAATCTAGAAATTGCAAAAAAGAATAATGGGTGAGGGTCATATTTTAATAGCCTATAGGCTTAAGTATATTCTCTGATTCCCAAATTTTTACACAGCAGAAGCACCCATTTGGCCCTCGGCCTTTTATAGGCCGGGCAGAAGAGAAGAACATGAAGATCTGTCTCGTCTGGCAACCTACACCCTGAACATTCCAACCTGGTGTTACCCTTCCATTTGTTGGTGAATGCTCTGAGGGGGAGCACCCCATGTCTAAATTGTAAAAATAATGTTTTAGCAAGAAATGGTTGGATGTTATCAAACTCTAGTTCAAGCTTATATTGCTGTTTGATATCTAGAAACCTATGCGTCAAAGAGCAAGTGTTAGTGCTCTGGAAAAGTTGAGCTAAATTGTATTCTTTGATGGTGAGCTGAAGGGTTTTTTTTTAAATAGCATGGCAGGTCTCCTCGGGCAATGACCAAAGAGTTGCCAACCCCAGGATTTGGCAACTCTTTCGGATATGAGATAACCAAGGTATATTTCCTGCTCCTAAAGTGGATAGAACATCCTTCAGCTCCTCTCTATAATTTATTAACTCAGGCGTGCTCCAAAGGCGGTGCCAAAATATAAGCGGGCGGGAAGCAATGATGTCACTTATGGGTCCAATCCCCAGATCCATCCTCAGGGGTGTTAGGGGAGTACTCTTTGGCAAATTCAAAAGTTGTCTAAGAAAGGAGTTCTCTGTTATGGCGAGGGCGTTAGAAGGGCAAAAGCCCCATAATTCAACGCCATAAACAGAAGCTCCCCTGGCCTGTATTTTATAGATTTCAGCTAGGGGACCTACAACTTTTTGGGAACAGCTTTTATAGACTTTGAGAATGCCCTCTATGGATTGTGTGAGTTTAAGGTTTGCCTTCTTAATTTGGGTTACCCAATTCATCTTATTGTTCAGTGTGAGACCCAAATAATCAAAGGTGGAGACCCTTTCAAGGGGCTTGACGTCTATTTGCGGCTGCGGACAATTAATGGTATTTGCATTGAATACCATATATTTCGTTTTTTGGCAATTTATTTCCAAATCCCTATTCTTACAAAAGTTGCAGCACTCCTCTAGTACCCGCTGGATTCCCATTGGTGACTTAGAGAGAAGCAGTGTATCATCCGCGAACATAAGCGCAGGTATTTTATAGTTCGCTAGCCTGGGTGAATCTATATCTTTTATTGCCAGCAGGGATTCAATTAAGCTGTTTAAAAAGAGGGAGAACAGGGTCGGTGCAAGCACACAGCCCTGTCTCACCCCTTTCTCCACTGGAAAGGGAGCTGTCAATTCCCCTTTTTTACCACATCTAATTCTTGCAAAAGTATTATGGTGCAAACGTTGCAGCAAGTGGCAAAGATACACAGGTGCACCCATAACCCCAAGGATACCCCAGAGCTGATCACGCTGCACCATATCGAATGCGGATTTGCGATCCACAAAGGTCAGATATAAACTGCCTCCATCTAAAATCACAGTCTTCCAATGGATCAGTTGCAGTCTGAACAACTGGTCAGTGGTCGAGATTTACTTCTAAAAGCCTCTTGAAGCGGAGTTAAGATGGTTTTTTCATCGATCCAGGACTGCAGCCGACCCAAAAGAACGTGAGCAAATAGCGTTTGAGTCACATCAATCAAACTTATCGGGCGATAATTAGCTGGGTTAAGCTGGGAGCCCTTTTTATAAATGGGGATAATTTCTGCGCCTGCCCATGTTGGCGGCAACTCCATACCTTGAAGAATAGCATTAAAAAATACCCTTTGGTACGGTACCCACACTAATCCTTCACTCTTAAATAAGTCGCCAGGAATTTCGTCCAGACCTGGCGCTTTAGCTGGGAGCATTTTTCCCAAAGCTGCAGAGACCTCCTTAGCCGTACACGGACGAGCATTAGTGTCCATGAGAGTATTATGCACAATAAGAGCGCTAGGTGATGCATCTCCGTCCTCAGATCTTGAGTATAATGATTGGAAATGCGACCTCCAAACTTCCTCCCCCAAGTTTGTTTCAATTGCCGAGTTGCCTTCAGACTTCCCAGTTCTCACTAGGTTCCAAAAGCCTCTTGTGTCGCGGTTCTCTGGAGCCGTTCTAATAGCTTCCCATTTATCTAGTTCCCAAGATGACTTCGCTTCAGCCACCGTTTTTTTGTATGCAGCCCTGGTTTCTTTAATGCGGGAGGTATCCTTGTCTTTAACCGCTGACACCAAGGCACTTTTGGCATCCCTGCATGTTTTATTATACCAGGAATGGTTATTTTTAATACCTGGATTATTTTTAGAATCTACATTGTAGAAAAATACTGCTGTTTTAGAGAGCATATCCTGATGGTTTTTGGCTATTTCCTGCTGGAGTTCTAAGGCTAGGCCATTTGTTGATGTTTGAAAGGCATATTCCAAATGGGGAATGATTTGTTCGTAAAGGGAGGCCTTTTTATAAATTGACTGTACAAAAGTTCCCCAGCGGACTCTTCTGCCTCCTTCAATTGTTACCAAATTTGGGGTATCTTGAGCAGGTAAATTTTGAGCTTGCTCAAATTTGGGCAGATTTATTTCTAATGCAAACGAATTGTGGTCACTTTCAGTGCGTGGGGTTACTACAAGATCTACAGCACTGTGCCACAAATCCACATCAACCAAAATATAATCAATAATAGAAGTTTGGCACAACTTATTATAGGTGGAAGTGCTCGGACTATCCGATGGAAAACGGCCATTACAAGCCCTTAACAAGCTTGTAAGGGTGAGGGAGTTCAGCTGCATTACTATTGGGGTCCAACTCCTGACCGGATAGATATTGCAATCAGGGATTGCCCATGCGGAATCCTCCTCGTTAGTAATAGAGGTATTTAAGCCATTTAATGGCTTGAAATGACAGTTAAAGTCTCCCCCAATTATTTTATACGAAGCCTCAGGCAGTGTATGTATAAAAGATGCCAAACAGTCTAGGGCCTGCGATGTCAGCCCCTGTTTCACTGGCCGTGAATAAATATTTATAACAGCAATTTTTAAATTATTTAAAAATGTCAAAAGGATGCACAAAATATCAGGGGATGAAGTATCTATCACTTTAGCTCTGCAGCCCATTTGTGTACCAACCCAGATGCAGAGGCCTCCAGAGGGTCTTCCCCTGGGCCCCTGTACAGCTGGGATAAAATATGCTACATAGCCCACTCTGTATAAGAGCTTCCTTCACCAAGTTTCCTGAAGAAGGCATATCTCGTGAGTATCTCGTGAGTATCAATAAAGGCTCCCCAATCTGGAAGGTCCATTTTTGAATTAAGTCCTGCTATGTTCCAGGATGAAAACTTAGAATTCTGTGTGGAGGTCCCACTCTGCTGTAATTCCAACTGACTGTTCATAGTAATCTGTGAGGAAGGCCCACCCAGTTTAACATTTGTGTTAATAGTTATAGCCTGTTCTTGTTGCCCTATATTTACCTGTGTAGGGTGAACTAAGTTACCAGATATAATGATCAGTGGTCTCGGGGCTCCATCCGAGAAAATGATCTCGGAAGGTATTGCTGGTAATTCAGTATTAGTGTTGAACCCTTCGAGATAATGGTCATTAGTTGGGGAATGTAGTACCAGATTCGAATTTTCATGCCTTGGGACTAGTCAATCAACCAGGTCCAAAGTACTGAAACGTTTATGCACAGGAATCTTAAATTGCTTCCTATTTCCCCAAGCTTGGACTGTGTGTGACAGGACATTATTTTAAGCACGCGTTTCCCATTTTTTATACACATTGTCTACTCTTTCTAAAAGAGGGCTTTGGGGATAAAAGTATCCCAAAGGGAGAACATGTATACCTCCTGTCGCTGCTACTGGTCCCCATTTTAATATATTTTGGACCGCCCTTCTGTCTCTAAAATGTATCAAAACACAGTCCCCTGGAATGTCTTTTTGTCTTTGCCCTAGCCAGCTAACCCTTCGTGTAAATAAGATCTCAGTCAGGGCTTGGGGGGGAGTGGTTTATGTTTGTTCAACCAGTGGATAGTTTTGTTTTTTAACTCTAGATGAGATTCCCCCCGGCCTGCCTTCAGAAATGGTACAGCGGCTAAAATTACCACGTAAGGTGTAGATGCGTATCAGAGTTTAACAATTAATTTCGGGTCTGATGATCATTAGCTACAACTGAGTTACTTGCCTCAGCCCTATGTGTATGTTAATCTATAGAGGAAGATGGGGCATTGGTGTGGTGGCTGCTAGGGGGTTGATTTAATTGGGTGGCACCATTGGTCAGAGAGGGCAAAGTCTGTTGTTGAACAGGAATTAAGCCTGCGGTTAAGGCATGCTGTTCGCCAAAAGGCAAGATAACCTGCATACCTTGAGGGGTGGTATCCCTGTTCAGAGACTTTGGGATAGCGTTATTTTTTTAAGACAGCATCTATTTTGGTTCCCCATGAATCTAGGGATGATTTTAAGTTGGCAATACCAGTCATTACATCTCTCAATTCAGATTTTATAAGCTGATCTAAGAAGGATTTATGCTCCAGTTTCAGCGCTATGGCCCACCCCGGAATCTCAAGGTTTTCCTTTTCTCTAGCATCCTGAAGTCCTCCCCTAGAGTGTTAATGGGGACTGGCCCTAACGAATGCTCGTCATAGCTCCCCCCCCCCTCGCCGCACCCTTCTTCCGAGGAGCTCCTTTCCTTTTCTCCCTCCCTCCCGCGTCCGCTCTACTGGTTCACTTTGTAACCAAGTTTACTTGGGCAGGGGGTAATTCAGGGGAGGTGGTAGGAGCTGATGATTGAAATACTACGGAAGAATCCAACTCCGCAGACTGGGTCATACTTGTCAGTTGTGGGGTAAGGGAAAGACGCCTCTCTGTGTGTTCGATTTTACTAGAAACCTGCTGCAGCATTCTATCAATCGCAGTCGGCTGTGCAATGGTAGTATGATTTGTGGATTTCTGCCTATTGTTAGGCCTTAGATGAGGGGATTAGACTTCCCCATGGTTACAATCTTGCTTAAACAAAGCAAGGCCTAAGAACAAAAGTAGTTAGATAATTACAATATGACCGCAATGTTGAACCCCCAATGAGATAAATTAGCATATAATCAATAAAAGATTTGTTCTCCAAAACCCCCAGATCAAATAAAGACCAACAAGGGCAGAAGAGAATAGAGTGGCACTCACTACTTTACAATGAAAAGGGGGGTGGACCAGCCCAGTCTCATACAGTCTCAGACGGGCCCGCCCTTGGTCCGGGCTTCGTCCGGGCTTCGTCCGGGCTACGTCCCGCGCCGCGGGTGGAGAGGCTGCGCTATAAGCGCGTTGGCCCCGCCTCCCCCTCACTCACGGCAGCTGCAGGCTGGTGCGATGCACTCTGGGGGCAGTAGTCCTCCCCAGAGTGTGCGTGACGAAAAAAGAGACGCTGCACGAGATTCTATGGCCCCCGAGTTGCTCCAGGGACCCTCGTCCCACCAGGAGTTGGCAAGTTGACAGATGCGGCGTTACAGGTGCAGGCAAAAAGAACTCCAGGCACGACTGGCGATAATAACAGGCAAGTGACAGAGTCCCCCACGCCGCGGGGCGAGAGGCTGCGCTATAAGCGCGTTGGTCCGCCTTCCCCTCACTCACGGCAGCTGCAGGCTGGTGCGATGCACTCTGGGGGCAGTAGTCCTCCCCAGAGTGTGTGTGACGAAAAAAGAGACGCTGCACGAGAATCTGTGGCCCACCAGGAGTTGGGAAGTTGACAGATGCGGCGTTACAGGTGCAGGCAAGAACAACTCCAGGCACGGCTGGCGATAATAACAGGCAAGTGACGGAGTTCCCCCCTTGGCAAGTGACAGAGTCCCTTACTCTGAAAGTAGTAAGTAGTAAGAATCACTCGTGAAGTCGAAGCAATTCAATTACTGCGTATCTATCCCTTAGGCTTATGGATTGAGCAGAAAAAAACATTTGTGTGCAGCTAGTGTCTCATGGAGGACTGTATAGCTATGTCCTCCAAGGCTCCTGTGCTCTTTCTCTGGTCCGCAGGGCCTCCTCTGACCCAAACTGTGGGCACTTGCTGTTGATGGGGAGGGAAGCTGGGCAAATCTGCCAATGCACAAAATTCAAGGCGGAACAGTGGCAAAGTAAATGCACAATCCGCTCGAGGCACTCAGAAAAAATGGGGGGCAGGCAAAGGGTCAGGGGCCGCACCGCACCACACCCGCGTCGACTGAACCAGTCCGTTTCCACCGAGTTAGTCGGTCGGGCTGAGTGGAGGTTGAGACAATTGCTCCGGCGGTTACCTCGTTATTCCTGGCTTCCTTGGCTTGTGCTGATGTGCCACGAACCTCCGCTACTATCGCTACTACCGCGGAGGAAGCCTGCCTTACTTTCAGTGGCCTCTTCACGACCTCCACAGCCTTTGCGATAATGCTTGCCGATCTCTGCTCTCGGAACTTAGTTCTCAGCCGCGACTGCAGCCGCGATTAATTTCATTTATCCCAACAAGTAGGCTTCAAGTTATCTCCTCAAACTCCTGTGTCCAAATACAAAGTTCCTGCTAGGAGACCTTGCTACTTATAAGCTCCCTGTTTGGAGATATCTGTCCTTATGTAAGGCAACTGGTGCTCGTTTAAAGCGCTCTGATACCCGATACCTACGTATCAAGTTTGCGCTATATAAAACTCTGTAATAAATAAATAAATAAGGTTCTCTTTGCAGCATTAGTTTTCTATTGTTAGTCCCAGATTTCAATAACAATACTTCCAGTACTGTATATTTTAATTGGCTGTTGTTGTGTTGTGCTGTATTAAAATGTACCACTACAGTAGATGAAGGGTTCTTAGTTCTGATATTACTCGTGTTCACTTAACCTGATTTTGATTTACCCTGCTGTGTTTTCTGCATTAGGTACCCTACATGGGCATTTTACCAGGTACACACCATTCTTGATATCACAAGTGGCCAAAATACTTACCTTGATCTGACTGCCAGTCAAGGGGTGTGAGATCTTGGTCCCTTTTATGATGTTACAATTGCCACAAGGTTTTTGTGCCATAATATGTTGTTAACTGTGTCAACTTTGTTTTAAAAATTGCATGAATGGTTCGTGAACGTTCATAGGCAAATAATGGTGGGTTGCTGAAAATTTGGTTCAGCAATGGTTCATTACTCAAAAGGGGACAGTTTTTCAGTATAATCCTTTTAATTTTCTAGCTGCTGGTTGAGCATTTCGAAATAAACATACATCATTTGGATGCATTGATGCATGGCTTTTTACTTTGTAGTAAAGCTTTGCAATCCTTATAAAATGTTCAATCTTCTGCTTCTATTAGTTTACAATTGGGATTATCCCTTTTATGAAATTTGTCGATCATCTCTTCTTTGTGTCGATTAAAGACATCATTGAACATATTCTTTTCAACCTTATTAATTGAGAATATGGTAGATGATTTAGCAAGGAGGGTTGATGAAAGCTTTGATAATGTAACAAATTATTCTGATCAGTGTCGTTGACATATACCTCAGTCTGAATTTTTCCATTATTCATTGTAACTAATACATCCAAATATGATATTTTATTTGAATCTATCTCATACATGAACTGCAAAATAGTATCCACCTCGTTCAAGGATTGTATGGCTTCCTCAAGTGTTTCACTGGATCCTCTCCATATCTAAAATATGTCATCAACATATCTTAAAAATAAAAGATAAATTGTTGATCCAAAGTTCCTTTGATAAAATATGATCTTACTCAAATATCATCATAAAGGTATTTGCATAGCTCGGAGCTGCACAATTTCCTATGCTGGTCCCAGTCAATTGTTGATAAAAACCATTGCCCTGTTTGAAATAGCTGTGGTGTAAAGTAAACTTCATCAACTCCAACTAAAACACTTTAAGATCTTCATCGTAATCCATCTGTAACAAAGCCCATTCAATAGACTGTAAACCCAAATTGTGGTAAATGGACGTCCTTTAGGACTTAATGTTAATTGTACACAACAAATGATCCCTAAGATTTTCTACAGTTAATTTCTCCAAATGGTTCAAAACATCACTGGTATCTTGTATGTATGTGGAACTTCTTTGCACAAACTTTTGTAGATAATGATCCATGACTTTGCCAGTATTTTAATGAACAAACCCCTGTGTAGATACAATTGGCCTGAAAGGTGTTCTTGTTGAAGGTTTATGCATCTGAGGTACATCTGGAAGCAGGCGTCTCTTTTCAGTCTCAGTGATAATGCCATTGCCAGTGGCTTAAGTGATTATGATTTTTAATACCTTAAGAAATTCATTAGTGGGGTCAGCATCCAACTATTTATAGGTTTCCCAATCTCCACATGTTCTTTTATATTCTGATGGTAAAAGTCATAGTCCATCAGAACCAGTGCTTCCCCTCTGTCTACCTTTTGAAAGATAATATTGTCATCAGATGCTAGTTGTTTCAGAATATTCAATTCTTTGTTCATTATATTTTTATGGGATATTTTGGAATCCAGTATTAGGTCTTTTAGTTGACGATTCACTATGGTCTCAAAGGAGTAAAATGATTTATGACTGACTAGTGGTATGTAGTTGCGTTTGACACTATGAATTTACTCATAGATTCAACATTTTCTTTATGTTCGACCACATTAGAATGAAAGTGTTGCAACCGAATGCGTTCTTATGAATTTAAACATTGTATTTTCCAAGGCCAATTAATTGGTTCGGTAGATCGGCACAAAAGAAGATCCCTTTACCAACACCTTGAGTTCAAATGGTGTGCGTATTCATTTGGAAATGTTTATAATGAAGCTTTCGTTTTGCTTCTGGTCACCACCCTTCTCTCTGGGTATGTACCTACTGTATCCGGTTGGTTGTTTGCGGTGCGGCCGGTCAGCAAAAAGAAGGTCCAGGTGTCTGAAGGAGATGATGAATGGAGCACTGAAACTTTTGTGACACTCATCCCCAGTCACAGATCTGGGTCTGGGTCAGAACTGGGGAGGCAAAGTGAGCAAAAAAACGATGATGGATTCAACTCAGATCTGTGACTTGGGGTGAGTGTCTGATAAATTTCAGCGCTCTGTCCATCATCTCCTTGTGTTTGCTTTGTTCGCCCTAAGTTGGCAGGGTATGCCCAGACGTTAGCCCCTTGCTCACTTTGCCACTGAATTCAATCTAGCCAGGCTGATGAGGGGTGTTATCCATAAAAAAGTCCTAGGATGTTTGTTTCCGGTCCAGGGAAGACCTGGCTCGGCAGTTCCCATGAGGAACAGGGTCAAGACTGATTTGCATATGTCTGGGTGCGAATTGGGGTGGTGAATTGAGCTAAAGAACGATGATGAATTCAACCTAGATCTGTGACTGGGGGTGAGTGTCTGAAAAGTTTCAGCGCTCCGTCCATCATCTCCTTGTGTTTGCTATTTTTAAATGAAAACAGATATTTTTATTACACCTAACTATATATATATATATATATATATATATATATATATATATATATATATATATATATATATGTTTGCACACACCAATGTAACCTTGTATTAATGTCTTGTTATATGTCTTTTCCTAGGGGTTTACGAACTGGAATAAACGTGACTTTAACCAGTTTATTAAAGCTAATGAGAAGTATGGCCGGGATGATATCGATAACATCGCACGAGAGGTGGAGGGAAAATCACCTGAAGAGGTTATTGAGTACTCAGGTTTGCAGATTCTATCAATAACTAATTATCAGAGTTTCATGCAAATTAAACATGCATGTAGGCCTATGTTTGTTCGAGTCATGTGTATTTTTTCAAAACTACTTTCCGCTGTTGCTTATTGTGAATTTCTGAATTCCCGATTTTATAATATGAAAGGATGCATGACTGCCAATGTAATGCTTAATAATAGGTTCACGTCATGTAAGCACGAGAAACAAACTATCATATACATGTATCGAGTTAGGCCTTATGTGGATGTTGTTTTCAGATTTAAACATTTTGAGAAGAGGAGAATCACTGTAGTGTTTGTTGGTAGTGATTACTGATCAACTGTTAAGATAATAAGCCATACAAAGCTGCCTAGTACAAAGCCTGTATAAAAATCAATATATACCGTACTAATTGTTATGACACCCGCACATTCCTCAGTTTTACCCATTAAGCAGGCTGGATAGGAAAGATTGTTTTAGCAGTACTCCTAAACATGAAGTTGTACTGAAGTCATGTGGGCTCTGGAGTTATCCGAATTGCGACCGAACATATTGCATTGACTTCAGTACCAGAGTTTCACGCGCCAAGTACATTAATTTGCCGTCAATATTTTACATCTACTGTCAAGGGCCCTATTCACAAAATCTTACAGAAAATTGATGCATTTTTAATGACTCAGTATTTGGAGCAATTTTCTGAATTTTATAACATTTTGAAACAATTTTATAAAGTTTTATAAAATGTTATAATATTTCCAGACTGTCTCTAGAAAATAAGAGCAGCTGTTGTTTTCAATTCAATTGTTATTTCGATTCAAAGAATCATAAAAGAACATATCACTAAGCATTCCAATCAAGCATAGACATTACATATAATTTAACTGGAAAGTGAGATACATAAGAATTATACGGATTAAAATTTACAATTTGTCAAGGGGCTGTAGCGCATCAATCATCTTAATTTAATTTAAATATAAAGTGCAAATCCATACTCAGTTAACACAGACCAACTAGACATTTAATACAATTTTTACTAAGAAATAAAAAATATAATAAAACATTCACTAAATGCCAATGAATTTCATTCTAAATAATGTAAGTTCATTTAAATTATACTAAGCGAGGGAATCGAATATTATTTAAATTGAGACATGATCTCTGTTGGGAACTAATTGCTAGAGCATGATTGTAATATGGTTACATTAAAATGTGAGCCCTCTTTTTTTCCTTAGATAACTAGAGGCCAGCAGGAATCTACTAACACCAAACACAATGGGTTGTGGGCGGTCTGATTTTAATATTCTAAGTGCCTCCAGATATTTCCTGATATTCAAGTTCTGACACAGCGGCTTGATCCATTTTCTTCTGGGAATTGCATATACAGGGCAAAATAATAAGATATGTGCAATATCTTCATTTATGCCTAATGGCATAGGGTGCAATTGGGGTCCCTTCCCGTAGTCTGTGGCATGGCCCACTTGGCTGTAGAGGAGTTTGTCAGCAATGTCACATTTCTAAATTTTAGATAAAGTGTCTTTGCTAACTGAGGTTCGATCTCATCCAAAAATTGCTCAAAACTCGAGACAGAAATTGTGTGGTAAGTCTCCCTGATTTACAGTATAAAGTTACTCTGCGATACCAAAGGGGATGATGGACGGAGCGTTAGAGCAAATCAAACACTCACCCCCAGTCAACTGATCTGGGTTTAATCCATCATCATTCTTTAGCTCACTCCACCACCCCAGTTCAGACATGGCCATATGCTACCCTTTGGTATCGCTAAAGTTACTCTGAGCAGGATAAAATTCCAATAAATGTGCTTAATCTCGCTCTTTCAATCTGATGTCCGTAGGCTGGTGTAAGACCAAAACCTACTCAGTCCCAACTCCAGGAACCATTTTCGGACATGAGCGAGCCAGGGGAAAGTGAAATGGACATCAAGTTTCAATAGTTCATGCAATGTCTCCCTATATGCTTTTAATTCCTCAATTGTCTAGATTCCAACCTCAGTAGGACAGTGATCTCCATATAGCCAAGTGTTCCAATCTTTTAATGCCAATATCATATGTTAACAGAATCACTGGGGTATTTTGGGGGAGTTACGTAAACATCCTCATAATTTAATTTTCTCCAACTATTAAAGGCTTTAGGTTTTCGCCACCCCATAGCTCTGATCCCAAAAGGGCCGCAGTTTGGGCCCTGAATTTGTAGACCTTTAGGGCTGTAGTGATGGCCTTTGACACAGTAGATTTTTGCTTCTTTACTATAAGGATAGAAGTTTGTAATAAAATTGCCCTAGCCTTGTTTATTTGTGGCTTCCACGACAGTTTTGAATCAAGTGTAAACCCTAAGTATATGAAATTGGAAACACACTCCAGTGGCACTTGGTTCGAGACTGTTTTATTAAATGCTTGTTTCCTCACCTATGTCCCTGTTACTCTCTGGCTGGCAGTGGTTAGTAAGGGCACAGAGCGAGTTAATAACTTGCAGGTGACAACTGGTGTGACCTGCTGACCGCGAATTTTAGTTTCAGAAACTCTAACTCAGCCTTTCATCCTTGTGGGATCAGTGAATTGAGTGCCGTTATATTCGGTAATATAAACAACAGTTATTTACAGCCTTTAATTGCAATTCTGTTGTGTAAAGCACGGCTTGAAAGCAAGGTGTTTAAAAAAAAAAGATGTTCACTGAGTCCTACCGCGCTCCCCCATCAGACCCCACCGTGGGGCTGTCTGGAATGCTGTGCGGGTGCTGGGAATACCAGCTCGAGGGATATGCACTGTTTACACTAACTTCAATGCTGCTCTCCCACCCGCCTCCTCCCATTATAAATGCATCTCCTCTCAGTATAAATGTATCTTCTCCCCTCCGCGAGGTCAGTCCTGACACCCCACTGCCATCCCGGCGACTGCATGCCAGTAAGCGCCCACTCCCCCATTAACAAGGACAGGCGGTTGATAGGGCCGGATTCTTGTCTACCCAATTATCTACAAGAACCCTTTCAGGTCGCCAGGATCTTTTTACTTGCCAAATAGCGTAGAGGGAATAAACACAATTATCAACAGATAACTACCGCAAGTTGACATCATTAAAGGACTAAGGACTCAAGATCAAAAATGTCCGAGATTTTATTATGAGCAAAAACATCTGAACATAAAGGCACCTTAATACAAGGCACAAAAGATAAATGGGCACTAACACAAAAGCTAGCCTACGAAGAATTCGCATTCGACTAAAAATGAAAAGAATTACAGATTCTAAAAGCATCAAATAGAAAATCGAAATACTGATGTCAATACTGGGAATCATCAGTCAAAACCTTTCTGTCCCTACTCTATTTTAAAGTGGCATCCCTACTTAGCATTCCCTCCTATGCAAGAGAATCACGGAAAAGGTGTCAGAAGTGAAACTCCCTAAGAAGTCTTCACTTAGTGAGAGCTCGATCTTCGATGCTCCTTCTAGCTTCCCGCCTAAGCCTCGTCTGCCCAACCCGCGGGGCACTGTCCCTAATACAAAACCCCAATAATTCAGAACATGCCCTTTGACACCCCTCTTCAGCCAGGTCTTCCTCCGGTAAATTTCCATCCAAAGCTGTCCATCTTCCATCGTCCGTTAGCTTGTCCTTGGGTCTCAGGCACCTTCCATACCAAGAGTTACAGTTGCACATTCCAATGCACTCCCCTGTTGGCTCCACACCGTATCTCAACTCCTAAAACAAAGACTTATTCTCACTAACGAGCTAAATGTCCTTGCACCTGCAACAGAAACATGGGAACGAAAAGAAAAACTCTTCGCATCTTGAAGTTTTACACTTCGCTGCAACTCAAACCTTGACCAAGAAAACCCTGCAGGCCTACAACATAGCTAAAATAAGAAATAAACAGGCCTTCTCTTCTACATATGCGGTTAGGCCTTACAAAAATTAAACACACTACGAAATCACATTCTAGGCATTAATTTGACATTACCATCATGTGAATAAGCAACCTACAATTTTAATTCTAACATGACACGCATTTCCTCTATTACAATATTCAGTGAAACTAATCAGCTACATTGTAATGAATACATTCACGATAACTTGCAACGTTAAATTTCACAAAACGTTATTACATTCTAACACTTCTATGTTACATGATTATAGCAAATACATTTCTATGACGCTTCTAAATATACATCGATTATATGCGGGTGCCGACTAACAGTGAATATGATGCACCCCTACAAATCTCAGAATCACATGGCGCTCTGTCACGGTCCCGGAGCCTTGCCAGGGAGTCCCAGCGGAGGGCCAGAGACCCCAGTCCAAAGAGGGTCGGCCTGACAGGCAGTGGAGCCTCCAGTAAAGAGAGGCCGGGTTCCCGTAGGGGCACGCCCAAAACTGCTAGGGCGCGGGACACGCAGGTCACCCTTTTCACCGATGGCAAGGCCACAGCCTCCACTGTGGTGGACCTGAACAAAGTGCTGGCATCCAATGCCGAGGCCGAGATGACGGTGTAGGAGAAGGTAGGCAAAAAGTGTGATTGTAAGTGAAGAGAAGAGTGTGAAAGATAGATGAGGAACTAGGTACAGCAAAGTGAAAAGACGATTGTGGAGGAGAGGTCCAAACATGAGCGAGTGGGCGCGAGCAAACAATTAGCGGGGAGAGCCGAGCCAGAGCCGAGACAAGGGTCTGGCTTGGATCTGAAAATGTCTGCTACATAAGTCCTAGATAAAATATAACAGTTCTTCAAAATTAAAAAAAGTTTATTTCTTTAGCATGTGGAAGCTTTGACATTAATATACCACATTATAGCACTGCACTGAGAAGTACTTTATTAAAGGTGAAATAAAATATTGTCCTAAGATCACACAATTAAAACAGGGAAGCACCGATTTAGCCAGGTTTTCTGGGGTCACTTTGTCAAATCAGTATCTGCTTTGCCTTATGTTAAGGCTCAGATGTTACCTCTCTGTGCACTTTTCTGCTGTTCTTATATAGCGCAAACTCGACCCAAAGTATTCGAGGTCTTTACATCAGCACAGCACCCATTACACAAGGTCACCATGCATTGTGTATAGAGATGGGGAGATGAAGTGCTTTGACCAAAATCATACGATGTTGAGCCAGCGCCAAGACTCAATCCTGGTTTCTTAGGTTAAAAGTCCACAGCTATGGCCCTGAGGCCACGTCCATGGTAAAGGAACGGAGAGAGAAGCCATACAAAAGCTTGGCTCATTATTGGCTCGAGGTTCCAACCGTCCTTTGGGATAAGCCCAAGCCAGGCTTCTGGCTCGAGCTCTAAGTGGCTTGTCCATGTCCAAACGTGTGTAGGATTAAAATAAGTGGTGACGGAGTTATGGGAAAGTTTGGCGTGGAGGTGATAACAGCACAAGATACGATGTGGTGGGCATCACAGGGCCCTGTCGCACCCCCAGCAGCCATAGTTCAGGTGTCTGAGCAGGAAACAGTCTCTTAGTAGCCTTGATATGTAGCTCACTGTATTTGGAGCTCTTCAGAAGAGTGTAGCAAATCTGGCTTGAAGCAGGTGAAATGGAACAGCTACTCTCACAACTTAGACATGTTAAGAGCTAATATCATCAATGACTCACACACAGGACACAGAGTTATTGCGCAAACCTGAGACAAGAGTAGTGCAACACCAATATGTTTTAAGTATACAAATCCAAACGTATTGTCCTTGTGGTTCTTGTTTCTGAGGTTTGGCTTTATGAATGCCAGAGGCTAATAGAGGACTGTGATGGGAGAAGTGGATTTTGTTGGTGATAAGTTCACTGCATGCATCACATGAATGGATATGTGTTCGCTGTATTCTTTCTCCCACACTTGCTCTTTTGTATGCTTGCTGGTGGTTGGAGAAAATCCAGACTTCACAGGAACTGCTGTAGTAATTTCTTTGCCTGACTGACCTAATCATGGTTTGACAAGTCTTGTATTTCACACACCCTTTTACAGTCATTGTATGGAACCCTTTGTACCTTGAATGCGATCTATCCGTTGCCCAGGAAACGTTTCTGAGGTACACACTATGTGAAAATAAATTAAGTTTCTTATGACACTCTTTTTTGCTCAGAACGAAGGACACCAAAAACAGAACACTTTGAAGCAGAGCAACAAAAACATGACAAGAGCCAGTGTAAGGTGTGACCACCTCAGCCACTGAAATCTAACACTTTTGGTGCTGCTTTCATCATTTAAACTAGAGACCTACTCACGGAATGCAAACGACTGCAGCCAAAAATCCAGGACTGGCAGACAATGTCACACATGACATATTGCTGCGTTACCCTATTCTTTCTCATTATTTCCTCACATTGTACATCACCCTGTGCACTCATTCTGCGTATATAGTGCCAATGAAATGTACATCCCAAGTGTGCCTCCATGTACACCTCACCTTGGACCCAATTCACAGAAGTAATCTGAGACAAAATCCTAACTTTACGACTTTCGGTATTCACAAAGGGCATTTAGGAGCAGTAAAGTTAGGAATCCTAACTTTTTAGGAGTATAAAGTTAGGATTCCTCACTATACTACTCCTAAATACCCTTTGTGAATAGTGAAAGTCGTAAAGTTAGGATTTTGTCTCAGATTTCTTTTGTGAATCAGGCCCCTTGTGTTCCCGTCCTCAATCATCCTATGCCGAGGTGATCCAGATCACCCTGTGCTCCCCAGGCATGATATCACCATCTGCCACTAGCTGCACAGCACCCTGTGCTCCTCTGCACATCACCCTGTCCAGCCCACCACATCACCCTGTGCTCCCATGCACAGCACCCTTTGCGCCTTGATGCACATTATTCCGTTCATCAACCTGAATGGGGTTATGTATGGTCATAGGTCTGTGCGAACTGCTACCAGTGTATGTGTTGGCCTGTGTACTTGGGTGTAAATTTATGTCTGGATGTGTATCCGTGTGCTTCATGTCTCTGTGTGCTTGCATTATTCAAAACCGAACCTATTGGCTTTGTCAGTACTTGTTAATATAGCCAGTGTTTTGCAATTTATAGGCGCTGTGAGCATCAGCTATTTCTTTATATCAAATTTGTACAGATGAATAGTTGACCCTGTCGGCATTTGTATGTAAGTCACACAAACTTGTTGGCAGTAGGAACATGTTGTTGTGGCGAAAACCAGAGTTCTTAAATACCTTTTGCAAGTAAGCACATTGATGAAAGGCTGGCACATCAAATGACAAGTAACTTTATTAACAAACGGTCAGTATGTCATTCAGGAAATAGTTGCCAGTTAACTGATGAAACAAGCATTTGCAATGCGATAGGTCTCACATTCACGCGAGTTTGAGCTCTTGCCATTGTAAATGACAACACCTTTTATTTATCTTTTGAGTTTTAAAAATATAAATAAAAAGCATTGTCATTTACAATACTAATAGCTTAAACTCTCACAAATGCGAGACCTATTGCATTGCAATAAAGGGCCTTCTTGACCGCTTTGTTATATTCCGCTTTAGATGTCCGTTTATAGGTTTTCATGAAACATGTCCTTATATGGGCACAATTCTCATTGCCCTTATATTGGCATAAGATCCCCGTCCTTATTTAGGCATTAGCCATCCTATCCAAATACAGGCATGATCACCTACATTTGTCCACCCCAACATCACAAGGAGTTCTTAGAAACCAGACCCTTAAGCTCTTGGGAGTTTCCCTAGCCCAGGATTATTGATATCTCCAAGAACTCATTTATTATGCATGAACCGGTATTCCTTAAGGGTTCATTCCTGATGTCTTCCTCTGCCCGACTTTACGTCAATGCTAACATTCCAAGGCACCTACCAGGTACAAATATACCTTCCCTTGCCCAAGCAAGTAGGAGGAGACCTCGACTTTAGAGGAGCCCGTGTCCTGGCCTGATGCACTGACAAGAGATGCTGTCATCCCTGCTCGCAGAGAATCCAGCTTCCAGTGTTCTGACTCCCTTTGCGGGGTGTTAGAGTTCGAGACCCGGAAAGAGATTCCCACCTGTCTCATTCTCAAGGTATGGAGCTGACTAGAACCTAGAGGGACTCTTGGCATACCAGACTTGGCATACTATACTAAACTGTAGAAGAACATCCTATAGAATATAGCACCTACTTCTTACATAGTACTACACTTAGGTTAGGTACACAGGGGTAGAACTAGTTAGAGAAGCATCTTATGAGTACTCGCATTTTTAGCCTGTGTTATTTATGTATATGAATATATGTGTCGTAGCTAAAAGATAATGCTAGCGCAGTAATATTTCTTTCTACTGCTTACGCTGTACATAATATATCTCGCATACTTGTGATTATAACAGATCATATCTCTCACACGAGAAACAAGACTGTTCAATAAATCCTTTTATTGAAACGCCCGTCTATTCTTTCTGTATAAACTCTGAAGAAACTAAGCATGCACGATTAGCTGAGTGAAACTGTTATCTATTGTTTCCACGATTCTGAAAGTGTGTTACGATTCTAAAGGGAAACAAAGTTGTCATGTTTGTGCGGTTGCCAGAAACTACTCCCTTCTTGTTTACAAGGAGTTTCTAGTGGCCTCTGAGTTAGCTGGTACAAATTAATTAAGTTTAATATTCTCGATAGGGGCATACTGACCTCAGTCTTATGCCAATTCGATAGGGTATACTATTCCAATGCGCAGAGCCTATTAGGGAAATAGGAACTACACTACATGGCGCCCAACGTTTGGTAAGGCACTAATTTAATGCTAGATACTGAGTAACTCAGTCTTGCTTTTCACAGAGATCCTTACTCACATACTCCATAAGACGTCTGGATTGGGTAGGGTTAAGTATCCACCAAAGCTGAATAGGACAAAAATCCTATATATTAGCTGTTTGGTTTGTTCACCTTTGAAGGATACAGTGTTTCGAAATATTGTGCACCTTATCTTTGTTTCCTTGAAACTTGTTCTACATTCTTTCAAAAACAATGTCCCAGAATGGGGATAATGCTGAGACTGATCCAGTCATAACAGCTTTTAATTTTACAGGTTTAAATGAAACCGATGATGAAGTTATAAACATCCCTCCAAATTTAAGGAGAGCCATCACTCTAAAACTTATAAAACATGCCCTAACACCAAGAGGTGGTAGAGCAGTTTTCGTGATAGAGGCACACAAATCTTTTCAGACAGAGGTATTCTATTCATGGATTGTATTCCCAGAATCAAATCCAGTAACAAAAGTATTTCACTACTTTAAAGAAGATGAACGACCTGAGGAATATATTCCTTTCGAGGATATTGAAATTCCACTCACATACCAAGAGCATAATCTCTGGTTTAAAGGTGCCCTAAAACATCACAAAAACATTACCAGGCTCGGTCCACTAGGTAGACCAGGAGCAACATGGCCGATTTTAGCCGGCTACATACCTTATCCTGACATCGAAGAAATGTCAGACGAGGAAATACTTACTCAACTACAAGAGTTAATCAAAATTTACAGACAATTAGTCCAATATGTCATGCGGACTTTCACAGTCCAACTACCAATAACCATTCCAAATCAAACCCCTCAACAAGGGTATACACGAAAAATTACTCCACAGACTTTACACGCAGTCATGGGTAAAATGCCCACAAAAAGTGAACAGATTCCATTCCGGATAGCTCAAAAAATTACTCAAATCGAAGCAGTATTTCCTAATACTAGCCCTTATGAGAAACACAGAATTCTAACAATCTGTTTACCAATGGGGATCACACCACATATGGAAGACTACACCACTTGGGGCACAGTCTTTGCTGCCATCTATGGTGTTCCTTCAATTGCAGTAATACCAGATGTCCTGAAACAAATTCAAAACGAATACGGGGCAGAGCCTGCTCTGAATTTAGGGATGAAATTACTGACAAACTTCGACCAGGTCTAAACAATAATATTATCTAATATTAAAGGGGAGGCAGCATCAGTGGCGATCCGCCAACGCTTAAGGGAATTTGATGTAACAGAACATCAACATGAACTACCCAGAATAATAGAAAAACCTTATGCAGAATTAGGCAGAGACAGTTTGGGTGGAAAACCTTTGAAGCCAAAATTGTCTGAAGGTCCTGAGAAGGACTCTAATATTCAAAATCCTACATCTTCTAAAAAGAAGTGGGAAACTAATAAACAAAATCCAAAAGAGACACGTTCTCAATCCCGAGGTAGGTCTCCTCAAAAGGAGCCCTCTGAAAGGAGGTATAACCTCAGGAATAGGGATACTTTAAGAAAACCTGACAGATATCAGGATACTGATACACGTTCCTCTTGTACCTTTTAGATATCGTCACAGACATCAGAAAGAAGAGGACGGTCAGATCACAAAGAAGAACGCGTGAAGTCCAAAGACGATCAACACGTTCAGAAAGATAAATACAAACCTCAATTCACAAAAAAGAAGGTAGCAGGTCTGAAGATCAGACATGCGGAGAATACTGAGAACACAGCTCAAGAACGGAGAATGGGCTCAGACAATGCTGGACAGTGCAGCAGAAGTAACAATTGCTCGCCAGAACCTGAAGGAACTTCTGGAGATAGTGAGCCTGAATGAGTACATCACAGTAGAGACTGTAGACACCAGGGTTAGTACTCCACAAAAGTTATATGAAATAACACTCCGAATGGAGGGAGACATACCAAGAAATGTGAAAGCACTCTTTTGGGAGAAACTTTCAAGGAGTTATGATATACTTCTAGCAGAACAGGACTGGCCACCAGTACCCACATGGCGAGGACATCATTATGCCAGCCTTCTCCAACCATATTCCAATTCACCTGAAATATACTTATGCCAGGAAATAGGCAGTAGCCCAGGCCCCAGCATTATACAAAAATCATGTAGGATGGGATGAGGACTCACCTCACCACAAAATACAGCTAAAAAATCAAACTACTGCACAAAGGTAGTACCCAATGAAGCAAGAAGCTAAAAAACATGCCAGGGAGATCTTAGATCAACTTGAATACCAAGGGGTGATTGAAACTGCACATCCTCAATAAACAATCCTTTGTTTCCTGTATCCAAACCAGACAATACATATCGTCTAGTTTTGGATTACACACACTTGAACACTTGTTCCAAAACATTTGCAGTGCAAAATGCACATAGTACAGCATTAATGAATAACATTGTGCATAAAAAATACAAAACCAAATTGGACATTTCAAATGGTTTCTTTTGACAAAACATAACAATTGAAAGCAGGTACTTAACAGCTTTCTCAATAATGGGGACCCAGCGTCAATTTTGTAGACTCCCACAAGGGTTCGAAAACAGCCCGGGTTATTCTCAGCAAGGGTAACAGAGTTACTACAAATTTATGATACCGAGGCATTGTCATATGTCGATGACATCTATCTGACAGACGATGACCTAGATAGGCACTTGAACGGGGTGAATACCATTATACTGGGCTTCGCCTCTGAGGGCTATATAGTCAACTTTAAAAAATCCAGAATGGCCCATCTCAATGTCTTTTTTCTAGGATATGAGCTTTCAAGTGAAGGCAAGAGCCTGGCAGCTAACTTTTTAGAAAAGTGTGCGCTGCTCCAACCTCCAAAAACACAGAAAAATTTACAATCCATCTTGGGTTTCCTAAATTTTGGAAGAACTTACATTCTAAATTACGCAGAAAGGATTAAACCTCTCTACAAATTAATCAAACCTGATTTTTCAACAAAACATTGGACACAGGAACACACAGACATCCTGCGTTCACTCCAAGCTAACATGTTAGCAACAAATTATTTACAAACATGCGTAAATAAACGCAATTTAGTGATCCGAATAATTTCGGGTCAATGCGGATTAATGATAATAATAATAATAATAATCTTCCTGGTTAGGCTTCCTGGTTAGGCTTCCTCGAGTGGCCATCTTGGCAGGGTGACGCTCTAGTGTTCCTTACACAGTGGCCTATTTTTAGACCTCATGGCACCGACGCGCAGCGGATAGATAGGCTGAGGTTTGCTTGGCTTGCTGAGCTGCGCTAGCGCTCTGTATGAAATTTGTGTTTTTAATACTGATAAATAGAATTGTTCAACCGTTTTTTCACCTCACCTCGTTTCGGATTTAATTTGTGCTGCACTCGTGCCCAGTCGCATTTCAGGCACCTCGACTCCCTGGTCCACCGCAGCAATCCCATGCTGATTGTGTGGAGGGAGATTTTCAACCGATAGACAGCAGGGGGGTATTTTTTGTACTTCCTGGTGAGGCTTCCTCAAGCGGCCATCTTGGTAGGTTGATGCTCTAGTGTTCCTTACACACCAGCCTATTTTTAGACCTCATGGTGCCGACGCACAGCGGACAGATAGGCTGAGGTTTGCTTGGCTTGCTGAGCTGCGCTAGCGCTCTGTATGAAATGTATGTGTTTTTAATACTGATAAACAGAATTGTTCAACCGTTTTTTAACCTCACCTCGTTTTGAATTAAATTTTTGCTGCACTCGTGCCCAGTTGCATTTCAGCCACCTTGACTCCCCGGTCCACGGCAGCAATCCCTTGCTGATAGTGTGGAGGGAGATTTTCAACCGAAAGACAGCAGGGGGTATTTTTTGTACTTCCTGGTTAGGCTTCCGCAAGCGGCCATCTTGGCAGGGTGACGCTCTAGTGTTCCTTACACACCGGCCTATTTTTAGACCTCATTGTGCCGATGCGTAGCGGGCGCGCCGCTGGCGCGCCAAATGCACACCTGTCTGCGGCCGAACAGCGGCTAGGGCCACAGATGCTGCCCGTTTTTCTAGCGCCCGCTGTCACACGTATAGTCGATCATTATTGCTCTCCCTCAGGCCCCCATCTTGTGTGAACTTGCCTTTCTCGACACTTGGGGACCCTAAGGAAGTATACTCATGCACACACTGTGGGTTTACCCCAATTACTAATAGTCCTAGGGAGGCTTTTGACTTTCCCACCTGACACTCACCGAGTGAGTGCTGGCTCCACCCCCAGCAATGGAGAATCGTACCTGGCTGGCGTGCAGATGACCACGCTGAGAGGAATCCTCTGTTTTCTTGGTTTCTCGGCTGCCCGCAACCTTCCAGGCACGCTTGAAGATTTGAGGCGTATGTCGGGCTTCGAAGCAGTTTCTCCTTGGTGTAAGAGCCTGTGGCAGCCCTTGGAGTCAGACGCGGACGGACGGGGGCATCCAGAATCGATGGCAGAAGCGCGTGGTAACCGCCGCTGTTGAATCCGCCGGGAAGGCTCACGGGGCTCGGGGGCCCTTGCTGAACTGCTCTTTCGCAGTGCCTTTTGTGGTGCCTTTTGTGGTGTCTTCTTTGTGGAGTTGCTTCATGGTCCCGCTGCTATAAGGAAAGCAACAGTCATCGGAAATGCGGAGGCTATTGAGCATGGCACCCCCGCTGCATATGAGCAATCTAGCATAGAAGTTGCACCTTTCTGTATTGATGTTCGCTATCTACGCGGACTACCTGAAACTCTTTCCCGCTAATGAATTTAATCGGTAAGTCTCCAGGCAATTTGCGTGAAGCAGACAGAGCGGTAATTTAAAAAAAACTTTTTGGGGGGGAATTGCTTCGTGGTGCCATTGCTATAAGGGAAGCTGCGGCCATTGGAAAACCAGTTTGCTTCAGCTGACATTACCGGCCATTTCACCGGGTGGAGTAGAGAGTGGGGAGCTGGCATTTCACCGGATTGCAGAGAGCACAGAGCACAGAGTATTTTTTTTAATGGAGCGCTTCGCAGCACTGTGGGGCCAGAGAGAGTGCCACAACTAAGGACTACTAGCCCCAGGAGCCCGAGGGGCACAGAGAGGATTGGAGGCCCCGCCCCCTGACACCAGGGACTGTTTATCAGCGCCTCGCGCCTCCCGTTTCGCGGGAAGCGCTTCGCAGCACTGTGGGACCAGAGAGAGTGCCACAACTAAGGACTACTAGCCCCAGGAGCCCGAGGGGCACAGAGAGCATTGGAGGCCCCGCCCCCTGACACCAGGGACTGATTATCAGCGCCTCGCGCCTCCCGCTTCGCGGGACACGCTTCGCAGCACTGTGGGGCCAGAGAGAGTGCCACAACTAAGTACTACTAGCCCCAGGAGCCCGAGGGGCACAGAGAGCATTGGAGGCCCCGCCCCCTGACACCGGGGACTGTTTATCAGCGCCTCGTGCCTCCCGCTTCGCGGGACGCGCTTTGCAGCACTGTGGGACAAGTGAGAGTGCCACAACTAAGGACTACTAGCCCCAGGAGCCCTAGGGGCACAGAGAGCATTGGAGGCCCGCCCCCTGACACTGGGGACTGTTTATCAGCGCCTCGTGCCTCCCGCAACGCGGGACGCACGCGGGCGTGAGCCGGGCTAAGCCCGGGCAAAGGGCGGGCCGTCTGTGGCCGTCAGGGACCGAAGGAGGCCGAGCCGGGCCCCCCTTGGTGGCTGTATCATCAAGTAGGGGACACGAATTTACCACTGCCTGTGAGAAAGGAGGAGGACATTTGATCTTGTGTATTGGAACTTGGGACCCACAAAAAAACGCAAGTGATTTATTGACTTGGGGAGAGATTGCTTTTATGTGCTTTTTTATTTTTTCTCTCTTTTCTGTTTCTTTTGCGGTTGTTTTACCATTTGTGTCTACAGTATGGTACGCAAGGTTAAAACTCACTCGGTTAGAGCAAAGCCTAACTCACCCTCTTTGCGACAGGTACAATCACCAGATAAAAGCATAGACCCGCACCTAGTCTCAAAGCCAACGGCAATCGATCGCATGTTACAGAAAGCAATTGGGGCAGTATCATGCGAGATTGAGCGCACCGAGAGACGCCTGTCTCTAATACCACCATTGGAGTCACCTGCCTCAACGTTAGGTCCACCAAGTGAAGTAACGATTAACTCACCTTTCTGCTCGCCAGAAAATTTGGATCAAGATCTTCCTTGTGCGCAGCCGGATATTGGGCTAAACATGGGGTTATCGGTCCTTAGTAATCCACCTCAAAGGAATAGGAAACGGAATGTCTGTTTAAAAAAGCCGAATGTGAGGAAAAGTAGATCCAGTAATCCCCAAAGTAAAATAAGAAGCAGATCAAGGGAGGGGTGGGCAGATAAGGTGCCCCTGGTATCAGTCGCGCCCACATGGGTGACTCAAATAGTGCTCGATTTACAAACCCATCTTGAATCATTTATAGTAAGTCAAATAAAACCATTGACTAGCAGGCTAGATAAAATCCTGAACGAGGTAAAGAATAGAGGCAGGACCCTGGGAACAACAGTGGAGTCGCATAACACTATAGTTACCCCTGATATTAATATAGGCCCTCAGACGGCTACTCAACCGAGGGGGCAGAATGATGGGCAATTCTCAGGGAGACAGATCCCCGAAGCACTAGGTCACCCTGTGCACCAGGACAGAGCCACGACTTCAAGTGTAAGGGTACCACAGATCGGTCAGGGCTCATCTGAGCAATTGTTACCTGTATCACAACTAACAACACAGCCCCTAATCCCAAAGGAGAAATCAACAAATCAGTCTGATATTGATGTCCCCAGGACATTGTCTAATGTTTTGCCCACAATTAATTTACCACCGGAAGCGTGCCCCTACGTAGTAGTCCTTGCAGGAGCACCTGAATTAAAAGGAGATCAGAATGAGACACATCTGGAACTACATAATAAGGTCACACATTGGCTTAATAATAACAAACCCTTGACTGGCAATGAAAACGGAAATGGGGAAATATTACATGTCAGAAGGGTAAATTGGGTAGGTACTAGACGTAAAGATATTGTGGGCAATTGTATCATAGTCAATTTCAGGGACAAGAGAGTAGTGGAACACATAACGGCATGTGGGTCTGTTAATCATATCAGCCGCATAAAATCACTGCCATTGGGATATTTTTACCCCAGACACCCAGTACCTTATGATGCTCCATACCAATCTGGGAGATTTATGGAGAGACCTAACTCACATAGGGTCCAAGGGCATGCTTGTGATGGTCCCATATCGAGGAACCTTGGACTACCAAGTTGGAGAAATAGGTTCAGTCCCCTGGCAATGCTAGAGGAGAATGATTGACTTATTAGCTCCTCATCCCCAGCAGATTCTTGCCAAAGAAGAGAAGGGAGGAATACGATCTCTCAGGAATTGCAAGAGGTAGGGATAGATACACCACAAAACAACGCCCCCCCAAGTTCCTTGGCCTATGGAGGAGGTTGACACACCACGAAAATGTAGGGGGGAGAGCACAGTTAAAATTCCAGTACATATAACTATGTCAGAGGGGGGAGATATCCTAGATCAGAGTGAGATAAGGGATAGGGGAAATAACCAAATATTATTGAGCAGTGGGTTAGTATCAGGGCATATAGGAATCATGGAAGGACTGTCTAACACAATATCTATCCCTGCTGGCATAGTTGGCACACATAACTCTGAGGAAGGCTTACAACTCATCTCCTGGAATATAGCCGGACTGGCAAATAAATTCAATAACTGTGAGTGGCGGCAGTATATAAACCACTACCAGATAATTAGCCTACAGGAGACCTGGGCGGTTGATAATAGTCCCTTCCATATGCCAGGGTATAAATGTTTTTTTGTTCCCGCACAAAAGTCAAGATCAGGCAGAGCTAGGGGAGGTCTGTCCATATATGTGGATTTAAATCTTCAAGGCACATGGACAAGCATGACCTGGTCCTCCCAGAACTTTCAGGCCGCGAGGTTTAGGGGCAAAGGGCTAGGGCTGACTGTGTTTAATATTTATAACACGGGGATATCAGGAGAATATAACCAATTCCTCCAGGAAATGGACTACAGATTAAACCAAGAGATGGAAGCTAGCAAGGGGGCACCAGCTCCTACTATTATAGTCATGGGCGATTTTAATTGCCATCTTTGCCCAGCTTTACTTCCTACTAATGCTGAATGGTCACATTGCCCAGTCAAGAATGGACCCCACTTTGACCACACACAAGAAGGCATGGCCTTCACCAAATTTTTAGACACTCATGATTTGGTGCACACGATGAACATGATGGACCTGGAGAAGGACGGGATGCTCCCCCCCCCACTTTTAAGGGGCGAGGGTGCTCGTCATTTATTGATTATATTGTAATATCCAGTTCCCTAAAAAAGAGGATCATATCTGTAGGGATTGAGTGGAGCCCATTCATGGACCACAACCCCGTTGTAATGGAGCTTCTTCACCTGACCCAGTGCAGGAGGGAACAGCCGGGTGGCACCTCTCAGAGTGTAACAGACCAGGGGAGGCGGCTTAGGTGGTCAAAAATAGATGGGGAAAATTTTTATAAATCTCTCATGGACATAGGGAAAACTGCATTTGATGAGTGCCTTGATACTACAGTAGAGGGGCCACTGTTACTTGACTCATTCGGGCAAATAACTAGCCTGGTAGACGGGCTTCTAAAATCAAGTGCTCCAATAAGAAAAAATAATTGCCCGAGATGGTTTGATAGGGACTGTTCACGTGCTCTAAGGGAACTTAAATGTAGTCTTAAAAAAAGGCCAAGGGACAAACAAAAAGTAGCCCAGTGTAGACTCACATATAAGAAGGAGATTAAGAGAAGGAAAGCTATCCTACAGGGAGAAGCATGGTCCGATTTAAGGGAGGCTGCAGAAAGGAGAGACATTACGGAGTTCTGGAGAATAATTAATAAACCTTGCTTCCAGGACAGTAATGTCCCTGAGATTGGGACAAATATTCTCCCGGAACAGTGGCTCACACATTTCAAGGGTCTGTATAATCACAGAATAGTTTCCGCACCAGAGGAGGGGGAGACAGTAAAGCAGGGGCAGGCAGTGGATTTTACCCTAAACGAAATCATGGTGGGAATTGAGGGTTTGACAAAAAACAAGGCCCCTGGCCCCGATGGGACACCACCGGATCTGTTTTTGAGTAATGTTGAGCTATGGGCCCCAACACTCACCAGAGTGATAAATGCCGCCATTAGGTGTGGCTTACCTCAAACTTGGTCCCCGGCCATAATTGTCCCAATTTTTAAAAAGGGGAACAGGGACAATCCACAATGCTATCGACCAATCTTACTGATTGATGTGTCAGATAAGATACTGGGCCGGGTAATTCTAAATCGCCTTACTGAGTGGACTGAGGAGAACAATATTATCTCAGACACCCAGTACGGCTTTAGAACAGGTAGATCCACAAGTGACCAATGCTTGAACCTGTATATGCTGGTAGCGAAATACACTAAAGCCAGTAATGAAGCTGTTTATTTGGGGTTTATGGACCTGGCAGCGGCCTTTGACCACGTGAACAGGGATAAACTTTGGACTATGATGACTCATTTGCGGATAGATCTGGGATTGATTAATATCTTGAGGGAGTTACACAGGGACACCACTGCAAAGGTACGCTACAACATGGATCGGGGGCTGACTGAACATTTCCCATGCACTAGCGGGGTGAGGCAAGGTTGTATTCTGGCCCCCTTTTTATTCTCACTCTACATTAATAACTTGGAGAAGTCCCTGATTAATTTAAAAACTGATTGCCCAAGTGTAGGATCGCGTCCCATCCCGGTACTTTTATAAGCGGATAACGCGGTCCTACTTGCACGTACCCCTAAGAGCCTACAGATTCTAATAGACGGATTTGTAAAGTTTATGGAAATTTTAGACCTGTCGGTCAATTTGGGCAAATCATATGTGATGTTGACAGGCAATAAACCTTGCACCAGCTTCTCTTACAAGATAGGAAGCCACACACTAGAAAAGGTACAGTCCTTCTCGTATCTGGGCTTACTATTTGATGGCTCTTTACAATTTAAGCCCCTGGTGGAGGAACGCTGCTGTAAATTGATATCCTCCAATGGTGCTATTGCAGGCTATAGGCGGAGAGTGGGCCGATGGTCCCCTGAACAAACAATGAATCTTTATGGCTCTATCTGTTGTTCCAAGGCCATCTATGGTGCAGAAGTATGGGGCTTTGCTAACATCCAGCAATTACAGCGGGAGGAAAACTAATTTTTACGCTCAATCCTGAAAATACCGCAGAGCACCCCAGCTGTAATAGCCCATAGAGAATTAGTGAGGCCATACTTAGAAGACTTGGTTAAATTTAGACCTATTTTGGCATGGCTAAAAATCTGGTCAAATCCCGAGGCTACTTAAAGCAGACAAATTTTAAGCGACTGCATGGGAAGGGACAAAAGTATGAGCATACCATGGCTGAAATATATATTGACCAGTTTGGAAAGCCTTGGCCACAAGGATCTTTTTTTAAATCCTATAACGCTTGTATCTCAAGATAAGTTGTCCATCAAGAGATCCTT
Source organism: Triturus cristatus (assembly GCF_964204655.1). Lineage (NCBI taxonomy): Eukaryota > Metazoa > Chordata > Amphibia > Caudata > Salamandridae > Triturus > Triturus cristatus. Next base: position 954,818,312 of record NC_140588.1, on the reverse strand, counting down.
TTTGGCCCAGAGAACCACAAACAGAGCAGAGGCTGAAGGGATCAAATGTACTGTGAGTGCCTATAGCTGTGTAAAAAATACCGAGGGAATGGAGCCGTATCTTTATCTCATGCATAATGCCCAGGATAGATTTTTAATGTCTCGTTTTAGGCTCAATCTTTTACCTTATTTACTGGCTGATCCCCCAGGTTTTACACTCCCAGTTGAGCAGAAGGGTGCCTGTGGCTGCGACAATAGATCTCCGCAGGACACCCTTCATTTTGTAATCCTATGTTCCTTTTACTCAATGCCTAGGCGCAGATTTTTGGTAGGAATTTTAAAACAAGCTAAATTTAAACATGCCAAAGAGGCTCTAATTTTTTAGCAAAAAGTGGTTGACCCCTTGACATTATGCTGTATTATGAATTTTATTAAAGTTGCGGTGCGATTGAGGGTAACAAGAGAGTAAGCGGGATTGTCATCATCATAATGAATCATTTTTTGTAATTCCTCTTTTAACTTTGTATGTAATAGCAGTCAGGGTCTTGACAAAGATGTAATTGTATTTTAACTGTTTGTATATATGTGCTTTTATGGTGTTTTTTAATCACTGAATAAAGAATGACTGACTGACTAATAGTCCTACCAGACGTAATAAGATCTGTAACTCAAATTTCACTCTACTACCCACTGAAGGGAAACTAAAAGCTGCTGGTCTAATAAACTGCAGATCTATGCCCAGACATGCCTTGGACATTTTTCAGTCCATCGCAGACAACAACTGGGACCTTCTGTTCTTGACTGAGATGTGGCTCCGAGATGATACCAACCCCGCCCTGAGTCTAGCTATCCATGAAGATTATGGCATAGTATGTGCTAACAGGCAAAGTGGGAAACAGGGAGGAGGGGTGGCTATCATTCATGATACGAGAGGGGAGATTGCAACATCTAATTTTGAGCAGTTTGATTCCATCGAAGATTTGCCCTTTTGTATCAAGCTCTCGACGTCTTCTTCCTGCTCAGGACTGCTGCTCTACAGACCCCCTAAGTCCAGTCTTAAACACATTTCCACCATTGCAGACTATATCTCCCAAGCCAGCACACGATATTCCAATTTTACAATGTTAGGCAATCTGAACTTAGATGTGGACGATCTTTCTTGCCCGCACAGCTCCAATTGTATTTCTACACTAGCCGGTTGTAACCTAATACAACTTGTATCCCATCCAACTCACAAGGCAGGCCATACTCTGGACCTGATCTGCTCCAACCTCCCTGATATTACAGTCCGTTCTCCACTGCCAGTGACTTGGTCAGATCACTTTTTGATCCCTTTTCAATTTCACTTGATAAGTATGGCTAGAGCCACATCTATCCCAAAAGAATATAGAAGGAATTGGAGGAGAGTTACTTCTGAGTCTCTAATGCAACATATGAAGGACTCCAAGCCTTCTCTCTCTAATGATCTTGAGGTCAGCATCTTAAATCTGAACAAATGGATCGGTGATGCGCTTGATTCCTTGGCCCCTCTGAAAGCAGTAAAGTATCCTAGATCGTCCCCCTCTGCACCTTGGTACTCTGAGGAGCTTAGACTAAAAATGTCAGAATGTAAAAAAATTAGAACGCAGCTGGAGACTTACATATTCTGTGGAAAGTAAAATAGGTTATCGTGCGGTGCTTAAAGAGTACCGCAAACTTCTTATTGAAAATGAAAGAGACTTTCTGGCCGACCGAATTAATAATGCAAAAAACTCCTCCAGGGAAGTTTTTAAAATTGTGAAATCGTTTACCGACCCACTAGCACTTACCCACACCCATCCGCTCTCACAGATCCTATGCAATAAAAAATCGCTTTGATTTACGCCTCTTTTCCTGAGTCACTCGATGTCTCCCAGACGCTTAATGACTATTATCCGGAGCAGACTCCAAGTATTGTGCTCTCGGAATTTACAGAGATATCTGTCGAAGCCTCATTGCTTGAATTGCAGAAGTGCAAATCTGGATCTCTGAGCGATCCTTGGCCAGCCAAACAATATAGCACCCTAGCAGAATGCCTCAATCCCCATTTAAATTCCATTTGGAACACTTCACTCAGACAGGGTACGTACCCTGTAGTTTGGAAACATGCCTTTCTCCTGCCCATATTAAAAAAAGCAAACGCTGATCCGGAAATCACTAGTAACTATAGACCTATCTCACTACTACCCGCTCCTGCGAAGGTCTTAGAGAAACTAGTGCATCAGCAATTGGACGGTTTCATTGAGACAAACGACCTCCTCCATGACTCTCAGTCCGGTTTTCGTTCCTGTTTTAGTACGGAATCAGTCCTGATTGAAATGGCTGACTCAATACGTTGGGCGGTCACTGGAGGCTCGAAGGCGGTGTTAGTACTGTTAGATTTATCAGCAGCATTTGACACCGTCTCCCACCCCATTCTCTTGAATCGACTAAAGGATATAGGCATCCAGGGAACTGTGCTGAACTGGTTATCATCTTTTTTATTTGACCGTAAACAACAGGATCGGACCCACCCTTTTATCTCTCCCGTAAAACCCCTTAATTGGGGTGTGCCCCAGGGCTCGGCCCTGAGCCCGCTTCTTTTCAATGTTTACTTAACCCCTCTGGCAGAGCTGATCTCCAAAACTGGGATAAAAATAACATCTTAACCTGATGATACCCAGTTATTGTTCACCTTTAGTGATGTGTCAGTTTCCACCTTTGACCCGCTAAAAGAGTGCCTTAAGAATACGGTGGCCTGGATAGACTGCAACTTCTTAAAACTTAATGCGAATAAGACCGAGATCTTATTTTTTGATCAACCCTCTCCTCTTTCTTCGAATTTGTGGTGGCCTGATGAATTAGGCATCACCCCTTCACCCAAGGACTCGGTCAAGAATTTGGGCTTTAGTTGGGACAAACATCTGTCCCTATCAACGCAGGTTCAAACGGTTTCGGCCGCCTGCTTTGGTAAAATTAAAATTATGAGAAAATTAATTAACTATCTGCCCAATGCAACTCGTAAAACCGTGGTCCATGCGTCGATAACCTCTCACCTAGATTATGCGAATGGCTTATACCTGGGTCACTCACTGGGCTTGCTCCGCAGACTTCAGATCGTTCAAAACGCTGCAGCGCGATTCGTCTGCGGTATCCTGATTCAACACCGCATCTCTCCCTATCTTCGACAACTTCATTGGCTGCCTATTGCAAAGCGAATCGAATTTAAGTCTCTGACCTTGGCTTTTCGGGCAGATAAAGGAAACGGGCCGGCCTGCCTAAGAAGGAGACCTCATCGCTATCAACAATCCAGACCCTTAAGGTCCAACAACAAACACTTCCTCGCCACCCCTCGGTTCTCGAAAGCCAGAACGGGAGGTAAATCTTTTGAGGTGGCCGCCACTTAATGTTGGAATAAGTTACCCTCCTATTTCCCCTTGATTCAGTCTGAACAAGAGTTCCGCAAGTCTCTCAAAACCTGGCTCTTTAGTCGAAATGACTAGCCTTTGTACATTCCCTCGCCCTGCTCTCTGTCTGCTATAGCGCCGGGACACCCCGTTCGGGGTAGCTGTGCGCCTAATAAATACCTTTATTATTATTATTATTAATGCGGATTCACCATTTTACCATTTAATGAGGGTAAAAAAATACCAATAGCATACAAATCACATTTGTACACAAGTAGAAATGCGTTTCACTTCAACAGAAAAGATACTGACAGCAGTTCAAACCGCTGTAGCAAAAGAAAGAACACTAGCTCAGGGGAAACACATTACTGTTGTGACTCCAGTACCAGCCTTAGAGGCGGTTACAAAAGCGAGCATTCCGAATACAAAAGCTTCACATCCTAGATGGATACAATGGGTTCATTCTCTTGCTGCAACAGATGTTGAATATGTTTTTGATCCTGATTTAAAAACACAAGCGTTCCTGCAATATGAACATGAATGTTCTCTGCCCACTGAAATTCTGCCTCTCGATCAGTACGAATTTATAATTTATACTGACGGATCAGCACAACCCGCTACAGGGAGTAAGCAAGCTTACAGTGCAGCGTGCGCACTCGTTAAAGGTCGCATGTGCGATGGTATCTTCAGACCAATGGTCACATAAACTCAGTCTGTAGGAGATTGTTCAGCTCAGCGAGCTGAACTTCAAGCATTCAAACTGGCACTTGAAAATACAGATCGCGAATTCCCCACTCTTATAGTGTGCGATTCCTTATACTGTGTCCATTCATATAATGAATATTTACAGAATTGGCTTCAAAACGGATTCAAAGAAGCAAAAGTTGGCACAATAAAGCATAACACGTTTTGGGAACAAGTAGTTCAGTTGAGAAACGAACTACCAAAAGCTCATGAGATACACACGCTGAGTCATCAACGTGATGGCATTCACGTTGCAGGGAATTCACTGGCTGATGAAGCCGCAAAGGGGGCTGTACAAACGACTTCTGTTGCTGCGATCACTCGTTCAAAAACGAGAATAGACAGTGAGATATTGTTGGCTGTCAATACTTCAAGCAAAGACAGTGGTGCAGCGTTACCAAAGAAATTTCCACTCAAGTACTCTTATGTAATTGATGCGAACAACATTCCTTTTGCTCGAATCCCTGGAGTGGGGGATAGGGTAATTCGAAACATGGAACGTAGAGAAGCTTTAATTTATGAAGCACATCTGGGGAAGGGTCTGTCACATCAGGGTATCTCTAAAACAATATTAACATTAAAAGAGATGTACTGGTGGCCTGGAATGAATACACTGATTCACATCTTCATCAATGACTGCAGAGACTGCAATAGACAGCGTAATGAAGAACGCCATCAGACACCAGACTACGAAGTAGCCTGCCCTGTTGTGTTTCGATTTAGATGTCCGTACATAGGTTTTCCTAAATCATGTCCTTATATAGGCAAAATTTGCATTGCCCTTATTTAGGCATAGAATCCTAGTCCTTATTTAGGCATTTGCCATGCTATCCAAATACAGACATGGTCACCTACATCCGTCCATCCCCACGTCACAACGAGTTCTTAGAAACCAGAGCCTTAAGGCATTGGGACTTTCCCTAGCTAGGATTATTGATTTCTCCAAGAACCCATCTATTATACATAAACTACTATTCCTTAGGGGTTCATTCATGACGTCTTCCTCTGCCCGACTTTACGTCAATGCTAACATTCCTAAGCACCTTCCAGGTATGAATATACCTTCCCTTTCCATGGCAAACCACGGCTCGGCTGCACAGCTCGATGCGGCTCGCCACGGCAAGTTCTGAAGAATTCGAGTCCCCGCCTGACGTACTGACCAGATGCTGTTATCCCTGCTCGCAGAGAATCCAGCTTCCAGTGTTCTGACTCCCTTCGCGGGGTGTTTGAGTTTGAGAGCAAGAAAGACATTCCCACCTCTCTTATTCTAAGGTATGGAGCTGACTAGAACCTAGAGGGACTCTTGGCATATGCAAAACTATAGCTTACCATACTATAGAATACGGCACCTACTTCTTACCTTGTACTACACTTAGGTTAGGTACACTGGGTAGAACTATTTAGAAGTATCAAACGAGTATCCACTTTTTAGCCTATGTTATTTATGTATGTGTATATGAATATATGTCACAGCTAGAGGACAATGCTGTGCAGTATTATTTCTTCTTACTGCTTACGCTGTACGTATTATATCTCGCATACTGTCTTGAGATTGTAACAGCTCACATCTCTTACACGAGAAACAAGACTGTTCAATAAATCCTTTTATTGAAACGCCCGTCTATTCTTTCTGTGTAAACTCTGAAGAAACTAAGCATGCACGATTAGCTGAGTGAAACTGTTATCTGTTGTTTCCACGATTCTGAGAGTGTTCCGATTCTAAAGGGAAATAGAGTTGTCATGTTTATGTGGTTGCCAGATACTACTCCCTTCTTGTTTACAAGGAGTTTCTAGTGGCCTCTGAGTTAGCTGGTACAAATTAATTAAGTTTAATATACTCGATAGGGGCATACTGACTTCAGTCCTTTGCTAAATCTATAGAGTATATTATTCCAATGTGCAGAGCCTATTAGGGAAATAGGAACTACACTACAGCTTGTTAGATTGTAAATATCAGAGGAAGAGACTGGCCTGCGACATCTTCAAAGTAGTGATAAATAGTGGTAGTGGTACTGGTGGTGGTGGTGGTAGGTGGTGGTGGCACTGGTGGTGGTGGTGGTACTGGTGGTAATACTGGTGGTGATAGTAGTGGTGGTACTGGTGGTTGTGGTACTGATTGTGATAGTAGTGGTGGTGGTACTGGTACTGGTGGTGGTTCTAGTGGTGGTAGTACTGTACTGTTCGCGGTGTTACTGGTGGTGGTACTGGTGGCTCTGGTACTGCTGGTGGTGGTGGTGGTACTGGTGGTGGTACTGATGGTGGTGGTACTGATGGTACTGCTGGTACTGGTGATGGTGGTACTGGTGGTGGGGATGGTGTTGGTGGTACCGGTGGTGGTACTGGTGGTACTGTTGGTGGTGGTGGTGGTACTGGTGGTGGTAGTGGTGGTTGTGATACTGGTGGTGGTGGTAGTGGTGGTGGTACTGGTAGTGATGGTGGTACTCATGCTGGTACTGGTGGTGGTTGTGGTGGTACTGGTGGTGGTGGTTCTGGTGGTGGTGGTACTGGTGGTGGTACTGGTGGTTCTGGTACTGCTGGTGGTGGTGGTGATACTGGTGATGATAGTACTATTGGTGGTGGTGGTACTGTTGGTGGTGGTGATACGTGTGGTACTGCTGGTACTGGTGGTGGTACTGGGTGTGCTGGTGGTACTGGTGGTGGTGGTGCTACTGGTGGGGCGCTGGTGGTATTGATAGTGGTACTAGTGGTGTTACGGGTAGTGGTGGTACTGGTGGTGGTGGTACTGTTACTGGTGGTGGTGGTACTGGTAGTGGTGGTACTGGTAGTAGTGGTGGTGGTACTAGTAGTGGTGGTACTGGTGGTGGTACTGGTGGTGGTACTGGTAGTGGTGGTGGTGGTACTGGTGGTGGTGGTGTTAGCGGTGGTGGTGGTACTGGTGGTGGTGGTACGGGTGGTGGTGGTACTGGTATTGGTGGTAGTAGTACTGGGGGTACTGGTGGAGGTGGTATCGGTAGTGGTAGTGATGGTATTGGTGGTGGTACTGGTACTATTGGTGGTGGTACTGGTGGTATTAATGGTGGTACTGGTGGTATTGGTGGCGGTGGTACTGGTGGTGGTACTGGTTGTGGTGGTATTGGTGGTGGTACTGGTGCTGGTGGTGGTAGTACTGGTGGTGTGGGTACTGGTGGTGGGGGTACTGGTGGTGGTACTGGTGGTGGTACAGGTGGTGGTACTGCTGGTGGTACTGTTGATGGTACTGGTGGTGGTGGTACTGGTGGTTGTGGTACTGGTGGTGGTACTGGTGGTGGTGGTACTGCTTGTACTGGTACTGGTGGCAGTGATGGTGGTACTGGTGGCGGTGATGGTACTGGTGGTACTGGTGGTGGTAGTGGTGGCACTGGTAGTACTGGTAGTGGTACTGGTGGTGGTGGTGGTACTGGTGGTGCTGATGGTGGTAGTGGTGATGGTGGTGGTGGTAGTGGTGGCACTGGTGGTGGTGGTGTTACTGGTGATGGTACTAGAGGTGGTGGCGGTGGTACTGGTGGTGGTGGTACTGGTGGTGGTGGTGATACTGGTTGTACTTGTACTGGTGGTGGTAGTGCTGATGGTAGTGGTGTCACTGGTGTTGGCACTGGCGGTGGTGGTACTGGTGTTTGTACTGGTGGTGGTGGTACTGGTGGCGGTGATGGTGGTGGTGGGGGTACTGGTGGTGGTGGTACCGGTAGTGGTGGTGGTGGTACTGGTAGTGATGGTAGTGGTGGTGGTGTTGATGGTGGTGGTGGTGGTACTGGTAGTGATGGTACTGGTAGTGGTGTTAGTGGTGGTGGTGCTGGTGGTGGTTGAACTAGTGGTACTGATGGTACTGGTGGTGGTACTGGTAGTGGTGGTACTGGTAGTGGTGGAGGTATTGGTGGTGCTGGTGTTGTTAATAAAACAGGCTTTTGAAAACAAGCCTTCGGGTGGCTTTAGAACAGATGACATGCGGGGGGGAGGGCGGGGGGGTTTGAAAAAGACATGAGATAATGGCGGGTTAAAGTGATTAAAAGCAGGCGCCCGTGTTACGGGACGGCTGTGCTGCTTAAAAAACACACGCATTTGCAATGCAATAGGTCTGTATTTACGCGAGTTTAAGCTATTGGCATTGTAAATGACAATGCCTTTTATTTATGTTTTAAAAACGAAAACAAAAATAAAAGGCATGGTTATTTGCAATTACAATAGCTCAAACTAGCGTAAATGCGAGACATATTGCATCGCAAATGCTTGTTTAAAAAGGTGGGCATCAACGTGCACAGTTTATGTTTTTGACTGCACGTTAACCCCCAAAACAATTTCTCCAAAGCGTCTTGCTGAATCTGCGGTAGTGTGGTCCCTAGGCGGACTTTGGTGCTCCCCGCTGGACTTCTCTTAATTTTAAGAAGTTAAAGATTGCAATTTCGAATAACAGTAATGGATAACACATTTGGTCCTACAATGATGTCTCAAACTTAAAGGATTTATTTTAAGAAGTTTAGTCATACAGGAGTCAATTTAATGCAGTGAAAATCAAGTAGTCAATAAATCAGAATGTAAAGCACAATTAAAGTATAGAATGACTCTAAAACTCCGTTGAGTTCAGCTCATCAAAGTACAGAGTATAAGATGGGAGAAAAATCCGACAGATTTCTAAGTTAAATGGAAAATGGCTCTCCTCACATCAAGAAATCATGCTCTTATATAGGGTTTTAAACAAAGAATTGCATACACTCAATACAGTAGTACATGGTTCACAGGTTCTAAACCAGTCAGAATAAAGTAAAAGAGAAAGATTTACCACTGAAGACATTCAACAGGGTACTCATAATTCTACCATATGGAGTTTCTCATGAGTAACATCGCCGAGAGAACAGCAAAGTTACATAGTATGTGACACTCTTTGGAACACGTAGGTTTAACCTTGAATATGTAACCTCACTCCGGACGGTCTTTAAAAGTCCTCGTCCTTCTCTGTGGGACACACAAATGTTTATTTTAGTGAGGCACAAAAAGACAGTTCTATTCACGTGGTGCAATGCAACGTCGCAGTAAAGATGGAGTCCGATGCCTAGTTTCCTTAAGTTAGTTACAGTACGAAGTTTCATTACTGCCAAGCATTACATTCAGCCAAACAGCTATCTCATTTCATCTAATTTTGCCAGTACATTCTCCTTGTAATTCTCTCAAACCGCCCCGGATAATACTGCTGGTATGTCTGTATTTGCAGACCCCAAATTATGAGGATCCTAATACTGAATTATAGATTTTTTTTTAAACCTGCAAATTCAGTAATGTGTGCCTCTTCATTGGACCTGAGTGTGCAAATAACTTTGTGAATTGGGCCTATTACGGTGAATTCCTCATCACAGGTATTTCTAAATGAGTGTGCCCTCTTCCTTTTATTCGATTTATTGGGCGCAGATGGTTAAAACAGCAACATTTATTTATTGCTATTACTGAGCTCTGAAGCAGACTCCTTATGGCTACAATCATGATCCATTCTAGATGGCGTCTGGTGAGTGATATGCCGAGTGTGCTGGGGCTGATATGGGAATGTAGGCATTTTGCATTTTATAACAGGCGCTGAAGACAAACATGAATATTTAGAGACAACAAAGCAAGAGTCCAAATAGCACAGTAATTATGATTTAGGACTCTATGAAGTTGGAAATAGTTGAATACATAGAAATGGGTGCCTCTCCTCCCTAACTGGGTCCTTGGGGATAAGTCCCCTTTGGCACTGCTTTTTAGGTCTCGCCTTGCTATCGCGTAAGCGATCGCGAAGCAAGACTATAGTAAGGGGCATTTAAAAGTGCTTCGAAAAGCGGATTGCATGGCGAGCACTCGCACAATCACGCGCATCGTGCCGCCATGCAATCCGTTTGGCATCGCACTTCAAAGGGTCCGCTCCCCCGCCTGGAATGCGCTCCCCCACCCCCGCCAAGCGCGCGCGCCACGCTCCGCCGGGCTTGTCTTGTTTTAATTAGAGCAAGCTGCCCATTACACTTGTCTCATGCGTTTGCCATGCACTGATTTAACTGCCTTTCAACTGTTCGTGCCTGCCGTCTGCCATTTCACACTGTTTGTGTCACTTCTGCTGCCCTGCTTAACCTCCACTTTGCCTTGCTGCTGTTTTGCATTTTTTATTAGTCCGAACAAGCTGCCGGTTACGCTCGCCTTGCGCGTATGCCACCAACTGCCTTATGAGTGCTTGTGCCTGCCGTCTGCCACGCTCTGCATTGTCTTCGAAGACCGCGCACTCCTCACAGCTCATCTCAGAACTCGCGCCACCTTCTATTGCGCATTTGCCCGTGCCATTCTTCTCGTGCCTACACTGTGCTACTATCAGAGACTTTGCGTCTCCTCACGAGCGTGTCTCTCATTTATCGCTCTGCCTTTGTTACGAGCGCACCAGGCCTCTACTGTTGCCAGCACTTCCATCAAAAGAATGAAGCGTTGTGGCCACATCCATATTAAGCCAACGCTTACCTCTAGGTGTTCAGTCTGTTGTTTTCGGTCCCTTCTCCCAAGAGTATCTCGCTCTAATCAACACCAAAGAGCATGAAATTGATTAAAAAGACAGTCTTTCTTACTGAACACTGTCACCATGTGGGTGGGGCCAGGAGAAGATCTTCCTCGTGGCAGCGCAAAGGCATCGTGAATCTCCTTTGTGGCACTCATCGCTGCAGGCATTATTTTGGCATTTCTGTACCCCTATTGGCCTTTGATTCCCCGTAAATCATTCGTATCAATGTTTAGGATTGGCTGGTCTCCGGGATCCGTTCAAAATCTGTGTGCGGATACATTCAGAGTTGGAGCAGTTTATTAAAGCATTCATCTCTTCCACCTCCTCCCATGTCGGTGCGTGTCCTTTCTTTGTTTCCTGCTCATGTTTGCCTTGTGTTTCAGTGTGTGCCCAACCCCAGCTATTTTTACAATATTCCATAGCAGCCCAAAGTAATTGGAGTGCTGTACTTGAGTACATGTTGCATTACACAAGGTCCCATTCTTTTTTGTTTTTAAAGCACGGGGAGTTTAAGTGCTTTGCCCAGAATTACGGGCTATTGAGCCGATGCCGAGACTTTTTAATTTATTTTTTATTTTTGGCACGTTAAGAGCATGCCACGATTCAAACCCGGTTCCACAGTCGGCAGTTCAGGATGTGATGCTACATTCTCACTTCCAAACAATTGGCATTTTTTGCATCCAAATGCGTACACCCAATGGGAATGTAGTAAGGATTGCGGTAGTGATAAAAAAAACTAATGTAACAAACGTCCTCAATCTGCGTCCAATGCAATTTCACTCCGTATTTTACATTTATTAGCACTACGGAAATCTTTGCTAAAGTTCCGTTGAGTGAACAGAAAGTACATCTGATGGGAGTTCACTAAAGGCTGCCATAGTTCAAATTAACTTTAATGTAAAAAGCTTCCCAAAAATACATTGAATGCACTTTTTGTTCACCTAACGGGAGTTTAGCAAGTATACTGGAGTTGCTGTGTAATTTTGTCTTACGCTTCAATAGGACTCCGTCGTGTTAAAAGAAAAACAATTTGTGAAACTCTCATTGTGTGCACATTTGTAACCTTTCAAAAAGCGTACACCCAATGGCAACCTTCATTTTTTTTTTACTAAATTTGGATTTGGAATTACTTTTGTTATATAAGTCAAAGTGTAAAGGCGTTATAGCTTTCCTTAGTTCGTTTTGTTCGGCAATACGGTAAAACGTGTTGCATGTAGACGGTTAGATTAGTGCTTACCTGCAAACCCAACATTTGTGGTCAATTTCTGGAAGTCTTTGATGGTGTCAGCAGAGGGTTTTCCATTACAAAGGGGTTATATTGGTCTATGAGATTTTCATTATGGTTGGCACCATTGGCCCCTTCCCCATGAGCACAGAAAAAGCAATAAAAGAACTACAGATGGTGTTTATCAGTTTGACATTGTGGAAAACAGGGTCGTGATTTTGCACACACTCACTTTAGCCCCACAGACTTTTAGATTGTTACTAAGCAGCAATGTGCACGCCAAAACTTGAACCCGGTTCCCCATTTTGAAAGACGGCAGCTCTGGATGTTATGTTACATCTTCTTTCTCAAACAATCAGCATTTTTTCATCCAAATGCAGGTGTTTAAATTTTTTTTAAATGTCAAACAAATGACTAATTCTATCCCAGCCCTACCGGCACTTTAAAAACCATACGGTATTTACATTTTTGATATCGGCATGTCTCTCCTTTGGTTTTTATTTGTATTGGCACGTGGAGAGCATGCCAAGATTCAAACCCAGTTCCCTTGTTCCACAGTTGGCAGCTCTGGATGTTATGCTACATTCACTCTCCCAAACATTCACCATTTTTTACATCCAAATGCGTACACCCACCAGGAATTCAGTAAGGATTGCAGAAGTGATAAACTGTAATGTAATAAGCATCCTCCATGCGCGTCCAATGCAATTTCACTCAGTGTTTTACATTAACGTTTATTAGCACTCAGTGACCGCTGGTGACTTATGAAAGTGGTAGGGCGTAAACGTTAGAGGTAAGTATTGTGCCGCGAGCGAGCCTGACCGTCGTCATGAGAGTTCAAAGGGGTTCTCACCACAGGAGGATTTTTAAACAAGCATTGGCATAGCCAGTAGGTCTCGCCTTTGGGACCTTATAAGTGTTTAGCCATGCAACAGTTGATGTTGTTGCACCAAGGCTATTGTGCTGCATAACTAAATCCTTATAAGGTCCCAAAAGCGAGACCTATTGGCTATGCCAATGCTTGTTGAGGAAGTGTCTCCGGACAAGAAGACTCCATTCAGCTCTTGAAGTATGATGGCACTTTCTGTTGTCTGTCGTCTGCATAAAAGGGGGCATACATTGTTGTATCTGTTGAGTGGAACTGAACCTCGGGGCACACTAATAGCTGGAGTGTCCTACTTTTGCCTGCTCTAGAGCTGTGCTGAGACTGCAAAGGCAATTTTTGCCTATAGACTGCTGTGCCTACTTCTGGAATGCTGACTCAGGTGATTGTCTCATGTCTCCCTCACAAAAAAGCCATGGTCTGCACTAAACAATCTTCCCCAAAAAGGAAAGTGTGACAAGACTTGGCTCCCATATGAGACCAAGACTGACGCCCAAATTGGAGAAGGCTTTTACCACTGTTCCTGGAATGCACCAAAATACTACTGATATTACCATGTGTAACATTACTGAGCTGCAATACTTGTGATAACATATTAAATGTTCGTGTGAAAGGAATATGTTGAAATAATGAAAGGAAAATGAAAACTGAACATGAAAACATAATCAGAGCATTGAATATCAAGTCATGGGTGGCCTCATTTTAAAGAGATTTCACAATTTAGATCAGCTTTAGTTTCAGGTTTTGGATGTTGTGTTAAATCAGCTTTACTTTCGGGTTTTGGATGTTGTGTTAAATCAGCTTTACTTTCAGGTTTTGGATGTTGTGTTAAATCAGCTTTACTTTCAGGTTTTGGATGTTGTGGGTAAATTACATAGAGGTGGTGCTCCATAAAATGCATCATTTAAACATGAAGCGTTTTGAATAAGTTTACTTAGTGCAGTTTAGCCAAAAGGGATTGAGTGATCTCTTTGATTTAAATAGTTTTCTTTGACAAGTGATTATGAACAAGAAAGATAGTAAACAGGCAGCAATACTCTGTAGAAAAGGAAAAAATAATAAAGGTAAGAGTTAGAGCATCTGCTAATTTTTGCATTACACTTTCATATTAATAAAGCTAAAATTACTGGTACAAATGAACAATGGAATTGTTTGATTTATCAGCAGTGGCTTTTATGGCTGCATATACTTTAGCTTTTGTCTTCTCATATTTTCCATGATACAAGATTTGTGATTATGGGATGCGTATCTCCTGACGAAGATCCTAATAAAGTTCAAAATGCAGAGGATTATCATAAAAATGAGTTCCTCTGTTTGAGAGATAATGTAACGTTTTAAAAGGACACTTAGGTTTTTGTATTTTGAACGTGATAAAGAGGGTTATTTAGACAATGATGGGTGGCCTTCGCCTCCACTCTCTTGGAGATTGACAAACTTTCATATTTTGAGATCCTCGCCTGCCTCGCAAAATCTCCATAATGAAAGGGCATCTGTCAGTGTGGCTGGCAGAGTGAATTAAATTACAGTTGAATGCCGAGCCGGCCACCATGTTGAAGCGGTACACACTGCATTTTCTTTTGTTTTGCAGAAGAAGCCTCCAAAACAGGGTTTTGGTGCTACAGAGCAAAAGACAAATGTCTCTGACAGGCAGGGAGATGTAAATCTTTTCCTTCCCAGGACCCTAGTTGCGGTCCCAGTAAGGAAAAAAGTGACGGTTCCTGCCCTAAATGAAGTGACGCAGCCACCACTGTAACCTGACATTGTAGTGATTGAGAAACTGCCAGATCGAGGATTTCTGCTAGCAGAGCCGTCTCATCGCTGCTGACAGAAGCAAAGGGAACATCACCTTTGACAGGTTTGGAGCAGCGCCAATTTAAGGCAATGCTGTTGGTTTGTCAAACTGTAAATGATTCCCATAGTCTATATTTAAGAAAATAATGTATTTGAAACGTAAAAAATAAATTAAGAAAATTAGTTAAAACTATTGTTTCATGTTGATAAAGTGATGAAAATGATAATAATCCCTTTGTATCTGTGTGTGATGGGACATTGGGCAAACAGTTAAGTGCATACTGCCAGCTGTCACAACTTGTTTTACTACATATGAGATACCTTCCTCTACAGACACCAGATGACACCACTGTGGTCACACTGGCTTCTTTGCCTCCCAGAGCCTCCACCCTCTGCCCATTAATGGGAAGCTACTGCCTGTACATTTTAGTATTATCAGGCATGTGAGCTTTGGGTACCATCTCTTTTTATCACACAAAGGCGCTAAGATAACCTCTTCACTGTTCGCAAAACAACTGGGACAATCTCCTACTCCAGCACTACGCTGGCAATACCTGATTTGGGCCCAATATTTATTGGCTGTGGATTGGGACAGATGGAATTTCCTTTATTGTGCCCTGACTAGAGACAGTCATAGTACAGGGGCTGGTAAGGCCCCATGGGCCTCTTCCGCCTAAATCCCCACCCCTATGGTCAGAAGAGGAATGGGACTACTTTCTCCTGAAATTGTTTTGGGGGCCTTTAGAGAGCTCCTTATGTTTATTTTATGTATTTACAAAGTTTTGTATAGCGCAAACATGACCCTAATGGGTATCGGAACGCTTTACATGAACGAAGTTAGGGTATAAGTTGGACTGGCAAAGAAGTAACATATATGAATGACAAACACAACAATGAAAATAATTAGAGTAATATGCTTGAGCTCCAATAATAGTCAGTGATGAGGAGGTCAAGCATCGTAAGGAGTAGCTAGTGTGGTTATGTTTCAATAAACATACAGATGTTGTCCTAGGGTGAAAAGAAAAGATTTTGTTTCTTTTTTGAAGGAGGCGGTAGATGAGATTAGACGAACATCCGGTGGCAGATAATTTTATCTTTATTCTCTCCTTCCTTTTGCTGGTGGGGATCATGTCAACCTTTCTTGTCCATGTATCTTCCTTGATCCAAAGGTTAACTTCCTGCCCAAGCTCTCCGGCCACAGTGAGCTCGGTATCAATTAGATACTGGTGGAGATCTGTAAAGCAATTACTTAAAATGTGCTCTTTAATCATCAAATTATATAGCCCATCATAATCATTTACTTTGCTGCCCTTCACTCAGCTGTCCAGTGCCTTATTGGAAGAATCCTCAAAATCTACCCTTGTCTTGTGTGACTGCTTCTGGCTATTCCTGCACTTCGGGTGATTCTTCTCATTGGTCACAACAAACTTAGTAATAAGTGCTTCCTTCATCGAAGCATATTTAGTCTAGTCAGCTACTTCTAGTGCCCAAAAGGTATCCTTCCCAGCAACTGGCATGTGCTTCCAGAGATTGTCCCCCTAGAACTCCTCTTGGACTCAAGGTATCCACAGGGAACCTCATGTGCTACAAGCATTTATCTATGTCATCTCTCATAGATAGGCACCAGGTCTGTGGGGATGCGGACTCTTCTACCTCTCTTAGACACTTCATTGTCACTACCACCATTATCACTGGACTCAGAGGCCTCCTCAGAGCCGAAGCTACTATCCTTTCCTCATCTGCCAGGTTTCTCTCTTCCAAAGCTAGAGTAGTCATTCTCAACTTCAGGTCCCTCTCCGCCTGTCTGTCCTCCAGTTCTGATGCGAACAAACCATGGAAGGATGCACTCCTCCCTGCTCTGGATAAAGCAGGTAATGCTGCTCTTTGGGACACACTCTCCTCTGGTATTGACACTTCCTAAATGCCATTGTCAACTTTCTCCATCCCTTTCTCATCCTCTTCCACATGTGGGAGGGATTGCAATAGGTGTACTTCCTCCACTGCTCTGCGGGCAATCTAGTAGCCCCCCTTCTTGAACCCTTTCACCAGCTTCAGCCCTGTCTCCTTGCCTATCTTCCTCAGTTCTGCCATGCTGAGGCTGTCCATTTTGCTCAGATCTACTTCCATTCTTTCAAAAATCACAGGTGCAAAACTAAAGGATGGGAAGGAGTCTATGAAAAATCAAAAATGACTAACTAAAAATCAAAAGCCAATTTGAAAAAATCCAAAAGTTGAGTATTGTTGTCGGTTAGAAATTGGGTTACTGGTTGACTGGGCTGTGAGTTCTGTTCAAGAAGCAATCAATTCTAGTCAGGGTAAAGCATAAGCAAACTCCAAATTAACCTGTGCTCACTCTCTTGTAGCTTGGCACAGGGCAGCCAGGCTAAACTTAGAGGGTATGTGTAAAGTATTTGTGTAACACTTCAAACAGTAAAACAGTGAAAATACCACACAAAAGTAATTCCTGTCTCCCAAGCATTTGCTGTTCTTATTATACATGTATGTTAGCTTATGATAACCATCAATAAATAACACAAATGTCTCTAAATATTCAATTTTCGTAGATTCCTGTTCTTTTATTCATTTAGCCTCAGAGCCAACACGTGTTTCATCACTGCTTGGGGTAATCCAGCGACTTTGTCAGGGCAAACAAATATACAGATATTGGCCCCATATATACATATTATAATGCATTATTATAATGCATAATACCAGCTCTGAGCTAAAAGAATAAAATAACTGGAATCTACAAAAACTAAATATTAAGAGACATCTGTGTTTTTTCTTGATGGTTATCATAAGCTAACATACATGTAATAAGAATAACGAGTGCTTGGGATACAGGATTTGTACAATAGTGATCTTTGGATCAAATTTGGGGAGTGGGGTGATTCTCCTACCCCGAAGCACAACATGGACCAATATTGTAGATAATAATATGTGTACTGCTATTTGAGCACCATCACCCTGATTTGATCACCCATTGTTCATTGTTAACCGAACCACACAAAAGCATCCCACACCAGGTTAGGAAAATACAGCAAAATCTAATAAATAAAACAAAGACAAAAATGACAAAAGTCCAGTCAGTAGAACAAGAGTTATGATTTTTTAGGAAATAAACTTCAATATAGTGCCTAACAGCATAAAGTGCCAACTGTAGCTATGTGGTTGCGCTGGACCTGGTCAAAGTCACAAGTTGAGGCCAACCGCAATGGAGTGTGGGTCAGGAACAGTCCCTTATTAGTTCCTCTAAAGATTTACCTTCTCAAGTTATGTTCCTTATCTCCTTCTTTTTTGTGTTGTAAATCTTTATTGAAAACATAACGTTGCAGATGTACAATACTGTTGAGAATACACATCTCAGTGGGTAGGGAGGGGGGCTGGAGAGGAGGGTGACAGGGTAGGGGGAATTGCCAAGTGCATGCAGTGCTGATAAAAACCATAAATTGTACATCTTCAGTTACTAGGTGCTGGTGAATCGGCAGCTCCACTGGGAAAAAGAACATGATTAAGCCAACAACAATGATATAGAGGATGCCTTGGATAGGGCAGTGGAATGAATGAAGAAGTGAGGGGGATTGGCAGAGGCAAGGAATGAAAGATGTCCCATGTCTCCAGCCTAGTGCGCCCCATGCGACTCAAGGAGGTGATGTCCATGTCAACAAGCAAAAAAGAGAACGGGAGATGGCTAAGGCCCATAGTATGGGAATGGGTCAAGGCGTGTCCGAGTGGGAGGGAGGGAGAGAGGGAGAGGGAGGGAGAGAGGGTGAAAGCGAAGAAAACAGAGGCAGAAAAGAAGAATGGGCAGGGAGATGATAGAACAGTCGTAGAGAGAGGATAAAGGGATAAGGGTGGGAACTAGGATACAAGAAGGGAGAGAAGGGGATCTGTGAGAAGGAAAAAAGGGGAGAGGTAAGGAAAGACATGCGGAAGGGGGGGGGCAGGTAGGGATGTAGAGCCAGGGTCCTCCAACAGTCCACCGTCATCATGTTATTTTCCTAAAGTCCGGTTCGCGTTGGAGAGGGTCACCGGCGGTGGAAGGTGTGGTGCAAAGAGCAGGCCGGTCGTTGCGGATGGGTGGGCTGGAGCTTCGTATTGGCGGTCCTCCGTGGGCTGTCAATGCTGCTGTGCGAGAGACTGGCTGACGGTGGCTCGCACTTATTTTCGGTGCGAACATTGCTGTTCTGGTACAAACAGGCCAGTTCACTGCCAGGAAGAGTCCAGAAGCTTGATTTCAAGAGCCACACCAAGGGTCCAGGACCTGAGAAGCACACCATGGGGGGTCAGGGACTCGCTGAAAACACGTCCAGGAGATGTTGGGGAGCCATCTATGCTCCTGAGGCTCAGATCAGGTGGCTAGTAGACTAGCCTTTTGAATCACTGTGTGGTCCTGGGTTCAAGATAAAGCTGCAGGTCCAGTTTTTCTTCCCAAGGCAAGAGGTCAGCAGGTCAGCACAGCAAGACAGCTGTTCCTGTAGAGCAGAAGTTCTGTAGAGTGGCTGTCCGAAGCGAGGAGAACGCTGTTGCCGCAGGAGGGGGACTACCTGTCCCAGACACCTTTGCCAAGTGAGGGCAGAGCCTTAGCCGCACGAGCGCCTCATAAGCACCTGGGAGACACCGCAGCGCGGGACGCGCTGACCGAAGCGAGGAGAACGCTGTTGCCGCAGGAGGGGGACTACCTGTCCCAGACACCTTTGCCAAGTGAGGGCGGAGCCTTAGCCGCACGAGCGCCTCATAAGCACCTGGGAGACACCGCAGCGCGGGACGCGCTGACCGAAGCGAGGAGAACGCTGTTGCCGCAGGAGGGGGACTACCTGTCCCAGACACCTTTGCCAAGTGAGGGCGGAGCCTTAGCCGCACGAGCGCCTCATAAGCACCTGGGAGACACCGCAGCGCGGGACGCGCGCGGGCGGCGCCCGGGCGAAGGGCGGGCCCGTCCTTGCCCGTCAAGGACCGTTCAAGACCGGGCCGGGCTCACCCTCTAATATTTGTCACTGGACATCAGAACTGTAAGTGTCGCTAACGGCCTTTGGCTGTGCTGTTGGTTACCCCTGACTGTTGAGTGATACCGAAGCACTACCCCTAACTTTCTAGGCACCATTTAGTAACCTCCCCCGGATTAATGCCGCCCCAACCTACGTGACTAATTAAGCCCGGCCACTTTTGTAGGCTTTGCATTTTAGTAATTGGGGGTTGCTGAGTGGTGGCCTCCGATCATAAATTTTAAAATTCTGTTATCTTTTAACGTCATTTCATATTAAGTGCTTTTTTAATCCAGTAATTCCTGTGTTCGGTAATTTTTGTGTTGGTTATTCTATTTCTTTGTACCTTTGTATCTTATTTTTAACGCGCTATGCTTAAATCAGTTGGGAATCCCCGCCCTGGTGTCTCTACACTTGATAACTATTTAGTTAAAGTAGTAGACAAAATTAATAAGGAACGTAGACTATCTTTGGGTTTAGGAAGTATTCCTGACCCTACGATACAACCTATCACTGTGGAGATTTCTGCTCCTCTGCCTATTGATTCGTTGTTTCCCACTATTGATGATAGTTGTTCAGTGGTTTCTCCAGACAGTTTAATTAGGGAGGGCAACAATGAAAAAGTGCAATCACTGGTTATTTCTGATGCTGAGGATTCCCATAAGGAACCTGCTGCAAATAAGTCTCATTATGACCTTGACTCCGTCGCCCCGGGTCTAGTGGCCCCTAAACCTCATAGAGTGTTGAGGTCGGGGAGACATTTAAGTAGACCAATACAACCTAAGAAGGGGGGCCATAACAAGAAAAAGAATAGTGCCCCCTTACCAAGCGGGGGTCCTACCGAGTCAAACATCTTATTAAATGATGATAATAATCCCACCCATCCGACATTAGCCCCAGACCAGCTTGAGCTTCTTATAGGGATGATTGATGCTAAATTGGATAAAATAGTCCTTCCACTCCTCGACAAACTTGAGGTTGTTTCTAGGGAGGTTGTTAGATTAAGTGAGCTTGTACAATCTGCCCTGAAACCTACCTATAGCCAGCAACCAGCCGCAGCCGCTGCTGCGATCCCTATGGTTGGGGGTCGGACCAGCAGGCATGTGCAACCTAACAAAGGAACCTCCATTGTTGGAACGACGTATATAGGATCTAGTAACCCTGCTCAGATAAATAGTAATCCTATGATAGCTACTGAGCAGCAGAGTAATTTAAATTTACCTTCCTCAGAGGGTTCTATAACAGTTACTACAGCATTACCTGCTTGCATTAATGAGGACCCTCTGAACCCGCCAACCATCCGGGCCCCGGGGAACCAGTTGAAGATCACAAAAAGGGGGATATCTTATAATCGTGGCCTACCTCAACCAAACCTCCCACCGGACTGCTCACCTTATGTAGCTGTCCTGACCAATGTTACACCAATTAGGGAGGATGGGTTTCATCATTATACTAAATCACATGAGTCCCTCAAAAATAAAACTGTGGCATGGCTTAACCGGGAGTGTGGCTTTCCAGTGGCTCTGGCGGACCAAATTTTGGCTACCACCAGGGTCAACTGGATTGGCACATCCCCAAAGCACATCTCTGGGGATTGTATTATTGTTAATTTCAGTAATCCACACCTTGCCTCAACAGCTCTGATTCGAGCCACCTCTCGTCCTTGCAATGAGCAGGGCATCTCACTCCGTCCATTGGGCTTTTTTTATAGACAATGCATTAGTCATCATTTTTGCAACAATGGGGGGGTGAGTACGAGGGAAGAAGTTGTGGACAGGTCTGCAAATAGTTTTCATGTGAATACTGCTAATCGTTTTGAGTGCCTTAGCGGGCTAGATCAAAATGGAATACAAGATACACCCTGCGATTTTGGAGAGACAGGCCCCGCCTGACCTGGGACAAAATGTTTGTATTTTAGGGATTCCTACCAACACCCCTGGGATAATTATAGATCGTTTGCCTAGGGATTTGAAGGATGATACAGTTGGTCAATCGGAATCTTCGATGGTGTTGGGTATGTTACCCCCAGTCACCGTGTTGGAACGGATCCCGTTCGGTTTTGATCAAATAGGCCATACCCCAGGGTACACGGATAACCCCTCTGGAGCAGCTGTAGATTGTACGCCTATGGGCAGGGAGGGCATCCTTCTTGGCCGGTCGGAGTTATCTCCATATACTTTAAATGTTGCTATTTCCCAGCAAGGTAGTAACTGTTTACTTAAGGGGCCTGGTGCACCTGGTTTTTCCAGATGTTATGTTGCAAGTTGGAATATTGCGGGCATCAGGTCCAAATCAGATTGCTTAGGTTGGACCGAATTCTTGGCTCTCTTCGATATCATCTGTTTACAGGAAACTTGGTGTAGGGACTTTGAAGGATATAATGGTTTTGTCTCTTACCAGTTACCTGCCACTGGCTCCGTATCAGGTAGAGCTAAGGGAGGCCTTTTGATCTTAATATCTGTCCAAAACCCACTGCTGGTTAAAAAATATGTACAAGTTGGGGCTCATGCTCAGATCCTGTGGCTCTATAAAACCGGAGGCAGGAACATTCTTTTAATACATTTTTATAATAACGTTTTCGATGATTCCAGGGTTCAGGTGGTTAGTGCACTATCAAGTGCGTTGGATGATATCCTTAAGGAATCCAACGTAATCTTTGATTTATTCATGGCAGGAGATTTTAATGTTACTACCTGTCCATTCTCTAACGTCAATGTTTGTGGGGTGGTGGATTGTTATGGAGATGGAATTTCCCACTTCCAACATAATCGTTACGGAGATGCTTTAAATAGTCTCCTTGATTCACATAATATGTTTATTATGGTGAACGAGAAAAATGGGCAGAAGAAGATTTGTCCTACTTTCACAGGTCGGGGTGTGAATTCTGTTATTGATTTTATCTGCATTTCCTCGAGTCTCGAGGCCTGGACCATGGCACCTAAAGTCATAGATATCCAGCTTAGTGACCATAATTGTTTGTCAGTCGAGGCTATATTATGGGAAAACAATGGGAACCATATTGCAGGCAGTATCAATAACATAGAAGTTGTACGCCCTAATGGTTTTAGACTCAGATGGAGGGGGGACAAAGCCGAAATCTTGTCCGATTCAATTATCACTAGCTGCCTGGCTGGTATCACAGGTATTTTAGAAGATAAACGTGGTACTATTGGCTCTATTGAGCTTTTTACTGGTATTAATGCGGTCATTGACTCCAAGTTTACTAGTACATCTAAACTTAAGGAAGAACGTCAGCGGGGGTGGTTTAATACAGCTTGTACTCAGGCTTTAAAGGAATTAAAGTTAGCCTTATCAGCCTCGCCTAGAGATAAGGATTTGGTTGCAGATCTCAGAACCAGATACAAGGATACCCTTAAACGGAGGAAACTGGAACTCAAACAGGAAGCGTGGGATAATTTGTCCCTGGCCGCCGAATCTAATAATAGCACCCTATTTTGGAAAACAGTTAATTCCCCTTTTCTCAAAGATGACAAAATCCCTGAATTAACTTCTAATGTTATGAAGGAAGAGTGGGTTTCCCATTTCTCTAAAATCTTTGAGTCTGATACTGTATGTAGGGATCCTGGGGATAGGTGGCCGTTTATGCCATTGAACATCACCATTCAAGAGGTTTTAGATAGCATAAGGGCAAGTAAAGGAGGAAAAGCCCAGGGACCAGATGGCGTCCCAATCGATGTTTACAAACTGGTCCCTGAAGTCTGGGGACCTTTGCTTACTAATATCTTTAATGCAGCAGCCTGTAATGAGGTTCCCCCTACTTGGGAAGAATCCATCCTAATACCAATATTTAAGAAAGGAAATCGAGGGGACGTTAAGAACCATCGTCCAATCTCCTTGTTGGATTCTTCCGTAAAAGTAATGAGTAGAGTGCTCCTAGTAAGGCTGGAAGAATGGGTGGAGGATAATGGCATTCTAGCAGAGAGCCAGTTTGGGTTCAGGAAGGGCCGAGGTACGATTGAGCAGTGTCTAAACTTAGACCTGCTCATTGGTAAATATACTCTGGCAAAGACTGGCACTATTTATCTCTGCTTTGCGGATTTGAGTAGTGCCTTTGACCTGGTGGACCATGGCATTCTCTGGGCAAAGCTCATTGAAATCGGGGCACCTGAGGGTATTGTGTTTTTCTTAGCACGTCTTTATGCCAAATTACGTACTTGTGTCCGTTATGGTCCCAACGGGGAATGTACCACTAACTTCGATATCGGACGTGGAATTAGGCAGGGATGTGTGTTGGCGCCACTGCTATTTACACTTTTTATTAATGAGATTGATCTTATTCTTAAATCGTTGGCAGTGGACGCCCCCAAAATCAATAAGGACCCAGTCCCAGTGTTATTATACGCGGATGACGCGGTCCTAATTTCACGTACCCCAAATGGCCTTCAGCGATTGATGGATGGCTTTTCTCAATTTGTCACAAGTAGAAAGTTGGTGATAAACAAATCCAAAACCTATGTTATGGTATGTGGGCGTAGGAACAGAAAGACTCAGTCTTCCTTCTTTATAGAGGGACAGAAGGTTCAGGCTGTTGATAATTTCTCATACCTGGGTGTCACCTTTTCAAATAAAAATATTTGGGTTAATGAACATAAGAATGTCAGGGCCAAGATGGCGAAGAGTGCTCATGGAATTTTTTCCATCGCCACGAAGCTTGGAGACAGGCGGGTTCAGGATATGCTTAAAATCTTTCAGTCCCGCTGTGTTTCGATTGCCTTATATGGAGCCGGAATTTGGGGCTATGCCCCGGCGGGATCTCTTCAGGTCGAGGAGAATCTTTTTCTGAAGAGACTTTTGTGTTTGCCAAGTTCTGTTTCCAATGTTCTAGTGCATAACGAATTGGGTATTTACCATCTTGCCGATCTGATCCTCCTTAGACCCCTGTTGCTATGGCGTTCCATCTGGATAAAAGAAGAGACCTCATTATGTAGAGCTATAATTTCTGATTGCCTCTCTTTGGACCACCATCTGAAGATCCCATGGTTAAAGTATATCGTGAATAGTTTTCATGAGATCTTTAATATTAATATCATGGTGGATCACTGTGGGGCCAATGTGTTGTCTAAAGCAGAGCTTAAGCACTGCTTTTTACAACAGCTCTCCACTAGGAGGTTACAAAACAGTTTGGAACTTTCTTCCTGTGTTCTCTATTATGATCTAAATGAATTTGTAGGTCTCCAACCGTATTTGTTACAAGTGAGCTGGAAGTCACATCGGTTTGTGTTGGCCAGATTTAGAACAGGAATAGCCCACAATCTTGTTGCTTTCCCCTCCCAGTACCTACATCCTGTTGGCCCCTGTCCATGTGACAATACTACCCCCCAAAGTACCGTGCACTTCCCTTTGCTTTGTCAGTTGTATAAACACCTGCGGATTGCTTACCTGAAACCCTTATTTGTCAAATTTGGAGTTAGATCAATACATGACTGCATGAGCTTGCTTTTTAATTTACATCATCCTGATGTTTGTTTTTATACAGCTACCTTTCTTCTTAAATCAATTAATGCAAGGAAAAGTATGCTTTTTTAACTTTTTAATACTGTTGTATATTTTGCTCATGTCTCTGTTTTATATTTTATGCTGTGCTTTTATGGTCTTGTCAAATGTACCGAATAAAGCCTTATGAAATGAAATGAATGAGTGGCTGTCCTTGATCCTAGCAGAGTATCCACAGGTCCAGAAGTCTACTGAAGTATTGGTGTCTGAGGTCTTTCTTTTATACACAGTTGTGCACTTGAAGTGGGGAAAAACGCTTAGAGGCAGCCTTTTGAAGAGCACAGATGCCCTGCCTTCCTGACCCCAGACTAACTACACGGGGTATGCAGCCTGTTGTGTAAAGACAGAACCCAGCCTGTTGAGGAGTAAGTGGGCTGAACTCAGCTCCTCCCTCCCATCCTGCCAGTGATGGCCCATCTAGTCATACCTAAGCTACCATTGTGTGTGGCTGTCTAGGAGAATATCAAAACAGAAAGGAGGGAGAAGAGGATATAACTAGGTTCGTCCTCCTAGGTACATGTAAGACAAAAAGATCCGAGATCATGGATAAGTGAACCTAGTTAGTAGGGAAATGGGGGGTCAACTCAATGAGTCAACGCGCCACAAATGAAAGAAAAGAAAATACTTTTCTTGAGTCCCCTCACTCACCCAAGGTCTTCCCTAGGTGACGTGCTTCATCATTGGGGCCATCCCAAGCATCTAATTCTTGGGGCGTGCTGCGACTTGCGACAGTTACGTAGGAGCACTGAATTAGTAAAGACTATGTGTAGTGCAGTGAGGGGGGAGTGGTGTGGATTGATTAAAATTTACCTAGCTAGTGAGTGTAGGATAAGTTTATTCTTGCTCCTAGCTGATAAAGGATAAAAAGGGGTTTAATAAAAGGGAGGAATTAGGTAATTAGTCCCCAATATTCAGAGTCAACATGTTTCGAGGTTATCCCCTAAACCTCTTCTTCAGTACCGCATGGGAACCAGCCCCATGTGTACCACTCCGTGCACAACCTGTAATAAAGTGAAAATAATAATAAACGCGCACCTCAGCGTCAGCGTAAACAAATTACATACGGTTACACTGAACACGTTGTATCTAGAAGGATACAAAAAGACATACATGTTAATAAGCAACCTGCCCATCCGTGTCGTGGGCAGGTGAACATCTTGGATCATAATAAAACCTAAGTGGTGGTGCTCATGACTGTAACTTAGAATAGGTGTTGAAATCCAGTGCAGTCTGGTAATCGTGTGTCTCTAAAGTGAAAAAACACGTATTTAGATGCAAAAACACACACAACACTCGTGATGGACAGCCGACAAAACAAACATTACATAAAACATATATAATGGCTTCTGGACCTACTTATTAGTTAAGCAAAAATTGCCTCATGATCTGCCCAGGTGGAGGAGCCTGAATAACCCTAGGAAAGAGTATGGGTTAAAAAATAACAATAGAGACGCTCTCCTAGAGACTTATGTGAAACAAGAAACAGAAAAAGATAGGAGATCCATCTGCATCACCACGTTCAGCACGGCGTCGTACAAAATCACCAAGATGGTAAAGAAACACTGGAGGATCCTTAACAGTGGCAACCTTGATATCCCTGCACCTATGTTTTCACATAGGAGACGCAAAACTTTACGTGACCTTTTGGTACACACACGCCCTAGAGCGAACCAAAGGAAAATGCAACAGACCATAAGCACTCTACCAACTGGCCATTACCCGTGTCATAACTGCATTGTGTGTCACCTGACCTCCACCACAAAGACAGTCCATTTCAATACAGGCTCAACATGGGAACTAAGAAATTTCACGACATGCAACACAGTGGGAGTAGTGTACCTGATCACATGCTCCTGCAATCTCCACTATGTGGGTATGACAACTAGGAAGGTGAGCACAAGGATTTGTGAACACCGCAGTAACATCCGATGCCACAGAGCAAGTAGCAGAATGACAGCACATTTTAATGATATGCAACACTCACCTAACGACATGAGGTGGGTGGTACCAGAGCATATAAAACCATGTGACAACCTTGAACGCAGACTGCTGGAAAAAGAACAACGCTGGGTTTTCAAACTATGCACGGATACTAAAGGACTAAACGACAATATCCCGTGGGGTCAGTTTGTCAGATAACCTGGATTGACCTCTCGAACCTTTTTCTGTCAAACTACTAATTGTTTGCCTATTTTTGTGTAACAATATTTTTGCTTAATTTTGCAAAATGACCCTCTGCATCAAATGGAAGTATACTTATATAGGTATTTTGAATTTCTTTGCCAAAGAATTCTTTCAAAAAAAAATTCAAACATTTTTCCAGGCACCTTCCCTCCTACTATTATTATTATTTATCTATTCCTCTTACTATTATTATCACTTTTCCTCCTTCCCCCACTTATTTCCTTTACTTATTTCTTTTTTTTTGAGAAGCGTGGCATTGCTCATCGCCTTTTTACCCGTATCCGGGACTATCCCTTTTCCTATAGTCCAACCCAATATGGCCGCCACGTTATTCCAAATTCCTTCACTCTGTTACACAGATTGATTTTCACTGGCAGGGTTCGCGCCCCACCTCTATCCTTTAGAGATGTTTAATTTCCCTTTATTTGTATTGGTATTTCCCAATTTCTGCTACACCAGTTGCTATTGTGCTCCTTACGGTTTTATAAACCTCTTTGGAGAGCTTTCCCGAGATTTCCAAAGAACCGCCTCCACCGAAAAACTCAAGATGGCCGCCGCTAACAGTACTTTATACGCGGTCTAGTTCCTTTCTCCCTCGAGTTAGTGACGGTGCATTTTTTTATTGCTGCACACAGTATTAATAGCGGTGAAACCAAGACACGCTAAGATGCGGTCTACCGAAGGGTCTCAATAGGTCCAATTGACGGAGGCAAGCCGAGTCAAGTAAGCTTTTTCCTCCCGTGTCTGGGCTCACTCGTAACCTCGAGCCAGACCGTGCCACTTTCTTTTATTTTCCATTAACTTTGTTCACTCTTACAGGGTTTAATACCAACCTTGAGTTTTTTAACCCATACTCTTTCCTATGGTTATTCAGGCTCTTCCACCTGGGCAGACCATGAGGCAATTTTTGCTTAACTAATAAGTAGGTCCAGAAGCCATTATATATGTTTTATGTAATGTTAGTTTTGTCGGCTGTCCCATCACGAGTGTTGTGTGTGTTTTTGCATCTAAATACGTGTTTTTTCACATTAGAGACACACGATTACCAGACTGCACTGGATTTCAACACCTATTCTAAGTTACAGTCATGAGCACCACCACTTATGTTTTATTATGATCCAAGATGTTCACCTGCCCACGACACGGATGGGCAGGTTGCTATTAACTTGTATGTCTTTTTGTATCCTTCTAGATACTATGTGTTCAGTGTGACCATATGTAATTTGTTCACGCTGACACTGAGGTGCGCGTTTATTATTATTTTCACTTTATTACAGGTTGTGCACTGAGTGGTACACATGGGGCTGGTCCCCATGCGGTCCTGAAGAAGAGGTTTAGGGGATAACCTTGAAACATGTTGACTCTGATTATTAGGGACTATTAGCACATAATTACCTAATTCCTCCCTTTTATTAAACCCCTTTTTATCCATTATCAGCTAGGAGCAAGAATAAACTTATCCTACACTCACTAGCTAGGTACATTTTAATCAATCCACACCACTCCCCCCTCACTGCACTACACATAGTCTTTACTAATTCAGTGCTCCTACGTAACTGTCGCAAGTCGCAGCACGCCCCAAGCAGTAGATGCTTGGGATGGCCCCAATGATGAAGCATGTCACCTAGGGGAAACCTTGGGTGAGTGAGGGGACTCAAGAAAAGTATTTTCTTTTCTTTCATTTGTGGTGCGTTGACTCATTGAGTTGACCCCCCATTTCCCTACTAACTAGGTTCACTGATCCACGATCTCGGATCTTTTTGTCTAGGCGAATACACAAAGCCCAACTGCCAGCTACACCCAGTCATGCGACCAGAACCAGGCTGCAGGCACCAAATGGCTAAGGCAAGAAAATACCAACATTTTGGAAGTTGAAAACACGAAAAGGGGACCTGGCTCCGTTTCACCTTCTGCTCATATTACTTTTGAGCAACAAACAGATTGCTACCTTTTCT
The DNA here is from genome assembly GCF_964204655.1 of Triturus cristatus. Classification (NCBI taxonomy): domain Eukaryota; kingdom Metazoa; phylum Chordata; class Amphibia; order Caudata; family Salamandridae; genus Triturus; species Triturus cristatus. The sequence continues at coordinate 954,789,146 of NC_140588.1, read as the reverse complement.
GTTGGAATGGAATATTTATTCAACCATTCATTTTCTCGATTTTATCTGTTTTTTTATCAGAACATTCAAATGCATGAAAAGTAAAAATACACTTCTTTTCCAAGAAACATGCAAACAATACTTTTGACAATTCACAAAAGACAACAATCATAAACATACAACATTACTATATACAATAATTCTACAAAAAACAACTTTTTGTATTTGCATCAAACAAAACAACTTTTTTAGAAAATGCTGACATCCATTAACATGAAGCCCTAAAGAGAGCACCAGTACCATTGGCCTGGGACTTGAAATGCGTTGGCACCTTTGTGACACGGAGGAATTGGAATCATTATGTATTGTGTGAGGGATCAGCCATGAAAATCATTCCCCACATATATACCTAAAGGAGTACCCCATGTTTGGCACATGTTTGGTCTCAAAATCAAGATAGCGACAAGATTTATTTTAGTCGTTTTGCTTTTTGATGCAAGTACAAAAAGTTGTTTTGTTTGATGCAAATACAAAAAGTTGTTTTGTGCAGAATTATTGTATATAGTAATGTTGCATGTTTATGATTGTTGTCTTTCGTGAATTGTCAAAAGTATTTTTTGTATGTTTTTGGGAAAAGTGTCTTTTTACTTTTCATGCATATGAATGTTCTGATAAAAAAACTGTTAAAATCGAGAAAATGAATGGTTGAATAAATATTCCATTCAAACAGAAAAGGTAGCAATCTGTTTATTGCTCAAAAGTAATAGGAGCAGAAGGTGAAACGGAGCCAGGTCCCCTTTTCGTGTTTTCAATTTATTACGGCCCTACCTGGCCCCGGCCTATGGGCCTATCTCCTTTAGTTTGTGCAACATTTTAAAAGTGGCATTTTCAGAATTGTAACTTAAAATCCGACTTCACCATAAATTAGGGTTTTAAATTAGGATTCAAGAGAAACTAGACATGAACCAGTGATCGATTTACATTTGGAAATTACACTTAAAAAATGTTATAAGGCTTCCCCAAGGTTATCCTATGGGCGAGACAGACGTTGCAGTAGTGAAAAACTAATTCAAGAATTCTCCACTACCAGGACAGTTAATACTTAAAATTACATGACCAATTTTTTGAATACACTGCACACTGCTGGGTACCTTATATGTATTAAAAAGGAAGGTTTGGGCCTGGCAAAATGTTTATTTTACCTGGTTGAGATGGCAGGTTACAACTACACACACAGACTCTGCAATGACAGGCCTAAGAATGTTCAAAAGGCTACTTAAGTGGGTGGCACAGTCAGTGCGACAGGCCCACTAGTAGAATTCAATTTAGAGGCCCTGGGCATATGCACTACAGTTTACTAGGGATTTATAAGTAAATTAAATATGCCAGTTGGGTATAAGCCAAAGTTACCATGTTTTGAACGTAGAGCACAAGCACTTGAGCACTGGTTAGCAGTGGTTAAATGTTCAGAGTCCTAATGCCAGCAAAAATGAAGTCAGCAACAATAGGAAGCCTGAAGGCAAACCGTTAAGGGAAACCATGCCAAGGAGGCATTTTAAATTGTAGCATTGTCAAATTAAAAAGGGTATTTCGCTTTTGGCTAAAATCACTTGGGTGGTACTGCAAAACGTCTTGGAACCCATCACTCAATACCAATGTAAGAAATTGCAGAATTAGTTGATGGGGTAATTGCCCTCTCAAGTAATATTTGCAATCCTTATTAGGTTGATCCTCTAAAGTCACTTAACTAGCCTGAACTCAAGCCCCTAGTAGCTTTGGCAAAGAGCAAAAAGACTTACCTTTCAAGTATTGTGATGGATGTCATGCTTGAAATAATCTCAGTCGCTGATAATAACTCAAGGCCTATCCTAATCCATTGTTATTTTCCACACCATGCCACTTCAGTTTGAACCTAGCCATATGCAAATCAGCCTTGACCCTGCTCCAGTGGAAACAGTCGACCCGAAACTGCCAGACCAGGTCCTCCCTGAACCAAAACACAAGTAACATGAGATATGAGGTTTTGTCTTGGCAAGGATTCATCTATACCTTGCTGATGAACCCCAAAAAGGCAAAACAGGTACTGGGTTGCTTGTGTTCCAGAATCAAGACTGATTTGCATATTGCTGTGTCCAAACTGAGGTGTCATGGTGTGCAAAATAACGATAGACTAGGTTGTGGCCCTGAGGCATTGCCAGCGGCTGAGATGAATTCAAGCATTTCATCATGTGGGTGTGGGCGACACCTGGTTCTCCCTAACAAATAGGGCAACATCTCCTTGGGGGTAACCTGTCCACTTTTGCAGCATTTCCTGTGTCCCCTTTTGCAAACAGCCCCACTGTGCCCCTCTCTATGTAAAGATTGGGGAATCCTTTCTCCCCTTGTGCAGACCCTGTGTGCCCTCCCCAGATATGTAGTGAAGGAAATGAGCAACCCCTCCTTAATAATAACTTTGAACTAGTATTGTCGGATGCACCCTTCCCTCTGTGATTAGAGCGTGGCTGGCTAGGGCAACAAAGAAGGGACCTGTACATGTGTCACCTGATACCTACCTGTGAAGGTGAGGGTTTTTTGAAGTTAACTAAGTTCCTGGGCTCTACCTAAATGGTCATCCTGTCGGAGGAATAGAGACACCTACCCACACCCAAGCCGTTGTCTACTGCTCTGGAGTGAGTTTTCATACCTCATCAGGGTAGAAGGCTGGCTTAGTATATGGTGCACACTTAAAGGAGTGATACACCTTGCACTAATCCAGGCAACCCCTATGGTGATTTTAAAGGTCTTTGATAACCTTTGAAAGCTCTCAAAGTGGTACCTGTGGAGAGCAGTCTTCAGGCTTATCTTGAAGGAGTGTAAAACAGCTTGTTTTACCACAATTAATCAATAGTGTAGATTAGATGGAAAAGAACCACACAGTGTTTATGAACAGTAAGTCTATTTGTTACAAAACACAATCACTAACACATTGGTATAGCTCCCAGCCGGAGATAGCAATACAGATGAAAATACTTCAATGAATTCAGGTAAGTAGCACAATTAAACACTGATCTCCAGGGGTAGACCAAACCATATACTATAGAAGTGGAATGCGAACTGATAGGCAGAACAGGACTTGGATTAAAGGACTCAGGAGCTGTGAGAACCAGGAACCACCCAGGCTAAGTACTTAGAAAACCCACAGAGGCTGTGTGCAGAGTGGAACACAGCTGCATGCCCAATGGAAGTCTAGTAGATGTCGCAGTTGCAGTTTTAAAGAAAAAGGACCCTTCCCAGAGGACTCAGAAAAAAAACATTAGAGTACGGAAGGTTGGAGAGCCACCCTACCCGTGTATATCCCAGGAATCTGATTACCTGCACCAGGGAAGCTGAGTGCATAGGGTTGAGGTGACGTTGGAACCTCCCATAGATGACAGTGAAAGACTTGGGACGAAAGACCTCTGGAGAAGTTTCTGAAGAAGTCCGGTGGAATCCGAGGGTGGATTCTTGAAGAGGAGAACCTGTATGCAGAGGAGTCAGAGCCAATCTGAGTCTACTACGAGGCATGATGCCCACCCTTTTGGGAAAGTTCTGAAGAGTCAACGAGGACCTTGTTGCTGCAGCAATGAGGACCAGGGGATGCCGAGGAAGCCAGGAGCCATACACGAGCTGTCTCACGTCGGATGTCAGTGTCCAGGTGGTTCGTGTCCGGTGGGAGCACCAACATACCTTGGTAGCCACAACTGGCGTGGAAGACGGCAAGATGGAATAGTTGGGACCAGCAAGGTCCAGGGGACTCACCATGTGCAAGAGAGTCAGAGAAGGCCCCAAGCAAGCAGTGGAGCCCACCAAAGTAGAAGACCCTCAAGAGGACCCAGAGGCTGAAAGTCAAAGGAGTCGCAAGAGGACTTCAGGTAGCTCGTCAAAGATGGAGGCCCAGGGTGCAAGGGGTGCAGTGAGGACACTGATCTTCAAGGAATGAGGTGCTGGAGCTTCTTGTAGCGCAAAGATCTCTGGAGTGCAGAGCCAACAAGCCATGACAAAGGCTAGTCGATGCGGTGCACAGGGATTTGGTCCCAGTGGCTTCGACAAGGCATACTGTCCTCCAAAATGCAAGGAAGACAGGTCATGCCTCTGGAGAGCCACAGAACTACCACCTGTTTTGCTGATCTTCAGGAAGTCTGGAGGACGACAGGAGCAGCAGACCAGTCAGCTTTGTTGCGGTGCCTGCAGATGCAGGGAGTGACTTCTTCACTCCAAGGGAGATTTCTTTGGATGTCCTTGATGCCCACAGGTCTTCTGGAGAACCTGAGCGAAGCACAGACTACACAGTTGACTTGCAAAACAGCAGGATCAGCAGGAGTCTTCCTTGATGCAATGTTGGTTCCAGGCAAAGTTCAACGAGGTCCAAGTGTCCAGACAATCGAAGAGTGTGTTGATTTCAGAGCTGAGTCTTGTTCCACGATGAACCCAAGGACCCACTCACAAGGGAGCCCTTAAATACCCAAGGAAAGGGTTGGAATAACTCAGGGACCCTTCCCAGAAGAGGAGTTTGACAAAGGGGAAGATACGCCCCTGTCCTATGCCCAGTTTCACGCCAGTGCAGGAACCAAGGGTTCCCAAACTGGCTGAAACCGGAGTACGCAAGGAGGGCACATTTTGCAGTCTGGTGGCACTGAAAAGTACCTCCACTCCAGCCCAATACACTAAGTCCTGTCTGGGAGGTGGTCACACATCCCTGTGACAGGAAACCTATTGTTTTACCTTCCCCTGCTCGAGCTCAGCTCAGCAGCAGGATGGCAGAACAGTGTCTGTGGTCAGCAGCAGCACTAGCTTGCTGGCAGATTCTGAAAGGCTGTAACCGGGAGTAAGGGGCCCCCAGTACATAGGATCATACCTCCAACACCGGAATAGGTTGTGGGGTATGATTCCAACAAGTTTGATACCAAACATGACCAGGTTTGCCACACCATTATATAGTTAGACATATTGTAATGACTGATTTCCACTATAAGTCTTAAAACTGCTGACCACATTTACAAAGCCTGGAGAATTGACTCCGGAGTTTGTATGAGATCCTGCTCATGCAGGGGCACCCTCACAACCAAGCACCCTGCCCTAAGGACTGAAGGGCCTACCATAGGGGTGACTTGTAGGGTTTAAGTGTAGTGTCCTCAGATATAAGGAAAAGTATATCTGTTGTGAGAGGTGCAAGCACCACCTCACATAGGCTGCAATGGCAGGCCTGTAGTCACAGTTTAAGTTGACTCCCATGGGTGGCAATATACATGTTGCAGACAATGGGGGACCCATGGTGTATCCATGCCCTGTGTACCTTAGTACCATATACAAGGGACTTATAAGGGTACATCAGTAGCCAATTGTGGAGGTACAAAAGTACATACCAAAGCCATTTTGGGAGAGAGAGCATAGATGCTGGGATCCTGAATATCAGGATCCCACCAAACTACAGTCGAAACACATGGGCACCAGGCAAAAGTGGGGGTAACCATGAAAGCAGATCCTACTTTCCTACAAGGCTGCAGCTGGAGTCTAATACAAATTAGCCTTCAGAGGATTTAGAGAAGAAAAATGTAACTTTCTAAAACACATTTTCCATAATATTTATTAAAAAAACTAACTTTGCTAGTGAATTGGGCTTTATTTAAATATTTCAAAGAGTCTAAGAAGGACATTTCTAGGTGTTTCCTTGCTGGAGATAACATTAAATTAAATATTGTGCCCCACTGTTTTCCCATGGAACAGCCAGACTTGCTACAGTGAAAATAGGTTTTCGGGCTTTTCACTATCAGGGCATGTTTAACATTAAATATTGGCATGCCTGCTTCCAAATACCATGCACCCAGTCGTATAGGCAGTAAGCCCTATGTAGGAGTGACTTATTACTTTTGAAAAGAAAAGTTTAACCTGTCAAAAGGGGTTTATTTTATCAGGTTAAAATGCAGTTTTAAAGCTGCTTTAGTAAGGCTACAATGGTAGGCCTGAAACCATGTTTTACGCTATCACTATAGTGAATGGCACAATAGGTACACTTCATACCATATACTAGGGACTTATAGGTACGATAAATATGCCAATTACAGGCCTTTGGTACACTTTGTACAATATACTTGGGGTGTATAAGTGAGATAAATTTGCCAATTAGGGGTATACCAATTTCATCATGTTGGGGCTGATTCACAGAACTAATCTGAGATAAAATCCTAAACTTACTACTTTTGGTATTCACAGAAGGGATTTAGTAGTAGTAAAGTTGGGACTCCTAACTTTACTACTACTAAACTGAGACAAAATCCTAACTTTACGACTGTCGGTATTCACAAAACGCATTTAGCAGTAGTAAAGTTAGGATTCCTGAGAGGACAAGCACAGGCCCTTTACCTCTTCTCAGCTGGGGTCAAGTGCACAGATTTCCACAACCAACTAACACAGCAGTATCTTTTAAAAGGATTTGCCAAAATAAAATGCTTTATAAAGTAGTCTCTGTGGATGCATGCTCATTTGCAGCCGCCATTTATTTTTTGAAATCCTGTGCAAACATGGCTACCACTGATGCACATGCATTTGTTACGGCCATCTACCCTAAAACAAAAAGGAGACTGACAAGGCCAATAGGTCTCCCTGCTGAGACATTTGGGCTTTGTACTTCAGTAACTTGCTTTTTGCCAGTTTATTTATTTCATATTTTTCCGACATTGTGTATAATTGTTAGTCATGCATAATGTTATTGCGTCTGACATTGGCTGATTGTGCCTGGGTCAGAAGAGGGTCTAGCATAACCAGATTTTAAGCTGTATTATTATCCTGCCTTTGCTACACAAAATTCAAGGCTCTGTTAGCCATTGATAAACACTGCTTCATGTTTTTCTTTTTGAAACATGGCTGCAAATGCTCATTTAATCCTTGCGGTCACAGTTCTCTCCTTATTTTTGTTTTTTTGAACCATATATCCATTAGCATGTGGCACATGCTAGATGTGAATAATGTTGGCAACTTCTCATTTGACCAAAATAAAAGTTTTGGGAGGCTTCTCTGTCAAGTTATTAGTGGGTAAATGCGGAAATCATTTTGCGTACCTCCAACTGTCAAATGCATCTGCAACTCGCCAAGGAAAGAATATTTTATTATACGTCTGGGTCAATTTTATACTATTCTGTCATCCATACGGATGCACTTCTTTCCATCAGGGCTAAGTTGCAAGACCAATGGAGCTTTGTGTTAGAGACTACAGAATGGAGAATACTTTGTGCAATTAAGTTGTTGTGACTTCATAAATCATATTGAAAGGTAATCACATCACCAATTAATGACCAATAACTCTAAATTAAAATTTACAAGGGTAATCTTAGACAGCCTGTATTTTGGATTTCATTATTTCTGTGTCTTTTCTTTGCTTCACATTAATATAAGAGCCTGCGAACTAAGTAGTCTTACTAAACTAATGTGTGATAAAATTTGTTATTGTACTGCACGTCTTAGAATGTGATCTTTTCTAACTCTCTGTTTCATAACTTGTGATTAACAAACTTTAAAATTGTCTTTTTGTGTTTCAGCTGTTTTTTGGGAACGCTGCAATGAATTGCAAGACATTGAGAGGATTATGGCTCAGATTGAACGAGGAGAGGCAAGAATCCAAAGAAGGATTAGCATCAAGAAAGCCCTTGATGCAAAAGTAAGATGATCCAAATATAAATATTGTATCCATAAAACATAGAGTATGAGTGATGGGGATTTCAAAATCAATTGCTGAAAAGATCATTTAGTGAAACCCTTGTGCACATTTTTGGCCACCTGTAGTACATTTCTTAGTGGTTGCAAACTCTCCGATTCACAAAATCAGAGGGTTTGCGAACACTAAAAGTTGTTTGGTATGTACTAAAGCCAATTTACTTTTCAGTGGTTTTTCACCAACAGTAAGCTCCTCTCAATCAGTCCTAGTGCTTTGCCAGTGACTCATATGAAAGAACGGGACCCCATTGTTGACAGTTGATTAAGAATTTGGGATTTATCTTCATGGTTGCATGCCACTTTTTCATGTCCCAATATCTGCCAAACTTTGTGTAATAAAATTTCATAGGTTAGCATAATTTGTTTTCTCCATAAAATGAGAACGGTATGCTTAACTGGAATAAAGCTGCTATAACCCTACCGATGGTCTACTAAGCAAGATGTATTCAGTCAGTGTGTTCACGGTTTGACCCTGTATCTGTCAGATTGCAAAAAATACATTGTCCCAAAAATTGTCTATGTAGGGGCAGGACCATAAAATATGTATGAGTGTGCCTGTTTCCCCACAACCATGCGGATGACATCTGACTAACCGTACAACACCTTATTACAGACGGCCCAGACGCAGCAAAGTACTCCATACATTTGGATCTTGACACTACCAAATGATTGTGAAGGCAGATGAGATCAGCATGGTGCTTTGTTGCCATGCCTGGATTTGTGCCTCTGGCTTTTTTTATAACAATGTCCAGCAATCCTTAACGGATATCCTTGGATAGATTTAAAATGAGCAAGGCCACCGCACACTGTCTAGGTTTAGCACCACCATTTTCCCTAGCGGCATCGCGCCTTCTGAGGCTTTGGCAGGGGATACCAGTAGAGTCAAGGCCAGACTGTTCTTCAACAACAGCATGCCTCTCTGCCCTTTTGAGGTAGAGGCATGGGAACAGGCAGACACCGTCTAGGTTCCAAAGGCAACATGCTTCCCAAATCTAAACCTCCACTCCTTCAACAGCTGCACAACCACTTTAAATCGGTGTTGGTGGCTCAGAACACTTGGTGGGAAGAAGCATCACCATCTTCCTCACTGGGTGTAGGAGCATCACATCTAACTAATGGATGCTACAGATTGTGGACCACTGCTACTCCCTATCCTTCCTATCACATCCATCGGATATGGAACATCTCCTGTAGGACCACTTGTTTATACTCCGTGGAGAAGTTTCAAGCGCTCCCTGGCCAAGGGAGCCATAGAGAAGGTTCTGGCATCGGAAATCGGGACTGACTGTCACACCTGCTTTTTCCTGGTGCCGAAGTAAGATGGAGGCCTTCATCCTATCCTTGATCTTCACCTTCTGCACTTCACCCTCAAGAACGACATGTTCAAAATACTTACCCTGGCCAAAATTCTGTCTGCCTTGGATCCAGGAGACTGCATGGTGGCTTTGGACTTGCAGGACGTCTATTTTCATAGCCCAGTCCTGCAGTTCCACAGGCATTAACCTGAGGGTTCCGATAGGCCAAGGGCACTCTCAGTTCTTCATTCTCCTTGTTAGCCTTACCAGTGCTCCTTGGGTGTCTACAAATATGATGGTAGTGAACACAGTCCATATGCGAAGGTTGGGAATACCAGTCTTCCCATACCTCAATGACTAGCTGATGAAGTCATAAATAGCCTCTAGGTGACGGACAACTTGTTGACATCATTATGCTTTCGGTCAACGTGTTGAAGTCACACATGACTCTTTCACAAAGCCTCCTCTTCATCTGAGCCATTCTAGATACAGTGCTTTCCCACACCTTTCCACTCCAACGAGTTCAGGATATTCGCACTACAATCTCGATGTTTTCTCAGTTCATCTGGGTCTCAGTGAAAGTGTCTCAGAGACTTTTTGGCTTATTACCTTCCTGCATCCTGCTTGTGGACCACACCAAGAGGCACATGCAGGCCTCTTAGTGGGATCTGAAGTCTCAGTGGTCTCAGCAATAAGGGAAACTACCAGATTCCGTCCAGGTGTTAGAGAAGGCTGCAAAAGATCTTCAGTGGTAGTTGCTCAAATGCAATTGGACCAGCAGCAGATCCCTCTCCCAATCCCACGCAGAGTTAATGGTCATGACATATGTGTCATTGCTGAGTTGGGCAGGTTGTAGGAAAGTAAGACCTTTCTGGCATTGATACCCCCACTTTTTGCCTGGTGTCTGTGTATTTTGACTGTAGTTCACTGGGATTCTGCTACCCAGGACCCCGGTGGCAGTAATCTCTCTTCTAAATTCAAGGTAAGTACTTTGTACTCCCCATAATTGGAATACTGGTGTACCATTATAAGTCCCTAGTATATAGTATTGAGGTACCCAAGGCATTGGTACACCAGGGATCTCCTATGTGCTGCAACATATATTATGCCACCCATATGAGCCCATGCAAACTGTGTCTGCAGGGCTGCAGTTGCAGTCTGCGTGAAATGATGGTTGCACCTTTCACTTTGGATATAAGGTTTCTCTTATATCCCAGTTACTGCACATTTAACCTATAAGTCAACCCTAAGGTAGGCCCTTTAGTCTAAGGGCAGGGTGCATGGTTCTAAGTGTGTGGGTACCCCTGCATGAGTGGAGGTACCCCTACAAAACCCCAGTTCCATTTTTGAATGTGTGGGACAGCCATTATAAGGTATGTAGTGGACACTGGCAAGTCAAAATGTCCTGCTACATAATGGCTGCCCCGAAAATGGTCATGTTTGGAATCATGCAACTACACCAGTTCCAGTGTTAGTTGCATGATACAATGTACTAGGGGGCTTCTTAGAGGAACCCCAATACCTACGTGTGTAACCTTACAGGGTCTGACTGCAAGCCTGCGCTGCTGCTATCTTAATATCAGCATAGACTGTTATCTAGAGGCATTCTAGAAGAAGAGCTGCGGTGGTGGAAGAGGTTTGGCGCAGCGGCCAGGGTGCCTGACTCCGGACCACAGGGTTCACGGTTCGATCTCTGGCTCCGGCGGCAGGTTAGCCCAGCACCATGTGAGTCTGGGCAATAGCCTGCTTAATCTTCCCGACGGCCCCCAGCGCCGGGACACCTCTTCCAAGGTAGCTGTGCGCTTTACAAATGCTGGCATTTGGCATTTACATTTCAGTCTGGACAACCTCTTTTTCTCCACATCGTACTCGTCGTGCTCTACCCAGTACAACCTTGAAATTGTACTGTTAAGCCTTAAAAAAGTCACTTCAGTGACTAAAAACACGTGTCGGCTGTCATTGAACATTGATATTTGGACTGACTGTGAAATTTCATCATTACACTGTGCAGTGTTTAACCCTTTTTCTGTAAAAATTGGAATGAACATAATATGTCTATGGTTGGACTGTTAACCCGTTAAGAAAAGATTTTGTCTGTATATCTTAACCTGTGAAAAGGTAATAGGTCTTTCAGGAAATATTAAATCACATTTTATTAGGAATAAACCAACTTGTGTCATGATACTCTCTTTTGGACAGATTTATATTCTAATTATAACACATTTTAATGTTGAGTGCCGGGGTATACTTTTTGAAAATATCACTAAGGGTTGCCTGGACTCGGTGCACATAGCCTCACCATAGGTGGACACTATATACTGAGCCAACCCTTTAGAGAGGCCACCTGGGAGAGGTGGCGATCAGAGTACTCCGGCAAAGGCTCATCTACACATCAACTTGCTGGAGTTGCAAGCGATTTTCTAGCTACTGAAAGGTGCTCCTCCGAACTGTCAAGAATAGGTACAGGCGCTCACAGACAGCACTACCACCATGTGGTACTGCAATAAATAAGACACTGTGGGGTCATGGGTCCTATCCCAGATGGCTCTACATCCCTGCAAGTGGCTGAACACTCCGGGCATTGGCAAAAACCTGGCAGGATCTTTAAACGCCAGGGCAGACAAACTTAGCTGACATTGCCTAGTGGATCATGAATGGCAGTTTACTTTGAGGTGGTATAGGGCATCTTCTTAAAAATCGGAGAACTCTGGCTTGATCTTTCCTCCTTTGCAGAGAACACGTGGTGTCCAAGCTTTTGTGCTTTGGAGTTCCCAAGACGATTGTCCCTCTGGAATACCTTTTGCCTCAACTGGGGCTCAGGGCTCCTCTATACGTTTCGGCCCTTGCGTCTCCGGCCCAGAGTGCTAAAGAAAATCAGGAAAGACTGACCAAGTAGTGGCTCCAGACTGGGAGAGGAAAGTGTTACCCGGAACTTCTGGCCATGAATATATATCCTCCTATCCAGCTGTCCCTTCCAGAGAACCTCCTGTCATAACATCCTGCATCCGATCCTGCACAGTGTACACCTCCATATGTGGAAATTGAAGGCGACAGTTGATGGCTTTTGATCTCTTGAAGTTGTTGGTGGAATCCTGGCGTCCATCCACAAAAACTGTAGATGCAGGACTCTGGGAGGAATTTGTTATTTGGTGAACCTCCTGTGACATCCAACCTTTACATGCAGAGTTGTCTGAAATCCTAATGTTTATTATTTCCTTAGCCCAGCAAGGCCTTGCTGTGGGAATAGTTAAGGGTTATCTTTCAGGCCTTTTGGCCTTTCTACATTTCTCAGATCAATTGTCCCTTTTCAAGTCATTTGTTGTGGGGCGCTTCTTAAAGGGATTGGCCCACATGCTCCCCCAACACATTTCATGATGCCACAGTGGGACCTTAATTTGGTTGTTACCAACCTGATGTGCACTCCCTTTGAACCAATACACAGCTGCTCTATGCTTCTATTGACAATAAAAACAGTGTTCCTCATTGTCGTCACCTCTGCCCGGCAAGTGAGAGAACTCCAGACTTAATTCGTGCAACAACCATTTTTAACTTTCTCTCTGGACAAGCTGGTCCTCCGGACAAAAGCGTCATTACTGCCAAAGGTATTGATGCTCTTTCACCTTTCTGGCTTTCTATGCCCTGCCACACCCCTCTGAGATGAAAAAACTGCTTCATCGGACTGACCCCAGGAGGGCCTTCACTATTTTACATTGATAGATGCAGAAAACATCCATTGGACAATCAACTTTTTATGGGCTTCTCTGCAGCAAAAAAGGGGAAAGTATGAAAAAAAACCCATCTCCTAGTGGATTGTTTAATTCATGAAGATCTGCTATGAGCTAACAAAAAGGCAGCACCCCAACGTCTTGTGCGCTCATTCCAGCAGAACAAAGGCTGCTACCACTACCCTGGTGTGCAATGTGCTAGTTTCGGACATCTGCCAATCTGCTACTTGGGTGTCCCTCCACACAATCCGAAAGCACTGCTGTCCAAATAGCCAGGTCCAGAGGGACAGGAAAATCACCCGATCTATCCTGCAGGATTTCCTGGTCTAAGCCATTCCACAGACTCACCACCTAAGGAGGTACTGCTTTCATATTCACAAGGTGACAAATCTGCGGTTAGAAGTCTCTATCAGAACAACTAGTTGCTTAAGTTGCTTACCTTTGGTAACGTTTTTCTGGTAGCGTATCTGTCCACAAGATGTCTACCTTTGGTGGCTATGGTGTTGGCATGACTCAAAGTCATGTGACAAATGCTCCATGATGCACCTTGAAGCAGTCGGAGCAGAAGGTGCAGCTGTACATCGCTCAACTCAAAAAGCAAGCTAGGTCACATTTCAAGCAGCTCACCCGCTCCAACTCTTAAGTTGCAGTCCTGCACCTGAGCCAGGTCCTGGTTCAACTCCAAGATGCTATCTTCTGGCAAGTTGAAGACAATGTCAAGGAACAAGTTGTGCCACAAACACAAAGTCCAGGCATGGCTTGTCACCCTCCCACTACTCCTGGCCCAGGGAGAAATTGCACAGGCAGTACTCCAATAAGTTGACTCCATTGCTGCCTAATTCCGAGACTGCTCCAAGGCTGGTTCTGGCAAGCCCAGGTTTCCCAGGCCATTGTCGTCCTTGCAGCATATAGAGACGTTTAAGGGTGCCATGCTGCAATTATTCAGGGTGATGTTGTCTCGTTCTGAGCGCCTTCGGGTCCCACGGAGCTGCAAGGGCCCCTAGTCGGATACTCATCAGCTGTTCCAATCCCAACACTGATTGACACTTTTGGATCTCTGACCAATTCCCTACCTGCACCATCTCTTGGCTTCACTTCCGCACAAAAAGCCTTTTTGGTTCCAACTGCCTGCACTAGCCGATGTCTCCTTATGAGAATACCAGCGTACAGACCTTACCTTTGGGTTATTATCGGCATCTTCCTCGATGCCAATATTATTGTAGACTAGAAGCTTTATTCAGTTTGCCGTTCAAAGGCTTCTGCATGAGAAAGATGATGAGGGGATGGACAGTTTTCTCACCCCTCCCCTCATTATATTAATGCTGACATTTAAAATAGAGTTGGGAAATGCCACACTCTAAAGACACTCTTATTGGCACATCAATTCCATCAACAATATCGAAAATTAACAGGATACTATTGAGTCTTTGCCTGTTTTCAGATGCAGCTCTCATAGCCCTTACACCATCCCACACAGCCTTTTTATGTCTCAAGAGGACATGATGGTGGCAACACCAGGGATAGTAGCCTTCTTCCTCTTCCCTTGGTGCAGCTGTGACCAAGCCACTCTGATTCTCTTTCCCATTAACCAGTGTGACCAGTAGAGGGCAGAATCAATTTTTTCCAGTCCAACTGATGTGCTATAACTTCAGACAAGTGGATTCTGCAGATCAAAGGTACGCATTCCCCTTCATGTCTACTGTGCCTCTCAACTCACCTATTTTCATTCAGATTTCAGCAGTTTCTGCCTCCATCCTTGTGCACGCTCTTCAGTCGCTGCTGGCCAGAAAAGCAATAGAGAGGATTCCGCAGGTAGAGAGGGACAGGGGTTACTACTGCTATTGTTTTTTGGTTCCCCAAAAAGATGGCAGACACAGGCTGGTTGTGAATCTTCGACTTTTGAATATTTTCCTTCAAAACGGCAAGTTCAAGATTTTGATCTTGGCCCAGGTTTCTTCCATCCTGGATCCATGAAATTGGATGGTGTTTGTATACTTGCTTGTGTCTGTCCTGCACTCCCACAGATGCTTCCCGCAGTCCGTAGTGAGGTCAGACCCACCTTTTGCCATCCTACCTTTCAGTCTCACTTCTACACCGCAGGTGTTTACCAAGACGAAGTTAGTGGTAATGGATACATGTATTCCTGTATCTCGATGCCTGGCTGCTTGAGGGGGACTCGTCACAGTCAGTTGTGGACTACCTACTGATAACGGTCACCTTTCTGTCCTCTCTGGAGATCAATATACAAAATCCCACGTGTAGCCTGTGAGTGGGTTTCCTTTATAGGAGCCATCCTGGACACACTCGTGTTTAAGGGCTTTCCAGCCTTGCAGCAAGTCCATGACATTCATGTTATCATTCCAGTGTTTCTGGACTAGCTCCTGTGTTTCTGCGTCAACCCTTCTGAGGCTTCTTGGCCTCTTACCTTGTGCCTTATGCTGGTCCCACATGCTCGTTGGCAAATTGGGGCTTTGGTGTAGAACCTCCATCTGCAGTAAGCCCAGAGGAAGCAGCCTGGGAACTTCAGTGGTGGCTGTTGAACACCAATCTAATCTACAGCAGGTGTTCTCCTTCCCCTACTCAGAACTCACAGTAGAGACATTGTAGGAATGGAGGATCTGCTTTTATGGTTATCCCCACTTTTTGTTTGATGTAATGCTGTTTCTGGCTAGTCTGACTGGGATCCTGCTAATCAGGACCCCAGTCTCTGTGTCACTTTTGCGGTGGTCCATTTCCCTACAGGGGATGGACTATACAGTGGAATATAGACCTGGGAGTAACCATATCAATGCAAATGGACTCTCCAGATATTTCCACTTAGAAAATGAAGACTCAACTGGGCAATGTTAGTCTCATCTCCTTACGTTTGGAGGGGGGTTGTGTAATGCCATTTCTGTCTAGTCTGACTGGGATTCTGCAAATTAGGACCCCAGTCTCTGTATTTTCTCCCTTAAATTGGTAAGGTAAGTACTTAGGTACATCCCAGATTGGACATTGGTGCAACCTTATCAGTCCCTAGTATATGGTGCTAAGGTACCCAGGGCATAGGTACATCAGGGGTACCCAATGGGTTGAACCATGTATTATGCCACCCATGGGAGACCACTCAATTTGTAACTACAGGCCTGCCATTGCAGCCTGTGGAAGCTAGTGCTATCACTACTGACGAAAGATATAGGTTTCCCTATATCTAAGGTCACTGCACTTAAAACCTATAAGTCACCCCATAAGTCAGGCCTTACAATGTTATGTTATGTTGAAATAATTTTATAATGTGCACAGCTACCCAAAAAGGTTTTCCCAGTGCAGGATTAAAGGGCAAAGGAAGAGATAAGTCAAAAGTTTATTGATTAAATAACCAGGAGTTTAGTAATTTGCGAAAATTCGTGTATAATGTTTCTCTGCGAATCATTATGGGGAGAGAGTTCCATAAGAGTGGGCCGAGATAGGAAAAGGAACGACCACCCATTCTTGCAAGCTTGACCCTAGGAACCACAAATTTTTCTTGAGTGGTGGATCGATGCCAAAGGATGCACATAAATATTGAACAGAAGAGGACTAAGGATGGACCCTTGAGGCACACCATAAGGGGAAGAATGGGTTTTAGAGGTGGCTCTAGAGGAAAAGACTTTAAAAGTCTGCCTGGATAGGAAAGAGGACAACCAGCCAAGTGCCATACCATTAACACCGAGAGACTTCAAGGATTTTATTAACACGGTATGAGAGACCGGGTCAAATGCAGCACTCAAGTCCAACAATACAAGGGCTGCTGTGCTACCTTTATCTAAGTGTTGCCGCAACATTTCAGTAACACCAAGAAGAGTCATTTCAGTTGAAAAGCCTGCACGAAAGCCAGACTGGGATGAATGTAAAAAATTAGAAGATTCGACAAACTCAGTAAGCTGTAGATTAACGTGTTTCTCCAGAATCTTGGAAAAGATAGGGAGTAAAGAGATGGGTCTAAAATTAGAATCCTGAATGCTGGGTGCTTGGTTCTAAGTGTGAGGGTGCCCCTGCATGAGCAGGACACCCCTACAACGTACCGAGTCCATTCTCCCGGAATGTAGGTGAGACAGCCATAAAACATATAGAGGGACGCCGCGTCATTACACGATGACCATCTCGAAACTGGCAGTAACGAATCCTATCATGTTTGCTATCAAACATGTTGGAATCATGCCCCCACAGCGCAAACAGTGTGAGAGGTATGACTCCATGCACCGTAAAGCTCCTTTGGGACACCCTCAGTGCTCCCGGTACCAGTCTTCCAGACCCGGACAGCAAGCTAGGGCTGCTGCCGGCCAGAGACACGTTTCTGCCATCCTGCTGCTGAGCCAAGCTCGGGCATAGGAAGGCAGAACAATGGTATCCTATGATAGGGAGGTGTGACCACCCCCCAGACAGGGTTTAGTGTATTGGGGCAGGGTGGGGGCGCTTGCCAGAACCACATAGTCTGCTTGCAGGGCACACTTGGTGCCCTCCATGCATAGTCCAGTTCAAACCAATTCAGGGAGCCGTTGGCTCCCGCTCTGGCACAAAACTAGACCAAGGACAGGGGTGTATCCTCCCCCTTGTCCAGCCCCTCCTTAGGGAGGGACCCCTGTATCGTCCCAACCCTTTCCTTAGGGTATCTTGGAGCTTACCTATGGGTGGGTCCCTAGATTCGTTGTGGGACAACATTTGTTTGAGACACCACTTCTTCGACCGTATGGGCACTCTGGACTTCACTGCACTAGTCTCTGGGCATCAAGGCTGCAACTGGGAGGACTCCTGCTGCTCCTGATCTCGTCGCCCTGCTCGTCCGCTACAACGTCCATGCCTTGGCACCATACAGGAACCTTTCAAGGCCTGTGGGCATCCAGGACATCTGAAGTAATTTCCTTTGAAGTGAAGGAGTCACTACTCTGCATCTGCAGGCACCACAACTAAGCTGACTAGTCTGCTGATCCTGGGCTCCCACCGACTCTAAAAGGCTCAGCAACATAGGTGGTTGTTCTTTACATCCCTTGAGGCCTGCCCTGTCCTCTCACCAAGATTGATGCCAGTATCCCTCATCGAAGCGGCAGGAACCGAACCCCTGTGCACCTTGTCGACTTGCAGTTGCAAAGGCTTGTTGGCTTCCTTCCACCAAGATCTTCGGGCTCCAACTAGCCCTAACCTCAAGCATCTCCAGTGACCAAGATCCTCGTCCTCACCACATCACTTGCACCATGAGCCTGCATCTTTGGTGAGCTGCTCGAGGTCCTCTCGTGACTCTAGTGCCTCCGACCTGTAGGTCCTCTTGAGGGTCATCTTTAAATTCGTTGGGTTCCCCTGATTGCTCATAGCCTGCCCTGACTCCCCTGCTTGTGGTGAGTCTCCTGGATCTTGCTGGTCCCGACCTTGCACCTTCTTCAACTTCCACATTGGTTGCAGCTGCCAAGGCTTGGTGGAGCTCTCCCCGGACATCGAGCCCCTCAACTCTCGACATCTTGTGTACGGCTCCTGGTCTTCCACAGCATCGCCTGGTCCACACAGCTGCAATTTCAAGGTCACCGTCATCTCCCGTGCAACACTCGACTTCGGTGGGCAATTTTCTTCTTTGGCTCCTGGTCACTCCTGGGTGACATAGACTCTGTCCCCTCTGCTTGCAGGTGCTTCACATCTTGAAATCACCTTTGGATTTCACCGGACACGTTCACCTTCTCCAGCAGCAACATCTTCCGGAAGTCCTCCATTTGGTTCGACAGCAGTTTCCGACACCACTTCACACCTATGCACCCGGCTTCCCTGGTGCAGGTATCCTGATTCCTAAGGTATCCACAGTTGGGGTGTCTCTCTAACCTTTTAACTTCCACAGCGTTTCCTCAAGGTCCACTGGGAAGGGTCCTGCTTTAAAATTGCAACCATGCCTTACCCATTGACTTACATTGATCCCGCGGTCGTGTTCCCACTCTGCACACGACCTCTTTGGGGCCCCTGGTTACTTACATTGGGTGGTTCCGTGGGCTCCCGGCACTTCTACGTCTTCTGGGTATAGTCTTGACTTGAGTCGTGGTTCGCATACCACTATTTTAGTATATGGTTGGGTCTCCCCCTGGTGACCACTGTGTATTTCTTTCTATTTACCTGTTTCTATTGCAAAGTATTATGTGCATTGTGCATATATCCGGCTAGGAGATATCTGTATGTGTTAGTGAGTGTCTTATAATAAATACATTTTTTTTATAAAAATACTGTGTGGTTCTTTTTCACTTAAACTACACCTATAAGATTATGTTCTTGTAAAACAAGATGCTTTACACTCCTTCTGGACTAAGCCTGAAGGCTGCTCTCCACAACAACCACTTAGAGAACTTTCTAAGGTTGTCTAAGACCACTAAAGTCACCATAAGAGTGTCTGGATTGGTGCATGGTGCCCACTTACATAAGTGTACACCATATAGCAAACCAGCTTCTCACATTGGTGTGCAGCGGTTGAGAATCAAGCCTGCATTGTTTTACTAGATAATCTTGTTGTGGATTAACTGGAAAAAACATCAATAATATTAGGCACGTATAATACTGCTTAGAATAAGTAAATTCTACGGAACTTAGGGTTGGGTAGTTAAGGGTCTAGCACAACCTTTTCTCCAACCTCAGAGAATTTAGTTTCCACTAGGTTAGGTTGGTGCAACACCTCACTACACCTAGAACCATGTCTTTAGTTGGGGATACTAGTGTACCCCAGTCTGCTAAGTACAGTAGTCTAAAGTTCCAGGAACTAAAGATCCTGTGTAGTCTTAGAAAGATAAAGACAGCTGGCAACCCCACTAGTAAGCTGCTTTTAGAGCTGCTGCATAAGGATGATGGTCATCCTGTGAGGGCAGAAGAACAGGAAAATATGGGTGGGGTGCCCATGAAGAGGGAGGATCAGGAGCTCTTCCTGATGCTCCCAATTCCGAGTATGGACAGGAGTACTCCAATGAGTCAAACCTCCCAAGCTCTGATCCCTCAGGGCACAGTGCAGATGGAACAGAGGAGACACACTTTGTTCCTCATGGCAGGGTCCAGAGTAGACTGAGGAGGTCTACATCCTCCTCTAGAGAATCCAATGCTCCAGGACATTCTATAGTGACCTCCATATCTAGTGAGTGGGACATCTCTTTTGACAGGGAGTACCAACTGCTTGAATGTGAGAAAGCTAGACTTAGGATCAGGAGAAATCAGTTGGCCCTTGACAAAGAGTCCCTAGAAGTCCGGAAAGCTAGGAAGAAATTGGCACTAGGGTCTCTTGGTGGCAGCAACAATGTCCCTAGAATCAGGGAAACTTCTTTTGATAACAGGAACCTGAGCAGGATAGTGCCTCCTTACCGGGAGGGGGATGATAGCCATAAATGGAACACTGCTTTAGAGAGGGCCTATAAAGTTCAGAGGGTCCCTCAAGAGCTGTGGGCAGCTATCCTGTGACTCTCCTTTGCTATTAAAGGTAGAGATAAACTCCTCACTGTTACAGAATAGGAGGCTGACAATTACTCAGTACTGAAGAGTGCTCTCATAGATGGGTTTAGCTTAACCACTGAACAGTATAGTATTAAGTTCAGAGACCCCCAGAAAGCACAGGCCCAGGACTGTGTGGATTTTGTAGACAGTTTCTATTAAGGCTCCGGAAGGCTGGCTTCATGGAAGCAAGGTACAGGACTATGAGGGATTATATAATTTGATTATGAGGGAGCACATCCTTAATACCTGTCAGAATCAGCTTTTGCATCAGTACCGGTGGACTCAGATCTGACTTCTCCTCAAGATTCGGGAAAGAAGGCAGACAAGTGGGTCAGAACCAGGGTTAATCATAAGAACCATGGCAATGGAGGTGACCAGAAGAAGCAAGAGTCTTCTAAATCCCAGGATAAGGGTGGGGACAAGGGCAAAGATAAGAAAGAGTTTTCCAAGGGCCCCAAAAACCTGCATCTGACAATGAGTCCCAAAATTCCAAGAAAGGCAAAAAGAAACCATGGTGCTACATTTGGAAGGTGAAGACCCATTGAACAAGGGATGCTGATTGTCCAAAGGCCAATGAGACTACTACTACCACTGCCCCAAGGCACCTGCTCCCTATAGCACAAGTACAAGTGGTAGTACAGCAACCAAGTGATTAGTGGGGTTAACCTTGGGTCCTGAGATGGGTTCTGACTTAGAAATCCAGCTCAGGTTTTTTTAGTCTGTGATGGGGCATAGATCTTGCCACCTTACTAGTCAGCCCCACTAACTTGGGCAAGTACAGACAACAGCCTTTGATAAATGAAAAAGAGGCAAGGGCCTACTGGGACACAGAGGACAGTGTCACTATGGTGACAGAGAAACTTGTGTCTCCTGAGCAGATCATACTTGGACAAATGTACCAAGTAACCAATGTTTGCAATGTCAGGACTGACTATTGCTTGGCAGTTGTGAACCTCAGATGAGGAGGGGTAACTGGGCCTAAGTGGGTTGTGGTATCTCCAGACCTACCTGTAGATTGTTTGTTGGGCAATGATCTAGAAACTTCAGCCTGGTCTGAAGTGGAGTTCAGGACTCGTGCAGAGATGATGGGCATTTGCCAGTGTGTTTACTGTCACAAGAGCTCATGCCAAACAGCTCACCACTGCAAAAACCTGGATCCTGAAAGAATAGACCGGGTGCTTCCCAAGAGAAGAAACAGAAAGGGTAAGGAATTACCCCCCTCACAAGACCAGTCTCCTGAGGGAGATGATTTTAGACCATGAGAAGGAACTGTCCCAGAGGAGCTTGGGCTTGACCTGGCAGAGTTCTTGGGGTTTAAGGGGCCCTTCCAGGGCAGATTTTAGTTTGGAGCAATAGTCCTGTTCGTCTCTTGAACCCTTCAGACAGCAAGCTGATGATGAGGAAGCAGGGAATGTCCACTTGCAGAAAACTTAGGGCAAAGCAAGACTTGGGACAGACTTGTCTCTCACTTTCACTTGCCCCATATGTCAGAACAACACAAGGGAGTTTTGTCGCTCCAATGCTACTTGCCAAGCCGTGGTAAGTCTGGAGGCACAACAAAGCCACCCCTAATCCCACTTCCAGTGTTTGGGGTTCCCTTTGAGAGGGTAGGGATTGACATTGTTGGTCCCTTGAACCCTCCAACAGCATCTGGGCACAGTTATATACTAGTGGTGGTGGTGGACTATCCCACTAGGTACCCAGAGGCTATTCCCCTTAGAACCACTACAGCTCCTGTAGTGGCCAGGGCCCTCCTGGGAATCTTTTCCAGATTGAGCTTCCCTAGGTAGGTTTTAACAGAGAGAGCTACACACTTTCCGTCTAGGTATATTACTGCCATGTGGAAAGATTGTGGAATAAACTACAAGTTTACCACCCCCTACCATCTATAGTGCAATGGGCTTGTTGAAAGGTTCAACAAGACCCTAAAGAGTATGATCTTGGGACTCTCATAAAAGCTTAGGCAAAAATGGGAATGTCTTATTACCCTGCCTTCTCTTTACCTACAGAGAGGGCTGGCTACAGCCCGATTGAGCTTCTGTTTGTACACCCAGTTAGGGGTCCCTTGTGTCTGGTGAAAGAAGGTTGGGAGAAACCTCTCAAACCACCTAAACTGGACATTGTGGACTATGTCCTTGGCCTACCTTCCCGCTTGGCTGAGTACATGAAGAAGGCCAGCAAAAACCTGGAGTCCAGCCAGGAACTTCAAAAATCTTGGCATGACCAAAAGGCTGTCTTGACTGTTTACCAGCCAGGCCAGAAAGTATGGGTGTTGGAGCCTGTGGCCCTAGCAGCTCTCCAAGACATGAGGAGGGGCCCCACACCATCCTTGAATAATAAGGTGAGTTCACTCCAAGAAGTCCCCGTAGGGTCCTTTATGTGAATCGCCTAAAACCTTTAGTTGACTAGGCAGACCCTCATGTGACCCTCTCCCTGATCTCCTCTCTCAGAACCCTGATGATGGATCAGTAGATGAAGTAGCCTTGGCAGGCAGCCTCACTGATCAACAGTAGACTGATTGCAGGCAAGTCCTCAATCAGTAAAGTTCTCCCTGACACCCAGTCAAACCACCTGGTGTACCCATGAAGTGGACACAGGTGACAGTCTGCCTGTGAAGAATAAAATCTACCGACAGCATGACCATGTCAGGGACTGCATTAGGACAGTGGTCCAAAGGATTATGGAGTTGGGGGTCATTGAGCCTTCAGATGTCCCCTGGGCTAGATTAGTAGTCCTTGTACTAAAACCTCACACCAAGGGTAGTAAAAGAGAGATGGCGTTTTATGTGGACTACAGAGGCCTCAATGCAGTCAATAGGACTGATGCCCATCCAATTCCCCGTAAATACTTGATATAGTTGAATTCGTAGATATTTTGGCCTCAGCCAAAATTCTGAGTACATTTGACCTGGCAGCTGGTTACTGGCAAATCAGACTAGCTGAGGATTCCAAGCCAAAAACAGAATTCTCAGCCCCTAGTGGGCGTTATCAATTTATTGTGATGCCTTTTGGTCTGAAGAATGCACCTGCCACATTTCAGAGGCTAGTGAATAAAGTCTTAACAGGTCTGGAACCCTATAGTGCAGCGTATCTAGATGATATAGCTGTCTTTAGATGCACTCGGGAAGATTACCTGGTCCACCTCAGAATTGTTCTGGAGGCCCTGCAAAAGGCAGACCTCACTACCAAGGCCACTAAGTGCCAGGTAGGGCAGAGCAAGGTTGTATACTTAGGCCACCTGGTAGGTGGAGGCCAGGTTCAACCACTGGAGAGCAACATCCAGACCATTGTGGACTGGGTTGCTCCCACTACCCAGACTCGGGTTAGAGCTTCCTTGGGTCTGACTGGGTACTACAGTGATTTGTGAAGGGATATGGGTCCATTGTGACTCCCCTGAATGATCTGACATCAAAGAGAAGGCCCAAAAAAGTTCAATGGACAGTAAACTGTCAAAAGGGAATTTGATGACTTAAAGCAGGCCATGTGCACTGCTTGCATCCTGCAAAGTCCTGATTACTCCAAATATTTGATTGTCCAGACTGATGCATCTGAGATAGGGTTAGGGGCTGTGTTTTCACAACTTAATACAGAGGGCCAAGATCAACCAGTACCTTTAATCAGCAGAAAGTTGACCTCCAGGGAGACATGTTGATCAGCCATTGAGAGGGACGCCTTTGCTGTGGTCTGGGCCCTGAAGAATCTGAGGCCATACCTGTTTGGCGCTCACTTCATTGTTCTGACAGACCACAAGCCCCTCCTATGGATTAAACAGATGAAGGATGAAAATCCCAAACTTTTAAGGTGGTCAATTTCCCTACAGGGGATGGACTATACAGTGGAACATAGACCTGGGAGTAACAATATAAAGATATTTTCACTTAGAAAATGAAGACTCAACTGGGCAAGGTTAGTCTCATCTCCTTACGTTTGAAGGGGGGGGGGGTTGTGTATTGTTCTTTCTGTCTAGTCTGACTGGGATTCTGCAAATTAGGACCCAGTCTCTGTGCTTTCTCCCTTAAATTGGTATGGCAAGTACTTAGGTACATCCCAGATTGGACACTGGAGCAACCTTATCAGTCCTTAGTATATGGAACTAAGGTACTCAGGGCAAAGTTACGCTAGGGGTCCCCCATGGGCTGAAGCACGTATTATGCCACTCATGGGAGACCACTCAATTTGTAACTACAGGCCTGCCATTTCAGCCTATGGAAGCTAGTGCTAGCTCCACTTATAAAAGATATAAGTTTCCCTATATCTAACCTAGTAACAACAAAAATTTCCCTTTTCAATTGAAACCTGGACTTTTTTCTTTCAAACCAGTAGAAGTGGAACCCAGTGAATGATCCAAGACAAAAAAAATCAAAATATATTAAGCTTTAAAAACTAATCATTATGATAAATTAAGAAGAAACATATTGAAAACAAACTATTCTCATTCAAAAAATCAAAAAAGTAAAAAGTCCTTAAGCCAAATAAAGTGAAAATATATAAATCTGATAGAGACATCTAGCCGCAGATTTCTTAACTTACAATATCCCTAGGCGTCAGACTGGATCAGGAAATTGTTTTGCAGCAGCACCTCTGCGCGCTGGAGGGCGGCGCCACATGATCCCGCCCTGAAGTCATCCATGTAGGTGACATCAGCGAGGTCATTTAAGTCCCTCCCGGCGCGCTGACGTCAGTGTTCTTCCTTTCCACGTGCAACGCGGATCCGGAGTAAGCGATTCTTCTGGCCTGTTTTCAGGCCCTTTTTCGACGCTTTGTGTCTGGAACAGTGTGCAATGCCTTCGGATTTCAAAACTTGTACTTCCTGTTCGTGGCAAATGTCTGCGAGGGACCCACATCTTATCTGTATGTGGTGTCTTGGTGAGCACCACAAGTCCACGGACTGCGACGCCTGCCAACACCTCAACCCGAAGTCCTGGCGGGAGTGCCGGATGAAACTTCTTTCGGCACGGCTGTCCCGGTCGGAGTCATCTCGTCCCCCGGCCTCAACGCCGACGGGCCCCTCTACTTTTCAGTTTCGCCGTCGATCGCCCTCTGGGGCCCGGGGCCGTCGTTCGCCGCTTATTGGTAAGTTGGGGCGCATGTCGCCGAGGTCCTCGACCTCACTTTCATCTGTTGTCGGGGGAACTGGTTCCCTTAACATTCCGGACGTGTGCCCCCGGCAGTCGCCCCCCCTCTATCCGCCCTATCTGGGTGCAGGGGCGACTCGGACCCAAATGGAGGCCTATGCTGCGGCTCTGAAGGCCTCCCTTGGGTCCTCGCCCGTCCCTGGGGCGTCCTGGGGACCTCCGCTACTTGCGGGGGCCCCGACGGACTCGCCAGTGGGTCCACCTCCGGCGCTCAATGAGCCCTTGCCCTCCAGGGACATCGGAGATGTGGTGTCATTAGGACGCGACCCGGCTGGGTCCCCCTCTACGATCCATATGGTGTCGTCAGGGTGCGGCCCGGCTGGGTTCCCCTCTATGACCCATAGCATCACTGCCGCGCCGCATAGTCCTGTGGGGCTCCCTGTGGCAATGCAGGTGGTTGCTGGTGCGCTGAGCTATACTTAGAGCACACCTCGGCCTTCTGGGCAGGCGGCCACCTGTCCGAAGCTGGGGTCAGTGCCGTTCCGGCGCCATAAACTCGCCTCCCCGGCTCTGCCTCCGCTCCTTTCTTCATAGTCGGAGCCTGTTGTGGTTGAGGCTGAGTCGTCGCCGCGGCTGGCATCCCCGGATCCAGCGCCATCTCTTTCGGAAGGGGAACTTGTCGTAGATTCTACCCCGGACGGGCAGACTCGATGCCGGACAGAGTCGAGTCGGCACCGCCTGGGGCTCGATCGGTGCCAAATAAACTCGTTTTGGTGCCACATTGACGCCGGGTTGTTGACTCTTCTCCGGGAGCGTCCGAAGAGAGTTTGGCGTCAACCTCACTCCCGGCGACGTCGGATGTATTCTTGCCTGTGCCCCCCTTAGAATATGTGGACCCGGCAGGATCCCCACCTCCTCAGCAGCCCCCGGGCCCAGCAGGCTCCTCGCCTCCTCAGGAGCCCCAGCAGGACCCCCATTCATCAATGGGGCTCCCCTCAGTTGGGCATTGGTCGCACCCTCAGTGTCTTGGGAGGGTTAGCTTACAGTCCTCACCTACGGATGAGCTGCTGTCCACACCACGGTGGGCTACCGAGGCTGAAGCGGCTTTTCTGGGAGTACTCTCCTTGGCCACTCGGATTTTGAACATGCAACCCCCTTCAGCGCCCTTGTCTGAGGACCCTCTACTTGATGTCCTTCACCGTGGGTCGGGGAATGTGGAGCCGCTTCTGCCCTTTGAAGCGTCTCTTTATTATGCCCTATTGGGTACCTGGGTTCGGCCGGCTTCCGGTGATGCGGTGGCTCGTTCTGTCTTACACCGCCACCGTCCTGCTCCGCATGATCCAGTTTGCTTATTTGTGCATCCTGATGTGCAGGGGTTTGTTTTGCAAACTGCCTTCCCTTCCTTGCCCCGGCTAATGCTTCCTCCCTCCCGGGAGTCCAGATGGCTTGAGTCCTGGGGTCGGAACATCTTTGCCTCCACTAGTGCTGTTCTACAGTCTCTAAATACAGTGTGTGTCCTGGCTCGGGCTACCTCTGCCCTGTGGGACTCTGCAGAGTCTCTGCTCTCCGCCACCACTGAAGGTGCTTGTGTTGACCTCCTTCATCTTCTCCAGGATGTCCGTGACCTTGCTGAGTTTACGATCCGCTCCGCCTTGGATACTGTTGATTCCTTAGGCCGGGCTATGGCTGGTTCGGTTGCCTTGCGGCGCCGTTCTTGGTTGCGGGATAGCGTCTTTCCGGAGAATATCCGTGAGCGACTTCTTGATTTACCCTTTGATGGGGTTTTGTTGTTTGATGCTCATGTCGATTCTCTGTTCAGCGCCTCCTTGCGGGCTTTTGCCCTCCCCCTTAGGCCTCTATTCTTCAGGCGTTTGTTCTGGGGTGGTACCTTTTCATTTAGCATCCCTTAGATGCGCTATGTGTTTTAGGGTGGCAGTAAGCCTCAGGTCTTCTTTTCGCATGGTCGGGGTAGTTACCCTTTTATTTAGCATCCTTTGGATGCATTATGCGTTTTGAGCTGGCAGTTAGCCTCCTGTGGCAGTGTTCCACAGATTGTTGTACCTGGTCTTCTGACTGTGGTTTACCCTAAGAGGTGATCCCCGTGTTGGGGTGTGCATACTCCGTGTGGGGTACTTGTATGCTATTATATAGCTCTGCTTTATGTCAACTGGGCCTAAGAGATCTCTTTGGATCTATGTGTCACCTTGTGCTTTTATCTGCCGTTGTACGCTGCTCAATGTTGTGCCTTGGCGCCTCTTCTATAAATCATGGGTCATCTTGCTTTTTGTCCTCATTCTCCTCTTCGTGAGGTTTTTACGGTGTTTATCACACTTTCAATGCAGATATCGTCTGCCATTAATGCACTAGGTGTGTTCTTGTGCAACCATGTTGCATACTCATGGCCCGTTTACCCGTCTTTGCTATATATATTTATATTATGTATATATACAAGTTCCATGGGTACTCTTCGTCTTTACCTCTCTTCGAGGCTGCAAGGTCTGGCCCAATGTCTCCCTGTGTCAGGGCGCTTTTCAATGATACATGCAGATTGCCAGTGGGGCCCCTTTTTGTGTTTCACTTACTGGAGTGGTTTCCCGGTCTTGCACTGCTCCCTTCTTGGTGTTCCGGTACTGAATGTTCTCTCTTTTTATGGACCAGGCTAACTTTGCTTCCAGTCGGAGGGTGTGGTCTAGAATTCTGAGATTCTTCCTCCGTTTCTACGCCTTGGTGCTTTGGTACCTCTGCCGCCCCTTCCTTAGGATGTGCCTCCTTCATTAGGTATCACCCTATATTATGTTATATTAGCTGGCCATGCGGGATGGCTCTTCTGATGTCAGTCGTCCTAGGTCTACACCCTGCAAATCTGTATTTCGTGAGTTGGTTCTCACCTTAGTCTTCACGCTGCCTGGTCGGGCAGTCTTATGCTTATTTTAGCTAAGCCACCTTGTGGTCTCTGTGGCTGTTTGCTCTGTGCATGTTTCTGTGGTAGCCCGCATCAGCGTGCTTCAGATTGTTACCGTTCGCCACTGTTCCCCCTTTGGGACGGGGTGTGCACTTGGCGTGTTTATCGTTACCGCCTGCGCTTCTACAAGCGTTGCTGAGTTCTACCTCTTGAGCTTCGGTTCTTGGCTGTAGACTCTCCATCCTTCCTTTTGTGAACTAGCCTGGTAGGCTCTGATTGCATCTCTTTATGTTCCTTCTCAACCTTTGGTAGGTATTCACATGGCGCACCATTAGGCTGAGAGGGGCCCTTTTTTCCGCTCTCTCTCTTTCTTTTATTATGGTATATGGCTGGTGCCGTTTCTACCTCTCATGCTTGTTCAGCTATGGTGTAGCTCCAATCTGGCACTTTTGGGGATGTCTGCATCTCGTTATTTCTTGCTCTTCCGAGCTAGTTGGGTTGCTGTTTGGCTGTTCCGCCACAGCCTCTCCCATTGTCCGTCACTTCGTTGTCGGCTCAAGTGCTTGGCACTTTTTGTTGGTTTGTCTCAGACCCACCTCCCCCTTGGGGTATGGCTATGGTATCTATTCTAAGTTAAGGAATCTGCGGCTAGATGTCTCTATCAGATGTACGAGTTACTTACCTTCGGTAATGATGTATCTGGTAGAGACGTTGTCTAGCTGCAGATTCCTTAACGCCCACCCAGCCTCCCCGTTCTGCGATAACCTTACCAAGTGGGGTTCTCCACTGGCCTCTTTCAGTTACCATGGGTTTTTCTCTCACGGGTGCTCACATTGCTGAGTCCCTTTGAGGATTGCCATATACAGTTGACTCTCTCCAAAGGGTTTCTTCCTGTAAAATGGTGCCTTTTGATTCGCATTCACCAGGAGATTCATCTTCTTTTTCTTTTCTTCTTCTCCTGCTGCCTTCCCTCCCTTCTGCCTTCTCTGTTGGCTCAGGGTTCTGGTCTCCTCTACAGTCGTCCTTTGGGGATCTGTTGACCTCTGTTTCAGACCTCCATTACTATAGGGGCAGTGGCAGTCTTTCATACTTTCCTGAAGTGCACTGTTGTTCTCTCTGTGCTCCGTTCTTGCTGGCCGACACAGTTCCACATGGTAATGACAGTCTATTTTTGTCTGTTGAGATATTCTTCCCTTGTTGCACTTGGGGAAGGGTCTTCGCTTGGCTTGCGGGGCTCTTTCTCGCAGCTTTTTTTCTTATATGTGGGCAGTGTCACCTGTCTTTTACGATGGTGTCTTGCACCACCTTCCTTCTTTATTCATGGATTTTCATTCCTCTCACACTGTTCCCCTACTTTCACAGTTTTGTTGGTGACCCCGCGTTGTGCCGCGGAAAGGTTTCTCCAAAGAAAACTGACGTCAGCGCGTCGGGAGGGACTTACATGGCCTTGCTGACGTCACCTACGTGGACGACGTCAGGGTGGGGTCGTGTGGCGCCGTCCCCAGGCGCGCAGAGGTGCTGCTGCAATATAAATTCCAGATACAGTCTGACGCCTGGGGATATTCTAAGTTAAGGAATCTCCGTCTCTACCAGATACATCGTTACCGAAGGTAAGTAACTCGTTTTGAATCTTTTATTATTTTTCTTATTCCATTTTACACATGGTAAAAACAATTGAGTACATAAAAAACACACGATCGTGCTTAGTCACTACACAGGTTACAATTTGAAAGTTTAACTTATACATCAAATATTTGGCAATCCTAAAAACACGTTTGGTAACTTCACAAAATTATCATATTTTTAAAAAAAGGATCAGTAACAGTTATTATATTAAAATGTATTCCTTTGAGCCTAATATGCTCAACTGAATATATCTGTTGACGCGGCGTTTCAGTGAAACAGTCACATTATCTTCACCTTCTTCAGGACTATTTTGATTTATTCAATTATGATTGCTTTCTAATGGATGAATCAATTTCAGATAAAAATATTAGCCTCTGTCTTGTAGAGTATCGATATTATCCTCCACTTAAAACACCTTTTTACAGCCACTACTCCATAATGGCTACTTCACCATTTTATAAGAATTGTTATCACAATAAATTTGTAAAGGTCCATTATTGCGTACAGGAATAATGGTTGTGGCGTACTGGAATAAGCATCACGTGTATCAACACCTTTTATTTCGAGTCAAACTCGTTTTAATCGGCAAGATTGTTGAGCAAGAGAAAAACACTTTTTCACTTTTAGTTGGATTAACTTTTTCTCTCCAGATGCTCTTCTGTGATCGTATGAAGTAATATCCTTTAGTTTCAAATATCGGTCTGCCCAAATATCTAAAGTCACTGTACTTGAAACCTATAAGTCATCCCTAAGGTAGGCCTTACAATCCTGAAGACAGGGTGCTCGGTTCTATGTGTGAGGGTGCCCCTGCATGAGCAGGACACCCCTACAGCCTACGAAGTCCATTGTCTTGGGTTGTAAGTGAGACATATACACAAAAAGACCTGCCTCGTACACCAATCTTAGTTTTAAGCTCAGAGAGCAATCGATACTTTCTACTCAACGTGCTGGCTATTGTACAATTTGTTGCCTATTAGCCGTTATTGCTAAAGATCAGTTGCTACGGAGTACTGATGTCTCGGGCTGTAAAAATGCCTGAAAACTAGGTGAATTTGACAAAAAGTTCCCCTAGAAACCTATGAATCCCCCCACCACTATGTGTGAGGAGAAAAAGGAAAGGCAGGGAGAGGAGAAAACAACAGTCTCACAGTCAACAGCACCATCAAAGATTGATGTCCGTTTCATCAGTGTCACGTTTCGAGTTCTTTCAAACCTCCATGGAGGTTTGTGCTACCTCAGATGCTTCTGAGTTGCTTGCCTGCAACCTGCGGATTCATATATCTCATCAGTGTCACGTTTCGAGTTCTGTCAAACCTCCATGGAGGTTTGAAAGAACTCGAAACGTGACACTGATGAGATATATGAATCCGCAGGTTGCGGGCAAGCAACTCAGAAGCATCTGAGGTAGCACAGACCCTCGAGTTTCGTGGGGTTAGGTATGCTGTAAGTGAGCAACCCTTACGGTCCTGACAGATATCACACTGGTCAGCACAAGCAAAGCAGATAGGCTAGTCGACCCTAGCCCTGAAGAAGTTGCCGCCAATCCATACAGGCAACGAAACATGTTGGTTTTTAGGGGACAGCCACACAGCATTGAATAAAAAGTCTCATTTAGCTAGTGTGGGTCTGCCCGGTTTTAACTGGGAGCACTTTGGGTCCTGATCAGACTCATTCTCCCTAGTCTTAGGGTCGACACCCCTTTCTTTCCTTCTTTTCCTGTACACAGACACAGTTTAGATTATTGTTCATTCCACAATAGGTATTAGAATAGATGCTAGACCTGTTGTGTCACTTTTCATTTTTCACTTTGGACGGTAGTTGCCGATGATGAGAAGGTGAGGTAACGGACGAGTACCTGTCCGCTTACACCTCATGGCGGTTACGTCCGTGAGGCACTACCATCCTCATTTTTTCTGCACTTCTTTTCTTTGAGGCGTTGGAACGGACATCAATCTTTGATGGTGCTGTTGACTGTGAGACTGTTGTTTTCTCCTCTCCCTGCCTTTCCTTTTTCTCCTCACACATAGTGGTGGGGGGATTCATAGGTTTCTAGGGGAACTTTTTGTCAAATTCACCTAGTTTTCAGGCATTTTTACAGCCCGAGACATCAGTACTCCGTAGCAACTGATCTTTAGCAATAACGGCTAATAGGCAACAAATTGTACAATAGCCAGCACGTTGAGTAGAAAGTATCGATTGCTCTCTGAGCTTAAAACTAAGATTGGTGTACGAGGCAGGTCTTTTTGTGTATATGATTATGAGTGGGGGGCGACCTGCCTTTAAGACCCCCTTGGCTCCATTTTGTAAATGTTTGTAAGTGAGACAGCCATATGACATATAGAGGGGCACCACGTCATTATGTGACGACCATCTCGAAACTGGCTGTAACAAATCCTATCATGTTTGGTATCAAACATGTTACGGTGTGGGAGATATGATTCCATGTCACATAAAGCTCATTTGGGAGGCCCTCTGTGCTCCAGGTACCAGTCTGGTTACTTACCTTGGGTGGTTCCTTGGGTCCCTAGCACTTCTACGTCTTTTGGGTATAGTCTTGACTCAAGTCGTGGTTCGCATACCACTATTTTAGTATATGGTTTGGTCTCCCCCTGGTGACCACTGTGTATTTCGTGCTATTTACCTGTTCCTATTGCAAAGTATTGTGAGCATTGTGTATATCTTCGGCTGGAAGATATCTGTATGTGTTAGTGAGTGTCATATAATAAATACATATTTTTATAAATACACTGTGTGGTTCTTGTTCACTTAATATGTACCAATAAGATTATGTTCTTTTAAAACAAGCTGCTTTGAACTTCTTCTGGAATAAGCCTGAAGGCAGGTCTCCACAGCTACCTCTCAAAGAGCTTTCTAAGATTGTCTAAGACCACTAAAATCATTGTAAGGGTTGTCTGGATTAGTGCAAGGTGCCCACTTATATGAGTGTACACCATATACCAAGCCAGCTTCTCACAGAGATAGGGTTGGGGCAGTCATATGGGAGAGGTGAAGATCAGGGGCATTTATTCCATGAGGAAGCAGAGCCAGTGGTGCTTTGCACTATTCGACTGGTCTTCCTCCCATCCATCAAGGGTAATTTGGTTCAGGTCTTAATTGATTAGAGGACTGGGAGGAGGAACTGCAACAATCAGGCCTGTGTGTGGTCAAAGATTCTGAACCAGGAACCACTGAATGTCTGGAAATGGGCAGGCCCTCAAGTGATTTCCCTAATGGCAAACCATTTAGTGTTCTGGCTGAACACTTGGGTGGACCAGCTCAGTAAATGTTAGCTGGCGACCACAAATGGCATCTTCATCAGGAGGTGGGCTTTGATTTCATCTTCTCGCCTCTACAGAGAAAAAACAGTATCATGATTATTGAACACTTGAAGTTCCCGCCAAGAGGTTCCTAGGAAGATGCTTTCTGCCTGCAGTAGGATGTAGCTCTTTTGTGTACAGCTTCCCAACTCTTTCCTGCCTTAAATTCTGAAGGAGATCTGGAAATGCCATGCTCACATTATCCTGATAGCTCCAGGTTGGGCCAGAAAAGTGTGATAACCTGAAACGTTGAGCCTGAGCATTTGTACCCATTCTGGCTTCCTCTTTAAGAGGACCTCCTGTCGCAGCAAAAGCAACAGGGAAGGGTTCTGTTCCCAAATCTCCACAACTTATACCTCCATCTGTGAGATTGAATGGCACCATCTAAACGTATTGGATTTATCTGCTGAAGAAGTGCATGTTGACTTTGTGGCACATATCTACCAAATATGTTTATTCCATTTTTAAGGTGAAGTTTGTGGACTGGAACCAAGACCATCAGCTTAACCCTCTGCAGGTCCAATTGCCAGGGGTTTTTGGTATTTGTTCTCTCTCTGTGCCAGCAAGGTTTATTTGTTGGCCCTTGCACCCTTTACACATTAGTATAGGGCCTGGGTTGCTCACACTACGTGGTAATCAAATTGGCATCATCCCTTGTTAATGTGCTTCGTTGTGAAACATATCAGGTCATAAGAATAAAAGTGATCACTAGATTTGGTAGTTGATTTTTTAATTCTTGTTTTTTGCACAAGAGAGCTACAATGACCACGTGTTTCGCCCTATGCATTGCACACAGATCTGGGGCTTTTTCAGGGCCTTTAGAAGAGTCTGATGATTTACAATCTTTCAATAGGTCAGCAAGGTATATCAATAGAAATCGTTGGTCTTGTGATCATTTGTAAATACTCGTTGCAGGGCTTAAACAAGAACATTTTTAGCTTGTAAGTTGTACTGTGGGCTGTATTGTAAAGAGTTCCTTGCTTCTAGAGCAGTGATTCTTAACCTGTGGTCGGGGGACCCCAGGAGGTCTGCAAAGCCTACTCAGGGGGTCCACAACTGCTTAGGAAATGAAATCATATTATCAGATTAATAAAGTTTATATAAATAAAGAGGCAACATTTTAGATACAAAATGTTAAAATATTCAGTAACTGAAGGAATTTGAAATTGAAGACAAAAAATTAAGGTACTACCCTTAGATGCAGTCGTGTGAACAGCACAAGGGCATCAGACGGAGTATAGTATGGCTGATGAGTGGCCTCAATTTAATTTAGAAAAAACTCAACCTTCAAGTTAAAATGTTCATTTTTTTATATTTCTTTGTGAATATTTAACCATTTGTCTGTTTGTTTGATAAATGTTTGTTTCTGTATTTTTTCTGTATTGTTTTGGTGTTCAAATCATCGAAGATGGTTGGGCTTGGGTCCCCAGCTTTCAGTAATGACTCAGTGAGGATCCCTGGATTCCAATAATGATTCAGTGGGGGTCCCTTGGTTACAGTAATGATTAAGTGGGTAGCTGTAGAAGTTGAAAGGCTAATAACCTCTGTTCTAGAGGGTTCTGCAGTCAAAAAGTCTCATGCAATAGACCAAGCAGGAGGTAGGTTTACCATATGGGCTATACTTTCTGGACAATCAAATACGCACGGAGGGCTATTTCTTCCGCTCCATCCTTCTGGACTTCCTTGTGTAAACCCACCCCTCAGACCCTCCATGTTTTTGGGAAGCATTGCTTTGATATGTATTCAAAAGATGAGGAATCTATTGTAAGGAGTATCTTTCAGAAAAACAAGTTACTAATCTTCCGTAATCCGCTTTCTGGTGGATACTCTGTCTAACTGCAGATTCCTCACTGCCCTCCCTCCTGCCCATCCTGTGGAGTGGTCTTTTAAGATTCCAAAATAGTCCCAAGTTAGATTTTGCACTCTGTCATTCGTCTACTTTGTTACTTGTGAGACACATTTCAAGGCGCAGAAGAGTTCAAAGTCAAACTCACAAAATCCCGCTCCATTGGCACCTATGTGCAGTTTCATGCCACACTTCTGGAGGCGGAGCGATGTTGCTGCGGATTCCGATAACACCTCCTGCCAGCACAAGGGACCAAGTGCTGTGAAAACGTTCTGGACCCAGTCTGGCGCCTGGGGAGATTCAAAAGGTGCAAGACCTGCGGTTGGATAGAAACCAAACCAGAAAGATCTTTGCAGATGGGAAGTAACTTGTTCTTCTTGTGGACAGTACTGCAGCCCATGTCATATGACCATTGTGATGCAATTTAATGCCATTATGTTCTTGACCATATTCACGTTTTCAGCTGAGTAATTCAAATATGCTTCTCATTCAACTCCTGGTGCTGCTGTGCCATTGCTAAATCACTCGTTTTCTACTGCCTAGGCTGGCTCCAAAGCCCCTGCACAGCCCAGCCGGGTGCTGTAAAGCAAAGAGCCACTCATGTCCAGCACCAGTCACAACTTCCTTGCCTCTCACATTGTTTTAAGAGCATGTTAGTAGAGTCATTTTATGTTGCATTTGGCCTCGCTGCTGTGTGTGGAACACCCATTGTTGAAACACTACAGCGAAATTGCGGTCTGCTACATTCCACAACTTTCAATACACATACATCTGTCCCTCTTCCACTTCTCCCTGGCCTACACATTTAATTTAGGTGGACTCACCTGAACACTTGCGGTTTGGTTCCCAACTTCTAGTGTAAGTGTGCTGTGGTTAAACTGGGTCTCATTCTAAGCAAATATATTGTACCTGTGCTATATCAATCAAGTGGAGAGGTTTGGGGGATATTAATCCATTTCTTTTTCCATATAGGCCCTTCCGCGTCAGTGATGTCAGTGGTGTTTTCACATACTGCTGCTGCAGTACACTGTGATCTAGACATTAATCTGTTTTTAAGTGGTTCTTGTCATATACTGCTCAGAAATACATTTTGGAGCCAAATGCTGGAGAATAAACTGAAAATCTTAGTGTAAAGCTATAAAGAATAAAATAGCAGTTTGATTGACAAGATATGGAAAACTGATCATTTTTAGTATCTGGTGCTCAAAAAAATGCACAGGTTTAAAGAGAATTCCAGACATCATCAAACAAAGAGGTAGCGTTGAAACACAGTCTTTCAGAATAGCACATAATAATAATCAGAATAATCCTTAAAGTGAAGTGGAAAGCAATGCGCATATTCTTGTTACTATTGCAAAAGTTAATAAACTTTATATGATCTGTAATGGTCCTGGTTAATGAATACTGTCCTGTATTACGAACAACTCTGACATTTAAACAATAAGGAATACAGTTCTTACAGTCTCACAACCATAGAAAATGGAAAACCCAAAATTATGTATGTTGGATAGGGAAGAGTTTGTGTGACCTGAAGGCTGAGGCAAAAATCAATATATAGTCACAGCAAGTCAGTATAGTCAGATAAATACATTTCCTAAAGAAAGTGTCAGGCTTTACGGCTACGATGAATATCGGCGCACTGGGACACGCCGCGCGTCGCTGGGAAGGCGGTAGGGTTCAGACTACAATACCCATCACCCCCAGCGAGCGCGCAAACGCACTTCCTGAGGCGGTACAAAAGCCGCGCACACGGAAGAAACAGGGCTTGTCAATCAAGTCCCTTCTGGCGTATCTCGAGGTAATTGACCTCGCTGGACTGCTTCCCGAGAGTTTCTAGCTGTGTGAGCCGCTGCCCGGTTCACCTTCGCGTATTCCGTTCCGACAGACCTACGGGCTCGCATGAGCTCACCCCGCACCTTCCGCTTGCTTATTCCTTTTGAGTGGCACTTCTCTTCTCCTTTGACACTCCTGCCCGTGACCTCGAAGCGTTTGGAGACCGGACTAGAGTTTCTCCGCTTCGAGACGTGCCCTGCCCGCACCCCCGCTTGGAGCCGACTGAAAGGCTCGGAGAGCTCCGGTGCGACTCTGAAGACACCTGCGTGTGCTGTTCCTGCGCTTGGAGCCGACTGAAAGGCTCGGAGAGCTCCGGTGCGACTCTGAAGACACCTGCGTGTGCTGTTCCTGCAGTTGGAGCCGACTGAAAGGCTCGGAGAGCGTCCGCTCTTCCTCTCCTGGAGGCGTGAGTACCCTGGTCTGAAAGCGACTGCCTGTGCAACACAGGGAACTGCCTGAGTGAGTGTGAGGAGGAGATCACCCTTTATGTACAGTTATCTTGCCTTGCTGGGTGGGTCGGGGTTCCTGTAGCTCATGACTGTTCCTTCTCTCTCAACAGGAGTGGAGTACCAGTCCCGTTTAGTCGCCTCTGCCCTTCCCTGTTATCCCTTTTCCCTGGGGGTGGTGTTGCTTGTAGAGGGGGTTCTCAATCCTCTAGGGTGATACTGTTCTCGGGGAGAGAGGACTCTAGCATCGTGGATCGCCCCTGCTGTATCCGGCTTATAAGGTTAGTGAGCAGGATTGCCCGCTGACAGATTGACAAGCCCACGGATAACTACAGCCCGGGCGATGGATACCGCTACAGTCTTGGCCACTATGTTGGACACCTTGAACGCTCTTAGAGTGGAGGTGGACGCTGTGAGAGCGGAGAATCATGAGCTTAAGAACGAGATGGGCACCATGCGAAGAGAGGTAGCCTGTCTGTCCCGTCACCCTCCCGCTGGTCCAAAAGGGGGTTCATATATTCGAGACTGGACTCTGCCTCCCCCTGCAAAAACCCAAACGCATGTAGTGGAAGGAGGTACGCAGGCATCTGGCGGGGGTTCCCCTAGTCCCGGGGTCTTCCCGAATCACTCCTTCTCTACGCCTCTCCAGTCCGGTTCTCCCCCGGTCCAGATAATGCAACCCATGCAGATGCCCCTTGCCCCTCCGGAAAGATTCTATGGGGACCCCAAGAAGTATGGCATCTTCATGGGTCAATGTCGGCTTCATTTCTTATGCAAACCACAGGTCTTCCCAACGGACCAGGCAAAAACGGCCTTTGTGATGTCGTATTTAGGAGGCAATGCGGCGAGCTGGTCCTTCCCGTTAATCGAACGAGACGACCCTGTCCTGTACAACTTCCCCGCTTTTTGTGTGGAGATGCGGCGGCTGTTCGATCGCAAGGCGCATCAGTTATCGTTGGATAAAGAACTCCTAACCCTAAAACAGGGTTCACAGGACCTGCTGACCTACATTACCTCCTTCAACAGACTCGTGGTAGAAACGGACTGGCCAATGGAAAAAAGAACTTCCTTATTCTATCAAGGGTTGAGAAGCGAGCTCAAGGATGTTCTGGCTCAAGTGGTGCATATGCCGGCCACTTGCGATGAATTAATTGATTTAACCGTCCAATTGGATCACCGGCTCTTAGAGCGGGAAGGGGACAAGAACCGCAGCGACGCCCGGTTCCTTCCTAGTAGGCCCCGATATGTGCCGGAGGAAAAACCTTCCCAAGGGGATGGAACAGAGCCCATGCAGATCGGTGGCATCCGAGGCCCCTTGAGTCAAGCAGAAAGAGAAAAAAGGAGAACTCAGAAACTCTGCTTATATTGTGGCAATCCCGGCCACTTCATCAAAGATTGTAGAAGCCGAACCAAGAACACCACTACAGGAAGCCCTGGACCTAAGACGGCGTCTGTAGTGGATTACCCGACTGAGGACCCGGAAAACTGACGAGCCCAAATAAGACGAGGACCGCTTGTTTGAGGCCTAGCAGTAAAGAGGTCTTCCCTGCTGTAGCCAATACTATACAGCCCTCTGTCGCTCACATGAATGTGTGCGTCGTGTTGACCTTGCCTCGTGACATATCTGTGGTGGTCCATGCTCTGCTGGATTCCGGGGCCACTGGAAATTTCATGGACCAACGATATGCAAAAGAGTTAGGCATCCCTTTAGATCAAAAGGACACCCCCGAGAAGGTGAAGGCAGTGGACGGCTCAGCCCTAATCTCGGGTCCGGAATGTTATCACACAAAGCCCCTAGTGATGCAAATAGGGTTACATCACTTCGAACAAATACAATTCGACCTGATCGATGCCCCTCATTTCACGCTTATTCTAGGAATGCCATGGCTAACTCTCCATGATCCCTTAGTGAGGTGGGCAGCACGCACTGTGACATTAAATTCATCCTTTTGCCACGAACACTTTACCGAAGAACAAGTCAAGACGTCGGCCCATAGGGGGAGTCCAGCTGGATTCCTTGCCAGCACGTGCATCCAGCCACAGGCAAATCCTGTTACCGTGTTACCTCACATTTACGAAAGGTTTAGAACTGTCTTCGACACCCAAGAAGCGAAAAGATTACCCCCACACCGGGTCTATGATTGCGTCATAGAACTAGAGGCAGGAGCCAATATACCCTGCAGCAGAATCTATGCCCTTACCGAAGCCGAAACCTCGTATCTCCGGACCTACCTTGACGACATGCTTGCCACCGGGTTCATACGTCCGTCTTCCTCGCCTGCCTCCTCTCCGATCTTTTTTATTCCGAAGAAAGAGGGAGGATTAAGGGCCTGCATTGATTACAGGGAAATCAACAAGGTCACCGTAAAGAACAGGTATCCCCTGCCATTGATCCCTGTTCTTTTAGACCAACTGAAAACCGCGACCGTATTCACCAAACTGGACCTCAGGGGAGCCTACCATCTGGTACGGGTACGGCGCGGCGATGAGTGGAAGACAGCCTTCCGGACCAAATTCGGCTTGTTCGAATACACGGTCATGCCCTTCGGCCTGTGCAACGCTCCCGCCGCGTTCCAGTACTTCATGGATGAAGTACTGAGGGGCCTCTTAGATGTATCCTGCATCGTGTACATCGATGACATCTTGGTGTACTCCACATTCCTGGAAGAACATGTGAAGCACGTGGCGGAGGTACTGGAGCGCCTACAACAGTATGCGCTATACGCCAAACTGGAAAAGTGTTTGTTCCACGTTTCGGAAGTAGAATTCTTGGGATATGTCATCGGTCCCGAAGGCTTGGTCATGGACGAGAAGAAAACGCAGGCTATC
This sequence comes from Triturus cristatus, assembly GCF_964204655.1. Lineage (NCBI taxonomy): Eukaryota > Metazoa > Chordata > Amphibia > Caudata > Salamandridae > Triturus > Triturus cristatus. The sequence continues at coordinate 954,749,088 of NC_140588.1, read as the reverse complement.
ACCCAGTGGGAATCGCCCACCACCGTGAAATCCCTACAAAGCTTCTTGGGCTTCGCAAATTTCTATCGCCGATTTATAAAGAACTTTTCCGGTATCATACAACCGTTAACACTTCTCCTGAGGAAAGGAGCCTCCTTCGAGTGGACGGCCGCGGCGGAAACGGCCTTTCAGACCTTGAAGAACTGCTTCATGACAGCCCCCGTGCTTCGCCATCCTGACGCCACACGTCCTTTCGTGGTTGAAACCGACGCCTCCCAATATGCAATAGGGGGAATACTATCACAGAGACACCCGGACACGGGACAGTTGCAGCCCGTTGCCTTCTTTTCCAAGAAATTGGCCCCTTGTGAAATAAACTACAGCATTATGGATAAGGAGCTCCTAGCCATAAAAAGAGGGTGCGAAGAGTGGCGACATCATTTACTCGGCGCCAGACACACCGTAGAAATCTATACGGATCATCGGAATCTCTTATTCCTCAAAATCGCCAGAGCTCTGACCCCGAGACAACTACGTTGGTCGTTGTTTTTCTCTGATTACGACTTCGTAACCAAATATCGTCCGGGCCCACAAAATGGAAAGGCCGATGCTCTGTCCCGGCCCCAACCACCCGTCAGTACGAGCCCTGTACCCGTCTCCGACACTCCCTTGATTCTAGAAGCCGCATGATTCCCTGATGAATTGACGGCAGCCGCAACTACACCCGACTTCATAGAAGAAGTACGACGCCAAACCTCCGCGACCGAAGAAGTAGTTTGGGTAGCCAAAGACCCACTACACAGGTCCTCTAGGCAACGTCTATTATTTCAGGATCAACGCTTGTATCTGCCGACCCCTTCCCTACAAAAACAAGCCTTAAGATGGGTTCACGATTCCACCTTGGGTGGACACCAGGGAGTACTTAAAACCACACTAGCCATGAAGCGCCATTTCTGGTGGCCTACGTTAAACCCAGATACAGCGGCCTACATCGCGGGATGTGCTGTATGCACGCAAGGGAAGTCTCAGCACAAACGACCAAGTGGGTTGCTCCATCCTATTCCAATCCCTCCAGCTCCGTGGCACACTCTGTCTATGGATTTTATAGTGGATATGCCCTCTAGTAGAGGAATGACTACCATCCTGGTCGTCATCGATCATTTGACGAAGATGGGCCATTTTATTGCCATGGAGAAACTCCCTTCAGCCGCAGGCCTAGCCCAGCACTTTTTACAACATATCGTACGGAGTCATGGAATCCCAGCGGTTCTCATTACAGATAGAGGCACACGGTTCACGTCGTGATTTTGGAAGGCCTTGTGTCAAGTCATGAAGGTGGACGCCCGTCTCTCCACCAGCTACCACCCCCAAACAGATAGCAAGACTGAAAGACTGAACCAGACATTGGAGCAGTACCTCAGATGTTTTACGTTGCTCTACGAAGAAGAATGGAGTACACTACTATGGATGGCGGAGTTTGCCTACAATAATGCTGAACACTCATCGCTGGGATGCTCCCCCTTCTTCTGTTTAACTGGATACCATCCAAACATGCTGCCCTTTGAATGGCCTGCACAAACCAAACACCCTTCTATCCAAGAACATCACTCGCACCTGAAAAGGGTGTTACAGACAGCCAAGAAACAACTGGAAACAGCCCAAGAAAGAGACAAACGCTACGCGGACAAAAGAAGAACCCCTGAGCCGGACTACAAAGTAGGAGACAAGGTGTGGTTAGACACACGACATCTACGCATAAAGGGGAACACGCGCCTGAAACCAAAATACGTGGGCCCATACCCCATTATCAAAGTGGTGAACTCTGTAGCTATGAAATTGACACTCCCTTCCACGTGGCGCATTCATCCAGTGTTCCACATCTCTCTGCTCCGACCATGTCTCCCTCTCACTAGACTCCCCCCAAAACCTCCGCCACTACTTGTAGCTAGCGAGGAGGAATACGAAGTCAAAGGGGTACTAGATTCTAGATACATCAGGGGCAGGCTACACTACTTAATCGATTGGAAGGGGTATGGTCGCGAGGAGAGGTCCTGGGAACCTCTGTCCAATTTACATTGCCCTGCATTGCTGCGCCGCTTCCACGCGGCTCATCCTACAAAACCCAGGGGCCCGTCGAGATGCCGGCCCTAGTCGGGGGGTTCTGTCAGGCTTTACGGCTACGATGAATATCGGCGCACTGGGACACGCCGCGCGTCGCTGGGAAGGCGGTAGGGTTAAGACTACAATACCCATCACCCCCAGCGAGCGCGCGAACGCACTTCCTGAGGCGGTACAAAAGCCGCGCACACGGAAGAAACAGGGCTTGTCAATCAAGTCCCTTCTGGCGTATCTCGAGGTAATTGACCTCGCTGGACTGCTTCCCGAGAGTTTCTAGCTGTGTGAGCCGCTGCCCGGTTCACCTTCGCGTATTCCGTTCCGACAGACCTACGGGCTCGCATGAGCTCACCCCGCACCTTCCGCTTGCTTATTCCTTTTGAGTGGCACTACTCTTCTCCTTTGACACTCCTGCCCGTGACCTCGAAGCGTTTGGAGACCGGACTAGAGTTTCTCCGCTTCGAGACGTGCCCTGCCCGCACCCCCGCTTGGAGCCGACTGAAAGGCTCGGAGAGCTCGGGTGCGACTCTGAAGACACCTGCGTGTGCTGTTCCTGCGCTTAGAGCCGACTGAAAGGCTCGGAGAGCTCCGGTGCGACTCTGAAGACACCTGCGTGTGCTGTTCCTGCGCTTGGAGCCGACTGAAAGGCTCTGAGAGCGTCCGCTCTTCCTCTCCTGGAGGCGTGAGTACCCTGGTCTGAAAGCGACTGCCTGTGCGACACAGGGAACTGCCTGAGTGAGTGTGAGGAGGAGATCACCCTTTATGTACAGTTATCTTGCCTTGCTGGGGGGGTCGGGGTTCCTGTAGCTCATGACTGTTCCTTCTCTCTCAACAGGAGTGGAGTACCAGTCCTGTTTAGTCGCCTCTGCCCTTCCCTGTTATCCCTTTTCCCTGGGGGTGGTGTTGCTTGTAGAGGGGGTTCTCAATCCTCTAGGGTGATACTGTTCTCGGGGAGAGAGGACTCTAGCATCGTGGATCGCCCCTGCTGTATCCGGCTTATAAGGTTAGTGAGCAGGATTGCCCGCTGACAGAAAGTGTTGTGCTGCTTGGCAAAAACACAAAGCAACTGCTCGAGGATGGCTACCTTAACTGTGATGTGTTGTGTCCCAGCCACTCCATGGCCACCCAAATACTGGAATCTGTTCAAAAGTCCACAAGACCATGTACTTAAGAAAGACGAGTATTTAAATGACCAAAGGAGGTTGTTAATGTTTGTATGATTATTCTTAGAAACACCTTCTCGAAAGTTCCGGAACCCTATTTGTTTTTTGTTTAATAAGCTTCATTATGTAGATAACAGCTACATAAGAATTAGGCCATGAGAAACAATATATCTGTAATATAATTGAAATGGAAAAAACAGGCAATAAAGCAGAGTAGAAAGCTATTTTAATTTTAGCAATAACATAGGAAGAAAGGGAGAGAGGAAAAAGAGAGGGGCATATCATACAATTCTATAATTGAAGATCATGAGATTTTTTTTATAAACCTATTAAAGAAGTAAACAAATACTTAAAACATCTGGAATGCAATCCAATAGTGAAACGAAAAAAGAAAAGTGATGTAGGGGAGAAAGCAGCGACTATAATGATTTATGGAGGCTGAAAATTCTCAGAACGATTACGTAACACTGAATTGAAATCTTAGGTAAATAATTGGTTAATGATGACCAAAATAAATACACATTTACCTATGGTTTGACAAAGGAGGCAAAAGCAATATCGAATCTATGATAATAACAAACATTATTCCACCAGGGCTTCACTGAAAGTTTAGTTGAGCATTTCCAATTTAGTGACATTTGCTGGAAGGCTAAAGCCACAACATCAAGTCAAATAAACCTTTTTCATGTAAAGACAATCCCAATGACTCTGATAAACTTCCTGTAAAAAGAGTAGTATGTGATAAAGGAGTGTGTAATTTAAAATAGCTGAAAGGTGCTTCCAAATATCTTTCCAAAAGGAAGAGACAGCAGTACAGTAAAATAGTAGGTGCATCAAATCAGCCAAAGGAAAATGATTAGTATGTGTAAAATTAGCTATGGACGAGGGAGTAAAATATAATCTATGGTAGAGAAAGAACATGGACTGGGTAGTGGAGGTAGATCTATAAATCTTCAAAGACCTACCCCACAACTGGTCCCAAAAATCGATGCTCCAATCACAGCCCAGATCCGTCTCCCAAGCAGTCTCTATTTTAGATTTAGAACGAACAGCATCTGGGGTAAGAAGATGTTTATATATCAAGGATGCTTTAGGAAATACAGTTAATACTCAGGGGAGTGGATCCACTATGGGAGCAGTCTTAATAGAGGGGTGAGAATAAAAACATCTAGCATTATTCCCATAAGAGTAGAAAATTTGTGCCAGAATGAGCGCAGGCATTTAAAGTTGTTCTGAAATGGAGGAAAGGAACACGGAGATAAACCATCAAACATGTCCTGAACCCAGATAACTCCTTTAAGTCTCCAGGATTTCCAATAAAGATGCCTAATATTAATGGTAATGAGGAGATTGTACCAAAGGGGAGACTGAAGGAAAGCATCCCTAGAGATAATTTCCAATTGATAGTGAGGTTTTGATAATAAACAAGTGTGTTTAAACAGTGGAAGATAGGTAACATTGACCTTTGTAGTGAAGGCAAGAACTTCCTTACAGAAAAAGTTGCAAGTAAGGATTGTTCAACTTTGACCTACAAAGGTGTAAAAGGGGAGACTTCAGTAAGAGGCCATTTAGAAGCTAGTCGAAGACAAAAGGCCTTGTGATACAGTCGAAAATCCAGAAAATTCACTCCTCCCGTAGATTTAGGCTTACGAAGATGTGACAGGGAGATTCTCGATTTTTGGTTGTTCCATAAAAATGTAGAGAGAAGGGAATCATTTTCTTTAAATAAACGTTCGGGATTTGAATGGGAATCATAGAGAAAATATGTAATAAAATAGGAGTAATCATCATTTTAATAGAATCACGATGTCCCCACCAAGAGAGAAAGAGAGGATTTCAGGAGGAGAGAAGCATAGAAATAGAATCTAGCACTTCCTTCATAATATATGAATCTAATAATGGAGTTATTCAACCAAATTCCGAAGTATTTGGATTTTAGAGCTGTTCCAATAGAACCCAGTGGCATCACAATGTTATTTAAAACAAAATTTGGTGATGGGGAGAATTTCTGTCTTCTCAGAATTAATTTTATCGCACTAGAAACAGGTGGCAGTGGTAACAATGAATAGTTAGCACCTCAGTTGTGTTTGCAAATATCCGATGACCAATGTAAAGGCGTGCTCAATGAAAAACACTGTGCCACCAAAGCATTGTTTCTCTGTATAGGGAAAATGACTTTTACATATACTTATATCATCACAATACAATTCAGAGCACAGCACTAAGGTAATTTAAAACTGACTCTGTTGTCAGTTTAATTTTATTTTCAATAACACACCTAGGCAAGCAAAGTGGACAGAATAATAGAGTCCACATGTAAATACAAGTATAGGTGAATTCTTGATAAGTTGACACGTAGGTAGAGCTTAGACACAGACAGCCAACATGTGTTTCGTTGTGTAGACGACTTTCTCAAGGCTTCAATTGTAACTGTTTCGTATGTGATTAAAAAGTTCAGAACAGGTTCCAGTCCCCTTGGTGTACTGGTCAGGTAAGTCGAAGCACTAAAAGAAGTCAAAGAAGCATTGTCGCGCTTCGACTTCTCCCCGTCCGTCGGTTGACGCGACGAGGGATGCGGGTAGTGTCCCTCCCCCGGCTCCGCGTGCGAAGCCCTTAGGGTCGGGTCAGATTTTCCCTCCCTTCCTGGGCCCGGGAGTGACCCCTGCCCAGCTTCCTCAGTTTTACAAAGCGATGCACCCCATCTTTGGGCTGTGCGACTCCTCCGAGGTGCCTTCGGGCCCCGCGGACTCAGCTAGGGGCCCTGGGCCTTCGGCATCGGCAGCTTCGGCCTCGGTGCTGCAGGGTCCCCTTGGATCCAGGCCCAGATCCGGATCGGCGCCGGTCGACCTCGTTGCGCCTCCCCGGGTGCCGATTCCACCGGCACCACATCCGCCACCGGCGTCGCTGTGTCCCCAGCCAACGTCGACCCCGGCCTCCACCTCGAGGCAGACACGGAGTCGGACTGGCGTCGACCGACGCCAGATCCAACGCCGGCAGGTACTTTTGTGCCCCTGTTCTACACTGGCTCTTTGAAACCAGATTGGCAGCCAGAGGAGGGTGAGGAGGACCGGGAGGGATCTGGGGACCCTTTAACCGACCAGTTGGTGTGCGAACCGGACTGGCGAGAGGAACTGGAGCAAGCCAGTGGTCTAGATACCCCACCAGACCTTGGCATGTTGTCTCCTCCTACCGTGGCTACGGAGGAGGGAGGGTCATACGCAGTGGTGTTGCGTAGGGCGGCCAAGGCTCTCCACCTCGAGCTACCTATGGTGGCAGTCAGGACTAACCTCCTGACAGAGGTCCTTCAACCGGCAGCGAGCTCTTTGGAGCCCCTGCTGCTGTTTAATGAAGCCCTCACGGACATCTTTTCGGGCACGTGGTCCAGGCCCAACACAGAGGCTCCTGTGGACAGGAAAATTGCCCACCGCCACTGCCCGGCCCCGGGTGACCCCACATTCCTCTCCCAACACCCCACCCCGGAGAGCTTGGTGGTTCAAGCCTCCACTTCTAAAGGCGCCTTCCCTACCGCACCACCGGAAAAGGGAATCCAAAAAGCTGTACCACCCTGGTAAGAAAATGTTTTCTTTCGCCAGCTTGGGACTGCGGTCAGTAAACACCGCATGTCTGTTGGGCCGTTACACCCACTCTGTGTGGGATACGGTGGCGCAGGTGCTGCCTCATTGCCCGGAGGAGGCCCGGGCCATACATGCCCATGCAGTTGCTGTGGGGAGAGACGCAGCGAAGTTTACCATCAGCTGTGGGCTGGATACCGCCGACGCACTTGGCAGGACGATTTCCACTTCAGTAGCCGTTCAACGTTACACCTGGTTGAGTTCGACTGGTTTTTTCGGGGATATCCAATTCACCCTTAGGAACAAGCCCTTTGGCAGACAACGCGCAAGAGCGCTTTAAGGACTCTCGGGCTACGGCCAGGTCCTTGGGCCTCTCCACCACCCGCCCTGCTAAGTCTGCTTTTCGCCCCTTTTGTGGCTACGGAAGGGGTGCCCCGCTACATCCTGCCCAGAGCCACAGGCCGGCGCAAGCTGTTTAGCCCCACCGGCGTGGTTCTGGGGGCCAGCGGGTGGGCCAGTCCACCACAGCCCCCTCTGCAGCAGCCTCCAAACACTCCTAGTCTGACCTTTCAGGGTCAACAAACGCCAGTGGGTGGCTGGATCTGCCATCACTTCCCTCACTGGCACACCATCACGTCGGACAGGTGGGTTTTGCAAATAGTCCGAAGGGGTACTCCCTCCCCTTTGAGACTACCCCTCCCTCCTTGCCACCTCAGTACCACCGCATGTCGGAGGATCACCTGGCCATTTGCCAGTAGGAAGTTTAGGCACTCTTGGCCAATGGTGCCATCAAGCGCGTTCTTGCCCCAGAAGTAGGTCGTGGTTGCTATTCCCACTACTTTTTGGTACCCAAGAAGGACAAAGGCCTGCGTCCTGTCTTGGATCTCTGGAACGTCAATCGCTTCCCAAGAAAGGAGAAATTCAAGATGTTGATGCTTGCTCAGGTCTGGTCTGCCCTAGACCCTGGAAACTGGATGGTAGCGTTGGACTTGCAGGAAGCTTACTTTCACATCCCTGTCCTGCTGGCCCACTGGTTATACCTGCGGTTCACGGTAGGCCACGAGCACTTTCAGTTTACCGTGCTCCCCTTTGACCTTACAAGTGCCCCTCGGGTGTTCACGAAAGTGATGGCGGTAGTCGCAGCTCATCTGCACAGATCAGAGGTTCCAGTCTTCTCCTATCTCGACAACTGGCTGTTGAAGGCGGGCTCGTCCCAGGCTGTCGTCACCCACCTCCAGACTACGGCCGATTCCTGCATTCGCTGGGGTTCACCATCAACGTGCTGAAGTCACACCTGACCCCCTCTCAGAAGCTCCTCTTCATCGGAGTGGTTCTGGACACAACGCAGTTTCGGGTTTATCTTCCTGAACAACAAGTGTGGGATATTCTGGCTATGATTCCGATCTTTCAGCCCCTATACTGGGTTTCGGTCAGGATGACACTGAGGCTGCTGGGCTTCATGGCCTCCTGCATCCTGCTGTTCGATCATGCCAGGCGGCATATGAGGGCTCTGCAGGGGGACCTGAAGTTCCAGTGGGCGCAGCATCAAGGGAATCTGTCCGATTGCATATAGATCTCGTAGGGCACTGCACGACAATTGCAGTGGTGGCTCACGAACCAGGATTTGGTCAACGGCAGATCCCTCTCCCTTCACCAACCAGAACACACAGTGGTGACAGACGCATCCCTTCTGGGATGGAGCGGCCACATGGCAGAGGCGGAGATCAGAGGCCTCTGGTCTTCGGCGGAGTCCGGGCTCCACATCAACCTTCTGGAGCTTCGGGCGATCCATTTTGCACTCAAAGCATTCCTTCCCTCGGTCCAGGGAAGAGTGGTGCAGGTGTTCACGGACAACACCACCTCCATGTGGTACTGCAACAAACAAAGCAGGGTGGGGTAGTGGACCCCATGTCAAGAGGCCCTCCGTCTCTGGACATGGCTGGAACATCAGGGCAGATCCCTGGTGGTTCAACACCTGGCAGGTTCACTGAACGCCAGGGCAGACAAACTCTGCTGCAGGTGCATGATGGATCACAAATGGCGTCTCTACTCATAGGTGGTGCAAGGTCTCCTTCAGCAGTGGGGAGAGCCTTGGTTAGATCTATTCGCCACTGAAGAGAACGCGCAATGTCAGCAATTCTGCCCATTGGAATTTCCAAGGCGGCACTTGCTAGGCGATGCTTTACGTGTCCAGTGGAGTTGCGGTCTTCTATACGCCTTTCCGCCTATACTCCTTCTGCCTAGAGTGCTGAAGAAGATCAAGTGCAACCGGGCCCAAGTTATTCTCGTGGCTCCGGATTGGGCACGAAGAGTGTGGTATCCCGAGCTGCTCAACATGGCCTTCGATCCTCCAAAACGACTGCCTCCTCTGGAGGATCTTCTGTCGCAGCAGCAGAGGACGATCCTCTACCCAAACCTGCCCAGCCTCCACCTCCTTGCTTTGAGATGGAGCTTCGGCAGTTGACGTCGTTTGACCTGCCTCCCGAAATCTGTGATGTAATCTTGGCAGCCAGGCGTCCCTCCACTAAGATGGTAAACGCCTGCAGATGGAATAAATTTGTGGCATGGTGCACATCAAAGCCTTTCTGCCCCTCTTCTGAGGTTCTCTTATTCCTCCTTTCTTTGGCCCAGCAGGGCTCTGCGCTGGGCACTCTTAAGGGCTACCTCTCGGCCATTTCAGCCTTCCTCAGACTCCCTGATCAACCGTCTCTTTTCAAGTCCCCTGTTGTAAATAGATTTCTTAAGGGCATTACTCATTTTTTCCTCCTGTTTCCTTTGTAATGCCCCAGTGGGACTTGAACTTAGTTCTGATATATCTTATGTGCGCTCCCTTTGAGCCACTGCATAACTGTCCTCTCAGACTTCTCACTTTGAAAACTGCTTTTCTGTTGGCCATCACTTCTGCACACAGGGTAAGTGAGCTGCAAGCTCTGTCTTTCAAGCCCCCCCTTTCTGGCTGGTCATCCAGACAAGGTGGTCCTTAGAACTAGACCTTCCTTTCTTCCCAAGGTGGTCACTTCTTTCCACATTGGTCAAACCATCACTTTGCCCACCTTCTTTCCGCCTCCGCATCCTTCGAAAGAGGAAGAGAGGCTACACCGTCTGGATCCAAAACGTGCGCTTTCTTTCTACTTGGATCGCACAAAACAATTCCGGGTGGATGACCAGCTCTTTGTTGATTACGTGGGCGCTAAGAAAGATCGGACCTTGCACAAACTGACCATCTCCAGGTGGGTCGTTCTGTGTATCAAAGCCTGCTATTCTGTGTCTAAGAAGGAGCCTCCAGTGGGGCTGCACGCCCATTCCAACAGGGCGACAGCAGATTCTACTGCTTTGGGACGAGGAGTCCCTCTAAATAACATGTCAGGCAGCTACGTGGGCATCGCTGCACTTGTTCACGAAACACTACTGCCTGGACAGCCAAGTCCAGAGAGACCGCTTCTTTGGCCGTTCTGTTCTCCAGGACTTTCTGGTGTGAACTTGGTTTGCAGACCCACCTCCGGGGTTGGTATTGCTGGGGTATCTATTCTAAGGTAAGGAATCTATAACTAACTGTTTCTTTCAGATGAACAAGTTACTTACCTTCGGTAATGATATATCTGTAAGAAACATAGGTTAGTTATAGATTCCTTACTGCCCATCCATCCTCCCCATTCTGCCAACTGACTTCTAGGGTTAAGGACATCCTTTCAGGGCCCTAGTTTTGTGCACCAGTGGTCAGTGTCTTGCACAGCTCTGCACTTCTGGCGTGGAAAGTCGTGTACAAAACTGATGTGAGCGCGCGAGGGGGCGTCTATGGCGCTACCGCAATGTCATTCCGGAGACCACGACGCAGACGACAAACGCGGAGTCGACCGACGCCACCTTCCGACGCACAGGGGTACTGCTGCCGCAAAACTTTTCAGATCCAGTCTGACTCCTGGGGGTAATTCTATGGTAAGGAATCTATAACTAACCTATGTTTCTTACAGATATATCGTTACCGAAGGTAAGTAATTTGTTCTTCTAAGCGTTTGATATTGGCTATCAAAATTTTATGCTGATTAAGTAAGTGTTTCTTTTTCCTGTAAACAAAGTCTATAATAAAGCCACGTGCTGTAGTTTTAAAAGTATCCCACAGCAGTGAAGGAGAATGATCTGGAGTCAAATTTAGAGAAAAGAATTCCTCCATAAAGTAAAAGAATGAAGAAGAAAAAAGTGGATCCTGTAAAGGGAATTATTAAACCTCCATCTTGAGGATTTTGGGTGTGAGCGGAGCGAGTGGAAATCGACAATAACCGGGGCACGATCAGAAATGACAGTGGGTTCAGTTGAGGAGGAAATAAGGTTCTGTGTCAAGGCAGGAGAAAGAAAAATGTAGTCAATTGGGTCAGGGTGCCGTATGGAGGAGAGAAAAAAGAAAATTCTGTAGTGTCAGGGTTACAGAATATCCAAGCAGCCACAAGGTGTGTCTGAGATATTGTACTTTGAAAGTGTTTGTGGGGCTTTTGAAGGATAAAACGAACTTGAGATTGTCAATCAATGAAAGGGTCAATAACTTGGTTACAGTCACCTCCTAGAGTAAAAAAATTCATCTTTATGTTGAATGCATTTTTTTGTAATTTTAGGCCAAATGGAATAATCCGGCTAAGTTAGACCATAAATATTAAAAACTGTTAGAGAAATATTGTTAATGAGCAACTTAACTAATAACCATCTACCTTCTAAATCAATGCCCTGAGATATAACAGAGCGTTTCAAACGTTTATGTACTAGAATATTATCCCCATTTTTCTTAGTGGTCATAGGAGACATTAAGACATAACCCACCCAATGCCGTTTGAGTTTCAAAGCCTCTGTCTCTGTCAAGTGAGTCTCTTGCAATAAAACTAAGTCAGGATTATATGAAGATAAATGAGATAGTATTCTCTGCTTCTTTATAGGATTAATAAAACCTTTCACATTCCATGAAACAACTCTGAATATAAAGAGAGCGAATTAGATATAAAATCACGCGATCAACATTGATGTAGAAAAAGAAGAATATTGAGAAAATTAAATTATAGAATAAGTTATGTATATGGAAATGTAGGGAGTCCAAACGATCTGTAAAAATGATAAGAACAAAGAATGGAACATGAGTGAGTATAAACAGTTATAACTACCAAGACATAACCTGCAAAGGAAATAATCAATTAGGGTTAGAATGAACGTTACAGGAAACTTTCAAAAAAATCAGAGAGACTTTCACATAAGAGTCAAGTTATGGAAGGAGTACCAGCTGTATCCATAGAGGCCGTAGAGTGTGAATGAAGACGTTTTCGAAGATCTGCAGGGTCTTTAAAAGTAGAGGTGTTGTTTTGAATAGTTACTTTGAACAAGCATGGATGGAATATCGGGCATCAATGGCACGTAAAGCTGGTCTAAGATCTAGAAACTCCTTCCGTCATTTAGCTGTTACTGTAGAGATGTCTTGGGATAGGAACACTTTAGATCCTGACCATATTAGTAGTTTCTTAAGTTTGGCCGCATTTAAAACGTGCAAAATGTCGGTGAAATTAAAAAAAAGAAGGATCACGCAACGAGGTCTTGAGGGATTCAGAGAAACCAAAGCAAGGAGGATCAAAAGCTTCCGAAGAAAGAGGTGAAAAAGGTCACAGGGTCATCTCCCTCGACACCCTCAGGAAGACCATACAAATGAAGATTGTTGCGCCTATTTCTGTTTTCAAGATCCTCAGCAGATTTCTTCAAGAAGATCACCACCCTCTCCAGAGGTGAAATTTTTGTAGCGGTATCTTGAAGGTCACTGACGTGTTGTTCGACCGTGGACAACCTGGAGCCAAGCGTAACCCATTTAGTGTCCAAAACCTGTAAGCATGTATTGGTTTTCTCTATGAAGAGGCGCAATGCACGTATTTCTTCTAAAACAGTGTCTAAAGACACAGGCAAAGCAGGTTTCGGCAGAGAAGGAAGATCTTGTGTGAGTCTTTTGTTAGCAGAGGAGGGCGAATTTAATTTTGAAGGCACAATGGACGAAGAAGCTGCTCTGGAGGAGTTAAAATGAGCCATACTGACAGAGTTATGCAAGTCATCCATAGGGGGTACGTCACAGACAGACCAGTAGTAGACTTTTTGCTAGAATCTAACAGATGTTTAGATCTGTTCATGAAATAACATTGTTCTAGTCCTTCCAGCGTGAAGAAATAAATAAATAAAGTCTCCCTTTAATGAAAAATGAAAAATAAAAAGACCAGTGGCATGAATTATGCCCTTTGAAAATAGCTGGAGCAAGTTACAATGAGTTAAAGATGCAAGTCTCAAAAGCCCATGCACAGTACCTTGTGAAAGGAGTAAAGCTGAGAAGGATTATTCCAGTCAGGAAAATAAACAAAATCGCGTCCGGAAGGTAGGAGAAGCGGTTCCACGATGTTTCACATAGCTAGAGGTTGGAGGAAGGAACCAAAATGCAGCCTCATGTTCAGCGGACGTTCTGCAAAGGAGAACTCCCCATGTAATTAAAAAAATGGCACTGAAACCGCCGAATTTACATGACGGTCCCGCGACGCAGTGTGGAGCTCCGAGCTCAGGCGGCCATCTTGAAAGGCGCCCTCCGGAGCCTTTTCTAACCTTCCGGAATGGTCGGAACTTTTCTTCAGCTTCCAATTCACTATGAAAGAACTTCCTATTTCTACCCTATATAAATGGCTTCAGACCTGCAAAACAGTCTATGTCCTGTGCTCGATAGTGACCTCACCTATTTCCAAAGTTCCAGTGCTCTGCTGGATCCTGTTCTCTAGTTTGCTGTTTTCTGCATACCATCCTAAGCTGCTTCCTGCCAACCAGCAGTAGTGATTGCTTTCCTCCATCCAACTTACCTCTGTTTAGTCTAGGCCTTCACCCAATTTAGGATGCCATCTTGCCATCACTACGCGCTCATCCATGCTCCATATGGTGCAGATCAAATGTGGCTACTAGAGGGAGTCACACATACCTTGGACAGCCCCCAGTCAGGTTAAAGAAGACTCCACAGAGCCAGCAGCTTAGCGGAAAGTTCAAGTGAAATTTTGCATACACAATCATTATCATGCACAAGATTAACCACAGCAATAATTTGTATATGTTTATAGAACACTTGTTTTATTGTATAACTGAAAGCGCTGGGTGCTATAACATATGCACCTCAAAGGAAGAACAGGATCAGCATGTTACACAAAATTAAATATATATTTTTGTACAGTTTTAGATAATGCACCTGAAAAAACAATAGCAAATTATGTGTTACCTTATTTTGTTAACCTTTGTAAAAGGGTGCAATGTATAACATTTGTTTCTCTTCATTCAGATTGCAAGGTATAAAGCACCTTTTCATCAGCTTCGCATTCAGTATGGCACAAATAAAGGCAAGAACTATACAGAGGAAGAAGATAGGTTCCTCATCTGTATGTTACATAAGATGGGCTTTGACAAAGAAAATGTGTACGAAGAACTGAGGCAGTGTGTTCGGAATGCCCCTCAGTTCAGATTTGACTGGTTCATCAAGTCTAGGACTGCAATGGTAAGTATTGTGTATCATTAATTTTGGTGTGCTACTCCGTATATTTGATCCTTTATAGCAATTATCTTCCTTCCAAAATATGCATTATTTTTATGCAGATAACATGCAAAAAGACAAAAGAAAGCTAAAATTGTCTGCATATGCTTCTGACGTTTTCTGGCAGAACTGTTTCACAATTTGTATGTTTTCAGTCATTTTTGTAATTTTACCGTTTTATACTTTAAAAATGTATATTGCATGATACAGCAAGCATAGTCATTACATTTTATTTCAAAATATTTTAATTGAATTTGTACCAATACTGAGGAAAATATTGTAGTCTTAGCAAGTACAGCATACTGGCCAAGAGTTACAGATATCCCCCAGGTACACAAGGCTTGTTAACAAGGTCTCAGCCCCTTAGGTGTCCGTACTAGTGTGTCCCAATATACACCTTTAGTATCATGCATTGCAACATTTACCAAATTGCCCTGATGTGGGACCTTTGCTAAGATGCACTTGTGTGTCCTACCCCAACTTTAAGCCCTAAGAAAGGCAAGTAAAGAAGAGGAAAACCTAAAACCAAAATTAATAAGTAGAAAAGAAGAATAAAAAAGAAGAACGAAGTGTGAACTGAACTAATGTATCTTGGTGATTATGTTCCAGAGCGGTCTGAATGGTGGGGTGGTTCCATGGGCGGGGGCTAGGGTCGGATCTCTCTCACATGTATGCTCGCCCAAAGTGCGCCCCACCCTTCAGTTAAATGTGAAAAAGGGGAAGTACTCGCAGTCTGGGCTACATGCAAATAATGGCAGACTCTCTGACAGATATTTCACAAGCGGGGACCAGATGTACTCAAACCCCTTTCTTGAACACTCTGTTATGTCTGTCAACCGCTCCAGAGCTAACGCTCGCCACAATGTAGCGTGCCATTGTGTGATGGACGGAGCCTCCGCCTTCTTCCATCTTAGCGGCGGCCAGGCACACCACATGATGAAGCGATATCCGTACGTTTGCCGCTTTTGAATCGGGACTATGGTTTCTGGGATGGGGTACCGTAGTATCAGTTTAATCTGTGAGAGAATCTCCTTCCAGAATGGCTGAATAGAGGGGTAGTCCCACCAGATGTGTCGGAAGTCTCCCAAGAGCCCTCACCCCCTCCAGCACCTGTCCGTAGTGTTAGGGAATATTTTATGCAATTTCTGGGGGTGCAAGTACCAGTCATACATAACATTATAGTGAGACTCTCTCAAGTGCTTAGAGCGGTTGTGTTTGGTAGTATCCTTGTACAAGCGGCTCCATTGTTTCTCCTCCAGTGGCCTAGAAAGGGTAGAGTCCCTGAAAGTCCTGTGTCTCTGAGTCGACTGTGGGCCAGCACCCCAATGAGGGAGTACAAAAAAGAGATAGTCCCCTTGGTGGATGCCCCTGATTGTGTGAATTTCTCCATTGGGAGCAGGTCCTTGGTCATGGCCAGCCACACCTGGGGTTGCTGCACCCAATGTTTGAGCTGTGTGTTATGGAAGCCCTCTGTGGATTGCAACTGGAATGCTTTGGCACATTCCGCAAACGCTAGGAGTGCTCCCGTTTTGTATAGATGAGAGATCATAAGGCAACCCCCTAAACTCCATTCCTAAATGGCTCATCCCGCAGTGCCGTGGGAAAATCGGGTTTGAAGTGAATGGGGGTGTAGGGTGATGGAAAGGTTGTCAGGGGTAATGTTTTTGTAAGAAGGTCCCAGACCTGCAGAGTACTGTCCATGGGGGTACTGAGGTAAGTGTTAGGGGGCCTATGCTGCTCCTTTAACCACAAGAGGTCCCAGTTGGTCCTGCCTGTTATTTGACGGTCCATATGGAGCTAATGTTTTTCGGACTCTCTGAGGGACCATTTCGTCAGCACACAGAGCTGGGCAGCCCTGTAATACCCCAGAAGTCTGGGAGAACTAATCCTCCCTCTGCTTGTGATCTGATTAAAACTTGGTATGATAATCTGGCTCTTTGTCCCTGCCATATGAATTTAGTGATCAACTGTTTCAGTTCTATAAATAGTTCCCTGCCCACCGGGATTGGAAGGCCCTGAAAGAGGTAGAGTAACCTGGAGAGGACATTCATCTTAATTGCATTGATTCTCCCTATCCAGTAGGTAAAGGCAGCTTTCCATCTATTCAGATCTGCTTTAATCCATCGCAGCAAGGGCGTGTAATTGGCCTTATAGAAGCCTCCAATTTTTGGAGTGAGCTTGACCCCTAGATATGTGATGTATTTGCCTGTACAGCAGAAAGGGGAGGTCTCCTTTATCCATCCCATCACCTCTCCCGGCATTGTTAAGTTGAGCAAGAATGACTTTGAGAGGTTCACCTTAAAGCCAGAGACTAGTTCAAAGCAATAAAGCTCCAATTGCATGGCCGGAAGCACGTTCAGCGGATCGGTGATGGGAAGCAGGATGTCGTCCACAAAGAGGGAGATCTTGTGGTCATCGATGCCAAATGTAACCCCTTTTATAACTGGGTTTGCCTTGATCCGCGCTCCGCCAGGGCTTCAATGCTGAGAGCAAAGAGCATTGGAGACAGAGGACAGCTGTGTTCCCGCGAGAGTGCAAAAGAGTCAGTGGCCACCCCGTTTACGAGGACTTGACACCTAGGAGAGTTATAATTGACCCGCACCATACCAATAAATGTTTCACTGAAGCCGAATCGTCTCAATGTTCGCAGGAGAAAAGGCCAGTCAACCCGATCAAAGCCCTTTGCCGAGAGGAAGGCTGCGGGAATGCCCTTCCTCTGTACCTTCTCGATTATATGAGCTATTCCCTGTAGATTGTTGTGGGTCTGCCTTCTCTTAATTAATTTCCAACTGATCGGGATCGATCAGAGCGAGAAGGAGATTTTCAAGGCGGGTGGCCAGTATTTTAGAATACAATTTTGCGTCTGAGTTCAGAAGTGCGATGGGCCTGTATGAGGCGCAAGCTTTAGGGTCCTTCCCTGGTTTGTGAATAAAGGTTACCAACGCCTCCCCCATGGTATCTGTCACCCTTTGGGCATTTGCTATGTCGTTAAAAAGGGTCAACAGATGGGGAGTCATCTCAGGTGCAAAGGTACGATAGAATTGAGCATTTAGCCAATTTGGGCCGGGGGCTTGCTGTAATTTCAAAGCGTCTATTGCTTTCTGGAGCTCTTCCCTAGTGAAGGGGCGACTAAGTTCCTCGTTGGTGTGGGCCAAGACCTGAGGCAGGTTTAGGGACATAAGATAACTCTCCTGGGCTTGGGCCTCTAGCGGGTCGGCGTTGTAGAGGTTGCGATAAATATTCCCAAAGGCATTTGCTTTACCCTCCTCATTAAGAGGGGAGACGCCCACATCATCCACTATTTGTTTGATATATTCTTTTTCTTGCTTAGCCATCAGCTGCCGTGCCAATAGGCTGCCTATTTTGTTGCCACTTTCATAGCCTAGGGCCTGAAGCCTTAGAATAGATTTCTCTGCCCTATTGGTGTATATGGCCTTTAGTTTACCCTTTAGGGACTAACTCTATGCACTTGCCCCTAATAACCGCCATAAAGACATCCCAGGTGTTTTAGTAAGATGTGAGGGGGTGGGGGGTTGTTGGTATTAAAGTACTTTGTGATTGCCTTCCTTAGTTCGTCCCTGAGGAGTCTATTCCTGCTGATGAAGTTGGGGAAATACCATCGCCTGTATTTTGAGTACTACCTCCAAGGGAGCGTGATCTGAGGGGCAAATCGGGTGAAACCTATTACCCGCGCCTGTGTATAGAAGGGATTGGCTGAGAAAGATGTGGTATCTAGAGTAGGTTCTGTGGGAATGAGAGAAGAAAGAATAGTCCCTTGTCATGTGGGGGGGGGCTTCCCTCCAAGCATTCAATAGGCCCAAACGCTGAAGGGAGGCTTTAAGGGCCCTTCTGAAAGTCCCTCCTGTTGCCCTGTGCGGGTTGGTCGTGTCCAGTGCTGGGTCCCATGTTAAGTTGAAGTCCCCCAGCAGTAGAATGTCTCCCGTTGTAAACCCCTCTAGTGTTGTTAAAAATACCTCTAGGAAGTCCAGTTGCCCTGGGTTAGGTGCATAGATCGTGGCAATGGTGCAGGATCGAACCTGAGCTCCCTCCCCCCACCCCCGCCCCCCGGACCATCAGAATGCGTCCTGCTGTATCTGTTTTAGTAGCTTGGTGATTGAAGGGGACCGAGGAATGTAAGAGAAGGGCCACTCCATTTTATTTAGTGGGGGCCGAGGAGCGGAAGATTTGCGGGTATCGTTTGGGTTTCAGCCGAACCTCCTCTCTTTTCTTTAAATGGGTTTCCTGCAGGGCGGGTATCATAATCTGGTTGTCAGTTTAGAATTTCCACAGGCTCGGTCTCTTGTTAGGGGAGTTAAGACCCCTGACATTCTAGGTTAGGCAATTATCCACCATTTATCATTTTATGGGCCCCTCTCCCCCTCCCGCAGCTCCCACTCCAACCTCCCCATAAGCAGCACATCTCTCCACCCCGTTCCCCTCCTCTGGCGGCCCTGCTAAAGTCCTCAACTGTATGTGCACCAAGATACATAACATATGAAACGAGAATAAAGAAGAACTGAGTTGTGGGGTCTTCCATCCCAGAGGAAGGCCTCACTATGTCTAACTCCAGGAGCGAGCCCACTTCCACACCCAGGAACCCATTTACCAATTAGCTAGGGCACTTACTTGCTTACTTTTGTGAAAATTTCAATTACCCACAAACCTTAACTTTAACGGGATCAAAAGATGTAGAGTGTCTATCAGAGTGGGAGTCGCGGCACTTGATGCATCAGTAATGGGGTCTTACCTCCATTGTTTTCCCTACTACAACCCCCCTTACAATGTCTCTAGTGAAGTCTAGACTTGGGCGCTCAGAATACGCGGGACCAAGCAAAAGTCCTTAGGCTCTCCCAACTGTTGCAGGGATTCTGCTTTTGCACAGAACTATGCGCAGGAGACCAGGACCTCAGAGAATTGTGGTGTACCAGAAAACTCCCCTCAGAACCCAGAACCCCTTATCCGACTAGCTTAGTATCCCATTCGTTAGCCTAGATCCAGCAAGGCGGTCCCAATGTATAGACAAACCAGAACAAGCGACTTAGATATTTCTCAGGAGTGGTGGGAATCCGAAATACCTGTTCGTATCTATTTGTTAGTCCACAACATAATAATACAGACACGGTAAAGTTTAAAGAGTTTATTTTATAAACCTCGCGTCCTAAGATGCAGTACTTTGGCTAACACTAGTAGACTAACAGTACAGATCAGAACCATAAGCATTATTACAATACCATACAAAATGAAAGGAGCAATCATACTAATTATGACAGTGGTATACAGCCACACTCCTTTCTCTATAATCTAATACATTATTATTATTATTAGACTATTAGAAGGTCTCTTAGGTTAACAGGGGGGACCCCCTACCGTATAGATCAGCTTAGTAGAATCACATCAAAGGATCAGCTAGCTCTCTCATGCATCAGCTCTTCTGTTCGAATGAATGTAAAACCAAACTGTTCTGCAATATTAAAGACGCTTGTCCTTCAGATATTGGCAGCTGTATGTATGATATGTCTAAAAAGTGGTACGATCAATCTAATCACAACACTCTGTACCTTCTAGTGACCCAGACTCGTTCTTTGCATGATGTACAGACCAAGGACACATTTCACTGTTAAGAATGTAAAACAACAGTTTGTTATCCTGTAAGGCAAAGTCGAGTCAGCATTTCTAAAATGAATAACACAAAACAACAGTGTCGTGTGCAGCGCAGCAGAAACGACAAGCTGGCTTGCTAACAATTATCTCGGTTATGCTAACTTAGTGTTGTAAATAGGGCGTGGCTTAATCCATCCTACACAACCTCAGGTTAGACTCCTCAGGGACGAACTAAGGAAGGCGATCACAGAGTACTTTAATACCAATGATCAACTTCAGTCCGGTGTTTTTTTACCCCCTCGTCCAGTCGTCCGCCATGGGCCGCCACCACGTCGCTCCTTCGGGTGCACCTCTTCGTCATCTTTCGATGTTGTCGGTCGTGTCAGGGAGGGCAGTCTGATTCCCAGTAGGTCCTCCGCTTCTTCCATCTCTGTGCAGTGGAGATGCTTATTGTCCATTTGGTAGGCGATGCCAAAGGGGCAGGTCCAGCGGTATTTTTTTTGACGTTCTCGCAGGGCTTCTGTGATCGGCTGGAACTGCTGTCGTCGCCCTAAAGTGGCCTGAGCCACGTCCTGGAAGAGTGAGCATGAGACATTTTGGAATGTTTCTTTGTCTGTACTTTGTGCTTTTTGAAGGACCAGTTCTTTCATTTTGAAGGAGCTTAATTTTACTAAAATGTCCCTTGGCCACCTGTTGTTTCCGGGCAGCCTCGGCCCCACTCCGCTCCAGTTGCACCTCTGGACTTCCCTCTCCGTGGACAGTGGGGAAGAGGCCTTCCATGAACGCCTCCAGGTCAGGGCCCTTGCAGCCTTCTTCCAGGCCTCTGACCCTTATATTGTCCCGTCGGGAGCGGTTCTCTAAATCTTCGCATTTGAGAGCAGCTGCTCGTAGCTATCCGTGAAGCTCCGCAGAGCTCTCCTCCAGGGGCTTCATGCGTTCTTCCAATTTTTGACATTTCGCTTCCAAGTCTAGGTGTGCATTCCTACCAAATCCACATCAGCCTGTAAGGCCACCAGCTTCACCCTCATCTCTACTCTGAATGCGTCGAAGGAGGCATCCATGTCGACTTGAAATCCTCCCATAGCTCCTTCCTGAAATCCCTGAGGGACGCCAGCAAATCTTCCTGATTGAGAGCCATGCTGCCACCAGGCTGCGCCTCTCCCTCCTTAGCTGTCCCTTCGCCAGGCAGAGCAAAGTAGTTGGAGACTTAATTATTGGTGGCCTTTTTGGGTGTCATATGGGGCAGGACATTTGGTCAGCTCGGGCCGCCCTCCCACAGTCCAGAGCGTGACCAAAGAGTAATCCATCTGCGGGCCACGAGCCTATCGATCCGGGTGACTTTACTTCACCTGGGGGGCTTCAATCAGGGCCCCAAAGGCCTCTCTGGAACTTCAAAACTCCAATCTCCCTCTCCCTCTCATGGGAGCTCCTCCGGTGACAGGGTGACCGGGAAGGGGATCAGCGCCCGTACCCGCGAAGGTCTCCTCTGTTTGAGGGCCTTTCTCCCTGCTCATCATCCTCCCCCACGCCTTATCGATAACACGCTGCAGTCAGCTGGCGCCATCTTACGGTCAGGCATCTGCTACGGGAGGTCAGGCGCCCAGCCTTTATTCTTCAGACCACTGTTCTGTTCATGGGGGCCCGCTGCCAGCCAGGTGGTCCAGGCGTCACCCACCTTCAATCTGCTGCCTGAGAGGCCCACAGCACTAACTTCACCTCACTTTGTCCGCCAGGCCCGGGACCGCTGCATGGCGCTGGGAGGCTCGCCGCTACTGGGGGTGCTTTCCAGCGAGTCCCGAGTGGGCGACGCCTTGCACACCTCCTAGGGGCTCGTCCCACAACTTCTAATTTCTGACCGGGGCAACGGAGGGGCCACCCCCTCTCTCACTATTGCTTAAAAATGCATTCCGGTGCCCCCGCCTCCACTTGCGTTGCTCAGGCATGGCTCGGTGCTGGATTCCGTGCCCCTTTTCACATCATCCGCGGGGCCTGGGATGGAGGCGTTCGGATTCACGTCCGAGAGGCCATGATGGTTGGCCACGCCCCCGTCATTTAACCTTTAAAATGACAATCTCATGTATTAGTTTCATATTTTGTAGAGCAGTCATGCTTTCATGTCCTACCTGAAAGATAAGAGATTGTCATTGAAGTGGATACAGATAAACAAATAATTCTGCTTTTGGCACAAAGCACTTAACCTTTCTGTTGCCATGCCCACACATCTGTCTATTAGATCACCCAAGGCTTCTGTAGAATGGAGTAAGTATTCTGTGGCATAAGGTGTGACTCATTCTTAGTGTAGTACTGGTGCCATACCTTGAAAAAATGTCTTCCTCTTATGATTACTGTAAAGGAGAACTACGTATAATAACAAACTTATGTTATTTTTGAGTAACAGCATGCTTTCAATCTTGTGAACTGGAACATCTGTGTAAAATACATAGAATTAGTCCAACTTTGTAGTAATTAATCTGTAATTAATAATCTTCCAGTAAGTGAGATTCTGTTGTCATAAAAAGAACAATATAGAGAACAAAAAGGATGAAGGGATTTATAATTAGGTCTGCATTCCTTTTCAGCTCCATGTGGTGTTAGCCTCTGCCATGTAGTTATAAATCCAAAGAGTATTGCATGAAAGGATTTCTTGAATATGTATCTCAGGAGATATTACATTTACTGCCTACCTTTGTATTCAGCATGGTTGCCTACAGTTAAAATAAGTATTCCAATGGACTTCTTAGTGCTAATAAACTGCACTTTATAATAGCCACGGCATTTGATTGCATCTACAAAAGGTTCTGCTGTTGATGTGTACTTCCAACTATCTTGCAAGTCCCAAAAAAGTAGCTTGCAGTGTTAAAAATCATTCATGAAGGAAATTGCATTATTACACTATGTAGAAGGGAGTTCACATTCTTAAGGTGGGGTTGGACTGAGCCTTCTCATACCCTAAACATTCAAAATCTCCAAAGGTAAACCGATTTCTGTGCAGGAAACTCTTGCTCACCCTTGGTAACTCAGCTAAAGCATCAGACGGTCCTCAGAGGAAATGTCTATGACACATGTGTAACAACTCCTCAGGGCAGCACTGCTGTTAAGAAATAAAGAACTTAAAATATCCAAACAACGTTCCTGTAAGAAATTGGGTTACATGTTGAAGGGAGAGTGAGTCCCTCTTCAAGCAACAACCTCAATCTTTTTCAGGGTGAAGTCGCACGCAACCCCCAAATTAACATGTGCTCAACCCTCTGGTAGCTTGGCACAGAGAAGTCAGGTTAAACCTTGAGGCAATGTGTAAAGTATTTATACAGCACTTAAAACAGTAATAAAGTCAAAACACCACACAATAAAAATTCCACTTCAGTTTAGAAGAATAGAGTATAATTTAGTTAATGAACTGACTCCAAAACAATAAAAATACAATCAGTAAAACCAGAGTTGTGAATTTTTAAAGAATTAAGTGAAAATACTGCTAAAAAGCCTAAAGCGCCACTCATGGCTATCTAGTCGTGCAAGACTGGGAGAAAGTAACAAATTCAGGCCAACAGCCATGGAGAGCGGGTGAGATACAGGGCCCAGGTTAGTCCGGCTGCAAGAGATACCTTCTCAGTCCTACACCAAGAGTTCCTTTCATGGTGGAAGGTGCTGCGAGGAGCTGGGAGAGTGTCCAAGTGTCGTACTAATGTGAAGATCGTATCGGCGTTGCAGACCGTCTGGGCTGGAGCTTCACATTGGCGGTCACTGCGGCGGTCGATGCTGTACCGCAAAGAGTTGGTTCACCAAATCTTTGTGTTGAGGATGGGCACCTGCAGCAGGGTTTTGTCAGCAACTGGCCCCTTTACGGTCACAAAGAGCCCAGAAGCTTCAAGGGAGCTCAGCTGAAACCACACCAAGGGTCTGAGGGGCACAAGTTGGGGGTACAAACTCTCTCCAGCAGAGGCCAGTAGGGCTAAGGCAGGTACAGTTGCAGGTCCATGCAGCAGGTTGGGTGGGCAGTTTCAGGGTGCCACGGGAGCTTGTTGTGTCCCTGTAGATCTGAACAGTAGGTCAGTTGTCTGAACTTTGGGATCACTTCAGCCTGGGATGAAGGATTCAGGTCTAATATTCCTTCTCTGCACACAAGGCAGCAGAGTGCAGGGTGCAGAGCGGCAGTCCTTCTGGCCGAAAAGCAACACATAGGTCATTCTTCCGTAGTATCCAGTGATCCAGGAGTGTACTGAAGAGTTGATGTTTGAAGTCCAATATTTATACCTGGTATCTCCTTAGAAGTGGGAGAAGCAACTAAAGGTTTCCCTTTGAAATGCACATGTTTCTTGCCTCCCCTGCCCCCCAGACTACCTAAAAGGGGTATGCAATCCTTTGTGTGAAGGCACGGAATAGCCTATTAAGGTGTAAGTGGTACTGCACCTAACTCCAACCTCCCATCCTGCCAGTGATGGAACATCAAGGCACACCTAAGCCCTTTGTTGTGGGTGGCTGTCTAGGAAGGTACACAAAGTCCAACACCTAGTCTTGTGACCCATTGACAGGCTGCAGACACTAAATGGCTAAGACAGGAAAATGCCTACTTTCTAAAAATTACATTTTCAAAATTGTAATAAACAATCTGTCTTCGATGCGGCCTCGGCACCGAAGGCTCCCCTTGGATCCAGGCCTGGATCTGGATCGGCACCAGTCGACCTCATAACACCTCCACTGGCGCTGATTCCACCGGCACCACGCCCGCAGCCAACACCGATTGTGTCCCCAGCCGTGGTCAACCCCAGCCTCCATCCCGACGTGGACACAGAGCCGGATCAACATCGACCGACGCTGGATCCGGTGCCAACGGGTACTTTTGTACCCTTGTTCCACCCTGATTCTTTCAGGCCAGATTGGCAACCAGAGGAGGGTGAGGAGGACTGGGAGGGGTCTGGAGACCCTTTAACTGACCAGTTGGAGTATGATCCGGACTGGAGAGAGGAGTTGGGAGATGCCAGTTGTCACCATACCTCCCCAGACCTTGACATGTTGTCTCCTCCTACCGTGACTACGGAGGAGGGAACTTCTTACGCAGTGGTGTTGCGTAGGGCGACCGAGGCTCTAGTCCTCGAGTTACCTACAGTGGCGGTCAGGACTAACCTCCTGACAGAGGTGCTTCATCCATAATCATTTTTGATAAAGCAGCGCTGAACATGTTATTTACTACTTCCATTCATAATTATTTCAGAAATCCTGCTACCCTGTGAGGGATTTCCCCCCATTTCTTTTTCTACAATACGTGTGAGGGTGAGTGTCCTTTTTTTGATACGCAGTGTTCCACATATGCCATTGATTATATAATAATAATCATGGTCCTGGAGGCTTATTCCATCTAGATTTTGCCCGCCAGTCACTGCTTTCAGTCTACATCAAGAGTGAATAGTTACAGTTTAACCCCTTCGGTGCTCATGACGGAATGGTTCCGTCATGACCCACGGTTGAGCTGTGCTCATGACGGAACCATTCCGTCATGACCACGCCCGCGCAAGATTCCGTCAGCACAGCGGCGGAATCTGCGCAGCATCGAAGGGGTTAACTGACTACGTGACCCTAGTACAAGGTAAATATTACATCACTATATACAAAGACAGCAGCCGGTTAGACATTGCATGAAAGGGGCTGCATGTATGAATACACTAGGGCATTGGTGCATATCACACGTTGGAAACATCTTGGGATCTTCACTATCTTTGTTACTATTTCTGACTGATGAGACACACCTATTTTCTTTTACTATCATGTTTATGCACATTCTCCTTTTTCCTCTTTAGAAAAACTTTGTTTTTTCCTTTCTATGGTTTATACTTTTTTTGAACTATTTTCCTGTGACGCTGCAACAATTGTAAATATGTATATTTATGGTATATTGTATTTTAAATTGTATATTGTATAGTGAGTAGGACTATGAACATGTAACCCCTCTGGATACACCCCAATCATTGTCTTACTATATTCCCCCCTTGTTTTTATCTTTTTAGGATTCATTAACACATGGCTACCTGATGAAGGCACAAGGCCGAAACGCGCGTAGTTTGTACTTAGCCATGAAAGATATATGTTTAAGACACTAATTTTTCTCCCCTTTGTTTTCCCCTTCTGGTTTGATATTGATTGCAAATGTATAATATTAACATATGTAATGATTTTGTATGTATGTATAGATCAATGACTGTACAGAATTGTACTAATTGACAATTGCCTCTATGAGAGAATGATACAAAATCTTTGGTTTGATGTATAACTTATTCTTTTCCCCTTCTTCATTCAAATATAAAATATTGAATAAAAAATGAATTTTGATTGATATAAATCTGTGGATGTGTACATGTTCATATAAGTAGTTAGTCCACTCTTTATTAGGTTTCCTATATGTTTTTTTCATAAATGGTATGTAGACCCTGATATAGGAAACGTTATTAGGGGTACCCCTGTTTTGTTACATATAGAGGTGCTTCAACCGGCAGCGAGCTCTTCAGAGCCCCTGCTGCTGTTCAATGAAGCCCAAACTAACATCCTTTTGGGCACCTGGTCCAGGCCCAACACAGGGGCTCCTCTGGATAGGATGATTCCCCGACGCAACCGCCCGGCTCGGGTGACCCCACTTTCCTCTCCCAACACCCCACCCCTGAGAGCTTGGTGGTCCAAGCCTCGACGTCCAAATGCACATTCCCTAACGCTCCACCTGTTAGGGAATCCAAAAATGTGGACCATCTTGGGAAGAAGATGTTTTCTTCCTCCATCTTGGGACTGCGGTCGGTAAACACTGCATGTCTGTTGGGCCGTTCCACCCACTCTGTGTGGGATACGGTAGCGTAGGTGCTGCCCCAGAGCCCGGAGGAGGCCCGGGCCGTGCTCTCCCGTGCAGTTGCCGAGGGGAGAGACGCAGCCAAGTTTACCATACGCTGTGCACTGGACACCGCCGACTCGCTAGGCAAGACGATTTCAACTTTGGTAGCCCTTCGATGCTACGCCTAGCTTGGGTCGACTGGTTATTCCGGGGCTGTCCAGGCTAACCTAATGGAGATGCCCTTTGATGACCGTCGCCTGTTCGGCGACAAAGCAGACAACGCGCTAGAGCGCTTCAAGGGCTCTTGGGCTACTGCCAAGACTTTGGGCCTCTCCACTACCCACCCTGCGCGGTCTGCTTTTCGCCCCTTTCATGGCTACGGAAGGGGTGCCCCACCATGTTCCACCCAGAGCCACAGGCCGACTAAAGCTGTTCAGACCCTGCGCAGCCAGGGACGTGGGACCCACAGCCGTGGGTCTGGGGGCCAGTGAGCGGGCCAGTCCACCACCGCCCCCCTGCAGCAGCCTCCAAACACTCCTAGTCCGTCCTTTCAGGGCCACCAATCGCCAGTGGGAAGCAGGATTCGCCATCACCTTCCCCACTGGCGCACCATCACGTTGGACAGGTGGGTTTCAGTTTACCGTGCTCCCCTTTGGCCTTCTCAGCATTCCTCTGGTGTTCACAAAAGTGATAGCTGTGGTCGCAGCTCATCTGCACAGATCAGGGGTTCCAGTCTTCCCCCATCTCGACGACTGACTGTTGAAGGCTGGCTCGCCCCAGGCAGTTGTCTCCCACCTCCAGACTACGGTGGACCTCCTGCATTCGCTGGGGTTCACTATCAGCGTACCGAAGTCACACCTGATTCCCTCTCAGAATCTCGTTTTCATCGGAGTGGTTCTGGACATTACGCAATTTCGGGTTCATCCTCCCGAGCAGTGAGTCCAGGATATTCGGGCTATGATTCCAATGTTTCAACCTCTATCCCGGGTTTCGGTCAGAATGACCCTGTGGCTACTGGGCCTCATGGCCTCTTGCATCCTGCTGGTGGACTATGCCAGGTGGCATATGCAGACTCTGCACTGGGACCTGAAGTACCAGTGGGCACAGAATCAGGGCAATCTTTCCGACTGCGTCCAGATCTCGGAGGGAACTGCACATCAATTGCAGTGGTGGCTAACGAACCGGGATTGGTTCAACTGCAGATCCCTCTCCCGACCCCAACCGGAATACACAGTGGTGTCGGATGCATCCCTTCTGGGGTGGGATGGCAACATGGGAAAGGCGAAGATCAGAGGTCTCTGGTCTCCAGCTGAGTCTGGGCTCCACATCAACCTTCTGGAGCTTTGGGCGATCCGTCTTGCACTGAAAGCATTCCTTCCCTCTGCCCGGGGATGAGTAGTGCAGGTGTTCACGGACAACACCACCGCCATGTTATACGACAACAAACAAGGTGGAGTGGGGTTGTGGACCCCATGTAAAGAGGCTCTCCGTCTCTGGACATGGCTGGAACATCTGGGTATATCCTGGTGGTTCAACACCTGGCAGGGTCACTGAACGCCAGAGCGGACGGACTCAGCTGCAGATGCATAATGGTTCACGAATGGTGTCTTCACTCGGAGTTGTCACAAGGTCTCGCTCATCAGTGGGGTGAGCCTTGGTTAGATCTATTCGCCACTGAAGAGATTGCGCAATGTCAGCAATTGTGCGCGTTGTAATTTCTAAGGCGGCACTCGCTAGACGACGCTTTTCAACGTGAGTGGAGTTGTGGTCTTCTATATGCCTTTTCGCCTATACCACTTCTGCCCAGCAGGCTGAAGAAGATCAGGCGCGACCGGGCCCAAGTCATCCTTGCGGCTCCGGATTGGGTACGTAGAGTCTGGTATCCCGCGCTGTTACACATGGCCATCGATCCTCCGATCCGACTGCCTCTTCGGGAGGATGTTCTGTCGCAGCATCGGGGGACGGTCCTCCACCCGAACCTGTCCAGATTCCACCTCCTTGCATGGTGATTGAGCGGCGACAGTTGACTGCCTTCAACCTTCCTCCTGAAGTCTATGATGTTATCTTGGTAGCCAGGCATCCCTCTGCTAAGATGGTATACGCCTGTAGATGGAGCAAATTTGTGGCATGGTGCACGGCAAAGGCTGTGGGTCCCCTTTCTTCCCCCCTTTCTGAGGTTCTCTTGATCCTCCTCTCTCTGGCCCAGCAGGGCTCTACTCTGGGCACTCTGAAGGCCATTTTAGCCTTTCTTAGGCTTCCTGATCAGCCTTCTCTTTTCATGTCCCCTGTTGTAAATCACTTCCTTAAGGGCATTACTCATCTTTTTCCCCCTGTTCCCTTCGTAATGCCTCAGTGGGAATTAAATTTTGTTCTTACTTACCTTATGTGCGCTCCCTTTGAGCCGCTCCATAACTGTCCTCTCAGACTTCTTACTTTAAAGACTGCCTTTCTAGTTGCCATAACATCTGCCCGCAGGGTGAGTGAGCTCCAAGCTATTTATTCAAAGCCTCCTTTTCTGGCTGTTTATCCGGACAAGGTCGTCCTTAGAACCAGACCTTCTTTTCTTCCCAAGGTGGTTACTTCTTTCCACATTGGTCAAACCATCACTTTGCCCTCCTTTTTTCCGCATCCTTCTAAGGAGGAAGAGATGCTCCACCGTCTGGATCCAAAACGTGCGCTTTCATTTTATTTGGATCGCACCAAGCAATTCCGGGTGGATGACCAGCTTTTTGTCGGATACGTGGGCACCAAAGAAGTTCAGGCCGTGCACAAACTGACCATCTCCAGGTAAGTCTGTTGGGGAGAGGAGTTGGCCTAACGGCTAGGGCGCTCGACCTCGGACCTGGGGAACTGGGTTCGAGTCTCGGTAATGATGCTGAACATCCTGTGATTCTGGGCAAATCACTTAATCTCCCCGTGCCTAACAAAGAATGAATGTGTGTCCTAAGGTAACGTAACTGGTGCTATGAAAAGCGCTCTGATACCTGATTGGATTCGGGTCAAGTTCGCACTATATAAAACTCTGAAAAGAAAAGAAATAAAAAAGACGTTTTGTGCATTAAAAGCTTGCTACTCTTTGGCAAAGAAGGAGCCCATTCCACCAGGGCGACAGGAGCCACCACTGCATTGGGACGGGGAGTCCCCCTTAATGACATCTGTTAGGCAGCCATGTGGGCATTGCTGCATACGTTCACGAAACACTACTGCCTGGACAGCCACGTCCGGAGAGATGGCTTCTTTGGCTGTTCTGTTCTCCAGGACTTTCTGGTGTGAACTTGGTTCGCAGACCCACCTCCGGGGTTGGTATTGCTGGGGTATCTATTCTAAAGGTAAGAAATCTATAACTAATTGGCTCTTTCAGATGAACAAGTTACTTACCTTCAGTAACAATATATTTGTATGAGACATAGATTAGCTATAGATTCCTTACCGCCCCACCCATCCTCCCCGTTCTGTGAACTGACTTCTAGGGTCAGGGAATCCATTTTCAGGGCCCTAGTTTTGTGCACCAGTGGTCAGTGTCTTGCATGGCTCTGCACTTCTGCCGTGGTATGTTGTGTAAAGGAACTGACGTCAGCACGCAAGGGCGTCGTCTAAGTAGCTACCGCGACATAATCCCAGCGACCACGATGCCAACGACGACCACGGACCCGTCCAATGCCACCTTTTGACGCGCAGGGGTACTGCCGCCGCAAAAATTCTCCGGATCCAGTCTGATGCCTGGGGCAATTTTAAAGGTAAGGAATCTATAACTAATTTATGTCTCTTGCAGATATATTGCTCCCGAAGGAAAGTAACTTGTTCTTTCAACACACACATTCATTAACACCACATGAATATCGTGTAGTTCTGGGCACAAATCACATTTGGAAATATCACTAGCTGTACTAGACCCAACCATGTGAAAATGACATCAGTAATATGGACACTTGGGAAAGATCCTAGTTTACTCCCCCCACCCCTCCAGCACCCTTATGCGATGCGAAACATTGTCAGAAGAAGGCCCACCCTTGCAATTATTATAATTCAGTACCACTCAGTTATAGGGTGCACCCCAGATCACAACGATATCAGAAATGTGCACCCACAGATAATTACTATACGTTTAATCAGCATCGTGGGCCAAGGTCGCATGAGTAAAAACCCCAGGTCAAACATAGTTTGCTTTTGGCAAGGAATCAACATGTAAAGCAACACCGCTGTGCGGTGTAAGTAACAACAGGCAGGCACTCTCAAACCAAAACAAAATAAGTATCCAACCCAGTTAAGCAAAATCAGGAGATATTGGTCCTAAGTAAGTGGCCTAATTTCTATGCCGTGGGTATGGAACCAAGTAGGTGAAGAAGCGGGTCTGTATCGTTGACGAATGTGTGACTGCAAGATCGGCCCGCCTTACCAGTCCCCCTGTGAAGCCTGTAGTCTCCCAACATTTGGTTGGAAACCCATTCCAGAGAACGCAAATATCCTAGATAAGTATATCCAATAGCTGTTCTCGTGATAATTCAAAATTCTGGATTACTATTGTTTTTATATTGTAGGGAGGGATACCAAATTTACCTGTGCCCTGATGAAAGCCATGGACCCATAGGGCCCTAGAGTGGCTGAAACATGTTGGCATACATAGGGTCATAGCACCATTATATCCTACAGAAACCCGGGTTCTTGTTTATTGGTAACCACTGTCCCTCCATATTAAAGGGATACCTGGAGGTGGTAGTGGTCTTTTAATCTTTAAACCCCCGGCCTTTTCTCTTCCAAGAGCTCCCTGGAAAACGGCTTGAGCCCACCCTGGCTTTTAGGAGCCAGGGTGCCCCTATGATGAAGCATGAGTGTGTGAGGGGAATTTAACAATGGGGTTGTGCTCCCATTCATGGTAGTAGCAAACCATAGGCCACTTACTTAGGACCAATATCTCCTGATTTTGCTTACCTGGGTTGGATACTTATTTTGTTTTGGTTACTGTTTGGGAGGACGTATCCATTCCCACTTCCGCTGTGGAAGTACCTCTCGACCCTTAAGGCCTTGAGCCAGTATTGACAGACACTCTCAAACACCTATTCAGCACTGCTTCATGGTGTCATGGATATCAGGCAGGTCCGTATGGAGTGCACTCACACACACAGAGCATCATACCACGGTGCAAATGAAATCCGGCAGGTCAGTTGATAATTTACATGCAGACCCCGTGGCCCAAGCCCTCTGCTACCTTTCAGCTAACCCAAACTACCCTACACCCCTGGATTGGAGATCAAGAAAACCTTTCCCCTGATACTAGGCCTTTCGCAGCCAGAGTCACACTTAGTCAGGGTCCCAGGGAAGAAGGTATGGGTAGGTAGCAGGGCTAATTAGGCGGCAGTTGACACATGGACGTTTGGCCACTACTCATGAAGTTAACCCACAGTATGCAGAGCAGAAGCAGGCTGAGGGCGATAGTTGTTCATTTAAGGTATTCCACATTCTGCCTTCTGGCACCAGCCCAGTTCTGTGAAGCACTGGGGTATCACGCAGTCTCTTGACCCACTTCCAATCGCTCTTGGAAGCGTTCTTTAGCCTAGTCAATTACTCTAACCACCCAGGCTTGATCCGTGCAGTACTACCTGGCAACACAAAGTCGTCAGGGCTAAGTGAGGAGAGGGCAGTTGGTCCGCCACACTGATGGCACAAAAACGAGCAATCGATGAATGGGGGATGAAGCTGGGAAGCCTCTTGGAAGAAGTCCCCCCGTCAGACAGACGTCAATCAAAATAGCGCCGAGGCAATCCAGGCACCCCAGAACACGATTACGCTCCTACGCACCTCCCTGGAAATAAGGCACAACATCTGGCGCGCGTTGGTACGAGTTGCACGAGACAGTTCCAGTCACACACAATGTAGAGTCTCAAACTCAGTACCTCCCTGGAATTTAGGTACAACATCTGGTGTGCATTGATCTGAGTTGGACCAGACAATTCCAGTCACACCCAATGAAGAGTTACAACTTCCGAGCCTCCCTGGAAATAAGGGACAACGTCTGGTGCGCTTTGATCTGAGTTGCACCAGACAATTCTGGTCACACACACAGATACAAATCGGCAGCGATGTTTGAGGTAGCATGAGGTACTACTATGGGTATGCCCTCACCTCCGAGGGGTGCAACTGGTAAATTGGACACAGCACTCAATGAGCATGCAGACAATATTTTGAACAAGAGAGATGCGGCACAATCAGCAGAGCCGGCCATGTTGGGTCTGGCAACCGGTAAATCCGCTCACCACCAACAAGACGCTTATGCATGTTGAGGCCCCTCTATGCAGGGGCCACACTCCTGTGATGCGGGCAGTTCTTTTGGGGCTCCGCACCAAACAATCCGGTCTCCAGGCACAATTATTAGTATCATGCTCACACCGCCATACCAGTTGGGATCCAACTGGCGATGGGGGACTTAAGAGGGCACCGTTTTCCAGGGGTCACAGGCAATGTTCCCCCTAACTTCTTTCCTCTGTGTGCTGCAGTGGAGGGTCTCTGTGCGCTGCAACCATGGCTATGTGCGCCAGGAACCAGACCGCGCGTGTGCGCGGCACCAAATGTCACTCAGAACGTTCACTTTAAAAAGTGAAAAGATGGTGCATTTTCACACATACAGTGCCACAATAAGTGTCTTAAGGGCAGTTTCCAAATTGGATAAACACGCCATGACATGAATTGGTTACACAGGCAAGTACACTTCAAGTTTAGAAAAGCACAAGACTTAAACGGTGGTACCATCATAAGATTTTAATAAATATTCTTAACTTGAGCACTGTTAATTGGGTGGGGAAATGTTGAGAGCCTATACAGTATCACATATAAACAATACGGGAGACATGTCAAGTGGCATCACTAGAGGGGTGACAGGGTTGCTTCTCACGGCGATCTTTGGCATTTTTCCAGTGGTGATAAACTCGATCTAGGTCAACTTTCCCGTTCAGGAGGTAGGCCTTTGTCCTCATCAGCATATCCAAATACTTCTGCTCTAGTCTATTCCTCAATTTACTCTTGATAGTAGTCATGAGGCTGAATCCTCGTTCACAATCTGCACTAGATGCTTGAAACGTTGCGCAGACATCAACAAGCTGAGACACCACACTATACTGAGCAGCATTGCGTACAGTGAAATTTACCATGTCTTGAAAGGTGGTAAATAACCCACCCTTTACATGTTCTGCCACCACATATTCATAGTCTCTATATTGTCGAACAACATCTTCTGGTGTTTCGCAATCAGCCAGGACCAAGACATTTTTATACTTTTCTACAAGTCTTTGTATATTCTCAGTCTCAAAATCAAAATGTGATTGTGCTGCCATTGCCTGGATTTCAAAATGTGCCCATTCTTTCAGCTCATCTTCAGGGAACCTTTTTTGCATGTGCTCACAAAGAAGGGAAACAAAAGACAAAATAGGCCCACTGTCAAACTCTTGCCTTTCCTTGTACAACACCATCAGATCTCTTACATTGCTGCTCCAAAAGACAGTGTCCCCCAAATACTTTTGCTTAACTTGGCCAATCTTTGCTCTTGCATACTGTACAGCTTCAACAGTAGTCAGAGAACCTTTTTGGAATAGTTTGCACAAAGATGCAAATTCACCCAGAATGTCATTAACTGCTAGTGAAATATGGTAGTTGGAGTTTGATAGCTTTTTATAACAATATTTAGCAACTGGATCATTCTCCTCAACTTTCTCATGCTCAAAGTACTTAAGAACAGCCTCGTAATTACGAATTAGTGCACCAACAGCAAAATGCCTTGAAAGCCACCGGACTTCATTCAGTGGTCGAAAAGAGACCACTTCACATTCAGTGACCGATGCAATTTCATCCAGCTTGGACTTCCTTGCAGGAGATCTGGAGAACACAGTGTACACAGTCCTCAATAATGTCTCCATCTCTTTAACCCCCTTTTCCAGGCATCATCAACTCCCAAATCTTCTCGATGGGCGACACAATGCTGCTCAACTAGATGAGGTATGGATTGTTTAAGACGAGTAGCAACACCATTATTCTTACCCAGCATCACGGACGCACCATCAGATGTGAACATGACCATTTTCATAAGGTCCAGTTCATTGGCAGTGTAGAATTCTTTCACAGCAGTAGTGATAGCCTCAGCATTACAACTAGTCAGCTTCACCATGCCCCCAAACTGTGTTTTGTGCTCTGTTGATGTTACTGGTCGGAACTTGAAGTACAGGATGAGCATTTTTGAAACAGAAATATCAGTGCTCTCATCAATTATCAATGTGTGATACAAAGCATGCCGAAGTTCTGCCATAGCTTCACAGTGTATCACGCTATTGATGGCCTCAATTAACTCAAAGGCATAGTTCTTGCTCCTCCAGCTATCTGTTATCTTGACATACAAAGCTAGGTGGTCATGGATGTCTTGTACAGATAACATTGAAGTATTCATCTTGACTGCCAGCAATACGTTGTTGATGAGGATCTTTATCTCTTCAGGCACAGATCTTTGGCGTTCAACTACTTCCATTCTATTTGCTTTGTCAGTGGCAGTTTCTGTCAGCATTGCCCGCACTCCATAACCAAACCTGGCAGCAGCACTTCTGTTTCTCAATATCACCATGGCAGACTCGTGTACTATGCTAAGTAGATGGCGTTTCATGTAATCCAGTTTCCAGCCATCACTCCATTTCTTCCCTGTGGAAAAGTCCCCAACAATCTTGGCTTCGGCACATGCTTTGCACATCAAGCCCACGTCTGGACTGCGTCTCAGCCTCCACAATTTCTTTCATCCACTCTTCCTTGAATACAAGGCAACATTTCACCCTTTGTGGTGAAGCACTGCACTCTCCCAAAGTGACAGCTTTGCGCTTGAACATTTCCATGCCCGCCGGTTTGAACCTGCTGTGCCACAAAGGCTGCAAGATAAGGGAACATGGCTTACGTTGACGCCTAGCTCATGAATGCAATCCGTTATACTGCAATGTTCAAGATGCACCACAGTTTAACTCTCCCAAACAATTACCTCTTCTGCTTGAACTCGCGTACGCCTGTTTAAATGTATGGGGTTCTGGCTGCGAAACCTACAACAGAAGAAAACATGGGTAAGTATATTATATTACAATGTTCAAGATGCACCACAGTTTAACTCTACCAAACAATTACCTCTTCTGCTTGAACTCGCGTACGCCTGTTTAAATGTATGGGGTTCTGGCTGCGAAACCTGCAACAGAAGAAAACATGGGTAAGTATATTATATTACAATGTTCAAGATGCACCACAGTTTAACTCTACCAAACAATTACCTCTTCTGCTTGAACTCGCGTACGCCTGTTTAAATGTATGGGGTTCTGGCTGCGAA
The DNA here is from genome assembly GCF_964204655.1 of Triturus cristatus. Taxonomy (NCBI): domain Eukaryota; kingdom Metazoa; phylum Chordata; class Amphibia; order Caudata; family Salamandridae; genus Triturus; species Triturus cristatus. The sequence continues at coordinate 954,712,943 of NC_140588.1, read as the reverse complement.
ATCTGCAACAGAAGAAAACATGGGTAAGTATATTATACTACAATGTTCAAGATGCACCACAGTTTAACTCTACCAAACAATTACCTCTTCTGCTTGTACTCACGTACACCCGTTTAAATGTATGGGGTTCTGGCTGCGAAACCTGCAACAGAAGAAAACATGGGTAAGTATATTATACTACAATGTTCAAGACGCACCACAGTCCAACTCTACCAAACAATTACCTCTTCTGCTTGTACTCACGTAAGCCAGTTTAAACATGTGGGGTTTTGGCAGCGAAACCTGCAACAGAAGATGCACTACTTTAACTCTAGCAAACAATGACCTGTTTGTTCTGCCTGTACTCCCGTCTGCCTGTGCAATTGTATTCGTAGTACGGTCTCACAAACCTGCAAAAGAAAAGGGGTGCAGATTGTGATTCCATTTACCCAGCAACCCCCAACCCAACGAAGAACGTAAACAGAATTACCTTGTCTTTGTGGGTACTCGCACCTGAACACTCATATCCAAATACCTTACAGACTGGAAATCTGCAATTGAAGACAAGATAGTCAGCAAACGCTTGAAGAATCACAAACTATGAATGGGACCGGTCTAGAGACCCCAATAGGAAAAATGACCAAATAATTACCTGGGATTCCAGTCTAGGACAAACAGGCGTGTGCCCATGTGTTTCATTATTAGCATTCATTATAGTATTTATTTTCCCAATCTTATAGAGGTGAAAGGTTGTGTCGGCCTTCCACGCATTGGAACCTTTGATCTGATGGTTCTACTGGGTGGGGGTGGCATCACTCCAAGAAATATTGTGGACTTCAACGATCTTTTATGTGAGAGGAGTTTGAGGGGTCTGTACTAAACTGCAGGTGCTTGGTCTAGATCAGTGGTTCCCAAACATTTGACTCCTGAGGACCCCCACTGACTCACCACTGGAAGCCGAGGACCCCCAGAAATGTGTATGATGTAAATTTCAAACATTAAAAGAGTAATTCGAAAAAAATAAACACACATGGGCACACAAAAACAAATACTCCAATTACTAATGATTTTAGTATTTTATATTGGAAGAGTTTGCAAAAAACGGGAACATGTAATGGGAAGGTTGGTGCTGCATCTCGGTGATTAACTTTTAAATAGTTAGTTTTATTTCACAGTACAAGGCTCCTGCCAGGGCCAGAGTGGAAACCCAAAGCAGCCCAGGCAAGTGGTTTCAGACCAGTCCCCATACAGTTCACACTAAGTGCAGTGAGTGGCCTCTCCCCCCAAGAAAATTAGGAATCAATGGTGCATTCTACAACACATTTATCTAGTTAGTTTTATTTCACAGTACAAGGCTCTTGCCAGGACCAGAGTGGAAACCCAAAGCAGCCCAGGCAAGTGGTTTCAGACCAGTCCCCGTACAGTGCACACTAAGTGCAGTGACTGGCCTCTTCCCCCAAGAAAATTAGGAATCAATTGTGCATTCTAAAACACATTTATCATTATATATTGAATTGTATTAGCTTTTAAGGAATAGCAAATGACAATCTTACAATGCACCAGCATACAACAATCTTTGTTGGGATTCTTCAATGATTCCCTTAATATCACCCTTCAACGGTGCCTCTCATTCCTCTGTCACATGTGTTTCATTTGTTTTATAGCATCTCTCATACCATTGTAGGATGTCAGAGCACTTTACATCACACACACATAGAGACAATGAATCATTTGTGTAAATCAGTGTAGAGAAAATGTTACATACAAATGGGACTACAAGGTGTAGGAGTCACATGTTATTCATACTGGTAGGCATTTTTAAAGAGTGCTTGTCTGGAAAAGCACAAATTCAGGATTCGGAACATAACACAGTGGTTAGCATTGACTTTAACAATAAAAATGTATTTCCACCCAAATAAACCCCTTTAGCAGCATCAGGATAATGAAAGACAGGCAAAAACATAAGTTACTAATTTGTACCATGCAATGTGTAAGCAGATCTTTGATGACAGTTTATAGGTCACTGTGCTAGATTATGATTGTCTCTTATGAGCTGCAGAGTAACAAAAGAATCTATGTGACAAAAGCAGTAACCAACTGACCTATGCACATAAAATACTGTTTTTGTAAAATACATGGTATGCGTTATTAACCCTCTGTGCTACATTAGATAAGTGAAACCTGCCCTATACCTCCCCATTTGTCCGTCTACCCCTCCGCCCCACTTACTTTCAGTGACTGTCCCACTGTTTTTAGGTCTCGCCTGATTCAGCGCTTGCGCTGATCTGGCCGAGACATTTTGTAAACAGGCTTTTTCAAAGTGCTGCCGTGGCCTAAAGCTACAGTGCACGTGAACGTGCACGCGCGCCCTCCGTTGCACGCGATCGTAATCGCGATTGCGATCACTTTCACTTTCGCGGCCGCGTCAGTTTCGCGGCCGCGTTGCCAAAGCTTGTTTAAATGTTGCAGCCAAAGTTCATTTGTAGTGACTTGGCCTGGCAGCTTCCCTATAAAATACAGGTTGACAAAAACCATGACAAAACAAAAATTAACTATGACAAAAAGCTAGCTGTGAATGCCAGGCCTATTTGTTGCTTTTTCCAGTACTTGTTTTTAGTCGGAAGCACTTCTGTGCAGATTCAAATGAAGTGCCTCAGAAGCTATGAAACCCTGTTTGGATTTCACATGGAAACAGCGATATTTCATGTCTCGTGCCTTTTGTGTTTGTAGTTTAAAGGTTATTTTGCCTCTTGTTTGCCTTTCTCAGTGTGTTGTCTGAAAAGATTGCGTTGCTAGCCATAACGGGAATGTGTTTAATTTCAGCTCCTTCAGTGGACTCTGTAAGCTTTTCTGGTTGTGTGTGTGTGTGTGCGTGTGCGTACGTGTGTGTGTGTGTGTGTTTTTTTTTTAGAAAGAGGTTAGATAACGAATCATGTGTTCGTTACAGCAAACTGTACGCACGCCTATTTAATTCTGGAAGACAAAGCTCGGGACACTCGCACCCTGTATTTGGCAACTGAAATTGCCCTTAATGCACAAACTAGTTTTACGTTAAAGAAGTTTCACAGTGCTTCGTTTTGTACTTGAGGAAAAACGACCGCTCTTTTATGTGTCTGTTCCTTCGCGTTGTTTATTCTACTGAACATGTTTTTTTTAACAAATATCAGAGTTATGGAAAATTATAGGCCTGAAAAATAATTTCTTGCCTTGTAGAAAGTAAATGTCATGTTGCTCCCATATTCTAAAAATAGGTATAAGAATAATTATTTTAGGTCTAAAAGAGCGGGTATGCCTTTTATCAGATAGGTGCTAGGCAGACACTGACATAAATGTGACTGTGTCACTGCAGACTCGTTCTGGGCTTCTTTCTGGTACATGTTCTGGAGGAACAAAGTGCTGTCTTTGTTCTAATCTAAATAGACGTGGGGAAATTGCACATGGCACCAGACCTTCCAGCCTGGAGAAATGATTCACTGTGTGAGGGAAGAGGAGTGATTTCGGAGAATGTGGGGCATTTAGGCTGGTGGAGTTTAGCACTCCCTTAGCAACCACAGTACTTTATTGATGAACACTACTTAAATATAGACCGACTGCATCACCATGTGGTAGACTTTCTTAAATAAGTGCTTGTGTTTAGCAATAAATGCCAGTGCCAAGCACCCGAAAACGCAGGCACAAATTAAGCACTGGCAACCGTGGAAGGACCTTTTTTAGGGAAGGGCCCAGATAGGGAGGGCGAAGCTTTGTGTCTCAGCAGTCAATCTTTTCCTGTGGAAAAGACAAACAAAATGGCTTCTGCAACCGGCTCTTGTGTCTCAAAGAATGCTCCAATATTCAGCTTCTTGTAAACGATCATGAATCGTATAATGAGGCTTCATAACTGTTTGCTGCTTTCTTGGTAGGAGCATGCTTTTTAAGTATCCATACCTACACACATTTTCAAACAGTTGACTGTCCCCTAGGGGACTGCCATTCTCTTCTGTAAGTGATGAGCTCCACTTCCTGCTTGTGATAGCACTTGACAGACCTTGTTCGCTTCACTTCTCCTCTCCTGTTATCTCTCTGCTGTCTCTCTCCTGTCTCACTCACTCTCTATCACACCCTCTTTCCCGTTACTACTTCTCTTTTCTTCCCTATGTTACTTTGCATTGTCCCTTCCCCCATTGTCCTCTTTCTTCTCTCTCACCTGCCTGCCATCTCTTTTCATGTTTAATCTCCTTGTCACCTCTCCCTGCGCCATGTCCCCTCCTCTCTTTTGAATGCATTAAGTTTACCTCTTCCTCCCGTACCTCTTTCCTTCGCTCCTCCCTTCTCTGTCCACGCGTTCGCTCTTCCTCTCACCCTGACCTGTCTTCCCTTTCATGTCTCACCTCCTGTCGGTCAGAGAGACTCTTTCTTAGACAGACTCCGGTTCACCGCAGAGACTGGCCCCGTCAGCCACAGATGCCCCGTACTGCTCGCAATATTGTTACAGCTGTAAAAACGAGGTTAGCAAGCGGGTGAATACAAATTCTGCCCCCCCACCCCCCATTAGGCATCGTATTTTAAGGTAACGCCGTTCTTGAAATTAAAATGGAATATATTTAAAAGTTCCTGTGGTGGAGAAGTCATCTGAGAGTTAAGATCCCTATTTAGGAACCAAACACATATCCTGACGCCCTAACTTGACCTCATATGTTCTAAAAATGTGGTAAGAGGAACAACGCGACTCCATTCCAACACTGGGACTGGGCCTGCATCATACTAATAACAAAGTCTGCTGTTTGTCATGAATGAAGCCATCCATAGAGCTTGATCGAAGGTCATATAAATACTTGATAACCTTTCTAATTTGCAGAGTACCATCGTGGTTTTGAAAATTTGTAAAAAATGTGAGACATACATAACTGAAGCTTTTTTTTTTTCGAATGCACAACCAACTGATCGTTCTAAAAGTAATCTAGAACATTCACTGAATGAATTGTAGACGAAAGCTTGAGTTTCCAAAGCTAAAACTGTTGCGTTTTTGTATCTATATAAGTGCTATTTCTGTACTTTGTCACAGCTGTGATTCGGTGTTTCCAAAACCTCCTAAAAAGAGGATTTAAAGTGCTTTGTGTGGGCGCCGTGACTGTGGTGACTTTTTTCTGACCGACAGTTTTGCTCTTGCCTCGGGTTAATCCCGCATTTAAAAGGGAAACATGTTCATTGCCAGAAAACACTGTGGTGGGTCCAGTGCCTGCACTTAATTGCATTTAAAGTGCCTTTGTAATGTTATTGAGGTCTTGGGGAAGGGAGCTGGACAGCATATGAAAGGATAGTCCAGGTGTCATTGCTAAGGTATTTTTAGAGCCGTTCTGTATCGAGTTTCACTCGAGTAACTTTATTTATTGCTCAGTAGATTAGTGAACAGTTGGTTGTTCAATCAAAATCTAGATTGCCAGTTGTACTGCAGGCTGTATACATTATACCACGACGTATGTAGGATTTGAACTCTGCATAAGCACCTAGTTATTCAAGGCACTGAAAGGCCACCATTCTACCTTGTAGGGGACGATGCTGCTAAAATAAAGGTATCTCGGGTTAGAGGGGCTCTTTCGAAATTACATTACACAACACTTGTTTTAGGGATCCTAGACTATTTATCTGGTGCACACTGTGTGCTCATGGGGGTGATTAGTAATATGCGCAGGGGCTTGACCATATGGATGTAGAACTGATTGAGGCATTGTCAGTAAGCTGTGTACAAAGCACAGCCCTTGCGAGTACAACCCACGGTTTGCTCAAAATATTGTGTGTCAATAGCACCACTATTTCTTGGATTCGATAACCTTAATGTTCAGTCGATGTTTTTTCCTTTGAACCCGAGTGTACGCATATAAACACAATTATTCTATAGAGTAATCCCACCAAAAGTTTACTTTTTCAAAAGTAAAAAGTCCTAGATTATATTGTACTATTGACATTTGAAATATGTGCATGCAGGGCTGGCCCAAGACCAGCTACCAACATATGGTACGCTCGTTTTTATTAATCTGTTACTTAAAATTGTATTTTGTTCTTGCTTGCTTTTTTGCCGCATCCAGGTGCGGTTTTTCCTCTAGCATGGCTTCCTAGTGCTTTCGTCCGCCTGGGGATGACTCTCCAAATACTCCTGAGGTTTGATCGCAGACCGGAGCCTGGTTCCGCCTGTAGCTTTGTGGGTATGGTTTTGTGCTGTGAGACGCCTTTCTGCTTGGTGGTTCTGTTTTATTGATTGTACCGTAGATACATATTATGGCATGTGAGAGGTGAGTGTAGAAGGCCTCATTGATTTGCTTTCACATCTTCTAAGTTGGTAGATCTGCTCAGTGCTCATTGGGTTAAAACCAGCTGCCCTGTTGTAGTTGGGTTTGTGGCAGTCTGAGGTATAATAGATATGGGCGTGGTGTTGTAAATAGTGTTATTTAGTTGAGTTGTGTGTCGCACCACCTTAACGCCTCACATACTCCATCACTAATAACCCACCGTGATCACTAGACACTGGATATATGGGGGAGCCCTCAAGCATAGTTGAAGTGTGTGCACGCCTCTGCACCTTTCAGCAGGTAGAAATAATTTGTGGTCTATCGCTTATTCGTTTTCTGTTTCACAGACTCTAGATTTTATTTCTTGCTCCTGTACATTCCTTTGCTCTGCTTTTCGTCTGCTGAGTGAACTCGTGCATTTCCTGCCCCTCTGAGGTTAAAGTAGTTTGGGTAAAGGCTGCTCCAAGCCCTCTCCTCGCTGGCTGAGAGGTAATTGTTGGCATTCAGTTTTCACAGAGCTCGTCGCTCTGGTTCGCAAGCTTCCAGGGTATTTAACTGATCTGTTTTTCCAGGATCTTTGTATGGATAACTGTAGCAAATTAAAAACAAGCATTTGCAATGCACTAGGTCTCGCATTTGCGAGAGTTTAAGCTATTGGCCTTGTAAATGACAATTCCTTTTATTGATGTTTTAAAAACCAATACATAAATAAAAGGCATTGTCATTTACAATGCCAATAGCTCAAACTCTCGCAAATGCGAGACCTATTGCATTGCAAATGCTTGTTTTTTTTGCATCTTTTAGATAGCGCAAACTCGACCCGAAGGTATTGGAGCGCTTTAAATGAGCACCGTCTTTACATTACATATTCAGGCACAGGGAGATTAAGTGATTTGCCCACAATCACAGGATGTGGACGCGACCTCGAGGCTCAAACTCTGGCCCCAAAGTTCATCAGAATGCCTGCTAATAGCCCCCGCTACCCGCTTTACTTACAAAAAGAGTAGAGCCAGTTTCAAAATACAGCGTGTACTTTCTGAAAGTACACGCTGTGTTTTTAAACTGGCTCTACTCTTTTGTTAGTAAAGCGTGGGGACGATTGTGGCCTTTTGTTTAAGTATTGATGGTAATCAGAGCTCATTCACGGGCTGTGATTACCATCAATACGTAAACAAAAGGCCACAATCAGCCCCGCGCTCTGCAGCCACACGCCCTCAAGCCGCCACAAGCCGCCACAAGCCGCTTCAAGCCCCCAAGCCCCCCCAAGCCGCCACAAGCCCTCACAAGCCCTCACAAGCCCTCACAAGCCCTCACAAACCCTCACAAGCCCCACAAGCCCCCAAGCCCCCGCAAGCCCCCTTACCTGCACTCTGAACGACACCTCTCCGGCACCGCTTCAAAAGTGCCTGCTTTTCGCGCTGCCCGCTTCTTTAAAGCGGCGGCGCCTCTCTCCTGCGGGACGTCCTGGCTGCGTTGTGCGCGCTCCACATACGGCAGTGCACGCTGACGTCAGGGGAGGTGCGCGCGCGTGCCTTAAGGGGAACGGTGGTCACAGGTAGATGCTGTGAGCCCCTCATGGGAGGTCTTTGATGTCCCTGAGACTTCCACAGGAGAACAGAGCCAACCAACAAGCCCTTGGAGAGCACACTTCAGTGTGTCACACAGCAGAAGATAGTCAGCCCAGGCCAGCCACTATTCAGGAAGGGTGCATGATCGCTGCCAATGGCAGTAATCATCCTAGCGCACAACAGATTCCTCTGGCAGTGTGCACCAGGCAGTTCAAGGATTTCTAGTTACACGTCCCCACAAGTGTATCCCTGCCCTGCCAAAGTATGGCATTAATAGCTACACTGTAGTGTGCCTTTGAAGTTGGGGGTGATTCAGATGGTTTCCCTTTGAACCACAGACCACAGATGTTACATATCCAACATTGTAAATCATTGTTTAGAGCCACAACTTTCACTGTATATATTTGTTCACATCTGCACCATGCGCCGTTTTCGCAGATTACACAATTGTCACTTGCTTTGCCACCTTTATGTGTCACGTACACAATTGAGCACCAAGTCCAATTCGGGTTGTTCATGCATTTATTTGCCTGCAGTGCTGCTACAACTGTACCTTTTTATTCTTGATCACAATTATATGATGCCATGTGCACATTTCAAAATCATTTCAGAGTCTCCCGTTTTCTTTTCACGTAATGTATCATACATACATGTCTAATTGTCCTATGCAGTGAAACCAGTTGAGATACTGTTACTTTGTCCTTACGTACCTCCCCTAATCTCAACGTGGTTTATGGGTTATACTCCTGTGGCTAAATACAACACTTTCTTGAAGTGGCATTTCTCAGCTATTAATGACAAATCCCCTTTTACAGCAGGAGAGGTTTTGTCAGTGTGAATCCAATGATAGGAAACATTATGAGTCTGCTCCACTGTAAGCCACTATTGGAGATTGAAGTATTTCTTAACCATTCCCCCATGTTAACCTATGGGAAGAGCTAACCTCATAGGTATTGAAAACACATATGGGTATTCTTCCCTACCTGGGCAAGGAACATACATGTGTGCCTGCCCTGCCTTTCACCTACCACTGGCTTCACCACTTAAGACTTACCCCATAGGTGCCCCAGTGATATTGAAAGGTTCCCTCAGAATTGGAGAGTGGTTTAAAAAGGTCAGCCTGAGCATTAGTGCAATTGTGCACACAAAGGCTTGCAATGGCGGACTTGACACATGTTTAAAAACCTCATAGGTGCAAGGGTGAACCCACAGGCTTGCAATGGCAGGCTTGAGACATGTTTAAAGAGAACAGGTAAGCGCCACTAAAGTGTGTAGAAAGGGCGCACGCACTTTCACACTGCATTTACAGTGGGAAAGTGCCCAGAGCCCTGAGACCACTAAGATATAATTTGCAAAACTCTGGCATTGTCCTATGAGAAGAGCCTACCTCCTAGGTAGGGAAAACCCACATTGGGGTTCTTTATTACCTGGGTAGGGAGGACTCCTTTGTACCTGCCCTACCTTTCGCCTACCACTTGCTCCACCCCATAGGTCTTACCCTAGGGGTGTCCCAGAGGTAGTGAATGGCCCACTCAACATCAGCTACTTGTTTAGAAATGGCAACCTGAGGACAAGTGCAAATGCACACTTACCGGCCTGCAATGGCAGGCTTGATACATGTTTGAAAAGCTATTCTGGTCAAAATCAGTGCTGCATCCCACCATTAACCATTGCAATACCTGCCTGGGTATGTGGTTTTCCTTTTTACAGGGAACTCACAGGTACAACACCTAAACCAATGAAGTAAACACCACTTCCTAGCATAGGTAGAAAAAGCACGTGCTCTTCCACTTTACATTACAATGGGCAAGCGCCCAGGGTCGTAAGGCCACGAAAAGAGAATCAGCAAAAACCAGGAGAAGAAAAAGCAAAATATTTTAGGAAACCCCCTACGAAGGGCAATGTCTTACACCATTGCTAGCCTCCATTTCTGCACATGGGGCATCCTCTGTTCCACCCAACCCAGCACCACCCTCAATGCTAGTGGCTCCAGCTAAGGATGCAAACCCCAATGCCTGCTTCCCATCTGTAGTATATGTGAACACGAGGGAAACCCAACAATCACTAGGGACCATGGGTAATCTATATTTTATGGAACCCGGGCCCCTAAGTAATCCAGTTAGAAACCAATACTCTGGAGAAACTAAAATATTCAGGAATTATCCAATTGGACGTGTAGTAATCTTTTTATCCCTAAATTATACAGTAAAATGTAGAAGATAGACCCCACCGGGGTAATCCTCATCAACTGTTAAAACCACAAAGAAAACAGCCAAAGAACATTAAGTGACCATCAATTGTATGTACAGTTGGGTCACATTTCTATAGAACAGTACACTTCTGCACCTAAAAACCAAATATAAACATTTATAGGGTCAGAGTGTTTTAAGGTCGACAGCGTTTTGATCCATAATCAATACAGGTTCATCATCAGGACAGAGGAGATTTATGCTACTTCGCGCCCGAGCTCTGCATACATAATGCTGATGTTTCACTCTGATAAGTACGGGCACTTTGTTTATTTATGATAATGCTTTCCTGCGTGTTTTCACCACTTTTACACATTCCGGCTCCCGACCCACATCCAGCATGGAGTATGTGGCATGCTTTAATTAAACCTTCGTAATGGCATCTTCACTTATTGATTCTCCTTATTCGTTGCGATAATTGCAGATTGATCCTCTCAGCTCCTCCCTCGCAGCTCATAATACTCTACTTTTTCACCCCCTAATTCACTATACCACTTGAGGTGCATACTTGTGGTCCTTTGTTTGGACTTGTGCTCCTTAAAATACATGCTTCCCATCAGTAGCACACGTCGGCCCACGTTAAGCTTATATTGCATTGAGAAACCACCAATGCACAGCCTCATTCTTTGGTGGAACCCAAACCTCATCCTAACTGTGAGCACTACCTTTGACTAGAAGTTTTGCTCTGTTCAGATTCTGAAGCTGTTCAGGGCATTCAAAATGTTCTACATGAGGAGAATGACAAAGAGGAGGCAGATAATGTATTGTCGCCACATTACACTATTGCTGACCTATATTTAGATTTTTAGAATGCCAGTGGCCTAGATAGTTTCTGAGGCAGTGTTGAACTCATCACTGGGTCTCTTAACAGAGCAAAGTGCCTTTTTTCCAGTTGTAGTCCACAGAGCAGAAGTGCAGGACTTTCAGCTATCTACGAGTGAGGCTAAGGCAAACCTATTTATGGACATTTAGCAGCTTGTGAATGCTATTTCAGTGTACTTATGTTATGTTATTTCTAAACATCATACTGTTACCCTAAATCAAGAGCATCCTGTTGCTGGAAACAGAAACTCAAAGGCACACAGCGTAAGAAATGTTATTATTGCTGGAATGGTAAAGTCTTCTGCCTTTGTTTTTTGTATAGGAGAAAGTCTGGCAATTTACGAACATACTGAGGTAGAAGTTTCCAGTTATAGGTTGTTAAATATGAGAATGAATGTCCGTAAGTTCATTATTCATGTATTCGAGGGATGGTCACAAGGGACAAATGAGAGGAGCAGAGGGTACAGGTAGGCCGGTAAAGTGATGGCCTTTTCTTCAGATAAGAGGCACCATGATTACTGAGACCTTTGAGGCTATACAGAGTACCTTAAAATAAGCCCTTTTTAGGTTGAGCCTTTGAAAGCGCTTGCACTGTCTGCAAGACCTGTTGTAACCTATTCTATGGGCTGTGGCACACCTACTGATTTGCTATTGGTTGTTGTATGTGGCATTTGGAAATGCTTGCTTGTTATTGGTGCATTTCTGTAACTGTCCCTCCTCTGGGTGCTTAGCTCTGTTTCTGGCAATTTCACTAAGTGAACATTTTGTTTGGCCATGGCACTGTTATAGCTCTGAGGGCCTCTTCTCCATCTGCCCGTCTGGTTTATTTATTTTTTGTCTTTTATCTCCTTTGCATATCTTGCAAGGAGACTGACCAGGTCAAGAGTGGGGCACAGGAGGCACTGAAAGCAGTGACACAATAAGCGCGAGTTAAGCTTTTATGTACCTAAAAGGGCCGGAGAAATACTTCACGCAAGGCTGACCTCCAGTTCGGCAGCCCAGCCCAGCCTAGGAAGGCTGACGAGGAGGGGTGCAGGGATAATGTCCTTTAAGTCGAATGGTTGTTGCGCCCCTGGGTGCAATGTAAATGCTTCAGATTACTACAAGTGGGAAGTTGACCCTTGACCTTTCAGATGGAAAGGGTTTACTAGCACATGTTGATTATTGATCATATTTAAATGTGAAGGAGTGGAGAGGAGCCACATTCCTGAGCTTGAAATGTAGTTCTGCCTGTCCGAGTCAAAGAACAGAATTTTACTAGCGGTCTTTCATAACAACTGGGCGTTTAAATAAGACATCTGCACAAAGCGAAATGCAGGACCTAATAAACTCAAAACATTTCAACGTAGTTAGTAGTGAGCAATTCCAAATATCATGCAATAACCAAGATAGCCTGTAACTGTGCGTATAGCTTCCGCAAATCGCTGCGATGCCATGCTAATGGCAGTTTGTGTACTATAAGAGTGCTAATTAACGATAATAAAAAAAGTATTTTAAAAGATGTGGGTATTTGTTTAGCACATTTGTTGATGCGCTCTCAAAAAGCAAATATACTAGACACTGCCGCCCCGCCTCCCCACCCATGTCATCATATAAATTCCATCAACCTGCTCTATGTTAATGTACAATGACATAAATGAATGTCCTAACCCATGGTGGGTGCGAAAACCTTCACTATTATAGTGCACCAGGATCCTTGGTTTGTCGTGACCATCACATGCTGTGGTAGGTACTGCTATGTCTCTCTGCATGAAAGGGAGCCTGGGACCTCTTCTTTTTATGTGTTGTCACCTGCGTGTGTACCCACAAGTCACCATGGCTGCATATGGCTGCTAATGCTGTCTGAAACAAGCTTAGTGTCGGAGGTCTTGGTGCAATCTGCAGATTAAGGTGTTGACTACGAAAGCTTGATCGTCAACCCGGCTTCCACCTTCACTTCATCCTGAGCACACTTTTTGAACATTCTGCACCTCGGATCCCTTAGTTGGCTAATGCACATTTAGAAACAGGGAGACCTCCAGTAACTTAAACTATTAAAAACTGATTTTTTACATTTCTGTGTTTTGTGGTACATATCATCATTAAGACTCACCTGGACATCGAATACGTTTTCTCATCACCCCCACAGCATCCCATGTGTCGGCCTTCACTCCCCACTGTCCAGGGAGCATGGGTGCTTCTTTTTATCTCTGCAGAGAAGTTTCTGAAGGTTCAGGAGCGAGCCAGTGTGCCAGCAGCTGGCACGGCCTTGCTGTGCACAATGGCACTATTGACCGTGGGTAGGGGGATTGCATGGCAGCCAAGGAGGGAGCCTTGTGTGACTGGTGAACGGCACTGACAGCTCTGTGGCAAGGCACCGGGTGTCGCCAGCTCGCACCTCAACAGGCATTCTATGCTGTGGGGGCAGTCTGAGTCCTCATCTACTTGTTGCTAAGCACTCCCAAGCAGGCTCATTCCTCACCTACCACACAACCCATGACCTGGAGAAATTGGTTGCCTCGGATGATCCTAAAGCTGCCTGTGCTCTCCAGATAGCTATGTGGGTTAATGTATCGCCGGCAGAGATAGATTGGCCACTTGTTGTACACATGTTCGAATTCCGCTTGGGTGGACTCTGCCTTTCTTTGGAAGCTCGATAAAAGGAATACCATCAAGTTTCACAATGAAATACCTCCTGCCGGTGCCCAGACAAGCAAAGCTGTAATGACGCTATTACAGAGAAGTGATGTGATCTGACTGTGATGGGTTAACAGGAAAGGAAAGTCATGAACAGGCAGCCAGCCGAAGAGATGACATTGCCTGCCCTCGGTGCAGGCAGGTGTCAGAATACATGTTGCTGGTCTCCTGGGACATTCCCCAGCAAGGAATGCAAGTCCAGGCGTGAGCTGTTTGTCTGTAAATACTCTGCATGGGTTGTTTTGTTTTCATAACAAAGAAATCAATCAGCTGAGCAATGCAGTTTACAAGGATCTTTCAGGCGGGCTTGCGTCTCAAAGACCCGTTTAAACAGTCTGTTCTTTAGTGCCATTATTGGCAACTTACCCCCACCCACCGTCTGAGCATGCCTGAATAAATAAATACACAAGACAACTTTTGTTCTGGGAAAATATTGCTGCAGGTTTATTCCATACAAAGTATGCAATATGGTGGGTTATCTTACGGACGATCCAAGGGCGGGCAGCTGTACCTACCTATGCTGCCCCTGCCCGCCTGATGAGCCAGCACTGTGGGATACCCAGACAGTTCTACATCTTTGGCGATCCTCTTCCGGATCACGTGACATGTTGGTCTCATATTACTCACGCCCTTTTCGGGGCGGAACGTAGCAGGGCAAACCTCCGGTTGGTCAGGCCCCCAACCCCCCGAAGGACTAACAGGGCGCATTCGCGGTTTTCCAGTAACCTGCCCTGAGGCTCCTGGTCTTTGGCTCTGGCACCCTTACTGTGCCGCACAGAGGTACCCTTACTGTACCTGTCTGCCGCAGAGGTAGCCTTTCTATACTCGTCTGCTTCCAGATTGCCCTGTAACTTCGCCACAGCTCAGGAGGCCGCCAGAGCCCCCCCACCAAACAACTCATTTGTGACCTGCAACCTGCTTTCTAGGGCCTCGTGCATGTCCAGTGGAAAGAGACCATGCTCACCTGTGACAGATGCACCCCATGTATGTCAACCTAATCTAGGCGTACACCTGGATGGCAATGGTGACAATGGACCCTATCTTTAGCAAAGTAGCCTTTAACATTAGCCTGAATCAGCTTGTGTCTGATGAAACCCAGGCCCCATTGGTCTGTGAACTTAGGCCATGAACAGTTCCTTCTTACAGGGATGTTCAACAGCCTCCTCTGACTTAGCTCCGACCTCTGCAGACCACCAGGGCTCACCTTGACCCATGTAGTTGCTGATCTCACCAAAACAGCGAATTGCTCACCTACAAACGCTCATTCCCAGGCCTCCTGCAAATCTAAGGGAAGAGATCCCTCCCTACTGGTGATGGATGAACCCCATCTATATCACAATAGCCTTTGACGTTGGCCTGGATCAGATGGTGTCTGATGAAACCAAATACCCTTCTGGCCTGTGAACCTGTTCCAAGAACCATTAACCCTCCGGCGGGAAAGTTCCACTGCCTCACATGACCTAGCCCTCTGCCAACTCTGGGCGGGACGATTTCAGACACCAAGGCTCACATTGCCCAATCTATTTGCTGATCCCACCTAGCTGCCGTCCTTCTAGCACCGTGTGTGCCTGAACCCCTGTGTCCCCCATCTATGGGACAGCAGCCCACTTGTTGGGTACCTGCTCCCACCCCCGCCTGCCTACTTTGGCTATTCAGGCGAGGAGGATTATGCTTAACCTTTGCAGTCCCTTTGCTTTCGAAATCATGACGCACAGGAATGTTCATAACTAGCAGTATGTGACAATGAGCAAGGGTGCCCTCCTGCCCTTGCCATGCATCTCTTATTCCTTATGGGAATTCCGCCAGCCCAACTCCCTCTGTGGTGAAACTCCCTAGGCATACCAGCTAAGAGAATCTGACTGATTTAATACAGTTATCACTGAGCGCTATGGTTCCTAACATTAAGGATTGACTAAGTCATACCTAACCCCCATCCTAGAATATTCCCGAAAAGGGGGGCAGGGGCGTACAGACTGCCTACCATTGGGCAACCCCATTGGTGGAAAATTACCTGCTCCGTTAAATTTTAATTATTGTTGATCACTGGACATGCCAAATGTTCTTTTACATAGTAGCCTTTTGTGCTTGACACCTTGTTTCCCCATTTCTTGGGACGGCAGCACACTATGTTGGCTGACAGCGTCACCACCCAGCGAGGCTACCATAGCTAACCGGGCGGGCCTTTGAGCTTAACTGCAGGAAAATGTCACCTACCCTTGGTTCTGGGGTGCACTTACTTCCCCCGTTGACCAGACAGTTGCACAAACCTCTTTGATTGCTAATCCCTGGTGAACACCTTAATGTTATCAAAGATGGTTTGAAACTATATGTCTTGTGCCCACTATTGGAGACACCTCACCCTTGCGTGCAATTACAACTTACGCAGCGCAACCCGCTTACCTAACTGCCTTTGGATCACAGATGCACAGTACCTACTGTCCATCTACAACCCTGGATGCTTTAAACCTGCCAAAATGACAGAAACCAAGATTCCCAGTTCCGTTTAGCTGCAGTAC
This sequence comes from Triturus cristatus, assembly GCF_964204655.1. Taxonomy (NCBI): domain Eukaryota; kingdom Metazoa; phylum Chordata; class Amphibia; order Caudata; family Salamandridae; genus Triturus; species Triturus cristatus. Next base: position 954,696,867 of record NC_140588.1, on the reverse strand, counting down.
ACTTCAGTGGGTCCACTAGTAGATACCACAAACCGCATTGGTCATGCAAATCTTAAATACACAATTTTCACTGGGACAACCCAAGAAGTAATCATGCCCTTCAAGGTACATCTACTCCAGCGCTGACTAACAACGTATTTGGGACACAGGTCGCAGAAGATGCCCCTTCCAGTCTCTGGTTCTAGCCCATCGAAGGATAACCCTGGGTGGGAAAAAGTCTGTGGGACCCAGAGGGGAACATTATGTGCAAATACCTGCCCTTTCCTGAATATTGAGCATGCCACATGGTCTAAATTCCCTGTCGCCATTTGGCTCTAACGCAGTGTTTACCAAACTTTTTTGCACCGCAGCACACTTGTTAGATGACAACTACCACAACCCGCCTGCTGCCCTGGCTAAAGCGCGGGTGAATATGTCTTAACTGAAGCGACCTGTAACCTGCCCTTGTTTGCAGAGGGCACATTTTAGCTGCATCGACCAGACATAGCAAGACGAAACGAGCTAGTGAGCCCCACTCCCACACAACTAAAATTAAACATAGTCCATCAGGGGCCAAGGCATTGCCTTCGCAGCACCTCTCTTTGCATTGAAACTGCCCAGAGTAAGTGTAAATTGTACTCTCTCACCATTGGGCTGGTAACCGAAGGCAAAGAAAGACAGAACCTGGGCATAAGATCCCCGTTTCCTAGAGTACAACAATAATTATCCTACACCATTATCAAATGTGCCACAAGCACCCAATGCGCTATCCACCTGTTGCTATGCAGATGTCATCCAATTCAATGACATAGGCGACATATCACCCTGTTCTGCCTTTGCGGTCAACAAAATACCATCTTCCGGGATTTCTCCACTAATCCTATGATGCTGAACCTGGATTTGTAAAGCGCATGTGAGGTTCGACGATCGTCCCAATACTAGATGCCATGTATCCATCTTATCAAGATCGTCCCACTAGTGAGGGCACTACGAGGACTTGTGGGACAGAATAGAGGTCTAAAGCATTAGTGCTTATTAAGGACCGTCAGGAAACCTCTGCATCATGCAGGAACTAGCCAATGGGGCCACTTCCCCGAAAATAGGCCACAAACCAGTAACCCCCATAATATCGCAATCCAGACATACACCCGGGGGACAAACAGGTGACTCTGGTAAAGGTGAAAAAACGTGCAAATTTCATCCTTGCAACCTGGGCATAATACCAAGTTAGATCCCCACATCGATATAATGCAAACAAAAGAACAGCCGGACACAGCCAGACACAGCCGTGCCATATCCAAGAAGAACCCGCTACAATTTAAAGCCCCCTGAGGGGAGAAGTACAGTTCCTGCCTACTTCGAAACCAACAAAACTGAGAAGGTGGACCTCTCTGCAGTGCCCCACCTTGGCCCCCCTGACATGCACGAGTGCTAGTGGGGGGGGCCGGTAAACAATGACCAACTGAGTGGTCACTCGCGGCACCGATTGGGTCGATTGCCTAGACAGAACTGATATTGAAACAATTGAAACCTACATGGTCCACGATTTAATTTGGGCGCCATGAGACGGTCTTGAACAATGACCAGTGGACAGCCGTCCCACTGAGGGCAGTGGTCTGTCCAGTTCTCCTCCGAATTCTCAGCTATAGGGGCTCCAGATAATCTCAGGTGTGAGAAAAGTCTTTCTAACGTAGCCAACCGATGGTTTATACGTGAGTGACTGGCCCCCCATTATGGTACGACCAAATCAAGGCTGAAGCAATAGGAGCATGAGGCCTTAAGCAACGGGTGTCTTTGTGTACTGGAAACATTAATTAGCCACGCAAAGAACCATGGACATCCCATTAAATGCGAGTCACCAGATCGTCAATGAAATATTGATGGATTTGAGACAAAGGCACCATCCAAACTACTGAATTAAAATTGGCGAGAATAGTTCTATGAAAGAAAAGCACTGAATGAATCGCTCGTAGTCAAAGGACATATCAAACCGCTTTGGTCTACCTTGCTGAGAAGGATGGAGCAATGCCCATTACCTGTATTAGTGAATGAAGGCATTATTCATTCATGCTCAGCCAAAGTGAGAGACACTGCCCCCAAGTGGCCTTCCCACTTTATGGCACCCTGGCAGTACAAATTGATTTAATGCACCAATAGTCAACCCCAAACTGATATACTGTTTTGACCCTCCCAGGGCACCCCGTCCGGTTACCGCCAAGGCAGACGCACCGCAAACACAAGTTCAGATCTAGAGCTGTTCACGGCGGTACATACATAGAGACGCCCAATGTTGCGCGAAAGTAGACTCAGCATACGCCCACGCTACATGCAGCACGGCAATTCTACGGAAAACCTGACACTTGTGCCACTATATGCCAGGACTCACGTCAGGCGGCCACTTCCTTTGCACCACACCTTGCTCCTGCCGTGCTGCCAATCATAGTAACACCACAACTACTAACCACAACACTCGTGCAAGCGTGATAATTCCGCCTATTCCAAGCCCTCAACGCTATAAGAATGGCTTGGGCAGCAGGCAATAGTGATTTTAATGCCAATTGAATTAATCCATGCCTGTTGGGTCATCTCTAAAACTGACAGACAGCGCCAACTCGTGGCAGACTGTCACAATCAAGAACCTAACCAGGAAAAATAGGTGGTGTCAGAAGTCAATTTGATCCTGAAGAACACCGATTGGCAAGAAAGGGAAGGATTATCTCTTTCTTGAGTCCCCTCACTCACCAGGGTTTCCCCACGGTGACATGCTTCATCATAGGGGTCCTCCCAGTCCTCTACGGACTGAGGCGTGCTACGACTTGCGATGTTACGTAGGAGCACTACAAAAATGTGGACTATGTGTAGTGTAAGTGAAGATGTGGTGGAGTGGGATAATTAAAATAATCAGCTAGTGGGCCAAGAATAGACTTTATTAGTGCTCTAAGCTGAAAAGATTAAAAACGGGGTAATATGCCAGGGAAACCTAACTATAATGGAAAGGTGTGCCTAGCATATGATCTGGTCAACTAGTTTCGAGCTTCCCCAGCTCTTCTTCAGGACTACACTGGGACCAGCCCAGTGTCGAGAAACTTGCCACTCCTAGTTAACCTGAATAAGGTGCAATAAGTGTAATGCCGTAACTATAAGGCATGCGTTTTAAAATACATACGTAATGTACGTCAGCAAATTGTCTGTAGGATATAAAACAAAAGTTAATGAGGAAAAATATCTGATAATAAGTACTGTAGTCAATGTTAATTGTGAGCACACTACACCCAAGTGTTCGCACACTTTTCTTTCTGATGTGCCGCTATGTGAAAAAGAAATATAATTATTCACTCCATGCCGGCGTAGTGCTGAAAAAAGTGTAACGAAATTCGTAAAACTGACATGTCTGACATCACATATACACAAACATACAATAAACGAAAAAGAACACATAACATACTTAGTATAAAGCAACAATGCGCTTCATGGTCAACGGAGGGGATGCGGCGATCTCGTACACCTAGGAGTGGATAGTAATTGAGATCGTTAGGATAATGGCGTGCTCCGTAATGAAGGTTCGCCCTACGGGGTGGAAAAGGGATGAAAGAAATGATCACCTCGTGGCGTACAAGTATGGAGATCTAACCCCTCAGGAAGCACTTACTTGTACGTCGAACACCACATTCATTAACACCTAAGTGGAGCCAAACCTCACGGACCGCATTCTGGCGTGTCCTCGCTGCCGAGCTGTTTTATCAACAGGCGAGCCTGCAAAGGAAAGCGAGAAAGGCTCCGGTGCCGGTACGCGAGTGGAGCCACCATCTTGGATAGCGATGGGGAACGAAAAAATAAATAAAGTAAAAAAATATTTTATTAAATATATTGGAATTGAATAACGATAAATTAGTGGAGACTAGTGTTGGTAATGCGCAATAGCTCTAGTCTCAAATGGCCCAAAAAAGGAAAGATAGTGATGAGGGCGAGATATTCGTTAACAGGGCGTTTTACTTACAATGTTTTGTATATAAAGGAATTTTCACAAAACTTTATTCAAAGTACCGACAGTTACACGTCGGTGACCAGTCAGATAGGTAATCAATGGTAGTGAGGTTTTTTCAAATAACTAGACAAATCTTGAGTTGGTGAAAGAAAATTAATAGCCATAATTTCACAGGGCCCCACAGGGTAGATGTATATGGCTAATTTGGCAGCTTCACCAAAGAGGGACAGTCAAGAAAACTGGCTCCAGGGTATATCATCATTCAGACCCTTGTTGTCTGAGCGTAGCTTAAACACCCAGCGTTGTTCTTTTTCGTGTAGTTGTTTTTCCATGTTAGGGTGATTGTTGACATGTTCCAAAATGACCCAATTGAAGTCATTTGGTGTGTGTCGTTTTTCCAGAAAATGGGTTGTCATCTTGGTGTTGTCACGTTTGCACCTGAAATTACTCCGGTGTTCAATCATTCGGGTGTTTACTTTCCTTGTGGTCATCCCTACGTAATGGAAATTGCAAACGCAGGTGATCAAGTAAACTACCCCTGTTGTATTGCAGTTAGTGAAAGACCGAAGGTTCCATGTCATTCCATTATTGCAGGTCACTGTCTTGGTCACCTTGGTGAGGTGACATACACTACAGTTACCACACGGGAAATGGCCCTCAGGTAGGGGATGGAGCAGACGTTGGTGGCCTATAGTTTTCGTCGTGGTAGGACGTGTATGCACAAGAAAGTCCCTCAGATTTTTGGCTTTGCGATGGCTGAACATGGGTTTCTGTAGGTCTAAACCTCCACTATTTAGGATGCGCCAGTGTTTCTTGATTATTTTACTAACCAAGTTGGATGCAATATTATACGTGGTAATGCAAATTTGTTTTCGTGGCTCATTTTGTGTGGCCACAGTTTTATCTTCCAAAAGGGCCTCCCTGTTGTTGTTTAAGGCTCTTTTTCTGGCTCTGGACACAAGATGCTGTGGGTATTGACGTTGTATCAGTTTTTCTGATAGTTCTTTGGCTTGGATGTTATAATCTTGCCGTGTCGTACAATTCCGTCTGAGGCGCAAAAATTGGCCAAACGGAAGGTTGTCTTTTAGGCTACGTGGATGGAAACTATCGTATACAAGTAGGCAATTCCTTGCTGTTGGTTTGAAATGTGTGGTACTGATGAGATATCCGTCGTGTGCTGATATGTTAAGGTCTAAGAAGACCATACTGGATCTGCTCATCGTAAAAGTGAATTTCAGGAAGGGGTCTTGGTGGTTAAGCCAGATTAGGAAATTTTCAGCTTCCTGTTCATTCCCTTCCCAGATCAACAGCACATCGTCTATGTACCTTTTCCATAGTTTGATGTGTTTGATGTGTGGGTTGTGATGGTGGAGAATGTGCTGCTTCTCCAAATGGTGTACATATAACCCTGCCACACTCGGCGCAAATGTGTTTCCCATACTGGTACCGTGGGTTTGTTTGTACAGGGAATCATTAAACTGGAAGAAATTCTCAGTCAATGCCAGGCGACAGCACTCCAGGACCACATGTCTGGGTGTATGGTAACCCCAATCATTTAGATAGAGTACCTCCTCCAGGATGTCTAAAGTATCCTTGTGTGGGAGACTGGTGTAAAGGCTCTCTACATCTAAACTAATCAGTATGTTAGTTTTGGGGTTGAATTCAAGGTCCTGGATTAAACAAAGGACTGCCTTGGTATCTTGTAGGTAGGTTTCGGTAGCCTGAACCAGGGGTCTCAAGAATGCGTCTGCGAACTTAGACAAGGGTTCTAAGATGGAACCGATTCCTGATACTATGGGTCTACCTGGGGGTGCCTCCATGGATTTATGTATTTTGGGGATCGTGTAAAAATAGGGGATTACAGGTTTCTTATTTTCTAAGAAATCCGCTTCTTTTTCACTGATCCAGTCATTGGTCAAGGATTCTTCCACTAGGCTCGCGATCTCTATCCGCAGACGTTCAGTGGGATCCCGTTGTATTGCCAGATAGTTCCGTTCGTCACCCAGCAGGCGTAGGCATTCTTGTTGGTAATCAGTCGTATTTTGTAGGACGATAGCTCCGCCTTTGTCGGCTGGCTTTATAGTTAGGTCTTTGTTGTTTGATAGTTGGTGAATCGCCTCCAACTCGATTTTGCTCGTATTGTGAAAGACTTTTATAGTTTTTGGGTCTATCTCTGTCACCTCTTTCATAACCGCTTTCTCAAAAGCGAATAGTTCAATTGGAAGGTTATGTGGTGGAGGGGTGAAATTAGATTTTTTGTGTAGTCCCGTATCGGTGGAGATGTTACCGCTGGGTTCTTTGTCTTTGAAGAAAACTTCCAGTTTAATCTTGCGAATAAACTCTTTTAATTCGCACATCAGCTTGAATTTGTCCAATGATGCTGTGGGGACAAATCCTAATCCTTTTTCCAAAACAATTTTTTGTATGGGTGTGATGGTTATACTGGATAAGTTTACTGCTAGGCTTGGTTGTGACTCGTTGAGGGCATGTTCGGTGGTCCCATGCTCCGTGTGTGGCTCCTCGTCATCTCTAGTGGCTGGGCCCACTGTACTTGTTGACCTTGTCTGGTCTTTCCTCTCCCTAAAATAGACTGATTTTGTTCCTGATTTTGTGGTCCATCCCAGTATGGGTATGGTTGAGGTGGGAAAGATTGATGGAAAGGAGGTGGTTCATAGAAAAACTGTGGAGGTGGGGCATATGGTGGCATGTTCTGATAAGGAGGCCAGCCAAATCTTGGACCGCCTCTGTTTCTCTGACGCCCTCCTCTTGATCGTCTGTTTCGGTTGTTTGGGTTATAATTCCTACCCGAGTCTGAGAAGTCTGAGCCTGTGTCGGAGCCATCGCTGTCAGTATTGTAGCCTGGGTTGCGATTAGTGGGAACGTAATCATCTCTGGTGTATGGATATACTTTTTCCAGAGGGAAATTTTGCTGATCTTTGCGCAATTTTACGTATTTCGTATCCTTCAGACTTATTTCAAATTCGGTCATGGTTTTATTTAGTTCTTCAAGTCTTTTCTTCAGTTCAGCTGTACTTTGATATGATTTGAGGCGGATCTCCAGATCATGAATGTTGATTTTCATTTCTTCAGAGAGGCGTGCTGCAGTTTTTATAATTAGCACAAGCCAATCTCTGGTGCAATGCCAAGATATTAGCGACCAATCTTTTTTGAACAGTTTGTCATTTTGGAAAATAAACGGTTCATTTCTGACTATAAGGCCACGTGGGGCCATGTTGGCTCTAACATATTCAGTCATCATGATCACATGTATTAGGGTTTTTATTTGTTCGCGTTTTAATTCTGTCAACTCATCCCAACACTGGCTAGCTTCATTGGAGTCCCTGGTACTGGTCCCAGCCAGGGGAAGCATAGATGCTATATTTCTGTCTACCTCATCTTGTGAGTAGGTGAGGCCTGTTATCTCAGTCATTGTGATATTTTACTGGGGATGTAGATTGTGTGAAAGAAAGTCAGACAGTAGTTAATAAAAAGGAACAGGGTTTCCTACAGCTGCACGCTGTAAATGTATTTATCAAAAAACGTGGGGAGGTAGAGGTTATAGGTTAGGTTCACCCTCCACTAATACATATCTCAAAAAACAACTACCTGAACAAGTCAAGTAAACAAGAACCTAACCAGGAAAAATAGGTGGTGTCAGAAGTCAATTTGATCCTGAAGAACACCGATTGGAAAGAAAGGGAAGGATTATCTCTTTCTTGAGTCCCCTCACTCACCAGGGTTTCCCCACGGTGACATGCTTCATCATAGGGGTCCTCCCAGTCCTCTACGGACTGAGGCGTGCTACGACTTGCGATGTTACGTAGGAGCACTACAAAAATGTGGACTATGTGTAGTGTAAGTGAAGATGTGGTGGAGTGGGATAATTAAAATAATCAGCTAGTGGGCCAAGAATAGACTTTATTAGTGCTCTAAGCTGAAAAGATTAAAAACGGGGTAATATGCCAGGGAAACCTAACTATAATGGAAAGGTGTGCCTAGCATATGATCTGGTCAACTAGTTTCGAGCTTCCCCAGCTCTTCTTCAGGACTACACTGGGACCAGCCCAGTGTCGAGAAACTTGCCACTCCTAGTTAACCTGAATAAGGTGCAATAAGTGTAATGCCGTAACTATAAGGCATGCGTTTTAAAATACATACGTAATGTACGTCAGCAAATTGTCTGTAGGATATAAAACAAAAGTTAATGAGGAAAAATATCTGATAATAAGTACTGTAGTCAATGTTAATTGTGAGCACACTACACCCAAGTGTTCGCACACTTCTCTTTCTGATGTGCCGCTATGTGAAAAAGAAATATAATTATTCACTCCATGCCGGCGTAGTGCTGAAAAAAGTGTAACGAAATTCGTAAAACTGACATGTCTGACATCACATATACACAAACATACAATAAACGAAAAAGAACATATAACATACTTAGTATAAAGCAACAATGCGCTTCATGGTCAACGGAGGGGATGCGGCGATCTCATACATCTAGGAGTGGATAGTAATTGAGATCGTTAGGATAATGGCGTGCTCCGTAATGAAGGTTCGCCCTACGGGGTGGAAAAGAGATGAAAGAAATGATCACCTCGTGGCGTACAGGTATGGAGATCTAACCCCTCAGGAAGCACTTACTTGTACGTCGAACACCCCATTCATTAACACCTAATTGGAGCCAAACCTCATGGACCGCATTCTGGCGTGTCCTCGCTGCCGAGCTGTTTTATCAACAGGCGAGCCTGCAAAGGAAAGCGAGAAAGGCTCCGGTGCCGGTACGCGAGTGGAGCCGCCATCTTGGATAGGGATGGGGAACGAAAAAATAAATAAAGTAAAAAAATATTTTATTAAATATATTGGAATTGAATAACGATAAATTAGTGGAGACTAGTGTTGGTAATGCGCAATAGCTCTAGTCTCAAATGGCCCAAAAAAGTAAAGATAGTGATGAGGGCGAGATATTCGTTAACAGGGCGTTTTTCTTACAATGTTTTGTATATAAAGGAATTTTCACAAAACTTTATTCAAAGTACCGACAGTTACACGTCGGTGACCAGTCAGCTAGGTAATCAATGGTAGTGAGGTTTTTTCAAATAACTAGACAAATCTTGAGTTGGTGAAAGAAAATTAATAGCCATAATTTCACAGGGCCCCACAGGGTAGATGTATATGGCTAATTTGGCAGCTTCACCAAAGAGGGACAGTCAAGAAAACTGGCTCCAGGGTATATCATCATTCAGACCCTTGTTGTCTGAGCGTAGCTTAAACACCCAGCGTTGTTCTTTTTCGTGTAGTTGTTTTTCCATGTTAGGGTGATTGTTGACATGTTCCAAAATGACCCAATTGAAGTCATTTGGTGTGTGTCGTTTTTCCAGAAAATGGGTTGTCATCTTGGTGTTGTCACGTTTGCACCTGAAATTACTCAGGTGTTCAATCATTCGGGTGTTTACTTTCCTTGTGGTCATCCCTACGTACTGGAAATTGCAAACGCAGGTGATCAAGTAAACTACCCCTGTTGTATTGCAGTTAGTGAAAGACCGAAGGTTCCATGTCATTCCATTATTGCAGGTCACTGTCTTGGTCACCTTGGTGAGGTGACATACACTACAGTTACCACACGGGAAATGGCCCTCAGGTAGGGGATGGAGCAGACGTTGGTGGCCTATAGTTTTCGTCGTGGTAGGACGTGTATGCACAAGAAAGTCCCTCAGATTTTTGGCTTTGCGATGGCTGAACATGGGTTTCTGTAGGTCTAAACCTCCACTATTTAGGATGCGCCAGTGTTTCTTGATTATTTTACTAACCAAGTTGGATGCAATATTATACGTGGTAATGCAAATTTGTTTTCGTGGCTCATTTTGTGTGGCCACAGTTTTATCTTCCAAAAGGGCCTCCCTGTTGTTGTTTAAGGCTCTTTTTCTGGCTCTGGACACAAGATGCTGTGGGTATTGACGTTGTATCAGTTTTTCTGATAGTTCTTTGGCTTGGATGTTATAATCTTGCCGTGTCGTACAATTCCGTCTGAGGCGCAAAAATTGGCCAAACGGAAGGTTGTCTTTTAGGCTACGTGGATGGAAACTATCGTATACAAGTAGGCAATTCCTTGCTGTTGGTTTGAAATGTGTGGTACTGATGAGATATCCGTCGTGTGCTGATATGTTAAGGTCTAAGAAGACCATACTGGATCTGCTCATCGTAAAAGTGAATTTCAGGAAGGGGTCTTGGTGGTTAAGCCAGATTAGGAAATTTTCAGCTTCCTGTTCATTCCCTTCCCAGATCAACAGCAGCACATCGTCTATGTACCTTTTCCATAGTTTGATGTGTTTGATGTGTGGGTTGTGATGGTGGAGAATGTGCTGCTTCTCCAAATGGTGTACATATAACCCTGCCACACTCGGCGCAAATGTGCTTCCCATACTGGTACCGTGGGTTTGTTTGTACAGGGAATCATGAAACTGGAAGAAATTCTCAGTCAATGCCAGGCGACAGCACTCCAGGACCACATGTCTGGGTGTATGGTAACCCCAATCATTTAGATAGAGTACCTCCTCCAGGATGTCTAAAGTATCCTTGTGTGGGAGACTGGTGTAAAGGCTCTCTACATCTAAACTAATCAGTATGTTAGTTTTGGGGTTGAATTCAAGGTCCTGGATTAAACAAAGGACTGCCTTGGTGTCTTGTAGGTAGGTTTCGGTAGCCTGAACCAGGGGTCTCAAGAATGCGTCTGCGAACTTAGACAAGGGTTCTAAGATGGAACCGATTCCTGATACTATGGGTCTACCTGGGGGTGCCTCCATGGATTTATGTATTTTGGGGATCGTGTAAAAATAGGGGATTACAGGTTTCCTATTTTCTAAGAAAGCTGCTTCTTTTTTACTGATCCAGTCATTGGTCAAGGATTCTTCCACTAGGCTCGCGATCTCTATCCGCAGGCGTTCAGTGGGATCCCGTTGTATTGCCAGATAGTTCCGTTCGTCACCCAGCAGGCGTAGGCATTCTTGTTGCTAATCAGTCGTATTTTGTAGGACGATAGCTCCGCCTTTGTCGGCTGGCTTTATAGTTAGGTCTTTGTTGTTTGATAGTTGGTGAATCGCCTCCAACTCGATTTTGCTCGTATTGTGAAAGACTTTTATAGTTTTTGGGTCTATCTCTGTCACCTCTTTCATAACCGCTTTCTCAAAAGCTAATAGTTCAATTGGAAGGTTATGTGGTGGAGGGGTGAAATTAGATTTTTTGTGTAGTCCCGTATCGGTGGAGATGTTACAGCTGGGTTCTTTGTCTTTGAAGAAAACTTCCAGTTTAATCTTGCGAATAAACTCTTTTAATTCGCACATCAGCTTGAATTTGTCCAATGATGCTGTGGGGACAAATCCTAATCCTTTTTCCAAAACAATTTTTTGTATGGGTGTGATGGTTATACTGGATAAGTTTACTGCTAGGCTTGGTTGTGACTCGTTGAGGGCATGTTCGGTGGTCCCATGCTCCGTGTGTGGCTCATCGTCATCTCTAGTGGCTGGGCCCACTGTACTTGTTGACCTTGTCTGGTTTTTCCTCTTCTTCGAGTCTTTCATCTCCCTAAAAAAGACTGATTTTGTTCCTGATTTTGTGGTCCATCCCAGTATGGGTATGGTTGAGGTGGGAAAGATTGATGGAAAGGAGGTGGTCCATAGAAAAACTGTGGAGGTGGGGCATATGGTGGCATGTTCTGATAAGGAGGCCAGCCAAATCTTGGACCGCCTCTGTTTCTCTGACGCCCTCCTCTTGATCGTCTGTTTCGGTTGTTTGGGTTATAATTCCTACCTGAGTCTGAGAAGTCTGAGCCTGTGTCGGAGCCATCGCTGTCAGTATTGTAGCCTGGGTTGCGATTAGTGGGAACGTAATCATCTCTGGTGTATGGATATACTTTTTCCAGAGAGAAATTTTGCTGATCTTTGCGCAATTTTACGTATTTCGTATCCTTCAGACTTATTTCATATTCGGTCATGGTTTTATTTAGTTCTTCAAGTCTTTTCTTCAGTTCAGCTGTACTTTGATATGTTTTGAGGCGGATCTCCAGATCATGAATGTTGATTTTCATTTCTTCAGAGAGGCGTGCTGCAGTTTTTATAATTAGCCCAAGCCAATCTCTGGTGCAATGCCAAGATATTAGAGACCAATCTTTTTTGAACAGTTTGTCATTTTGGAAAATAAACGGTTCATTTCTGACTATAAGGCCACGTGGGGCCATGTTGGCTCTAACATATTCAGTCATCATGATCCCATGTATTAGGGTTTTTATTTGTTCGCGTTTTAATTCTGTCAACTCATCCCAACACTGGCTAGCTTCATTGGAGTCCCTGGTACTGGTCCCAGCCAGGGGAAGCATAGATGCTATAATTCTGTCTACCTCATCTTGTGAGTAGGTGAGGCCTGTTATCTCAGTCATTGTGATATTTTACTGGGGATGTAGATTGTGTGAAAGAAAGTCAGACAGTAGTTAATAAAAAGGAACAGGGTTTCCCACAGCTGCACGCTATAAATGTATTTATCAAAAAACGGGGGGAGGTAGAGGTTATAGGTAAGGTTCACCCTCCACTAATACATATCTCAAAAAACAACTACCTGAACAAGTCAAGTAAACAAGAACCTAACCAGGAAAAATAGGTGGTGTCAGAAGTCAATTTGATCCCGAAGAACACCGATTGGAAAGAAAGGGAAGAATTATCTCTTTCTTGAGTCCCCTCACTCACCAGGGTTTCCCCACGGTGACATGCTTCATCATATGGGTCCTCCCAGTCCTCTACGGACTGAGGCATGCTACGACTTGCGATGTTACGTAGGAGCACTACAAAAATGTGGACTATGTGTAGTGTAAGTGAAGATGTGGTGGAGTGGGATAATTAAAATAATCAGCTAGTGGGCCAAGAATAGACTTTATTAGTGCTCTAAGCTGAAAAGATTAAAAACGGTGTAATATGCCAGGGAAACCTAACTATAATGGAAAGGTGTGCCTAGCATATGATCTGGTCAACTAGTTTCGAGCTTCCCCAGCTCTTCTTCAGGACTACACTGGGACCAGCCCAGTGTCGAGAAACTTGCCACTCCTAGTTAACCTGAATAAGGTGCAATAAGTGTAATGCCGTAACTATAAGGCATGCGTTTTAAAATACATACGTAATGTTCGTCAGCAAATTGTCTGTAGGATATAAAACAAAAGTTAATGAGGAAAAATATCTGATAATAAGTACTGTAGTCAATGTTAATTGTGAGCACACTACACCCAAGTGTTCGCACACTTTTCTTTCTGATGTGCCGCTATGTGAAAAAGAAATATAATTATTCACTCCATGCCGGCGTAGTGCTGAAAAAAGTGTAACGAAATTCGTAAAACTGACATGTCTGACATCACATATACACAAACATACAATAAACGAAAAAGAACACATAACATACTTAGTATAAAGCAACAATGCGCTTCATGGTCAACGGAGGGGATGCGGCGATCTCGTACATCTAGGAGTGGATAGTAATTGAGATCGTTAGGATAATGGCGTGCTCCGTAATGAAGGTTCGCCCTACGGGGTGGAAAAGAGATGAAAGAAATGATCACCTCGTGGCGTACAGGTATGGAGATCTAACCCCTCAGGAAGCACTTACTTGTACGTCGAACACCACATTCATTAACACCTAATTGGAGCCAAACCTCACGGACCGCATTCTGGCGTGTCCTCGCTGCCGAGCTGTTTTATCAACAGGCGAGCCTGCAAAGGAAAGCGAGAAAGGCTCCGGTGCCGGTACGCGAGTGGAGCCGCCATCTTGGATAGGGATGGGGAACGAAAAAATAAATAAAGTAAAAAAATATTTTATTAAATATATTGGAATTGAATAACGATAAATTAGTGGAGACTAGTGTTGGTAATGCGCAATAGCTCTAGTCTCAAATGGCCCAAAAAAGGAAAGATAGTGATGGGGGCGAGATATTCGTTAACAGGGCGTTTTTCTTACAATGTTTTGTATATAAAGGAATTTTCACAAAACTTTATTCAAAGTACCGACAGTTACACGTCGGTGACCAGTCAGATAGGTAATCAATGGTAGTGAGGTTTTTTCAAATAACTAGACAAATCTTGAGTTGGTGAAAGAAAATGAATAGCCATAATTTCACAGGGCCCCACAGGGTAGATGTATATGGCTAATTTGGCAGCTTCACCAAAGAGGGACAGTCAAGAAAACTGGCTCCAGGGTATATCATCATTCAGACCCTTGTTGTCTGAGCGTAGCTTAAACACCCAGCGTTGTTCTTTTTCGTGTAGTTGTTTTTCCATGTTAGGGTGATTGTTGACATGTTCCAAAATGACCCAATTGAAGTCATTTGGTGTGTGTCGTTTTTCCAGAAAATGGGTTGTCATCTTGGTGTTGTCACGTTTGCACCTGAAATTACTCCGGTGTTCAATCATTCGGGTGTTTACTTTCCTTGTGGTCATCCCTACGTAATGGAAATAGCAAACGCAGGTGATCAAGTAAACTACCCCTGTTGTATTGCAGTTAGTGAAAGACCGAAGGTTCCATGTCATTCCATTATTGCAGGTCACTGTCTTGGTCACCTTGGTGAGGTGACATACACTACAGTTACCACACGGGAAATGGCCCTCAGGTAGGGGATGGAGCAGACGTTGGTGGCCTATAGTTTTCGTCGTGGTAGGACGTGTATGCACAAGAAAGTCCCTCAGATTTTTGGCTTTGCGATGGCTGAACATGGGTTTCTGTAGGTCTAAACCTCCACTATTTAGGATGCGCCAGTGTTTCTTGAATATTTTACTAACCAAGTTGGATGCAATATTATATGTGGTAATGCAAATTTGTTTTCGTGGCTCATTTTGTGTGGCCACAGTTTTATCTTCCAAAAGGGCCTCCCTGTTGTTGTTTAAGGCTCTTTTTCTGGCTCTGGACACAAGATGCTGTGGGTATTGACGTTGTATCAGTTTTTCTGATAGTTCTTTGGCTTGGATGTTATAATCTTGCCGTGTTGTACAATTCCGTCTGAGGCGCAAAAATTGGCCAAACGGAAGGTTGTCTTTTAGGCTACGTGGATGGAAACTATCGTATACAAGTAGGCAATTCCTTGCTGTTGGTTTGAAATGTGTGGTACTGATGAGATATCCGTCGTGTGCTGATATGTTAAGGTCTAAGAAGACCATACTGGATCTGCTCATCGTAAAAGTGAATTTCAGGAAGGGGTCTTGGTGGTTAAGCCAGATTAGGAAATTTTCAGCTTCCTGTTCATTCCCTTCCCAGATCAACAGCACATCGTCTATGTACCTTTTCCATAGTTTGATGTGTTTGATGTGTGGGTTGTGATGGTGGAGAATGTGCTGCTTCTCCAAATGGTGTACATATAACCCTGCCACACTCGGCGCAAATGTGCTTCCCATACTGGTACCGTGGGTTTGTTTGTACAGGGAATCATTAAACTGGAAGAAATTCTCAGTCAATGCCAGGCGACAGCACTCCAGGACCACATGTCTGGGTGTATGGTAACCCCAATCATTTAGATAGAGTACCTCCTCCAGGATGTCTAAAGTATCCTTGTGTGGGAGACTGGTGTAAAGGCTCTCTACATCTAAACTAATCAGTATGTTAGTTTTGGGGTTGAATTCAAGGTCCTGGATTAAACAAAGGACTGCCTTGGTGTCTTGTAGGTAGGTTTCGGTAGCCTGAACCAGGGGTCTCAAGAATGCGTCTGCGAACTTAGACAAGGGTTCTAAGATGGAACCGATTCCTGATAATATGGGTCTACCTGGGGGTGCCTCCATGGATTTATGTATTTTGGGGATCGTGTAAAAATAGGGGATTACAGGTTTCTTATTTTCTAAGAAATCCGCTTCTTTTTTACTGATCCAGTCATTGGTCAAGGATTCTTCCACTAGGCTCGCGATCTCTATCCGCAGACGTTCAGTGGGATCCCGTTGTATTGCCAGATAGTTCCGTTCGTCACCCAGCAGGCGTAGGCATTCTTGTTGGTAATCAGTCGTATTTTGTAGGACGATAGCTCCGCCTTTGTCGGCTGGCTTTATAGTTAGGTCTTTGTTGTTTGATAGTTGGTGAATCGCCTCCAACTCGATTTTGCTCGTATTGTGAAAGACTTTTATAGTTTTTGGGTCTATCTCTGTCACCTCTTTCATAACCGCTTTCTCAAAAGCTAATAGTTCAATTGGAAGGTTATGTGGTGGAGGGGTGAAATTAGATTTTTTGTGTAGTCCCGTATCGGTGGAGATGTTACCGCTGGGTTCTTTGTCTTTGAAGAAAACTTCCAGTTTAATCTTGCGAATAAACTCTTTTAATTCGCACATCAGCTTGAATTTGTCCAATGATGCTGTGGGGACAAATCCTAATCCTTTTTCCAAAACAATTTTTTGTATGGGTGTGATGGTTATACTGGATAAGTTTACTGCTAGGCTTGGTTGTGACTCGTTGAGGGCATGTTCGGTGGTCCCATGCTCCGTGTGTGGCTCCTCGTCATCTCTAGTGGCTGGGCCCACTGTACTTGTTGACCTTGTCTGGTTTTTCCTCTTCTTGGAGTCTTTCCTCTCCCTAAAAAAGACTGATTTTGTTCCTGATTTTGTGGTCCATCCCAGTATGGGTATGGTTGAGGTGGGAAAGATTGATGGAAAGGAGGTGGTCCATAGAAAAACTGTGGAGGTGGGGCATATGGTGGCATGTTCTGATAAGGAGGCCAGCCAAATCTTGGACCGCCTCTGTTTCTCTGACGCCTTCCTCTTGATCGTCTGTTTCGGTTGTTTGGGTTATAATTCCTACCCGAGTCTGAGAAGTCTGAGCCTGTGTCGGAGCCATCGCTGTCAGTATTGTAGCCTGGGTTGCGATTAGTGGGAACGTAATCATCTCTGGTGTATGGATATACTTTTTCCAGAGAGAAATTTTGCTGATCTTTGCGCAATTTTACGTATTTCGTATCTTTCAGACTTATTTCAAATTCGGTCATGGTTTTATTTAGTTCTTCAAGTCTTTTCTTCAGTTCAGCTGTACTTTGATATGTTTTGAGGCGGATCTCCAGATCATGAATGTTGATTTTCATTTCTTCAGAGAGGCGTGCTGCAGTTTTGATAATTAGCACAAGCCAATCTCTGGTGCAATGCCAAGATATTAGCGACCAATCTTTTTTGAACAGTTTGTCATTTTGGAAAATAAACGGTTCATTTCTGACTATAAGGCCACGTGGGGCCATGTTGGCTCTAACATATTCAGTCATCATGATCCCATGTATTAGGGTTTTTATTTGTTCGCGTTTTAATTCTGTCAACTCATCCCAACACTGGCTAGCTTCATTGGAGTCCCTGGTACTGGTCCCAGCCAGGGGAAGCATAGATGCTATAATTCTGTCTACCTCATCTTGTGAGTAGGTGAGGCCTGTTATCTCAGTCATTGTGATATTTTACTGGGGATGTAGATTGTGTGAAAGAAAGTCAGACAGTAGTTAATAAAAAGGAACAGGGTTTCCCACAGCTGCACGCTGTAAATGTATTTATCAAAAAACGGGGGGAGGTAGAGGTTATAGGTTAGGTTCACCCTCCACTAATACATATCTCAAAAAACAACTACCTGAACAAGTCAAGTAAACAAGAACCTAACCAGGAAAAATAGGTGGTGTCAGAAGTCAATTTGATCCTGAAGAACACCGATTGGAAAGAAAGGGAAGGATTATCTCTTTCTTGAGTCCCCTCACTCACCAGGGTTTCCCCACGGTGACATGCTTCATCATAGGGGTCCTCCCAGTCCTCTACGGACTGAGGCGTGCTACGACTTGCGATGTTACGTAGGAGCACTACAAAAATGTGGACTATGTGTAGTGTAAGTGAAGATGTGGTGGAGTGGGATAATTAAAATAATCAGCTAGTGGGCCAAGAATAGACTTTATTAGTGCTCTAAGCTGAAAAGATTAAAAACGGGGTAATATGCCAGGGAAACCTAACTATAATGGAAAGGTGTGCCTAGCATATGATCTGGTCAACTAGTTTCGAGCTTCCCCAGCTCTTCTTCAGGACTACACTGGGACCAGCCCAGTGTCGAGAAACTTGCCACTCCTAGTTAACCTGAATAAGGTGCAATAAGTGTAATGCCGTAACTATAAGGCATGCGTTTTAAAATACATACGTAATGTACGTCAGCAAATTGTCTGTAGGATATAAAACAAAAGTTAATGAGGAAAATTATCTGATAATAAGTACTGTAGTCAATGTTAATTGTGAGCACACTACACCCAAGTGTTCGCACACTTTTCTTTCTGATGTGCCGCTATGTGAAAAAGAAATATAATTATTCACTCCATGCCGGCATAGTGATGAAAAAAGTGTAACGAAATTCGTAAAACTGACATGTCTGACATCACATATACACAAACATACAATAAACGAAAAAGAACACATAACATACTTAGTATAAAGCAACAATGCGCTTCATGGTCAACGGAGGGGATGCGGCGATCTCGTACATCTAGGAGTGGATAGTAATTGAGATCGTTAGGATAATGGCGTGCTCCGTAATGAAGGTTCTCCCTACGGGGTGGAAAAGAGATGAAAGAAATGATCACCTCGTGGCGTACAGGTATGGAGATCTAACCCCTCAGGAAGCACTTACTTGTACGTCGAACACCACATTCATTAACACCTAATTGGAGCCAAACCTCACGGACCGCATTCTGGCGTGTCCTCGCTGCCGAGCTGTTTTATCAACAGGCGAGCCTGCAAAGGAAAGCGAGAAAGGCTCCGGTGCCGGTACGCGAGTGGAGCCGCTATCTTGGATAGGGATGGGGAACGAAAAAATAAATAAAGTAAAAAAATATTTTATTAAATATATTGGAATTGAATAACGATAAATTAGTGGAGACTAGTGTTGGTAATGCGCAATAGCTCTAGTCTCAAATGGCCCAAAAAAGGAAAGATAGTGATGGGGGCGAGATATTCGTTAACAGGGCGTTTTTCTTACAATGTTTTGTATATAAAGGAATTTTCACAAAACTTTATTCAAAGTACTGACAGTTACACGTCGGTGACCAGTCAGCTAGGTAATCAATGGTAGTGAGGTTTTTTCAAATAACTAGACAAATCTTGAGTTGGTGAAAGAAAATTAATAGCCATAATTTCACAGGGCCCCACAGGGTAGATGTATATGGCTAATTTGGCAGCTTCACCAAAGAGGGACAGTCAAGAAAACTGGCTCCAGGGTATATCATCATTCAGACCCTTGTTGTCTGAGCGTAGCTTAAACACCCAGCGTTGTTCTTTTTCGTGTAGTTGTTTTTCCATGTTAGGGTGATTGTTGACATGTTCCAAAATGACCCAATTGAAGTCATTTGGTGTGTGTCGTTTTTCCAGAAAATGGGTTGTCATCTTGGTGTTGTCACGTTTGCACCTGAAATTACTCCGGTGTTCAATCATTCGGGTGTTTACTTTCCTTGTGGTCATCCCTACGTAATGGAAATTGCAAACGCAGGTGATCAAGTAAACTACCCCTGTTGTATTGCAGTTAGTGAAAGACCGAAGGTTCCATGTCATTCCATTATTGCAGGTCACTGTCTTGGTCACCTTGGTGAGGTGACATACACTACAGTTACCACACGGGAAATGGCCCTCAGGTAGGGGATGGAGCAGACGTTGGTGGCCTATAGTTTTCGTCGTGGTAGGACGTGTATGCACAAGAAAGTCCCTCAGATTTTTGGCTTTGCGATGGCTGAACATGGGTTTCTGTAGGTCTAAACCTCCACTATTTAGGATGCGCCAGTGTTTCTTTTCTTTTTTTTTTTTTTTTGGAAAACCTTTATTCTTGAAAACATGGACACAGCTATTGACATCCCGGAGGTTCGGCAGCTTCAAGACAGCAGAACAAAGAAACGTCCACAGTGCATAGAGGAGAAGCAAAAAAGGTTCTATTTTAAATAAACACAAACTCGCACAAAACCCCAGCAAGGCGAAGGACACTGAATACCACTGGTGATTGCCCCTCAGCGGAGAGCAGACCCCCCTCATCTAACAGTCACAACACTGTGTTAAGAGGAAAAAGGGGGGAAAAGCAGAGGCCCAAAAAGTCAATTAACAATCAGATACATATACAAAAGCTGGAAAGAATGTTAAGGAGAGAGCTGTTCATCGGGGGGATCCAAATCAGGGGCAAGACATATGCCCCCCCTATACTGGTTCCACCTCCCCCAAATGGCATGCCACTTCCGGGGGCGCCCTCTAGCACAATATACTGTCTTTTCCCTCAGCATACTCCAGTCCATGTTTTCTTTCCACGCAGTCAATGTGGGGGGACCCGCTGAGCCCCACAGGCGCGCGATGTCTCGCTTAGCCACCATATTACCCAGGGTCACCCACTGGGTCTGTCCCTCATCGTGATCGGTAGGCCCCCAAACATTCAGGAGACAGCACCGCGCCTCCGGCTGCATAACAATGCCCGTCACCTCCCCCATCACCGTATGGACTCTCCTCCAGAATTCCATGATAACGCCACATTCCCAAATGATATGCATAAAGGTACCCACCATACCGCAGCCCCTCCTACATAAACCCTCCTCAGAGAATCCCATATGAACCAGCCTAGGCCCCGTGACATAGATTCTGTGGAGTATTTTGAGCTGCACCAGCCTCAGACGTGATGGGATCGCGACCTCCTTAGGAGAGGAGACCGCAGACTGCCAATCCTCGTCATCCAGTTCGAGCCCGTCCCTAGTCCACTGGTCCCTCAGCCCCAACAGCAGGTCCGCCCGAACATTAATCAATTTCTTATATATGAGAGAAATCGTACTCTCCGGCATATGGCCGTCGAGGATCCGATCCTCCAATGGAGAGGACTCAGGCACCTTCTCACCGTCTACGAGAACTGATCGCAGGGCATGACGCACTTGAACATAGCGGAAGAACTCGGATTTCCCCAACTCATACTCCTGCTGCAGCTCTTCAAAGGACTTCACCCTCCCCTTAATCAGCAAATCTCCAACCCTGGAGATTCCAATCAAGTCCCATTTATCAAAACCTTTCGTATGCCAGAGCCTCCCCAATTTTTCAGATTCAAACAACGGGGTAGCTAGGGTGAGCCTATCCTTCCAGCCCAACGAGTCAGTCGCCAACCTCCACACGCACACCGCCACCCCAGTGGGCCCCGTGAGGGACGAGTCCAGCGCCCGAGAGTACAACGCTCTATGATAATTACCGCCGCGCAGCAACCATCGGTCCATGGCATAGCCGGGGCTTAGAGCCGGACCATAGAAACCATGATTAATCGCGCTCAACTGGGTGGCCCAATAATAGCGTCGAATGTCCGGAAGCGCAATACCCCCGTCGTACCACGGAAGCGTCAACTTAGCAATCGCTATGCGCGGCCTTCCATCCCACAACAACGATCGTTGGAGGCTTTCAACCTCCCGAAAGTAACTGGCCGGTACCCAATCAAGGGTATTCTGCAAGGCATAGAGGAACCGGGGGAGAGACATCATTTTAAACAAGGCGGCGCGCCCAACGAGGGAGAGCGGCAGCTTCCGCCAGCCCGCAACATCCCGCCGTAAGCGCGCCAGTGGGGGGAGCAGGCTTCTCTCATACCGCAGGGTGGAGTCAGTGGAGATAAAAATCCCCAGGTACACAAAGCCCTGCTGGGCGATCTGGATCGAACACGTTCGCGGGACAGGCGGAACCTCGCCGCTCAGAACATACAAATACGATTTACTCCAATTGATGACGAGACCCGAGTTCCTGCCAAAGGACGTCAGAACGTCACAAACCACTATAAGCGAGTTCTTGGGCGAGGCGAGATATAACAGGATGTCATCGGCATAGAGCGATATACGGTCCTCGTGCTCGGGCGACCACCTAAGTCCACGTATATCGGGATGCCAGCGTATCCACGCCCCCAGCGGCTCGAGGGCAAGGGCGAACAACAAAGGCGACAAGGGGCACCCCTGCCGAGTTCCCCTCCCAAGCTGGAACGGAGTCGACGCCCGCCCGTTTACCACAACACTCGCAAGGGGACCCTCATACAGCAACCTCACCCAGCTCAAAAAACCAGGGCCAAAGCCGAACTTGGCAAGCACTGCCCACAGATATGCCCATTCCACCGTATCAAAAGCCATCGTGGCATCGAGAGATGCCACAATAGCTGGTTCTCGGATCGTGCCCGCCCTGGCAATCACTCCATGGAGGCGCCGAAGGTTCAACGCAGTGTTACGGTGCGGGATAAAGCCGGATTGATCCGGATGGATCAAGTCTCCGAGCACCCTGACCAAGCGGCCTGCCAGAATTTTAGCCAGAATTTTCGGCTCAGCATTAAGGAGTGATATTGGCCGATAGGAGGAACACTTATCTCGGGGTTAACCCTCCTTGGGTATTACAACAATCGTCGCCAGTCTCTGGTCCAACGGAAGGGACCCACCCCCCCGCGCCTCCACAAACATGGCACGCAGGTGAGGGGCAACCCTATCCGGGAACAGCTTATACAAGTCAATCGGCAAACCATTAGGGCCTGAGGCCTTACCCGAGTTCAGCGCACGGATGGCACCCGCCACCTCATCGACCGTTATGTCTCCATCGAGGTCGTCCCTATCTACGTCAGACAGGCAGGGCAGATCGATGTCCCGCAGGAGGTCAAGCGAGTCCTCGGTCGGCCTATCCGAAACTGAGGCATAAACCATACGGAAATAATCCGAAAAACACTGTACTATCCCCTCAGGGTCAACAACTACCTCTCCCCCCTCTCTCGTCAGTTCCGGCACCACTCTATTAACCCGTTCTTTTTTGTCCAGCCAAGCTAGGAGCTTCCCGGCCTTATCCCCAACATCATACAAGCGGCCCTGCTGTTCCCTACTGAGGGTCTTGGCGGCATTCGTCACCAGGTCCTTAAATTCGGCTTGCTTCAGGCTCAGCTCATGCAGTGAGACCTCTGTAACCTCCTCCTCCTCCTCCAGGGCCACCTCTAAAGCCGCGATCTCCTCCTCAACCTGCATAACCTCGCCATCTCTCCGCCGCTTGGCTGCCACGACCAAGGAGAGGGCCTCTCCCCTCAGCACGGTCTTAAATGCTTCCCACAACGACACGGCCGAGTCAACGGACCCCTGGTTGTCCTTAAAGAAGTGATCAACTGTCTTCAACAGCGCACTGCGCATCTTGGGGTCCCGAAAGTACCAGGGGTTAATAGGAGCAACCCTGCCCCCTCCCTCGCGCCCGACATCCAGCCGGACCCACACTGGCGAATGATCCGATATGCCCCGCGCCATATGCCTGGCCTCAGATACCAATGAGGCATGCGCAGCCAGAGTGAGCAGGTAATCAATCCTAGAGAGGCTACCATGCGCCCCAGAGTGGAAGGTGTATTGGCTCTGTGTGGGGTGCCGGAGCCTCCAGCAGTCCACCAGGCCGAGGGTGTCTAGAAAGTCTGGAAGCCACTTCTGAGCCCCCCCCGGTGTCCCTGGGCGGGTACCTATCCAGCAGCCCAGAGCCGACAGCATTGAAATCACCCCCCACCACTAGCATACCCTCCGGGAGGTCCAACAAGGCCCTACCCAGATCTGTAAACGTAGAGGCCTGCAGGGCTGGAGGGACATAGACCGAAACCAAAACCAAAGTTCTTCCTTCCCACCTCCCCGCCACCGCCACAAACCTCCCCCTATCATCAACAATGGTGGAGTTCACCTCAAACGGTAGTGAAGCTCTAACTAGGATGCCCACACCCCTGGATCCAGAGGAGAATCCCGAGTGAGCTATGAATTTGTAGCCTTTCCTATTAAGAGCATGGCAAGTATTACCTATAAGGTGTGTCTCCTGCAGTAGGACGACATCCGGCAAAGACCGTTTCAAGAACTGCAGGACTATCCCCCGCTTAATGCGATCCCCCAAACCATTAACATTCCAGCTAAGAACATTTAAACCCCTACCCCCCATCCCCACACCACAAGAGACCCACCCCACACCCGAAGAGCCACCATGGAAAAATCCTGACAATGATTACTGCGCCTTGCAAAAACAAACCCCCCAACAACAAACCCAAATTTCCAACTATCCCCCCCACCCTGCGCCCCTGCTGCAGCTTACAAAGCCCCCCCAACTTGCAGTGTGCCTGTCGCCCTACCAAAACCCAAATCTACAAAAAGTACCCTGAGGGAGGAAAGAGCTCCCATCGTCCTCCCGCAACCCTCCGTATTGTACTGCAATCAGTTCAAGTCATCATCCGGAACCAAATCAAGTCAGTCCGGCTCCAAAGGCATCAACCCTGCCCATCCCGGCCACTGTCCCCGTCTGCGGCGGCATCCTCACCAGTCCGTCGTCGGGGCAAAGCGTCCAGCCATTCACCGGCCATAGCAGGCGACTCAAAGAAGAAAGTTCGGTCTTCATACACCACCCGTAATCTGGCAGGGAAAAGCATGGCATACTTCAGGTCCCTCTCCCGAAGCCGTCTCTTCACCCCCAGGAAGCTCAGCCTTTGCTTTTGCACCAGCTGGGTGAAGTCAGGATAGAAACTCACCGACGCGTTCTGAAAAGGGACCGGGCCCGTCACCCGAGATGCTTGCAGGATAGCGTCCCGATCTCGGAAGTGAAAGAGCCTGGCGACAATCGGTCTCGGTGGAGCTCCCACCTTGGGCCTCCCACCCGGCACTCTGTGAGCTCGCTCAACTGCGAAGAACTTCCCAAGGCCCTTAGGCTTCAGATGGTTAAGCACCAAGTCCTCCACGAGAAGGTCCACAGAAACCTCGTCCGAGGACTCCGGGACCCCGATAATGCGCACGTTGTTGCGCCTGGCCCGGCTCTCAAAGTCCTCGAGCCTACGGGCGGAGAGGTCACTCTAGGCCCGCAGCTTACGAACCTCAGTCTGAAGTTCCGAGACATCGTCAGCGAGGCCCGTGGTCTTGAGATCAAGGGTTTTTACCCGTTCATTAGTTTTGCCCAAGTCCGCGCGGATCAGGTTAACGTCCACCAAGATGGTATCCACTTTGTGCGCCAGGGCATCAAACTGTCTCCCAATCGAGGCCTGCATCCCTTCGAGCGCGCCCATGACGTCCTGCAACGAGAGCTCCGAGGCCAGGGGTGAGGCAGTCTTCTGTCCATCCAGCGGCTGGCTCGATCCACCAGGCGACCCCTTCTGCTGGGCATACCGATCCATATTATTAGCTTGAGTATAGGCTCCCCGCCTGGTAGCCTTGGGTTTCAGCCGATCCACCTCTGCTTTACCCGACATGTCTGGCTCCAAGCAGTCCGGTGCACAAAGACGGCCCTCTCTCAGGTAGAGGGAGCAGGAGAAGTCAGATCTGCAATAGCCAGCCAGGGTAGGGCGCAGAGCGTCCAGAGGATAATAAAGCAGCCGAAAGCACTCCCGGGCCAAGGCAGACAAAGGGCGAGAAAGTGAAAGTGAAAGGACGGGATCCTCCGTCCGACAGCTCACACCTCGCCTGGCCGCTGTTGTTCAATTAGAGGTCGGGCATCCTGCCAACGCCAGCCCCTGGCATCCCTCGGAGACAGGCCTCAATCTTCCGCCGTGCACAACTCCGGTTCCCGGTGGGCGATCTGAACTCGGGCGGCATCAATCGCCTCCATAACGAGTCATCTGCAAGATGCCGTGCATATAATACAGGATTGAAGACAGGATAGTCGACGGAGGGCGCGTGGGTCTCGGGAGCTCAAAGCTCACGCGGCCATCTTGGTCCGGCGCTAGGCTCCTCCCCCAGTGTTTCTTGATTATTTTACTAACCAAGTTGGATGCAATATTATACGTGGTAATGCAAATTTGTTTTCGTGGCTCATTTTGTGTGGCCACAGTTTTATCTTCCAAAAGGGCCTCCCTGTTGTTGTTTAAGGCTCTTTTTCTGGCTCTGGACACAAGATGCTGTGGGTATTGACGTTGTATCAGTTTTTCTGATAGTTCTTTGGCTTGGATGTTATAATCTTGCCGTGTCGTACAATTCCGTCTGAGGCGCAAAAATTGGCCAAACGGAAGGTTGTCTTTTAGGCTACGTGGATGGAAACTATCGTATACAAGTAGGCAATTCCTTGCTGTTGGTTTGAAATGTGTGGTACTGATGAGATATCCGTCGTGTGCTGATATGTTAAGGTCTAAGAAGACCATACTGGATCTGCTCATCGTAAAAGTGAATTTCAGGAAGGGGTCTTGGTGGTTAAGCCAGATTAGGAAATTTTCAGCTTCCTGTTCATTCCCTTCCCAGATCAACAGCACATCGTCTATGTACCTTTTCCATAGTTTGATGTGTTTGATGTGTGGGTTGTGATGGTGGAGAATGTGCTGCTTCTCCAAATGGTGTACATATAACCCTGCCACACTCGGCGCAAATGTGCTTCCCATACTGGTACCGTGGGTTTGTTTGTACAGGGAATCATTAAACTGGAAGAAATTCTCAGTCAATGCCAGGCGACAGCACTCCAGGACCACATGTCTGGGTGTATGGTAACCCCAATCATTTAGATAGAGTACCTCCTCCAGGATGTCTAAAGTATCCTTGTGTGGGAGACTGGTGTAAAGGCTCTCTACATCTAAACTAATCAGTATGTTAGTTTTGGGGTTGAATTCAAGGTCCTGGATTAAACAAAGGACTGCCTTGGTGTCTTGTAGGTAGGTTTCGGTAGCCTGAACCAGGGGTCTCAAGAATGCGTCTGCGAACTTAGACAAGGGTTCTAAGATGGAACCGATTCCTGATAATATGGGTCTACCTGGGGGTGCCTCCATGGATTTATGTATTTTGGGGATCGTGTAAAAATAGGGGATTACAGGTTTCTTATTTTCTAAGAAATCCGCTTCTTTTTTACTGATCCAGTCATTGGTCAAGGATTCTTCCACTAGGCTCGCGATCTCTATCCGCAGGCGTTCAGTGGGATCCCGTTGTATTGCCAGATAGTTCCGTTCGTCACCCAGCAGGCGTAGGCATTCTTGTTGGTAATCAGTCGTATTTTGTAGGACGATAGCTCCGCCTTTGTCGGCTGGCTTTATAGTTAGGTCTTTGTTGTTTGATAGTTGGTGAATCGCCTCCAACTCGATTTTGCTCGTATTGTGAAAGACTTTTATAGTTTTTGGGTCTATCTCTGTCACCTCTTTCATAACCGCTTTCTCAAAAGCTAATAGTTCAATTGGAAGGTTATGTGGTGGAGGGGTGAAATTAGATTTTTTGTGTAGTCCCGTATCGGTGGAGATGTTACCGCTGGGTTCTTTGTCTTTGAAGAAAACTTCCAGTTTAATCTTGCGAATAAACTCTTTTAATTCGCACATCAGCTTGAATTTGTCCAATGATGCTGTGGGGACAAATCCTAATCCTTTTTCCAAAACAATTTTTTGTATGGGTGTGATGGTTATACTGGATAAGTTTACTGCTAGGCTTGGTTGTGACTCGTTGAGGGCATGTTCGGTGGTCCCATGCTCCGTGTGTGGCTCCTCGTCATCTCTAGTGGCTGGGCCCACTGTACTTGTTGACCTTGTCTGGTTTTTCCTCTTCTTGGAGTCTTTCCTCTCCCTAAAAAAGACTGATTTTGTTCCTGATTTTGTGGTCCATCCCAGTATGGGTATGGTTGAGGTGGGAAAGATTGATGGAAAGGAGGTGGTCCATAGAAAAACTGTGGAGGTGGGGCATATGGTGGCATGTTCTGATAAGGAGGCCAGCCAAATCTTGGACCGCCTCTGTTTCTCTGACGCCCTCCTCTTGATCGTCTGTTTCGGTTGTTTGGGTTATAATTCCTACCCGAGTCTGAGAAGTCTGAGCCTGTGTCGGAGCCATCGCTGTCAGTATTGTAGCCTGGGTTGCGATTAGTGGGAACGTAATCATCTCTGGTGTATGGATATACTTTTTCCAGAGAGAAATTTTGCTGATCTTTGCGCAATTTTACGTATTTCGTATCCTTCAGACTTATTTCAAATTCGGTCATGGTTTTATTTAGTTCTTCAAGTCTTTTCTTCAGTTCAGCTGTACTTTGATATGTTTTGAGGCGGATCTCCAGATCATGAATGTTGATTTTCATTTCTTCAGAGAGGCGTGCTGCAGTTTTGATAATTAGCACAAGCCAATCCCTGGTGCAATGCCAAGATATTAGCGACCAATCTTTTTTGAACAGTTTGTCATTTTGGAAAATAAACGGTTCATTTCTGACTATAAGGCCACGTGGGGCCATGTTGGCTCTAACATATTCAGTCATCATGATCCCATGTATTAGGGTTTTTATTTGTTCGCGTTTTAATTCTGTCAACTCATCCCAACACTGGCTAGCTTCATTGGAGTCCCTGGTACTGGTCCCAGCCAGGGGAAGCATAGATGCTATAATTCTGTCTACCTCATCTTGTGAGTAGGTGAGGCCTGTTATCTCAGTCATTGTGATATTTTACTGGGGATGTAGATTGTGTGAAAGAAAGTCAGACAGTAGTTAATAAAAAGGAACAGGGTTTCCCACAGCTGCACGCTGTAAATGTATTTATCAAAAAACGGGGGGAGGTAGAGGTTATAGGTTAGGTTCACCCTCCACTAATACATATCTCAAAAAACAACTACCTGAACAAGTCAAGTAAACAAGAACCTAACCAGGAAAAATAGGTGGTGTCAGAAGTCAATTTGATCCTGAAGAACACCGATTGGAAAGAAAGGGAAGGATTATCTCTTTCTTGAGTCCCCTCACTCACCAGGGTTTCCCCACGGTGACATGCTTCATCATAGGGGTCCTCCCAGTCCTCTACGGACTGAGGCGTGCTACGACTTGCGATGTTACGTAGGAGCACTACAAAAATGTGGACTATGTGTAGTGTAAGTGAAGATGTGGTGGAGTGGGATAATTAAAATAATCAGCTAGTGGGCCAAGAATAGACTTTATTAGTGCTCTAAGCTGAAAAGATTAAAAACGGGGTAATATGCCAGGGAAACCTAACTATAATGGAAAGGTGTGCCTAGCATATGATCTGGTCAACTAGTTTCGAGCTTCCCCAGCTCTTCTTCAGGACTACACTGGGACCAGCCCAGTGTCGAGAAACTTGCCACTCCTAGTTAACCTGAATAAGGTGAAATAAGTGTAATGCCGTAACTATAAGGCATGCGTTTTGAAATACATACGTAATGTACGTCAGCAAATTGTCTGTAGGATATAAAACAAAAGTTAATGAGGAAAAATATCTGATAATAAGTACTGTAGTCAATGTTAATTGTGAGCACACTACACCCAAGTGTTCGCACACTTTTCTTTCTGATGTGCCGCTATGTGAAAAAGAAATATAATTATTCACTCCATGCCGGCGTAGTGCTGAAAAAAGTGTAACGAAATTCGTAAAACTGACATGTCTGACATCACATATACACAAACATACAATAAACGAAAAAGAACACATAACATACTTAGTATAAAGCAACAATGCGCTTCATGGTCAACGGAGGGGATGCGGCGATCTCGTACATCTAGGAGTGGATAGTAATTGAGATCGTTAGGATAATGGCGTGCTCCGTAATGAAGGTTCGCCCTACGGGGTGGAAAAGAGATGAAAGAAATGATCACCTCGTGGCGTACAGGTATGGAGATCTAACCCCTCAGGAAGCACTTACTTGTACGTCGAACACCACATTCATTAACACCTAATTAGAGCCAAACCTCACGGACCGCATTCTGGCGTGTCCTCGCTGCCGAGCTGTTTTATCAACAGGCGAGCCTGCAAAGGAAAGCGAGAAAGGCTCCGGTGCCGGTACGCGAGTGGAGCCGCCATCTTGGATAGGGATGGGGAACGAAAAAATAAATAAAGTAAAAAAATATTTTATTAAATATATTGGAATTGAATAACGATAAATTAGTGGAGACTAGTGTTGGTAATGCGCAATAGCTCTAGTCTCAAATGGCCCAAAAAAGGAAAGATAGTGATGAGGGCGAGATATTCGTTAACAGGGCGTTTTTCTTACAATGTTTTGTATATAAAGGAATTTTCACAAAACTTTATTCAAAGTACCGACAGTTACACGTCGGTGAACAGTCAGATAGGTAATCAATGGTAGTGAGGTTTTTTCAAATAACTAGACAAATCTTGAGTTGGTGAAAGAAAATGAATAGCCATAATTTCACAGGGCCCCATAGGGTAGATGTATATGGCTAATTTGGCAGCTTCACCAAAGAGGGACAGTCAAGAAAACTGGCTCCAGGGTATATCATCATTCAGACCCTTGTTGTCTGAGCGTAGCTTAAACACCCAGCGTTGTTCTTTTTCGTGTAGTTGTTTTTCCATGTTAGGGTGATTGTTGACATGTTCCAAAATGACCCAATTGAAGTCATTTTTCCGGCATGGAGTGAATAATTATATTTCTTTTTCACATAGCGGCACATCAGAAAGAAAAGTGTGCGAACACTTGGGTGTAGTGTGCTCACAATTAACATTGACTACAGTACTTATTATCAGATATTTTTCCTCATTAACTTTTGTTTTATATCCTACAGACAATTTGCTGATGTACATTACGTATGTATTTTAAAACACATGCCTTATAGTTACGGCATTACACTTATTGCACCTTATTCAGGTTAACTAGGAGTGGCAAGTTTCTCGACACTGGGCTGGTCCCAGTGTAGTCCTGAAGAAGAGCTGGGGAAGCTCGAAACTAGTTGACCAGATCATATGCTAGGCACACCTTTCCATTATAGTTAGGTTTCCCTGGCATATTACCCCGTTTTTAATCTTTTCAGCTTAGAGCACTAATAAAGTCTATTCTTGGCCCACTAGCTGATTATTTTAATTATCCCACTCCACCACATCTTCACTTACACTACACATAGTCCACATTTTTGTAGTGCTCCTACGTAACATCGCAAGTCGTAGCACGCCTCAGTCCGTAGAGGACTGGGAGGACCCCTATGATGAAGCATGTCACCGTGGGGAAACCCTGGTGAGTGAGGGGACTCAAGAAAGAGATAATCCTTCCCTTTCTTTCCAATCGGTGTTCTTCAGGATCAAATTGACTTCTGACACCACCTATTTTTCCTGGTTAGGTTCTTGTTTACTTGACTTGTTCAGGTAGTTGTTTTTTGAGATATGTATTAGTGGAGGGTGAACCTAACCTATAACCTCTACCTCCCCCCGGTTTTTGATAAATACATTTACAGCGTGCAGCTGTGGGAAACCCTGTTCCTTTTTATTAACTACTGTCTGACTTTCTTTCACACAATCTACATCCCCAGTAAAATATCACAATGACTGAGATAACAGGCCTCACCTACTCACAAGATGAGGTAGACAGAATTATAGCATCTATGCTTCCCCTGGCTGGGACCAGTACCAGGGACTCCAATGAAGCTAGCCAGTGTTGGGATGAGTTGACAGAATTAAAACGCGAACAAATAAAAACCCTAATACATGGGATCATGATGACTGAATATGTTAGAGCCAACATGGCCCCACGTGGCCTTATAGTCAGAAATGAACCGTTTATTTTCCAAAATGACAAACTGTTCAAAAAAGATTGGTCGCTAATATCTTGGCATTGCACCAGAGATTGGCTTGTGCTAATTATAAAAACTGCAGCACTCCTCTCTGAAGAAATGAAAATCAACATTCATGATCTGGAGATCCGCCTCAAAACATATCAAAGTACAGCTGAACTGAAGAAAAGACTTGAAGAACTAAATAAAACCATGACCGAATTTGAAATAAGTCTGAAGGATACGAAATACGTAAAATTACGCAAAGATCAGCAAAATTTCTCTCTGGAAAAAGTATATCCATACACCAGAGATGATTACGTTCCCACTAATCGCAACCCAGGCTACAATACTGACAGCGATGGCTCCGACACAGGCTCAGACTTCTCAGACTCGGGTAGGAATTATAACCCAAACAACCGAAACAGACGATCAAGAGGAGGGCGTCAGAGAAACAGAGGCGGTCCAAGATTTGGCTGGCCTCCTTATCAGAACATGCCACCATATGCCCCACCTCCACAGTTTTTCTATGGACCACCTCCTTTCCATCAATCTTTCCCACCTCAACCATACCCATACTGGGATGGACCACAAAATCAGGAACAAAATCAGTCTTTTTTAGGGAGAGGAAAGACTCCAAGAAGAGGAAAAACCAGACAAGGTCAACAAGTACAGTGGGCCCAGCCACTAGAGATGACGAGGAGCCATACACGGAGCATGGGACCACCGAACATGCCCTCAACGAGTCACAACCAAGACTAGCAGTAAACTTATCCAGTATAACCATCACACCCATACAAAAAATAGTTTTGGAAAAAGGATTAGGATTTGTCCCCACAGCATCATTGGACAAATTCAAGCTGATGTGCGAATTAAAAGAGTTTATTCGCAAGATTAAACTGAAAGTTTTCTTCAAAGACAAAGAACCCAGCGGTAACATCTCCACCGATACGGGACTACACAAAAAATCTAATTTCACCCCTCCACCACATAACCTTCCAATTGAACTATTAGCTTTTGAGAAAGCGGTTATGAAAGAGGTGACAGAGATAGACCCAAAAACTATAAAAGTCTTTCACAATACGAGCAAAATCGAGTTGGAGGCGATTCACCAACTATCAAACAACAAAGACCTAACTATAAAGCCAGCCGACAAAGGCGGAGCTATCGTCCTACAAAATACGACTGATTACCAACAAGAATGCCTACGCCTGCTGGGTGACGAACGGAACTATCTGGCAATACAACGGGATCCCACTGAACGCCTGCGGATAGAGATCGCGAGCCTAGTGGAAGAATCCTTGACCAATGACTGGATCAGTAAAAAAGAAGCGGATTTCTTAGAAAATAAGAAACCTGTAATCCCCTACTTTTACACGATCCCCAAAATACATAAATCCATGGAGGCACCCCCAGGTAGACCCATAGTATCAGGAATCGGTTCCATCTTAGAACCCTTGTCTAAGTTCGCAGACGCATTCTTGAGACCCCTGGTTCAGGCTACCGAAACCTACCTACAAGACACCAAGGCAGTCCTTTGTTTAATCCAGGACCTTGAATTCAACCCCAAAACTAACATACTGATTAGTTTAGATGTAGAGAGCCTTTACACCAGTCTCCCACACAAGGATACTTTAGACATCCTGGAGGAGGTACTCTATCTAAATGATTGGGGTTACCATACACCCAGACATGTGGTCCTGGAGTGCTGTCGCCTGGCATTGACTGAGAATTTCTTCCAGTTTAATGATTCCCTGTACAAACAAACCCACGGTACCAGTATGGGAAGCACATTTGCGCCGAGTGTGGCAGGGTTATATGTACACCATTTGGAGAAGCAGCACATTCTCCACCATCACAACCCACACTTCAAACACATCAAACTATGGAAAAGGTACATAGACGATGTGCTGTTGATCTGGGAAGGGAATGAACAGGAAGCTGAAAATTTCCTAATCTGGCTTAACCACCAAGACCCCTTCCTGAAATTCACTTTTACGATGAGCAGATCCAGTATGGTCTTCTTAGACCTTAACATATCAGCACACGACGGATATCTCATCAGTACCACACATTTCAAACCAACAGCAAGGAATTGCCTACTTGTATACGATAGTTTCCATCCACGTAGCCTAAAAGACAACCTTCCGTTTGGCCAATTTTTGCGCCTCAGACGGAATTGTACGACACGGCAAGATTATAACATCCAAGCCAAAGAACTATCAGAAAAACTGATACAACGTCAATACCCACAGCATCTTGTGTCCAGAGCCAGAAAAAGAGCCTTAAACAACAACAGGGAGGCCCTTTTGGAAGATAAAACTGTGGCCACACAAAATGAGCCACGAAAACAAATTTGCATTACCACGTATAATATTGCATCCAACTTGGTTAGTAAAATAATCAAGAAACACTGGCGCATCCTAAATAGTGGAGGTTTAGACCTACAGAAACCCATGTTCAGCCATCGCAAAGCCAAAAATCTGAGGGACTTTCTTGTGCATACACGTCCTACCACGACGAAAACTATAGGCCACCAACGTCTGCTCCATCCCCTACCTGAGGGCCATTTCCCGTGTGGTAACTGTAGTGTATGTCACCTCACCAAGGTGACCAAGACAGTGACCTGCAATAATGGAATGACATGGAACCTTCGGTCTTTCACTAACTGCAATACAACAGGGGTAGTTTACTTGATCACCTGCGTTTGCAATTTCCATTACGTAGGGATGACCACAAGGAAAGTAAACACCCGAATGATTGAACACCGGAGTAATTTCAGGTGCAAACGTGACAACACCAAGATGACAACCCATTTTCTGGAAAAACGACACACACACCAAATGACTTCAATTGGGTCATTTTGGAACATGTCAACAATCACCCTAACATGGAAAAACAACTACACGAAAAAGAACAACGCTGGGTGTTTAAGCTACGCTCAGACAACAAGGGTCTGAATGATGATATACCCTGGAACCAGTTTTCTTGACTGTCCCTCTTTGGTGAAGCTGCCAAATTAGCCATATACATCTACCCTGTGGGGCCCTGTGAAATTATGGCTATTAATTTTCTTTCACCAACTCAAGATTTGTCTAGTTATTTGAAAAAACCTCACTACCATTGATTACCTAGCTGACTGGTCACCGACGTGTAACTGTCGGTACTTTGAATAAAGTTTTGTGAAAATTCCTTTATATACAAAACATTGTAAGAAAAACGCCCTGTTAACGAATATCTCGCCCTCATCACTATCTTTCCTTTTTTTGGGCCATTTGAGACTAGAGCTATTGCGCATTACCAACACTAGTCTCCACTAATTTATCGTTATTCAATTCCAATATATTTAATAAAATATTTTTTACTTTATTTATTTTTTCGTTCCCCATCCCTATCCAAGATGGCGGCTCCACTCGCGTACCGGCACCGGAGCCTTTCTCGCTTTCCTTTGCAGGCTCGCCTGTTGATAAAACAGCTCGGCAGCGAGGACACGCCAGAATGCGGTCCGTGAGGTTTGGCTCCAATTAGGTGTTAATGAATGTGGTGTTCGACGTACAAGTAAGTGCTTCCTGAGGGGTTAGATCTCCATACCTGTACGCCACGAGGTGATCATTTCTTTCATCTCTTTTCCACCCCGTAGGGCGAACCTTCATTACGGAGCACGCCATTATCCTAACGATCTCAATTACTATCCACTCCTAGATGTACGAGATCGCCGCATCCCCTCCGTTGACCATGAAGCGCATTGTTGCTTTATACTAAGTATGTTATGTGTTCTTTTTCGTTTATTGTATGTTTGTGTATATGTGATGTCAGACATGTCAGTTTTACGAATTTCGTTACACTTTTTTCAGCACTACGCCGGCATGGAGTGAATAATTATATTTCTTTTTCACATAGCGGCACATCAGAAAGAAAAGTGTGCGAACACTTGGGTGTAGTGTGCTCACAATTAACATTGACTACAGTACTTATTATCAGATATTTTTCCTCATTAACTTTTGTTTTATATCCTACAGACAATTTGCTGACGTACATTACGTATGTATTTTAAAACGCATGCCTTATAGTTACTGCATTACACTTATTGCACCTTATTCAGGTTAACTAGGAGTGGCAAGTTTCTCGACACTGGGCTGGTCCCAGTGTAGTCCTGAAGAAGAGCTGGGGAAGCTCGAAACTAGTTGACCAGATCATATGCTAGGCACACCTTTCCATTATAGTTAGGTTTCCCTGGCATATTACCCCGTTTTTAATCTTTTCAGCTTAGAGCACTAATAAAGTCTATTCTTGGCCCACTAGCTGATTATTTTAATTATCCCACTCCACCACATCTTCACTTACACTACACATAGTCCACATTTTTGTAGTGCTCCTACGTAACATCGCAAGTCGTAGCACGCCTCAGTCCGTTTAGGACTGGGAGGACCCCTATGATGAAGCATGTCACCGTGGGGAAACCCTGGTGAGTGAGGGGACTCAAGAAAGAGATAATCCTTCCCTTTCTTTCCAATCGGTGTTCTTCAGGATCAAATTGACTTCTGACACCACCTATTTTTCCTGGTTAGGTTCTTTTTTACTTGACTTGTTCAGGTAGTTGTTTTTTGAGATATGTATTAGTGGAGGGTGAACCTAACCTATAACCTCTACCTCCCCCCGTTTTTTGATAAAGACTGTCACAATCGCCAGTGAGACAATTAAGTAATGTGCAGCGCACCAGCAACCACCTGGTCAAATTACACAGGTAAACTTGATGCTGTAATTTAGCATTAGTGGCCCATTGCCACACTTTCTCACCCGTAACATTACCCTTACAGCACGCCGGAGCTATTGCCATTGTCAATGGTTGTTGGTTACATGTGTAAATAAGAACTATGGTTTAGTTCGGGGAATATTGAAAATGCTTCCATTTGGTGGCAGTGAGAAGTGTTTTTTCCGGCACTGTGACTAGTCAGGGCCCCACAGTCCCCCTTTATATAGGTGTTGCATGGTCACAAAACCACTGACCGCCGAGCCGGACGTCAGCCCTGGAAATGCCTGCCACTGTAACCCAGGCCGATTTGTGAGGCATGACAGCCTCTAAGGCAGCCCTGAAGGGCGTCCACGTGTACAGACGACCCCGACGTCTCCAGTACATACCTGCACCGCCTCAACATATTACCAAGGGCTGAAACCCCTAAAATGTGCCCCCGCTTTCACAACATAGCGGTACAAAGTATGCCCGAGTAATGGGAGTGACCACAGCACCACGGTGTGGCCGCCGAAACATGTCCAGTCCGCCCACATGCAGTTTGCCCTGGGCCAGTCTCTTTTCGCTGCTCCCCAGCTTTAGAAATACTGTTCCTCGGGGCAGGGCCTCGGTCGGTGGCCCCGAATTTTCTTTTCAGTCAGCGGAAAAAATGGCGAGCGGCAGCAGGACCTTTGAGTGCATCGGGAGCCAGCAATACAGAGGCAGCGCTTGGAGGCAGCTGAGCGGCGCGAGAAACAGCATCAGAGCCAGGGGCAGCCCAAGAGGACATGGCTGTTAGAGGCGCAGCACTGCGGAGCAGCTTCGACTTTTGATCGGGGAAAATAGCAGCCGACCCTGATGTAAGTGCAGATGTTAAGTGCAGATTGGGAGCTACCGTCCAGTGTGATCATTTCTGTCAGGACTCCCTGCAGGTCCCTTTGTGCTGCGGTGTATGTTGCCGCGTGACGTCTGCTTTAAAAGCCCGCTGCCTTTCTTCTAAAACCGTTGCTACGGTGCTAGAGTCGCACACAGAAAGCGATTGGCCTCATTTGATATGCACTATAAAGGCCTCTCAACTACATGATGCACTGACGGATCAAGGTTTTATCAGTGGTGGCGGGGATAGGATAAATGGGTCGCCATCTGCTGCGGTTAAACACTGGTACAGCTCTTAAAATCCTTGCATCCTGTGTAATATCTCCTTTTACATCTTTAAACAAAGGTGAAAGCAAAGTGGCCGTCGTTTTCACATTAGGGAAGTCAGGAGCTTTATTTCTGTTTTAATATTGTGTACGGACTGAAGCTGCTGCTTGTTAAAGGGATTCTGGCAATTCAGTGTAGGGCTCTGCCAAAGTATCACATTCTTAATGGAAATCTGCAGGTGAGATCGTTCGTCCATATGAAAAAACGTAATTAACACCACCGTTTTACAAGTTGAGGGCACTGCCTGTTTCACTGGAGAATGGTTACATCTTGCACATACTTGCCCATAGTGTGCGCACTGTATGCAAGGGTTGTATAAATCGAGTTTCAATAAGCAGTGCACAGACCTCAGGACTCGAGGTACAATGAGATTTTAATGAGTACAGCAATGTTTTTAAGATTAGAGCTTCCTATCATGGAATACTCCTTTTCAATTACCAAGTGCTATAGACACATCCTCAGTGAAATTCGCACCACTGTGTAGCCGTATAACCTAGTGGGAGCGCGCGGTCCATTCTGCTTACG
Source organism: Triturus cristatus (assembly GCF_964204655.1). NCBI lineage: Eukaryota > Metazoa > Chordata > Amphibia > Caudata > Salamandridae > Triturus > Triturus cristatus. Next base: position 954,659,039 of record NC_140588.1, on the reverse strand, counting down.
GCAGGTTTAAGGGCTTGGTCAGCGGAGCGGAAACATAATTCACTTATCAAAAGCCACGCACATCGAACTGCTAGCGCTCAATTTATTGTCAGTCTTGGGGTTGGAGCAGTCTCTCAAGACTTCAAAGCGCCTCCAGATCTTTTTTGCGATCATCCAACCGCAGCCCAATGGTGTATGTGATTGTTGGACCACTCTGAGGAGCCTGCCGCCCTGTGGGTGTCGAGGGTGGCGCGTCCACCGACCCAGCGCTGTCGCCACACCATCCCCCGTACACCACATAACACTCGCCAGCCTGCGTGACTCACTAACCCTCAACGGTGTTGCGTTGAGGGTCAGTGTCAATACAATATCCACGACATGGGCCCTGTATGAAATTAACGCCCCACTGACCCAGCACGTAAAACCCAACACAATCTCAAAGAAATGTGACCTGCCCGAGTTGAGCATGGCACAGAACGGGCCAAGTAGAAATTCGCTCCATTCGCCAGCAGTCCTGCCGTACCCATGGGACCATCCACCGGAAAAGCGAAGTTTCCCGATGCAGAGGTGGTGGGCCCACTTCCCAAACGCGCCGAAGGCAACCACTGACCCGATGCGTGAGCAGCACCTAGAGGCCTGTCCATACAGCGTGGATGCTCGATACCCACTCTATACGCCACCAGCGCGAGGGCCGAGAAAGAACCAACCCCAACTGCAATGCCTCCAAGCATTCCGACCAACCCGACTGCCTGCCCTTTATTGCCCTGCAGTGCAGAGGCCACCCGGCCCCGAGCAACACCTCAAACTCCTTTCCCGGTCAGTCCAAGTCCGGGGCTCAGGCAGGCCTAACTCAACCCTGGTCAATATTACCAGCGGCAGCCAAGGCCCAAAAGGTGTTCCCTGCCGCCAAACTCACAGCGCATGACCACGACTGTGATTTGCCCAGAATCAGAGAACTTCGGTGTAAGGGTGGTGACAAGAAACTGTGAGCCTGTGCACTACAATAGGTAATCTCGTCCAACTGCCGTAAGTAGAGCATGCCGCACCCAGGCCCTGCTGACGGGCAGTCATTAGTCCGTTAGCAACTACAACTAAACCATAGTGCACGTTGTGCTCTTCTGGGAGCTGCCTGTGTAACCTAAGCCTGCCGCCCTCCGCCCCTTCCCCCTCTGCCGCCAGCAATGCTGAGCTGCGTGGAAGATTCTTCACTTTCGGATTCACATGAGAGCCCCAGGCAACACAGCCTCAAAAGAGGGGTGGACACAGGCTGCCAGGGTGAAGCAGTGGCAAACGGAAGTGACAACGGCAGGTAAATGTTTGCCCTGTGGACGAAGGCCATGATAAGAAGAGAACAATAGCATGCACAGACCTGCTGCCAACCCACTACATTCATGTGATCAAGTGGCTTGAAAGGAAGAAAAATACTCGCGCTAACTCACTGGGCTAGAATCCAAGCGCTAAAGTGCCCCCCTGCAGAGAAGACGGCACTGAGGGGAGGGAATTAAACTCTGTGGCACAAATGCTCCAGACCCGAGCGCACACGAGGCCTCCCACAGGGGCAACATCTTTAATTTAATTTCGATGTGGACATCGAGGGGCACCAGGCAGGGGCTGTAGCACCCCCAAACCCTCTTGCCCTACTCTCACCTAGCAACACGCAACCCGCCGGATTCTGCCCCTCGATGTCCACCGCTTCACAGACGGCATGTCTGGCGCAAAGAGGATGCCAGAGAGGTGGGGGGAGGTATAAGTACCCTCCCCCGAACTCTGTCCACCAGAAGTGACGCGCGGAGCGCGCCAAGGCGAAGGACTGAATCCTGAGTCCAACCCTTGGCCAGTGGGTGGCATGTGCCCAAATGGCACTAAAGGGCCGCCCTTTGGGATGGCCCCCTGCGGGGACCACGGACAGCAGCATTATTTGTGTTCCCGCTGCTTACAGATTTTCCGTCCCACCATAAATGGACCACAAGTACCAGACTGCAAAACAGCCATTGCTTACTAAGTGTGGTTGACCATAGAGTAGCTTTGGACTGGGCAAAAAAAGGCCTGGGCACCAAAAGAAAATTGGCACACGTTTGTAAATCGAGCAACTCTGGGTGTTTTAAGATATCCTGTCCGAGTGGTCTCTGCAGAGTGGGGAACCGTAGGTATTTGTGCTTGCAGGGAAATGTGTAATATTGGAGGAATGTGATTCTTCCTTCCCTGTCAAAAAGACTAAAACATTTAAAGATTTCTGCTCTTTTACCCTCTTTTACCCTAAAACTGCACAGTGCTGTTTTCTACTTCCGCCTAATCTTTCTTTATAAAATGTTTACATCTCCAGCCTAGAGCCAGCCACAAAATCAGCTCATACCTAACCAAACAAGCATTTGCAATGCAATCGGTCTTGCAATACTAAAAGTTTGAGCTATTGGCGTTGCAAATAATAATGCAGCGCAAATAGTTAAAACTATCTGAAAGAGACAATTACTTATGGATTCCTCACCTTAGAATTACCCCCAGGCGTCAGACTGGATCCGGAGAATTTTTCTTCAGCAGTACCCGTGCACGTAGGCAGGTGGCGTTGGTGGACTCCGGGGTCGCCGGAATGACGTTGCGGTGTCTACTTAGACGCTGCCCCTGGGTGCTGACGTCAGTTCTTTCGTTAGGAGAGAGCGGTACCTCGAGTCACTTTTTTACTCTATTTTTGCAACTTTTTGTCATTGCCTTTTTGAGTTGTTACAATTCCTTGTGCACAGGGATGTCATCGCGGCTGACAGTTTCAAGCCTTGCGACTCCTGTCACAAACTGATGTTGGTGACAGACCCCATCTTGTGTGCCTCTGTGCCTGGAGCGCGACCACAACCCGAAGTTGTGCTCTGACTGCCAGGCCATGGCCCCGAAGTCTTTGCGGGAGCAGTCCCAAAAGCTTCTGGAGGCCCGGCAGTCGACTCCACGCCGATCGAGGTCCTGGTCGAGAGGGAGGTCACAGGACTGGTCGCGGAGCCATTACCACTCCTCGTCGAAGTCTTCATCATGAAGTAAGTCGAAGCACAAAAACAAGGTGAAGAAGCACCGTTGCTCTTTGCGTTCCCCCCGTCCGTCGCCCTACGCGACGCGGGTTGCCGGTGGTAGTCGCCTGGCTCCGCACGCGGAGCCTGTTAGGCCGACCCCAGGCTTCCTGCCCTTTCCGGGAGCTGGGGCGACCCCTGGCCAACTTCGTAGCTTTTACGAAGCTCTTCATTCTGTTTTTGGGCAGCCCGACTCCGTCGGCATGCCTTCGGGCCCCGTGGACTCGGCTGGGGGCTCTAGGCCTTCGATGCTGGTGGCTTTGGCCCTGGCCCAGGGATCCAGGCCTAGATCCAGGCCTGGATCCGGATCGCCGCCGGTCGACCCCATGATACCTCCTCTGGCGCCGAATCCATTGGCGACTCCTCCGCCCCCTCCGATGCCAACCCCGGCCTCCCCCTCGATGTGGACACGGAGCCAGACCGATGTCGCCTGACATCGGGATCGGCACTAACAGGTACTTTTGTACCCCTATTCTCCCCTGGTATTCCCTATCGCCCTGAGTGGCAACCAAAGGAGGGTTAGGAGGACTGGGAGGGGTCTGTGGACTCTTTGGCAGACCAGTTGGAGGAGCTGGACTGGAGAGAGGAGTTGGGTGAGGCCAGTGGTCTTCACACTTCCCCAGACCTTGGCATGCTTTCTTTCTTTTCTTTCAGGTCGGTTTTGCAGATAGTGCGAAGGGGCTACTCCCTCCCCTTCGAGACTGCCCCTCCATCCATGCCACCTCAATTCCATTGCATGTTGGGGGATCATCGAGCCCTTCTCCAGCAGGAAGTTACGGCTCTTTCGCCAAGGGAGCCATCGAACGAGTTCCTGTCCCAGAAGTAGGTCATGGTTGTTATTCTCACTACTTTCTGGTACCCAAGAAGGACAAAGGCCTGCGCCCTATCTTGGATCCTCCAGAAGGAGAAGTTCAAAACGTTTACGTTGGCTCAGGTCCTGTCTGCCCTCGACCCTGGAGACTGGATGGTGGCATTGGACTTGCAGGATGCTTATTTTCACATCTGCGCCCTGCCTGCCCACAGGCGTTACCTACAGTTCACGGTGGGCCACGTGCACTTTCAGTTTACCGTGCTCCCATTTGGCCTTACCAGCGCCCCTCGGGGGTTCACAAAAGTAATGGCGGTGGTCGCAGCTCACCTGCGCAGATCAGGGGTTCCAGTCTTCCCCTATCTCGACGACTGGCTGTTGAAGGCGGGCTCACCCCAGACTGTCGTCTCCCTCTTCCAGACTACAGCATACCTCCTGCATTAAGGTGCCAAAGTCACACCTGATCCCCTCTCAGAAGCTCCTCTTCATCGGAGCGGTTCTGGACACAGCGCGGTTTCGGGCTTATCCTCCTGAGCAGCAAGTCCAGGATATTCGGACTATAATTCCAGTCTTTCAGCCTCTATCCCGGGTTTCCGTCAGAATGACCCTGCGGCTACTGGGCCTCATGGCCTCTTGCATCCTGCTGGTGGACTATGCCAGGTGGCATATGCGGGCTCTGCAGTGGGGTTTGAAGTTTCAGTGGGCACAGCATCAGGGGAATCTTTCCGATTGCATCCACATCTCGGACCAGCCCGAACTGCCAGGCCAGGTCCTCCCTGAACTGGAAACAAGCATCCAAGGACCGGTTTCGGGGTTCACCCCTCTTCAGCCAGGATAGCTTGATTCCAGTGGCATGGAGAGCACGGGACTCACGTCTGAGCATACCCGTCGCACTTGGGGTGACAAATGCAAAAAGAACTGTTGATGGACAGAATGCAGAACAATGTCACACATTCACCCCAGTACAGAGATCTGGGACTAAATCCATCGTTTTTTTGCTCACCATGCCATTCCAGTTTGGACCCAGCCATATGCAAATCAGTCTTGACCCTGTGCCCCATGGGAACAGTCCATCCAGAACTGCCAGGCCATGGTGAGCAAAACAACGATGGATTTAGGCCCAGATCTCTGTACTGGGGTGAATGTATGACATTGTTCTGCATTGTGATGCTTGTTCCAGTCCAGGGAGGACCTGGCTTGGCAGTTCGGACTGGACTGTTCCCATGAGGCACAGGGTCAAGTCTGATTTGCATATGGCTGGGTTCAAACTGGAATGGCATGGTGAGCAAAAAAACAATGGATTTAGCCCCAGATCTCTGTACTGGGGTGAATGTATGACATTGTTCTGCATTCTGTCCATCAACTGTTGTTTTTGCATTATTTCAATCTGCATCACTCAAAACAATTCAAGGTGGATGACCAGCTCTTTGTTGTCTATGTGGGTGCCAAGAAAGGTCGGGCCATGCAAAAGCGAACCATCTCCTGATGGGTCGTTCTTTGCATCAAAATCTGCTATTCCTTAGCGAAAAAGGAACCTTCAGTGGGGTTGCGCGCCCATTCCACCAGGGCCATGGCAGACACTACTGCTTTAGGATGTGGGGTCCCCCTTCATGACATCTGCCAGGCAGCTAGGTGTGCCTCTTTGCACACGTTTACTAAACACTACTGCCTAGACAGCCAAGTCCAGAGCGATGGCTTCTTTGGCCGTTCTGTTCTCCAGGATTTCCTCCTGTGAACTTGGTTCGCAGACACACCTCCAGGGTCGCTATTGCTGGTGTATCTATTCTAAGATGAGGGATCCATAACTAATTGTCTCTTTCAGATGAACAAGTTACTTACCTTTGGTAACAATATATCTGTGAGAGACATAGATTAGTTATGGATTCCTTACTGCCCCACCCATCCTCCCCATTCTATGAAGTGACTTCTAGGGTAAGGGACTCCCTTTCAGGGCCCTAGTTTTGTGCACCAGTGGTCAGTGTCTTGCATGGCTCTGCGCTTCTGGCGTGGAATGTCGCATAAAGATCTGATGTCAGCACGCAGGGGCAGCATCTAAGTAGATACCGCAACGTATTTCCGGCGACCAGAACGCCAACGACGAACGCTGAGTCGACCAACGCCAGCTAGCGACACACAGGGGCACTGCTGATGAAAAATTCTCGGGATCCAGTCTGATGCCTGGGGGCAATTTTGAGGTGAGGAATCCATAACTAATCTATGTCTCTTACAGATATATCATTACCGAAAGTATGTAACTTGTTCTTCATATCTTCTTTTGGAAGGACAAGCTCAAAAGGTTGCCTTTACCAGATTTTTTCTGGGGGCATGGCCTGGAGGAGTGACGTCGCAGACGCATAAAGTGAGTGCTCTGGCTCCACTGTACACATCCTATGCTCATTTGTGGCCAAGAGGCAACAATAACTGGCCATGATCAACCAGGTTGTCCACCTTCACACCTGAGACACCTTTGACGGAGGGAGGCATGGCGAGGACTCTGTGAGGACCCAAGTGGTCACACATTAACATCCGCTGGTACCTGGCACCTGGCGAGCAAAACGGCCCAGAAACTCCATGCCCTGAGTCTCGAGGAGTGAGGCTAGTAAAAGAGACACCCAATGGCACTGCCCCATGTGGGACTAGCCCCGTACCTCCAGACCTCCTCGCTTCCCAATCTCATTATGGGGACCAGAAAAGCAGAATTGGGGACCCAACATCAGGGGGTCCTTAAACTCAACCGCTGGGGTGGTCCCTGGCACCGAATGTGTCAAGCACCAAGGACCATTTAAGGAGCCCGGTGGGACACTCCTGGCTGCCCTCACCAACCCTCTATATATATTGTAGACACTGAAGCCCAAATGGGCAGGGACTTGGCAATACTGCACCACTACTGGCCCTCGTGAGACAGCATGATGGGCACATCCACCAATAACGCCTCAAGTAATGGAGTACAATGGTGACCTCTCAGGCTGAGCAGTCCCTGCGCACGTAGATACAGCGGCGCACACAGGCACCCCAAATAACGACAATATGGGGGGCCATACTGCAGGCAAATCGTGAATTCCATGTGGCACTGGAACAGAAAATAGACACCATAGCCATAGATGTGGGTCTACTCAGAGCAGACCACATGACATTGTCCGACAGAGTGGAGGAAAATTAGTCCACTATTGCCATCATTCGACCAACGGTCCTTGCTTTGCGACAACAGGTGGAAGCTATGCGCCAAGACCTGATAATGCTACAGGACGGATGTGGAGGGTGGTCCCTCCACATCAATATCACGTTGGTGGGATTGTACAAGCGCAGAAAAGACCCATTAGGCTGAATTTTTCCTGGAAAGTTGGCTGCTTATGGAAGGGCTTCCTAATACACAATCCAAGGGTGCCATCCTGCCCGTTGCCCCAGGCGCATCTAGATAACTGATGGTGGCCAGACTGCTAAATTATTTGGATCGTGGCAATATACTACAGCCAGGACACACCCACAGTCCCTGGGACTTTGAATGGCCAAAAGTACACATTTTCTATGTCTATACGACACAGGAGCAGAAAAAGCAGCTCCACTTCTCCGGTCCTAAATTGGTTAAAAAAACATTTGGTATTGCCTAAGGATTGCGTTACCCAGCGATACTCGGAATAATGGCGAATAAAATATTTTTCTTTACCAATCCAGATAATGTGTGGTCATGGTTGGAAGACCAGGGTCACGATGTATCCCACACACAGACAAGCTAGCCTAATACTACCCAAAAACGCCGGTCCAGGCAACGAGGCAGGCGCCCCTGCTAATGAGCATGCTGCAGAGGAACAAGCTTTCCTGGTCTCTGACATATGAGACCTTCCCATCCTTGTTACATCAAGAGATGCAGACATGGTTGAGGAATACGAAGTCAGCTGGGGGCAGGTGTCCCCCACAGAAGGGGTTCCCCTGTTACCCCCTAACTGCAGAATACCTGATTTAATAAGGTCTTGGGCATTTGTCTGGGCGGAAAAACGTTTATTGCTCCCCAATGACGCTGTATTGTGTCATATGAGGATAATATGTGGCATTCAGACAAAATCTATTTGTGCATGCAATAACTATGTCACTTGCCTTATCGAGAGTACCGTATTGATGGATGTATTTTAACGTTCAAGTGGCGATGGGGTTAGCCCTGTAGTCAAACCATCATCAAGTGTTCCTGGCCTCTGTGAACCTGCTTGGTCTTCGCTCTCCTCAGCTGGAGGCCGTCCTGACGAATGCCCAGGACCTTTTTTGGCCCGTGGTATAAGGCAGAAACATGTTGGCGTTTTAAAAGGGTCATAGGACCACAATATCCTATATGCCCCTTCATAGTTTTTAATCTTTTCCATCCTTGCCACTAAGAAAGGGATACCATGGGGTTGGATGAGGAATTTGATCTATTTTACATCACCACCTTAGACAGAAATATACAAAGAGGTCCCTGGAACACAGTCGAGCCCACCCTGACCTTTAGACGTCAGGGTGAACCCAATGCTGAAGCATGCCTCTACAAAAGTAGTTGAGGTTTATATTTTTTAAAAATTAATCTTTTCCCTTTTCCCCACCTCTGAGAGGTGAAGTCTAGGTGTGGCTTATTTTCCCTCTTCATGAGCATTGACTGTTTAAGGAGAGGAGTACCATAGAGGTTATTTGATCCCTTTTGAGTTGACAGGGACTTGCTTTAGCAATCCCACGGTGCTCTATCTAAGGTAGTGTGGTCAAGCAGCCTTAGGCTTATCAGAGCAGAGTGTTAGACATTGTTACACACACAGTCAATAAATAATGCACACACTCACAAAAAGGAGATCCACACCAATTTAGAAAAATAGCACTTATTTATTATATATTTTTAACACCAAGAACTTCATAAAGGGGTAAGTACTTTGTTTTGAGATATCACTGTCGTGAAAGTATACAGAAATACACTTGCATTCGGGGAGTTATCACGGTTTTGCAGTATACAGGAATATACTGGCACTTGTATCGGTGAAGCTGTAATGTTACCCTTTGGGAAAGAAACATACACTGCATACGGGTACTTAGCAGCAACCTTCGGGATTTAAGGTAAGTATGAGACAAGATCCATGGCAGCACCAACAGGTCACCTTGGGCGACTCTGGGGTGTCCGGGTGCAGAGGTGCACTTCAGCATCAGGTGCCCAGTTTAAATCAGTGGGGAACAGTCTGGTTCAAAAGAGGCTGCAAGGAAGGAGTTCCACTACTCCCAGGGAGATGGTGCTGGCTAGTTGAAGTTGTGGGTCACTCTTTCGCAGCTTTTGGAGATTTTGGGCCTTCTGGGCGATGCGGGCCATGCAATTGTCGAGGACAGCAGGCATGCTGCTCCGAGTCAAGTGCTGCTCCTCAGTTCTCGTGTTGTGGGCTCCTCTTTGTCCGTCTATCTTCAGGCAGCCAAAATCTGATTTCCTGGTGTCAGGGAGCCACCTAAATACTTAACTTAGGGAGGTTGGGTTGAGTGAAGGATGGTAGCCAATGGGCTACTTACCCCTGGTATCACTACACCCCCTAGATGGCCACTTCCTGTGGATAGTGTGCATCACCCTGTCCCAGAGTTCCTAAATTCACCACACCCAAGTTGGTGGCGTTCTTTCTTTTTTGTTAACCTCGGGCAACCCATACTTGAGGTGTGACTAGCCTATTAGAACAACATGCCTTCTGGCTATCTATTTTCCCCTCTGTCCTGGTGCCAAATTAGCCTCAGGGCAGGGGTGGCATTCTCCAGGTCTGGCGGAAGCCAGGCTCCCATATCAAAGGTGGGGTGCTCTTTGAAGCACCTTGCCTTGACATGCTAATTTACTAGCCATCCTGTTTAGAGGAGGTGTAAATACTTCCTGCCAGAGCAGGCATTATTTCTGACCTCTGAGAGTGGGCTTTCACCACCTAGGTGGTCAGAAACGAGTCTGTGGTGGCAAACTGAACAGGACCAGCCAGCTAGCACACTGGAGGACTAGTAGGTTTCATGGGGTACCTCTAAGGTACTCTCTCGGTGCAGGTATTAATACATTCATCACTGAAATCAGTGTGAGTTTATTAATATGATGTGTTTGATACCAAACACCATAGGTTTCAGTGAAGCCATTATGAAGCTAGGAAACTCGTTTTGACCACTGCCCAGTCGATCTTAAGATAGCTTCCCAGTTCACTTGTAAAATCTCGAAATGGAACTAGACATTACAGGGCATATCCACTCATGCAGAAATGTCGGCACATGTGCTATAATGCACCCTGACTTAGGGCTCCAAGGCGTGCTACAGGGGTGACTTACATATAGTCTATGCAGTGTCTTTGGCATGGCACACAGGAATGTGCCGTGTCATCTTTTCAAACATGGTTTGCACCATGTCATACATCCTGCAATGGCAGTATGGCTGGAATGTGTGTGGGGGATCTCTTAGGGTGGCATAAGATATGCTGCATCCCTTAGGAACCCTCTTTAGTACCCATGCCATAGGTGCCAGGGGTTCCATCTACTAGGGACTTGCAGGGGTACTAAAGTCCATGCCAATTGGGTTACAATTAGATATTACCTTGTTTTAAGGAAAGAGCTCTGGCACTGAGGTCTGGTTGGCAGGCCTCGGTGCACTGTCAGAGTCAAAAACCAGCATCCAGTAGCTAAAAAAGGTTGCAAAAAGTGGGGGGACTACTGCAACAGAATTCCAGTTTCCTACACCGACGAAGAGACCATTGTTGATAGCGGTGTGTCTCCTAGGAAGATTTGCCAACCCTGTAAAAACCAATTGCACATCCAAATTTCTAGATCTGGCTCTGCTGCTAGGGAAGTGGAGAATAGCAATAAGCTGGAAGTCCACCATGGGCCCCCTATTTCGAAATGACTCAAGGACTCGATAAAATGGTGCACTGCAGAGATCAAGGTCACGACCCATATACACAAAGAACTGGGATGGGGTACCCCAGCCATAGGATGGGATACGCTTTTGATGGCCCTTCAAGCCAAGTCAGATGAGTTTCCCCAGTAGATCACAATAGGATGTGCAGATACAGCACGGAATGGAAGCAAGTCCTCGTAAATAAGGCCAGATCATGAGTCATAGGGGACCAGGACAGCCATTAGATCGCCACATGCACAAAACCAAAATATGGCATATGTGGTACTTTTAGAAGGGGCGCATATGCTGTCTGATTTTCATAAGATGCAGAATAATCGATTATGACTATAAATGTGATTATATGGGTATACCCCGGACTATAGTGTGGGGCTATGAAATGTTATGGTACGGTACACAACAGTATTTGCAAGATTTATAAGTTCACAGCCATGGCTTAATTGTTCAAATGTAATTGTTATCACTAATGATGGCTCAAAATCATCGCGACTCAAGGACAGACAGTACCTTGCCAACTATAAGAAAATGGCAATTTACATTGCATGATAAGATATATATCGAGAGGTGACCACATTTATCATAAAGAAATGGCAATAAACAGATCTATCAAGAAGAAAATCACAGGTTCTTTCTTTCCTGGATACAAGGGACTGGATGTTGTCCTTGGACTTGCAGGATACATCGTTTTCTGTACCTGTTCCTCAGTTCCACAGATTCTTCCTTTGTTAGCTATTGGGGTCAGAACCCTTCCAGTTTACTGTACTGCCTTTCAGCCTCCCTTCAGCCCTTGAGTTGTTTATGAAGGTGATGGTGATGATGTAGCTCATCTCTGCAGGTCAGGGATACATGTATTACTCTGCTTCAATTACTGGCTGTTGAAGGTGGGCAAACGACACTCAGTCACGGACCACCTGTAGACAGCTGTCTCCCTTCTGTCATTCCTGTGGTTTTTACATCAACGAGACGAAAACCCACCTGCTGTCTTAGCAGAGCATTGCTATCATAGGGGTCTTCCTGGAGTTCAGGGCTTTTCCACCCCGGTAACCGGTCCAGGATATTCAGATTAAGATTTCGATGTTTTGGGCTCACTCTTGGGTTCCATACAGCTCTGAGGGTTCTTGGCCTACTGGTCTTGTGCATTATGCTGGTCCCCTAGGCAAAATTGCACATGTGGGCCCTGCAATGGAACCTCCGCCTGCATTTGGCACATCACTGGGATGTGTCTCAGATGATATCATTAACTCAGAAGCATAGGCCGGGGACATTTGGTGGTGGCTTTTTAAAAAAAAATTATAAATCTATTTATTAAACAGACTCGACAACAAGGTATAGTTCCACAAAGGTCAATACGAAGGGAGTAGCGAAAACAAATATACATACAAATACAATAGGATAATGCATTGGAGATCACGGGGAGGGGGGGTTGTCACTGTCCAGGTCACGAGGAGGGGTACATATGTTTCCACGGTATGCATTCCAAGGGGCCCATATCATGGACCTTTTTCGGGGGCAGCCTCGGGCCGTATATACAGACTTCTCTCTTAGCATGCACCAATCAAGATCTTTTTCCCAATCTGCAATTGTGGGTGCATGTGAGGCCCCCCAGAGCTGTGCGATATTCCTTTTAGCGATCATACATACGAGCATGACCCAGTGTGTGGTGTGTGTGGTGAGGTCGGTGGGTTCCCAAATGTTAAGAAGGCATCTGGGCGCTTCTGGCTGGATCTCGACCTCCAATGTTTCGCTCATGACTATATCTACCTTACGCAGTATTCCTGAATTGGTCCACAGTGCCATAGAATGTGCATGAATGTGCCTAGTTGAGGGCATCCCCGTCTACAAGACCCATCCGTCTGACCACCCATGTGTACCAGTTGAGGGCCTGTTACATAGTTTCTATGCAGGATTTTTAGCTGCACAAGCCGAAGCCGTGCCGGTATAGCAACCGTTTTGGGGGAGGAGACCGCCGTCTGCCAGCTTTCGTCGTCCAATTCGATGCCATCTCCAGTCCATTTCTCCCGCAGTGAGATCAGGGTATTGTCCATATTGTTAATAAGGTTTCGGTAGGTTAGGGATATAGCCCTTTCAGGCAGGTGCCCATCTAGCAGTCTATCCTCCAGTGGAGAGCTATCTGGTGGAGAGGAGTCACAAGGCAATACTGTTTGTAGCGCGTGATGGACTTGCAGGTATCGGAAAAACTCAGAGTCTGCAAGCGAGTGTTGACTTTGGCGGGCGTCAAAAGGCTTCACTCCCCCTGTACCCCATAGGTCCCTAATGTGGGAGATGCCAATTAGGTCCCATTTGTAGAAACCTTTGAAGTTACCCAAATCCCCTAGCTTTTGTGAATCCCACAAGTGTGTGGCGAGAGTCAACCTATTGTTCCAGCCTAGCGATTTGGTTGCTGTATGCCAGATCTTAACTGTGTGATTGGTAGGTCCAGTAAGTGGGTATCTGTCCGGTTTTGAATACAGTGCTCGAGTGTAGGCCCTATTCAGAAGGATCCAATGATCCATACAGAACCCTGGGTCGTCAGGGCGGCCGTAGGTGCCGTGGTTTATTACTGTGAGGTGCGCTGCCCACCGTCATACCAGTTTTGGTAAAGCAATTCGCGGCCTCCCGCCCCAAAGAAGGTCCCGTTGGAGTCCTTCAATTTCTTTGAAGTAAGAGTTCGGGACAGGGTCAGCCGAATTTTGTAGGGCATAGAGGAAAAGGGGCAGGGACATCATTTTAAAAAGGGCCGCCTTGCCTAATAGAGAGAGTGGGAGTGACTGCCAATTTGTGATGTCACATTTGAGTCTCTGCGGGAGGGGTACATGGTTGCGGGCGTATCTGACCGCAAGGTCGAGAGTGTTAGACCTGGCATCTTTTGGCGTGGTTACCCCCGACTTTTTTGCCTCTACCTCCTGTATTTTTGATGCTATGCTGGATGTCGTTTTTACTGGTATAGATGCTTTGGGCACTTTGCCACTGCTGATCAGTGTCAAGGTGCAAGTGCTCCCTAGGGAAATTGTGATGTAATTGGCTATACATGTTTGGCATATTTGTTCTACCTGCAAGGCCCTAGTAAAGTGCACTGAGAGTGCCAGGGCTGGTAGTACAAATGCTACTAGTGGGCTGCAGCACTGATTGTGCCACCCACAGGAGTAGCGCTAAAATGATGTCGTAGGCCTGCTTGCAGTGCCTATGTGCAGTCCAGGAATGCCATGTCGACCTGGCCAGTGCACCCACTGACCAGGCCTTATCCTTCCCTTTCTGTACATGTCAGGCATCCCTATGGTGGCCCTAGGTACCCCCCTGTGCTGGGTGCAGTGTATCTGAAAGGTAGGGCATGTACTGAGGTGTGTAACATGCCCTGGTAGTGAATTACAGCCATTTTCGTTTTTCACTGCTGAGAGGCTATCTTGCCCATAGGACAGAATGGGGGAGGCTGTTTACATGCCTATCTTCCCCTAAAGGCAAGATAGAAAATCCAAGTTTGGTATCTTTGTGTTCAGAACTTAATTATACATCTTTTTAGCAAGATGGTTTTTAAATTCACTGTGTGAGAATAGCCCTTTTTGGAAAGTAGCTATTCTCCTGTTTAACCTTCCTGTGTGCCTGTGTGCAGATTGGCTGACTGGTGTCATGTGATGAGCTAGGTGGCTCCAGGAGTCTGGATGAGTCAGCAGCCGGGTGAATAGGGAGATCTGCTCTAAATGGGTAGGAGGAGTAGCCCCTGGGTTTGAGTAGGGCTACCTCTGCCAGCACAATGCCGGCTCCACCCCCTGCTGGCCAGGCTGAGGACTCTGCCTCTGCCAGCACAAAGAAGGCTCCACCTCCTGCTGAGCGTCTAACGACTCTGCCCCTCACTCTGAAAGGAACCAGGTGCTCCAGGGCAGAGCACACCCAGGAACCGGTTTGAGCAGGGGAATCCCCCCCACTGAAACAAAGAGAGACAAAGACTTGGAGGGGTATAAGAAGATGACCCCAGACACCTAAACTTTAGATCAATGTGGAACTAAGAAGGAACCTCTGCCAAGGAGAAAGCTGGAAGGAACTGAAGAGGAGAAGACTGCCTGCTTGCTGTTTTACTTTGCTGCCAAGGAGAGGGGAAGGACTTTGCTGCGTCCCCTTCTTTTGATTCCGATCTCCAAGGGCCTGAGGAGAGCTGGCTCCCTGTTAAGAAGTCCTAGGAACAAACGGACTTCACCACCAGCTCCCCTGGAAATCTGCTGATGGAGTTCTGACCTACCTTGGAGTGCTTGCCTAGTCTTGGGGCCTCAGGAGGTCGTTTTGCTGTGTTTGGGAGCTGGAAAGCAGAAAGTGTGAACAAGAGTAACTGGTACCCATCGCATCATCCGTTTGAGGGTCGCATCATCCGGTTGCGAGTCGCAAGATCGAGAGTGCGAGAAGAATTTCATCGCAACGTCATCGCAGCACCCGGAGTCCCTGCATCGCCGAGTGCGTCGAGCATCGTCCCGGTGCGTGAAGATTCCTGACACTGCGAAGGTCGTCGCAGAACCAGTTTGCAGGCCGCACCACTGCCGGTGCGTGAAAGTATCCAGTCACTGCGTGCGTCGACGCAGAGTCCCGTCCCGTGGCGCATCGAGGGTTGCGGCGCCAGAAGTCAACGCCGCACCGCGCATCGCGCCCCATCGAAGAGCGTCGCACCGTACCTGTGCGTGAAGCTTCTCCCTAAGAAACCTACGCAACGAAAGCCAAAGTCATCGCATCCTCCCCCTACAGATCGGAGCTGGCGCATCCACCTCTGCTGCGTGAAGCAGGGCTGCTGCAAAGCCTCCCCAAGGTCTCAGGAGTAAGGCATCGCCTTTGCCATCTTCATTGTTATAGCTTTTGGGAACCTTAGCGCAACTACAGGTACTGTTGGGCACGAGAGTGTCGCATTTTGTACATTGAGAGACTCATTGTGCAGGACACTGATTTTTACATCCTGGAGTACTTTCTACAAACTCTTGAACTATCTTTAAGTAACCTTTTTAATTGTATGTTGGTTTTTCTGTAGTATTTGGTCTTGTGAAGTTTTTAGTAAAGATACCTTATTTTTCTAAAACTGGTGCAGAGTAAATCTGTGGTGTTTTCACTGTGTTACTGTGAGTGTTGGTACAAATACTTTACACATTGCCTTTGATAGCCTAGACTGCTCAGGCCAAGCTACCTAGAGGGTGAGCAGGGGTTATCTTAACAGTGTATCCCCCTTTCCCTGACTAGAAGCAAGGGTCCCTACTTGGATAGTGGTACCTACCCTGCCAACTAGAGACCCCCAGAGAGAATTTAATATGCCTAGATATTTAAAGCCTTCTGTAACTATCGATATAGGGCAGTCTCGGGGCAGTCGGGGAGGGCCCCCACAGAGAACATATAGGAGAGATTTTTGCCAATTGACTCGAAATCCAGAATACCTGCCGAAAACGTGCAGGATGTCGAATACGGCAATCAAGGATCTCTTGGGGAGGTGAGATAAAGGAGGATATCATCCGCATATAGAGAGATGCAGTATTCCTAGTCTACCGACCATCGCATCCCTCGTATCATTACATCCTTACGGATCCATGCTGCAAGGGGTTCGAGGGCCAGAGCAAACAGTAAGGGAGAGAGGGGACATCCCTGACGGGTTCCTCGACTAAGTGTGAAGGTCTCATATTTTTTATTATTTACAACCACTTGTGCCATGGGCGCGCTGTACAGTAATCTCACCCATCTGCTGAATATATCGGGCTAAATCCCAGTTTTGTAAGTACTACAAAAAAGATACGGCCATTCAAGTGTGTCGAATGCCATAGTGGCATCTAGGGACACTATGACTGCATCTTCACGTATGGTCGGTGCCCTACCCAGTATCCCCTGCACTCTGCGCAAATTTAGAGCAGTGTTTCTCCTTGGCATGAACCCTGATTGGTCAGGATGTACCAAGTCCCCTATCACCTTAACTAATCTATTGGTGAGTACTTAAGCTAGAATTATGGGTTCTGCGTTCAGCAATGAAATGGGGCGGTAGGAGGCACAGTCTGTTTTGGGTTTTCTGTCTTTGTATATTGTGACAATGGTCGCAATTCTCTGGTCAAGGGGCAGTAATCCCTGTTTCTAACTGTCGTTATACATGGATTTCAAATACGGGGCTAGGTTGTCAGGACGGAGCTTGTATAGCTCAATTGGGATACCGTTTGGGCCAAGGGCCTTACCCAGTGGAGCGCTCGTATAGCTAATGCAATTTCATCAGTGGTGAGGGCGCTATCCAGAAATGTTCGGTCAGCGTCAGAGAGGGTAGGGTGGGAGATATCTTTTATGAGGTCTGAGGAGTTCGAGTCTGTATATGGTGCCACCGAGCTGTAGACTGAGTGAAAGTGGGCTGCAAACTGGTTGACTATATCTCGGGGGTCCGTTATGGGGTTCTTGTCAGTGTCCCTAAGCTCTGGGACGAGCCTGCTAGCGTGCTCCTTTTTATCAAGCCAGGCAATCGGCTTCCCAGCTTTTTTCTCCCCAGTCGTAGATCCGGCCGAGTCTTTCTTGCCCCATTAAATTGGCACGGTCGGTGACCAGAGCCCGGTATTCGTCTTGGCGCAAACGTGCATGGAGGGCTACAGGCGTAGCGTCACAGTTCACTTCTTGTTCAAGACGATAAATCTCTTGTTCAACGTCAGAGATGTCCTTTAACCTTTCCGTTTTTGCTCCAGGTATGAGGGAAAGGGCCTGACCATGGACCACTGTTTTAAAGGCTTCCCAAAGTATTTGAGGGGACTCGACAGTGTGTTCATTTTCCATGAAATAGTCGTCGATAGACTTAATCAAGTCTTTACGTATTTTGGGTTTTTTGAGGTGCCAGGGATTCATATGGGCAATGCGTCCTACTTGTGTGTGATCTAAAACTATGTGGACCCATAGTGGGGAGTTGTCGAATATACCTCTGGCACGATGCCGGATCTCATGGACGTCTGTGACTTGGGAAGCGGGGGCAATTATGTAGTCAAGGCGGGAGAGACTGTTGTGTGCCCCAGAGTGAAAGGTGTGCTGGACCTTGTCCGAGTTGTAAGTCCTCCATCCGTCCACCAATCCCATTGCCTCTAGAAAACTAGAAAAAGAGTGGGCGGCCTGGGGCATTGTACGGGGGTGGTGCCTATCTAGCGAGCCTGATAAGACTGAGTTAAAGTCGCCGCTGAGTACGAGGTGCCCATCAGCAGTGTTGGCAGCAGAACACTGAGGTCAGTGAATGTTACAGATTGTAGCCCAGGGGGCGCATACACAGACAGGAAAGTAATGGTTCGGCCCTCCCATGTGCCTGTGACCCCGACATACCTCCCTCGGTTATCTACGTAGGTGGACATAACAGATAAAAGGAATGCTTTCTTTTGCATACTGCCCACCCCTCTAGAGTTAGATGCAAAGCCCGCGTGTGCCACCATTGAGTATCTTTACCTGTGCATCGCTTTACACATATTACCGATTAGGTGTGTTTCCTGAAGCAGTAAAATGTCCGGTGACAGTCTCTTGATATATTGCATCACACTTCTCTTAATTTTGTCCCCCAACCCGTTAACATTCCAACTTAAGATGTTGACTTCTTTGTTCCGCTGCGTACCCAATGGCATACATGTAGAGCACGACAATGTGCTTCACAAACAGGGACTATACCATCCAGAGAATGCAAAAAATAAGAAACAAGAAAAAACAATCCCACCCAACAACCCCCCACCCTGCTTCCCTGCACTCTGGGCTCAGAACTGCCCATCTTAAAAAATGCAGAGTGCCTGTCGCCCAACAATAAGTCTAAAAGAAGAGCATGGGGGGAGGCTTTAGTGCCCCGTTAACCTCCCTCCCCACTGTAACGAATTATCGGTGCATTGTGCGAAGGAAGCTAAAATGAGGAATACTAAGTTATGCAGTATTAAAGTGTACAGTTCGGCACCTACTAATGTCAAGAGGCAGCGAGCAGAGCCCAGCTTGTGAGAGGAGAAGATGGCTCAGAACCATCAAAGGACATCAGATGCAGGTACATTGTCCGTTTCAGTGGTCGCTGGAGCTTCTTTCCGTCGGGTCCCGCCAGCTGTCCAGCCAATCAGATGCCGCCTCTGGTAGGTCGAAGAAGCGTGTTTTTCCATCCGCCTCAACACATAGACGCGCGGGGAAGAGCATAGCATATTTCAGACCCCTGTCCCGTAACCTTCGCTTGACATCCAGGAATGATCGTCGGCGCATCTGCACTGCCCGGGTGAAGTCGGAAAAGAAGGTGATGTCCGAATTGTCCAGTTGGATCTGTGGAGCGACCCTGGCGGCTTGGAGAATCGTGTCCCTGTCTCTGTAATTCAATAGCCGGGCCATTATCGGGCGGGGTGGAGCTCCCGGCCTCGGGCGACTTCTGGGTACCCTGTGTGCCCTTTCGATCACAAACAGCTTGGACAGTCCCTTAGGTTGTAGTTTCGTCGTGATCAGGTCTTCAAGGAACAGGTCTGCAGCAGGACCCTCCGATGTCTCTGGCACCCCGAGGACGCGTATGTTGTTGCGTCTTAGGCACCCCTCATAATCGTCCAGCTTGTCCTCTGTGAGTTTACGGAACGCTTGGAGTTCTCTGATGTCTGTCTGTAGTTGCGAGGTGTCTTCTACCAGACTTTCAGTGGTGATCTCAAGTTGCTTAACCTTTTCTCTATATTTTGTGAGGTCTGCCCTGATTAGTGTCACTTTAGAGGACAGGGCATCAATGGACGTATGAACCCCTGTGATTGCCGCCATTAAGTCTTTCATTGTGGGCTCAGAAGGATCTTGTTCTGTACTACTTTGTTGCTTGTCGCCTGTTCCCTTCTGTTTGGGTAGGTCCGCCTTCGGACAGGTGTAGCGGTCAAGCCTGCTCTGTTGGGACGTCTTTGCGCCTTTTGCGTTGGACGTGGTGATGCCTTTGGTCGCGTGTCAGGCCAATGATGGGCCGGTTGATGACGACACCAAGTCAGTCTCGCCGCCCCAAGGCGCCGGCACAGGAAAATATTCAGAGAGTCTTTTGAGGTAGGTCGCCCAGTGCGTAGCTCACAATTGGGTCACCATATGACGGGGTCTCGTAGCGATCCACACACTCCTCGTGGGTCCTGGGGGCCTCCCTACCATCAGCCAGCCATCCTGTTGCAGCAAGAGTCAGATGAATGCATTCCAGTACCCAGAGGCCTTGAAGTCGATGTTGTCCCTCTTGGGGTGTGCCAGCTGTAGTGGTTCAGATGGTGGAGCCGAAAAGAAGCAAAGGAGGGAAGGGGGGGAGCCAGCACAGGGAGCCCTCAGCGGCCGGCACCGTCCAGGAAACGAAGAGTGGTGGGCGCCTGATCTGCTCATACAAATACAGTCTGTCCTAGGAGTGGTCTACTTCGCCCGATAGAACCCGGACAGAGGAGGTCCCAGGGCCCAGGGCGGACAACGTTTCAATCCAGGTGCCCTACTTGATCTCTGTGGCCCTCCTGGGATAACTCAAAAGGGGGGAGGCCGCCAGTCCCCCGAGAGCTCACTGCCGAGTATACAGCCTCACCGGGCACCAGTTACAACAGCCAGGGGACCCCGAGCAGCGCGCTCCAGTCAGCTAGAGTGCGGTATTGAGGCCCGGATCCGCTCCGGTGGCTACTTTCAGGGCGCCACCCCTGTTGGCAGCCTCACGAAATTCCCGGGTTAACCGCTGGGATCCCTCGCCGTCGCGTCGGGTCCCGCTCGCAGACTCCAGGCTCGCAGGCAGGGTGTGGGGCTGCAGCGTCACAGCACAGAAGGCGTTGTGAGGCGTTGGTGAGCCTCGTGTATACAATCCACCGCCCCCCGGGGATGAAGTAGGGGGCACGCCGGCACCCTTGACATCTGCTGCACCACTACGAAAGGCCCCGGCTTCCTTCACGCTGCAGACCCCAAGCGCCGAGCCGTATATCTCTGACCCATGATGGCCGTCACAGGTCGGGATTGTTGCGCTAGGCACCGCTGCTCCTCCGGTTTACGAATCGGCACCGGTAAGCCGGATTTGTGCGGCGGATTTATGGGGTAGGGAAGGAAGGCTCCGGAGATGCCCTAGCAAGCGGCCATGTTGGTTTGCCGCGAAGCCACGCCCCTTGGTGGTGGCTTTTTGATAATATCATGACATATGGTAGGTGGTTCTCACTAACTCATCCATTAGTGATCTACAACATGTTTTGGATGGTGTGGTCACCTGGTAGAGATGGATCAGGTGCCTTTTGCTCCAAATGAAACAGAGGCACTACATAAATCTTCCCTCTTGTCCATAAAGGAGAAACTGGTTCATGTCTTGATGGACGACACCACCTTCATGTAAAACTGCAACAGGCTTGGCCATATGATGTCCTGCACCAGGGAGCATTGCATCGCTAGTGATGGCTCCTGAGGTGGTTCCGCCTCCATGGTATCTCTTTGATGGGCTCATTGAATGTCAGAGCAGACAAGCTCAGCAGACATTATCTGGCGAATCAGGAATGGCATCTTCATCCAGAGGTGATTCAAAGTGTCTTTGCCCTGTGGGGCATACCTTGGCTGGATCTTTTTACTACTGCAAAAAGTGCAGAGTGTCCCACATATTGAGTGTGGTAGTTTCCACCTCAAGGTTCCCTGGGAGATGCAATACCCATGCAGTGGGACTCTGGAAAGAGGATGGTGTATGGAGGTTGTACTGACAGTCCTGTAGCTTACTGATTAGATGTTCAGTAGTAATTGCAATAAGGAATACCATCTTAATGGTCGGCAATCCCAAGTAGCAACTGTGCACAGGCTTAAAGGACCTACACAAGAGAACATGACTACCAAATTGAGGACCCACTGAAGTAGGTTGAACCTTCTCACCTTTAGCAAACCTCCCCTGAGTTCTGAAGAAGATGAGAGGGTCTGGGCTCATTCATTCCAATAGCCCCGATTGATGGGCCATGATAATGTGGAACTCTGACCTGCTGCTCTTTAGCATTTGCCCATCAGGTCCATCTGCCTCTTCTGGAGGACCTCCTATTCTCTGCAACAGGGCAGTCTTGCTCCCAAATCTTCCCAACCTACATACCCAGACGTGGAGATTGAGAAGCACAAACTTAGTGGATTTGACCTGCCAGCTAAAGTAGTGGGTGTTATTCTTGCAGCTAGATTCTCCTCTACCAAACATATTTACTTGAGTCTTTCGGCAAGGTTTGTAGCCAGATGTGAAGACCATCAGTTTGATGTTTTAAAGCTTGCAGTATCCTAAGCTCAGCAAGTCTTTGCTGTGGGCACTATTAAAGGTTATTTGTAAGCCTTTGCAGTCTTTCTGCATTTGCCTGTCTAACCTTTGCTATGCATGTCACCAATTGTGATGCATTACCTGAAGGGGGTCACATAAGTGGTCCCCTCTCCACCTTTCATTATGTCTCAGTGGGAGCATACTTGTGTATGCCCTTTAAGCCTTTACACAGCTGTTCCTTGAAGTTTTTGACCCTTAAGATGGTATTCCTCATTGCAATTACTTGTCAATGCCATGTCAGTGTGCTACAGGTGCTGTCAGCACAACCTACATATGCTACCTTCTTTCCAAAGAAGATGGTGCTGTGGATTTGCTCTTCCTTCTTGCCAAAGGTGGTGTTTCCCTTCCACTTCGGACAGTTAACCACTCTCCCCTCCTTATTTGCTCCACCTGAACCTGACAAGAGCTCTTAGTTTTTACGCTGAGCACAGAAAGGTGCATCAGGTAGACGAGCAGCTTTTTGTCAGCCTTACCAGTGCTAACAAGGGAAAGCATTCCAGCAGCGAACTTAAAAAGTGCTATACCCTAGCCAAAAGGATCATCCAGAGAGCCTATGGGCTCATTCCACCAGAGACAAGGCCACCACGATGAATTTGGCAAGGGGGGGTCTGGTTTTGGACATCTGCCAGACTGTTACATGGGCATCCATTCACACTTCACCAGGAATTCCTGTCTTGAAAATTAAGTCCACCGTGAGGGCCATTTAGTTTCTACTCCATCTATTCTCACCTTCCTCTTGTTTCATTTTTATTTCTTTTCCGCTGTTGTCTTAGGTTCACCTCCTCACACCTGACTCTTCTCTGTCCTCTCCCACATGTACTTCCTCACACTTTTCTCACTTTCCGCACTATGCCTTCTTTCTTTTCAATACCTTCTATCTTACTTCCTCTTATCTCCTACTTCTATCTCCCTCAGGACCACCTACGACCAGGGCAGGGATTTGTGTCACTCCAGGTGAAGGCTCCCCGTCTAGCAGCCATGTCACATTTGCTGCTTCTACTGATTATATGTCACCTGATGGTGGCAGCCTAGTATTCCCTGCAACAAAAAATGGCACTGCCCTGTACTTTGTCTCACATCATCTTCTCTTTCTCACACCTCTTTAATGGTTTCCATCATTTATCGTCCTTCTAAGTGCATTCTCCTAACATCTTCCCCTTTCTCTCAGAGTCTTGCACTTTGTATTTGCATTTTTCTTATGCTTTATCCTCTGATACCATTCCAACTCCTTTTCCTCTAGGTAACCTCACATACACACACCTGAAACATTCCTCTATCGCAACTTCCTTTCACATATCTTCTAGTCTCACCTCCTCCCACACTTCTTTCTAAGGTGGTCCTTGCTTTAACAACAGTTCTATTAAAAGGCCATTACTTTATCTTTGACCCCCCCCCACACACCTTCCATTTTCTCAACCCCCTTCCCTTCGCAAACCTCTGGCCTGCCCTTCCCTCTCGCACACACACTTGCTTCTAACTCCAGCTCACATTTCAACCTCTCCAATAATCTGCTCTTTGACACCCCGTGTTCTTATAAACACATTGACATTATGGTTGTCTCGCTCACGTAACGGGTACACACACACCAAGGATGGATGACTCTACGAGCGCATCATAAAAAAACACACTTCTGAAAACACAGCTGTGTTCCACAGCTAGGCAGTGTTGACTTAGAAGACTGGCTGCTGAGGCCTAAATTAAAACCTTATACAGGATTGTAGACTTTAATCAGCGAAATGATTACATAGAAATGTAGTTGTGAAAAATAACCAGAATGAAGGTTTGAAGCCATGTCCGTCCTGTTGCACTGTGGGTTGTTTCTTTTGGCTTCTTCATATTGAGACCCTCGAGTCAGTGTTGCTTGGGGTAGCCACTGAGCCTTGCGATCCTTGGCGCTGCACCTCCTCTGTAAGTGGAGGCGATCCTCGGCGCTGCGCCTGCTCTGTAAGCGGAGAGCTTCCTCTGCTGTGGGTGGAACCCAGAGGCTCTAGGAACGTGTATTACCTCCTCGTCCTGTCTTCCCGTCCCATTCCTTAGCAGTGAGCAGCTAGTCTGCGCCACAGAAACCTATTACCTAGCCGAGCTTTTCGCACTTCCCCCAACATGGCGCCACCATCAGGTGACAATAAAGGGGGAAGTGCGTAATAGAACATCCTGTTTTTTTTTTTGCATTCACAGTTTCCTCCGTGTGCCTAGCTGAGTTGTGGGGTAAGTTTTTTTTCCTATTTCTTTTGTGTTTAGGTCAGCCTGCTTTAGCGGCCGCCTTCTTGCTTGAAATGTATGCCCTGGACTCTGCCTGCAGTGCCTGCCTTAGTCGCGATCTGCTCTAGCGGCCGTTTGTGCAGGTTATACGCTCACCTGATGGGGAATGTTTGCACAGCCTGCTTTGGCGGCCGTTTTCCTTGATGCCGGTCCCGCTGAGCCTTGCTTTAGCGGGCGGGGATTGTGGCGGTGTTTTCCTGCGGTGTGCGTTGTCCCGACTTTCCTGGGGCGAAATTTGGGTGGGCGGCTGCTTTGTCAGCGCCCGCCCCCTTTTCTAGGCCCCACGTTAGGTCGGAACCTCGGGACTTCCTTTGTTTGAAAGGGGTCCTTTTTCTCATGCGCCCGTCCTCTATGAGTGCCTGTTCTGGTAGCAGTTTGCTGTATATGTTCCCGGCAGCGTATACTGATTGCTGGCATGACCTCGGGTGCCTCTTCCTCCGCTCCTCCTCTAGATGCCCTGCGCCAGTTTATTAATGAGGCGGTAACTGCTGCCTTCCGGGCTCGGGAGGCTGCTGGCCCTCCTGCCAAGGTGCCTTGTGGGTCTGTGGATCCGCATGATGCTCCTGATGGCGAGATGGGTCCTGATGAGGAGGAATGTGTCCGGGGGCGCTTTGTTCAGGGTGCAGAGCTCTCTGACTTGTTCGCCCATGTACGGGATGATTTGGGATTCACTCCTCCAGTGTCGGATGTCCTGGAGGATGACTTCTTCACGCAATATCACCAGCCGACTCCTGAGTCCTTCCCCTTGCATGGTGCTGTGCGCAAGGTGCTAGATCATGAGTGGAATGAGGCTGATGAGTCCACCTTCCCTTGCTTTTTGTCTAAGCGTTATCCTTTAGAGGGTTTTGCTGCTGAATTTTCACAGGCCGTCAAGGTTGACAATTTGATGGCTGGTCTTTCCTCACAAGGTTTGGCCGTGTCGGATGACGCCCTTCCTTCTGACGCAGTGGATAAGCATGTTGAAGGGACGGTGAAGCGTTCCTATGCTGCTTCCAACTTTTCTGTCAGGGCGACTGCCTATTCTAATTACATGTTCCAGTCCCTCCTCAAGGATTTCCAGGCCCTGTCCATTCTTTTGCAGGATGGGGAGGATGTCTCCTCTCTCTTGGCCCTCATGGTGTTGCAGGTGAGATACTTGTCGGACATTTCTTTTGACAATTTGAGTGCCGCTGCAGCTGCTTCTGGTGCTTCGATTGCTGCGAGGCGTCATAGCTGGATGCGTTCCTGGAAAGATGAGTCTTCTTAGAAGGCGGTCATGCTTAAGTTGCCATTTGTGGGTTCCAAGGTGTTCGGCCTCAACTTGAAGAGATGGTTAAACAGTCGGCGGAGAACCGCAAGCTTGTGGCTCCGGTCCGCCCTCCTACTCGGGGCGTGGGTTTGGCTACCGACGTGCCTTTGGGCCTTCTGCTTGGCGTGCTTCGCAGCCCTTTCGTGGCAGGGGTCGTGGCCGGGGGGGCCCCTGGAGGTGCCAAGCCCTGGGCCCCTGCCGGTGGTGCTGCTGCCACTTCTTCCTCTTCGCAATGACTGTCTGCCTTTGCCGGTTGGGGGTCGCCTTCGTTCTTTCTTGCACCAGTGGTTGTTGGTTCCGGATGCCTGGGCGGTTCAGACCGTGTTGGAGGGTTATCGGATTGAATTCTCCTCTCCCCTCCTCCGCCCCCCCCCCCCGGTCTTCCTTGTGACCCCCTGCCCCGTCTTCCTCTGCGGCGGGAGGCCTTACTGGAAGGAGTGCGCCTTCTGTTGGAGAAAGCGGCTATCGTGGAGGTTCCTCCTCTGGAAAGGGGCATGGGTTGTTATTCGATCCTCTTTCTGGTTTCCAAGAAGGATACTTCCGATCTGCGCCCTGCTTTGGATCTGAAAAGGGTCAATCGCTTCATCCCCTGTCGTACGTTCAAGATGGTGACTTTGTTGTCCATCCTGCATCTGGTGCTTACTGGGAGCTGCCTGGCATCCCTGGATCTGATGGATGCTTATCTGCACATCCCGATACATCCTGCGGATCAGAAGTTTCTCTGGTTTGCTGTGGGTTCCCGGCACTTCCAATTCCCGGTGCTTTCATTCGGCCTTTCATCGGTGCCAAGAGTTTTCACGAAGCTCTTGGCCCCTCTGATGGTTATTCTCCATTCCAGAGGTCTGCAGGTTTTTCCCTATCTCGATGATTGGTTGATTGTTTCTCCTTCTTTTTCTCAGAGTCTGTCGGATGTGAACCAAGTGTGTCATCTGCTGGGGTCCTATGGGTTCCTCATCAATCAATGAAGGTCCTCCCTGATGCCCTCTCTAACCCTGAAGTTCCTGGGGGCTCTCTTCCGCATGGATCTCGGGATGGTGTTCCTCTCCCAGGAGCGCCAATTGACTTTGTTTCGTCACCTTTCTTGGGTTCTGTCCCAGTCCCAGGTGTCCGCCCGTCTCTGGTTGAGGAGTCAGGGGGAGATGGCGTCCACTTTGCATCTCCTCTCTTGGGCCCGGCTGCATTTGTATCCCCTCTTGCATCATGTTCTGTCGCACTGGGATCCTGCCTACCTGGACTACGAGGCCCTGATTCCCGTCTCTCCTGGAATTCGGGTAGATCTACAGTGGTGGTTGTCCCCTCGGTCTCTTTCCCAGGGGTTCGATCTAATTCCTCCTCAGAATATGGTTGTGTTACCACAGATGCCAGTGCCATGGGTTGGGGTGCTGTGCTGGGTGCCTCCAAGGCTCAGGATTGGTGGTCCCGTTTCGAGTCTCTCCAGTCCTCGAACTGGAAGGAGTTGAAGGCGGTTTGGTTGGCTCTTCGGTGGTTTGCTCCTCTCCTTCTGGGCCGTGCTGTCTCGGTTCAGACCGACAACCAGGTTGTTCGGGCTTATGTCAATCGTCGAGGGGGCATGTGCCGGTCTCTGTTTCTCCTTTCCAGGGTGTTCGGGTTTTGGGACGAGCGGAATCTCTTGTCTCTGACGGCGGTCTATCTTCCGGGGATGGAGAATGGGCCTGCGGACTCTTTGAGCAGAGTGTTCCCTTCCTCGGTGACTATGTGTCCCCGGCTCTGTTCGATCTGATTGTCCTCCGGTTCCGCCTTCCATTGCTGGATCTTTTTGCATTGGAGGATTCTGCCCCTCTTCCTCAGTTTTGCAACCTCGTTCCCTCCCGGTTGGCATGGGCGATCAACACTTTCTCCGTTCCGTGGTCGCTGGGGCTCCTGTTTGCCTTCCCTCCGTTTGCTTTGATTCCGCGGGTCCTCCGGAAGATTCGGTTGGCATGGGCGGAAGTTCTTCTGGTTGTGCCGAAGTGGTCTCGTCATTTTATACAGAAAGAAATGGTATACAGGAATTAATACACAATTTATTTTTGAAAAGAGCACATTTTAATTATCCTCTCTCTAGTAAATCAATCTAACAGAAATATATCAAAACATTTTTAGCCATCTACATAACACGTGACGTCTAATCAGGCGAAAAATAACAAAACATCTATACAAAGTTATGTACTAATTTACAAAAAGGAAACATAACACACAACACCTATACACATACGTTAACCCCACAAATATATTCCACTAGTGTCCTCCCACTTAATCAGGGCGAACCACTCGGAGGTAGTCAAGGTAGTATACTGGAAATCTATCCAACAATGTAGACCCTCTCAGAATACTGTCGCGTTGTATGCAATCAAAACTTCATGTTTACGACTCCTCCTTCAAAAAAATGTGTCTACGCACATGCGTTTCGGCCTTAATCTTTCCTTGGCCTCCTCAGGACGGGGTTACTGCAAAACTGTGCCCACACTACAAGAAATATATATACACAATATTTACAATAAAAACATTAATGGTATTGCCAAGACACTGCATGTCTCCCAAGCATGTGAGGGTGAAGGTAGTAGCCCGCACGCCGTAGAGAGTCAGGGTCCTCACCAATGAATCACCGAAAGTGCAGCAAAAAGTGACCACAGGTGCCCAAAGTTAAAAGACAAACTCGCAAGCTACTCCCAACTAGGGAGACACCCGTGGGCTGTACAAGGATCTAACTCCCAGGTGTCAACCGAAATACGCAGGCTTACAAACTAGGGTGCACAACAGCTGCCAATGCTCATATTAATCAGTCTACGTGAGGAAACAGAGAGCCGTGCACACCTCTGCTATACTCTTGTGTTACTCTCACTGGTAGAGGAAGCCCATATACTTACACGTCCGTGTAAGCTCCTCCTGCCACTCAGAAATTAAAGGTGGCTCAATTCAAAATGCCTCCGCGGCAAAATCAGGGCACCTAAGGGGAAAAGGGGATACACACCTTTACACGATACACCCTCACTGAAGACAACATTACGACCAGTGAACTTCCATAACCTCCAGCTAAAATGAGCGCCAGCGCTGTACCTTGGGCCCAGACCACGGGCTCCTGTGTCGCCAATGCTCTCCTTCGTCTGTCTTGGTCCCAAATCTACAAAGAGAACACTATGTAAACCACACGTTCTCACATCACCAAAATTCTCCCTGCACGAAGTCTACAGGCACTAGATTCTCGCCTCCAAAGGGATGACGGGACTATGACATTAACGCGCATATCCCTGTAAACCAAGCACTTACTTATAAATCGTTACTGGTCCTGTACAAAGCTAGAACCCACCGCCAGCGCCGTCCGTCATGCGTAGAGTCTCGCAGAGCACTGCTATCTATCCACCCCACGCTCAACGAGTCGCGTAAAGATAGAGAGAGGACTACTCTAGTGAGGAGTTAAACCACCAGAGGCAAAAAGGTGGCCATCTTAACCCGGTAAAATGCAATAATATAAGCTGTGTCAGCCCTGCCGGTTTTCCCAACCTCATGCAGATGCGGTGAAGGCAACCGGGGAGGAGAAAAAGGGAATTTGCATATTCATAGTGTCAACGGAGTGACCTAAATCAGACGGGCATCAACAAGTCTCAACCCACCCACAAGTGGAGCAGCAGTGGCCGAGCAATACCATTCCTAATTAAAAGAACACACTATACATATTTTACACACATGGTCTACAACATTGCAGTCACGAGAAACATAGATTCCTAACATGGTTGTACAACCCTCAGGCAGCCCTCACCCGACAGCTATGTTCTCTACTCTCAACATCCTCAAATTAAAGCCCAGATCTCATCTCGGTCATTTAACCCCTGAGTTGCTGTGTGGTATCGCTCTATCATCCGTGCCTCGAGGCGGTACAGGTTCTTTTGCATGATCATTTTGTTGGCTCCTTTTGCCACTAATAATACTGTCCAGTACAATTCGTCTTCTCTGTGGTTCATATCGATAAAATGTTGAACCATAGGCGCCCCTACGATCCCGCAGCGTATACGCGATTTATGCTGCAATATCCTCATCTTAATTGCAGTTCAGTTTTTAACGTCTTTATTTCGATTTTTCATCATAAAAGACACACATCATAAATATTTAAATACACATACTAAACAAATCAAAAAGAAACAAGACAAGAAAAGTTAAGGCAAGGCAAATCTAGTTAAAAATCTCAATTAAACATGCTTGTAAAGACGTCAAAGGGAATTGTAAAAACATTTGAGCATATATAAAAAATAGCAGATCGTCAATACTAATAAAATCATAGGCCAAAAAATCAGTGGGATAACACAGTATACAAGTTATTTGGGTCATGATACTATGAGCTGACTGACTTAATCCTTATCAGCCAAGCCCACCCAAGGAATTTGGCCAATCCTATGGTTAGCCATTCAGAAGTGTTGGTTCTCAAGATGTACAATGCTTCACTACTCACTCGGGTGTTTAGTCTAGTACATATAGGTTTCAGCCACTTATTACGTGGTTCACAATAAGCAGTACAGACAAATAAAAAATGACCTAGTGTTTCTTTGCAAACGGTACAACAGGGACAGAAACTTGACTCCAACCTCTGCCAGCCACTAGTAAAAGCCCTCAGAGGCAGTGTACCTACACGGAACTGATGGTATAGTTTCCTATCTAATGTTTTAAGGATAACATCCCAGTATACTTCTTTGTTAGGTACTGTTTTGTGGAGCAAAAACTGGCCTGTCAAATTCATTTTCTCAGAAAGTGCCACATGTTCCGTTTTTACCATAGACCAAAAGAGAAGTTTAAATTCATTCTTGGTAGGGAAGGTTTGAGAACCCGGCTCCGACCAAAGCAAGGGAAGACCCATTTCGGTAAGAGTGTTCTTAATTAGCTTTAGCCACGGTACGTCACCTGCCCCTTGTTGCATTCTCACATCCTGTAATTCACGGGCAAACATGGCCAGCTCCGGGGTGGACCATATGCGTCTCCATAACGCCACCATCCTATAGAGGGCCTGGTGTTTAATGGTATGCATGCCCATGTCCATCAAAAGTGGAAGGACTGGTGTTGAGGGGGGGAGACTAACTAAGTTTCGAAGGAATTTATTCTGTATCCTATCCAGGACAGCCAGGTCCACACATCCCCAAATATCGGCCCCATATAATATGGCTGAGCTGATTTTAGCACTATAAATTTTAAGTGCGGGCAGTACTCTTTTAGTCAGGGAACACCGCTGTACTTTTACTAGACAACCAGTCAGGCGGGCAAATTTCAAACAGAGTGCCGCTACTTGATCTTTCCATTGTAGCCTATAATCCAAGGTAACACCAAGATAAGTCATTACATCAACCTGCTCCAGTCTAGACCCATTCATTAAAACATGGCCCCTCAGTGGCTTTTTCTTAGTCAGGACCATGAACTTGGTTTTATTAATATTGATCTCAAGATCATTCATATTGCAAAAGTTCATGAATTTATTTATTGCTGCCTGTAAACCCTTCTGTGTTTTGGCCAATATGAGAGTATCATCTGCAAAAATTAAAAGAGGGAATTTGGTCCCACCCAGTGAAGGAGCATCAGTGGGGGTATCTGAGAGGAACTTAACCACCTGATTAATGAAGAGTACAAATAGGGTGGGGGCCAGGACACAACCCTGCCTCACACCGTGAGTTACGGGGAAGGAATCGGTAACCTGGCCCTGGCGACCCCATCTGACTCTTGCAAAGTTACCCTCATGCATCCTGATGGTAAGTTCTAATAGTGCACTAGGGACCCCCATCCTTCTCAATGCTGCCCACATCTTCCCTCTGGGGACCAGATCAAACGCTGATTTGAGGTCCACAAATGCAGCGAAGATCTTCCCGTCTCTCAATAACACAGTTTTCCAATAGATCATGACAAATCTTAATATCTGATCAACTGTGCTAATGTGTGCTCTAAAACCCGCCTGCATTGGAGACAGAATATCTACTTCTGACATCCACGAATGGATTTTCCCTAACAGCATTCTGGCTATTACTTTTTGTAGGGCATCGATAAGGCTGATGGGGCGATAATTTCCCGCATCAGATCTATCCCCTTTTTTGTGCACTGGCAAAATCTCAGCCCCTTTCCAGGAGTTTGGGATCCTAGTCCCTCTAGCTATAGCATTTGCTAAGATTAATATGTACGGGACCCAGTGTGTTTGATCGTATTTGAAGAGGTCCGCAGGGATGCAGTCCATGCCGGGGGCTTTGCCATTCTGCACTTGTTTAAGAGCAGAAATAGCTTCAGTTTCAGTGAAAACAATGTGATCAAGTGAGGACACCTCAGACTGCACACTGGCATCTTCCCTAATAGTAGTAAGGGAGATCCGTTCCGTGTGGCTGAACTGTGCCTCGTAATGCTTGACCCATTGCTCTGCAGGGACGTGGTTTACTGGAGTATGTAATTCCCCCGCCCCTCCCCATTTCACAACCTCCCAAAATTTTTGTTGGTTAGATGAGGTACTTGCCTGGTATAAATCTAACCAACGCTGATCATCCCATTTGATTTTTGCCTCTTTTAATGCTTTCTTATAATTCACCCTGGCTATCCTTATATCCGGACATGATTTGGATTTAATAGCCCTTAACAGAGAGCTGTGGGCAATACTACAGGTCTTATCATACCATTTCAACCTAGATTGTACTGGGACATTAATTCCTCCTTTTACGGGTTTGATAAAAAAAGACTTAATTTTACTAAAAAGAGACTCATGAATTGTCCCGATTTGGTCAGGTGGGGTTCCAGCCTCAAGTATGGGTACCATCTGTTTTGTAGCCGCTAGGACCTCCATGGCAATCCTGCTAATAGTAGCAGTATTGTCTTGGAGCCCAGCCCATCTTACCCTTCTGCAATCATTTGTGAGACCAGCGTCTGCTGTATCAATATTTGTTGCAGGGTTCATGCGGAGACCCTCATCCACTGATAATTTTATTACCAGGGGGTTATGATCACTCTCGGATCTAGTGACTATTTCCATGTCCACCAATATTTTCCAAAACTCTATCTTTAACAAAAAATAATCAATGCGGCTCGAGTTTAGGGAGTTATCAAATGTAACTTTTCCCATCTGGTCTGATTTGGTCCTTCCATTCGCTGCACGCAAATCCCATTCAAGGCAAAGACCCAACCACTGCATAACTGCCTCCGTGACTTTTTTAATTGGAGGAATAGACAAAGGGGGAATATTCCAAATCTGATCAATTTCCCCATATCCCCCGCTATCAAGATTAGGAAACGGTTCGAAACAACAGTTGAAATCACCTGCCACCATGACACATTTGTCACTACTAATGTTATTCAGTAGGGAGTCAAGTTCAGCTACCACTCCCGCAGGCTTCCCACCTGGTAACCCTCTAGCATATATGTTGAACAAACAAAGGTCCTGGTTATTTTTACCGGTTAATTTCATCGCTAGGATGTCATTACTCAGAGTAGGGAGTTCCGTGATAGTAATGGCTAAGGATTGTCTAATCCAAATAACTAGACCTCCTGAAGGGCGACCCTTCGGTCCTTTACTAGCTGGTTTGTAGTAATTAAGGTAGCCAACCCGATAAATAGCTTCGGTTGACCAACTTTCCTGCAGGATAATAACATCATGTAAATCCACAAAGGAGCCCCAATCAGCCTCTGACGCTTTCCCCCTTAAGCCCGCTATATTCCAAGACAAGACTGCGAGGGTGTAAGTTGTTTTCTCTGCCATCTTGGCGGTTGGGTTGGCGACAGCCTTAGTGATCGTCTGTCTAGGGGTACCTGACAAGAATGTTTCCCTTATTTCCACCCTCTGTGAATTTGCGCTAGACACAGGGACAGTCTCTACCCCAGGGACACTCACATTATTTAAAGAGCAAGTTACTACAACACTAGAACGCCCAGTAATCGATTGTTCTACATCATGTCAATCCACACCTTCCAGGCCGGAAAGGGGAGCAAACCGGTTCGCAAGGTGGGGATAGAACATTGGATAGAGCGGAGTGTCAAAATGGAATCTCCCTCTAGACCTGTCCCTTCTTGAGTGATGAAACGGGGTGTGGGATCTATTTGCATATAAAGCTGGATAAAAATAATGCAATAGTAAAGTTTGTACATCCCCAACTCTACCGAATCTTGGTTCCCTGCAAATGTATTCGGCAACCCAAGGCTCTCTAAAGCTAACCACCACACAATCCCCCTCAAGATCTTTCTTACCAAAACCTATCCAATCCACCCTCCTTACATTAAGTATTTCAGGATTTAGGTTAGGAGGGAGTGGCCGGTTTTTGTTAAGCCAGAATGTAACCTTATTGTAAAGATCCTTGTGTGTTTCCCTCTTGCCATCTACAAGCGGAGCCACGCCAGCTAAAACAATTGTATAAGGCACTGACTCCGGTGGGAGGTTCACACACTGTTTCTTTGGGATGGGTTTGGCGATGGGCTGATGACTAATATTTTTGCCCCTAACGGAAGTTGAGTTTTTCTGAACCTGCTGGTTTTTTACAGGCTTTGGCCTTGCAGGGTTCTCTGTAGAAACTGCTTTCTTAGGAGCGGGTACAGTTTTTTGCGGGGCCTTGGGTATAGAGGGTCCCACTTGTGAACTATTACCCCCCGCTTTATTGTTCATCATAATGGTGGGCTTCGGGATGGTCGGGACAGGAGGGGTCAGACCAGCAATTGCTAAGCTGGCGAGGATTCTGTCAGAGGTCGCTATATTATCCTTCACTAGCAGATCTAAGGAATCCATTTTTGTATTTAGTAACCTTGTCCTTTCAAAAAGAGGTAAAAGTAGAGATTTGAATAGCAGCTCAATTTTAGCCAGGAATATCTCTTCTGTAATGCTAATCATAGTCTCACCTCCCCCTTGCTGGGCAGTAGCGTTAGTATTGGGTAGCTGTGGGGGGGATGGTGAGGCATTTCCCAACCCCTCAGCTTGTTCCTCCATGTCCGGTAAGTCTACCCTCTTGCGTTTCCCAGGGTTATGAGTAGGTGTTTGTTGTGGATGGGAAAGGGAATCCATTAGTTCAGTACTAATATTGAGATTTGGTGAGTCTGAAAGACCAGAATTATTCCTGGACTGATCTAGGCAAGTGGTCCTGCTATTTGGTAAGTTAACGTGCGCAGTATTAAAAGCATTTTCCTGGTTAGAATCCACTATCTCCACAGTATGAATCTCAGGAGCAGTTACCAACATTACTTCTACATTACTGTCCGAGTTCAACGTGGAAAGTGGGACAGGGGAGACAGCCTCATTGATTTTACCTAGTGAAGACCGCTTGCCAGTAATAATATCAAGCGAAAGGCGTTTTTCAACCAGGGCGATCTCCTTCTCTAATATAGCAGTAGAACGTTTAAAAAACTGATCAATTGTACCAGTGAAAGTACCATTAGAGGTTGAGACCTGAACTTGCCTCTCCTTACCAGACCTTAAGGGCATTTTTGTTATTCTTATTAAGATACAGCGGGCGGGGATATAACCAACCTCAATACTCAATCAGCGATGCCACTCAGGCCACAGTATTTATCCTTCCAAATATGGGGACTTTAACGTCACTTTAGACACAAACAGTAACAATAATAATTATACCAGTTAATAAGGTTCAAAAATACGTAATTAGGAAGAAAATGTTAATAATAGGGCCCAGCCCGGCCTCCTCCGGCCCCGGACGGCCACAGACGGTCCCGCCCTTGTCCCGGGCTTCTCCCGGCGTGCTCCCGCGCGCTCCCGCGCAGCGGCAGATGCAGACTCCTTTGTGGATGTTGCAGAGGTGGGAGGATTGTTGGGGGCGGGGCGATGAGGGAGAGCGGCCCAGGTGGAGCGGGCGGGGGATGACCAGAGACTCCTGGGAGATGGAGTCCTATCCCTTGTGCTCGCAGCCCTCAGCCCCAGGTACGCCCCAGTCAGCTGCTCCCAGGTGTTGGAAAGTGCCTCGCAGCGAAGCGGGACCCGCGCAGCGGGTACCGCGAGGCGTGGAATGGAAAACCGGCAAATGTCCTCTGAAATGCAGGGTCAGCAAAAACAAACAGCAATAAGGTCCCACGTAGCAATAAGCACTCCTCGCTTAAATCCGTGCTCAGATCTGTTGGGGGCGGGGCGATGAGGGAGAGCGGCCCAGGTGGAGCGGGCGGGGGATGACCAGAGACTCCTGGGAGATGGAGTCCTATCCCTTGTGCTCGCAGCCCTCAGCCCCAGGTACGCCCCAGTCAGCTGCTCCCAGGTGTTGGAAAGTGCCTCGCAGCGAAGCCGGACCCGCGCAGCGGGTACCGCGAGGCGTGGAATGGAAAACCGGCAAATGTCCTCTGAAATGCAGGGTCAGCAAAAACAAACAGCAATAAGG
Organism: Triturus cristatus; assembly: GCF_964204655.1. Taxonomy (NCBI): domain Eukaryota; kingdom Metazoa; phylum Chordata; class Amphibia; order Caudata; family Salamandridae; genus Triturus; species Triturus cristatus. The sequence goes on along the minus strand of NC_140588.1, from coordinate 954,623,253 downwards.
TCCCACGTAGCAATAAGCACTCCTCGCTTAAATCCGTGCTCAGATCTGTTGGGGGCGGGGCGATGAGGGAGAGCGGCCCAGGTGGAGCGGGCGGGGGATGACCAGAGACTCCTGGGAGATGGAGTCCTATCCCTTGTGCTCGCAGCCCTCAGCCCCAGGTACGCCCCAGTCAGCTGCTCCCAGGTGTTGGAAAGTGCCTTGCAGCGAAGCGGGACCCGCGCAGCGGGTACCGCGAGGCGTGGAATGGAAAACCGGCAAATGTCCTCTGAAATGCAGGGTCAGCAAAAACAAACAGCAATAAGGGGTTCATGTTGTAAGCGGCGGGACCGCTTACAACATGAACCCCTCATATTAAGTTTAAAAGAAAGTGGTTCAACTCTTGTTGTCAATGCGATGTCTTCTTTTAAAGTCCACTTTCACTTTCTATGTCACGCTTACTGTCACTGAATATGTGAGCATCTGAATTTACTTCATTGTATAATAAATATCTGTTATACCTAGACCTTCTTGTCCCTGTTCTATATTAACTATCGCTCTCTCTCTTCAAAATTAAGTTCAAAAAACCTTTATTTAAACGCTTACCCTTTTTAAGGTTTTTCTATCCTGGACCTTTTTATGCCATTTAGAACCATTTTGTCTCTCTTCACACTGTTAAGGAATGGCACGGGAAGACCAGGACTCGGAATAATGAATATTACCGGTGAGTAACCGGGCATTCTTCACGAGGTGCACGCGCACATACACAATATTGAGTTTTTCTTTCGTACTGCCCACGGCTTGTGCTAAGTATATAGTTAGGGATGTGTACTAAGCATCAGGGCCTCGTGGTTCCTCAAAAAGGCACAGCTTTAAAGCAACCGTTTGTAAAGTGCTTAAATGTTAAATAGTTGTGTTTAGGAAGTTGGGCCACGTTGCCAAGACATCGTTACATGCTTAGTAAAATGCCGTTATCTGAAACTATTTGTTGAGGAACCAAAATCATCTCTGTAAGAGACGCTCTGCGTCTGGTGCTACAATGGATTCTTAGTTCCGCGTGAGGTGGGGGGGGGGGGGCAGTAGATAGCTAGTGGCAAATAGATACATCGTCACCCACAACCCTTTCTACAAATACAGACGTAATAGAAATCTTTTCAGTTTTATTGCGAAGCTGGAAATAAACCTATCTTCCACACGAACATTTCTCTCGGGCACCCAGGTACTCCTATGTATTTAACTTGGTTTGCTTGGCTGCCTGGTACTTTTATAACGCTCTCCTCTGCAGTTGCATTGTCTGTTACCAGGTGAAGTTTTTTTAAAAATAGAGTGGCGGCGCTCGCCAAAAGGCCGATTTTTGCCGGATGCACCGTTCCATTCCCTAATTTCTGGGAAGTTTACAGTGTACCGAATGCTATGTATGTCCATTGGATTAGCTAAGAACAATTACGTTATCAGAGAGTTAAACTGTAATGAAAGCCACGTATAGTTGGCAGTAAATTCCCTATGGCATTTGTTTAAGTATCTTCTCGTAAAATAATTGTGTCGCTAAAGTAGTCCATGCTCTAACGAGTACCCATTAGGACATGCATCTTGATCTAGAAAAGAAAATAATTCTTTTCCATGCCTCTTTGCAATGATTCGCGTATTGTGTCTGCATGGAGCATTTTATACAAAGTAAACTGTGGCATTCCTGGTTACCTGTAGGTGGCGCTAAAGCACTGTGTACCTCTTTGAGCGGAAACATTCTCCTGGTTATCAGCCCTTTAACGTTTCATTCACTGCTTAATCTTTAAAAGCACACAAAGGCAGTGGCCCACTGTCTGTTCATCTTTAGACGGGGGCTCTGCCTATAAGAGCTAAAGCACAGAGCAGTGTGCACTTTATTTGCACCAGTTCGACATTTCACTCTGGCAGCGGCCTGTTCTTTAAACGCCACGTAGGTTCAGCCTATGTATGAGGCCTTACAGGGAGCATTTGTTTCAAAGCGTTGCGCGAGCTAGCAGACCTTGTTTATTTCACACACACCTGTCATTCAGATGCCACGTCTTCACCGCAGCTGGGCTTTCCAAAGGACGGATCTCGTACAATTAAAGCTTAATTTAAACGTTTTCACACCTTTATTAGTTCGATACTTTGCTTTATTCCTAAGCATGAATCGGGACGTTCCTTAGTCATTTCAAGTGGGGGAACGGCGGAAGGAGTCGGGGGGGGGGGGGGGGGGGGGGATAGGGGCAGATTTTCCAAATATCACACGGCGCATCCAGTGAAAAAGACGTCGTGTGAGCGGGTGGTGGGGGTCGGGGAAGTGAGGACTGCTAGTGATGGTGATGATGATGAAGTACACAGTATTCTTGAAGCCCTTCCAATCTATTCAAGCGTTGAGGAAGTTTATGCTTTGGCTATTTAAAAGTATAATTGCTCTCAGTCTCAAACGCTGAAGCCGAAGCTCTCTAAAGCAAAGCAAATATAACACTGCAATCCTGATACAGCAGGCCTCCTATTGAGTAAATGCTGTCACCATAGTCTAAGTAGAACTGTATATGTACATTCACAACCAGATGGGGCTGCAGGTAAGGCAGAATTTCACATAGAGCCTTAATATGATAATGACAGGTGCTGGTCACTTCTGCAATCTATGGTCAGCCCCAGATTATTACTTTCACAGATGGATGTACGAAGACCCTTCCAAAACAAACAGATTGAGCTATCTCATCAAGGGGATTTCGTGATTGTCAGTTAAAATCTCTGTTAATTCTAAGGACATCAGGCACTGATAGATACGTGTTTTTTTAAGGAAGTTGTTAGTGTTGCGACTTTCTGTTTCACAGGGATGCATCCCACTTTCAGTGAATACTAGCCAAACAGAATGCTATGAATGTAGGCTCAGACTCACTGCCAGCACGTGAATGGCTGCTTGCCATCTTAAAAGAATGTGGGGTGTTGTTAGAAATTGGGTTGTAGGTTGGCTGTTGGGTTATGAGCCCTAGTCAAACAGCAAACACAATCCTAGTCAGGGTAAGAAGTAGGCAAACTCTAAATTAACCTATGCTCACCCTCTGGTAGCTTGGATCAGAGCAGTAAGGTTTAACTTAGAGGCAATGTGTGAAGTATTTGTACAACACTTCACACAGTAAAACTGTGAACACACCACAGAAAAAGTTTCCGCACCATATTAGCTAAATGGAACTTAATTTAATTAATAAATCAGGACCCAAAGCGACAAAATCGAATAGAATTTGAGATATTGAATTTCAAAGTTGTTAAGTAAAAATAGCACCTTGAAGCAAAAAGCACTATTCTGAATATCTGTTTGCACCGAACCGGGACAAAGTCAGAAGTTCAGGCCGATCGTGATGGGGCGTGGGCCGAATACAGGGGCCCAGTGATGCCCGCTTAACAAAAGTACCTTAATCCGTCGACATTGAGGATGCGAGATACAGTCTAGGACATGCGTCGGTGCTGTTGAGGGGATTCTGGTTGGAAACAGAACTATGCCTGGGGTCACAGGACAATATCAGACTACAGGAGGTAGCCCATATACCCTGAAGAGACTAGGGCAATCATATATATCAGGAAACAATGTCTCAAAAGGGTGTCAATTGGAGGTCAGTTAGAAAAAGCACAATCAGTTGCTGAGAATAGAATCATAAGGGTGGAAAACCAGGAAGACAAATTGTTTTTGTAACATAAATTATATTTTAGTGAATATACACATTTGACATATTAAATATCATACAATCAAACGTATGGGACGCACTGCGGTACATTGAATGACATGTAACCTGTTAGATACTGTGCACAAGTGCTCGTGAAGGGTTGTGACGGCGCAAGTGACACATGAGGAAAGTATGTACAGCGATAGGAGTGGGCGCAACAGAAAGCAAGTGAAGGTAACATTTACATAGTTCGGACGCCCAAACACTAAATGGTACTGAATACAGATAAGTCAAGTAGGGTGTCGTTGATGGGGGCGCCGGGAATTCCGCTGGGAATTCCGCTGTAAAGAGTCAGAATGTAGGGACTGAGTTACCATACCACATCAGTAACTATGAGCCAAAATCTGACCAGGTCATAATGCCTTACCTGCACTCCTAACCTTCCCAGAGTAACAGGGTAAATTGGCAACCCAGAACAGAACTCTGTTGTCCCCAGGGAAACCGTGTTTACAGATCATCACCTTTTGTTTTCTCACTCATGCTTGTCCATAATAAACAAAAGAAAGACACGAGTAACGCTTACAATATTGATTGACAATATCGGTCTCTATCATGAAGCAATTGTGCTGCAATTAGAAAAAATATATAACTGAGCAAAGTAACCAGCAGTGCAAGAAAACTGTGTACAATGAAAATACCTACCATGACGAATCATATATCTGCATAAGCCTACCCCCACTACATAAGCTCAGGGATATATCAGTCAGTTATGTATGTATGTATGTATGTATGTATGTTATCTCTGGGACTAGAACAGAACCCCATACCTGTCATTTGTAGTTACGTGGTCTGCATCTCAGATTGCACCAGACTGGTGCACCCGTTCCAGGACCTTTCCCTCTGCTAAAAATCCTTCTCTCTTTTGGAAAGGCAAGTCTCGGTTTATATGATAAGTAGTGCTATGTTAGAAAACAGCAGCTGTACCTCTGTGTTGTGTCTAAATGTTAGAATATGTTGCTGACCAACCACAGAAAAACACAGTGTTGTTTGACCTTGAACGAAATGTTCAGACTGAATCCCAAGAAGAAATACTGAATAACAAAAACATGTGCAGCATATTTCAAAAATAATGTAGTGGCACAAAAAAAACATGTGATGTGTTACTGTGCAAAGCAAAGTGGACTACAATGGGCAGTTAGACTAAAATAATGGAGAACCAAGTGAGCCCTAAAGGGAAGTTACTACAGTGCCGATCCATGTAGCGTTGATGATGCACTGGTTCTGATCCCCGCAGCAGCATCGATGTGTCTGCTCTGATGAGCTGCGAGGCAGAGATTCAGCATTGTCGTCAAGGCTGCTGTCAACAGGGATGTGAGGACCTTGCACCGGGAAAAGTGTCACACAGTGTTGGTTCCGAAGACGATGCCTCGGATTGCATCCACGCAACAGCAGAGATGGGTCAGTTCTGATCCAAGCAGCAGATCTGGAGGCCAGCCAGTTATACCATGGAGTCAAGCTGGGTTCAAGTGATGCAGGTCCAGTCCTTCTCACCCAGGCTGGGGAACAGCAGGCAGTAGGGCAGCACAGCAAAGCAGTAGTCTAGAAGAGTGGCGGTCCTTCAGCAACACACCAGCCCTTCTTCCTGGCAGAGTCTTCACAGGTCCAGAAGTGCACCGAAGAAGGGGTGGCAGAAATCCAGTACTTATATCCAGTTGAGGCATTGAAGTAGCGTAGACTTCAAAGACATGCCTTTGAAGTGCACAGAGGTCCTCCATTCCTGCCCTGGCTCCAGACTCACTAAAAGGACGGTATGCAGCCCTTTGTGTGGGGAGTGGACACAGCCTATTCAGGAGTAATTGAGGCTGGGTCCAGCTCCTCCCACTTGACCTGCCAGGACTCCTCTTAAAAAAACACTGCAACTCTCATTGTGTGTGGCTGTCTAGGGACAAAGCAAAGTGGACTACAATGGGCAGTTAGACTAAAGTAATGGAGAACCAAGTGAGCCCTAAAGGGAAGTTACTACAGTGCCGATCCATGTAGCGTTGATGAGGCACTGGTTCTGATCCCCGCAGCAGCATCGATGTGTCTGCTCTGATGAGCTGCGAGGCAGAGATTCAGCGTTGTCGTCAAGGCTACTGTCAACAGAGATGTGAGGACCTTGCACCGGGAAGAGTGTCACACAGTGTTGGTTCCGAAGACGATGCCTCGGATTGCATCCACGCAACAGCAGAGATGGGTCAGTTCCGATCCAAGCAGCAGAGGCAATGCGCCTGTTCTGATCTACACAGCAGAGGTAATGCATCAGTTCTGATCCCTGCAGCAGTGGCAATGCATCTGTTCGACAGTGGATGCTGGAACTAGCACCCCTGGCCCACTTCCAAGGGTTCAGGACTGGGGTGGCTCCACTTAACAGGGCAGATTCAACCATGGCAGAAACTGGGTGGCTGGAAGTCTTTGATGTCCCTGAGACTTCAGCTCAGGAGGCCAGCCAGCTATACCATGGAGTCAAGCTGGGTTCAAGTGATGCAGGTCCAGTCCTTCTCACCCAGGCTGGGGAACAGCAGGCAGTAGAGCAGTACAGCAAAGCAGTAGTCTAGAAGAGTGGCGGTCCTTCAGCAACACACCAGCCCTTCTTCCTGGCAGAGTCTTCACAGGTCCAGAAGTGCACCGAAGAAGGGGTGGCAGAAATCCAGTACTTATATCCAGTTGAGGCATTGAAGTAGCGTAGACTTCAAAGACATGCCTTTGAAGTGCACAGAGGTCCTCCATTCCTGCCCTGGCTCCAGACTCACTAAAAGGACGGTATGCAGCCCTTTGTGTGGGGAGTGGACACAGCCTATTCAGGAGTAATTGAGGCTGGGTCCAGCTCCTCCCACTTGACCTGCCAGGACTGCTCTTAAAAAAACACTGCAACTCTCATTGTGTGTGGCTGTCTAGGGAGAATACACAAAACCCAACTGTCACCCACCCCAGACAAGCGATCAGAGACAGGTAGCAGACACCAAATGGCTAAAGTAAGAAAATACCAATTTACTAAAAGTGGCATTTTCAGAATTGCAATTTTAAATGCGACTGCACTATAAGTTTGGACTTTAAATTGTGATTCCAGAGACACCAAACTTTTAAAGTTTACCCCTTCACAATTCAAAATTACATTTATAACATGGAATAAGATAATCCCAAATATCTTAAAGAGACAATTAGTTATAGATTCCTTACCTTTAGAATTACCCCCAGGCATTAGACTGGATCCGGAGAATTTTTTCGTCAGCAGTACCCCTGCGCGTCGAAAGGTGGTGTTGGTCGGCTCCGTGTTCATCGTTGGTGTTGTGGTTGCCAGGATGACGTTTCAGCTGCTACTTAGATCTGCCAGTGCAGATCTGGAGAGAGCGGTACCTCCAGTCACTTTTTAACTGATCTTTTTGCGACTTTTGTTGACACCGTTTTTGAGTCTTCGACTGCTGGTGCATATAGGGATGCCCGGTTTCAAGACTTGCGGATCCTGTTAGACGCTGTTGTCAGGGATGGATCCGCACCGCGTGTGCCTGTGGTGCGTGGCGCGGGACCACGACCCCAAGTCGTGCTCCGACTGCCGGACCATGAATCCGAAGTCTTTGCCGGAGCGGTACCAAAAGCTTCTCGAGGCCGGGCAGTCCGCTCCGCACCGTTCAAGGTCCCAGTCACGCAGGGGGTCGTAAGTCAGAGCACAAGAAGAAGTTGAAGAAGCATTGTTGCCCTTTGACTTCTCACCATCCGTCGGCAACCCGACGAGGGATGTGGATGGTGCCTGTCCCGTGGCTCCGCGTGCGGAGGCCAAAGGGTCAGCTCCCAGGTTCTTTCCTTTTCCGGGACCCGGAGCGACTGCTGCCCAGCTTCGAAGCTTTCACGCAGTGATGTATGCCATCTGTGGGCAGCCCGACTCCACTGGCGCACCTTCGGGCCATGCAGACTCGGCTGGGGGCCCTGGGTCTTCGACGCCGGCGGCTTCGGCCTCAACACCGCAAGGTCACCTTGGATCCAGGCCTGGATCCATATCGCCACAGGTCGACCTGATAACACCTCCCTCGGCCCCAATTCCACCGGTACCACGTCCGCAACTGACGGCGGTTGTGACCCCAGCCTCCACCCTGACTTGGACACGGAGCCGGACTGACGTCGACCCACGCCGGATCTGGCGCCGATGGGTACTTTTGTACCCCGTTCTACCCTGGTGGTCCTCTCAGGCCAGATTGGCAACCAGAGGAGGGTGAGGAGGACTGGGAGGGGTATTGAGACCCTTTTACTGACCAGTTGGATAACCAGACTGGAGAGAGGAGTTGGGGGAAGCCAGTGGTAGGGATACCTCCCCAGACCTTGGCATGTTGTCTCCTCCTACCGTGGCTACAGAGGAGGGACTTCTTACACAGTGGTGTTGCGTAGGTTGGCCGAGGCTCTCAACCTCGAGCTACTTATGGTGACAGTCAGGACTAACCTCCTGACAGAGGTGCTTCAACCGTCAGCGAGCTCTTCGAGCCCCTGCTGCCGTACAATGAAGCCCTAACTGACATCTTTTTGGGCACCTGGTCCAGGCCCAACACAGGGTCTCCTGTTGATAGCGTGATTGGCCGGCGCCACTGCCCAGCTCCGGGCAACCCCACTTTCCTTTCTCAACATCCCACCCCTGAGAGCTTGGTGGTCCAAGCCTCAACGTCTAAAGGCGCATTCCCTAACTGTCCACCTGATAGGGAATCCAAAAAGCTGGACCATCTTGGGAAGACGTTTTCTTCCCCCAGCTTGGGTCTGCTGTCGTTAAACACTGCATGTCTGTTGGGCCGTTACACCCACTTTGCGTGGGATACGGTAGCGCAGGTGCTGCCCCAGTGCCCGGAAGAGGCCCGGGCTGTGCTCTCACGTGCAGGGGAGAGACACAGCCAAGTTTACCATACGATGTGTACTGGACACCACTGACTTGCTATGCAGGACGATTTCAACGTTGGTAGCCCTTCGACGCTACGCCTGGCTGAGCTTGACTGGTTTTTCCAGGGATGTCCAGGCTACCCTGATGGACATGCCCTTTGATGGCCGTCGCCTGTTCGGCGACAAAGCAGACAACGCGCTAGAGCTCTTCAAGGACTCTCGGGCTACGGCCAAATCCTTAGGTCTCTCCACCACCCTCCCTGTGTAGTCTGCTTTTCACCCCTTTTGTGGCTACGGAAGGGGTGCTCAGCCACGTTCCACCCAGAGCCACAGGCCAGCGCAAGCTGCTCAGCCCCTGCACGGCCGGGGACGTGGGACCTACTGTCGTGGGTCTGGGGGTCAGCGAGCGGGCCAGTCTACCAGTGCTCCCTCTGCAGCAGCCTCCAAACACCTCCTAGTCCGACCTTTCAGGGCCACCAATCGTCAGTGGGCAGCAGGATTCGCCATCACCTCCCCCACTGGTGCACCATCACGTTGGGCAGGTGGGTTTTGCAGATAGTCCGAAGGGGCTACTCCCTCCCCTTCGAGACTATACCCCCAGCCATGCCACCTCAGTACCATCGCATGTCGGAGGATCATCTGGCCCTTCTCCAACAGGAAGTTATCAAGCGTGTTCCTGCCTCAGAAGTAGGTCGTGGTTGCTATCCCTTCTACTTTCTGTGGCCCAAGAAGGACAAAGGCCTGCGTCCTATCTTGGATCTCAGGAACGTCAACCGCTTCCTCCAGAAGGAGAAGTTCAAAATGTTGACGCTAGCTCAGGTCCTGTCTGCCCTCGACCCTGCAGACTGGATGGGAGCGTTGGACTTGCAGGACGCTTACTTACACATTCCCGTCCTGCCGGCCCACCAGCCTTACCTGCGGTTCACGGTAGACCACAAGCACTTTCAGTTTACCGTGCTCCCCCTTGGCCTTACCAGCGCCCCTCGGGTGTTCACGAAAGTGATGACGGTGGTCGCAGCTCATCTGCGCAGATCGGGGCTTCCAGTCTTCCCCTATCTCGATGACTGGCTGTTGAAGGCAGGCTCGCCCCAGGCAGTCGTCTCCCACCTCCAGACAATTGCAGACCTCCTGCATTCGCTGGGGTTCACTATCAAAGTGCCGAAGTCACACTCTCAGAAGCTCCTTTTCATCGGAGCGGTTCTGGACATGGCGCAATTTCGGGCTTATACTCCCGAGCAGCGAGTCCGGGATATTCTGATGGATACATCTGCCTGTGGATTCCTCACCTTATGAATATCCCCTCTGCGCCAGCATTCCGGAATTTTTCGTAGCTCTCTGCACCGACGAGGTCATGACGTCACCGGAGCCATAAGAAGACCACGTCGGCGTGATGACGTCTGTTCCTTTTTTTCGACGCTACAAGCTAACGGATTTTCTGGGACTCTCCTGTCTTTCAACTGCTACTTTGTTTCGAGACTTTATTTGTTTTTGTTCCAACTATGTCTGTTCCTAGGAAGTCGGGTTTCAAGCCCTGCAAGGAATGCGGAGGTCACATGTTCATTACTGACCCGCATGATGACTGTGTCTGGTGCCTCTCCAGTGATCACGATGTCGAAGGCTGTTCATCCTGTAGAAAAATGAACCCTAAGGCGCTGAAGGTGAGAGAGACCAAACTCTACATGTCCAAGGTGAGAAAAGAGGTCGTAAGAGATCCAAGTCGAGGTCGTCGACTTTGCATGGATCCAAGAGACGGCACAAGAAGAAGAACAGACATGGGTCTCGACGTCGATCGTCCAAGTCACGAGCTTCGAATTCGCCTTCTCCTGCTCCTCGACGTCGTACCAAGGATGTTATTTCTCCTTCACCTTCTGAGTCTCCACAGGCTTCTCTAGACCGGTCTCCTGTTTTGGGTTCTCCGGTGTAGTCTCCGGCGCCGGTTGATTCTCCGGCTTCGGATGGGGATTCGAATCTGGTAGAGGAAGAGTTTCCTGCTGCTCCTGTGGCTCCACCTGTTACTCCAGTGGATCCGACTCCGGAGGCTCCTCGTAAGGAAGTCGAACCGGCGCAGTTTCCTCGTTCCCGGAGCCGGGATTGGATCCGTCGCACTTTATGAATGCGATGTATGGTATTTTTACCAGAGTCACATGCCCCTCTGGAGCACCTTCGGGTCCCACGGAGCCTCCTTCGATGCCATTGCCGGATACGTCGACGCCACGGTTGGCGCTGCCGACGGCGCAGCCGAGGATGCGTTCGATAAGGAAAGCTCAAAGGCTGATTGAAGAGGAGCAATATCGGGCTGGTGACATAGAGGAAGGAGAGATTTATGAGTCTGAGGACTTATTGGAAGATTTGTGTGAAGCAAGTGGTTTGGATGTCTCTTCCGAAGGGGACTTTGCTTTACAGAAGGCTTCTCCTTCAAAGGATGTAGCTCCTTATCATGTTGTTATCAAGAAGGCAGCTGAACTGTTGGACCTACAGCTTCCTATGGCTGAATATAAGCCTAATCGGAGGTGCTTCATTCGCCTTCTGCTGTGGTAAAACCTCTTTTGCCATTCAATGATGCTCTGACGGAGCCTATATTGGAGATCTTGAGTAATCCTCTTTCTGCTCCTGCGGTTTCTAGATCTGTTTCTAGGAGATATAGGCCGGCACCAGGAGACCCTGATTTCCTGTCTTCTCACCCGTCACCTCAAAGTCTGGTAGTTCAAGCTTCTTGTTCGAAGCAGTCGGTTGGCTCTTTCCCTCAAGCACCGGCTGAAAGAGATTCAAAAAAGCTTGAGCAATCGGAAAAGAAAGTATTTTCTTCGGCCAGTATGGCATTAAAGTCCACAAATACAACTTGTCTATTGGGCAGATATATCTACACCCTCATGGACTCGGCTAAGCAGATTCTCCCTAAGCTGTCTGAGGAGGATCTGAACTGTAGCTGGGTCTTGATGGACTCCCAGGCTGCTGCTCGACAAGTAATCCAGTCGGGTCTGGACACTGCAGATTCAGTGGCAAGGGTGATGGGTTCGTCTGTTGCCACTAGGAGGCATGCTTGGTTAAGATCGTCAGGATTCTCACCTGATGTGCAAGCTGCCCTTTTGGACCTTCCTTTTGATGGTTCTAAGCTCTTCGGGGAGAAAGCGGACTTGGCCCTCCAGAGATTTAAAGACAGTAAAGCCATGGCAAAATCTCTGGGTTTGCAGTCTCAGTCAAGAGGATATGGTTACAGAAGGTACCGTGGTTTTGGAAAGTCTTCCTTTCGTTCCCGTCAGCCTCAGCAACAACAACAACAGCAGCGAAACCCTCTGTATAAATCCTACAGAGGTAAAGGCAGAGGTCGCCTTCGCCATCCCTCGTCCTCCTCCTCCTCTACATCACCTCCCCTTCCCGGTAAGGCATGAAAGCAGCCCTAGATCCGCCATCCTGGATCATGTGGGTCGTGTGGGAGGTCGGCTTACCCATTTTCTACAAGACTGGAAATAAATAACTTTGGACCTTTGGGTTCTAGATCTTGTGGAAAATGGGTACGCCCTTCCCTTCAGGGAATTCCCTCCTCCTTACCCTCCTTGCCAAGGTTTTTGCACAGAGGATAATTTGCTTCTCCTTGTGAAGGAGGTTCTTACCCTGTTACAAAAAGGTGCGATAGAGGTGGTTCCGGAGCAGGAAAGGGGTCAGGGATGCTACTCCCGTTATTTCCTGATTCCCAAAAAGGATGGCAGGCTACGTCCTATCCTGGACCTCAGAATCTTGAATTTATTTCTCAAGCAGGAGAGGTTCAAGATGCTTACTCTAGCGCAGGTTCTTCAGGCGCTGCATGAAGAGGACTGGATGGTGTCCATCGACTTGCAGGATGCGTATTTTCACATCCCGATCCTGAAGTCGACAGGAAGTATCTCCGTTTCACGGTTGGTTCGCAACATTACCAGTTTGCCGTTCTTCCGTTTGGTCTTACTACCGCACCTCGAGTCTTCACCAAGGTGATTGCAGTGGTGGCAGCCCATCTCAGAAGGTTGGGGATTCCCGGTTTTCCCATACCTGGAAGTGAGTCTCCAGAGATGGTTTGTCGTCATCTGCAAGTAACAACCCAGCTGTTGTACAAATTGGGTTTTTCAATAAATGTACCCAAGTCTCACCTGGTGCCCTCACAGCGCAACCTGTTCATAGGGGCAGTACTGGATACCACTGTGTGTCGAGCATTCCCTCCACCTCAAAGGATTCTCGACATACAGGAAATGATTCCCTTGTTTTACAATGGAGCGGTTGTCCCAGTTCTGAAGGTCCTTTACCTGCTCGGTCTGTTCACTTCCCGCATCCTGTTGGTCAACCATGCACGCTGGCACATGAGGGCGCTCCAGTGGTGTCTCCACAGGCAGTGGTATCAGCACAACGGAGATCTCAGGGAGTCTGTTAGGATCTCCAGAGAAGCTGCAGTGGATCTGTCTTGGTGGAGCGTGGAGGGCAATCTGTCTCAAGGAAAGTCTTTCCATCTTCCTCCATCGGTGGCCACAGTGATTACGGATGCCTCTACCCTAGTGTGGGGAGCACATCTGGGGGATCTGGAGATCAAGGGTCTTTGGTCTCCAGAAGAAAGGTTGTTTCACATCAACCTTTTGGAATTGCGGGTGATAAGTTTGGCGCTCAAGGCCTTTCTCCCTTCCCTTCGCGGTCAGTCAGTACAAGTCCTGACGGACAACACTGCTGCAATGTGGTATGTCAACAAGCAGGGAGGAGTAGGGTCGTACCATCTCTGCAGAGAGGCGTTGCGACTCTGGTCCTGGGCTCAGGACCATCGGATTTGCTTGATGGCAAATCATCTGGCTGGGGTGCTGAACGTGCGTGCGGACAGTCTAAGTCGGCAGTTCTCCGCCGACCACGAGTGAAGGCTTCATCCAGAGGTAGTCCGTCACATCTTCCGAATGTGGGGGACTCCTCGGGTGGACCTGTTTCCCACTCACGAGAACGCTCACTGCCCGTCATTCTGCAGTCTCCAGTTTCTGGGCAGGGAGCGTTGGGGGACGCGTTTCAGTTGAGTTGGGGCTCACAACTCCTTTACGAGTTTCCTCCCTTACCCTTGATTCCTCGGGTTCTGAGGAAGATTCGCCAAGACCGTGCCCAACTTATATTGATCGCCCCAGATTGGCCAAGAAGGGTGTGGTACATGGACCTTCTTCACCTCTCATCACACCCTCCCCTCCGTCTCCCTGTCAGGGCAGACCTCCTCTCTCAGATGGAAGGGCAAGTTCTACACCCCCACCTCCATTGCCTGCACCTTCATGCCTGGAGATTAAACGGGGCAACTTGAATTCATTTTCTCTCGCGCCTGACGTGGTGGACGTTATATTATCGGCCAGGCTACACTGCACTAAGTCTGTCTATTCATACAGGTGGTCTAAATTTGTTAAATGGTGCGGAGATAAATCTATTGATCCTTTAAAAGCTCATCTATCTGATGTTCTTTGTTTTTCTCTTCATTTGGCCCAGCAGGGTTTTGCTGTGGCCACTGTAAAAGGGTATTTGTTGGCTTTGTCAGCATTTTTGTGTTTGCCTGATCAGCCTTCTTTATTTAAGTCTCCTATAGCCTTAAGATTTATTAAGGGGCTGACAAACATGTTTTCTCCTACTCCTTTTATTATGCCCCAGTGGGACTTGAATTTGGTGTTAACTTTTTTAATGGGTTCGTCATTCGAACCAATGCATAGTTGTCCTTTAAGGCTTTTAACTTTTAAAACGGTCTTCCTGGTAGCTATCACCTTGGCCAGGAGGGTGAGTGAACTCCAGGCTTCGAGTTCAAAGCCGCCTTTTCTGACCATATATGCTGAAAGGATGATGCTTAGGACCAGGGCTGCTTTTCTGCCTAAGGTGGTGACTCGCTTCCACCTAGGTCAGTCCATTACCCTTCCTTCTTTCTATCCTCCCCCTCACCCTACCAAGGAGGAGGAGAGACTTCATCGTTTAGATCCAAAGAGGGCGATTAGCTTCTGTTAGGACAGAACAAAGGACTTCCGTCAGGATGACCAGCTCTTTGTTGGATATGCTGGTCGTATGAAGGGCAAGGCGGGGCCCAAGCGCACTTTATCACGATGGATCATCTTGTGCATCAAGATATGCTACTCCCTGGCTGTTAAGGAGCCTCCTGTAGGCATCCGAGTTCATTCCACCAGGTCTAAATCGTCTTCTTCTGCATTGTCTAGAGGTGTTCCTGTTTTGGACATCTGTAAGGCCGCAACTTGGGCCTCCCTCCACACTTTTGCGCCTCCCTCCACACTTTTGCGAAGCATTACTGCTTAGATTCCGAAGTGAGGAGGGATGGCCAATTTGCGCGTTCTGTTTTGCAGGACTTTTTGGTATAGAACGGTGGATACCCACCCCCATGAGAGATACTGCTGTGGGATTCTATTCATAAGGTGTGGAATCCACAGGCAGATGTATCCATCAGAAGAACAAGTTACTTACCTTCGGTAACGCTTTTTCTGGTGGATACAGTATCTGCCTGTGGATTCCTCACAGACCCACCCACCTCCCCGTTGTCCACCCTTTTATACCATAAAAGCTGAGGTTTTCGTTTTTTTGACGTATTATGTGTACTCAAGACTTTGTTACCTCTGTTTATTTACTATTGTCTTGTTTGAAGTGCAAGCTTTCTTCTTTCTTTATACACTGAGTGTATTTGTGTGAATTCTGTATACTATGTATATGTTGTCTCTATGTCGGTCCACCCGTTTTGCCTCTGTGGCACGGAAAAAATGGGTGGAACTGACGTCATCACGCCGACGTGGACTTCTTATGGCTCCAGTGATGTCATGCGGAGCCATGACGCTGAGACGACCTCGTCAGCGCAGAGAGCTACGAAAAATTCCGGAATGCTGGCGCAGAGGGGATATTCATAAGGTGAGGAATCCACAGGCACATACTGTATCCACCAGAAAAAGCGTTACCGAAGGTAAGTAACTTGTTCTTCGGGCTATGATTCCGATCTGTCAGGCTCTATCACAATGACCCTGAGGCTGATGGGCCTCCTGGCCTCCTGCATCCTGGTAGTAGATCATGCCAGGTGGCATATTTGGGCTCTGCATTGAGACCTGAAGTTCCAGTGGGCACAACGTTAGGGGAATCTGTTTGATTGTGTTCAGATCTCGGAGGGCACTGCACGCCAACTGCAGTGGTGGCTAACAAACCAGGATTGGTTCAACGGCAGATCCCACTCCCTCCCCCTCCCCCAACCGGAGTTCACAGTGGTGACAGATGCATCACTTCTGGGGTGGGGCGGATGCATGGGAGAGGCGGAGATCAGAGGCCTCTGGTCTCCGGCGGAGTCTGGGCTCCACATCAATCTTCTGGAGCTCCGGGCAATCCGTCTTGCGCTGAAAGCATTCCTTCCTTCTGTCTGGGGAAGAGTAGTGCAGGTGTTCGTGGACAACACCATCGCCATATGGTACTGCAACAAACAGGGCGGGGTGGGGTCGTCGATCCTATGTCAAGAGGCTCTCCGACTCTGAACATGGCAGGAACATCAGGGCATATTCCTGGTGGTTCAACACCTGGCAGGTTCACTGAACGCCAGGGCGGACGAACTCAGCCGCAGGTACATGATGGATCACAAATGGCGTCTTCATTTAGAGGTGTTGCAAGGTCTCTTTGGGCAGTGGGGAGAGCCTTGGTTAGATCTATTCGCCACCATAGCGAATGCGCAATGTCAGCAATTCTGCGCGTTGGAATTTCCAAGGTGGCACTTGCTAGGCGACGCTTTTCGTCACAAGTGGATTTGCGGTCTTCTATACGGCTTTCCGCCTATACCACTTCTGCCCAGATTTCTGGAGAAAATCAAGCTCAACCGGGCCCAAGTCATTCTTATGGCGCCGGATTGGGCACGAAGAGTCTAGTATCCCGAGCTGTTATACATGGTCATCGATCCTCCGATCAGACTGCCTCTTTTGGAGGATCCATCCGAACCTGTCCAGCCTCCACATCCTTGCGTGGAGATTGAGCGGCAACAGTTGACAGCCTTCGACCTTCCTCCCGAAGTCTGTGATGTTATCTTGGCAGTGAGGCATCCCTCCACTAAGACAGTATACACCTGCAGATGGAACAGATTTGTGGCATGGTGTGCAGAAAAGTCTGTGGATCCCCTTTCTGAAGTTCTTGTTCCTCCTTTCTTTGGCACAGCAGGGCTCTGCTCTGGGCACTCTTAAGGGCTATCTCTTAGTCATTTCAGCCTTTCTTAGGCTTTCTGATCAGCCTTCTCTCTTCAAGCCCCCTATTGTAAATCGCTTTCCTAAGGGCATTAGTTATCTTTTTCTTCCTGTTCCCTTTGTAATGCCTCAGTGGGACTTGAACACTGGTCAAACCATTACTTTGCCCACCTTCTTTCTGCCTCCGCATCCTTCTAAGGAGGAAGAGAGGCTCCGCCGTCTGGATCCAAAACGTGCGCTTTCCTTTTATTTGGATTGCACCAAGCAATTCCAGGTGGATGACCAGCTCTTTGTTGGCTACGTGGGTGCCAAAAAAGGTTGGGCCGTGCATAAACAGACCATCTCTAGGTGGGTCGTTTTGTACATTAAAGTTTGCTTCTCTTTGGCAAAGAAGGAGCCGCCAGTGGGATTGCTCGCCCATTCCACCAGGGCGACGGCAGCTACCACTGCTTTGGGATGGGGAGCCCCCCTCAATGACATCTGTCAGGCAGCTAGTCAGGCAGCTATGTGGGCATCTCTTCAGCAGTTCACGAAACACTAATGCCTGGACAGCCAAGTCCGGAGAGACGGCTTCTTTGGCCTTTCTGTTCTCCTGGACTTTCTGCTGTGAACTTGGTTCACAGACCCACCTCTGGGGTTCGTATTGCTGGGGTATCTATCCAAAAAGCTAAGGAATGTATAACTCTTTGTCTCTTTCAGATGAACAAGTTACTTACCTTTGGTAGCGATATATCTGTAAGAGGCATAGATTAGTTATAGCTAACTTACCACCCCACCCATCCTCTCTGTTCTGCGAACTCACTTCTAGGGTCAGGAAATCCCTTTCAGGGCTCTAGTTTTGTGCACCAGTGGTCAGTGTCTTGCATGGCTCTGCGCTTCTACCATGGAATGTCATGTAAAAGAACTGACGTTAGCGTGCGAGGGTGGCGTCTAAGTAGCTGCGGTGACGTCATCCCGGCGACCACTACGCCAACGACGAACCTGGAACCGACCGACGCCACCTTTCGACGTGCAGGGGTACAGCTGACGAAAAAATTATCCAGATCCCGTCTGACGCCTGGGGGTAATTCTAAAGGTAAGGAATCTATAACTAATCTATGTCTCTTACAGATGTTTCGTTACTGAAGGTAAGTAACTTGTTCTTCTTAGCAGTACCCCTGCGCGTGGGTTGGTGGCGTCGGTCGACTTCAAGTCCGTCGTCGTGGTCACCAGGATGACATTGCAGTGCCTACTTAGACACCGCACCTGCATGCTGACGTCAGTTCTTTCTTTTTCTGTGCCAGCCTAGCACAGATATGGAGAGAGCTACCCGTCACTTTTTTAATAACCTTTTTTGACGTTTTGTCGACTTCTTTTTTCGAGTCTTCAACTCCTGGAGCGCGAGGGATGTCCCAACGCCGGACCGGGTTCAAACCTTGCGACTCCTGTCACAAGCTGATATCTGTGACCGATCCGTGCCTTTGGTGTATGGAGCGCAACCCCGACCCGAAGCCGTGCTCCGACTGCCGGGCCATGAATCCAAAGTCTTTGCGGGAGCGGTCCTGAAAGCTATTGGAGGCCCGGCGTTCAGCTCCGCGTTGTTCTGTAGTGAGGTCAAGGGATTAACTGCAGTCATTGCTAAGTTAGCATTGGTTAGTAGCTGCTTGGCTGCCATTTTGTCACTTTTGCACGCGTTACTACATGGCTCTGTTCTCTTAAATACTCTGCTTGCGCTTTTTCTCATGAGAACTGTCTGCCTTTCATACATCTAGCTGTACACTGTGCTCCTCGTCTGCACAGCGTGTTCAAGGTTGAAAAACAATGTATGCTGTTGATTCACTTTGGTCAGTCCCACGCCCATAGACATAACATAGAACACAGCTGCACCACTGAAACTCGGGTGCTTTTAATATGGCATTACATGCATGAAAAAGCACTTGGAGAAAATCATTCCAACGAAGAAGAGCTGTGCTTGTGCTGAGATGTAAATCGTTGCATCTAAACTTAGAGGTACGGGGTACCCCTGACAAAGCCCAGAGGTCTTCTATAATTATAATAAACTGGCTCATAGTGTGGGTAGGGTGGTAAGGCGCTGTAGTCCTGTTTCCACTGTCATTATAATATGGTTTCCCCTTTTGTGCTATATGGAATCGTAACAATGCTGATTATATTGTTCTTATGCATTTTGCTGCTAGTATTGGCTCGTATTCTGCATTATAGAGCACTTTAGTTAAAATAAACATTTTAAACTATGCTGTGTCTCTGTTTACTCACGTTGTGGACAAGTATGAGTGTTTGAACGAAAGAGTGTTCTTCCCGCAATTCCTGAGAGGGTCGGAGTGACATATTCCAGGATGTCTAATCATTGGTAGCTTGGCTGTAGTATGGAGAACAAATGAGACACTATAGCTAGTCGGATTGGGGTTCTGGGCACCAAGGTGGGTTTTCTGGTACACTACTACACACCGAGGTCCTGGTTTCCTGGACATAGTTCTGTGTATGTGCAGAATCCCTGCAACAGTTCCCGTTCGAGAGGAAGGTCTTGAGACTACTCGCGTAGCCGTCACACCTCATTGCAGTCTAAGTCCTCAATGTCCTCCTGTAAGTCCAAGAAGAAGAAGGCGAAGAAGCACCGGCTCTCTTCGTCTTCTCCCCGTCAGTCTGCTGATGTGACGCAGGACCCAGAGTGTAGGCGCTCTAAGGCTCCGTCTCCGATACCTACTTCAGGGACGACTCCGCACCTCCCCCTGTTTCCGGGAGCCGGAGCATCCTCTGCACAACTTCGAAAGTTTTACAAGGCCCTCCACCCTGTTTTTGGGCAGCCCGACTCCGCTGGCGTGCCTTCAGGCCCCACGGAGTCGGTCGGGGGTCCTATGCTGTGAATGCGGGCGGCTTCTGCCCCGGGGGGCCCCCCGTGGGTCTAGATCCAGATCGACGCCAGTCGATCTTACTCGACGTTCCCTGGCGCCGATCCCGACAACATCGCCCCCGGCCAATGCAGCCCCATCCTCACCACTGAGATGGACCTGTAGCCCGGCCAACGTCAATCGACGTTGGACCCGACGCTGGAGGGTACTTTTGTTCCCCTGTTCATCCCTGGTGTTCCCTATTGCCCAGAAGGTGGTGATGAGGACTGGGAGGGGTCGCTGGACCCTTTAGCAGACCAGCTTAAAGAGGCGGACGGGAGAGGTGACCTGGGTGATGCCAGTGGTCTGGACAGTTCTCCAGACCTTGGCATGCTTTCTCCCCCTACCGTGGCTACAGAGGAGGGAGCGTCCTACGCTGTGGTGGTGCGAAGGGTGGCCGAGGCCTTGGGACTGGAGCCCACTTCAGTGGCAGTCAGGACCTACCTTCTGACAGAGGTGCTTCAGACTGCGGCAACCTGCTATAAACTCCTTCTGCCCTTCAACAAAGCTCTCACTGACGTCCTCCTGGGCACTTGGTCCAAGCACAGCACAGGGGCCCCTTTTGGAAAGGACGATTGCCCACTGCCATCGCCCGGCCCCCGGGCAACCCAGTTTTCCTCATCCAACACCCTTCCTCCGAGAGCTTGATGGTCCGAGCCTCTCCTTCCTGCGGCCTGTGAATCCCGCATACCTTTTGGGGTGATACTCCCATATCATCTGGGATACAGTCACACAGGTGCTGCCTCAGTACCCAGAGGAGGCCCTGGCCGTTCTCTCCCAGGCAGTGGCAAATTCACAATTCTATGTGGACTGGACACCACCAACTCACTAGGCAGAACGATTGCCACGTCGATAGCCCTTAGGCGATACGCCTGGTTGAGGACATCTGGCTTTTCGGGAGATGTCCAGTCAACTTCGCTGGACATGCCCTTTGATGGCCGTAGTCTTTTTGGCAACAAAGCAGACTCAGCGCTGGAGCACTTTAAGATTTCTAGGGCTATGGCCAGATCCTTGGGCCTCACTGCGTCTTCCCGCCCACTCCAGTCTGCTTTTTGCCTCTTTAGTGGCAACAGAAGGGGTGCACAGCCACGTCCGGCCCAGTCTAGCCACTGGTTCACGCAAGCTGCCCAGCCTCTGCGTGGCCGCAGACGTGGGGCCCAGTGACCTTGCGGCTCCGGGAGCCAGCAGGCGGGCCAGTCCACCCTTTCAACCCTGCTGCAGCCTCCAAACCCTCCTAGTCAGATGTTTCAGGACCATCAATGGCCAGTGGGTAGCAGAATTCACCACCACCTCCCCCACTGGCAATCCATCACTTCAGACAGGTGGGTTTTGCAAATAGTCCAAAGGGGCTACTCCCTCCCCTGTGAGACTACCCCTGTCTCCATGCCACTGGCTTTTGATCGCATGTTGGTGCTTCTCCGCCAGGAAGTCTTAGCTCTGTTTGCTAAGTGAGCTATCGAGAAGGTCCCTGCTCCAGAAGTAGATCATGGTTGCTATTACCATTACTTTATGGTTCCCAAGAAGGACAAAGGCCTGTGTCCTATTCTAGATTTCAGGGTCCTCAACCACTTTCTCTGGAAGGAGAAGTTCAAAATGCTCACGTTGGCTCAGGTCCTGTCTGCCCTTGACCCTGGAGACTGGATGGTAGTGTTGGACTTGCAGGATGACAATTTTCATATACCCGTCCTGCCAGCCCACAGTTGCCATCTTCGGTTCACGGCAAGCAATGAGCATTTTCAGTTCACCGTGCTCCCCTTTGGCCTTACCAGTGCTCTGGTGTTCACGAAAGTGATGGTGGTGGTCACAGCTCATCCGCGCAGCTCAGGGGTTCCAGTCTTCCCCTATCTCGACAATGGCTGTTGAAGGCGGGCTCGCCCCAGGCTGTCGTCTCCCTCCTCCAGACCACAGCGGACCTCCTGCACTGGCTGGGGTTCACTATCTGCGTGCCGAAGTCACACCTGACTCCCTCTCAGGCGATCCATGTAGGAAGGCAGGATCCTTCTCCATGGTTACCCCCACTTTTTGCCTGGTGCTGTGATGGTTACTGACTAGTCTGAATGGGATACTGCTAACCAGGACCCCAGTGTCTGTGCTTTCTCCCCTAAATTGGTTTGGTAAGTACTTAGGTACATCCCAGATTGGACACTAGTGTAATCTTATCAGTCCCTAGTATATGGTACTAAGGTGACCAGGGCATAGGTACACCAGGGGTCCCCCATGGGCTGAAGCATGTATCATGCCACCCATGGGTGACCACCCAAATTGTAACTACAGGCCTGCTATTGCAGCCAGTGTAAGCTGGTGCTAGCACAAATTACGAAATATATAGGTTTACCTATATCTAAGGTCACTGCACTTAAAACCTATAAGTCACTCCTAAAGCAGGCCTTTCAATCCTGAAGGCAGGGTGCTTGGTTCTGAGTGTGAGGGTGCCCCTGCATGAGCAGAACACCCCTGCAGGCTTTGGAGTCTATTCTCCTGGGTTGTAAGTGAGACAGCCATATAACATATAGAGAGGCACCGCATCATTACGAAATGACCATCTCAAAACTGGCTGTAACGAACCCTGTCATGGTTGGTATCCTACATGTTGGAATCATACCCCCACACCGTAAATTGTGTGTGAGGTATGATTCCAAGCACTGTAGAAGCCCTCCATTAGGCCCTCAGTGCTCCCGGTACCAGTATTCTAGACCTGGGCAGCACAACATAGCTGCTGCCGACCAGAGACACAATTCTGCCCTCCTGCTGCTGAGCCAAGCACAAGCAGGGGCAGGAAGAACAATAGGTATCCTGTTACAGGGAGGTGTGACCACCTCCTAGTCAGGGTTTAGTGCATTGGGGCCAGGTAGGAGCGCTTGCTGGCGCCACTCAGTCTGCTTGAGGGGCATATTTTTGGTGCCCTCTTTGCATAGTCCAGTTCAAACCAGCTCAGGGAGCCATTGGCGCGAAACTGGACAAAGGACATGGGAGTATCCTCCCCAAAGTCCAACCCCTCCCCTGGGAGGGAAGCCTGAATCGTCCCAACCTTTCCATAGGGTACTTAAGGGCTTACCTGGGGGTGGGTCCCTAGATTCATAGTGGGACATGATTCATTTCACACACCACCTCAACTTCGACCGTCTGGGCACTCTGGACTTTGCTGGACTACGCTCTGGGCATCAAGGCTGCAACCTGGAAGACTCCCTCTGCAACGTCCGTTCCTGTGCTCCAGACAGAACACCTTCCAAGGCCTGTGGGCATCCAAGACACCTGAAGGAATCTCCCTTAAAGTGAAGGAGTCACTTCCCTGCATCTGCAGGCACCACAACTAAGCTGACCGGTCTGCTGATTCTGGGCTCCCACGGACTCCCAATGGCTCAGTAACACAGGTGGTGTTTTTTCACATCTCTCGCGGCCTGCCCTGTCCTCTAACCAAATTTGAGGCCAGTATCCCTCGTCAGAGCCGCAGGAACCAAACCCCTGTGCTCTGCATCGACTTGCCGTTGCAAAGGCTTGTTGGCTTCCTTCCATCAAGATCTTTGGGCTCCAAGTAGCCTCTACCTCAAGCATCTCCTGTGACCAAGATCTTTGTCCTCACCACATCACTTGCATCGTAGGCCTGCTTCTTTGGTGAGCTGCTCAAGCTCCTCTTGCAACTCCAGTTCCTCTGGTCTGTGGGTCCTGTTGAGGCCCCCATTTGATTTCTGTGGGCTCCCCAGATTGCTCGGGCCTGCCCTGACTCCCCTGCTTATGGTGAGTCACCTTGAACTTGCTGGTCCTGACACTGCACCTTCTTCGCTTTCCATGTTGTTGGCAGTTGCCAAGGCATGTTGGTGCTCCCGACAGGCACCGACCCCTCAACTTTCGAAATCCGACGTTGGACGGCTCGTGAACAGCTCCTGGTCTTCCACAGCGTCGCCTGGTCCTCACAGCTGCAGCTCCAACGTCACCAATCTCTTTCCTGCAACACCTGACATCGTTGGGCACTCGTCTTCTGTGTCCCCGGGTCACTCCAGAGGGACCTAGACTTTGTCCCCTATGCTTGCAGGTACTCTTCACCTGGAATCTACCTTTGGGTTCCACCGGACACTTTCACCTTCTCCAGCAGCAGCATCTTCCTGAAGTCTCCCATTGAGTTCAACGACGGTTTCCGACACCACTTCACACCTATGCACCTGGCTTTCCTGGTGCAGGTAACCTGTTCCCAAGGGTATCCACGAGTGGGGTGGCTCTCCAACCTGTTGTCTTCCACAGGGTTTCATCAGGGTCCACTGGAAACGGTCCTCTTTTTGGCCAGGCTCCTGTATTTTGACTCCGAGACAGAGCTGTACATTCCACACATTCCCTTAAAGGTACCAAGCACGAATCTCACATAACATGTCCCAGTTCATTCTGATCGGTGAGGAGCGAAAACAAGTGAAGAATGAAAACATCCCCTCCCCACTTTTGCAGCTACGTGTGATCACAGAAAATGGAGTCTGTTACACAAGATGGAGTCAGCACAGAAAATTGAGTCAGTTATGCAAAATGGAGCCAGTGGTCAGTATATCTCTCCAGTTTTTCAATGACCCATCAGACAACTTTCTCAATTGATCTTTCAACAATCTATTCATGCACTCAATTAGAACTGCAGCCTGTGGGTAATACGGAATATGAAAGACCCACTCAATGTTGTGTTGTGCACAATAATCCTGCTCCAATTTGCCTTTGAAATGAGACCCATTGTCACTGGGAGTCTGCAGTGGAATTCCATAATACAATATCAACAAGTCTAACGTTTTCAATGTGTTCAACCGAGTAGCACATTTACATGGAAATGCTATCAAATATTCAGAGTGTGTGTCTACAGCAGTGCACACATATTGACATCCTCGACTAGTTGGCAGGGGCCCAATGTAATCGGCCTGATCTGTGCTGGTATTTTTCCTCTGCCTAGCTGGCCTCTCACTATCTGTGGGACTGGTCTATATTGGGTTTGCTGACAAATAGGACATTGTGAGATCGCAGTTTTAATCAGATCTAAGGGAATGTGTATCCCTCTATTCTCTTCCCGCCTGCTAGTAATTTTCTCTCCGAAGTGTCCCCACTTCTGATGTGCCGATTTCGCAATCCCAACCAGGTCAGAATCTTGCGTTGCCACCTTGGCCTCCGAAATTTTAGTTTTTTCTTTCTCTCTTTCTAGGATTCTCTATTTCGGCCAATTTGACCATAAAAGCACACGTCAAAAAAATACGTTACATTTCATACATATCATATTTCCAAGAGTAAAGTGCATGTGCAGTACAATAACAAAGAATTCCAGTTAAAAGTTATAAGATATAATAAATACATTAAAATACACATTTAATGCCATTTACAATTTAAAAAGTGTGAGGATGATGCCAATATACAATCACAGGAAGGGAGTGAAGTGATCGAATTAGGCAGAGCCTGATTTTAAGATAGCTCGGTGTACACACCACATGGAGAATAAATATTGGGAGACAAACTATACATTAGGCATACTAGTGTCATATTTTAATATCCTATAGGGCTCCGAACAGTGGTTAGTTCCAAGGTTTCTACATATATGTACTAGCCATCGGCGTCTAGCCTTCTTCTAAGCCGGACAGAAGAATAGTGCATGTTGATCTGTCTCCGCAATATGATTGCATGCCGGACAGCCCTGGGACAAAGTGCCCCCCCAGTTATTTGTAAAGGCATGAAGCGGCAATGCTCTGTGCCTAAATTGTAGATACAGCTTTTTAGCAAGGGGAGGCTGGATGACATCGAGAACAGGTTCTAGCCTGTATTGCTCTTTAATCTCTAGGAAGGATGCAGTCATTATACCAGTCGCGGGGTTCCTCTTAAGCTGATTGAGTTTACATTCCCTAAAGATCTTTGATAGGGTCTTCCTGGATATTGACATGCTGCTTCCTTCAGCGTTAGCACATAGGTTGCCCAGCCCCATAGCTTCTAAGGAGTTTTTGATATACGCCAGCCATGGGATTTTACTAGCTCCATGTAAGTTTAACACTTCCTTTAGTTCATCTCTGAAAGCTTCTAATTCTGGGGTACTCCATAGACTTCGCCAATGTAGGAGGGGTGTAAGGGCAATTTCCTCTGCAATTGGACCAACCCCAAGATCCATTCGAAGTGGCGTAAGTGGAGTACTTGTCGGGAGGCCTAGGAGTTGCCTGGCAAAGGAATTCTCATTCTTAGATAGAGGGTCGGTTGGATGATGGCCCCATATTCCTGCCCCATAAAGGGCCGCCCCTCTTATTTGGGCTTTATAGATTACCATCACTGGCCCAACCATTTTATGGGTACGCTTCTTGAGAATTTTGGCTAACCCCCCCATTGTCTGTGCCAACTTAAGGCTGGCTTTCTTTATTTGTGCGCTCCACTCCATCTTCTCAGTAAGTGTTAATCCTAAATATTCAAAAACGGTCATGTTCTCTAATGGTTTCCCGTCTAGTTAGGGGGGTTTGGTCGTGTGGTATTTCTTACATTAAAAGCCATGTATTTAGTTTTCTGGGCATTTATCTCTAAACCACTGCTTTTACAAAATGAATGGAAAATGACTAGAGCCCTCTGAATTCCCATAGGGGACTTCGATAGTAAGAGGGTATTGTCGGCGAACATCAAGGCAGGAACCTTGAGGTTTGCCAACCTGGGGGCATCTATGTCCCTCCCAGCGATCAGGAATTCAACTAAACCGTTAATAAATAAGCAGAAGAGGGTCGGAGCCAACACGCACCCTTGTCGTACTCCTCTTTCTATGGGAATGGGGTCAGTGAGCTCGCCATTCTTCCCGTGCCTGATTTGGGCATAATTACATTCATCGAGCCGTTTCATCTGATGGCAGAGATAGGGAGGGGCCCCCATTTCAAGTAAGATGGACCACAGTTTGTCCATGGGGACCAGGTCAAATGCCAATTTTAGGTCCACAAAGATCAAATAAAGGCTGCCACCCTCCAGAAGTACTGTCTTCCAGTACACAAGTTGCAGCCTAAGAATATGATCTAATGTGGACATTCTAGCTCTAAAACCTGCCTGGAAGGGGCTGAGTATAGAATGCTCTTCCATCCAACTCTCTAATCGACCCAATTGCACGTGTGCCTATATCTTCTGGGTGACATCTATGAGGCTTATTGGGTGATAATTGGCGGGTAGCCGGGGTGAGCCCTTCTTGTAAATTGGAATAATTTCCGCCCCCAGCCAGGTCCTAGGAATCGGCATTCCCTCCAGGATAGCATTAAACAGGGTCCATAAATATGGGGCCCAAATATTAGGCTCATTACGGAAGAGTACGTCTGGGAACTTGTCTAGCCCCGGTGCCTTAGAGGGGGTATCCCTACTAAGGGCATCCATGATCTCTTTTAGAGAAATTGTTGGAGCAGCTGCAATAGGTGGCTGCAAGTGGGGGCACTCATTTGTGTCCTGCCCAGCTACACCCTCTGCCCTTTCATATAGGGGTCCAAAGTTGACCTTCCAAACGTCTGCCCCCAGATTAGGTTCTATTGCCAGTTTGCCATCTGTGCAGCCAGAATTGACTAAATTCCAAAAAGACCTCATGTCCCTGGAACATAGGGCATTTTGCAGGCTATCCCATTTATCTTCCTCCCATTGTGTCTTGGCCACATTAATTATGTTTTTGTGAGCTGTTCGCTTGTCTTTTATTAAAGATCTATCTTTGGATGTGATAGCAAGGACTAGTGCTTGCTTGGCCTTACGACTGTCGCCATTATACCAAGGGTGTCCAGAGGTTTCCTTTTCCCTAGATTTTGAAATGGGGAAGAAGATATTTGCCAGATCAGATACTAAATCTTGGTGGTGGTTCGAAATTTCCTGTAAGACAGTAATCGAGACAGCAGTTTCACTAAGTCAATTTGAAACCTTGACATATGGAATTACGGTTTGATAGAGGGAGGCTAGCTTTTCCTGGGATTTACAAAGTGCCCCCCCATTTGACTCTCCTCCTGCAATATAGGATTAACCTGGGGGTGGTTGGCCTGTGGTGGCAAGCCTGGGGCAAGGCAGTACCATCTCGAGAGTCAAGGCGTTATGGTCGCTGTCATATCTAGGCACGACCTTGAAGTCAATCACCCGCTGCCAAGATTTAGTGTCCACCAAGATATAATCGAGAATAGAAGAGCTTTGTAGTCTATTAATTTTGTTGGCCGGGGAATCAGATTTTGTGCGCCCATTACAGGCCCTGAGGGAGTGATTCAATGTAAGGGTGTTCATTTGGAGTATCAGTGCAGTCCAGATTCGGGTTACCGGGATGTTTGGTTCTGGTATGGCCCAATACTGGTCCTCCTCACTGACATCACCCCTAATTAGGTCTTTCAGGGGTTCAAACTGGCAATTGAAGTCACCAGCAAGAATCACCAGGGTATTGTCGGGAATAGTGTATAAAAAAGTAGTCAATTGCTCAAGAGTTTTCGACTCCTGACCTTGGCTAACTGGGCGGGAATAGACATTAATTACAGCAATTCTAATATTGGCGGGGAAGCTCAGGATAACACAGAAGGTCTCGACTTGCCTAGCCGTGCAACCCAGGTGCACAGCAATCCAGGTACAGAGTCCCCCTGCAGGCCTTCCCCTTTCCCCACTTGTGGCTGTTAGGCAGAAGGACGCATAGCCTAGTCTGTGGGCGTCCTCCCTCGCCCAGGTTTCCTGGAACATGCAAATATCATTGTCTTGAAAAAATGTTCCCCACCCCGGATTATCAAGGTTGGAAGTGAGGCCCGCAATGTTCCAGGATAACACATAAAACTTGGGTATGTCTTTTGATAGCTGGTTTAAGTTACTGGATTCCTCTATAATAGGACACTCAGCTCTGGGGGATATGCTATCAGTAGTCACCTGCTGCTGTCCTATGGGTACCTGTGGGGACCTCAGATGTGTACCTATCGCACTAGATTTGGTAAAGGACCCTTCCACTCCCTCACTTTGTGCACCACCCACTCCAACAACCCTCTTAGTGGCCCGGTATGCTTCCTGTCTAGAAGAAACAGGACTCTTACACAACTTCCTCCACTCATGGGGGTCCCACCAATAATCCCACTGTGAATTTGGTTCCACATTCGGCGCTTTGTTAGTTTCAGCCAGTCTACTGCTTCTAGGGACGCAAATCTATTTGTAAGTGGAAGATTAAAAAACAGTGGGCTTGGTTGATCCTGCCCCAAAATGGTATTTTGCTGGTGCTGATGCCTAAACGCTGCCCCACAGATTTACCACAGACTAGTTTGGGGCTAGTCTCGGGGGGTAAAAATACCCCAAAGGGAGTGGCCAGATGCCCCCTTCCTGCCTTTGCTGGTTTTGTATTAGAATGATGTCACCAGGAATATCTTTTGGTCTCTGGCCCACCCATCCCACCCTGCGTGCGAATAAGATTTTGCCTGCTCCATATACGAGAATTGTAGTTGTTTTGTCAGCCAAAAAATACATTTATTTTTTAAATCATAATGTGATTCACTTTGGCCCCTGTTGAGTTCTGGTATTCCAGTTAGGATCATAACATACAGTGTTGAGTCCGGGGGGAGATTAATACATGGTAGGGTTGGTCTTCCCTCTACTACTTCTGTTCGTGTGTCTTGCCCCTCTTTTGCTCTATACTTTGCCCGCAAATGCTGCGCATTGGTTTCACACTGTCTAACAACAAAGGGTTTGGCTCTAATCAGTAAGGCTGAGCCGAATATCAAAGAAACAACAACAGGATTGCCAATACTGATATCTTTTTAGAAAACCACTTCAAAGGGTACAAGGAATTTACTCAATGTCACCGAATCTATTTTTATCAAAATTCTTTTTTATTCAATTTCAATTAAAGGGTACACATTTATCTTTCATTAAAATGTGAATCTCTTATTATCAACACACGCAACAACTCGTTAAACAGACACTTGGACCCTATAAACAATCAATGGATGTGG
This sequence comes from Triturus cristatus, assembly GCF_964204655.1. Taxonomy (NCBI): domain Eukaryota; kingdom Metazoa; phylum Chordata; class Amphibia; order Caudata; family Salamandridae; genus Triturus; species Triturus cristatus. The sequence goes on along the minus strand of NC_140588.1, from coordinate 954,593,761 downwards.
GCCTGTAGATAAATCAACTGAATAGCACTATCAATATACAAAACTCAAATATATGACTAGGACAACACATATAACATATAACATGTAACATAGAACAATTAAACATTTATTCAAAAATGGAAGATGATTTCATTGCAACCATTTTCAAAACAGCAAACCAATTTGACAAGCAAACAGTGTGGGTTTTTTTGTACCTGAGGTTTTCTGCACTGTAATAATATACTGAAATTGAATAATTTTTTGAACAGACAGAAACCTCAACATTTTTAAACACACTTGTTTGAAAAAAAGTGGTTGACGCGTTTCGAACCCACGTTTAGTAGATGGGGGTTCTTCTTCAGGACCAAGCACTGAAAATAGAGAAGAAAAAAGGGGGATTTTTAAATCTCAAAGTGCTGATTGTTTTTTAGCAACTGTCCAAAGACAGCAAGCTAGAAACCCCTCCTAGAATGGGGGGATTGGCGAACCTATCAATGAAAGGCACGTACTTTCCTCAGAAACATAAAAATGCTTGAAATTTGTCCGAAAAATACTCTCAATTTAAAAAAAACATACCTCTTGGGTACGTGTGTAGATGTCAGGGGCACTCACTTCAATTTCCAATTTCAATGGAATCTGTTGGCAAAATCGTTTATGTTAGATTCCGACGGCAACACCAATTCAATGGACGTTTAATAAAAGCATAAGCTGATTCGGAAAATATCAAAGTTTGTCAACCGATGTTATTTGTAAAAAGGAGTTCTAAAAAACCACTGGTGTGTGCGTTATGTGCCTAAGTTAATTAGAGCTCAGGAAGGATATTTATTGCGGCGCGACAGCATACCTTTTGCTTCAATATGTGTCAGCCGTGCGGCGTCCCTCTTTCATTAATCGGAATCCATCACGATTGTGTTTTTTTTGCTGATCTCTTCCACCCAGTCTAGGCCCTCCACCAAGGCTCTCAGTTTGGTACGGGTCGAGCTATCTGGCCCTCCCCCCTCCCTCCACCGATCCCTGGAACCCTCCATCACCTCATTCCAATCTCCGCCGACCACACATGCAACCTCTGAGAATTCGGTCCAGACGGCGGTGATCTTTTCCACAAGCGCCCAGGACATCGGGGGTGGGGCATACACGCTTCCAAACACCACCCAATCACTCCCTATTTGCCCCTTAGCAAAGACATATCGTCCCTGAGCATCTGCCCACACCCGGGCATGTATGTACGGGACCCGCTTATGTACTAGAATAGCTACACCCCTGGACCCCCGTGTGAAGCTCACATGAAATACCTGGGTATACCCATACCTCTGGAGGCAGGAGGTCTTCGTACCTAGCAGGTGCGTCTCCTGTAGGAGCAGTATGTCCGCAGCCACTTGCTTGGCGTACCGCAAAAGCGCCCCTGCTTAATTTTATCTAGGGCCCCCCTTACATTCCAACTTACTATCTTAACGGTACCCAGCTGTGCAGTATCTTGTGCCATATCTCTTGGTTCAGACTTACCATGGGAAACATGCGGTCAACAATAACCAAACAAACCACCAACACCCCTTGACCCTCCCTCCCCCCAACCCCATACCTCAAAAACATTGAAGCACCTGTCGCGGTGGAACTCGCCTCCAGGCTCCAACTGGGAACACTGGGTCGTCCCATCCAATGGATCCCCCCCAACCGCCCAAAACTACCGGTGCGCTGCCCGCGCTACGCTACCCACACAGCAGACATCCCGTATCCCCCGATCCCCATTCCCCATGAATACAGAAGCCGCCAAGACCAGTCACCATGCAAATCTGTCGGATAGTACCCCTTCAGCTGCCCCCCCACCTATGGAGCCGGCCCCGGATATAGAGCCGTGGGACCTGGAGCGCCTCCGGGATCTAGAACGCCTGGGGTGCTTCCCTTTCATCTTTTGACTGTCCCGAGCCACGTCAGCTGCCTCGTTGTTGGTCTCCCCGCCCGGGGGCGACTGTGGCCGAAGGCGTACAGTTTCATCCGTCCATTTAAAGACCTCCTCGGGTGAGTCGAAAAAATGCGTTCGAGACCTGTAGATCACCCTCAGCCGGGCCGGGTACAGAAGGGCGTATGGAAGCTTCAGGGCACGAAGCCGGGCCTTTGCTGCCAAGAAGGGCTGGCCTTGTTGCTGCACAAGGCGGGTATAGTCCGGGAATATAAGAATGCGTGTGTTCTCAAACAGCAGAGGCTCCTTCGCCCTGGCCTGCTTCAGGATGACATCAAGGTCGTGATAGTTCAGTATTTTGGCAATCACCGTCCGAGGACGAGAACCCGGCGGCGGCTTCTGCGCAAGTGCCCTGTGTCCCCGCTCCGCCACAAAACAGCAGGAGAGGGCGTCCGATGGCACCCAATTCTCCAGCCATCCCGACAAGAACCGCTCCATGTCCCCCCCTTCACAGCCCTCCGGAAAACCCACAAAACGCAGATTGTTCGGTCGGGCCCTCCCTTCCGCATCTTCCACCCGCTCCGCAAGGCCCTTCTGCACCACCTTCAACGCCTTGACTCGCTTCTTAAGTGATCCCACGTCGTCCTCCACTCCAGAGACCCTTGTCTCGGCCTCCGTAATGCGATCCATGGCATTCCGCAGGCCTGGCGGAGTAGCATGACATCCGCTCCCACTGCCCCAATTTTGGCATCTAGCATGTCTCTGGACTGCGTAATCGCAGCCATCAGCTCAGCATTACTGGGGCCAGCGGGTTGCGACGTGCTCGGGACTGCTGCGGTCGCCCCATGTCCCGTGAACTTGTCTATCGGGCCCTGTTTGGCCTGGCCGCCTCCCTTGCCATCTCTCGTCATCGTGCGTCGCGGGATGTGCCCCACCCCATCCTGGCCGCACTCTCCGCCGCCGCAAGGACCGCACCCCCAGTAGCCGTACGCTTGGCTGTCCCTCGTCGCAGCTCTCCTCCAACACCAATACTTGATCGCCCCGGCGTGCAGGTAGGCCAATGAAGTCCCCCTCCAGTCACTGATACTCTATCCGGGGGCCACCAGGCAGCGCCACCCCTATCGCACCATCGGGTGGGGGGGAGGGGGGCAGAGGGAAAGGCCTGTCCGCCGCAGCCCGATCTAGCTGCCGAGACCCCAACCGCCCCGGCGACCCGTCCGTCAGCCTGCCTTCGCAGCACACAGCTTGGGTAGCCCCTCCGCGGTGCGGGAATCACCCGGGTGCCCCGTGGTCCGGCTCGACCACCGAACTCGCCGTCAGGGAGGGATGGCAGGGCGCCCGTCCGCTCCGGTGGTTGTAGTCTCAGGGGGAGGGGGGGCCACCCCACCGGATCCAGGCACGACAGCCGAAGCCTCGCCGCCACTCTCCTCCGGGGCCCCAGATGCAGCGTCTCCAATGCCGGCGGCGCGTCCCCTCCTCCTCTGGGCACCGCTAGGGACAGGGGGCTCGGGGAAGGATCTACGCCCCCCCAGCAGCCCTCACCAGTACGCCGTCGTCACCCTCAGATCGCCGAGGCCTCTCTCAATCGGCACCGGTCACCTCGCGCTCCCAGGCCCTGTATGAAGCCCCGCTGAGGCCTCCGGCGATGTCAGCTCCGCCGCCGCCTCTGCCACGCAAGGGCGCCGCCTCCTTCAAGTCAACAGGCCACACTGGGCCACAGGATGTCTGCCCCGATACCGCTGGCGTCCGAGCCCCGTTTCGCTTTCCGGGCCTCTCGGCAGGGGGGCACCGGTCCGCCGCTCCTCCAGCCAGCCGGATGTCGGCACGGGATCGGGTGGGCAGGATTCCGGGAAGGATTCTGTTACCAGGGCGGTGCGAAGCGAGCTCAACGCACGTCCACCATGTTGGCTTGCCAAGCCACGCCCCCCATATATATATTTTTTTTAACATATTTTTATTCGTTAATTTGCATATACATCGCAGGGCTCTGCACACCAGAGACATCTGCAGAATCAGACCATATTTAACTATGAAAGCAATCAACTTTTGTGAGCAGTGTTCCCTCTAAGGTACGCGCGTGCGCACCTTAGTGACCCCGAGCGCGCAGGGTCCTCAGAGAAGCGCGCACACATCCCGGGAGAGCAGGAAATTACCATTTTTTGCGCCACTGCCCCTCGCGTTTAAAAGCGGCAGCACGAAAAACAGTAATTTCCTGGTTTGCGAGTACACATTCTATAGCAAGTGGCTCTTGCTACATTTGATTCTTAATGGGCTGCAGGCTGTTTGTGGGGCTTTGAGACCGTAATGGCTGGCAGGCGGCACATCTGCTCAGAGGGTCTGCCTACATGCTCCCGTTTCAGGCCATTGGCCCTCCCTGTCTCGCCGAGGGGGCCGCGAGTGTGCCCCTGCTCCCTGACTGGCGATACCGGAGGGGGCACAGTGACTGCCCATGTCCTTGCGGTGGCGGGTCTTGTGCAGAGCTACATTTGATGCGGCCGGTGAACCGGGTCTCCAGGACGTGCGAAGCCTTTCGAGCCAACAACAGGGTGCGCCAGGTTTGGCCGGGAGGCTCATTGCAGAAGTAGCCTCATATAAAAGTGACACCGTCAGACAAAAATGTTTAATCTGAAAGAAACACGTTAGTTAGATTCCTCACCTTAGAATATCCCCAGGCGTCAGACTGGATCCGGAAGATTTTTCGTCAGCAATACCCCTTGCGCGTCGCTAGGCGTCGTCTGCGGCTCCGCGTCCGTCGTCGGCGTCGTGCGCCGGAATGACGTCGTCGGAGTACTTAGACGCCGCCCTCGCGCGCTGACGTCAGTTCTTCTTTTTTCCGCGCCAGTATGCGCAGATCCGGGAGAGCTACCCCTTTTAGTCTTTTTTGACTAACTTTTTTGATCCTTTTTGATCTTGTCTCGACTCCGGTGCCAGTAGGATGCCTGGTTTTAAAGCTTGTGCTGACTGCAACCGCTTGATGTCGGTTACGGACCATCACCGCCGGTGCCTTTACTGCTTGGGCCTCGACCACGACGCGGCGTCATGTTCGGACTGCAAGGCCCTGACCTCGAAGGCTAGACGGGAGCGGTCCCGTAAGCTTCTCGAGCTTCGCCACTCGGCTCCGCGCCCCTCTCGATCCCGGTCCAGGAGGAGGTCCAAGGATCGGTCGCGGAGCCGCAGCCGACGTCATCATCGATCGTCTGGCTCCAAGTCTTCGGGTAAGTCGAAGCACTCCAAGAAGTCCAAGAGGCGACTCCGCTCTTCGGACTCCCCTCGCCGGTCGCGCGACTCAGGTCAGGGTGGTTCCACCCCCGTGGCTCCAGCGGAGCCGCAGGCGCCACGCAAGTCCCCATACCCACCGGTCCCTGGGACTGATGCGACGCCGGCGGAAGTCAGTGCCTTCCTCTCGGCCATGAGGAACCTGGCTCCGCCGTCGACGCACGCTGGCGAGCCTTCGGGCCCCGCGGACCCGACTGGGCAACCTTGCCTGCCGGCGGCTCCGGCCCCGGCGCCGTCGACGGCTCCGGCCTCGACGCCGCAAGTGCCTGAGGGACCCGTTCCCGAGTCCCCGCCGACGCCGGTCGACCTCGTCACGCCTCCTCCGCCGGCGTCGACACCGGTACCACCTCCGACGCCGGCTCCGCTCGGCATCGAGCCCCAGTTCAGCCCCGCTCCGGGCCCGGCGCCGTTACGGCGTCGGTGGACGCCGCGTTCGGCGCCGCTGGAGACACATTATGTCTATCGCCCGGCTCCGATCCTTCCTCCTGCATACCAGGAATCGGATGACGGGGCGGATGGGAGGGATCCGAGGATCCTATGGCCGTTCAGGCTCAGCTGTCATAGGACTGGGCAGATGAACTGGGGGAGGCCAGTGGTCTGGATACCTCTCCAGACACTGGATTCATCTCTCCTCCGACTGTGGCTTCGGAGGAGGGTGCTGCTTTCTCTGTGGTGCTGTGCAAGGCGGCCGCAGCCCTTGGGCTCGAGCTACCTGCCGTGGCTGTGAGGACTAACGTCCTCACTGAGGTGCTTCAGTCTGCAGCAAGCTCCACTGAGCCTGTGCTGCAATTCAATGAGGCCCTCATTGACGTTCTGCAGGGCACCTGGTCCAAGCCCTCCACAGTTCCTCCTGTGGACAGGAACGTCGCCAGGCGCCACCGCCCTGCTCCGGGCGACCCCAGTTTTCTGTCCCAACACCCTACCCCCGAGAGCCTGGTTATCCAGGCCTCTACCTCCCAATCCTCCTTCCCGACCGCTCCGCCGGACCGGGATTCCAAGAGACTGGGACAGTTTGGCAAGAAGCTGTTCTCCTCCCTTAGTTTGGGCCTGCGGTCCTTGAACACCGCCTGTCTCTTGGACCGTTATTCCCACTCTCTGTGGGATACGGTGGAGGACGTGCTGCCCCTGTGTCCGGAGGAGGTCCAGACACGACTTACCCAGGCTCTGGCCGATGGGAGGGATGCAGCACGACATGCTATCCGATGTGGGCTTGACACTACGGACTCGCTGGGTAGGGCGATTTCTACCACGGTGGCGCTTAGACGTCACGCCTGTCTGCGGTCCACGTCCTTTTCGGGTGATGTCCAGAGCACTCTCATGGACATGCCTTTTTGGCGAGAAAGCGGACAGTGCGCTGAATCGCTTTAAGGACTCCCGGGCTACGGCCAAGTCCTTGGGCCTCTCGGCCCCGCGGTCGCAAACTTCCGTCTTTCGCCCCTTTTGTGGCCAAGGAAGGGGTGCCTCCTCAAGTACGCCTAGCCACCAGCCGCAGAACTAACCTGCGAGCGGTCGCGGACGTGGTTTTCCGCCGAAGCGGTTCTGGAGGACGACGCGGTCAGCCCACATCCACCCCGGCAGCATCCGCCTCAAAGCCTTCCTAGTCCGAGCTTTCAGGCCCATTCCACGCCAGTGGGTGGCAGAGTTCGCCATCACCTGCTCCACTGGCGGTCCATCACATCGGACAGGTGGGTGCTGCAAATCGTCCGAAGGGGCTACTCCCTCCCCTTCGAGACGACCCCTCCAGCCATGCCACCGCAGCACCACCGTATCTCGGGGGATCATTTGAATCTTCTCCACGAGGAAGTTTCAGCCCTCTTGGCCAAGGGGGCCGTCGAGCGCGTTCCGAGCCCAGAAGTAGGTCGTGGTTGTTATTCCCACTACTTTCTGGTTCCCAAGATGGGCAAAGGGGGCCTACGCCCTATCTTGGACCTCCGGAACGTCAATGCCTTCCTCTGGAAGGAAAGGTTCAAGATGTTAACTTTGGCTCAGGTTCTAGCTGCCCTAGACCCGGGAGACTGGATGGTAGCGTTGGACTTGCAGGACGCATATTTCCACATCCCCGTCCTGCCGGCCCACCGGCATTACCTTCGGTTCACGGTGGGTCAGGAGCACTTTAAGTTTCCCGTGCTCCCCTTCGGCCTTACCAGTGCCCCTCGGGTGCTCACGAAAGTGATGGCGGTGGTTGCAGCTCATCTGCACAGATCAGGGGTTCCAGTCTTCCCCTATCTCGCCGACTGGTTGTTGAAGGCGGGCTCGCCCCAGACAGTCGTCTCCCACCTCCAGACTACGGCGGATCTCCTACATTTGCTGGGATTTTCCATCAACGTGCCGAAGTCACACCTGAGTCCCTCTCAGAAGCTCCTCTTCATCGGAGCGGTTCTCGATTCGGCGCAGTTCCGGGTCTATCCGCCGGAACAGCGGGTCCGGGATATTCAGGCCCTGTTTCCCATCTTTCGGCCTCTATCCTGGGTTTCGGTCAGGCTAGTTTTGCGGCTTCTGGGGCTGATGGCCTCCTGCATCCTACTAGTGCATCACGCCAGGCGGCGCATGTGGGCTCTGCAGTGGGACCTGAAGTTTCGGTGGGCCCAGCATCACGGCAACCTGTCCGACCATGTCTTGATCTCGGAGGGCACTGCACAGCAGTTGCAGTGGTGGCTCACGGACCGCGATTGGGTCACGGGCAAGAGCCTCTCCCTTCCCCAACCGGAGCATGTCGTAGTGACGGATGCGTCCCTCCTGGGATGGGGTGGCCATATGGGAGAGGCGGAGATCAGAGGCCTCTGATCTCCGGCGGAGTCTCGTCTCCACATCAACCTGTTGGAGTTGAGAGCGATCCGACTTGCACTGAAAGCCTTCCTTCCCTCTGTCAGGGGAAGTGTCGTGCAGGTGTTCACGGACAACACCACCGCCATGTGGCATTGCAACAAACAGGGCGGGGTGGGGTCGTGGACACTTTGTCAGGAGGCTCTGCGCCTCTGGACATGGCTGGAACACCAGGGCGTCACCCTGGTGGTTCAACATCTGGCGGGCTCTCTGAACGCCAGAGCAGACGAACTCAGCCGCCGGTGCATGATGGATCACGAATGGCGTCTGAACTCCGAAGTGGCGCAAGGTCTCTTTCAGCAGTGGGGAGAGCCTTGGTTAGATCTATTCGCCACCGAAGAGAACGCGCAATGTCAGCAGTTCTGCGTGTTGGAATTTCCAAGGTGGCACTCGCTCAGCGACGCTTTTCGTCACGAGTGGAGTTGCGGTCTGTTGTACGCCTTTCCACCTATACCACTTCTGCCCAGAGTGCTGAAGAAGATCAGGCACGACCGGGCCCAAGTCATCTTGGTGGCTCCGGATTGGGCACGAAGGTACTGGTATCCCGAGCTACTCAGTATGTTGACCGATCCTCCGATACGTCTGCCCCTTCGGGAGGATCTTCTGTCGCAGCAGCAGGGGACGGTCCTCCACCCGAACCTGTCCAGCCTCCACCTCCATGCGTGGAGATTGAGCGGCGGCAGTTGATGCCATTTGACTTGCCTCCTGAAGTCTGTGATATCATTCTGGCAGCCAGGCGTCCCTCCACAAAGACGGTATACGCCTGCCGGTGGAACAAATTTGTGGCATGGTGCACAGCAAAGGCTGTGGATCCCCTTTCCGCCCCTCTTTCTGAGGTTTTCCTCTTTCTTCTTTCTTTGGCCCGGCAGGGCTCTGCCCTGGGCACCTTGAAAGGTTATCTTGCTGCCATCTCTGCCTTCTTGCGGCTTCCTGATCAGCCTTCTCTTTTCAAGTCCCCTGTAGTTACACGCTTTCTAAAAGGCATTACTCACACGTTCCCTCCTGTCCCTTTTGTAATGCCTCAGTGGGACTTGAATCTTGTTCTCACATTTCTAATGTGCGCTCCCTTTGAGCCTCTTCATAATTGTCCTCTTCGTCTGCTGACGCTTAAGACTGCTTTTCTGGTAGCCATCACCTCGGCTAGACGGGTGAGTGAGCTCCAGGCTTTATCATCAAAGCCTCCTTTTCTCTCTGTTCATCCGGACAAGGTTGTCCTTCGGCCTCGTCCCTTATTTCTTCCGAAAGTGGTGACCCCCTTTCATCTTGGGCAGTCTGTCACCTTGCCCACCTTCTTTCCGCCTCCGCATCCTTCCAAAGAGGAAGAGAGGCTCCACCGTCTGGACCCAAAGCGTGCGCTCTCTTTTTATCTGGACCGCACAAAACAGTTCCGGGTGGACGACCATCTTTTCGTTGGATGCGTGGGTGCTAAGAAGGGGAAAGCTGTGCATAAACGGACCATCTCTCGGTGGGTCGTTTTGTGCATCAAAATTTGTTATTACTTGGCAAAAAAGGACCCTCCTGTTGGGCTGCGCGCCCATTCTACTCGGGCCACGGCGGCTACTACTGCTTTGGGACGGGGTGTCCCTTTGCAGGACATCTGTCAGGCGGCAACGTGGGCTTCGCTACACACGTTTGCCAGGCATTATTGCCTTAACAGCCAAGTCCGGAGGGATGGCTTCTTTGGCCGTTCTGTCCTCCAGGACTTTCTGGTGTGATCTTGGTTCGCAGACCCACCTCCGGGGATGGTATTGCTTGGGTATCTATTCTAAAGTGAGGAATCTAACTAACGTGTTTCTTTCAGATGAACAAGTTACTTACCTTCGGTAACGATGTATCTGTAAGAAACATTAGTTAGTTAGATTCCTCACCGACCCACCCATCCTCCCCGTTCTGCGAACTGACATGTAGGGAAAGGGTATCCTTTTCAGGCTCCTAGATTTTAATTTTGGCACCAGTGACGGTCTTTGCATGGCTCTGCGTTCCTGGCGCGGAAAGCTATGTATAAGAACTGACGTCAGCGCGCGAGGGCGGCGTCTAAGTACTCCGACGTCATTCCGGCGCACGACGCCGACGACGGACGCGGAGCCGCAGACGACGCCTAGCGACGCGCAAGGGGTATTGCTGACGAAAAATCTTCCGGATCCAGTCTGACGCCTGGGGATATTCTAAGGTGAGGAATCTAACTAACTAATGTTTCTTACAGATACATCGTTACCGAAGGTAAGTAACTTGTTCTTATGCACTTGACTTTTGTTTACAACGATGGAAACCCAGAATCAGGCTTTGAGCAGGGAGCATTTTCACTTAAATAACAATTCCTTTTAATGCAACATACAGAGAAACCTAGCCCGGTTACCCCTGCAGAGCTTGGTAGAAATATCATCTTGTTTCTGTTTATCTGAAACTGAGGGAGCTCAGTTGCTAGGAGTGTGGTTTGGGACAGGTTAAAGATCGGAGCGATTATACACGAACCGGATGGGCGAAGGGGGGGAGGTGGAGAGCGGGTGTTTCACCCTGCCCCTCATCATGTTACAGCTTGATAAACTGGGTGCTGCTTGTGTGCGCGACTCCATCCCATCTGACACATTCCATGAAGAGGGTGTTGGCCTCATTCAGAGCCAACAGTGGACCACTTTCGAAGCATCGCAATCACAGAAACAGGTGAAGAGGTAAACTACTTACATTCCCTTTTGTTGCCTCTGTCCCTCCCCTTTGCCATCATGTCTCCCACTGTTTACCTTCTCTTCGTCCACTCTTTCTTTTTCTCTTCTGCACCTTCCCCTTCCTTTCTCCTGTACTTCCGTTTTTACCCTTGTCCACCACTTTCCACTTTTCCGTCAGCCACTCATTCCCTTCCTCACTCCCACCCTTTCCAGTCCGTCTCTCACTCCCTTACTTTCGGTCACTGCTCCTGTAGTCCCGCCCTTCCTTCTTGGTTGCTTCACGTTACAAACATACACACATCCTTGAGTCTGGATCCGACCTGTTGAAGTTAGTATTCACTATTTCTATTTAATTTGCTGTGAGTTCTTGCTCACGCTTAAACGAATCTTGTGTTTTTTCCTGTGGCCCTTCCGGGCTTAACACCCCAGTTGGAGACTTTCGATTCTGAGTTTAAATAAATTCAGCGTTTGACAAAGTTCGGTATAATGGTGCATAACGTTGCTCGGATGTTGTGCCCAGAAGATTTAGTGATGTTTTACCATGGGGCAGTGTGTGAAGTTTCTCAGTTTACGATAAGCGCTATCACACCTAAATGACAGAAGCAGCAAAATATCAGTCAAGTGTCACACTATGCGATGCACATATTTTCAGCTTAATTGCTTTTAAGCCATGCTCTTAATTGCATCGGTTACGCCCCATTGGGAGACACCCTCGTTTTTCCATCCCACTCAAAGCCCTGGTCTACATGCGCGGTCGGATTCTTGGCGCACATAGCCTTGGCTGCAGCGCAGAGACCTTACTCTACCGCACACAGAGGAAAATAATTAGAGGGAAAATTGATTGTGAGCAAAATCAAAAAATGCATAACAAGGACATTCTAAATGATATAGAAACCCCCTCCCAACTCCCTCACCCCACCCCCTTGAAATCGCACTAAGTCTGCATAGTCCTGTCCACAGCCTAGACATATAACCAAAGAATCCTAGCATGGTAGCATGCACCCCCCCGGACCCCGCCTGCACCTTTACTGAACAAGAAACTACCCCAATGAATGAATCTCTGCTACCGCTGGCGGCTCCAAACATAGGCCCCGATAGTCCGCCAATCGTTTCCAAATTTTATAATGCTTGTATGGGCATCCCCTGGCCACAAATATAGGTTACTCCAACCCCATGCAAAAATCCAATCCATTCTTCCATGCAGCCACCGAGGGGGCCCGCGTCGCCTTCCATGCTTAAGCAATGTCTCGCTTCGCCAGTATGAAGCCTAATAGCATGAGGTGTCGTTTGTAGACATTGCCCCCTATCCCCTCCATGACATGAAGCAGGGCCAACTGCGGCGTATGAGGGAGCCCCCAGCCCAGGACCTCAGAAAGGCATGCAAAGACCCCCATCCAAAAGCAATCTAAGGATGTACACAGCCAGACAGTATGTATGAAAGTGCCCTCTTCCCAACCACAGCGAAGACACTCTGGGGAAGCGATCAGCCCCGCCCACCACAATCGTGCCCTAGTAAAATAGACCCTGTGGAGATACAAGAGAGATTCACATTTTAATGAAAGATAAATGTGTACCCTTTCATGAAATTGAATAAAAAAGAATTTTGCTAAAAATGGATTCGGGTGACATTGAGTAAATTCCTTGTACCCTTTGAATTGGTTTTCTAAAAAGATATCAGTATTGGCAATCTTGTTGTTGTTTCTTTTATATTCGGCCCAGCCTTACTGATTAGAGCCAAACCCTTTGTTGTTTGACAATGTGAAGCGAGTGCACACTTGCGAGGTCTTTGTATATACAAATAGGCCCTCCTCTAGAAGAGGTGATTTGCAGTAAGAGTTGTATTTGGTTATATCCACAGGTTTTTACTTGGGATAGATAGTGGTATTGTGTGTGTTTAAATTGGGTTTGTGTATGATTATTTTTATTATTGTTTGACTATGACAGAAAGTGACACGTACGCTTACAGTGAAGACAATACACAAAGACTAATAAATGCCCCCTCCTTGTTCACATCAGTTTGATTAGGCGCGTCAGCTAAAACACAAAATGAATCAGACAAGCTGATCAGAATAAAGAAAAAACAGAGTAGAACGGATCTTCATGGCTATTTTTTATTGGAACACTTGAAAGCTGGCACTATTGCAGGTGGTCTACAAATACGGAACATTCCAGTCATTTTCACGGAAGATCCCCTTTATAAGAAAGGATGTAGCTGTATTGAAACCAAATGCAGCAGAGATTTAATGGTTCTGACAGTAGAAACAGCCCAAATGATCTCTAAACAACAAATGGCGGTCTTGGAGCAAGAAATCAATGATAATCAATCATTAACAGATGCAAAGACTCTACTTTCTAAAGTTGAAAAAGAAATACTGGAATTTAAGGACTACACTATAAACCAAAAGGGAATTAAATTCGAAAATGACAAAAAGAACTTCTCCTTGGAAAACACCTATCCATATCTACAAACAGATTTTTATTCCCACCCAGAATCACGTAAATTTCTACCGGATTATCAAGCAAGATCAAGGAATACGTTTATTTCCTTTTTAGATGCCTCTTGATCTTCGGGTGGTGAAACAGAGAATAACCAAGGACGGTTCAATACTAATCGACGGGGCAATTACCAACAACAGCAAGGGACTTCTTTTTTAGGCAGTGGCCAACAAAAGCCACGAGGGAAAAGCAGATATACCAACCAACCTTTGGAGATGCAAACCAGACGACAACATTACAAAAATTAACCCCATCACCGATTTACAATCTATCGAAACAACCTTTAACTGAGATAGAGGAAAGTGTTTTGCAAAAAGGTTTATCCTTCGTGCCCACAAAAAATAAGGATTTTGTGAAGATGAAGTCAGAAGCTATAGAAGTTTGCAGAATGAAATGTTTGAAGACATATTTTTCTGAGAATCCATTACCTACTAGTACTGAAGTCACAGGACTTAGAAACAAGTCCACTTATTGCCCCCCAGCCAATAAAATACCAAAGGAAGTAATCACCCATGAAAGAACGTTACTTTCAGCTCTAACACATATGGAAAAGAAGAAGAAGTTTGTCCAACACAATATTTCAAAATTGCAAAGGACTGCCATCATGGATCTTAAAAATGACTCCTCAATAGTCATAAAACAAGCAGATAAAGGGGGCTCGATTGTTATATTGAGTACCCCTGATTACACCGCAGAAGTAATGAAACAAATAGAAGATCAAGAATGTTATCGCAAAATTAATAAAGATCCCACGACGGAGCTACAAGGAGAATTGGCAAACACCCTGAAGGAAGGTTATGATCAAGACATTTTGAGAAAAAAGCTATTTGAATATGTAAATCATAAACACCCTAGGATTCCGATCTTATATGTCCTTCCCAAGATACATAAAAATGAAACTCACCCTCCAGGCAGGCCGATAGTGTCGGGATGTGACTCCTTAATGGAGCCCATCTCTAAATATGTGGATCATTTTTTTAAACGTCTTACCTTTGCAATACGACGGATTTCATCAATAAAGTTGAATTGATGAATTTTGTAACAGGAGGTAACATTTTAGTCACTCTTGATGTAGTTTCACTCTACCCTCAGATACCACAGGAGGATGGGCTCTCAGCAATTGAAAGTTTTCTGAATGAGAGGGATAAACCAGGAAGAGTTCCCACAGATTTAATTTTGCGATTGGCCAAGTTCGCATTAAAGAAAAACTATTTTAAATTTGGGAATGATTTTATCTATCAAATCAAAGGAGTAGCAATGGGTTGTCCATTCGCCCCAGAACTGGCAGTAATTTACATGGCAATATTTGAAGAGAAGTACATCTATAATAGCAACCCATTTTTCCAATTAATTTCAAATTGGGTTCGCTATATAGATGATATATTTCTGGTATGGACAGGAAATGAAGACCAGCTGGTGCAATTTCATGTATGGCTCAACTCAAGATCAGCAGACATTAAATTCAGTTTGAATTTTGCTTTGCAAAGAATGACGTTTCTAGATGTTGAAGTTTATGTCTCAGAAAATAAGTTGGTGACAACACTTTTAAAAAAAAATCAACAGACAGAAATAAAGAACTCAATTTCACTAGCAATCACCCACGCAGTTTGCGCAAGAATTTGCCATATGGCCAATTCTTAAGGATCAAGCGCAATTGCTCTTTCAAAGATGAGTATATGCACCACGCCAACAATGTATTGGAAAGATTACTTGATCGAGGTTACCCCAAACAACTCCTCAAAAATGCCTTGAAAAGAGCATGGTGGACACCCCTGGAGTCATTCCTACAAAAAAGAGAGACACAGCCGCTAAACAGAGTGGTCTTTGTGACAACTTTCTGCCCTAATTCCAATTTATTAAAAAAAACTATTAATCAGAATTGGCATTTGATTGAAAATCTTGATCCAATATTTGCAACACCCCGCCTCTTTGCTTTGAAGAAAGAAAATATTTCAAATCAGATAGTACGGGCAGCATTACCAAAATTGACATTAAAGAACACGCTTAGAGACCACATGGGCTTACCTGCTATCAGAGGGCACCACAACTGTGGCACTTGTGTATGTTGTGAAATAACTATAGAAGGTTCTCTGTTTTCTCATAAGAACATACATTGGAAACATGATGCTTACACTAATTGTAGAACAAGAAATGTGATTTATGGCATTTTACGCCCTTGTCCCAAACTTTACATTGGGAAAACTAATCAGGAGGTCCGTCATGGGATCTCCCAACACAAATCTAGAATCTGAAAAAATATACAATCAGCCACTTTGGTGAATCATTGGAAGATTAATAATCATTTGAAAAAAGATCTGACGTGGACAGTAATTTCTAAAATAGAACAGGATCCTCGAGGTGGAGATTTAGACCTTAAACTGATTCACTGAGAAGCGCTACTTATAGTCAAGTTCAATACAGCTGTAGACGGCTTGAATGAATTGTCAGAAATTTATAGGCTCGAAAAATGAAAACCGGCTTTAAATATCACAACATCTTAAGCCGCTATGATGTCACTATGAAAAGCTAACCTTCATTCAAATCTAAAATATGGGTTAAGCCTTTGTAAAGAAGTCCAAGACTCCATGCTCTAAACTAGGAACTACAATTCCCAGAATTCGATGTTAGAAGCAATTCATCATGTGCGCTAACACGCTCAAGCAACCCGGAAGTCTAAGGCTTTATACCGGAAGAGATCAGCAAAAACAACCACAATCGTGATGGATTCCGATTAATGAAAGAGGGACGCCGGACGGCTGACAAATGTAGCAGCAAAAGGTATGCTGTTGCGCCGCAATAAATATCCTTCCTGAGCTCTAATTAACTTAGGCACATGACGCACACACCAGTAGTTTTTTAGAACTCCTTTTTAAAATTAACATTGGTTGACAAACTTCGATATTTTCTAAATCAGCTTATGCTTTTAGCAAACGTGCATTGAATTGGTGATGCCGTCTGAAACTAACATAAACGATTTTGCCAACAGATTCCATTGAAATTGCAAATTGAAGAGAACGCCCCTGACATCTACTCACGTACCCAAGAGGTATGTTGTTTTTGAATTGAGAGTATTTTTCTGACAATTTTCAAGCATTTTTGGTTTCTGACGAAAGTACGCGCCTTTCATTGATAGGTTCGCCAATCCCTACAGTTTCAATCCTTAAAACTCGACACGACTTTGACTTCTGGACGTGAAGTAAGTTCATCACAACATAGGCGTTAGTTTCTAGATTTTAAACATGACGATCAACTGAGACTTTTTTTCACTGTTCTTTTCTTTGATTATTTTCTTTCTAATTAGAATTCGGATTAGAACGCTGAATTGATTTGAATGTGAGATCGGATGATCTCTACTAATAGGTAAGCATCCAGGCACCTTTTTAGGTCTCGTGAGCCAAAGGCTCGAAGAGACATTTTATATCTGGCCTTTTCAAAGTGCTGCCGTGGCCTAAAGCTACAGTGCACGTGAACGAGCACGCGAGCAGCGCCATGTGTCTTTCCTCCGTAGTGATCGTAATCACGATCACTTTCACTTTCGCGGGCTCCTCTGTTGCTGGCATTCCCCCCTCCCTTCTCGCCCAGCCCTTCTTGTTTTGTTTCGCTTTACTCCCGCTTTCCTTAACTCTTTTGCACTGCCACCTGTACATCTCGCTTGCCCCCCCCTCTCTCCGTCTTTCTTTCAGTCTCGTTTCCTTTTGTCTTCTCACTATGTCTCTCGTCCACTCGCCTTCGTAGTCGCTCCGTGCATACATCTATCGCCTTTCTACAACGTGCCCCCTCTCATTCTCTTACTTTTTTTCACCTTCTCTTTAGCTCCCTTATCTAACGATGTTTTTCTTCCACGCTGCCTATCTCTCACTCTCTCGTCTCACTCTGTCTATTGTACTCTCTCTATCTGTCTTTGCACTTCCGTCATTTTCTTTCCCTTTGGTGTGTGCCGGGGTGGGGGGGGCGGGGGGGGCACACTTCCACACTGAAGAGATAGACGAGTTTGCACTGTGGTCATTCAGGGTTGTAGAAGCATAGTTCGGACCCGAAGCATTCTGCCTTAGCACAGGGGTGAGGGAAACAGAGTAAGCCACGGCATGAAATACATCTACTGTAGGCGTATTAACAGATTGCAAGGCATTGGCAAAGACAAGACATCCACACACTTGCAATACCTTTGCCATTTCCTACCAGAAGCCGGAGCAAGGATAAAGGGACACGCTTTAAAGAACGGTTGCGGCGATCACCCAGCTTTCCCCAAAGGCCTAGACACAGATCTTGCCAATGGGCCCATTCAACCCTATATTAGGCCCTGGTCACATTTCTATTGCACCAGGGACATTTTTCATAATTTCAGAACTATTGCATTATGCTCATTATGTGAAATTCCCGGATTGACACTATTATGACACGTGGCCTAATTAAGACACAATCACGGTAAAAATTCGGCGCGAGAAAATGTGAAAAATGCGAACGACCAGCATGTGAGTGGCTGCTGTTTATGACACTTGTCAGTCAGTCACACAGCTTTATTCGATCTCTTTATGGCACTTGCTTTTGTGCGATTTTTTAAAGTGCGGTATGCATTCTCCTGTCCAAAAGGGGCGTAAGGACACTATTTGCGCTAAAATATAGCCCTAAATTCCGGTTTAGCATTTCATGTCATTTTTACAGAATTTTACATAATTACCCAAAACAAATTACACAAATTTCTCACACACCCACTCCTCATCTCCTGTATTCTAGCGGTCTTATGAACCCCATCTACACATTATGAGCCTTAGATACTCCTTACAACCATTCTTACCTCTTATGAACCCCATCTACACATTATGAGCCTCACATACTCATTGCAAACCTCACATTTTCATACAAAGCTCACCCACTGGTTATGAACGTCATCTGCTCTTTAAGAACTTCACTCACTCCCTACAAACTTTTCCTCCTCCTAACAAACTTCATACACTCTACACAAACCTCACTGTCTCTTTATGAAGTTCACTTACCCCTCGCAAACCTCACCTCTTCCGTACAATCCTCATCTATGCTTTATGACCTCAGCTGCTCCTTATGAAGGTCAGCTGCTCTTTATGAAGTCCACCTACGCCTAAAAAGACTCACCTCTTCCACATTAACCTCATCTTTTCCTCAGGACCCTCATTTACTTCTTATGAACCTCACCTCATCTCTTCCATACAAACCGCATCTACCCTTTATTAACCTCACCTGCTCCTTATGACCCTCACCTATCATATTATAACTCTATTCACCGAAAAAAAACTTGAAGCCCATGTACTAATATTTCTCTCCGGCGTCATTTCACCCAAAGACATTAGTGTTGGATAATAGAGAGAAAATATTGACTCTGCCAATGATTTCATCCCTGATAGACATTGGTGCTACTACTCAGGGCCGGATGGAATTTTTTATTCCTCTTGCGGAATTGGAGAAATTTAGTGGCGAGTACCAGCAAAATTCCATTAATCGCCTCATGGCAGAAATGTTTTCCCTTTTCGATCAACATGATGATAACAGGAACAATCCAAGCCTCCAATAGGTGAGCTGGCGAGTGAGAATTGGCATCCTCTAGCACGATTTCCAGTCACTAGGAAGCCTTCTGGCATGATTCTCTAATGCAAGCAGTCACAGGAGCGGTCACGGTCAAAGGGTTGCTTCTCTTTTTAGGTCTCGCGTGAGCCAGCGCTTTAGCACTGCTCTCGCGAGAGCTTTTGTAAAAGGGGGATCTGGAGGTGCAAACTAGTGCTTTTCAGGCCTCCAAATACAGTGCATGTGCGCCGGGCGCGCGCACCATTTGGCAGCCTGAAAGCACTAGTTTGCACTTTCAAATCGCCAGTTTACAAAAGCTCATTTCGCGGCCGCTTTGATGAGAACATCAAAGCTGCCGCGAAAGTGCTCACCATTTGCCACCCCCTCCCTTATCCCACTTCCCTCACAATGGCGACAGCTTGTTTACAATGTTGGGTTGATTCTTGTGTGGTATACTGCCTATAGTAGCCTAGAGACAACTTAGCTCGAAAACTGAAGATACCTGACGTGCATATATACAATGAAACCAGAGGCTGCAGCAACTCTATCAATAAAACAGAGTGACAAAGGGAAAACGCAGGGATACAAAGGAACCTGCAGGCGTGAGAAGCAGCAAAGGGGGGTGACTGAAGAAAGTTGCATGCGGTTGAATCAAAAGTAGAGAGTTCAGGTATTCAGCAAACCCAGCACTCAACAGCACTGGTATCAGGCTTCTACAGGAATTATTGGGCTCTCTGCACGTGTTTTTTTAACGAATTAAGCACCGCCCATTTGGTCATATCTTCCGGGCTGCTGTTTCTATAGCAAAGATGACTCGTCAGCACGTGCTTCTTCACGAGAAGCTTGTCTGCTCCCCTTGCCCTCTCTGGGGGCTAGCTGCTGGTGTTATTAGTCTTCTTTTTTTCTGCGTTGATTGCCAGCACAATGAAAGAGCCTGCCTTTCCTCTGCTAAGGCCCGGTATTGAGCTGCTTTCTTTCTCCGTCAATCGACTCTTATAGTTGACACCACAGACCTTGGTGCACGCAGGCGATCGGGTGATGGGTTTGATTTTTCATGCCTCAGCAATTTTTTTTCTTCTTTTGCACGCATCTGCCATTTCCTTTCTGACTGCAGTAAGAAGCAAATATTGGCAAAGCACATACGTCTCGCCAGTGTTTTCTGCCGATGCTATTTAGGCATTGGTTAAAAAAACAAGCATTTGCAATGCAGTAGGTCTCGCATTTACGCGAGTTTGAGCTATTGACATTGCAAATAACAATGCCTTTTATTTTTGTTTTTAAAACAGATGTAAAAAGCATTGTCATTTAGAATGCCAATAGCTTAAACTCGTGTAAAAGCGAGACCTATTGCATTGCAAATGCTTGTTGTAACTGAATTCTAGAAGGGGTTTCTAGCTTGCTGTCTTTGGACAGTTGCTAAAAAACAATCAGCACTTTGAGATTTAAAAATCCCCCTTTTTTCTTCTCTATTTTCAGTGCTTGGTCCTGAAGAGAACCCCCATCTACTAAACGTGGGGTTCGAAATGCGTCGACCACTTTTTTTCAAACAAGAGTGTTTAAAAATGTTGAGGTTTCTGTCTGTTCGTAAAATTATTCAATTTCAGTATATTATTACAATGCAGAAAACCTGTTGTACAAAAAAACCCACACTGTTTATTTGTCAAATTGGTTTGCTGTTTCGAAAATGGTTGCAATGAAATCACCTTCCATTTTTGAATAAATGTTTAATTGTTCTATGTTACATGTTATATGTTATATGTGTTGTCCTAGTCATATGTTTGAGTTTTGTATATTGACGGTGCTATTCAGTTGATTTGTCTACATGCCCACATCCATTGATTGTTTATATGGTCCAAATGTCTATTTTACGAGTTGTTGCGTGTGTTGTTAATAAGAGATTCACATTTTAATGAAAGATAAATGTGTACCCTTTCATGAAATTGAATAAAAAAGAATTTTGGACCAGAGGGGAGATCCTCAATAAACAAGTCCAAGGTAGATGTATTATGTACTAGGCCACATGTCCTGGACAGGGTCCTGGAGGAGACGGATCTGCAGTTAGCGGGGAAGATTGTATATCAAGACTAGATGGCAGAATGGCTAAATCGGGGGTTATCGATAGCCGTCTTTCAGTAAGTTTGATTTCAGTTGACACTGCCTCTATAGCCCTCTGGAGCATTTTATTGATTGAGGTGAGCTGGTGGTTTGTTGGCGACTGTATAGGTAGTGTTTGTTTTTTCCCAGCGCAGTTGCATCTCCCCATTTTGGCTGGTTAGCAAGAATAGGTTTTACTATGTCAATTGAAAAGACCGGGGCAGCTAGAATGCACACAGCACGGGACTCCCACGAGGGATGAAGAAAGTGGGAATTGCAGAAGCCACAGACCTTGCTTTGGGCAGACTTAAAACACTCATTAAAACATTTCTGGTGTAGAAGCACCCACCTTACATTCCGACTTCCGAAATGACTCTGTTGGCTAGAAATGATTTTCCATGGGCAACTAAGGGGGGGTGGCCCAGCCCAGCCTCTTCCGGGCTCTGACGTGCGCAGACGGGCCCGCCCTTGGGCACTGGGGGAGCCTGCAGGAGCTTTTGTAGGTGTCTCCTGGTACGTGCTCTGGCGCTTGCGTCGGGGTCCGCACAGAATCCTGGGACTTGGAGTCAAGGTCCCCCCAGCCCCGGTAACAGCAGCAGTGGCGGTGACAAACACAAGCTTCCCGTGCTGCGGGAGCTTTTGTAGGCGCCAGGTGCTCTGGCTTTTGCGTCGGGGTCCGCACAGAATCCTGGGACTTGGAGTCAAGGTCCCCTCACCCCCGGTAACAACAGCAGTGGCAGTGACAAACACAGGCTACCCGAAGCTTTTTCTTTTGTGAGGAAATTAAACCAGCGGTCGAGTGAGTCGGTGGAACAGTGAGCATCTACATGATACATGGTAACTGTGCTTTGTGGCAACATGGCCCAGATCTCTTTCCACAACTCCTTACCCCACACTTCCCTTGAATGTATCATCCAGTTATGGACATGCCACGTGGGAAGCCAAGTGGCTAACCCACTGGCAGTAGACCACGAGTCAGTATATATATATATTACATTTTCCTGGCAATTCTTGTTTCATAACTTGATACACAGCATATAGTTCGGCGAACTGGCTGCTCTTTCCCTCTCCAGTAGTGGTAAACAATTTCTTAGTCACAGGATTGTATGACACCACTTTCCAGTGCCTTTTAGCCCGTTCATACCTGGCTGAACCATCAGTAAACCACTCATGCTTTCTGTCCTCTAAGGACAATTCTTCAAATGGCCTATCCCACTTCACAGGAGATTCCTGTATCTAAGGTACATCATGCAACACCTCTGTACCTCCCATTGGGGCTTGTGCCACCTGCTCATGCAACACTGCAGTGCCTTTGGGACCTACTCGGTCCCTGTCCTGTATGTACCACTTCCACTTGATTATGCTGGCTTATTGCGCCTATCCTATGCTGTGAGTCTTGGGGAAACTCATCACCCATTGCATTATAGGAATCTCAGGTATCAAACTCACATTGTGCCCCAGGGTCAACTGCTCAGTATCCACGAGGGCCCATAACATGCAAGCAACTGTTTTTCAAAAGGAGTGTACTGCTCTCCAACATCTGGCAAATTCTTTTTCCAAAATCCTAAAGGTACCCTCGTTTTACCTTGCTTCTGCCACAGACTCCAGTTAGCATACAGTCCTTGCACTGTCACATTCAGCTCAACATCCTTTTCCTGCACTGGCCACAAATCCAAAGCACGATGTAAAGCCTCTTTTGCTGATTCAAAGGCAATTTGCTGTTACTCTCCCAATTCAAATGTATTTTTCTGTCTTGTAATTTTGTACAAAGGGGCCGAAATCTGACTCAAGTGAGGGATATTCTGTCTCCAAAAACCAAACAATCCAAAGAACCCCTTGGCTTCCTTCCTTTTTCGTGGCAGAACAAATTCTTTGATCTTTTGTCTCACCTGTGGCACCACCTCTCTGTGTCCCTGATGCCATTTAATGCCCAGTAACTTCACACTTTGAGAGGGTCCTTGTACCTTTGCGGGATTTATCTCCCACTCTTTACTCTGCAAATGCCCCACAATCCTGTCCAACTGAATTTGCTCTTGCTCCTGTGTCTCTCCCTGTATCATTGCGTCATCAATGTAATGGCAAAGCTGTACTCCAGGAATAACTGGTACCTCATCTAAATGCTCCGCCACCAGGCGGTGACAGATAGTAGGACTGTGCAAGAATCCCATAGGCAATTTTTTTTATATATTCTGCCTACCATTCCACGAGAATGCAAATTGCTTTTGGTTCTCCGGGGCTATTGGTATAGAAAAGATAGCCTTGGCTATATCAATAGTCGCATACCAAATCCCAGGATGCAACTGTATTCTATCAATTAAGGTAGCAGTATCTGGGACAGCGGCAGTCAAAGGAGGTGTGTGCTTGTTCAATTTGTGATAATCAACTGTCATGCACCAACTATTGTCACTTTTGCGCACAGGCCACACGGGGTTATTCCAGGCGGTAGTGATTGGAGTCACCAGCCCAGCCTCTATCAAGTCCTGTATTATTGCACTGATCTCCTCATGCCCGCTTGAAATTCTGTAGTGTTTCAAGTGAATTACCTTAGTAGCCCGAGTCACCTTCACTGGAGTAATCTTTAAGTGACGCACCCTTACAGCACCAATTGAAATGTACCTTTTTGATCCAAATTGATAGTACTCATCCTCCAAATACAGAGTTTTTCCCTTAAAGATATCAATTCCAATAATATATTCAGAGGGGCACAATCAATATAGAGTACTCTCGTTTTGTTATTCTCCCTAGTTTCGTTTGGACCCTTGTCTGCACAGCTGGTGTCTCTTCCACCTAAGCATGAGATTGTGAAATACCGCCCTTTAAACTTTTTCGGATTTCCATATTTCAAAATGGCCTCTGCTCTGGTGTCAACAAGGGCTCAGGCCTTCTGAACATTACGATGTTTCCAATGAATTTCTATGTCAACATAAGGTCTATTGTCTTTACCAGCCCATCTCTGTACCGGAGCTTGACCTATTTCCTAATATGCTTTGAATCTGTCAAGCCTTGCCCCAGTCAAATCCGGGTACAACCTGTCTTACTCTCGGGGTAACTCCTCGCCCCTCCGGTTCTCACTGAGCCATTCACTCTCTGAATCTCTCCCTTCCTTCATCCTCAAATGGGCAGCTCTCTCACCCTCCTTTTCCTTTTTCGTCCACCTCTGACTTTCTCTGACTCACTTGCATTTTATTCTGCTTACTCACTTTCCTGCTCCATCTTTTTTGTCCAACCCTCTTTTCCGATACATCTCCAACAGACTCCTAGTCTCTATTCCTTCTATCTTCTCTTTCGCCACTCCGTCCCTCAACAAAGCCATAAGCATATCTCTCCTAGTTGGCCTGTTTTTATCTGTACGTGTCTCAGATCTGGCGGCTCTTTCAGTCTTTATCCAGTTCCCCAACTCTCCCAACTCACACTCTGCCTCAATCAACTGCGCCAAATTATTACAAGTCTGGTTTATTAGCAAAGTCATCATCACCTGTTTGTAAGCAGGGGGAGACAAATGGATTATTTTATTTCACACTGACATTCAGTCAACAGTCCATCCACCAACGTATGTGCATTATCCATTAAAATAGCAGTTTACATCACTTCCTCCTTAAGCCTTTGTATAGCATCTTTCAATGTATACCCAGGTTTATCATTTACTGGCCAGTCTGACTCTGTCGGGTATTTATGATTGCATCCAACCACTGCCAATTGTAACATGTTAATTTGATTATTCTCCCAGTAATTCCTAAACTGCTCCTGCACTGTAGGATCAGTCTTGATGTACAGTATTTCATTGCATCCCCGTGATCCAACATCACCCCAGAAGCACCCATATCAAACAGCCGCAGCATCCATGTAAGCAGAGATTCTCCGGGTTTTTGTCGGAATCTGTCTAAAATGTAATTAATCTCCTGCTGAGTAAAATCCTCCATAGAATCCATTGTAATCCCCTGTAGAAAATTTGGACCACTCTGTATTTTCGTAAGATATATGGGATGCGCCTGAACCACTTTGCGTATTTCTGACTCACCCTGACTACTGGCTTGATCACACTCTCCCCAGAGTCTGAAAACTGTGAAGAATCCCAAATATTCCCATCCCATGTTTCTGGGTCCCAGTCGATTCCTATATTTGCAATAGCTATATGCACTTTTCTCCTGTTAACCCTTCCCCTCCTTTTCTTGTACTTGTATTGTGCGATACGTACTGCAGCCTTTTCCGCCACACTTTGGTAAGTTTTCTGCTTATCTTCAAATAGCTGACAAGTTAACATCATAGAGGTATTTTTGGCTTCAACAAACTGTTTTTCTATTTTTTCATATCCGTGCTGCAGCTGAACACATTTTTCATTCATTTTACGATAAGCCTGTCCAGCCTGTTCGCCCTAATGTGCTAACCTCTTTCGATTTCTCAACAGGCACTTTTTGCAAACACGCAACTACTTGTGCTGGCTCAGCATCAGCTAAACACACATACCAATTTTCACTTAGCCCAGCGCAAGGAGCCTACTCGTGGGCAAGAAAACCAAAGCGGACTACCTCCCATCCAGGTGTTTCAATTGGTATCTGGGAATCTGCCTTCGTTTTTCCTGAAAAAAATTCTTTCCCCTTTGAATTTTTTTTTCGAATCCTGCAAGTGACTCCAAAATGTTGTTGTTAAAACTGTGATTCCTTAGTTGGTTGAGGTAGGTACCTTAGGCCAAGTAGGGACCCTCACTTCTAAGTCAGGGAATGGAAGGACACTTTCTCGGATAGCCCCGGCTCACCCCCTTGGTAGCTTGGCACGAGCTGCCAGGCTTATCTTCGAGGCAAATGTGTAAAGTATTTGCAACCACTCTCTCAGAGACCCAATGATGACACCACAAAAGGACTCCACACGAGTTTCATAGAAAAACAAGTATAAGTTTATTTAAAAAGATATACGATGAGACCACACAATAAAAATCCAACATATGTGTATTTGTAATATTCCTCCTGACCAGTTATTAGGCCAGCCCTTGACTCCTCTGAGACATGATGTGTGGCTTAAAGGTCACTCAAAAATAGAGCAAAAAAATTAAAACACACAATATGTGGTTACGTCGTGGTCTGCGCTAAACTAGTGATGTACACCAATCACTGTGAGAGAATTTGCAAATACATGTTCAAATTCCAAACCCGCTGACTATCAACGGTAGATCTCACCGCTGCCACCAATGTTAGATCCGGGATTTCCTAGTTGGCTTAGGTAGGTACCTTAGGCCAAGTAAGGACCCTCGCCTCTAAGTCAGGGAAAGGAAGGAAACCTTCTCAGATAGCCCCTACTCACCCCCTCGGTAGCTTGGCACAAGCAGCCAGGCTTATCTTCACAGCAAATGTGTAAAGTATTTGCAACCATACTCTCAGTGACCCAATGATGACACCACAAAAGGACTCCACATGAGTTTCATAGAAAAACAAGTATAAGTTTATATAAAAAGATATATGATGAGACCACAGGAGAAGTGTGGCTCAATGGTTAGCGCGGCAGACCTCGATGCAGAGCTGGTCCGGGACCAGGGTTCGATTCCCGTCGCGGCAGGGTCTCGGGTTATAAATTCCGCGGACCGGATATTCTCGCCTCAGTGCCTATTCTAATCATGGGTCCCACGCTGCAACTCTGGGCAATAGCTTGCTTAATCTCCACAATGGCCCCAACAGCGCTGGGATGCCTGGCCTTCACAATGGGGGTGCCCAGGAGTGGACACCTCACATGGAAAACCAGGAAGGGTTCCTTCAGTGGTATGAATACAGCGCTGAGATACCCGTAGTGGTGATCGGTGCTATATAAAAAACCATACATTTACATTACATTTACACACGATAAAAATGTAACATGCGTATTTGTAATATTCCTCCTAGCCGGTTTTTAGGCCAGCCAGCCCTTGTAGGTTCTGGCGGCATTATTGAACAATTCTAGATGATCCAAT
This sequence comes from Triturus cristatus, assembly GCF_964204655.1. Taxonomy (NCBI): domain Eukaryota; kingdom Metazoa; phylum Chordata; class Amphibia; order Caudata; family Salamandridae; genus Triturus; species Triturus cristatus. The sequence continues at coordinate 954,567,063 of NC_140588.1, read as the reverse complement.
GCAGTCCTAATGCAATGCTATGCAGTTCGTAATGCAAGAATCAGGCACTTTGCAATGTAAAAATAATGCAGTTTGTTATGCAACAATCCAGCAGTTCATAATGCCAAAATAATGCAATGCGTAATGCAACAATCAGTTAGTTCATTATGCAAATTAATGCAATGCGTAACGCAACAATCAGGCAGTTCGTTATGCAAACTAATGCAATGCGTAATGCAACAATAAGGCAGTTCGTTAACCAAACACAATGCAATGCGTAATGCAACAATCAGGTAGTTCGTTGTGCAAACTAATGCAATGCGTAATGCAACAATCAGACAGTTCGTTATGCAAGCACAATGCAATGCGCAATGCATATTGGCACCGATCACAGTGCTTTAGACGGTCTCTCTGACACTCGTACTGACTCGCTGATGGTGCTTTAGGCGGCGACACATGTTACCTGGGTGGGTGCTACTTCACTCTCCTCTCCTCTTCTCGCGACTTGGGCCTCCAATGCGACTTGGTTGAATCCGGGCAGTGGAACTTGGGCCCTCCCCCGACAGGGTTGGTTCAAGGTCCTGTTTCTGGCACAGCGGGCTCGGGCCAGCGGCACAGCTCCCCTGGGGATGCCGGTCCGGCGATAACGGAGATCTCAGGCTGCAACAGGGCACACACTCACAGCGTTGCTGAGACTCACTTGAGCTTCAGGTGTGCATGGTCCCAGGGCAATCCTCATGAAGGTCACAGGCTGCACGAAGCACACGCACACAGCATCGCAGAGACTTACTGGAGTTCTGGGTGCACACAATCACAGGGCAATCCTCACGAAGGTCTCAGGCTGCACGAAGCACACGCACACAGTGCTGCTGAGACTCACTTGGACTCCTGGTGCCCACGATCACAGGGCAATTCTTACGAGGGTCTCAGGCTGCAAAAGGCACATCGACACAGAGTCGCTGAGACACACTTAAACTTCAGGTGTGCACGGTCACACGGCAATCCTCATGAAGGTCTCAGGCTGCAAAAAGCACACGCACACAGCGCCGTTTTGACTCACTTGGACTCCAGGTGCACACAATCACTGGACAATCTGTATGAAGGGCTTAGGCTGCAAAAAGCACACGCACACAGCGACGCTGAGACTCGCATGGACTCCAGGTGCCCACGATCACAGGGTACTTCTTACGAAGGTCTCGGGCTGCACAAAGCACATGCACACAGCATCTCTGAGACACTTCTGGAAACTTTTGTGTTCCTGAGCTTTCACAACAGGAAGCCAGCTCTCCTCAGGCCCTTGGGGTTAAGTTACTTCAGGGCACAGCACAGCAAAGTCATTTCAAGCAAGGGGACGCAGCACACAGCAAAGTCCCTTCAGCCTCTCCTTGGTTAAAGCAGCAAACTGCAGGCCAGCCCCAGAACACACATCAAGGGTCAGTCCTTTCCTTCAGTCTCTTCAGCTGTTTCTTCCTTGGCAGAGGTTCCTCTTGACCACGAAGTAGTTTCAATCCTTTACAGTCTTGAACAGCTTCATTCCCATGTCCAGGGGTTTCAGCTCTAGTAATACCCCTCAATGTCTTTAAAGTCATTGTGTTCAGGGGGGGCACTGATCCCTGTCCAAACCAGTTCTGGATGTGTCCCTGCCAGTGACACCTTCTTCCTTTGAGAAGGGGGGGGTCTGGATCCTCAATCACTCAGCAGGAGAAGGAGCCATTGTTTTATGGCGGCAGCCCAGGCCTCTTTAGCTCCAGGGGCTACTCCACCCCCTACACTCCAGATGCAGGTCAGCCTGTTGCTGTCTCACCTCCTCCCCTGGGCAAAGACATTCCCCAGAGCCTATCACATTCAAATCCAGACAGTCAATCCCCAACCAGGCAGAGACACACAGAAATGCTAGGGCACAAAAAACAAGCTACTTCTAAAAGAGTGGCTTCTAACCATGCAATTCAAAAACCACATTCACAAAAAGATGTGTTATTAAATTGTGAGTTCAGGCACTCTAAACGTCACCTCTCCATCTTAAGCCTTTGGGAAGATAGGCTGGAAACATATTACACCGCCTTCCCTATTCTGTCTATTGGGCAAGATGGCCTGTCAACAGTGAAAAACGAAATAGAGAGTATTTCACTGTTAGGCCATAGTAAACACCTTAGCACATGTCCTACCTTTCACATACACTGCACCCTGCCCAGGGGGGTACCCTGGACCTACTATAGGGGTGTCTGATGTGCATAAAAAGAGTAAGGCCTGGCAAGTGGGTGCACTTGTCAGGACAACATGGCAGTTTAACAAACTGTGTGCAGGCACTGCAGTGGCAGGCCTGAGTTCTCTCTTTAGGGCTACTTGTGTGGGTGGCACAATTAGTGTTGCAGGCCCACTAGTAGCATGTGCATTACTAGCCCAGGCACACATAGTGCACTTTACTAGGGACTTTACTAGTAAGGTAACCATACCAATCATGGACAACTAATTACCATTACACTTTACACAGGGAGCACTTGCACTTTGACACTGATCAGCAGTGGAAAAGTGCCCAAAGCATCTAAGTTGGCAACACCATGTCATTAAAAAAGGTCTAGGGGGAAAGAAAAAAGTTTTTAAGGAGCTTTAGCCAAAAAGGGCCAAGTCCAACACAACCCCCTCCCAGCCGAAAGCCAGGGTAGACCAATCAACTACATTGATTGACTTCCCTACTTGGGGCGATAGAACACGGACGCAGGCCCGCTACTGCACGGACCTTCCCTGTTCTATGCCTTCCTGACCCCAGGGGGTTCTACTGGTCACTACTCCCTGGGCCAACTATGTTGCTCCATGGGTACTTCCTGGCAGTCGCAGCCTCTCTAGGGGTGCTGGTCCCTTGCCAACCCCCACCCAGAGCGGTACCCTGGAAGACCCATCGGTCAGCATACTGTCCCCAGTTATCCTGCCCTCCAGGTTAGAAGTGGGTTTACCCTGGTCACTTCTAGGGGACCTGGCCCTACTAGCTGGGCACTGTCCTAGGGCTTTTCCCACGGAGAGACACCTCCCTCTCTTAACCTTCCATTTAGATTTCTGTGCCTGCCATTTAGGAATGGCACCCACAAACTTCAGGACCGTGGGAGCTTGGGTTACAGACGCACCACGTCCTCCTGATGCTAGGTGTTCTTCCTTACACAGCTGGCAGGTAGGTACTAGGCCTTCCATCTTGTTCTCCTCTAAGGAACCCTCCAGTCTCTTGGGTGGGGTGGTGAGCCCCCTGGGACGCTGCTCTCACTCTCTCCCTCTCCTTTGAGACAGGGCGCTAGCACGCATGCCCCCCCCCCCACTACTCTGGGACCTAACTACTCTACTTCGCTACTCTTCCCACTCTAATGCCTCCTCAGACCCTTGTACCCATGACCAGGGTTCGGGCTCTTGTGCCAGCTCCCAGGAATCAAAGAGCTCGCACCTTAACACGGGTTGGCGCAATCCTGGAAAACAATTACTGAGCCTAGGCTCCCTGGGGGCCAAATTAACCATCCCCCTCAAATCATTTGCCATGCTAACCATCACCCAATCATCCAGTGTCCGCTTGTACTCATCCACACTTGGCACTGGCTGTGCGCTGCCACTATTCAAACTGGACTACACCTGTTTAACCTTAATGTCCGGTTCCCTCATGCTTAACTCATGTGCTAAGAGAATCTTTTTCTCTTCCAAGGTTAGAGCGTTCCGGCTCTCCTCTGCTCACTTTCCACTTTCAAATAGCAACTTCTTCTCTTCTGCTTGAGTTTCAAGTTTTAAAACCTCCAACTCATGCTCTCTGACCCTTTGGTTTTCCTCCAGCTCCTCTGGGGAAAAACTCCTCCCTAAATGGTTATTACCAGCCCCTTAGGCTCGTCCCTCCACTGGCAAATCCTGTGGACTAAATCCATTCCCTGGGTCATCCTCATCCACCTCAACATCACCTGTCTCCTGAGCCCCTTTGGCTTCCCACCAGGTGCTCAAGGCCATTTGCAGCTCCTCCTTCTTGGCGCTCCTTTTCATAGAACATCCCAAAGCTCTGCAGAATTGCCTCAATTGAACAACTTTGTAGGTAAGCAATGCCTCAGTGTCGAACTCCAACTCTGCAACCTCACTGGCTACTTGACTCCTCTGAGACATGATGTGTGGCTTAAAGGTCGCTCAAATATAGAGCAAAAAAATTAAAACACAGAATATGTGGTTACGTCGTGGTCTACGCTGAACTAGTGATGTACACCAATCACTGTGAGAGAATTTGCAAATACATGTTCAAATTCCAAACCCGCTGACTATCAACGGTAGATCTCACCGCTGCCACCAATGTTGGAACCGGGATTCCCTAGTTGGCTTAGGTAGGTACTTTAGGCCAAGTAAGGACCCTCGCTTCTAAGTCAGGGAAAGGAAGGAAACCTTCTCAGATAGCCCCTACTCACCCCCTCGGTAGCTTGGCACAAGCAGCCAGGCTTATCTTCACAGCAAATGTGTAAAGTATTTGCAACCATTCTCTCAGTGACCCAATGATGACACCACAAAAGGACTCCACATGAGTTTCATAGAAAAACAAGTATAAGTTTATATAAAAAGATATATGATGAGACCACACGATAAAAATGTAACATGCGTATTTGTAATATTCCTCCTGGCCGGTTTTTAGGCCAGCCAGCCCTTGTAGGTTCTGGCAGCATTATTGAACAATTCTAGATGATCCAATGCAGTCCTAATGCAATGCTATGCAGTTCGTAATGCAAGAATCAGGCACTTTGCAATGTAAAAATAATGCAGTTTGTTATGCAACAATCCAGCAGTTCATAATGCCAAAATAATGCAATGCGTAATGCAACAATCAGTTAGTTCGTTATGCAAATTAATGCAATGCGTAACGCAACAATCAGGCAGTTCGGTATGCAAACTAATGCAATGCGTAATGCAACAATCAGGCAGTTCGTTAACCAAACACAATGCAATGCGTAATGCAACAATCAGGCAGTTCGTTGTGCAAACTAATGCAATGCATAATGCACTTTGGCACCGATCACAGTGCTTTAGACGGTCTCTCTGCCACTCGTACTGACTCGCTGATGGTGCTTTGGGCGGCGACACATGTTACCTGGGGGGGTGCTACCTCACTCTCCTCTCCTCTTCTCGCGACTTGGGCCTCCAATGCGACTTGGTTGATTCCGGGCAGTGGAACTTGGTCCCTCCCCCGACAGGGTTGGTTCAAGGTCCTGCTTCTGGCACAGCAGGCTCGGGCCAGCGACACAGCTCCCCTGGGGATGCCGGTCCGGCGATAACGGAGATCTCAGGCTGCAACAGGGCACACACACACAGCGTTGCTGAGACTCACTTGAGCTACAGGTGTGCATGGTCCCAGGGCAATCCTCATGAAGGTCACAGGCTGCACGAAGCACACGCACACAGCGTCGCTGAGACTTACTGGAGTTCTGGGCGCACACAATCACAGGGCAATCCTCCCGAAGGTCTCAGGCTGAACGAAGCACACGCACACAGTGTTGCTGAGACTCACTTGGACTCCTGGTGCCCACGATCACAGAGCAATTCTTACGAGGGTCTCAGGCTGCAAAAGGCACATCGACACAGAGTCGCTGAGACACACTTAAACTTCAGGTGTGCACGGTCACACGGCAATCCTCATGAAGGTCTCAGGCTGCACAAAGCACACGCACACAGCGCCGCTTTGACTCACTTGGACTCCAGGTGCACACGATCACTGGACAATCCGTATGAAGGACTTAGGCTGCAAAAAGCACATGCACACAGCGTCGCTGAGACTCGCATGGACTCCAGGTGCCCAAGATCACAGGGTACTTCTTACGAAGGTCTCAGGCTGCACAAAGCACATGCACACAGCGTCTCTGAGACACTTCTGGAAACTTTTGTGTTCCTGAGTTTCCACAACAGGAAGCCAGCTCTCCTCAGGCCCTTGGCGTTAAGTTACTTCAGGGCACAGCACAGCAAAGTCCTTTCAAGCAAGGGGACACAGCACACAGCAAAGTCCCTTCAGCCTCTCCTTGGTTAAAGCAGCAAACTGCAGGCCAGCCCCAGAACACACATCAAGGGTCAGTCCTTTCCTTCAGTCTCTTCAGCTGTTTCTTTCTTGGCAGAGGTTCCTCTTGACCACGAAGTAGTTTCAATCTTTTACAGTCTTGAACAGCTTCATTCCCATGTCCAGGGGTTTCAGCTCTAGTAATACCCCTCAATGTCTTTAAAGTCTTTGTGTTCAGGGGGGGGCACTGATCCCTGTCCAAACCAGTTCTGGATGTGTCCCTGCCAGTGACACCTTCTTCCTTTGAGAAGGGGGGGTCTGGATCATCAATCACTCAGCAGGAGATGGAGCCATTGTTTTATGGCGGCAGCCCAGGCCTCTTTAGCTCCAGGGGCTACTCCACCCCCTACACTCCAGATGCAGGTCAGCCTGTTGCTGTCTCACCTCCTCCCCTTGGCAAAGACATTCCCCAGAGCCTATCACATTCAAATCCAGACAGTCAATCCCCAACCAGGCAGAGACACACAGAAATGCTACAGCAGAAAAAACGAGCTACTTCTAAAAGAGTGGCTTCTAACCATGCAATTCAAAAACCACATTCACAAAAAGATGTGTTATTAAATTGTGAGTTCAGGCACTCTAAACTTCACCTCTCCATCATAAGCCTTTGGGAAGATAGGCTGGAAACATATTACACCGCCTTCCCTATTCTGTCTATTGGGCAAGATGGCCTTTCAACAGTGAAAAACGAAATAGAGAGTATTTCACTGTTAGGCCATAGTACACACCTTAGTACATGTCCTACCTTTCACATACACTGCACCCTGCCCAGGGGGGTACCCTGGACCTATCATAGGGGTGTCTGATGTGCATAAAAAGAGTAAGGCCTGGCAAGTGGGTGCACTTGTCAGGACAACATGGCAGTTTAACAAACTGTGTGCAGGCACTGCAGTGGCAGGCCTGAGTTCTCTCTTTAGGGCTACTTGTGTGGGTGGCACAATTAGTGTTGCAGGCCCACTAGTAGCATGTGCATTACTAGCCCAGGCACACATAGTGCACTTTACTAGGGACTTTACTACTAAGGTAACCATACCAATCATGGACAACTAATTACCATTACACTTTACACAGGGAGCACTTGCACTTTGACACTGATCAGCAGTGGAAAAGTGCCCAAAGCATCTAAGTTGGCAACACCATGTCATTAAAAAAGGTCTAGGGGGAAAGAAAAAAGTTTTTAAGGAGCTTTAGCCAAAAAGGGCCAAGTCCAACACAACCCCCTCCCAGCCGAAAGCCAGGGTAGACCAATCAACTACATTGATTGACTTCCCTACTTGGGGCGATAGAACACGGACGCAGGCCCGCTACTGCACGGACCTTCCCTGTTCCATGCCTTCCTGACCCCAGGGGGTTCTACTGGTCACTACTCCCTGGGCCAACTATGCTGCTCCATGGGTACTTCCTGGCAGTCGCGGCCTCTCTAGGGGTGCTGGTCCCTTGCCAACCCCCACCCAGAGCGGTACCCCTGGAAGACCCATCGGTCAGCATACTGTCCCCAGTTATCCTGCCCTCCAGGTTAGAAGTGGGTTTACCCTGGTCACTTCTAGGGGACCTGGCCCTACTAGCTGGGCACTGTCCTAGGGCTTTTCCCACGGAGAGACACCTCCCTCTCTTAACCTTCCATTTAGATTACTGTGCCTGCCATTTAGGAATGGCACCCACAAACTTCAGGACCGCGGGAGCTTGGGTTACAGATGCCCCACGTCGTCCTGATGCTAGGTGTTCTTCCTTACACAGCTGGCAGGTAGGTACTAGGCCTTCCATCTTGTTCTCCTCTAAGGAACCCTCCAGTCTCTTGGGTGGGGTGGTGAACCCCCGGGGACGCTGCTCTCACTCTCTCCCTCTCCTTTGAGACAGGGTGCTAGCCCGCATGCCCCCCCCACCCCCCACTACTCTGGGACCTAACTACTCTACTTCGCTACTCTTCCCACTCTAATGCCTCCTCAGACCCTTGTACCCATGACCAGGGTCCGGGCTCTTGTGCCAGCTCCCAGGAATCAAAGAGCTCGCAACCTAACACGGGTTGGCGCAATCCTGGAAAACAATTACTGAGCCTAGGCTCCCTGGGGGCCAAATTAACCATCCCCCTCAAATCATTTGCCATGCTAACCATCACCCAATCATCCAGTGTCCGCTTGTACTCATCCACACTAGGCACTGGCTGTGCGCTGCCACTATTCAAACTGGACTACACCTGTTTAACCTTAATGTCCAGTTCCCTCATGCTTAACTCATGAGCTAAGAGAATCTTTTTCTCTTCCAAGGTTAGAGCGTTCCGGCTCTCCTCTGTTCACTTTCCACTTTCAAATAGCAGCTTCTTCTCTTCTGCTTGAGTTTCAAGTTTTAAAACCTCCAACTCATGCTCTCTGACCCTTTGGTTTTCCTCCAGCTCCTCTGGGGAAAAACTCCTCCCTAAATGGTTACTACCAGCCCCTTAGGCTCGTCCCTCCACTGGCAAATCCTGTGGACTAAATCCATTCCCTGGGTCATCCTCATCCACCTCAACATCACCTGTCTCCTGAGCCCCTTTGACTTCCCACCAGGCCCTCAAGGCCATTTGCAGCTCCTCCTTCTTGGCACTACTTTTCATAGAACATCCCAAAGCTCTGAAGAATTGCCTCAATTGAACAACTTTGTAGGTAAGCAATGCCTCATTGTTGAACTCCAATTCTGCAACCTCACTGGCTACTTGACTCCTCTGAGACATGATGTGTGGCTTAAAGGTCGCTCAAATATAGAGCAAAAAAATTAAAACACACAATATGTCTAGTGATGTACACCAATCACTGTGAGAGAATTTGCAAATACATGTTCAAATTCCGAACCCGCTGACTATCAACGGTAGATCTCACCGCTGCCACCAATGTTAGAACCGGGATTCCCTAGTTGGCTTAGGTAGGTACTTTAGGCCAAGTAAGGACCCTCGCTTCTAAGTCAGGGAAAGGAAGGAAACCTTCTCAGATAGCCCCTGCTCACCCCCTCGGTAGCTTGGCACAAGCAGCCAGGCTTATCTTCACGGCAAATGTGTAAAGTATTTGCAACCACGCTCTCAGTGATCCAATGATGACACCACAAAAGGACTCCACACGAGTTTCATAGAAAAACAAGTATAAGTTTATATAAAAAGATATACGAGGAGACCACACGATAAAAATCCAACATATGCGTATTTGTAATATTCCTCCTGCCCAGTTTTTAGGCCAGCCAGCGCTTGTAGGTTCTGGCGGCATTAATGAGCAATTCTAGATAATCCAATGCAGTCCTAATGCAATGCTATGCAGTTCGTAATGCAAGAATCAGGCAATTTGCAATGTAAAAATAATGCCGTTTGTTATACAACAATCAAGCAGTTCGTAATGCCAAATTAATGCAATGCGTAATGCAACAATCAGGTAGTTCGTTATGCAAATTAATGCAATGCGTAATGCAACAATCAGGGAGTTCGTTATGCAAACTAATGCAATCCGTAATGCAACAATCAGGCAGTTCGTTATGCAAACACAATGAAATGCGTAATTCAACAATCAGGTAGTTCGTTATGCAAATTAATGCAATGCGTAATGCAACAATCAGGCAGTTCGTTATGCAAACACAATGCAGTGCGCGAGGCACTTTGGCACCGATCACGGTGCTTTAGACGGTCTCTATGCCACTCGTACCGACTCGCAGTCAGCTTCGGCCAACATATGCACCTAACACGGGTATGGTGTAAACCAAATTGCAGCTCCACACTCCGGCCCTGGTACTGCCACTCCTTGGCAAGTACGGGCCATGATACGAGCTGGAACAGAGACTCGCGCTGCAAGAATGGGAGAGGCCGAGAGCATCTCTCTCCGAGCCCGCACTGCACCCCAGGCGGCGACACACGTTACCTGGGGGGTGCGACCTTACTCTCCTCTTTGCGCGACTTGAGCCTCCAATGTGACTTGATTGATTCCAGGCAGTGGAACTTCGGCCCTCCCTCGACGGGTTTGGTTCAAGGTCCTGCTTCTGGCACAGCGGGCTCGGCCCGGCGGCACAGCTCCCCTGGGGTTGCTGTTCCGGGCCGATGGCGATAACGAAGATCTCAGGCTGCAACAGGGCACACGCACACAGCGTCGCTGAGACTCGCATGAGCTTCGGGTGTGCACAGTCACAGGGCAATCCTCACGAAGGTCTCAGGCTGCACAAAGCACACGCACATAGCGTCGCTGAGACTCACTTGAGTTCCTGGTGCACGGGATCACAGGGCAATCCTCACGAAGGTCTCAGGCTGCACGAAGCACAGGCACACAGCGTCGCTGAGACACTTGAACTTCGGGTGTGCACGGTCACAGGGCAATCCTCATGAAGGTCTCAGGCTGTACAAAGCACACGCACACAGCGTCACTGAGACTCACTTGGACTCCAGGTGCACACGATCATAGGACAATCCTCACGAAGGGTTCAGGCTGCAAAAAGCACACGCACACAGCGACGCTGAGACTCGCTTGGACTCCAGGTGCCCACTATCACAGGGCACTTCTTACGAAGGTCTTGGGCTGCACTAAGCACCCGTACACAGTGTCACTGAGACACTTCTGTAAAGTTTTGTGTTCCTGAGTTTCCACTACAGGGAGCCAGCTCTGCTTAGGCCCTTGGGTTAAGTTACTTCAGGACACAGCACAGCAAAGTCCTTTCAAGCAGGGGGACACGGCACACAGCAAAGTCCCTTTAGCCTCTCCTTGGTTAAAGCAGCAAACTTCAGGCCAGCCCCAGAACACACATCAAGGGTCAGTCCTTTCCTTCAGTCTCTTTAGCTGTTTCTTCCTTGGCAGAGGTTCCTCTTGACCACAAAGTAGTTTCAATCCTTTACAGTCTTGAACAGTTCCATTCCCAAGTCCAGGGGTTTCAGCTTTGAAATGAAATGAAGTATATTTATAAATTGCATGGCGACCCGGAGGCCTCCCAGCGCTGGGTTAATTGCACGGACAGGATGAGGAAGATTAGGTAAACAGGAGCGTTTTCAATTGTCTTCGGAAGGCCAGGTGGTTAGGCTCACTTCGCAGCCGGAGAGGCAAGGCTTTCCAAAGTTTGGCTGCATTAAAGGAAAAGAGGCGACCTCCGCTTCGGGCCCTTTTAATTTTCGGGATTGAACCCAAGTGAAGATCATTAGAGCGGAGATTCTTGTTGGCTTTGTAAGGCCGAATTAAGGGTGCTAGGAGAGGGGGGCCATACCCTTGAAGGGTTTTGTGTGCAATGCAGAGGGCTTTGAAGATTACCCTCTCCTTCACCGGCAGCCAGTGTAGTGAGCGAATAGAAGGTTTGGCAGAAGAACGATTGGGTGCGCCTGAGAGCAGTCTGGCTGCACTGTTTTGAATCTTTTGGAGTTTAGTCATCACTAACGCTGGAGCACCCAGAAAAAGGGCATTACCATAGTCAATCCTAGAAAGTATCATGGACTGAATCAGGATTTTCTTGGCCAAAGGGGGAGGAGAGGCAGCACTTTCCTTGTCATTCTGAGCAGGCCAAAACAGGTGGCCACTGTTTTCCTAGCCTGCACTTTGAACGACAGATCCTGGTCAAGCCACATGCCTAGGCTCTTTATTTCAGTTTTGAAAACAGGAAGGGGGCCCATACACGCTGGCCATGAGGACTCCAATATAGATGGGGGGGGGGGGGGGGGGTTGCCCAGAATCATAATCTCCGTCTTATTCCCATTTAGCTTTAGCTGGTAGGCCGTCATCCACTTAAAGACCTCAGATAGACAAAAGAAGAGGGCCTTAGTCTGATGAGTCATTTGGTTGACGGCCACAACTAGTTGGGTATCGTCGGCATATGTTACCATTTGAATTCCAAATGGCTCTATAATGGCTGCCAGGGGGACCGTGTATTTATTAAACAGGGTAGGACTTAGCAACGATCCCTGGGGGACGCCACATAGCAGAGGTTGGGGTGGCGAGCTCATGTCTCCCTCAAAGACCTGGAAAGCTCGGTCCTCCAAGAAAGAGCAGAGCCATTTCAGGGCCAAGCCACCAATTCCAACTTTTTTGAGACGGTGTATCAGAATCGAATGGTTTACCGTATCGAATGCAGCGCTTAGGTCGAGAAGAATGATTGCTGCCGAGCCTCCAGCGTCTACAATCTTTCTACCCTCTTCCACCACAGCCACCAGGGCAGTCTCCGTGCCCTGTCGTGGGCGGAATCCTGTCTGTGAGGGATGTAGAGCCCCATGCAATTCCAAAAGAGTTCACATATTTCTCTGTGATTTTGGCTATTCCCGGGAGAAGGGAAATAGGGCGATAGTTACCTAGCTCTTCAGGATCTAAATTGGGTTTTTTCAGCAGTGGCTTCACCATAGCCCTTTTCCATTTCGGGGGCACTATACCTGTATAAAGTGATGCATTAATCACCTCTGCAGCAATAGGAGCGATAATAGGTGTTCCCTTAACCAGAATGTTCATAGGGGCCGGGTCTCTGGGGGAGCCGCTTTTAACCTGGGAGAAAAGTGTCAGAAGCAATTCTGAAGGCAGAGGGGGAAAGGAGTCCAGCGTCCTATCAGGGAGGGGGGCACCTTTATCATCACATGTGGTCTCAGCATCGGGCATGGATTGCACCATGTTATAAATTTTAGTGCTGAAGAATTCTGCCAGTTTACTACAGCGTTACCCTGACAAATTGGGAGCGATAGAGGGTACGGGAATTTTCATGAGTTTTTTAATAATCATAAAGGTTTCTCTCAAAGAATTAGAGGCCTGATGAATCCTCTCTTCATAGAACAAAGCTTGTGCCTTCTTTATTCCTGCTCTATATTTGCTGATAGCTTTCCTATATTCAGTCTTCTTACAGTCGGAGAAATCCCTTCTCCACCTCCTTTCAAGAACTTTACAGCATTGTTTAAGAGCACGTAGTTCCGCAGAATACCAAGGAGCTTTATAAGTGCTATTTTTTTTCTTCATCAGGGATTTGGGTAAGACCTGGTCCAACGAATCTTCAATCCAGCTGCGGAAATTTTTATCTGCTGCAATGGGACAGGAAACAGGTATGGGTCTGGTCTTCTCCAATACCTGAATCCAATTATCAGGGTTAAGCTTAGACCAGGGTCTATTCAAGGTCAATAAAGATTGAGATTGCGGAGTAGGGTTCAGCCGGCACCAGGAGAGAGGAATAAGAGAGTGGTCGGACCAAGGAACCGGTATGGGATCATCTCCTGTAAGGTACTCCAAATTGGAGAACACAGAATCAAGGCAATGCCCTTTCTTGTGCGTAGCCTTGGAGACCTTTTGAGAAAGCTGCAGGGTCGCAAGATCAGCTGCCAGTTCGCCCGCTGTGAGCGCTGTAGCGTCATCGAAATGTAGGTTAAAATCACCTAAAAGGGTAAAATTAGCGGACATGCTGGCTAAGTTAATCGCTGTCTCTACCAGCCCTTTACAAAAGGAGCCTTCTGCTCCAGGAGGGCGATAAATCAAAATGCCAGAAACTGACAGTAAGGGGGAAAATTCAATGGAAAAATGCATGATCTCACAGTCTGCAAGGGTGTTCCCTAGTAAACGACAGGAAAAACAGTCTTTGAGGATAATTGCGATGCCACCACCTTTACCTATAGCCCTGTCCACCCTTTGTATTACGTGTCCCTGAGGGAGGGTCTCCACAATATCTGTGTCCGAGTTGGAATTGAGCCAAGTTTCAGTTAGAAATATGACGTCAGGGTTAAGATCCTTTAACAGCATCGAAATCTCCATACGGTGTTTAACCGTAGATCTACAATTAAGTAGAAACATTTTATAGTGTGCTGTGCGGGCAGTGGGAGGAGAAATGAGGGGGAACAGGATGAATGAACAGTATGAGCAGTTTTTTGCAGGTTTGTCGCACCGCATCCGATGGAAACATTTAGCTATCGGTGCCCTATTAAGCTGATGAAGCTGAGCACTGGTATATATTATCTTACCCTGAATAGGGTGTCTATAGGTCCTGGCCCCTGGGCCCGTTCTGGCGCGGACGGGCGCAGACGGGCTTGCCTTAGGCACGCCTTTGGCGCGCCGCCGGCACGCTCGCACCATCGCGCATTAAATCCGTCTTCCGGTGGGGGTATGGATAGGCTGGCCCGCAACCCTACCCTCACCCAAGATGGCGGTCGCACCCAAATACGGCTTGCTCGCCGTGCCTAGGATCTCAAAAGGAATACCCTCCCAACACAGAGGTATGTGCAAGGGCCGAGAGAATACTAATAGCAAATATATATGAAGTTGAGGTGCAAATAAGCAGGGTTAAGACAGTGCAGGTAAGTTATTTATTTTTTTAAAATGGTAAAAAGTATTTAAAACAAGCGCAGCGAGAAATGACGAGACAAACTGCCTCTGCTCCGGGCTCAAGCCTCAGGAGTGTCCGGCAGTCGTCTGCGCGCTCGCGCCGTCGCGCATTAAATCCGTCTTCCGGTGGGGGTATGGAGAGGCTGGCCCGCAACCCTACCCTCACCCAAGATGGCGGTCGCGCCCAAATACGGCGTGCTCTCAGTGCCTAGGATCGCAAAAGGAATACCCTCCCAACACAGAGGTATGTGCAAGGGCCGCAAGAATACTAATAGCAAATATATATGAAGTTGAGGTGCAAATAAGCAGGGTTAAGACAGTGCAGGTAAGTTATTAATTTTTTTAAAATGGTAAAAAGTATTTAAAACAAGCGCAGCGAGAAATGACGAGACAAACCGCCTCTGCTCCCGGCTCAAGCCTCAGGAGTGTCCGGCAGTCGTCAGTCGTCAGTCCGTAGCTTTCATAGTTATACCCCATGTCTTTGAAGTCTTTGTGTTCAGGGGGGCACTGACCCCTATCCAAACCAGTTGTGGGTGTCTCCCTGCCAGTGACACCTTCTTCCTTTGATAGGGGGGTCTGGATCCTCAATCACTCAGCAGGAGATGGATCCATTGTTTTATGGGGGCAGCCCAGGCCTCTTCACCTCCAGGGGCTACCCCTCCCCCCTACACTCCAGATGCAGGTTAGCCTGTTGCTGTCTCACTTCCTCCCCTGAGCCAAGACATTCCCCAGAGTCTATCGCATTAAAATCCAGTCAGTCAATCCACAAACATGCAGAGACACACAGAAATGTTAGAGCACAAAAACCCAGCCACTTCTAAAAGAGTGGTTTCTAAACACGCAATTCAAAAACCCCCTTCACAAAAAGATGTGTTATTAAATTGAGAGTTCAGGCACACTAAACTTCATCTCTACCTCTTAAGCCTTTGGGAAGATAGGCTGGAAACATATTACACAGCCTTCCCCATTGTGTCCTATGGGCTAGGTGGCCTTTCAACAGTGAAGAACGAAATGGAGAGTATTTCACTGTTAGGACATGGTACACACCTTAGTACATGTCCTACCTTTCACATACACTGCACCCGGCCCTGGGGGGTACCCTGGACCTACCGTAGGGGTGTCTGATGTGCATAAAAAGAGTCAGGCCTGGCAAGTGGGTGCACTTGTCAGGACAACATGGCAGTTTAACAAACTGCGCGCAGACACTGCTGTGGCAGTCCTGAGTTCTCTTTTTGGGCTACTTGTGTGGTTGGCACAATTAGTGCTGCAGGCCCAATAGTAGCATGTGCATTACTAGCCCTGGCACACATAGTGCACTTTACTAGGGACTTTGCTAGTAAGGCAACCATACCAATCATGGACAACTAATTACCATTACACTTTACACAGGTACCACTTGCACTTTGACACTGATCAACAGTGGCAAAGTGCCCAAAGCATCTAAGTTGGCATCACCATGTCAGAAAAAAGGTTTAGGGGGAAAGCAAAAATTTTAAGGAACTTTAGCCAAAGAGGGCCAAGTCCAACAGTTGTGCTTTTTAATTTGACACATTAGGACACACTTAGACCCTGCACTCCCGAGAGGAGGCAAATGTACTGCTGCACCTTTAAATAACACGGGTAAAACCGCACTCCCAAAAGACGAGACAATAAAACAAGACCCAGTACTCTCTTAAGGCGAGGCAAGAAAACAAATTAAGCTGCATTTAAAGTGATTCACACATGTTTATTAATTCAATATGTTGGAAAGGAAGGCAAAATTTATGGGTTAATGCAGACTCCCAAATATCAAGTAACTTAAGCTCAAAACCAGAATAACATGTAGCATATATACATGTAGCAAAGAAACTTAGAAATTATATTCACAAAGTAAGTAACACCTCACCAATTGTTCACTCGATATCCTGGCCAACTCAAGCTGGGGAGCCCGTTGTCAGCATGGCATGGACTCTCGACCGGGACTCCGTTCCGTTCGTCTTGTGACTGTACGTCTACTCCACAAGTGAGCTCCAATTCGTCTGTCAACATTCTCCGGCTTTAATACATTTTACTCAATGTGAGGTGAAAGTTTTAGAAACCTCGCCCCCTTTCTTTTGTTGTGAAAAACCGAGCTGGCTGTACTGGTCTGTGTCAAGGTCAAGACAGAAGCTGGCCAGGCCCCTGTATTTTGACTCAGCTGTACATTACACAAATTCCCTGAAAGGTACCAAGCACGCATCCCACACAACATGTTCCAGTTCACTCTGATCGTTGAGGAGCAAAAACAAGTGAAGAGTGAAAACATCCCCTCCCCGCTTTGCAGCTACGTGCGCGCACAGAAAATGGAGTCTGTTACACAAGATGGAGTCAGCACATGCAAAATGGAGCTCATTGTCAATATATCATTCTTAATATCACTACACTTGGGGACTCATAGTCGGGCTGAATAGACCTTTCTGGATTTAGAGTGGTGGGAGGAGTTTTCACTAGCACCTGAATAGGCTGCGTCTACTCTGAAAAATGCTGTCTCCTCCACCTCCTGTGGTGAAGCTGGCCTAGAGAGGACAGAAATGGTTTCCACTGAGCAAGAGGAGCTTGCTGCCTAAAACTTCAAAGGGAAACGTAATATAAATGTTGAGGCCCTGACCCCAGAACTTTAGAAAACATTTTGGACTAAGGATTCAGCCAAGAAGAAGAGCTCCTAGGAGTAGTACTTCCCCTTTGCAGTATGTTGCTTTGTTGGATTGGCCTGCAGTTGCTGCTTCTGTCTTGGGCAGTGAAACGACTGGACTGAACTTTCTTGAATCCTGCTGTTAGTTTCTCCAAGGGCTTGAAGTTGAGCTTGCCTCCTATTGGAAGTCTCAGGCACACCAAAGACTTCACCATCCTCCATCACATCTGGGACTGTGTGTTTCAGATGCCACAGAGGTAAAAGCAACCCAACGCCATCAACGATGCCGCTGCCGGGACGTGTTGGCCCCCTCAAGAGCATCGCCCACTTTGCACTGCAACCCTGGTCTCACTGACGACACCATTAGAGGACGCCGACTGAGCCGCTGCTTGCACTGTGACCTGAGGACCCCACTCTTCTCGCCGCCTCGCTTCACATCACGACCCTGGTATCCCCAACGACAATGATGCACGCCCACATCAACACCTCTGCCAGGACTGTGGCCTGGCACCGCTTGTAAGTTACTCAGCACACCACCCGTCCCACATTGCAGCCTTGGCCCACCGGCGCCATTGACTCAAGATGGTCTACCGACAACAGCGCTTTAGCAGCAACAATGCCGCTGCTTGCACTGTGACCTGCCATCACCGCAACAAGCACCATCCCACTTTGCAACACAGCCCTAGTCTCACCGATGCCGCTGGACGCCGTCACCGAGCCACTGCCTGCAAGGCGACCTTAGAGCACCGCACGCTGCATTTCTCCACTTTGCACCACAGCCCTGACGCCTGCCGATGCCAGCACTCCACGAAGCCCTGCATTTCCAAGGTACTGTTTGCGGGTCTTCCTGACACAGTAGCTGGCGTGCCATGCAGCGATCAGCCTGAACTGTAGGATTTGTTTGTTCACAATGTCGTGATAGCCCCGGACAGAGCTATCGACTTCAGGGAACTGTATTATAAGTCTATTTTTGGAATATTCATATTTGGATTACTGTATGTTGGATTCTTATTGTGTTGGTCTTGTTTTACACAGATAATATTGACTATTTTTCTAAAAATGGTGTATTGTCCTTTTGTAGTGTTTTAACTTTATTACTGTGTGTTATGTGCAAATGCTTTACACATTGCCTATGAGAAAAGCCTGACTTCTCGTGCCAAGCTACCAACGGAGTGAGCAGAGGTTATTGTATAAGTGAAATCTCCCTTACCCAGACTAGAAGGTAGGGTTCCTACTTGGACAGGGTGCATACCTCTGCCAACTGGAGACCCCCATTTTTACCAAGCAGTATTTAACTAACAGGACATGTACAACACACCAGAACATGTTCTACCTTTCAAATACACTGCACCGGGCCCATGGGGCTACCTTGGGCCTACCTTAGGGGTGCCTTACATTGAGTAAAAGAGAAGGATTAGGCCTGACAAGTGGGCACACTTGACAGGTCGACATGGCAGTTTAAAACTGCCCTTACATACACTGCAGTGACAGGTCTGAGACGTGGTTGCAGGGCTACTCATGTGAGTGGCACAGTCAGTGTTGTAGGCCGACTAGTAGCATTTGAATTACAGCCCCGGGGCACACGCAGGGCAGTTTACTGTGGACTTACCAGTAAATCAAATATGCCAATCATGGATAACTATGCTCTTTAGTACTGATCAGCTGTGGTAAAGCGCCCAGAGTCCTAAAGACAACAAAAACAGGTAAAAGAAAATAGGAGGAAGAAGACAAAACAAAACGTTTGGGAATAACCCCGCAAAAAGGGCCAGGTCTAAAAAGTTTGCAAAGCTTAAACTTAAAGGAATTGACAGAAAGGCCCCAGTTGGAGTAGAGCTTACAGCTTAATTTGACACAATACGGGAAACCTCACCAGTCTCGACACATTAAAGATTGACAGATTGATAGCTCTTTCTTGATTCTGTGGGTGGTGGTCTATAGCTGTTCTTAGTTAGTGGAGCCATTTGTCTTGTTAATCTGATGACGATCAATACCAACTACTTACACAACCCCATAGTGGCTGTCCTGTGGCTAACTGTTGGGGGTGCTCCCTCTTTATGGGGCATGCTGATCATAGCGCAGTAGTTGTGCTTTCTGTTAATTGGGTCTCTGGTGCTTGGTGACTTGTTTCATCAATAACTATTCGTATAATTTTTGGTTCTCTGCATTCGGTACTTCCTCTTGTGTGTCTGAACGTTGCCATGTGTGCCTGGCTACTATGGAGGGCAATCAATATCTGTGGTTCCTGCTTGATCCTCAGGAAGTAAGGACTGGAAGAAGGAATGTCATTAAAACCTAGTGCTCACCATTAACTCTGTATTCACCAGCTTCTCCCAGTCCTTACAACCTTCCTTCCCTCCTGTGAGGCTTAGGAGATGTCTGTGTCCTTTATAGGCACACCCAGAGATGAAGGAGTGCAGTTCTTTTTCCATTTAGGGAGCTGGAAGGGTGCCTGTCTGTAGGGTGTGTACACACTTCATGATGTAAGGCATGGAATGAGGAACCATAATTGCAGTAATACAATTTCAGATAAGTAAGGAGCCTGGTATTGGTAACTGTTAAACAGATAGTCACATTTTCTAAGCTTTTCTGAACATTAATAGATCAGCAGCCTTCCACATTCATGGAGGCATTTTGTTTCTGGTGCATATGAATTTAGGGTTGGGCAGTACAAAATGTTCATCTAATCTCACACACCATATGGGAAAAATACAATTTGGAAGGCTTGAAGAGAGAGCTATTAGGTTGTAAATGGATGTGTAGACCTGGCACAATGACTTAAACCTTGTACACCAGTGGAACAAGAGCCCTTGCAGTGCGACAACAGCCAGTGTATGTTGGTTTTGCGTAAAAAGACCAATTTCAAGCTGCCAGAACTCCTTTCAGAGGGCCACAGGTTGTGCAGGGGCTATTGGTCCCAACTGTGGTGACCTGCTATGGATTTTGAGCAACTGGGCCAAGTACAACTTCTGCACTAGACTCTCAGCGGCAACTGTGAATGAGCAGTCGAAAGGCCCCTCGGGTGGGAGAGTGTAGATAAAGGTAAGTGAACACAGCTCATAACTGAAAGTGCATACAGTACGAACAATAAATCAATGTCCAATCAAATACATTTATAAGAAAAAGAAGTATTTTATTTCTGGCTCTGCACATGCTAATGAATAACAACATTCATGAGCAATAAAACAAAACCCCTTTCGTTGTCAGACAAATCTCTGTCCCGCCCTCCTTAAAATGTGGTTGGGGTTATTCCCTATTCAATGGTGGCCGCACCCAGGGGATGCTTACTAGTTGGCTGTACTCAAGAGTTCCCCTATGATTCCTTTAGTAGTTAGTCAAAAGGCCCCAAAGACCCAGTTCCAGTCTTACCCACTCCAGCAGTATGGAAGCGTTCAGCGGGGCAGAGAGTGCCCTCTCCGCGGGTGCTCCCGAGTCCTGATCCTGTTTGGCAAAGTTGGGCTGCTTCCGGTCAATGGGGTATCACCTGGCAGGCACAGGCTCTCTCATTTGAGGAGCACTGCTTGTTCTTACCAGCAATCGAAGCGGCTCCTTCTAGGTAAACGCAAGGTAAGTCCCTCTTCCCTTAACTGGAGAAAATAATTAGATCCGTCAGTGCCCAGCTGGAGCCCTGCAAGGATGGGACGTCTCCAGCTGTTCCTTGCAGTCTTTGGAGAATCTGTCAGGTGCAGTTCTCATTGTGCAGGCTGGACCAACCGGTCACAGCTGCAGTCCTTCTGTTCCTCCTATCATACAGGGTACTCTCAATCTTGCCCAGACTCTTATGGTGCAATCACCCTCAACACGATGGCCCTTCCTGCCAGACAGGTTCGCTGATAAAGGTCGGACACAAGTCTCAATGATCCTCGCCCAATAACCTCACAGGTGGCTCCCTCTGTTATACGGGGTCACCACAACTAGGGGGTGTGGGCCTAGCACTTCCCTCATGGTGCTCCTTTCATGGCTCAGATCACAGCGGCCCTCTCCTGGAATACGAGGGTTGCCTGACCAATGCTGCACACAGGCAACAACCTGATCAGTGCCCGCCCAGCCTTTCTCCTCACACCTCACTCAGGGAGTCCTCTCCGTAGCGCTCCCCTCTGGACCTCGCTCTATCCAACGCTCTCCTCTTCCTCATAGGGTGCAGTGGTCTTGGCAAGCAGGCAGGCAGTGGTGCTCCAGACTCCAGGGCAGGGGGTCTGGATTTCCCTGGGTGATGTTCCCTCACCAAGCAGGGAGACTACCAGGCCTTGGCCCTCAGTCCTGGTCATTGGCAGGAGTCTTGCAGCGCTTCCCCTTCTCACGCAGCCCCTATAGCTGCTCGGCAGATAACACATTTTTGGGGTCTCTTCCTTCCCTTTTTAAAGTCCTTTTGCAGATAACAAATGGAATTTAGGGTTTGAGTCTCTGAAGTTTTATGTTGGGGTTCTGCATTTCCCTTTTCATCTTTCCTTTTTAACAGCTGTCACAGCAGGCAAGACTCCGAAGTTAATTGTCCCGCAGCACAGCTCATGGTAATGACCAGAGTTCACACTTGTGTGTCAGCTACAATGATATGTACATCAAAATGTTAATCCTGGGCTTCCAGCCCAACTCTTTATGAGCCCCTTATCAGCCCTATCTACTTTTCCTGCAAAGTGTCCATTCCCCTTCCTTGTGATCTACAATTGAATCAAAGAACAATCTTTTGAGTGTAAATGGCAGAGTAGCTTCCTCCAGTGTGTGTGTTCCTTCAGTTCAAAGGAATGCAGCAATACAAAAAGCTGTCTGTGGTGGCGTGGATTCTTCTAGTCTTCACCAGGCCTGGGCTTCCCAAAATGTAATGTACCATTGTAGACACACTTGCACTCAGTGTACTTTCACAGCACATGTGCTCTCCAATACTGTGTACTCCATGCATTATGCCACTACTTATACACCTGCATTCAGCACACATTTAGTCTGTGCATGCTGCACAGCACTGTTGCTGTTCTTTATTGTACCAGGGTGTGCTGTTTGCAAACACACACTTTGCCAACGCACCATGTGTGTAGAGTACAACACTTCACCCTTCATGTATTGTACTTAACGCAATCACACAAACACCCAGCACATGATTCCCTTACGCACGCACACTGCACAGCACTATATCACTCATGTATTGTATTTCCCGCAGGCATGCATGCACAGTACATCCACAAACCACACATATACTGCACAGTACTGCTCTAACTCTGTATTGTACCCTTCCAAGGCACACATACATCTAGCGCAGAGTCACTACTCCTGCTGTGCGCAGCACTCCACATATACCTAATGTAAGGCAAGAGTGAGTTAAGCACACAGCAGCAGAACTTTTTAAAAAGTGAGTTTGCCTGTAGGCCTCACTCCAGCAACACAGGCTAAAAAGGTCCTGTTCACGGCAACTGATCACTACATGGTATGCTGCCACCACCTCGCTTACGCTAATTAACTCCTGGTGAAGGCAGTAGCTTTCCACCGCTATGATGGTATTGCTGGGTGTCCCTCCCAGTACAACAAGATCGCTATCCATAAGACAGGCGTATGTCAGGTTAACATGCATGATCTGTCTGCGTCTATGACAACAAAAAAATCAGCATTAGGGATCCAGACCACTGTACAGTTGGACGCTCAATGCAAGGGTACACTTCACCAACCATGTAGAGGACTTTTCCTTACCAACACAAGCCTATCAGCGACATGACCTGGAGTCTTTGCAATGCAGTTCTTGCAGATGTCCGCAAACTGTGTTACTATTGTTCCCCCGGATGATAGCAAGGCATTGAAAATTATGACCATGTGGGAAGGAAAAACGTATTCTCTTCCGGTAGCAAGTATGGATAAAAGAGCAACTTCTTGCCATGTTAGTGGCTGCAGTCATATTTAATCTTGAATCAGTGTCCACATCAAGAATTTCCACACTTTCAACTGAAGTTGAAGGATGGACTGATTGTCGGTACAATTGATTTTGTTAGAGGAAGGTGTTTTTCACCGGAAGGTGTATGACTGTTTTTTCACCGTTTAGTTTGGACCAGGAGTCAATCGTATACATGTCATCATAGCTAAAGTCTGTGTATAAAAGAGAGACTTTCTGCTCTGCCAGATCCGAAACTCCTATTCTGCTGAGGTTTCTAGGATTCTAGCATACTCTTTGGCATGCAGAAAGTCTATTTTAATGACACACATGCCATTACATAATTGAGAACCAGGCGCCATGATACTTAAGAAACTTTTACATTCTGTTATTTCTAAATAAACATAGCCTATAGGAAAATTGAAGTATTTTATGACAAGCTGAAAGGTGATTAGTAGGGCTTTGGAAAGGCTTTCCTGCTACAGCCAATGGTCAACAGCATGCTTAAAAGGAAGCTTGTGTTATAGAATTAATGTAACACTGTGAAACTTTACTGTGCTGTAAAGTAATAGACACATGCTTGAGCGTTCAGTAATTGTTTTTGTTTATTAGGAGCTCCAGAGACGCTGCAACACCCTGATTTCTCTAATAGAGAAAGAGAACATGGAAATTGAAGAGAAAGAAAGAGCAGAGAAAAAGAAACGGATACCAAAAGCTACAGTGGTAGTATTATTTATTTAATCACTCTTTTTGTGGTTAAATACATCATTACTAAGTTTATTTAGAGATTGTACTATATCCTGTAGGTTATTACTCATGAATTGTAATTCTGAAACTTTTCATTATGATATACAGAATACGGTATAAATAACATTCCTGTTTATAATAATTGCCCAAGATCATCGGACAGTTTATTGCTTCGTTTGCAATACCTACAAAATTATTAATAAAAAAAAAGTTTGCGTCTGCACTGTTTGAGGGATATCGATGGCAGAAAACAGTGGGCGATTCATAAAAACCTTCATTCTAAACCTCTCAAGCTCCCACTCTAAACTCTTCAAATACACAAATGAAAAGATATATGGATGCTGATAGTTGATAAAACAGCCTGTTCTGCCACCATAAATTCACTAATGTGCTCTTGCTATCAATAATTAAAGAAAAATTAAGATATTGGACAATTGTGTTGCAATTCTTGTCATGCTTTGTGTAAGAAAATGGGTTCAAAGTTGGGAAGGATGTGAGTTCTTCTTGAGTAATAATTCATATTTCGTGTCGAGTTCAACATTCATGTTCATCAGATAAACCTTGGCTCAATCCTTTATAGGTATGGCAAAGAGCAGACATGCACAACTTAAGGGAAAGTGCACAAACATTTTCACAGTACAAAAACGATTACAAAGTGAAAAAACAATGCAGAAAAAACCCACAATCATTTTCTTAACCTAGAGAAGAATGTAAATAAGAAAATTACCTAAAAACGATTCAAATCCAGTAAGGGTAACTGGGGATATGAATTGAAGTAAAGCGCAAATCAGATGTCGCTGTTCAGGTTGACCTAGACCACGGCACATTTTCAGGGTGACTATCACAAAGCATGTCATCCCGTTAAAAGATTTTACCTTCTGACTTATACTTTTTTCTGAAAGTCGAAATCCTCCAGGGTTGAAGTTCAGATAGCCGTTGAACAACATCCTGCTAAAGCCATTGGTTTTGATAGGAACATTTCCAAGCTAGGAAAATGTAATGCCAAGCTAGCAAAATGTAATGCCAAGCTAGTAAAATGTAATGCCACTCCTGACAAAGTCCTCTCATCAGTCGGATCCTTTTCACACCTTTGCTACCATCTGAAAAAGGGGCTGATTTGTTTTTAGGCACACAGCCCATTGATTCCTCATGGGAACAGAGTAAAGTACTCTGTTCGAATGGTGAAGAGGCCACATGTCTAGTTTATAAATGACTGCTAACCAGGCAATCATTTATAAAGGCATCAGCTGGAACCAACCTCGCAGTGGTTCCTGTCAGTGCATTTTTTACTGTTTACTACAGGGCTGCTTTGGAATGATGCAGCCCTGTAGCAAACAGTATTCTTTTTTCTTTTCTAAAAGAAAACACCAAAACAGGATTTTCTTTTGAAAAGAAAATTATTAATCCTCCCCTTACCATGGACGGCTTCTCTCATGGCGGGAGAGCATTGTAATGTTTTTGATGTTCTTTACAGCCAGGGTTTAGCTGGTGGTAAGGAACAGTAAAAATGATTACATGTCTGCCTCTTTAAATTGCGCGGTTGGACATGTAGCCAAATCTGATAGAGACTTCTACCCACAGGTTCCTTACCATAGAATTATCCCCAGGCATCAGACTGGATCCATAAAAAATATTCTTGAGCAGTACCCCTGCCTCATGGTAGGTAGTGTTGTTTGATTCTGCATGATGCCACAGTGCTTCTATAGGTGCCACTCCAGCACCATGATATCTGAAAGAGCCCATTAGTTATAGATTCCTTACCTTAGAATTACCCCCAAGTGTCAGACTGGATCCGGATAATTTTTTTCTTAGCAGTACCCCTGCACGTCGGTATGTGACGTCGGTCGCCTCCTCGTCCATCATCAGCGTCGTGGTCGCCGGGATGACATTGCGGTGTCCGGTTAGACACCGCACCTGCGCGCTGACGTCAGTTCTTTCTTTTTTAGCCGCAGCCAGCGCAGGTCCGGAGAGAGCTTGCCCCTTTTAGTTGCTTTTTGACTAACTTTTTTTTGACTATTTGTCGACGTCTTTTGAGTCTTTGACTCCTGGTGCACGAGGGATGTCCAGCTGTCGGCCGGGTTTCAAGCCCTGTGACTCCTGTCACAAGTTGATGTCGGTTACCGATCCGCATCTCATGTGCCTTTGGTTCCTGGAGCGCAACCACGACCTGAAGTCATGCTCCGACTGCCGGGCCCTGAACCCGAAGTCTTTGCGGGAGCGGTCCCGAAAGTTTTTGGAGGCCTGGCAGTATGCTTCACGCCGCTCGAGGTCCCGGTTGAGGGGAAGGTCGCGGGACCAGTCGTGGAGCCATCAACACTCGTCATCAAAGTCTTCGCACTCCTCAGGTAAGTCAAAGTACAAGAAGAAGGTGAAGAACATTCGTCGCACTTCGCCTTCTCCCCGTCTGTCGGCCGACACGACGTGGGACTCTGAGCATCGTTGCTCTCCGGCTCCTTCCTCGGAGCCCGCTGGGACGGCTCCGCGCTTCCCTACTTTTCCCATAGCCAGAGCATCCCCTGCACAGCTTCGTCAATCTTAAAAAGCACTGCACAGCATCTTTGGGTAGCCCAACTCTGCATGTGCGCCTTCAGGCCCCACGGACTCGGTTGGGGGCCCAAGGCCTTCGATGCTGGCGGCTCCGGCGCCGCAGGGTCCCCAAGGATCCAGGGCTTGATCCAGATCAGTGCCGGTCCACCTCACAGTACCTTCCCCGACACCGATTCCAGTGGCGACGCCCCAGATGCCGGTTGTGTCCCCAACCAGCCTCGACCCCAGCCTCACCCCCGACTTTGACACGGTGCCGGACCGAAGTCAACCGATGTTCGTACCCGCGCCGGTGGGTACTTTTGCACCGCTATTCATTCCTGGCATTCTCTACTGCCCTGAGGGGCAGCCAGAGGAGTGTGAGGAGGACTGGGAGGGGTCTATTGACCTTCTAGCAGACCTACTTGAAGAGCCGGACTGGCGAGAGAAGTTGGGTGATGCCAGTGGTCTGGATACCTCCCCAGACCTTGGCATGCTTTCTCCCCCTACCGTGGCTATGGAGGAGGGAGCCTCCTATGCTGTGGTGTTGCGTAGAGCGGCTGAGGCCTTGGGCCTCGAGCTTCCTACGGTGGCTGTCAGGGCTAACCTCTTTGGAGCCCCTGCTGCCTTTTAATGAGGCCCTCACTGACATCCTTCTGGGCACTTGGTCCAAGCCCAGCACAGGAGCTCCTGTGGACAGGATGATTGCCCAACGCCACCGCCTGGCCACGGACGACCCACTTTTCCTCTCAGAACAGCCTACCCCTGAGACCTTGGTTGATCAAGCCTCATCCTCAAAGGGCCCATTCCCTACTGCTCCCCCAGATAGGGAATCCAAGAAGCTGGACCATCTTGGGAAGACGATGTTTTCTTCCGCCAGCTTAGGACTGCGTCGGGCCCCGTATGTCACTTGGGCCATTACACACACACGGTGTGGGATACGGCTGCGCAAGTGCTGCCACAGTGCCCGGAGGAGGCCCAGGCTGTTCTCACCCATACTGTTGCTGAGGGTCGAGACACAGCAAAGTTCACCATCTGGTGTGGGCTGGATACCGACGACTCGCTGGGTAGAACGGTTTCCACATTGGTAGCCCTGAGGCGCTACGCCTGACTAAGAACATCTGGCTTCTCTGGGGATGTCCAATCTACCCTTTTGGACTTGCCCTTTGATGGCCGTCGCCTGTTTGGTGACCAGGCGGACAACGTGCTCGAGCGATTCAAGTACTCTAGCGCTACGGCCAGATCCTTGGGCCTTGCAACAACTTCTCGCCCCATGTATTCTGCCTTACGGCCCTATCGGGGCTACAGTAGGGGTGCCCCACCATGTTCCACCCAGAGCCACGGGGCTGAGCAAGCTACCCAGCCTCTGAGTGGTAGGGACCATGGGACTCAGCGTCGTGGGTCTGGGGGCTAGCCGGCGGGCCAGTCCACCAAAGCCCCCTCTGCAGCAGCCTCTAAACCTTCCTAGTCTGACTTTCCAGGGCCACCAGTTGCCAGTGGGTGGTAGGATCTGCCATCACCTCCCCCACTGGCACAACATCACGTTGGACAGGTGGGTTTTGCAGATAGTCCGAAGGGGCTTCTCTCTCCCCTTCAAGACTACCCCTCCCTTCATGCCACCAACACTCCATCTCATGTCGGAGGATCATTTGGCCCTTCTCTGCTAGGAAGTTACAGCTCTCTTGACTAAGGGAGCTATTGAATGCGTCTCTGTGCCAGAAGTAGGTCCTGGTTGCTACTCCCGCTACTTCTTAGTACCTAAGAAGTACAAAGGCCTGCGTCCTATCTTAGATCTCAGAGACGTCAACCACTTCCTCCTGAAGGAGAAGTTCAAGATGTTAACCTTGGATCAGGTCTTGTCTGCTCTCGACCATGGAGACTGGATGGTAGTGTTGGACTTGCAGGACACGTATTTTCACATCCCCGTCTTGCCTGCCCACCGCCGTTACATACAGTTCACGGTAGGCCGCAAGCATTTTCAGTTTACCGTGCTCCCCTTTGGCCTTACCAGCACCCCTCGGGTGTTCGTGAAAGTGATGGCGGTGGTCACAGCTCATCTACGCAGATCAGGGGTTCCAGTCTTCCCCTATCTAGACGACTGGCTGTAGATGGCGGGATTGCCCCAGGGTGTTGTCTCCCACCTCCAGACTACGGCTGACTTCCTGCATTCGCTGGGGTTCACAGTCATCGTGCCGAAGTCGCACCTGATTCTCTCCCAGAAGCTCCTTTTCATATGAGCGGTTCTGGATAGAGTGCAGTTTCGGGTCTATCCTCCCAAGCAGCGATATTCGGGCTATGATACCGATGTTTCAGCCTCTATCCCGGATTTCAGTGAGAATTACCCCAAACCTGCTGGGCCTCATGGCTTCCTGCATCCTGCTGGTGGATCATGCCAGATGGTATATGCGGGATCTGCAGAGGGACCTGAAGTTCCAGTGGGCACAGCACCAGGGGACTCTTTCTGATGGCGTCCAGATCTCAGAGGGGACTGCAAGTCAGTTGCAGTAGTGGCTCACAAAATAGAATTGGGTCAATGGCAGATCCCTCTCCCTTCCCCAACCAGATTGCACAGTAGTGACAAATGCGTCACTCCTGGGATAGAGCAGCCATATGGGGGAGGAGGCCTCTGGTCTCTGGTGAAGTCCAGGTTCCACATCAACCTTATGGAACTCCGGGCGATTTGTCTTGCACTGAAGGCATTCCTTCCATCTGTCAAAGGAAGAGTAGTGCAGGTGTTCACAGACAACACCATCGCTATGTGGTACTGCAACAAACAGGGCGCAGTGGGGTCGTGGACCCTATGTCAAGAGGCACTTTGCCTTTGGACATGGCTGGAATATTAGGACATATCTCTGGTGGTTCAACACCTGGCATGTTCCCTGAACGCCAGGGCGGACAAACTCATCAGCTGGTGCATGATGGATCACCAATGGCATCTTCGCTCGGAGGTGGTGCAAGGTCACTTTCAGCTGTGGGGAGAGCCGTGGTTGGATCTATTCGACACCCAAGGGAACGCGCAATGGCAGCAGTTCTGCGGGTTGGAATTTCCAAGGCAGCTCTCGCTCGACGACTCTTTTCGTCACAAGTGGAGTTGTGGCCTCCTGTACGTCTTTCCGCCTGTACCACTTCTGCACACTGTGCTGAAGCAGATCAAGCACAACCAGGCCCAAGTCATTCTTGTGGCTCTGGACTGGGCATGAAGTGTCTGGTACCCCAAACTCTTGAGCATGGCCATCCATCCTCCTATCAGACTGCTTCCTCGGGAGGATCTTCTGTCGCAGCAGCATGTGACGGTCCTCCATCCAAACCTGTCCAGTCTCCACCTCCTTGTGTGGAGATTAAGCGGCAACAATTGACAGCTTTCGACCTTCCTCCCGAAGTCTGTAATGTCATCTTGGCAGCCGGGCATCCCTCCACCAAAACGATATACGCCTGTAGATGGAACAAATTTGTGGCACAGTGCACAGCAAAGGCTGTGGATCCTGTTTCCGCCCCTCTTTCAGAGGTTCTCCTCTTCATTCTTTCTTTGGCCCAGACAGGCTCTGATCTGGGCACTTTAGCCTTTCTTCGCCTTCCTGATCAGCCTGCTCTTTTCAAGTCCTCTATTGTTAACAAATTTCTGAAGGACATTACTCATCTTTTTCCTCCCTCTCCTTTCGTAATGCCCCAGTGGGAATCTTGTCCTCACTTATCTTATGTGTTCTCCCTTTGAGCCACTACATAATTGTCCTCTTCGCTTCCTTACTTTGAAGACTGCTTTCTTGCTTCTATCACCTCTGCTCACAGGGTGAGTGAAGTTCAAGCCTTATCTTCCAGACATCCCTTTCTTGCTGTCCATCCAGACAAAGTAGTCCTCCGTAATAGGCCCTCTTTGCACATAGGTCAGACCATCACATTGCCCACCTTCTTCCCGCCTCCTCACCCTTCCAAAGAGGAGGAGAGACTCCACCGTCTGGACCAACAACGTGCGCTGTCTTTCTACCTTGACCGCACTAAAGACTTCCGGGTGGACGTCTAACTCATCGTGGTTTATGTGGGAGCCAAGAAAGGTCGGGTAGTGCACAAACGTACCATCTCTCAATGGGTCGTCCTATGCATTAAGATCTGTTATTCTTTGGCTAAAAAGGAACTTCCAGTGGGGCTGCACGCCCACTCTACCAGGGCGATGGCAGCTACTACTGCTTTGGGACGTGGAGTACTGCTGGTTGACATCTGCCAGACACCACGTGGGCATCTCTGTACATGTTTACTAAGCATTACTGCCTGGACAGTCCGGAGAGTTGGCTTTTTCAGACGTTCTGTTCTCCAGGACTTCCTGGTGTGAACTTAGTTTGCAGACCCACCTCCGGGGTTGGTATTGCTGGGGTATTTATTCTAAGGTAAGGAATCTATAACTAATGGTCTCTTTCAGATGAACAAGTCACTTACCTTTGGTAACAATGTATCTGTAAGAGACATATATTAGTTATAGATTCCTTACCGCCCCACCCATCCTCCCCGTTCTGCAAACTGACTTCTAGGGATAGGGTAACCCTTGCAGTGCTCTAGTTTTGTGCACCAGTGGCCAGTGTCTTGCTTGGCCCTGCGTTTCTGGTGTGGAAAGTTGTGTCAGAACTGTCATCAGCACGCAGGGGCAGCGTCTAAGTAGACACCGCAACATCATCCCGACGACCACGACATCAACGATGGACGCAGAGTCAACCGACGCCACCTACCGACGCACAGGAAAAAATTTCTCCGGATCCAGTCTGACCCCTGGGGGTAATTCTAAGGTAATCTATAACTAGTATATGTCTTTTACAGAAACATTGTTACCGAAGGTAAGTAACTTGCTCTTCAGTTCTTTTCTTTGCACGCTTCAGTGCACATCCATGGAAGAGCTACTCGAAGTCTTTTTTTGAGTGACCTTTTTACAACCCTTTTGTCAAACAGGTTTTGAGACATTGTCTCCTGGTGTGCAGGGATGTCCACAAGGAAGGCTAGTTTGAAGCCCAGTCGCGCCTGTCACGGTCTAATGTCGGTAACGGATTCACACCTCATCTGCCTTTGGTGCCTCAGGCACGACCATGATGCCAAGACATGTTGATTGACGTGCCATGCACCTCAAGGCCTTGAAGAAGCTGTCCCTCAAGCTCCTTGCTGCTTGACATACGATGCCACGATGGTCTCGATCTCGGCCGAGAGGGAGGTCCCGAGATCGGTTGCAGAGCCATTCCACCCTCTCATTGTTACAGTTGTAAGTCATCCAGGCATTTGAGCAAGTCCCTGAAATGAAAGAAGACTTTACACCATCCATCAAAGTCTCTCGATGAGACAAGCAAGCATCAGCATTCAAGGCCTCGTTCCGTGGTGGAGCCTGCACCAGTTCTATCTCAGTGCCTTCCTGAGTTTCCTGCAGCCGGAGCCCACCAACCCAACTTCGTGTGTTTTATGAGGAACTCCTCCTAGGTCAGAGCCTGTGCCCTATTCCTTTGGGCTAGGACTTGAGGATGATTGGGAGGGGTCTCTGGACCCTGATAAATACTAGCCCCTAGATGTTTCCATGGACACCTGGTGCGAGGATCTTTCAGATGCGATTGGGTTGGACACCTTCTCAGATGCTGACTTTGTCTTTCCTCCTACTGTGGCTATGGAGGAGGGAACCTCATTTGCTATGGTGGTGAGGAGGGCACCGAGGTCCTGGACCTTTAAGTGCCCGCCATGACTGTAAAGAATATCATCTTAATGGAGGTGCTTCAGCCAGGAGTCGACCCATCCAAACCACTTTTCCCATTTTACGAAGCTCTAACAGATGTTGTTCTCGGGGGCCTGGTCCAAACCCAACAGTGGGGCTCCTGTGCATAGGTTGATTTCCCACCCCAGGAGACCCCAATTTCCTTACAAAACACTCCACCCCAAGACTCGACTTCCAAAGTAAATCCTGGCTCATTACCGTTCTTTCAATCGGACAGGGAATCCAAAAGGTTGGATACCTTGGGAACTAAGATGTTTTCTTCCGCCAGCCTGGCACTGGGTCAGTGAACACTGCATGCCTTTAGGGCCGATACTCCCACTTGTTTTGAAACTCGGTTGCACATTTGCTGCCTATGGTCCCAGGGGAGGCTCGGGTCATATTCTCTCAGGCAGGTGCAGATGGGAGAGACTCATATAAGTTTACCATCCAGTGTGGACTTGACATGACCGACTCTCTAGGCATAGTGGTTTCATCGTGGGTTGCCTTGGAGCATCTAGTCTGGCTGAGGACGACTGGCTTTTCTGGGGATGTCCAGGCTGCGCTCATGGAAATGCCCTTTAATAGCTCCCGTCTCTTCAGAGACAAGGCAGACTCAGTGCTGGAGCGCTTCAAGGACAGCAGCGCTATGGCCAGGTCCTTGGGCCTTTCCGTGGCCCTTTGCCAACCACTGTCGGCCTTCCCCTCCTTTCATGGCCATGGAAGGCGCTTCCAGCTGTGTCTCCGATCTCCCTGCCACTACAGCCAGTGGACTTCTCAGTCTTTGCGTAGCTGAGGACATGGCACCGACAGGCCTTGTGGGTCAGGTAGTCAGAGTACAGGTCAGTCCCCCACTCCCCAGCAACCTCCAAGCCTCCTTAGTTTTTCCCATCATGGGCACCCAGTGGAAGGCAGGATGCGGCATCACCTGCACCACTGGACGTCTTTGTGAAGCTGGCTCACTATATAGTGCACTAGAAAGAAGTACACTGTATATAGAGTCCAGTGGATCCCCAATTGGCTTACAGAGGCTAAAGTAGATAATACTAACGCTCTCTTTTGTGGTAGTGTGGGCGAGCAGTTAGGCTTATCAGAGGGTGGTGTTAAGCATTTGTTGTACTCACAAGGCAATAAATGAGACACACACTCAAAGAATAAATCTGAGACCAAACTAGAAAAATAACACTTCTTTTTTTTTAATGTTGTAAAACCATGAACGTCATTCAAAACAAAGTAGTGTTTTTGTTATCAATTTTTACAGGTAAGTAAATCTTTTAAACCTGTGCGCATTTACGCACAATGCAATCCTATGGGAAAAAAGGTCATAGATGCATAACGGTAAGTACAGTCAGTTTCAGGGGTTCACCTTCTGGATTTCGAATTGTATTGGGCCAAGGTCCAAAGTACTACCGGTAGTTCTTTGGGAACTACCGGCGTTTAGCCGGTTTAGCAGAGTGCTGGTGAAGTTGGTAGCTGTGTGCCCTATGGAAAAGGATGCCACCTGAAAACAGGCTGCACTGGGGGACTAGGGGACAAGTCAGAGAGCTCACAAATGGGGGCTTGGGTTGCAAGGCGTGTTGCAGCAAGGGGCACAGCCAGTTCTTCGGTGCTCGGGTTTGGAGTGGATAGGTCAGCTGGGCAGGATACACAAAGGTCCTCCTCGCGGTTAGGGACAAACAGCTCGCATGGGCAAAATAAGGACTGCTGGGCCACTCACGAAGTGTGTCTCAGTAATGTTGACATCCCTTGATGGCTGCTCAGTCGTGGTGCAGAGGAAATCCGTATTGGGTCACACTGTTGCTGTTTTGTGCAGGGCATCCGGTACCCCGGGGATTGGTGCTGCATGGCTCCAGTTGGTCCTCGTGTCTTCACGCTTAGTGGGTAGACCGATCTGACATTCCAGAACAGGAGTACCTCTTCCTGGTTGTCTAATGCGTCGGTCAAGCCAGGGAGCTGCAAGGCGGTGGACTGGAGTCTGCTTTTCGGTGCCTCTGGACTGCAGGGGAGTACCTTCTCTACTCTAAGGGAGACTGTAGGCGATTTTCGAAGTGCTGGCAGTTGCTAGCAGGCACGGTTTGGCACCAAAAGTTCACCGCTTTTTCAGCAATTCTCACCAGGCAGTGGCTCTTCTTCGTCCTTCTTCTCTTGATCTGGTGAATCTGAGTTCTTGGGTTCAGGGGTGCAAACTAAATACTCAATTTCGGGATGCTAAGGGGAGGGACAGATAGTAGCCAATGGGCTGACTATCTTTCGAGTGTCTACTCCATCTATATGTCCTCTTCCTGTGGGAAGTGAGCATAACCGTGGCTGTATAAGGCTACTTCCGTCCAAAACAAGATGGAGGAATCTGAAATCGTGGTGTTTACATCAGCTGGTTCGCCTTAGGGGTGGTTCTGGCTTATGAGGGACACACCTCCTAATCTTACAAATGTTCCCACCTGTCTTGCCACCAATTAGTGGGGTCTGGGCAGGGAGGTGGGCATCTCCACTCACTCGAGACGCTTGGGTTGCATAACATAGGTGGGAGGCCTTAATGGAATGCAGTTCCTGCGTGGAGGAGTGTTAAATACCTCCGCCCAGAGCAGTCTTTGTTACCGACCTCTGAGAGCAATGGCTCTTACCTCAGGAGGTCGGTAACTTGTGTAGGGTGGCTGGCTGTTGGAGATAAGTCAGTCAACACACTAGTGGTCAATTGGTGTTCAGGGGGTACCCTTAAGGTGCCCTCTAGATGCATTTAATAATAAATCTAACACTGACATCAGTGTGTGTTTTTTCAGACGAGATGTTTGGTACCAATCATCTGGGGGTAAAGTGGAGCCATCATATAGCTGGGGAACTCGTAATCATGAGTGTCCAGCCCATGTACTTTTTATGGCTCCCCTGAGCACTTGTGATATCTAAGAATGAACTTGAATATCACAGAAACATATCCACTCACATAAATCTTCCCACACATGGGTATAGTGACCCTGTCTTATGGCTGTAAGGCCTGCTATAGGGGTGACTTACCTATACCACATGTAGTGTTTTGCAGGCATGGCACACAGGGATGTGCGCCATGTTGACTCTTCACTCATCTCTGCACCAAGGCACGCAGGTTGCAATGGCAGTTTGCATGAGCTTGTTGAGTGGTCGCTTAGGGTGACACAATTGATGCTGCATGCTTTGGGGACCCTCTTTAGGCACAATGCCCTAGGTACCAGGGGTAAAATTTAATAGGGACTTCCATGGAGCTTAAAGAGGTGCCAATTGTGGAACTAAAGGTACAGTTTAGAGAAAGAACACTGGTTCTGGGGACCTGGTTAGCAGAAACCCAGCACACTTTCAATCAAAGTTGCATCAGATTCCAGGCAAAAAGTTGGAGGTAACCATGTCATAAGGGGCACTTTCCTACAAGGTCAATAACATCCGGCCACTGGGTTTTCTATATTGTCCTAAGTGTCTAGTTCATCCCCTTTGTGACTACCCCTCCACCCTTGCCATCTACTTGCAACAGACTGATGGACGACTACTTCTCATTACTCCGCCAGGGGAAGTGGTGGATCTCTTGGCCAAGGGAGCCATAGAGAGGGTGCCGCCATCATAAATAGTTTGTGGTTATTATCCCAGTTACTTTCTTGTGCCCAAAAATGATGGAGGACTTTGTCCTAACATGGAGCTGCACCCTTTTAAATACTTCCTGAAAAAAGAGAAATTCTAAATGCTCACGCTCACTCACTTCCTGTCTGCCTTGGACCAGGGAGACTGGATAGTAGCATTGGACGTGCAAGACGCATACTTCCACATTCACGCCCTGCCTGCCCACAGATGTTACCTGAGGTTCATGGTAGGCCAAGAGCACTTTAAGTTTGCCGTGCTTCCCCTTGGCCTTACCAGTGCCACTCAGTCTTCACCAAATTGATGGCAGTGGTTGCAGCTCATCTGTGGAGATCAGAAATGCCAGATTTCCTGAATTGTTGGTGACTAGTTGTGGAAGGTGGGCTTGCCCCAGGTGGTCGTCTCCCACCTGCAGGCTACGGCAGACCTCCTGCACTCACTGGGGTTCACTATCAAAGTGCCAAAGTCACACCTGATCCCATCTGTGGAGATCAGAAATGCCAGATTTCCTGAATTTTTGGTGACTAGTTGTGGAAGGTGGGCTTGCCCCAGGTGGTCGTCTCCCACCTGCAGGCTACGGCAGACCTCCTGCACTCACTGGGGTTCACTATCAAAGTGCCAAAGTCACACCTGATCCCTTCTCAGATGCTCCCTTTCATCGAAGCTTGTCTGGATGCCTCAAGTGTGAATCTCCAGGCGAAATACCTAGTTTTGTTCCCAATAGAATAGAGAACTTTTGCATGAGTTCAGTCACACCAGAGGCCTGAATGATGAAATCACGTGCAGCGAGTTGCAATCACACTAATTGATTGGTGACTGACTGCCCATATACATTTACATCATTTGTCCTGCACACCAAACCACCATCACTAATACCTTAGAGTTATTAATTCAACTGACTCAGTCTCCATGCCCTAAAAATGACTTCGTTTTTAATATTTTCACATCTGCTGTTTATTGCTCCACACCTCCCTACTCCTTTTACATGGCGCTTATTGGCACTACACATAGTTCAGTGAGTGAGTTCAGCCCTCTCTGTACTGATTTTTCGGATTTTTATATCTGATAGAGACATCTAGCCGCTAATTCCTTACCTTTGAACTTCAAGGCGACAGACTGGATCTGGGAGATTTTTCTTAGCAGTACTCCTGCGTGCCGGTAGGTGGTGTCGGCGTCGTCTTCATCATGACGCCCACGTTGTCAATATACCCGCCACTCCGGCGCGCTGACGTCCGTTCTTTTCTCCACTGCGCCAGTCAGCGCCGATCCATTGAAGGGAGCTATCCCCTGTCATTTTTTGACAGACTTTTTGTCGACCTAAAAGATATTCGTGGTTCAAGCCGTGTGACGCCTGTCACCACGCTATGTCAGTCACCAACCCCCATCTAGTTTGTCTCTGGTTCCTGGAGCGCGACCACAACTCCAATTCGTGTTCCGACTGCCCGGCCCTGGCGGGGGAGCAGGATCCCTTAGAAATCCGGCACCAACAAGATGTGAACTGATACAAGGAACTGGGTGATGCCAGTGGTTTGGATACCTCCCCTAACTCTGGCATACATTCCCCTCTTACCCTTGCTACAGAGGAGGGAGCATATTTTGCCATGGTGGTGCGTAGGGCTGCGGAGGTCCTCCACCTGCAGCTTCATACAGTGGCGGTCAAAACTAACGGCTTGACAGAGGTCCTGCAGCCTGAGGTCTCCAGCTCAGAACCCCTTCTGCCTTTCAACAAGACCTTAACAGATGTGCTTCTGGGAACCTGGTCCAAACACAACACATGGGCTCCTGTGAAAAGGACGATCGTTCGCCGCCATCGACCTGCACCGGGTGACCAATTTTCCTCAACACCTTTCCCACCCCACAAAGCTTGAGGGTCCATGCGTCCACTTCTCGTGGCGCGTTCCATTCCGCACCCCCGGACAGGGAATCCAAGAGACTGGCAAACTTCAGAAAGAAATTGTTTTCTTCTACTAGTCTGGCATGCGGTAGGAACACTGCACGCCTTTTGGCCCTGATATGGGATATGGAATACGGTTGCACAGGTGCTGCCCAGAGTCTCAGAGGAGGACCAGGCTCTACTCTCCCAAGCGATCTCAGATGGGAGAGACGCAGCTAAGTTCGCCATCAGACGTGGCTTGGACACGACGGACTCGCTAGGCAGAGCGATTTCCACGACTGTGGCCGTTCGTCGCCACGCATGGTTGAGAACGTCTGGTTTTTGGGGGATATCCAGGCTAACCTCATGGTCATTCCCTTTGATGGCTCCCGTCTCTTCAGTGACAAGGCGGATGCTGCCCTTGAGTGCTTCAAAGTCTTTGAGCCTCACCACAACCCCTAGGCCCTTATCTGCTTTTTGCTCCTTTCATGGCTACGGAAGGGACTATCCACCGTGCCAACCCTCTTCCGGTACTGTGGACGCTGTTCTCCCCGGCCCAGTGGGTCAGGAAACCAGAAGTTGAGCCTAGCTGTGACCCCCGCTCCACCGCAAAACCTTCCTGGTCTGATCCCCCAGGATCACTCTCGGTCAGTCAGTGGCGGAGTATGCCAGCATTTCCACCACTGGTGAGGCATTGCACCGAACAGGTGGGTGTTGCAAATAGTCCAGAGGGGCTATTCCCTCCCCTTCTAGACTGCTCCTCCATCTATGCCTCCAGTGTATGGTCGGCTGACAGAGGATCACCTTGCTTTACTCCGTGAGGGAGTCAAAGACTCTCTTGGCAAAGGGAGCTATAGAGAGGGTTGCCGGGCCCAAAGTAGGCAGTGGTTGCTATTCCCACTACTTTCTGGTCTCAAAGAAGGACAGAGGCCTTTGTGCTATCCTAGACCTCAGAGCCCTCAATTACTTCCTCAAAAATGAAAAATTCAAGATGCTCACCCTTGCGCAGGTCCTGTCTGCCCTGGACCAAGGAGACTGGATCGTAGTGCTGGACTTGCAGGATGCCTATTTTCATATCCCCATTCTGTCTGCCCATCGTCGCTACCTGCGGTTCACGGTGGGCCACGAGCAATTTCAATTTGCCCTGCTCCCCTTTGGCCTCTTCAGCGCCGCTCGGGTGTTCACAAAGGTGATGGTGGTGGTCCCAGCTCATCTGCAGACATCAGGGGTTCCAGTCTTCCCCTATCTTGATGACTGGTTGTTGAAGGAGGGCTCGCCCGAAGCAGTTGTCATCCACCTCCAGGCTACGGCTAACCTCCTGAGTTCGCTGGGGCTCACTATGAATGTGCCGAAGTCACACCTGACTCCCTCTCAGACCCTCCTTTTCATTGGAGCGGTTCTGGACACTGTGCAGTTTCGCTCCTATCCTCCCGAACGGCAAGTCCACGATATATTCTGGACATGATACCGATGTTTCAGCATCTATGCTGGATTCCAGTGAGAATGGCTCTGAGGCTGTCGGGCCTCATGGCCTCCTGCATCCTCCTTGTGACCATTGCACGGTGGCACATGTGGGCTCTGCAGTGGGACCTGAAGTTTCCAGAGGGCACAGCATTGAGGAAATCTCACCGACCTGGTTCATATTTCAGAGGGCACTGCGAGAGACCTGCAGTGGTGGCTAACAGACAGCGATTGGATCAAAGGCAGACCCCTTTCCCTTTCCCACCCACAGTACTGACAAATGCGTCCCTTCTGGGATGGGGTGGTTATCAGGGAGAGGTGGAGATCAGAGGGCTCTGGTCTCCGGCAGAAGCCAAGCTCCATAGCAGTCTGTTGGAGCTTCGGGCGATCTGACTGGCACTGAAAGCCTTTTTGCCGTCAATAAAGGGAAGGCTTGTACATGCGTTCACGGACAACGCTACTGCCATGTGGTACTGCAACAAACAGGACAGGGTTGGGTTGTGGACTCTTTGTCAAGAGGCCCTGTGTCTCTGGACTTGGCTGGAGCAACAGGGCATTTCCCTGGTGGTTCAAAACTTGGCCGGTTCTCTGAATGCCAGGGCAGACAAGCTCAGCGGTGGGTGCCTTGCCGATCATGAATGGCGTCTCCTTCAGCTCCGGATCTCTCAGCGGTTGGGAGACACTTGGTTAGTCTGTTCGCCTCCGAAGGGAACGTGCAATATCAGCAGTTTTGCGCGTTGGAGTTTCCAAGGCGGCTCTAGCTCGGTGACGTTTTTCGCCTGCAAGTGGAGCTCAGGCCTCCTGTAAGCTTTTCCCCCATACCACTCCTCCCCAGAATGGAGCGACAGGGCACAAGCTATTCTTGTTGCTCCGGACTGGGCACGGAGAGTTTAGTATCCCGAGCTTCTAGACATGAGCATCGATCCTCCGATCAGGTTGCCCTTTCGGGAGGATCTTCTGTCGCAGCAGCAGGGGAGGGTTCTCCACCTGAACCTATCCACTCTCCGCTTCCTTGTGTAGAGATTGAGCGGCGACAGATGACAGCTTTTGACCTCCCTCTCAAAGTCTGTGAGGTTATTTTCACATCCAGGCATC
Organism: Triturus cristatus; assembly: GCF_964204655.1. Lineage (NCBI taxonomy): Eukaryota > Metazoa > Chordata > Amphibia > Caudata > Salamandridae > Triturus > Triturus cristatus. Next base: position 954,527,267 of record NC_140588.1, on the reverse strand, counting down.
CCTCCACAAAATCGGTATACGCCTGCCGATAGAGCAATTTTTGTAAATATTGTTCAGACGGGTCTTTTGACCCCCTATCTGCTCCTTTATCTGAAGTCCTTTTGTTTATACTTTCTTTAGCCCACCAGGGCTCTGTTCTGGGCACATTGAAGGGCTACCTTTCAGCCCGTTCCTCTTTTCTTCAACTGCCTGATCAGCCCTCTCTTTTCAAATCTCCTCTGGTTAGAGTTTCTTGAAGGGGCTAACCCACATGTTTCCTCCTTCACCTTTTATTATGCCACAGTGTGACCTTAATTTGGTTCTCACCTTTCTGAGGTGTGCACTGTTTGAGCCGCTGCATAACTGCCCTCTGCAGTTTCTCACCATCAAGACAGCTTCTTTGGTGGCAATAACCTCTGCCAGGAGGGTAAGTGAACTACAGGCACTATCTTCACATCCTTGTTACCTGACTGTCTAGCCAGACAAAGTAGTGCTCCTCACGAGGGCTTCTTTTCTGCCTAAGGTGATAACACCTTTTCATATGGAGCAGTCGGTTACTCTACTCACCTTCTATGCACCTCCGTACCCTTCCAAGGAAGAGGAGCGTCTTCATTGTCTGGACCCAAAAAGAGCGTTATCATTCTACTGCAATCGAACCTGGGAGTTCCGGGTGGCTGACCAACTCTTCATAGGGTACGTGGGTGCAGAGACGATGTGTTGTCCAAATGAGGACTATATCCCACTCTGTATAAAAATCTGTTATGCCTTAGCAAAGAAAGATCCCCCTGAAAGGCTTAGGGCCCATTCCACCAGGTCAAAAGCAGCAGCCACCACTGCTCTTCAGCCTGGTGTTCCTATGTCTGATATTTGTCAAGCTGCCACATGGGCATCACTACACATGTTCCCAAGACACTACTGCCTTGATTACCGGGTTTGCAGAGAAGGCCTGTTTGGTCGCTCTGTTTTGCTGGATTTTCTGGTCTAAACCTTTCTGCAGTACCTCATCCAGGGATGGTTTTGCTTGGGTATCTGTTCAAAGGTAAGGAATCTGCGGCTAGATGTCTGTATCAGATGGACAAGTTACTTTCCTTCAGTAACACCTTATCTGGTAGAGACATGATCTAGCCGCAGATTCCTTACCGACCCACCCATCCTACCTGCACTGTGGAATTGATTTTAAGTGTCAGGGATGTTCCCCTTCAGGGCCCTAGCCATGATTTTTTAGAAACTCATGAAAATTTCTGATGTCAGCACGCTGGAGTGGCGGTTATATTGAAGATGCAGACGTCACGACGACAGTGAGCACGATGCCGGCGACATCACGCAGAGTTGACCGACAGCACCTACTGGTGTGTAGGGGTACTGCTAAGAAAAATCTTCTGGATCCAGCCTTGACACCTCGAAGTTCAAAGGTAAGGAATCTGCGGCTAGATCATGTCTCTACCAGCTAAGGCATTACCAAAGGTAAGTAACTTGTCCATCTGGCACACAGTGTGCATAGGGTTAGTTCAGCTCTCCCTATATGTGACTTCTGTGTCATTCTGTTAACATTTGACATATTGGACTACTTTCCCTGTTTTGTGGGTTTCATGATTATTTTAGTCCTCTAATTAGTTGGTCTTTGGCTATTTTTAGTTCTGTAATATGCAGGTAAATTTAGATAGCTTTCCCATGGTTCAGCTGCAAATTTGTGGCTCTTGCCCATGGTTTCTACATTTCTCTTCCAGGGGATCCTAATCAAGTCATAAGCGTTGAATAGTCCCGCTCCCACTTGTGGAGACCTCGGAGCTCATATCAAATGATATACATATATATCTATATATGGGGGTAATGGGCACCTCTGGTCATTCGAAAAGCCAGCTCTTGAGGCTCTTCCTGAATGTTTGCACTGTAGGGCTTAGTCTGATGCTGATCCTGTTCTGGCTTTGTGGATGTGGAGGATTTCAGCCAAGGTCTGGTCAGCGGAGCTGAGGTTTCTCTCTGGGACGTAGAAGGAGATTCTTTTGTTGAGGTATTAGGGTCCGGTGTTGTGGAGGGCTTTGAAGCAGCTTGAAGGTCACTCTTTTTCCTACGGGGAGCCAGTGGAGGTCTCGTAGGTGCTGGGTGATGTGGTCGGGATGCTGAGGACGAGTATGGCTGCAGCTTTCTGGACGGTCTGGATTTTGTGGAGTAGAGATTTATTGATTCCGGCATAGAGGGTGTTCCAGTAGTCCAGTCTGCTGGTGATGAGTGCATGGGTGATGGTCTTCCTGGACTCAGGGAGATCCATTTGAAGGTTTTGCGGAGTATGCAGAGGGTATTGAAGCATGTGGAGGCTATGGCGCTGATCTGTCGGTTCATGGTGAGGGAGAAGTCGAGTACGATGCCGAGGTTACAGCCATGGTCTCTGGGAGTGGGGGATGCAGAGGGTGGAGGGCCACCAGGTGTTGTTCCACGCGGAAGGGGTGGATCTGAGGATGAGGACGTCACTTTTTTCTGAGTTGAGCTTCAGACAGCTGCTGCTGATCCAGGTTGCGACGTCCTTCATTCCTTCCTGGAAGTTGCGTCTGGTGAGGCTGTGTTTCTTAGTGAGGGAGAAGAGTGGATGAGCTGGGTTTCGTCGGTGTAGGATACTATGCCGAGTCCGTGTTTTCTGACAATTGTTGCGGGGTAGGCAATGTAGATGTTGAAGAGCATGGGGCTGGGGGAGGATCCTTGGGGTACTCCACATCTGATCTCTGTGTTCAGGCGGCTCGGAAGGAGCAGATCCAGTCTATGGCAGCTCCCTGCATGCCTGTGTCGTGCAGTCTGGCGGCTAGTGTGCAGTGGAAGAAGGTGGGTGTATATATATATACATATATATATATATTCACTGAAAAAACCATAGGTTTCACACATGTTATAGTTAGCTGTACATTTCACTCGTAAAAAAACCAATGAAATTCCCCCGTTATAGTTAGTGCAGGCAACTATAACTCACGCGACCGCAATCCTCTGCTGATGCTAATACTGTATTTAGACACTTATTTGCCCATGTCTTCTTCCATTAAATTTTAGCTATACATATATTACAAATATTTTTTTTTCATAAAGACACATATGTCATCAGCAGAAGATTGCGGTTGCGTGAGTTATAGTTGCCTGCACTAACTATAACGGGGGAATTTCATTGGTTTTTTACGAGTGAAATGTACAGCTAACTATAACATGTGTGAAACCTATGGTTTTTTCAGTGAATTTGCAAGGTTTTTTAAATGCTAATTCCTAACTATAACGTGTGTGAAACCTATGGTTTTTTCAGTGAATTTGTACGGTTTTTTAAATGCTAAGTTACTTTACGCCATTCGTGGCGTGCGCGCCCAGTTAACGCAGTTCGTTCCGTGCGCGCACGGTGCGCTTCGCGCACCGTGCGCGCACAGTGAGCACGCGGTGCGCTTCGCGCACCGCGCGCCCACTTTACGCAGTTAGTACCGTGCACGCACGGTGGTCACGCGGTGCGCTGCGCGCACCGCGTGCCCACGTTATGCGGGATGGGCCATGTACGCACAATGCGCTTCGCGCACCGTGCGCACATGGGGGACATATTATGCGCATCTTTGTGAAATGTATTCTTAGTTAATTTCATATATTAGTATATAGTATAGTATATAGTAAGCACACCGTAAGCGCACCGTAAGCTGTCACAGATGTATATATATTGATTTAAAGGCTATTTTCTCAGAATCTACTGAACAGATTTACACCAAACCTACAAAAGGCACTTCCTTGACCTGAGGACTACCTCTCTGCCAAATTTCAAGTAATTCTGTTCAGCCGTTCGGGCTGTAGCTGTGTCTAAAGGTCCTATGGAAAAATGCATGGGAAAAACGCGTTTTGGGACCCCCCTTTTATCTCAGCCCCCGCTTGACGAATCCCCCCGAGACTTTCAGGGTAGGAGCGGAGCGTAGCGCCCCACCTATTTTGAAAAATTCGCGAGAATTCGTCGACCGGCGCCAAAGTTATTCAAAATAGAATGTTGCGGATTTCCTATGGAAACAGGGTCCTAACTATAACTACCTACTGGCGACCGCCAGTAGGTAATATATATATATATATTACCTACTGGGGAATTTCATTGGTTTTTTACGAGTGAAATGTACAGCTAACTATAACATGTGTGAAACCTATGGTTTTTTCAGTGAATATATATATATCCCCATGGAGCCTCATATATATATATATATATATATATATCACCACAACTCGCCCACAATCCGTATGTTGGAAAGACGAGGCGAACCCAGATTCTGTGAATGAAGATTTTATTTCGTGCCCAGCACCGCCGCCATTACGCGTTTCAGCTCTACACGAGCCTTGATCACATGATACACCACATGATTGTCATTACACCTTTTAAGGAGACAGTACACTAAAAGGGACGGCTGATTCTGCCGCGTCATAGTAATAGACATAAAAAACATCCTTTACTGATATATCGCAGTTCCCTTAATAACTGTATAAATACATGTTTGTTATTGTTGAAAATACAGTTTTTTGTGTAATGTAAACATAGTACTACTTGTGCAAAATACTGCTAAGTGCAAAAACGTGCAAGTGTTTTGGTCTGAATACCAAAACGCAATACATGGTCAAATGAGATATGAATAAATAAATAAATATATAAATATATTCACTAAAAATTCACATATGGTTAAAAGACAGGATTTAAAAAAAAAAAAAAACAGGGTTTAAATAAACACTCATATTTTCATATACGAGTGAAATGTACAGCTAACTATAACATGTGTGAAACCTATGGTTTTTTCAGTGAATATATATATATCCCCATGGAGCCTCATATATATATATATATATATATATATATATATATATATAAACTCCACATGCCTGCCTTCAAATATAGACAGACTCCAGCACGCTCGAGTTCACTCTCAAACACGATTTATTGGCAGGAAAAACAACGGTAACGTGTTTCAACAGCCGCAGCTCCCTTTGTCAAACCAATTGTGAGTGTCATCTTTCTTTCTTTAAATACATGTTCATGGGCCTTCCACAAACCTTTAAGTCACAGTGCTAGTCCACACAAAGTGACATAGTGCATTTTCATTTAAAGTGACATATGCATATCGCCGCTGTATCCATTGTTTTATCCAACTCATTGTGGTATAGAAAGCTTTGACCTACATTTTGTTTGAAATAATATATAATGTGTAACAATTGGCTGGGTTATCACCTCAGGAGAGTTTAAACTGACTATCGTCGTGGTCGCCGGGGTGACGACGCGGGAGCTACTTAGACACCGCCCTCGCACGCTGACGTCAGTTCTTTATTTTTCTGCGCCAGGCAGCTCAGATCCGGGACGAGCGGTACCTCAGTAATTTTTGGACTAACTTTTTCTCTACTTCATTTTTCGAGTCTTCGACTCTGAAAAGGTGCATGAGGGATGCCCGGTTTCAAGGCCTGCGGTTCCTGTCATCGCATGATGTCGCTGACGGATCCGCACTGCGTTTGTCTGTTTTGCCTGGAGCGCAACCACGACCCCAAGTCGTGCTCTGACTGCAGGTCGATGGCGCCGAAGGCTTTGCGAAAGCTGCTTGAACACCAGCAGTCGGCTCCGCGCCGTTCGAGATCTCGGTCGAGAGGGAGGTCGAGGGACCGGTCGCAGAGCCACCACCATTCTGGTTCAAAATCATCGAAGTCTTCACACTCAGGTTCGGGTAAGTCGAAGTATAAGAAGAAGTCGAAGAAGCATCGTCGCTCTTCGACTTCTCCTCGTCGGTTGGCCGATCTGACGAGGCACGCGGGTGGTGCCCCTTCCGTGGCCCCGTGCGCGGAGCCCGAGGGGTCGACCCAGAGTTTTCCTCCCTTTCCAGGACCCATCCCGCCCAGCTTGTACGTTCTACGAGGTGATGCATGCCATATTTGGGCAGACTGACCCCGCCGGCGTGCCTTCAGGCCCCGCATACTCGGTTGGGGGGGCCTAGGTCTTCGCTGCCGGCAGCTCCGGCCCGACACCGCAGGCATCGATCCCAGCCTCCATCCCGACGGACACGAAGCCGGACCGGCGTCATCTGACGCCGGATCTGGTGCCAGGTGGGGTTTTTATGCCCCTGTTCACTCCTCGGGTCCCTTTTCAACTGCAATGGCACCCAGAGGATGATGAGGACTGGGAGGGTCAGGTGACCCTTTAACTGACCAGTTGGCCCTCCCCTGACCTTGGCATGTTGTCTCCTCCTACCGTGGCTATGGAGGGGGTGAGTGTCATTCGCAGTGGTGTTGCATAGGGCGGCGAGGCTCTCAACCTCAAGCTTCCTACGGTGGCGATCAGGACTAACCTCCTGACTGAGGTGCTTCAGCCGGCTGCAAACTCTTTGGAGCCCCTGCTGCCGTTTAATGAAGCCCTCACAGACGTCCATTTGGGCACATGGTCCACGCCCAACACGGGGGCTCCCATGGACAGGATGATTGCCCGATGCCACCGCCCAGCTCCGGGCAACCCCACTTTCCTCTTCCAACATCCCACCCCGGAGAGCGTGGTAGTCCAAGCTTCCCTTCCAAGAGCGCCTTCCCTACCGCTCCAACGGAAAGGGAATCTAAGAAGCTGGACCACCTTGGCAAGAACATTTTCTCTTCTGCCAGCTTAGGACTGCGGTCCGTAAACATTGCATGTCTCTTGGGCCGTTATTCCCACTCAGTGTGGGATACGGTGGCGCAAGTGCTGCCTCAGTGTCCGGAGGAGGCCCGGCAGTGCTCTCCCAGGCTTTTGCCGCTGGGAGGGATGCCGCAAAGTATATGATACGTTGTGAGCTGGACACCGCCGACTCCACTGGCCACTGGCTTTTCGGGGTGTGAGAAGTTGGCCTGATATATGCTGTCCACTAGTTATAGAGGGCACCCTGTATCAGTCCAAACAACCCCTTATTGGTTAAAGACAACCTTTATTGAAAGCTAACCTAGTGGTAGCTATGGAGAGAAGCCTTCAGGCTAAGTCTTGAAGGAATGTAAAGCAGCTTGTTTTACCAGTCTATAATCTCTTGAGTCACTAAATGAAAGATATCCACACCAGGTATATATATAAAATATAGTTATTTATTACTAAACACACCCTCCTAGTCTCTTTATGAGACTAGAGGTCAAAACACATAAGTTACACTTCAATAATCACAGTAAAATACCACAGATACACGTCAGGCCCTAGAGACGAGCCAAACCATATACTAAAATAGTGGTATAAGAACCACAGCTTAACTAGACACAAGGCCTAGAGCCTATAGAATTGCTGGGACCCCAAGGAACCACCCAAGGTAGTGACACAGGGGACCCACGGGGGCCGTGTGCAGTGTGTGAACACAGCCGCGAGCTCCCGTTAGCTTCTATGGGGAAAGTCGTGGTTAGATTTTTAAAGATTAGGGACACTTAGAAATGAGTCAGGACCAAACCCTTTTGCACTTAGGAAGTTCTAGGGCTAGCGCGCACTGGAGCACCGGAGTACTCGGGTTACCTTACCCAGGGAAGCCGGGTGCATAGGTGTCTTTTGGTGTCGGGTCGCGTCATCGATTTCAGTGGGTGCTGGCGAAGAAGTGCTGCTGCCGTGAAGTTGCGAAGTGTCCAAAGAGATCCAAGCCTGGATCAAAGATGAGAAGAACCTGATAGCAGAGGGGATATAGTCTGGGTCACTAGCCAGTGACCAGGAAGGCGAGGAGTAGATGCCCACTGATGTCGGGTGATTTCAGGTGAAAGAGGTAAAGCTTGACTCTTCAGCCACGAGGACCAGAAGGTGTCGAGGACGACCAGGAGCTGTATTCGAGCTGCCCCACGAAGGCTGTCGAGTGCTGCAGCGTCGGTTCCCGGATTGGATATAACAAGCCTTGGCAACAGCAACCCACGCAGAAACGAGAAAGATGCTTCGGTGCAGACAAGCAAGGTCTGTGGGACTCACCACTTGGTTGGGAGTCAGGGCACGTCTTAAGCAACCAGGGAAGCCCAAGGAAATACAAAGTTACCCCCTCAGGGACCCACCAGTCAACCGACCAGGGATCGCGAAGGGACCTCGAGACGAAACACAATATGGCGACCCACGGGTCACTCGGAAAGACCAGTCCGACAATCTTCGGTGGATTCAGTACTCGAGGTGGGGGCTACAAGTTAGCCCAAGCACGACATCAAGAGGCATCGAGAAGTCAATGCACTTCCAATAGTGCACGGTGACCAGGAGTTCCGGCTCCACGCTACTCACGAGGGCTGCGGGTCTCAGCTTTGCTGGGGACTCGGTTCGGCCTCTGAGATGTCTGGAAATCCTTTTCCTGGGCTGCAAATACTTCGGAGTCCGGCAGGAGCTTCGATGATGCAGACCAGCAAATTGCTTTGTTGGTGCCTGCCAAGCAGGGGAGTCACTCCTTGACCCCAAGGGAGATTTCATTAGTCCTCTGGTCTTGAGCAGAGCGTCGAAGGTCCAGGATTCGGCTTCAGAGTTTCGTCCAGGGTAATCTAAAGTTCTGGTTACAGAAGTTCCTTACTTATACCTAAGGAAGGGGTTGGACTAGCTCTGGGGACCCACCTATGGGAGGGTTTGGAAAGAGGGGTGGTTACACTCATTACCTTTGTCCAGTTTCGTGCCAGAGCAGGGGGTGGAAGCCCCTGAACCGGTTTGAGCTGGACTATGCACAGGGACACCAAATGTGCCCCTAGTGCAGGACTTCAAAGCACTCAGAGAGTGCTCCCACCCAGCCCCAATACACATAAGCATGTCTGGGAGGTGGTTACACCTCCCTGTGACAGGAAACCTATTGTCCAGGCCTCCCCTGCCGGAGTTTAGGTCAGCAGCAGGAGGCCAGACCTGTGTCTGTGGCTGCAGCATCCATTTTGTGATGCTAGGGCTCTATTAAGTTTCTACCGGCTATACCTGTGCTGTCATGTCTCTCCCACTAGAAGGGTGGTCCCATACTCCCACACCAGTTACTGGTGTGGGGGTATGATTCCAAGGTGTTTGACACCAAACACGACATGTTTCCGTGCAACCAGTCCAAAGTTAGCATTTACCGTTTGGTTATAATGCACTTAAGAGTATATGGTCAGGCTGCACTACTGACAACCCCGGAGAAGAGATTCCGAAGGCTGCAGAGGGGCTCAGCTCATGCCTGGGCACCCCCTCATATATAACCAAGCACCCTGCCATCAGGATTGATAAGGCCTGCCATAGGGGTGACTGATAGGTTTGTATGTGCAGTGTATGGTGAGATATAGTGAACCTATATATCAGTAAGGGGTGCATGCATCACCTTACTCAGTCTGCAGTAGCAGACCTGTGGTGTCATTTTGGGTGGCTTTCCAGGGGTGGCATAATACATGCTTCAGCCCCTGGTATGCCTCTGGGGTACCTATGCCCTGGGTACATAGTATACCATATATTAGGGACTTATAAGGGCACCTCAGATCCAATCTGTAATGTACCTAAAGTACATGGAATCATTTTAGAGAGGAAGCAGCTAGGCTGGGGCCCTGAATAGCAGGGTCCCAGCCAGACTAAAGTCGAAAAACAGTGAAACACCAGCAAAAAGTGGGGGTAAACATGTGAAGCAGATCCTACTCTCCTACACAGGGGATGTCCAGGGCACCTTGATGGACATGCCCTTTGATGGGCGTCACCTTTTTGGCGACAAAGCAGATAACGCCCTAGAGCGCTTCAAGGACTCACTGGCTACGGCCAAGTCCTTGGGCATCTCCACCCGTCTGGTGCAGTCTGCTCTTCGCCCCTTTTCGTGGCTAAGGCAGGGCTGCCCCACTACATTCCACTCAGCCACAGGCCGCAGTAAGTTACCCAACCTTCGCGCGGCCGGGGATGTGGGAACCAACGCCGTGGTTCAGGGGGCCAGCGGGAGGGCCAGTCCACCAACCCCCCCTCAGCAGCAGCCTTCAAACCCTCCTAGTCCCACTTTTCATGCCCATCAAATGCCAATGGGCGGCAGAACTTGCTATCACCTCCCCCACTGGCGAACCATAACGTCGGACAGGTGGGTTTTGCAAATAGTCCGAAGGGGCTACTTCCTCCCCTTCAAGACTACCCCTCCAGCCATGCCACCGAGATACCACCGCATGTCGAGGATCACCTGGCCCTTCTCCAGCAGGAAGTTACGGCTCTCTTGGCCAAGGGAGCCAATGAGCGCGTTCCTGTCCCAGAAGTAAATTTTGGTTGTTACTCCCACTACTTTCTGGTCCCCAAGAAGGACAAGTGCCTGTGTCCTATCTTGGACATCAATCGCTTCCTCCGGAAGGAGAAATTCAAGATGTTGACACTTGCTAAGGTCTTGTCTGCTCTCGTCCCGCGAGACTGGATGGTAGCGTTGGACTTGCAGGGCGCTTATTTTCACATTCCCGTCCTGCCGGCTCACCGGCGTTACCTACGGTAGGCCATGAGCACTTTCAGTTTACCGTGCTCCCCTTTGGCCTTAACAGCACCCCTCGGGTGTTCACGAAAGTGGCGGCGGTGGTCGCAGCTCATCTGCGCAGATCAAGGGTTTCAGTCTTCCCTTATCTCGACGACTGGCTGTTGAATGCGGGCTCACCCAGGCAGTCATCTCCCACCTCCAGACTGTGGCCGACCTCCTGCATTCGCTGGGGTTCTCCATCAATATGGCGAAGTCAAACCTGATTCCCACTCAGAAGCTCCTCTTTATCTGAGCGGTTCCGGACACAACGCGGTTTCGGGTCTATCCTCCCGAACAGTGAGTCCGGGATAGTCGGGCTATGATTCCAATCTTTCAGCCTCATGGCCTCCTGCATCCTGCTGGTAGATCATGCCCGGTGGCATATGCGGGCTCTGCAGTAGGACCTGAAGTTCCAGTGGGCGCAGCATCAGGGGAATCTGTCCGATTGTGTCCAGATCTCAGAGGGCACTTCACAACAACTGCAGTGGTAGCTCCTGACCTGGGATTGTGTCAAGGTCAGATCCCTCTTCCTTCCCCAACCAGACCACACTGTGGTGACGGACGCATCCCTTCTGGGATGGGGCGGCCACTTGGGAGAGGTGGAGATCAGAGGCCTCTGGTCTCCGGCGGAGTCTGGGCTTTACATCAACCTTCTGGAGCTCCGGGCGATTTGTCTTGCACTGAAGGCATTCCTTCCCTCTGCCGGGGGAAGAGTAGTGCAGGTGTTTACGGGCAACACCACCGCCATGTGGTACTGCCACAAACAAAGCGGGGTGGGTTCATGCACCCTATGTCAGGAGGCCCTCCGCCTCTGGACTTGGCTGGAACATCAGGGCATTTCCCTGGTGGTTCAACACCTGGCAGGTTCTCTGAACGCCAGGGCAGACAAACTCAGCCACAGGTGCATGATGGATCACGAATGGCGTCTTCACTTGGAGGTGGTGCAAGGTCTGTTTCGACAGTGGGGAGACCCTTGGTTACATCTATTCTCCACCGAAGAAAACGCATCATGAGCAATTCTGTGTGTTGGAATTTCCAAGGCGGCACTCGCTAGGCAACGCTTTTCATCGCGAGTGGAGTTGCGGTCTGTTGTACGCCTTTCCGCCTATACCACTTCTGCCCAGAGTGCTAAAGAAGATCAGGCGCGACCGGGCCCAAGTCATTCTTGTGGCTTCGGATTGGGTACGAAGAGTCTGGTATCCCAAGCTGCTCAACATGGCCATCGATTCTGCGATCAGAATGCCTCTTCGGGAGGATCTTCTGTCGCAGCAGCAGGGGACGGTCCTCCACCCGAACCTGTCCAGTCTCCACCTCCTTGCGTGGAGATTGAGTGGCGGCAGTTGTCGTCTTTTGACCTGCCTCCCAAAGTCTGTGACGTAATCTTGGCAGCCAGGCGTCCCTCCACTAAGACAGTATATGTCGGCCGGTGGAACAAATTTGTGGCATGGTGCACAGCAAAGGCTGCGGATCCCCTTTCTGCCCCTCTTTCTGAAGTACTCTTGTTCCTTCTCTCTTTAGCCCAGCAGGGCTCTGCTCTGGGCACTATCAAGGGCTATCTTTCAGCCATCTCTGCCTTCCTTCAGCTACCAGATCAGCCTTCTCTTTTCAAGTCCCCGGTAGTTAACCATTTCTTAAAAGGCTTAACACATCTTTTTCCTCCAATCCCCTTCATTATGCCTCAGTGGGACTTGAATCATGTGCTAACTTATTTAATGTGCGATCCCTTTGAGCCGCTTTGTAACTGTCCCTTACATCTTTTGACTCTTAAGACTGTTTCCTGGTAGCCATCACTTCTGCTAGGCTGGTGAGTGAGCTCCAGGCTCTTTCTTCAAAACCTCCTTTCATGTCTGTTCATCCGGACAAGCTGTTTCTCCGGACCCGTCCAACCTTCCTTCCTAAGGTGGTCACTGACTTCCACATCGGGCAGACCATTACTTTGCCCACCTTCTTTCCGCCTCCGCATCCTTCGAAGGAGGAAGAGAGGCTCCACCTTCTGGACTCAAAACATGCACTCTACTTCTATCTGGAAAGCACAAAACAGTTCCGGGTGGATGATCAACTTTTTGTTGGCTACGTGGGCGCAACGAAGGGTTGGGCCGTACACAAACGCACCATATCTCAATGGATCGTGTTGTGTATTAAGGCTTGTTACTCTCTGGCTAAAAAGGAGCCTCAAGTCGGGCTACGCACTCACTCCACCAGGGCGACGGCAGCCACTACTGCCTTGGGAAGAGGAGTTCCTCTGAATGACATCTGTCAGGCGGCCACGTGGGCATCACTGCACACCTTCACCAAACACTACTGCCTGGACAGCCAAGTCCTGAGATACAGCTTCTTTGGCCGTTCTATTCTCCAGGATTTTCTGGTGTGATCTTGGTTTGCACATCCATTACCGGGGTTGGTATTGCTGGGGTATCTATTCCAAGGTAAGGAATCTACAACTAACATGTTTCTTTCAGATGCACTAGTTACTTACCTTTGGTAACGATATATCTGTAAGAAACATTAGTTAGTTATAGATTCCTTCCCGCCCCATCCATCCTCCCCGTTCTGCTAACTGATTTTTAGGGTTAATGATATCCCTTCGGGCCCTAGTTTTGTGCACCAGTGGTCAGTGTCTTTAATGGCTCTGCGTTTCTGGCGTGGAAAGTCGTGTACAGAGCTGATGTCTCCGCGTGAGGGCGGCGTCTAAGTAGCTGCCGCAACATCATCCCGGTGACCATGACGCCGATGATGGACGCAGAGCCTACCGACGCCACCTTCCGACGCGCAGAGGTACTGCTGATGAAAAAATTTTCCGAATCCAATCTGACGCCTGGGGGTAATTCTAAGGTAAGTAATTTATAACTAACTAATGCTTCTTACAGATATATCGTTACCGAAGGTAAGTAACTTGTGCCTCTGTGTCGCATACATTGTATTTTCAATGTTACATGTAGCTAATTAAGAGCAAGTGCCCAACTTGACCCACTAATACCAGAATCTGTGTTCCTTACAGGTCTTTCGATACATTCCGGGCACGTGCCCTTATTTCCACCCAGTATTATACAACTGTTGCACATTTAGACTATAACATTTCTTCGAACATATCATGTCAAAGCTTAAATTGCTATTATCACAAAAATAAATACCCAAAAAGAAGATTTAACCCTGTGAAAGCATATACCATCAATCATGGTCTGGATTATTATGGGAAACAGAGATACAGCAGTAACCTTATTCAAAGAATTTGGTCATTAAATATGTCCCTGTGGACTACTGGCAGACGAACGGGAGAAAAACTCATTAGTTCTTCTACCTAAAGATATGCTCTGAGAAAAATATCCTCATGACATTACAAGTGGACATGCAGATCCTCTTCCGTGTTGAAGCCCTGTGGCATTTTCGTGTTGAATCTTAAGATGTATCTTGATTCAAGCTGCCTCAGAAACCTTTCTCTATTGCCACCTCTAGGTCTTACTAACACTTGATCTAACACAAAGTATTCTAAATCGCTAATATCACTGTACCTTATGGGCTGCCCTCAATCTGTCTGTTTGTGTCTTTGCTTGTCTTCTGTGAATATGAGCTTATCTCTGGGACTCTGGTTGGCTCTAACATTTGCTAACTCAAACTTGGCCTTACTATACCCTCTCCTTAGGAACCTCCCTGTTAGTTCTGTTTGTGACGTCCTTCATTCCTTCCTGGAAGTTGGGCCTGGTGATGCTGGGTTCCTTAGTGAGGGAGTGGATGAGATAGGTTTTGTCAGCATAGCATACTTTGCTGAGTCCGTGTTTTCTGAAGATTGTTGCGGGTAGGGCAATGTAGATGATAAAGAGCATGGGGCTGAGGGAGGATCCTTGGGGAACTCCACATCTGATCTCAATAGGTTTGGAGAGGAAGGGCGGGAGTCTGATTCTTTGAGTTCAGCCAGCGAGGAAGGAGCAGATCCAGTCTAGGGCAGTTCCCTGTATCCCTGCCTTGTGCAGTCTGGCAGATAGTGTGCTGTGGAAGATGGTGTATATATATATATATATATATATATATATATATATATATCAGTAGGAGTTATAGTTAGGACCTAGTTTCCATAGGAAAATAATTTTTTGACTTGGCTATAACTTTGGTGCCGTTTGACCAATCTGAATGATGTTTTGCCAAAAAGTGTCACGGTGGGTACTATTGATTGGAAAAGTTTGGGGTGCTCCGTGCAGTGGGGACCGAGAATTTGGGGCGCAAATAGGGTTGCGTTTGTTAGCCACACCCACCCCCAGGGACGGCTCCAGGAATGTGCACACCCCCGGGACATTGCAGTTTGCTACATCATGGCAGGAGCACCGCTCCCGCCATACCATACCAAACTCTGGTCCTCTTCATGGAAGTGAGAGCATTGAAAATGCTTTCGCTTCCATGAAGCAGAGCAGAATTGCTTTTGGGGAGAGGGAGCTGCATGTCAGCAGCTCCCTCTGTCCAAAAGCAATGCCAGCTCCCACTGTAGGTGGAGAGCCGGCAGGGAACATGGGCCTTGAGGCTCCCCCCGCAGGCCCCAACGACCTGGCCTTGCCCTGGGAGATGTGATCCCCAGAGCGATATCAGCCCGGGGAGGCTGCACTTGTCCCCCCTCCCCATTACCAAAAAAAACCGATGAAGGCCTGGCCGGGGAGGGGGGTGGAGGGGGGAAACTCTGGGCTGAAATAGGATTGGGGAGGGGGATCCGCGCGGTACTCCTCCCTTTTTAAAATAAAAAAATAAAGGCTGGGCCCCAGTAGATAGGGGTCCTCGGGGCCAAAATCGGCTTGGGCTGCACGCCACCCCTCACGTTTTGAAAAATATTTTTTGGTAAAAAAGGATCAGGCTTCGGGGGTGGGGTCCCCGGTACCCAAAATGGTCTAGAAAAGTAGAGCCACGTAGCTCCCCTTCCGAAAAAAAATATTTTTTAAATGCTGCAACATGCGGGAGGCCCGCCCCCTTTCTCCACTACACTGCAAATGCCCCTCCTGGCGTGCTCCTGGTTGGGGGATGAAGTCCCTTGACTGCTGAGGGTCCTTTGGGGCCAAGAAGACCTCCTGTAACCGCCAACAAGCTCCACACAGCAGGATTGCAGAGAGGTGGTCAGAGGCCACGGCCATTTCTCCACAACTCTACAAACGCACCTCTCAGCGAGCTGCTGATGGAGGGATGAGGCCCCCTTGCCTTCTGAGGGCCTCAGGATTAAAGTGGACTTCTCCCAAGCAGCAGTGCAAGGTTTTTTAAATTCTATTTCCTAACTATAATGTCTCCGTAAAATTTGTTTTTTTCAGTGAATATGTATATATAACTTTATATATATATATATATATATATATATATATATATATATTACCTACTGGCGGACGCCAGTAGGTAGTTATAGTTAGGACCCTGTTTCCATAGGAAATCCGCAACATTCTATTTTGAATAACTTTGGCGCCGGTCGACGAATCCTCGCGAATTTCTCAAAATAGGTGGGGCGCTCCGCTCCGCTCCTACCCTGAAAGTCTCGGGGGGATTCGTCAAGCGGGGGCTGAGATAAAAGGGGGGTCCCAAAACGCGTTTTTCCCATGCATTTTTCCATAGGACCTTTAGACAGGGCTACAGCCCGAACGGCTGAACAGAATTACTAGAAATTTGGCAGAGAGGTAGTCCTCAGGTCAAGGAAGTGCCTTTTGTAGGTTTGGTGTAAATCTGTTCAGTAGATTCTGAGAAAATAGCCTTTAAATCAATATATATATCTGAGCCAGCTTACGGTACGCTTACCGTAAGCTTACCGTACGCGTACGGTGGCGTGCGCGAGCGCGATTCTGATTGGCTGTTACATCTAAGTAAACATTCGAATCGGTCGAAACCAGGAAGCGGCGGCCGCCATTTTCTCTCTCGCACTCTGAGGGGGGGGCTGTAAACAAAGGCAAAAAACATATAAAGGGGCTGTTTAGACAGCGCCCATGCACATAGCCATGTTAGTTGAGTCCTCAAAGATCCCCCAAGGCCAAAAACGGTAAATTTGTATTTTTTGAAAATTTCGCCGATTACGCTTACCGTACGCGTACGGTGCGCTTACGCTAAAAATTTTAATAAAAAAAAAAAACACTCTCTGTGCATGGCATATTATTGTCATCACTTACAAATTAAATTTAACAGATTACCTATCACAAGGAAGCGCATAATATGTCCTCCATGTGCGCACGGTGCGTAACGTGGGCACGCGGTGCGCGTAGCGCACTGCGTGCCCACCTTGCGTGTACGGCACTAACTGCGTAAAGTGGGCGCGCGGAACGAACTGCGTTAAGTGGGCGTGCACGCCACGAATGGCGTAAAGTAACTTAGCATTTAAAAAACCGTACAAATTCACTGAAAAAACCATAGGTTTCACACACGTTATAGTTAGGAATTAGCTTTTAAAAAACCTTGCAAATTCACTGAAAAAACCATAGGTTTCAGACATGTTATAGTTAGCGGAAATTTTACTGATAAAAAACCAATGAAATTCCCCCGTTATAGTTAGTGCAGACAACTATAACTCACGCGACCGCAATCCTCTGCTGATGACATGTGTCTTTATGAAAAAAAAATATTTGTAATATATGTATAGCTAAAATTTAATGGAAGAAGACATGGGCATATAAGTGTCTAAATACAGTATTAGCATCAGCAGAGGATTGCGGTCGCGTGAGTTATAGTTGCCTGCACTAACTATAACGGGGGAATTTCATTGGTTTTTTATCAGTAAAATTTCCGCTAACTATAACATGTCTGAAACCTATGGTTTTTTCAGTGAATATATATATATATATATATATTATCTACTGGCGGTCGCCAGTAGATAGTTATAGTTAGGACCGTGTTTCCATAGGAAACCTCAAAATTCTATTTTGAATAACTTTGGCGCCGGTTGACGAATCCTCGCGAAATTTTCAAAACTAATGGGGCGCTCTGTTCAGCTCCTACCCTGAAAGTCTCGGGGTGATTCGTCAAGCGGGGGCCGAGAAAAAAGGAGGGTCCCAAAACGCGTTTTCCCCATGCATTTTTCCATAGGACCTTTAGACACAGCTACAGCCCGAACGGCTGAACAGAATTACTTGAAATTTGGCAGAGAGGTAGCCATAAGGTCAAGGAAGTGCCTTTTGCAGGTCTGGTGTAAATCTGTTCAGTATTTCCTGAGAAAATAGCATTTAAAAGCATATCAATATCTATACGCGCGCAGGGTGCGCGCACCGTGCGAGCACCCTAACGTGCGCGAGCGTATTTCTGAATGGTGGTTACATGTTAGTCAATGTTCGAATCGGTCGAAATCAGGAAGTGTCGGCCGCCATTTTGTTTGTTTTCAGTGCGAGAGTGAAAAGGGGGCAGGGTAGAGAGTTCCTGACCCCCTAGCCTTTGTCAGGGGGTCCCTGAAGGACCCCGAAGGCAGAAAAAAAACCCCAAAAAATAAAAAATTATTTTTTCAAAAAAAATCGCGGTGGTGCGTTTATTGTAAAATAAATATATAAAAAAAATAATAATACATAAATAAATTAGCATTTCAAAAAACGTACAAATTCACTGAAAAAACCATAGGTTTCACACATGTTATAGTTAGGTGGATATTTCACTCGTAAAAAACCAATGAAATTCCCCCGTTATAGTTAGTTCAGATAACTATAACTCGCGCGACCGCCACTCTATCACAAGGATGATGTCATCAGTGATGTCATGAGTGATGCCCCTGACCATGTCATGAGTGATGTAATATGTGACGTCATGAGCAGTGGATTGCGGGCGCGCGAGTTATAGTTATCTGAACTAACTATAACGGGGGAATTTCATTGTTTTTTTACGAGTGAAATATCCACCTAACTATAACATGTGTGAAACCTATGGTTTTTTAAGTGAATATATATATATATATACAAAACACAGTATTCCACCTGGGGCCAGCAGAACTCGCGGTGGGTGCAACCGGGAAGCGGTGGTGGAAACCGCTTATGAAACAGCAAGAGTTCATGATACTCCCAAGGTCCAGTGCACTCACGGGGTATGTGTCGGCTATAAAACATCCGCAGACGTGTTTCTGGCTCTTGCCGTCATCAGTGCGGAAAAGCCGTCAATAAAACGACAGTCATTTAAACAGTTCTGCCATATGGTTGGTGGATCCTTGGCCAATGAAGGGCCAGCAATGGGGTGTCACCGTTTTCATTATTTATTGCGTAATGCAATGTCTATGGCGCTCCCATCACTAAAAATGTTAATTGGCAGCTGTAATAACTGTGCCTGTACATCCCCTCACCTGCCACTGGTTTAAAAACGAAAGCGTGTCCCACATATGGTGAAGCACTCTAGCTTTGTATAAGCCACAACCTGAGTAGGTCAACAGAGTCCGATGACGGCAAGAGCCAGAAACGCGTCTGTGGATGTTTTATAGCCGACACATACCCCTTGAGTTCACCGGACCTTGGGATTATCATGAACTCCTTGTTTTTGATATATATAGGAGTGCTTTGTTTTTGTATATAAACATATATAAAAATATACATCTGCAGCCCAAATAAAGGCTAAAAATGTCCAAATTGTATTACATTTTCATATTAAATCACCCACCAATTACCAAGGTATTTCTGTCATAAACCCTCAGATGATTCAAAACCTTTAAAAAGGAAAATGAAAGGGAATCTGAGACATTCATATCCCATAGTCTTCAGTCAAAATATAACAGAACACAAAACTGGACTGTGTCTTTTAGACCTTACAGGACCCCATCATGCCTTACAGGTGACAGGCCAGTTCTTTTTTCCCGCTCGTACTGTTAGGATCCTGGAGCACTGAGCTCTGCTATTTTTTGACAATTTTGCCAGAAATATTTCTTCAAAAACTCCGGTTTTCAACTTTCTCTGAAAGAATTTAGTACAGAGAGTGCACTATACTCTTTTTCTGACAGGAACTATATATTTTTTCTGTGAGTCATGCCTTCACTTTTTGTGAAGTGCTCCTCCTATTGAAGGAAGAAGGTGCAGACTGATCCACATGCAGTCTGTATCATATGTCTTTCAGAGTCCCATTGTCCAGACTCTTGTCCTTACTGCCAGAAGCTCTCCAGGCAACCTTGAAGGACAGAGAGGAAATAAGGCTTCATGGACTCCAGGAAAGAGGACTTACAGGATTAACACGAGGCTTTGGGGAGTGTCAATCCTCCTCCAAAGAGACTTCCTCTCATCCAAAAACAGTCAACAGAGGAAGATCTCATGAAAGACATTAGTAGTGGTGAACATGATCAATGTTGAGAGGTAGGACGCCAAAATCTGAAAAAATACCTATTTGTTCGAAGTCGACGTCAAAAGTGGCTTGGATCAGACTTGTCACTCAACGTTGATGCACACATCACCCTCAAGGGTTCCTTCGACTTCCAAACGTCATCTTCACTCAACTTCGAGCTCTTCACTGCCGTTAAAGCAGTCTTCAGTGACAAGTTTGCTGTTGAGGCATTTTCTGGCTGCCACAGTGCCATCTATGCACGGGAGACATCGGCCGTTGACGTTGAGACACCCCTCAACCTCAAAGGATATGGCGTCAAAAGATATATGACTTTCGTTGATGTACAGACACCCGTCAACGTCAAAGGATATGCCTTCAAAAAATTTGTGGTGTTCACCGATGTCTAGAACACACCGGTTGACGTTGAAGCAGCCAGCAAAGTCACGGTCGATGTCAAAGACAAGGTCTAAAAGAGTATCGACCTCAAGAAGTCATTCAAAGTCCTCAGAAGTGCAGATTTTGCCATCTGAGTCATTTAAACCAAGATCCTCACCAGCTAGGCCTGCTCCTTGGACAACTGTGAATCTCTCCCCATGTTGGCTGGAAAGCGTATGTAAGTGGGAGATCCTGTACCTCATAGTCCTGATTCAGATTTTCCACAGGCATACTCTCCATCCAGGGTTACCCCATGTACTCCATCACCAAAACACACTCCTCCTCTGCATCATTCTCCATGAACTCGCAATCAATGCTTCTGGAGAGACATTGACTGCACTGAAGTCCACGCTACGATCCAAGACTCCGCAAATGCGTTTAAAGAAAGTCTGAGTTTGCTAGAACCAGGTCCACCTCCAGATGACGACTATCCCATTGTTCCAGGTCACTCCATTTGAGGAGTAGAACACCCTCCTGGTCCGCCACTTCTCGATCCCCAGTGAGGAATAGTGTCCCCGGTGGATGGCATCACAGCTTTCAATGAAGTTATTCCTGTGTCTACCATCTCTTCATCTTTCATTTTTTACACATTGCACCACAGAGCTGTGCCAAGTCTTCTATTATCTGTGATCCCAGCTCTTTAGGAACCAGAAATATAACTTTTCTTGACTCCTGCGTCTCAGAGCAGCTCCATCAAGAATCCTCAAAAATATAAGGCCCCAGACCAGGACCATTTGTTCCTGAAGGCTGATCAGCCACCACATTCAGTCATAATAGCCGCTGTACGCAAGACTCATTCTGTGGCCTCTTCTTCATCAGTCCTTTCAGATAAGGTCAGCAAGCTAATAGACTCTGTTGGAAGGAGGATGAGTGGAACATCTGCTTCTTTCATTAAAGTAACAAGTGGTTCTGTCTTACTCGGATAATACGATAGGTCACTGTGGGACTCTCGCAGCAGGGTCACAGAAAAGTTTCCTAAAGAAGGACATGACTTTCTGGAAGTCCAGCATGAAGGAGCATTGGTATCCAACCAAATAATCTGTGACACTGCAAACGCCTCAGACCTCGCCATCATGGATATTCGCATGGCATCTGCTCAAGAAGATCTTCCTGGCTGCATCTCACAAGCCTCAAACCAGAAGCACAACAGAAGATAATGAATCTTCCTTCCATGGGGAATTCCCTGTTTGGAACTCATACAGATGACGAACTATACAAATTGAAATCTGAACTGGACACTCTAAAAGCTGTAGACCTTGAGTAGAAAAAGGAATTCAGGAGGAGATGCAGGCCTTATGATAGACAGTGGTATCAGCAGAGGGTTCAAACCTGTCACTGGTTTCAACAACCACAAACCAGGTCTCATTACCATTATAGCAGACCAGCCAGGGGAAGAGGATCTCAACAACAACCTGCATCCCGTACCAAACTAGCTGCCAAGCAATGAGTCCTTACTTGCCCCTTCTCCTTACCCACTCCAGTTGGGGGGGAGTATTATCAAGCATCTGGAAGAGTGGCACAATATCACAAGAGACAAATGAGTGTTAAACATTGTGCAAAATGGTTACTCTCTTTGTTTCAGATCTCCTCTTGCCGCTGTTCCACCTTCGAAAACATGTCATCAGCCAAACCTCTTGCAAAAGGAAGTCACCAATCTGCTCCAAAAAGAAGCCATAGAGGAAGTCCTTCTCATCCAAAGAGGGTTCAGAATCTACTCTCGCTTTTTACTAGTTTAGAAAAAGGGTCAGAAGCAAGAGTTTAGACCCTTTCTGGACTTGAGAGTACCGAACAAATTTATATGAAAGCAACATTTCAGGATGCTTGCTCCCCACCAGATCTACACACAGGTTTAGAAAAATATAGAGAATATTTATCTGAGCAAAATAAGACCAAAATGAGAAAACTCCAGTCAATAGAAGTTGAGATATTAATTTTTAAATATTAAATACAAAAACAGTACTTTGAAGTCAATAGCACTAAAAGATTACTTTAGGTCACGCTAGACTGGGGAAAATCCAAAGTTCAAGTCATCCATGATGGAGCACAGGTTGGATACAGTTCCAAACAGGTCCAGCTCAAGGGTAGCCAAGAGCCCCATTTGCGGGGGATAGGGTTGCTGGGAACAAGCAGAGCACCACTAGCGATGAACCTGTAGGCGCATAGAGCCGGCTGGGCGTCGCAGACAACAAAAGGGGCTCGTGGTCATGGCCAGCAATGCTTGCTGTGTGAGGAGACGATGTTGTGGCAGCTCACGCTGATCCTTTGAGCGAGTGGGGCAGTCCCAGTGCTATCTGGCCCATTCAAGTTTGCAAAGAGCCCAAAAACTTGATTTCATGGCCCAAACTGCACATCCAAAAGGCAACTTGGCAGTCCTGCCTTTTGGGGGTCAGGAGCAAGATGAAGTCGGGCCCATGAGCTGTAGATGAAAAATTGGAAGTCTTTTGTAGAAAGCAGTTGCAGAACCTACTTCTGAGGCAGAGAACTTTGAGGGGGCACCTCAGCCATGGGCAGGACTCACCGACAGCAGAGTCCAACAACACCAGCAGAATAGCAGGAAGTCTTTCATGTCTCTGAGACTTCAGAAAACAATAGGCAAGCCAGAAAGTCCTTGGAGACCCCTTGGAGGGAAGGCGGAGTCCAGCTCTCCTTCAGTAGATTCAGGGAGCAGTAGGCAGCAAGGCAACAAGCAGAAAAGCAGTCCCTCGAGAAAAGCAGTCCAGTTGAGTCCTTGAAGAAACACAGCAGTCCTTCTGACAGAGGTTCATTTCAAGATCCAGAAGAGTCTGATGTTTAGAGGTCAGAGATACAGTACTTATACCCCAAAGTACCTTTGATGTAAGGGGTGACTTAAAAGCAGCTCTCCGAAGTGCACAAGGATCCCTTTCAACCTAGCCCTGTCTACCGTGCTATCTGTGGGGTGTAAATCAGTGCTTTTGTGTGGACAGGACACTAACTATTGAAGTATGTTAGCCCCTCCCATTCCTCCCTGCCCAAGAAGACCCGCCAGAATGTAGATGGATGCTCAGACTACAGATGAGCCTTACCTTCCTGTATTTGTGGCTGTCTAGAGGGAATGCACAAAGTGTAACTGTCACCCAACCCAGACCTGTATTGGAGACAGTCTATGAGGCACAAAGAGCAGTAATTAAAGAGAAATGTCCACTTTCTAAAAGTGGCATTTCAAAAACAGTAATGTTCAATGCAACATCTGAAAGCGACTATTAGTTATGGATTCCTTACCTTAGAATTACTCCCAGGCGTGAGACTGGATCCGGAGAATTTTTCTTCAGCAGTACCCCTACGTGTCGGTAGGTGGCGACTCATTGGCGTCATGAACACCGGAAGGACGTCGCGGTATCTACTTAGACGTCGCCCCTGCACGCTGACGTCAGTTCTTTCTTTGTCCGTGCCAGCCAGCGCAGATCTGGAGAGAGCGGTACCCTAAGTCTATATTGACTGGAGGTTTTTCGACTTTTTGTCACATCAACGGACCGGCTTCAAATCTTTTGATGCCTGTCACAAATTGATGTCGGTCACAGACCCACATCTCGTGTGCCTCTGGTGCCTGAAGCGCTACCACGACCCGAAGTCGATCCGTACCGCTCGAGGTCCCGGTCGAGAGGGAGGTCGCCGGACCGGTCGCGGAGTCACCACCATCACTCATCTTTGAAGTCTTCGTCTTCAGGTAAGTTGAAGCACAAGAAGGCGAAGAAGCACCGTTGCTCTTCATCTTCTCCCCATCCGTTGGGTGATGTGATGCAGGATGTGGACAGTAGTTGTCCAGCTCTGCCCGCAGAGCCTGTTGGGTCGGCTCCGAGCTTCTCTCCCTTCCGGGAGCCTGGGTGACCCCTGCCAAACTTCATAGCTTTTAATAGCCCTCCACTCCATATTTGGGTATCCCATCTCCACCGGGGCGCCTTTGGGCAACGCGGACTCGGCTGGGGGTTCTAGGCTTTTGGTGCCGGTGGCTTCGACGCCGCAGAGCACCCAGGGATCCAGGTCTGGATCCCAGCCGGCGCCTGTCTACCTTACAACACCTCCTCCGGCGCCAAATCCATTGATGACACCGTTGACCGTTGACGATGCCGGCTGTGTCCTCTGCCGGCGTCGAACCCAGCCTCCCTCTCGACATGGATACGGAGCCGGATCGGAGTCAACTGACGCTGGTACCTGTGCCGACCAGTACTTTCTTACCTGTGTTCCATCCTGGCTTTCCTTATCGCCCTGAGTGGCAGCCAGAGGAGGATGAAGAGAACTGGGAGGGGTCTATTGACCCTCTAGCAGACCAGCTGGAAGAGCCAGACTGGTGTGAGTAACTAGGTGAGGCCAGTGGTCTGGATACATACATACCTTGGTTTTCTTTCTGGCCCTACCGTGGCTACGGAGGAGAGAGCCTCCTACGCTGTGGTGTTGCCTACGGCGGCTGAGGCTTTGGGCCTTGAGCTACCTACGGTGGCAATCAGGACTAACCTCTCAACTGAGGTGCTTCAACCAGCAGCAGCCTCTACGGAGCCCCTGCTGCAGTTCAATAAGGTCCTCACAGACATCCTTCTGGGCCCCTGGTCCAAACCCAGCATAGGGGCTCCTGTGTATAAGATGATTGGCCGACGCCAATGCACCGACGTACCGACTATTCCAACACCCTTCCCCTGAGAGCTTGATGGTCCAAGCCTCAACATCCAACGGTGCTTTCCCTACTGCTCCCCCTGATAGGGAATCCAAGAAGCTGGATCATCTTGGGAAGAAAATGTTTTCTTCCACCAGCTTAGGACTGCGGTCGGTGAACACCGCATGTTTCTTGGGGCATTACACCCACTCTATGTGGGACAGGGTTGCGCAGGTGCTGCCACAGTACCCGGAGGAGGGCCTGGACGTACTCTCCCATGCAGTCGCTGATGGGAGGGATACTGCAAAGTTCTCCGTTCCCTGTGGGCTGGACACTGCCGACTCACTAGGCAGGGTGATTTCAACATCGGTAGCCCTGAGACGCTATGCCTGGCTGAAGTCCACTGGCGTCTTGGGCAATGTCCAATCGACTCTTTTGTATATGCCCTTTGATGGCTGTCGCTTGTTTGGCGACAAGGCGGACAATGCGCTTGAGCGCTTCAAGGACTCTAGGGCGACAGCCAGATTCTTGGCCCTCGCCACCCCCTCTCCCCGCACGCAGTCTGCTTTTCGCCCTTTTTGTGGCTACTGAGAGGGTGTTCCACGACGTTCTGCCCAGAGCCACAGGCCCGCGCAGGCTGTCCATCTGCGATGGATGGGTCCCACGTCTGGGGACGTGTGACCCATTGCCATGGGTCTGGGGGCCAGCGGGCGGGCCAGTCCACCATTGACCCCTCTGCAGCAACCTCCAAACCTTCCTAGTCCGACCTTGCCGGGCCAGCCTTTGCCAGTGGGTGGCAGGATCCACCATCACCTCCCCCACTGGCACAACATCACGTCGGACAGGTGGGTTTTGCAGATAGTCCAAAGGGGCTACTCCCTCCCCTTCGAGACTACCCCTCGCTCCATGTTACCTGCATTCCATCACATGTCGAAGGATCACCTGGCCCTTCTCGGTCAGGAAGTTGCGGCTCTCTTGACCAAGGGAGCCATCGAGAGAGTCCATGTGCCAGAAGTATGTTGTGGCTGCTACTCCCACTACTTTTTGGTGCCCAAGAATGACAAGGCCTACGTCCCGTCTTATACCTTAGTGTTGTCAACCGCTTCCTCCAGAAGGAGAAGTTCAGAATGTTAACATTGTCTCAGGTCCTGTCAGCCCTCGACCCTAGAAACTGGATGGTAGCGTTGGAACTGCAGGACACTTATTTCCACATCCCAGTCCTGTCGGCCCGTAGGCGTTACCTATGGTTCACGGTAGTCCACGAGCATTTTCAGTTTACCGTGCTCCCCTTTGGCCTTACAAGCGCCCCTCGGGTGTTCACGAAAGTGATGGCGGTGGTCGCAGCTCATCTGCACAGATCAGGGGTTCCAGTCTTCCCCTATCTCGCTGACTGGTTGTTGAAGACGAGCTCGCTCCATTCGCTGGGGTTCACTATCAACTTGCCGAAGTCACACCTGCACCCTTCTCAGAAGCTCCTTTTCATCGGAGCGGTTCTGGACACAGCACATTTTCGGCCCTATCCTCCCGAACAACGAGTCCGGGATATTCTGGCTATGATACAGATGTTCCAGCCTCTATCCCGGATTTTGTTGAGAATGACCCTGAGGCTGCTGGGCCTCATGGCCTCCTGCATCCTGCTGGTGGATCATGCCAGGTGGCATATGCGGGCTCTGCAGTGGGACCTGAAGTTCCAGTGGGTGCAGCATCAGGGGAATCTGTCCGATGTAGTACAGATCTCGGCGGGGACTGCAGATCAGTTGCAGTGGTGGCTCACAAACCAAGATTGGGTCAATGGCAAATCCCTCTCCCTTTCCCAACCGGATTTCACAGTGGTGACAGATGCATCACTTATGGGATGGGGCGGCCAAATGGGACAGGCGGAGCTAAGAGGCCTCTGGTCTCCAGTGGAGTCCGGGCTCCACATCAACCTTCTGGCTGGAACATCAGGGCATGTCCCTGGTGGTTCAACACATGGCGGGTTCCCTGAACGCCTAAGGCGGGCAAACTCAGCCACCGGTGCTTGATGGATCACGAATGGTGTCTTCACTCAGAGATGGTACAAGGTCTCTTTCAGCAGTGGGGAGCCTCTTGGTTAGATCTATTCGCCATCGAACGAGAACGCGCAATGTCAACAGTTCTGTGCGTTGGAATCTCCAAGGCGGCACTCACTAGGCGACGCTTTTTGTCAGGAGTAGAGTTGCGGTCTTCTATACGCCTTTCTCCCCATACCACTGCTGCCCAGAGTGCTGTAGAAGATCAAGCACGACCGGGCCCAAGTAATTCTTGTGGCTCCGGACTGGGCACGAAGAGTCTGGTATCCCAAGCTCTTGAACATGGCCATCGATCCTCCGATCAGACTGCCCCTTCGGGAGGATCTTCTGTCGCAGCAGTAGGGGACGGTCCTCCACCTGAACCTGTCCAGCCTCCACCTCCTTGCGTTGAGATTGAGCGGCGACAGTTGACAGCCTTCGATGTTCCTCCTGAAGTCTGTAATGTTATCTTCGCAGCCAGGCGTCCCTCGACTAAAACAGTATACGCCTGTAGATGGAAAATATTGTGGCATAGTGCGCAGCAAATACTGTGGATCCCCTTTCTGCCCCCCTTTCTGAGGTTCTACTCTTCTTGCTTTCTTTGGCCGAGCAGGGCTATGCTCTGGGCATCCTCAAGGGCTATCTTTTGGCCATTTCAGCCTTTCTTCGCCTTCCTGATCAGCCTTCTCTTTTCAAGTCTCCTATAGTAAATCGTTTCCTTAAGGGCATTACTCACCTTTTTCCTCCTATTCCTTTCGTAATGGCCCAGTGGGACTTGAACCTTGTTCTGACCTACCTTATGTGCACTCCCATTGAGCCGCTACATAAGTGACCTCTCAGGCTCTTGACCTTAAAGATTGCTTTTCTGGTTGCCATCACCTCTGCACTCAGGGTGAGTGAGCTTCATCCTCTGTCTTCTAAGCCTTCTTTTCTTGCTGTTCATTAGGACAAGGTCGTCCTTCGAACCTGACCTTCTTTTCTTCCCAGAGTGGTTACATCTTTTCACATAGGACAGACCATCACTTTGCCCACATTTTTCCCGCCCCCGCATCCTTCTAAAGAGGAGGAGAGGCTCCACAGTCTGGATCATAAAACGTGCGCTCACATTTTATCTGGATCCCACAACACAATTCCGGGTGGATGATCAGCTCTTTGTTGGCCATGTGGGGGCCAAGAAAGGTCGAGCTGTGCAAAAACAAACCATCTCTCGATGGTTCGTTCTTTGCATTAAAATTTGTTATTCCTTGGTGAATTAAGGAACCTCAAGTAGGGTTGCGCGCCATTCCACCAGGTCGACGGCAGCCACTACTGCCTTGGGAAGTGGAGTCCCCTTTCATGACATCTGCCAGGCAGCCACATGGGCTTCATTGCACATGTTCACTAAACATTACTATCTGGACAGCCAAGTCCTGAGAGACGGCTTCTTTGACAGCTCCATTCTTCAGGACTTCCTGGTGTGAACTTGGTTCGCAGATCCACCTCCGGGGTTGGTCTTGCTGGGGTATCTATTCTAAGGTAAGGAATCCATAACGAATAGTCTCTTCCAGATGAACAGATTTACTTACCTTCGATAACAATATATCTGTAAGATAGATACATTAGTTATGGATTCCCTACCGCCTCACCCACCCTCCCAGTTCTGCAAACTGACTTCTAGGGTAAGGGACTCCCTTTCAGTTTTATGCACCAGTGGTCAGTGTCTTGCATGGCTCTGCACTTCTGGCGTGGTATGTCATGTAAAGAACTGACATCAGCGTGCAGGGGCAGCGTCTAAGTAGATACCGCGACGTCATTCCGCGATCACGACGCCAACGACGAATGCGGAGTCGACCGACGCCACCTATCGACTCGCAGGGGTACTACTGAAGAAAATTTGGATCCAGTCTGACGCCTGGGGGTAATTCTTAAGTAAGGAAGTAACTTTGGGGCATATTAACAAGCCAGGCGATAATGTTAGATGTCCTTCACATCTAACATGGGTTTCAATTGGAATTCCATAGAGCATATTATCAAGCCCATTATCGCCGTTTTAGCGGCAGTTTTCTGCCGCTAAAGCAGCGATAATTTTATCGCCTGGCTTGTTAATATGCCCCTAAGTTCTTTACCAGTAATGAGGATTTATCATTACTATTCCAAATATATGAAGCATGAAAGAGCTACTCTGATTGGGAATTACAGCTTAAAAGTGTGTTAAGGAATTCCCAGTGCTGGCCTATGAGAGGGGTAGGCCTCACAGTAGTGAAAAAGAGAAAGGCTTTTTGTCACTAATAGGACATTCAAAACATTCAAGAACATGTCCTACCTTTGACTTACATGGCAACCTGCCCTTAGGGTTACTTTGGGCCTACCTTAGGGGTGACTTATATGTAATAAAAAGGGGAGCTTAGCAAGTAGTTGTTTTAAATGCCAAGTTGAAGTGACAGTAAACTGCACACACAGGAACTGCAGTGGCAGGCCTGAGACAGGTTTGAAAGGCTAATTCTGTGGGTGGCACATTCAGCACTGAGTCCACTAGTAGCATTTGAAGTACAGACCCTGGATGTATGGTATATCACTTTACTAGGGACTTACCCGCACAACAAATATTCCACTCAGGTATACACCAATGTCATCATGTTTAGGGGAAAAGCACATGCACTTCAGCACTGGTTAGCAGTGGTAAAGTGCTGTGAGTCCTAAGGCTAACAAATAGAATCAGCAAAAATGGGAGGAAAAAGTTGGGGGAAAGACCACTCTAAGGATGACAGGTCTAACAAGAAGACTCTGGTCTCTGGCTGAAAATCCAATCAGGCAATCCAGAGTTTTGAATTTTTAAAGTTTAAATGTGAAAATTGCAAGCCTTCAGCACATGCCACTGTTATCTGATAGAGACATCTAGCCGCAGATTCCTTAACTTTGAATATCCCCAGGCGTCAGACTGGATCTGGAAAACTTTTTCCCCAGCAGTACCTCTGCACGACGGGGGGCGGCGTCGCCCGGCTCCGTCCTGACGTTGTGACGTCAATGGAGCCATATAAGCCCCCCTCAGCATGCTGATGTCAGTTTTCTTCTTTTCCACGTCTCAACGTGGATCTGGGAAAAGCAGTTCTTCTGACCTGTGTTGGTTTCAGGCCTTCTCAACGCCTTTTCTCATCTGGAACAGTGTGCTGATGCCTGTGGGCATCAAGTTGTGTGCGTCCTGTTCGCAGCAGATGTTGGTGAAGGGATCCACGCAAGATCTGTATGTGGTGCTTGGGCGAGTACCACGACTCCACCGAATTCGACGCCTGCCGGCAGCTGAAACCAAAGCCCCGCCGGGAACGGCGGATGAAATTGATGTCTGCCCGGTTGTCCTCCGTCTCCAGCGGAAGGATCCAAACAGCACAGTTATTCCCACGCTGAGGTTCTTGTTTGGGGCAGATCCTGGAGTCGTTCCCACGGATGTCGCTTGCCTGCCTCGGGTAAGCATCGGAAGAAGTCACGGAGGTCGTCGACCCGCACAAGTATGACGTCAGGGCCCGCTGCCCCCGGTCTTCACCGGACACGGGTCCTCAGGAGTCGGCCCCCACCTACCCACCGTTTCCTGGTGCTGGGGTGACTCGGACCCAGATGGAGGCCTATTCCAGGGCTCTACAGGCCATATTTGGGCCACCCCCTCTCCCTGGCATGCCTTCAGGCCCCACAGGGGTGTTAGGGACTTCCCTGCATCGTCGCTGGATGCAGCTGCAGCGCAGAACGAGACTCCGAGTCGACTTCGTTCCTTCCCGCAGGCTCCGGCCTTGGTGGAGGTCGAGTCGACGCTGGTCCGACGCCAGGCGCACGAGTCCTTCTCGAGGGTTGTCGACGTCGATCCAACGCCGATTCGACATCGATCGAAACTGGTTCCTGCCCCGGATGTTCCTCTGCTGGTGGAGGACATGACCCCAGTGGGTTCTCTGCTCCCAGTGTTGTTTCCTTGTGCCACAGAGCAGGGGCCCACGGGGCACTGGCCGGCTCATTAGTCTGCAGGGCCTCTTTCATTGGGTGGACAAATTAGCCTTCAGCCGTCCCCAATGGATGACTTGCTGTCTCCACCTTGGATGGCCACGGAGGCTAGCGCAGACTTTGCGAGGGCGAACCGCGGTTCGCAGGGCTGCGGATATCTTGCAGATGCAGCCGCCCTCTTTCTCCCTACCTTCAGATCCTTTGTTGGATCTTCTCCACCAGGGTACGGTGGATGTGGAACTCTTGTTGTCTTCTGGCGGGTCATTGGGGACTTGGGCCAGTCATCAGGTGACACCATGGAGCATGCTATTGCTCATCGCCATCAGCCGGCTCCAGATGACCCTGCCTGTTTGTCCCTCCATCCTAGGGCTTAAGGACTTGTAGTCCAGGCAGCACTCCCTTCCTCTCCTCCTCTGTTGCTTCCTTCCACTCGGTAGTCTAGGTGGTTAGAGTTGTGTGGCCGCAATGTCTTTGCGTCCACCAGCTTAGGCCTATGGTCCCTGAACACGACCTGCGTGCTTGCTCAGGCTACTTCTGCCCTTTGGGACTCAGTCGAACAACTCCTTCCCTCTTTGCAGGAGGGCACTCATGCTGACCTGGTCCGGCTTATTCGGTATGTCCGTGACATGGTGTAGTTTTCCGTCTGGTCGGCCATGGACACCACTGACTCCGTGGGTCGAACTATGGCCAGGTCAGTTGCTCTGCGACGCCATACGTGGCTACGTGATGGCAGTTTCCCCTGAGAATGTTCGGGAACGACTCAGGGATCTGCCCTTTGATGGGGCCGATCTGTTTGATGCACATGCTGACTCGGCTGTCCGGCGCCTCCTATCTGGATTTCCATGACTGCCAGGCTTTTAGTCCTCTATGGTGGATTTGTGTTTTCGTATGCAGTGTTATCACTGCTTTATGATTTACGTCTCTGGGTTCAAGACATTGTTTCCCATACAGGATGTATGGCCGTTCTGCCGTGTTTTTCCTTACTTTGGTACAGCTGGGCCATCTGTTTATATGGTTCTTTTTTACCTCTGCCTATGAGCTTGTCTCAAGAGGTGTCCCTTGCTTTTTATAGGGCTGTAACGTACCCTATGTGGGGTATTCTTTTGATATTGTGTATCTGCCCTTCCTTGCCAGGAAGTTCGAAGGCTCCCGTGGATCTCTCTCGTTATTGTCTGTCCCTCTGGGGATTTTTCCTGTGGGTTATGCTGGTTTATGCTGTGGGCATCTCCCTTTGTTCCATGCTTCCTGTTGTGGTGGAACGTCTCCTCTGTTAAGACCCATGAACTGACGTGGCCCTCTCCTGGATCTTCTGTATTGCTGCCTATGGTTGTTCCGTTGCACTCTCATGCGTCTGTGAACGCAGTTTGCTCCGGTGTATTGTTGGGGTTCTGCCGTATCCGTTTTGCTCCAGGGGGTTTCGCGTCCTCCTGCCTTGCTTTTGGCTCATCTTTCTGCCTTCATTCTGCCCCTAGCACCGTTGGCTATTTTGGGCGTGGGTACGTGTCCCTGTGGGCGCTTTGTTCCGTTCCGCTCCAGATCAGTTCTTCTGTACTCTGGGCGGGCACCACATGTGGTCCGCACTGGGTTTGTGTGCTATCACGGGGGGCCCGTAGTGTTCCTTGAGCCATTGTCTTAGCTGAATTCTCCTTCTGTTCTCATCTTTCCTGGTGTTGGGAAGGGCTTGGGCACACCCTGTCGGGGGTTTGCCTACGGGCCGTAGAGTTTTCGCCAGAGCAGATCTCTGTTACCTTTTACCTTGTGCCCCTGGCTTCCCTCTGACGGGCCCAGCCTGGGCTCAGGTTTTTCTATTTGTTGTCTCACACAGACGTATTCTATCTCCGGATGATCTCTGGCTTCATCCTGTCTATATATATATTATATATATCGGCTTTTTCAGGCTTTCTATTTCTGAGTGTTACTGACTACTTCTTCATTGGTGTGGTAGTCAGTATTCCTACCTGTATTGTGGTGGCTCGGTCATCCTCCCGATCGGGCGGTTGGGGTCGCCCTCTTTTTGTGGTAGGACTGTATGTCCTGCTACGTTTCGCAGGAGTCGGTGCCGTTGGTACCTTTTGGGCGACTTTCTATTTTCTAGGGGTACTGTTCCAGTTTGCCCTTGGTTGTCACTTCTTGACTTTTTCATGTATTTCTGTGTGCTGTGAATGCACATGAAGGGGCAGGCATGCGGGGTCTCCCTGCGGTGGTTTCTGGGGTTTGTCCCAGATTTCTCTCTCTCTCTCTCTC
The DNA here is from genome assembly GCF_964204655.1 of Triturus cristatus. Taxonomy (NCBI): domain Eukaryota; kingdom Metazoa; phylum Chordata; class Amphibia; order Caudata; family Salamandridae; genus Triturus; species Triturus cristatus. The sequence continues at coordinate 954,494,385 of NC_140588.1, read as the reverse complement.
TCTCTCTCTCTCTCTCTCTCTCTTTCTCTCCCTTTCTCTCTCTCTCTCGCCCTCTCTCTCTCTCCGACTCTCTCTTTCTCCCTCCCTCATGGGAGATGGCTTGGGCGTGTTCGGCTGCCGGTGGCCCTTGGTCATTGAACCTAGGGGTACGGTTGCCTGGTTGGCTACCTGGTGCTGCTCTGTCTTCTCAATGACGCGCACATGCTGTTGCTGTTACGCTTCATTGTGCTAGGCATTGTGTGGTGTGGTTCTCACGGTACACAATGTCTGTCTCGTGTATTCTTGTAATTCACATCTATGTATCTCCTGGTGGTAATAGTTTGTATGTCTCTGCGTGATGCCTTCTGCCCTGACATGCCATTTGTTGGCACCTGATGTTGTGCCACTCAGATTGTGTGTTCTGAATCTGTCATCATGTTTAAGTCAATTCGCTGGGCATTTGCCCCTAATGGATCCTGGGGTCCTAAACTCAGTTGCCCTCTTTTCGTAGGAGTTTGTGACATTCTGCCATTGTGCACTGACCTTTCTGGTTCTGTGATTTCGTTTCATCCCTGTCTGGCCGACAGTGGACTCGTGCCGTTCTCTGACGGATTGTTGTACCTTGCTTCCCTTGTTCATGCTCCTCCCTGAACTTCATGGTTTGGTATCAGCTACGATGGCAATGCTGAGGTTTACGAGTTTGGTGTCAGCCACGCTGGCATTGTGGCCCCCACTTTGTTTGAGCCAATGTTCTTGACGGACTACTTCCTTTGGGAACTTTGTGGGGTTCGGTCGCAGACCCTCCTCCAATGGGGTATAGCTTTTGTATCTATTCTAAGTTAAGGAATCTGCGGCTAGATGTCTCTATCAGATGAACGAGTTACTTACCTTCGGTAACGATGTATCTGATAGAGACACAGTCTAGCTGGAGCTTCCTTAACGCCCGCCCATCCTCCCCGTTCTGCGAGGACCTTTGCAGGTGGGGTTCTACCACCTTACCCCCTTACGGGTGGCCTTGGTCTTCCTGAGGGGTACTCTAGTTCACCTACCTCCGGGGCAGGGTGTGTCATGCTGTTTTGGGCACATTGGCTCTCCACTCATTCTCGATCTTGGGTGGCTAGGGTTTGTGCTTTTCAGTGCTCCTCCATCCAGGTTCTCCGGGGTGGAGATTCTCATGTTTTCCTGCCCTCCCTCCGCCCTCGTCTGTTCTCCCCATTTCTTTGGAGTCTCCTGGTCTATGCTGCAATCGATTGGGTTGAGGTTCTATTTGACTATGCTACAGTTCATAGGTCATTGTGGGAGGTGTGGTGAACATTCTATGATGTTGTGTTCACTTCTAGTCACTTGCCGTGAGTCGTATTGTTCCAGTCCTGTGGGCCTTTTCAGTTACATCATGTGTATACAAGCTGTCTTTCATACAGTTCCATCCTGTAGTTGCAAACTGCCTTTCGTTTGTCATGTCATTCATTTCCACTGCCGTTCCCTCTTAGGGATGGCACGGCTCTTTGGTTTGGCAGAACTTTTCCAGGTGCTCTGTTCGCTTCCTTCAGTCCCTTAAAGTGTTGAATACTCTTTCAACATGGTGTTGTTTCTCATCATTCTATGATTTCTTGTCATTGTTATGTCAAAGGTTTTTATCCTTTTTTTGGCACACGGTTCCTATAGTCTCACAGTTCTTGTAGTGGCTCCGCGTTGTGGCGCAGAAAGGTTTCACAGTAGAAAACTGATGTCAGCATGCCGAGGGGGACTTATATGGCTCCATTGATGTCATTTCCGTAGACGACGTCAGGACGGAGCGGGGCGACACACTTCCCCCCCCTTCGGCGTGCAGAGGTAATGCTGGGGAAAATGTTTTCTGGATCCAGTCTGATGCCTGGGGATGTTCTAAGTTGAGGAATCTGCGGCTAGACTGTGTCTCTACCAGATACATTGTTACCGATGGTAAGTAACTCGTTCATCTGGTTGCAATTGCACAATACCTAGAGACAAGTTAAGGCTGACCGATAGAGCGCGGGTTAGATACAGAAACCAGGTGTGACCCATTCAGAAGTTCGACCTTTGGACTTAGTTTCTAAAATGGAAGTCAGAAATCCTCTTCAGGGCAAGGCAGCAGGCTGTGGCCAAAGCGAGCTCCACGTCGACAGATAGCCACTGGACAAGGTCTTTGTGAAGCCTTTGGCTTTTGAAAGGAAAATAAGTGGGGAAAATTTGAGAATATCCATCGGCGGCCAGATACTTTTGGCACTTCGCCCAATGAAGATTTATATTTTTCGACATTGTTACTCATTTGGAGCTCAAATCTTAGCTGAAGACGGCTGTATGAAGTTGTGCACCTTTTCCCCAAGGCCCAACTGAGTCACATTTGCTTCTGCGGATATTCTCTGAGCAGGAGCTGCCTGAATCTTTGACCCAGCTGCAACACGCCTTTGTTGGGTGGGATTAGCAGGTTTGTCCTGTTTCTCCAGAGGTAATTAAAGCCAACATGTTTCTAAGTCCTGGGTTTTGTGAAACGTTAAGCAGACTACACTTTGACACCATCTGAGGGTCCACCTTGGTGACAGCACTTTGGGGTCAACACTCACTCCAACAGAGGCCAGCATCAGGATTTAGGGTAGGTCCAGTTTGGACTGGACTTCTGGAAGGATGCAAAAAAGTCCTGTTGTAGCTTGTTGTGCCCTTGTAGTGTGAAGAGGAGGCCATCCTTATGACCCTTGTAGTCCACCTTTGTCCTGGGTACAATAAGGAGCTCATGACCAGGGCTGTATTCATGTCACAGACAATGCCCCAGTCCTCTTCAGGTCCAGAAAGTGTTCTGAGGAGGGTACTGTTTATACCACATATATACCTCGCACCAGCCTGTGGGTGAGGGCACTCCGAAGCCAGTGGAGTAAAGGTTCAGAGAGTTGACCATACCAACTTTTGTAGTATTTCCTGTGTGCCCTACTGCAAACAATCCACAGTGCCCCTCATTCCCCAAAACCAATACAGCAGAACCTTTCTTTCCCTCTGCAGAGCACTTGTAGCCACCCGAGAGGCGTGACCAGAGAAATGAGCAACCCCTCCACTGTAGTCACTCCAAGCCAGTTGTGATACACCTCCTCTCCCACTGGGCCTGGTGCCTGACTGGCTGGGAGGACAAAGGAAAGGGCCAGGTCCAGGTGTTCTCTGCATCTACCTGTGACTAAGTAGGCCTCTTTGAAGTTAACTTCCTGAGCACAGCCAAGATGGCCAGCATGCCAGAGGAACCTCCCCACAACCAGACTCTTGTCTCAGCTCTGGAAACAAGTTTACATCTCATCAAAGAAGCTATTCAGTTCCTGGGTAAGAGTTGCAAACACATAAAATTGGGCTTCTTGGGAGCTTTGGGTTGGTAACCTCCTAAAAGTACCTGTTCTGAAAAATGTATTACAAATCCAACTTAATCAGTAAATTGGGCTTGTGATAAATACTTTTAAAAGTCTCAAAATTAACTTAGTAGGTGTTTCCTAGGAGGAGATAACATTATTTAATTTTAATAATGTATCTGAGTGCTTTCCTGTAGAACATCCAAACCTGCAACAGTGGAAATAGTTTTCAAAGTTTCTCACTGTAAGTATATGTTTAACATTGAACTTCCTGTCTTTCTTTTAAATATCTTGCTCTCTACTTTATGGCCAGTAACACCTACTTAGGCATGACTTATTAGTTTTTAAAAGGGAGGTGTAGGCCTGTCAAAAGGAGTTATTTTGACAGGTTGAATTGGCAATTAAAACCTGGCCAGTCAGGCTAAGCCTGGCAGACCTAAAGTCATGTTTGTATTGTCAGTTCTATGGGTGGCAAAATGGGTGCCACAGTCCACTGGTGATTTTTAATTATAAGCCCTTGGTGCATATTGGACACCATATAGTAGGGACGTAAAGGTATGTTAAATATGCCGAATAGGGTGTTGCCAATTTCATCATGTTGAAAGGGGACACACAGACACTACCACTGGTCAGCATTGATAAACTGCAAAGAGTTCTACAGCCAAACAGTCAAGGCAAGAAAGACAGAACGTTTAGCCATGACTATATGTGTTTTGACCCGACTGCCCCTTTGAGAGGACCTCTTGTTGCAGCAGCAGGGCAGTATCCTCCAATCGGTCCTGCACAACTTACTCCTCCATTCTTGGAGACTGACCGACAGCAGTTGATGGCCTTTTCTCTCCCTCCTGAATTGGTGGATTTCGGCAGTCAGACGTTCCTATACAAAAAACACCTATGGTGGGCACTGGGAAAAAGTTGTTGTTTGTTGTTCTTCCCGGCATATCAAACACTTATTAGCCCAATTGTCTGAGTTTATCACTTGCTCAACAAGGCTTTCCTTTGGCAACATTTAACGGTTGTATGTCCGCCTTGTAAGCTTGTCTGTTGTTGCCTGATCAGCTATTTCTGTTTTAAACACCTGTTGTGAAATGTGTTTTTTGAAGGGGCTGACCAATATGTTCTTGCCAAAACCCTTTATGATGCCCCACTAGGGCTTCAAGTTGGTTCTCACATTCCTGATGTGAACCCCATTTGAGACAGTGCACGGTTGTCCTCTGAGGTTGCTCTTATTGCATACAGTATTCCTTATTGTGATCACGTCAACTCGTCGCATGAGTGAGTTGCCCCACTCTCTGTCCAGAAATGGCACACCACTTTCTTTCTGGACAAGCTAGTGTTTAGGACTAAATCAGCATTCCTTCTGAAAGTGGTTACACCTTTCAACATTGCGCAGTCTATCACCCAACTAGCTTACTCTGCCCTTTTTCATTCAAGCAAGGAGGAAGAGAGATTTCATAGCTTGGACCACAAGAGAGATCTGAGTTTTTACATTGATCCTACCAAAGACCATCAGGTGGGCTATCAGCCCGTCGTGGGGTTCTCTGGGGTAAAGTAAGGAAAAGCTATGCAGAAATAAACCATCTCTAGGTGGTTTGTCCTCTGGACTGGTCAAAAAGAGCATTTGGAAGGCTTACGGGCACCCTACCAGAGTTTAAGCTGCTATCATCGCACTTGCACATTGATTGCCAGTTTTGGACATTTGTCGCACTACAACATTGGTGTCAGTTCACATGTTCACATAGCACTACTGCCTAAATAGCCAGGTCCAATGGGAAGGGCATTTTCTCTGTTACGTTCTGCAGGGCTTTCTGGTCTTAGTTATTCCACAAGCCCATCACTTGGAGAGGGTACTACTTTGATATCTACTCACAAGGTGAGAAACCTGCAGTTAGAAGTATCCATCAGAATAACAAGTTACATACCTTCCATAATGCTTTTTCTGGTGTATACTGTATATAACTGCAGATTCCTCACTTACCCTCCCACCTCCCTGTTCTGTAAAATCACATCCTCTGGCCTATGCTATAAAGATTCCAAGTAGAGATCTGCACCCTGGTACAGTCTGATTACTGTAGACTCTGCATCGTACGGGGCCAAGAGATATTGCAAATAAAGTGACACTATCGGGCAGAGTTAGTGGTTAAACTAAAGTCCCAGCGTCACTTCCAGGGTGTAAGAACCAGATGCAGAGCTGCATGACACCACCTATGGCATGTGAGGGAATTGTTGAAAAAAAAATCTGCTGATCGAAGTCTGATGCCTGGGGGTATTCACAAGGTTAGGAATCTGCGGTCAAATAGCGTATCCACCAGAAAGAGCTTTACTAAAGGGAGGTAACTTGATCTTTGATATTCTAATTTGGCCCTTTAGTATTTTTAGTTGGTGGTTATGTAATGGATATATAGTTTGTATTTAGTAAGTTGATTGCTTTTTATGTATTATTTCATTGAGAACATTGTATGGTTCTAATCATTATAATTACATTCTAATTCTAATTATTTATTTTTCAGTCACATAAAAGAAAAGCAGATTCGGTCATGGAGAGCTCTGCAAAAAAGGAAACTAAGAAAATGAAACCCTGAGTCTGACAAATGTGTGCAATATGAGAGCACAGGACATCCGCCTTCTCTTACACTGCATCAGCAAACGCTATTTAGCAATGCATATGTTTTTTTCTTAATTAGTGAGGTATAAGCACTGCTTTATGTTTTGCAAATTTTGTACGTTTTACAATATTTTTATTGATATTTGGTAGGTGTATGTTTCAAGCATTCCAGTATTTTTGTGCAATTTATTTTATGAGTGTCAACCCTAGTAAAGGGCAAGCAATACATGGTGTTTCTAAGCTCGTCCTGATGTTTTAGCTTTTATATGTTTTATATGCTTTTGCTTTGAAATAAAACCTACATTTTATCATTGTTTAATATTTTATGTTGAACAGGTTCAGAGTAGAGGCAGCCTATGATATTTTTATTAATAAACTGATTTAATCATACCCTCTCTTGTGCAATATAAAAAAGGAAGCGATGCTCTTTCATGACTTACCTGTTTGGTGTCTGACGATCACCGATTCTTCCTTCAAATCAATTTCTAATAGAACATATTTGGTTAAATTCCTCTATTGGAAAGTTTAACTGCTAATTAATTGCCCACACTGCATTTATTTTCTTGCTCTGAAGAGGTGTTTAGGATTGATTGATGGTAAACTAACAGCTGTTAACTATCAACAGCGGGAGAGACATAAGACTATTATGTGCTATGACATTGCCACCCTGTTCAAACAATTAAACACAATACTTAATGTTCCTACCACTGACCCTAGAATGTAGGTCAACCTAGTTTAGTGCCAACGTTATACACATTCTGGTTTTCTAGTGCCATCTAAGCATTCCAAATATGGTCATAATAAGCATTAGGCACTTCATTTATCTGTATGTTTAGAATACCCATACTCCATGGCTGATACTTGGAAACTTCTCGGGGAGGGAGTGTGAGGGGCATAATGTTCCCAGCTGTTTAGATGAGTGCCTGAGAAGATTTCAAATTGTGCAGTTAAAAAATAGGTCTAAGGTTTCAGAAAATAATAACACGTCACAGTAGTGCAATGGATATGGGAAGTAAGGTCCTCTATTTAACTGATGTATTGTTTTGGCCAGCGCCTTCATTTTTTATTCAACAGACCACATAAGCCCTATGAAATGTTTCAAGTGGGATCTTGCTTCACTGAAGACTCTGGGCTTAATCCTTTGCAGTGATTACCCCAAGACTTTTCTGAAGGAGGGGCAAAGTCTCTATGGTGTTCTACTGTATGCCTTCGAAATGAGAATTTCCTATAGTATCCCATGTTTGTCTCTTGTAGCCTAGTTCTACCGGCTCAACCGTGGTATGAATCATTGCCTAACAAACTCACTGCTTGTGAGAACTTGCCCTTGAGGTCGATCATGTTTTGATTATAAATATTTAGTAGACTTGCTAGAAATTGATTTTTGACAGTATGAATGCTGAGTACCATGTCTCAGAAAGAGAACTAGACAGTATTTGTTCACTTGCTTTGTCTCTGAGCCCAGCTGTTGTGTTACACAGCCATTCTTAATTACGGTTTATATGGTGGAGCAGAGCGAGGGTCAGAGGGTGCCCTGACCTTTTTTCCTATCCTCAGTTCTCCTGTACACTTACCCTTGTCACCAATTATGACGTTTTCCAGTATAGGAAGTGACACCATTGCATCCACGATTATTAATATTCTGCTCATCAGTACTGGTGGGCCCTGCAATACAGCCAAACACCAGGCGAATGCTGCATAGTGAATGTCCTTCTAGCTAGCACAACTCAGTCTTGCTAAGTAGTCCGCACAATTCAGCTGCACTGTAGAATTGTGTTGCAGTTCACCTCACTAGTGTAACGTAATTGGAGGGGTCTCCCCTGCAAACTACATGGACCCCTCCCGCCCGGACACAGTCAGGAGCAGTCCCGTCAGGGTACTGTGCTGAGGGACCCCCTGGAGCCCGGGCCTTCCCCTCAAATCCCACCCACCACTCCGCTCCGCAGGGGCCTTTGTTACGCCACTGGTTCAGTTATGTCAAACACAAAGTCAGGCCAAAAGCGAGAAGAGGAGGCAGGTAAATAAATAAACAAAATATTGCTTGCTGAATGGTGGACTGGGTTCCCAGTATTTATAGGTCTATGTATAAGCAAATGCATGTCTTTATGCTGGAGCGAGAGGCAGAGTATGTGTATGTTTCTGTGTTCTTCAGCTTGGTAGTATTCTTTTCAGCATCCAGTGTGACCTGACACCTTACATTTCTGATGAGTACTTGCACCTTCAGATTTCTCACCTGTTGCATAATCTCAGGTGTAAGACTGGATAAGGAAAACCTCAAAGATCCATGATGCTGGTAGAGGGAGCTAGCTTTGTATCTATGCCGAAAGCAATGTTAGACGACTTCACAAAAGCCATATAGCACCTACCCCCTATACAATGAAATCAGCTCAATTTTCGCCACGTCTTCAATGCAGATCCGGAGCTTGCTGTAAGAAAGAGAGTTTGTGTGAAAATTCCTCACACAGAAAAAATTTCAAAAAAGTGGAGGGCTTTATCTCCTCCGATGCTTTCCAGCTTAAAGCGTTGTAGGGGCTGCAAGGGCTACATGCCCATCGCCAACCCCAGCTCGATCCTTCTATGGTGTTTGGGGGTCAAACCATAATTCTAAATCCTACCTCAGCATGGCGGTTAGAGTGCGGGAATCCAAATTGTTCATGGCTGGGGCCCACGACGAAAAGAGAGGCCCAAATGAGGCCATCTTCCTCCTAGTCCTCTGGTAAAAGGAGGAAATCTAAGAAGCATTAAAAATGGTAAGTCTCCTAGGTGCCCTCCGAAACTTCATCCTTGAGGCTGGAGTTAGTAGCAATGAAGCCTTCGGATCCGTCACCTATCTTCACTCGATTGCCACTACCAGGGTCATCCCTGGAGCCACCAGGCCCTCTACTGGGACCGATACCAGCATACCAAGATTTTGTGGCACCTAGGTCTGATCCAGCAGCATTTTTCAAAGCTATATTTAGTATCTTTGCATTGGCGACAGCCCCCACTGGTGCTCCTTATGTCCCAAGGGGCATATGACATGCCTTTGTTCATAACTCTTGCCCTAGACCCATTCGGAGCTCACTGTCGGTCAGGTACCACTCTTGATGCCAACACAGAGACACTTGGTCCCATGTCAGCCATCGGCACCAGGGCTGGCTCCACCACTTAGGCCATCTCCCCTATCATCAATGCCGGACTCAATGCTGCTGCCAGTGCTTTGAATCCCCTGTAGCAGAATCAGTACCATACCAGAAATCCAGAATAGAGGCCCAAATATTATTGGAGGAAGAGCCATATCACCGTGAAGGCAAGTCCTCTGATCAAACTATCCATGAGCTCTTCGCTGCGTTTCTGATCCCCTCAGCCTATACAGGGTGAAGGAAACCACTGATCAACTGGAATAATTTGCTAATATCTGCTTAGCCAATTGTCTCTATAACTCCCAGAAAATGGAAATGGATTTCTCTTTGGTCAATCCCTGAAACAATAGTGAAGAAAGCTGTGGAAGTGCAAGACTTGCCCCTTTCCTCGGTGGATATCAAGACTAATGTCCTCACAGAGGTCCTTTTACCTTCATCACGGTCCTCAAAGTCTTTCCCTTGTCATGGCACCTATTGGAACCAGTCCTGACAGTGTGGGAGAAGCCTGCTTCAACACCAGCAGTGTACAAAGTAGTGGCAATGCATCCAGTCCCAGATGATATACCCTTTTTGTCCACTTACCCATTGCTGGAGAGCCTAGTTCTGCATTGTAGGATCTTCATTGATGGTCATAAACCTTGATTAATTCCGTACTGCCTGCGCAGACCAAGGAACACCATATTCGATGTATGTAGAATATCCAGGAACAAGATCTACATAGTTTTCATCACTGAAAGACTTATTCCATTCGTTTGTAGTGTAGAGTGTCAGAGTTGTATTTTCCTGGAGCATGCTGGTAGAGACTGCAGGAGACAGAAACTGCAAAGCTTACAAGTGATTAGGCAAAGGGATTGGGCCAGAAAGCATATAATGCAAAGCAAAAAACAGCCTGATATGCTAACAATAGAAAGTAAAAAGTTCAACTTGTACCTTTAAGAATCCCAAAGGGCGTCAATCCCACAATGTACTGCAGTGGCAGTTTGCCTGTGAGAGTCAGTTCTTTTTCCCGCTTCTTCTGACGGGATTTCAGAACACCTCTGGTGATTTTCTTTTCACCTTTATCACTCTTTTATACTACGCTTTTCAAAGCCTTTTTTCTTGACATTTGACCAATTCTTCTGTCGAGTGAATTACGTTTGCAGTTTATTCTGAGGAAAATTCTGTCAAAAATGGCAGTTCTCTTCACAAAGTGTCCTTCCTGTGGCAGCAAGAATGCTTCCTACGATGCCCACAAAGTTCTTGTGGTGTGTCTATCTCTTCTACACCTCACAAAAGGTTGTGACATTTGCAGTAAAATGTAAAAAAGGACACTTAAAGATAGAGAAGGTATTATACGTTGTGGATGGATGGAGGATTTGAAAGCAGAGAAAGAAAGGTGAAAAAGGAGAATATTGTGGAGGTCTCCTCTCTTCATCCTTCTGAGAAATGCACAAAATGGATCAAGACTCACTTAAGAGGAGATTTAAATCCGAAAAATCTCATTCTCATACTGCCACCGTCATCGTCATGCATTGACATCAACGCTGAGAAGTCTGCTACTTTCGTGCTCACCTTTGAAGGACAGTTCAACTTCGACTGCACATCGCCACCGTTCGATGTCTTAATCAACTGCAAAGCTGACCTCAACGGCGAAAACAGGTATGGCACCACCGTCATGCTATTTTTCTGCATTGGCATCTACGGCAAGATCTCGATTGACGATCGATGTCACTTTCTCATCGTTCACTGTCACCTCATTCAACATCAAGATCACACCACTCTTCACCGTCAAAACACTCAACTTCGAAAATACATGTATCTCCAGTTTTGTCTAAGAGACAGCGTACGACATCGAACACCCCTCTCTCAACGTCAAACATCATTCAGAGGTAGATTTCTTCGTCCTCTTCTCGCTGGTCTGGTTCACCCCACCATATGGACCCTTCCTCACCAGACTAGGCTACAGGTCTTCCACTAATACATCATGTTATTCCTGCTCTTGATCTTCTTTGGGTTCCTTTACAACCTCTTAATATTTCTCCTGTGCAACGGCACTCAAGAGCTACATCAATGTCATCTATCTGCAAATGAAAAGCTCCCTCACCTATAAACTCTCCCACGAGAGCTAGAGCTCCCAGTTGCCCACTATCACAGTCAACTTCATCAAGAACAGGATCTCCAGATTCCTCTTCTTCATATACACCAACGTCTCCACCTCGCTCCCCATCTGGATCTTCTCCTGTTGGTGATATTGTCTCTTTTCAGGACACTCTAGCCAGAAAAGCTTCTAAGCACAACATCCAAGTTGATACCCCTCAACCGTCAGTATCTGTTATACTGGAAACTCTGCAACCTAGAGCTACACCAAGGCCTCTTTCACCAGGCCTCATAGACATTGTGCAGGAAATGTTTCTGAATCCAGCTACAGTGAAATCTGCAACTCTGAGGCTATTAAAGAAATGCAGCCTCCTACTCGTGATCCATACTTCCTCAAGGCTGATCCTAAACTGGACTCCATAATTGTCACAGCAGTTTGCAGGAAATGTGTCTCTGCTCCGAAATCACGGCTCCACCTGACTGAGAAAGCAAACAAATGGATACGATTGGAAAGAAGATTTGTGGTACAGCATCTACACATTTACGCAATGCCAATTCAGCAGCACTATTGGGCAGATATCATAGGGAGATTTGGGAAGGAATGAAGTCGTTCGTATCTGATCTACCAGATCACAGACAACAGGATTACATAGAAATGATCAGAGAGGGCTCTCTTGTTTCAAACCAATCCATCAGCGCTGCAATTGACTCTGTTGATCTGACTGCTACAACCTTTTGCCATGGCATTTCCCTAAGATGTACATCCTGGTTGAGACATTCATCTTTAAAGCCAGATGCCCGAGTGAAGATTGCTAATCTGTCTTCCACCGGATACTCCCTCTTTGGACAGCACACTGAAAAGGAAATGTTAAGGATGAAAAATGAAGCAGAAACACTTAAAGTAGTGGGTCAGAAGAACAGGAAAAATTAGTCAAGCAATTCACACCTAAAGACAAAAGAGATTTCTACCCTAGGGATCAAACCCCTAGGTGGCCTTACCAACAGCAACAGAGACAACCCCAACGGTCTTTTCAACGCTGGTGCCAAAGACAAGGATCCTCTTCACATAAGCCCTCGCAAACCAAAGGGAAAAGTTCTCAATCAAAGCAATGAGGATCACATACCCCCTCCACAGTTACCCACTCTGGTGGGGAAAGTGGTACAGTCTCATTGGGAAGAGTGGGCAAAAATCTCAATAGACAAATGGGTACTAAATATTAATCAGAACGCTACGCTCTACATTTCACCAGTGCCCCACCACCATCCCCTCCACAACAAATTGCAATAGCCCATTTGCTCGGCCTCAAGCAAGAAACATATGTCCTACTGCACAAGAAAGCTATAGAGATGCCCCAATATATCAAAGGGACAAAGGCGTTTTTTCGAGATACTTCTTGGTCAAGAAAAAAAAATCACCTACACTAGTTTCGGCATATCGTAGACCTCCGGTTCCTCAACAAATTTGTAAAGATAGAGAAGTTCAGAATGCTTTTGCTGCACCAACTTTTTCCTTACTTGACGAAGAACGATTGGCTCTGCGCAGTAGATCTACAGGACACTTATTTTCATATTCCCATACTTCCAAGTCACAGACAATTTCTCAGATTTCTAGTGGACTCACACCACTATCAATATGTGGTGCTACCCTTCGGTCTCAAATCAGCACCACAAACATTTTTTAAATGCATGGTAGTGGTCGCGGCTCAACTAAGAAAACAAGGTATTTTCGTATATCCATACCTGGATGACTAGCTCATTAGAGCAGAGTCTTTTCACAAAGCAAAGGACTACGTTGCTACAACATCTTTTGTGGCACATCTAGGTCTCCAGGTCAATCCAGAGAAGTCCATCGCAACAGCGGTTCAGTGCCTCACATTTCTAGGAGCTACTCTGGACACGCCAAAAGAAAGCATGTATCATTCGGAGGAGAGAGCGTTTTCAATTCAAATGAAATGTTCCCAAATTCCACAACAGACGAGGCCCACAGTTTGCAAGTTAGCCTTGCTACTAGGCTCGATGGTGTCCTGCATCAGTATCGTACCGAACGCACATCTGTACATAAGACCGCTACAGGCATGTCTGGAAGATTAATGGTCTCAGAGAGCAGACCTTTGGGAAGATCGTATTCTCCTGACATACAGTGCACGCCAATCCTTTGCATTTTGGCCTAACTCGAACAATCTGCTGATGTGGGTTCCATTTGAAAAAACAATCCCATCTCTGACAATCATCACAGATGTATCACTAGCAGGATGTGGTACCCACATAAACAATCTGAAAATCCAAGGTCTATGGTCCCAAAAAGAGAAGAAATACCACATACATTTTCTGGAACTGAAAGCAGTGTTACTGGCCCTCAAAGCGTTTCTTCCACCTCTGTAATCGAAGGACCTCATGATTCAAACAGGCAACACCACCACAATTTTTTACATCAACAAACAGGGTGGAACAAGGTCCACACAGTTGTTTTACCAGGCGCAAACACTAATGCGTTGGGCTCTGGCGAGAGAACTCTCCATTACAGCCTTTCACATCCCAGGAGTTCTAAACCTGGAAGCAGATTTCCTCAGCCACTTCAACTAAGAAAACCTCGAGTGGAACTTTAATGACAAAGTAATTGATGCTATCTTCCAAGAATGGGGCTCCCCAACTCTGGATCTATTTGATACATCCCTAAACTCAAAATGTCAAGACTTCGCATCTAGAGCCCCTGAACCGAAGTCTCTGGGCAATGCCATTTTGATTGACTGGTCGACTCCATTTGTGTACGCCTTTCCGACACTTCTACTAATTCCGTGGTTGATCTAACAGCTTCTGGGATCACACATCGCAATGATCCTCTTAGCTCCAGACTGGCTGAGACTATGGTGGTACACAGACCTACTCCACTTGTCTATAACCCATCACAAGCATCTCCCACTCAGATCAGACCTTCCCTCCAAACATCAGGGCAGAGTTCTCCATCACTCAATCCAGTCATTGAATTTGGCAGCAGAGCTCCTGCGGTCATACAGTATGGACATTTAAATCTTCCAAAAGATTGTATGAACATTCTTAAAGAAGCGAAGCGCCCTTCCACAGGGCTTGCTACGCTTTTAAGTGGAAATGCTTCTGTATATGGTGTCATTCAAAGACCTATGATCCCATCACAGTACAGGAAGACATCATTCTACTTTAATTACTACACCTAGCCATGTCTGGCCAACAATTGTCCTCTGTAAGAGTTCACCTAGCAGCTATCAATGCATACCGTAAATCTCCAACACAAAATCTTGTTTTACAAGATTGCAATTGTTAAAGACTTTCTAGAATGCCTCAAAAAAGGTTTATGCTCCTCACAGAAAACCCTCTCCTCCTTGGGAGTTGAACATAGTGCTATCCAAATGAATGGGTCCGCCCTTTGAGCCGCTCCATAAAGCATTGCTACAACACTTATCATGGAAAACTGCTTTTTTGGTTGCAATTACCTTGGCTCGTAGAGTCACTGTATTGCAAGCTTTATCTTCTGTAGAACCCTTTACAGTTTTCCACCACAATAGGATTGTTTTACGTACACACCCCTCTTTTTTACCCAAGGAAGTATCAGATTTCCATCTCACTCAATCTCTCACTCTACCTACCTTTTTTCGAATCCCACTTCTGCAGTGGAGAGAACATTACACTTCCTCGATCTTAAAGGAGTCCTTCGTTTTTACTAAGTCAGATCAAAATCTATTAGATACTCTTCCCGGCTGTTCATAAATTATGGGACCATAAGACAAGCTTTAGCATGCTTCTAACAATCCATAGCTAGGTGGATAGTTTCATGCATTACCCTATGTTACCAGATTGCCAGTAAGCCTCTACCTGGCAAACATAGGGCTCACTCAACAAGAAGAAAAGCTGCGACCACAGCTTTGGTGAGGCAAGTACCTATTCAGTACATTTGCAGGGCAGCAACTTGGAGAACTCTGCACTAATTCACAAAACATTACTGTTTAGAATCGGATACTCAAGCCGACTCTAAGTTTGGGCAAGAGACTTTAAGATACCTCTTCAAATAGGTTTTCGTGTCCTTCTACTCTACTATACCGATTGTTCATGGAAGACTCCCTTGTACCATCTTTACAGTCTCACAGGATACATATATACTTGAAAGCTGCTATATGGAGTTTAATTATCTTGCTACTCTTTTCAAGATTTATGACCAGCAATGAAGATCCTATGATGCAGGAGGAAAAGCTACATACCTGTAGGTATAGTTCTGCATCATAGTTCTTTTCAATGAAGTCATAAACATCCTACCTCCTCCCCGGCTGTCAGGTTGTATTATTATCCTGTTCTTCCCATAAAAAAGAACAGCCTCTCACAGACAAACTGCCACTGCAGTGCATTGTGGGATGGGGTCCCTCTGGTATTCTTAAAGGTGCATGCCACATTTTGTACTTTTTAGTGTTAGGCTATCAGGCAGTTGTTTTCTCTATATTTCCTGTAGTCTCTTTTCCTATGAAAAGTGCTTTAAGCTTTGCAGTTCCTGCCTCCTGTAGTCTCTAGCAGCATGCTCCAGTAAAATACAACTCTGACAGTCTGCACTACAAATGAATGGAAACTGTTTTTCAGTGATGAACACTATACAGATCCTTTTCTGGAATATTCTACATATATTGAATACGTTGTTCTGGGGTCCGCACAAGCAGCACAGAATTATTCAAGGTTTAGGACTTCAATGAAGATACCTACGATGCAGAACTATACCTACAGGTATGCAACCTTTTCTTATTCAGGCTTCTTGATATTCATGTCAGATGTCAGGGACATTTTCCTATGACACCATCAGGCAGGGCATCCAAATGTCTGGAGTCTTGGGAAAGAAACTTTAATCATCTGAAAATATGGCATCAAAATCTATGAACTCCACTTGTCTCTTAGTGAGGTATAATCATGCTTTATAAGACATGGCCCAACTGCTCCTCCCCCAGGTCCCTGACAATATCAAGCACATTATTTTTCAAAGTAAGTCCTGTCTTGACACTGCGGACTTGGTGGCCCGTGCTACATGGTTCTCAGAAGTGGTCCGTAGTCATGCTTAGCTTCACTCCTTTTCCACGGATCTTAAGGCCTCCCTTTCGATGTTGCCCCCCAATTTGGCGATAAAGCAGATTCCGCTATGGAGCGATTTAAGGCTAGCAACATTACAGCGAGATCCTTAAGCCTCCAACACCCTCAATCTTTTGTGTGCTTTTTAGACAGAATCAGAATGGTTTTTATTCTACAATTATTTAAAATCCTTACAATTAGATTTGCAATAAAATCAGTTTGGTAAAAGGTGCCAAAAATGTTCAGTCCTTGGCTCAGAAGGAGCCGCAGGGCATTATGTGCAGCACAGGGGCCTAACAGATTGTTAATATAAATAAGTCCTCTTGTTCTTCCCCTGGAGCATGATCTTAAGTACTTTCAAAGTTGTATATTGTGGGCAGTTAACTATAATAATATCTTAATACTGAGCCACCCTTCGTCCCGATCTCCTTTTTTACATGGTGATGTTTCATGCAATTGATGTGAATGTGATCAGAGGTGCTACTGGATTCCAGAATTCACCCCATTTTCTGTAAAGTGCTTTGTGCTACTGCTTCAATGTGCTTGACATCAGTCCTCTAGCACCTTTAACTGTCAGGTGTGGTGTCATAGGCCTGATTCTCTGCTGCTTGTAGTATTTGAGTCGCTATCTTAAAGAATTTCAGGAAACACGCCAATAGCTGTGTGGACTCGCCTTTCAGGCAGCAGAGCATAGCTTCCTTGCACATTTGACTATTTAGTCCCCTCAGAAGCGGACAGAGACAAAATCTCTTACGTGAAATCAGTTGTTTGCCAATGCTTATTATGTGTGAGGGACTCACAGTCTGCTGCACACAGTAGAGTCTGCTTTGGTCCCCTTCTCTTCTCCCATACCAATACGCTGTGAGAGGGATCAGGCTAAATCTTAATTTCATTACATTTCTTTAAAGAGCCTTGATCATTGATTGAGATAGGTAAATTGGCGGTGCACCTGGATCATATAGGTTGCGAGCCCAGCTACCATGGACTTTTCCTTTCTGGTTTTGCATGTCTTGATCCTGTGATATTAGTTTTGCTTACTTAACAAGCAGTTTACCTGTAAGTCTAGCCGGAAGGTCGCTGATCCATACGTCTTCCGCTTTCAGAGCTCTTTCAGTGATCTAGCCAGATACCCTCATCAGGTCGATTTGCCCTCATTTATTGCTGGCCAAAGCATGTATTTTAACAACTTTGCTGCTTTCAATGCATTCCCCAGAAGGTTCAGCTTTTGCCAATGCCAGTCTTCCTAGACACAGGCACAGTAGCCCCAAAATACTGTGGTTAGACAACACAGAGAAAGAGCAAGAAGTAAGAGCCCCAGATCCTTCAATCCAGCCTCATCCTTCTCTTCTTCCTCAGCACCAAAAGGAAAGCAGGTCTAATTTGCTTCTGCCAGAACACCAGAAGCCTGTGGGAGGCTAGGTGTCCTACCAGCCTAGAAGGCAAATAATTTGGATCAGTGAGTCCTTCAAATAATAGAAATAGGGTGAGAGCAGCAGGGGTTAGGACGTAGGGCTGGGGGAGGGCTAAGGCGTAGGACTTAGGGATGGGGTGGGAGTGGTGCGGGTTAGTGCTTAGGGATGGGAGAGGGCCTAGGCCTTGAGGCTTAGAGCTGAGAGATAAGTGGTGTTAGTGCTTGGGGTAGGGAGTGGGCTTAGGTCTTAGGGTTAGGTAGGGTCCGGTAGGCAGACCTGCGCTTCTTCCTGTGTCCCCTGCTCCGAATGCTCCCCATGGCAGACTTCTTCCTCCTCCCAATCTCCAAAGCCTCCACCTTTATCACGGCAGATGGAATAGCAGCATCTAAGCTCCTTTCAGCTGCCACTGGAGGTGGTGGTGGTCATCCTGTCAGCTCCTCGCCCCTACACAAAATCTGCCTATGCTAGGAAATGGAGCTATTTTGTTTCACTGAGCAAAGACAACGTGTGCTCTTTACGAGTGTTCTGACTATCAGAGGTCTTCCAGTTTGCTCTTGCTCCAGCTAAAAAAAAAAGTGCGGTGGCTACTGTAAAAGGGCATTTGGCTGCAAACTCTCCAGCTCCCTATGTAGTAGTACCAATGTAAGGGCACACCATGCAAAAAGTCCAGACGGCCCTTAGCGGTTTACAGGGCATACTTTAATAATCCCCAGTGCTCTATTTGTGTTAGTGTGGTCAGTGTTAAGCATTTGTTGTACACACATAGTCAATAAATGGCTCACACACTCAAGAAATCCAAGACCACTTTATAAAAATAAAGTCGATTTTTATAAGAACTTAGACACCAAGATCTTTGAATACTCCAAGTACTTTTCACTATTATCAATTTTGCAAGACAACAGTAAAAAAGCTTAAATAGCTGTTTTTGACGCCTGAGGCTCGAATGCAGTAATGTTGTCCTTTGGGAGGAAAAACATACACAGCGAACAGATACTTGCAGTCAGAGTTCTGGGATCCCCTTTTGGACTTAAGGTGCTAGGGTGCCATGGTCCCAAGAACCACCAGCAGTTTTGGGTTATCTGCCTGGGGTGTCTAGGTGCAGAGGTGCTGGTCGGGATGGTAGCCTCAGGCGCTACACTGTAGAATGGGGACCAGAAACAAAGGCTGCAAGGAGGGACTTGTGGGTAAGTCCGGGTGAACCCAAAGGGGGGCTCAGGTTGTGACTAACCCCTAGAGCTAGGGGACGCAGTCAGGAGTCATGGCCCCAGGCTATGGAGCTTGAGTGCAGAGGGTCTTTGCTGGCTGGCTACTGGAGTTTGAAGCTTTCTCGGTTGTCAGCTGGTAGGTACTGCAGCCACTCTGGCCGTGGATCTTGTCTGTCCTGAAGTCCCCCTCCTCCGCTCCAAGGGAGATGTTCACAGGTTGTCGAAGTGCTGGGCAGTCCTCCAAGTGATAGGAATAATGCAAAGCCACAGGACAAGTCGGGTCCTTTCAATTGTCAAGAAGCAAGCAGCCAGCAGGGTTTGGCGCCAGTTTCAGTGCGGGTCCTTAGTTCTTGCAGTGTTGTCTCGTCTTTGTCTTCTACTGTTTCCAGGAAGTCAAATCTGAGGGCCTGGTGTCAGGGGACCCCTAAATACAAAATGTATGCGCATTTATGGGATTATATGGTAGTAGCCAATGGGCTACCTATTAATAGGGCAACTACACCCCTATATATGACCACTTCCTGTGGACAGTGAGCATAATCTTCACCCAGTCCTTATTTCACCAAAAATCAACATGGTAAAACCCTTCTTTGGCTGTTCACATCAGTTATCCCACCTTAGAGGTGTGACTAGCCTGTGAATGAAACATTCATCCTGAATATCTAATTTCCCACCTGCTCTGGTTCCAAATGGGTCCAGGGCAGGGGGTGGCATTCCCCAAGTCTAAGGGGAGCTGGGGTCGCATATCAAATGTGGCAGAAGCTTTGAAGCCTCTGGCCTTGAGATGCTAATTTACAAGCCATCTTGCTGGAGGAGTTTGGAACACCTTCTGCTGAGCAGGCATTGTTCCTGACCTCTGAGAGCACAGGCTCTCCCTTGCAGGAGATTAGAAACTCGTCTGTGATGGCACGCTGGAAAGTACCAGTCAGCCAACACGCTGTGAGTAGTAGGCTTACATGGGACATCTCTAAGGTGCCCTCTGGGTGCATGTATTCATAAATTCGATATTGGAATCAGCATAGATTTATTAAGATGAGGTGTTTGATACCAAACACCATTAAAAGCTGTGAAGCCATTATGTAGCTGGGTAACTCGTAATGACCAGTGCCCAGGGCATACTTTTAAATTGGCTTCCTGATCGCTTGCAATGTCTAGCAATGGAACTTTGCATCGTGGAGGCATATCTGCTTATACAGATCTGCCCTCACATCTAATATAATGCACCCTGCCTTTGGGATCTAAAGGCTGGCAGTAGGGGTGACTTACTTATAGTACATGTAGTGTATTTTGGCATTGCACACTGGGAGTTGGCATTGTTATGTTTTCAGAATAGTTTGCACCATTTCACACATCCTGCAATGGAAGTCTGCATGCATTTTGTGTGTGGTTCCCTTAGGGTTGCATAGTGCATGTTGCAGCCCTTAGGGACCCTCTTTAGTATCCATGACCTTGGTACCAGGTGTACCATTTACCAGGACATACAGGGGTGCTAAAACCTTTGTAGTTGGGTTACAATTATTGTGTGTATCGTTTTAGAGAAAGAGCTCTGGCACTGAGGCCTGGTTAGCAGGAACCCAGTGCACTTCCAATCAAAAAGCATCAGTACCAGAGAGCAAAAAGTGGAAATGACCATGTCTAAAAGAGGTACCTTACTACAATGCTCCAGTGGGACCCAATTCTTATTTTAACATTTTTGATTGATCTCTGAACCCCTTTATATTTGCCATTTGAGGTTCTTAACCATAAAAATGGTCTTTATGGTGGCCAGCTCTTTTGCAAAACAGGTCAGTGAGCTGCTGGCCCTGAGGGCCAACCCGCCATTTACAACTTTTTTCCCTGACAAGCTGGTGTTTCAAACCAGGGCTGCTTTCTTCTCGAAAGTGGATTCTCTGTTCTACCTGGGGCAGTCTTATTACTCTTCTATCCCCCACCCTATCCCGCAAGGGAGGAGGAGGAAATGCTGCATCATCCAGACCCTAGGTGTGCAGTCAATTTATATCTCGACAATATTAGAGAAATGAGATTGAATGACAAACTCTGTGCTGGTACTGTGGCAGTAGAAAAGGAAAGGTGGTACTGAAATTAAAATTATCCTGCTGCATTATCCATTGTATCAAAAAGTGCCATGCACTTGCCAAAAAGGAGCCCCTCGTGGAATCCGAGCTCACTCCACCAAAGTCAAGTCCTTGCATTCTACACTTGCAAGAGGGTTTCCCATTGCATAATTCTGCAAGGCGGCAGCGTGGGTGCTTCTATGCACTTCCACCAAACATAACTTTTTGGAATCACAGTTGCATAGGGATGGAACCTTTTCAATGTCTGTGCACAAAACTTCCTTATCTAACAACCCATCAGCCCTCCTATGTGAATTGTACTGCTCAACAGGTTTGGAATCTGCAATTAGAAGTATACATCAGAAGAAAAAGTTACTTTCCTTCAGTAACGATCTTTCTGGTGGATAACCTGTTTATCTACAGATTCCTCACTGGTCCCTCTCACCTCCCCATCTGATGGATGTAGGTACAGGAATAGAGTAATAAGGCTCCAATTATCAGTTTGGCATTGCTCTTCATTTAATCGATGTTTCTCTACTATTCGCTTTAACTGCTTGGAAACAATGATGGGACCTGATGTTGTTGCCCTAGGGTAGGCAATATATGGCTTCAGTCACGTCTGACATCACTTCCGGCATCAATAAGAAGCCAGTGCCCCCTACCGGCATCATAAAGCATTTATATTTTCCGGATTCAGTCTGGCAAATTGGATTATTGAACAGGTGAGGAATCTGCAGGTTTGAAAGAGTATCCACCAGAAAGATTGTTACCAAAGGTGAGTAACTTTTTCATAAATATAAAAATATTACTCATGGCAGTGATAGCACCAATGTAGGTATGGAAAGGGCAGAGTTTCCATAGGAAACACCTGTTTTGTTTTCTCAATAACTTTGGCACCATTGGATGAATATGCACAAAGCTTTCTCAAAAAAAGGTCATCTACTTTATCCCAGACGCCTCTCTCCTTCACGCTGCTGCTTCGTACTCTAGCTCCTGCCGCTCTATTGGTTTCATCACCATCTTTCTACTGTCTCTCTATGTTTTCTCTACTGCCTTTGCTTTTCTACTGTTTGCCTCCGTCTTCTATTGTTTTCCCTTTGCCTTTTTCCATTGTTGCGTCCGTAATCTATTCCATTACCGTGCCTTTTTTACATTGTTTGCCTTTGTTTTCTATTGCCTTTCTAGTATTTTTTTTTTAATTGTTGCCCCCCTTTCTAGTGTCTTTTTCCATGTGTGTGCTTTCATTGTTTCCTGTCTAGTGTCTTTTTCCACTGTTGCCTTTGTTTTCGAGTTGCCCTCTGCCTTTCTCCCCGGTTGCTCCACTCCCTTCCTGCGCCTCCGCTACTCGTTTCCCACCTCCAGCAAAGCCCCACCCGCCACGTTTCAGCACCTCTCCCTCCTCCCAGGACCGACTTTATGGAGGCTACAGCACAACCCCATTGAGCATTTCCCAGAACCACCTCTTCCTCATGCTGCTGCATCGTGCTCCAGCTCCGGCAGCTCTTTTGATTTCACCACTATCTTTCTGCTGTTTTTATATCTTTTCTCTACTGCCTTTGCTTTTCTATTGTCTGCCTTCGTTTTTCTATTGCTTTCCCAGTGTCTTTTCCATTGTTGCCTCCATTTTCTATTGCATTCTAGTACCTTGTTTCCATTGTTTGTCTTGGTTTTCTATTGCCTTTCTGGTATCTTTTTCCATTGTTGGCCCCCATTTCTATTGCCTTTGTAGTTCTTTTTTCGATTAGTTTGCCTTCATTTTTCGTTTCTAGTGGCTTTTTCTATTGTTGCCTTCATTTTTCATTTTTGGCGTCTTTTTCCATTGTTGCCTTCTGCCTTTCTCCCCCATTGTTCTGCTCCCTTCCTGCGCCTCTGCCTCCCGTTTCCTGCCTCCAAGCAAGCCCCGCCCACCACAGCCCCGCCCACCACTTCCCACCGTCCTGCCTCCTCCCAGGACCTTCTTAATGGAGGGTGCTGCTGCGCAGAAGTGCCACTGGCGTGCTGAAGGCAAGTCAGTGTGCACCCGTCTGCTCCTGGACTGCACCCAGCACCAGGAACCCTGGTCCATGGCCCACACGCACTCACAGCACTGCTGTCCTCCCTGCCCTGAAAACCAGACTTTCAAGTAAACACTGCTGCTAGCCCGCACTGCACTCTACGGTAGGACCATTTGCCTGCGCCAACTGCACCTTCTCCTGCACTAGCATGCCCACCATCACATCATGGAGCAACTCCATACCAAAGAGCACCCCAACAACCTCTTGACATGCCACACCAGCGACCCACCAACTCAACTCCATAACCTACTCCTCAACACGCTCTCCATCCGCAAACACTCCACCGAGTTATGGGTCCTCATCACCACCCTGGCACCCAGCATAGACTTCCTCACCGAGACCTGGCTCAACTCTACATCCACTACGGACATTACCACAGCAACTGACAGATATAATTTCACTCACCAAGGCTGCACCAACAAGCTGGGAAGAGGAATAGCCATTATCCCCAAAGAGACCATACAATGATCCATCACCCCCCCCACCAATAACACCACCACCCCCATGGAATACCTCAACTTCAAGCTCCACATAGACAGCAAGTATCCTCGCATACCGACCGCCAGGCCTGTGCTCTAGCTTTTGCAACACCATCGTAGAATTTATTGCACCCCTCGCCATGGACTCCAAAGACTATATCTTCCTCAGTGACCTTAAATTCCACCTTGACGACCCCAACGACAATAACTCCGCCCACCTCTTCGACAATATGAGCAGCCTTGGACTGACACATGCTGGACCCCATCTTTACCTCCAACAACCATGTCAAATATAGCCACATCACAGAACTCACATGGAGACCACACCATCGTCCACTTCAGCACTTCCAGCCCTTGCACTACCTCCCCATAGAAGGCCAGCACCCCCACTGCAGCTGAAGCTAAATTACAGATACCTGCTGTTGGGCACCCTCACCACCTCCTACCCAGCCACCGCCACCAAACTGGAACAAGAAATCAAGAATTTCAAAGCCTGGATCACCAACTGCGCCAACAGCATCGCCCCTTCAAAAGCAACAATCACAGTGGATCCTCCAGTAAGGCCAGTTGGTACACCCAAGAACTCAGAACAGCGAAAAGAGACAACAAACAGCTGGAGAGGAGATGGTGCACCAGCAAGGACACCTGTGACACGTCATCCTTCAAGTCCTTCCTCATCCTCTACAAGCGCTTGCTGAAGACAACTAAGAAGATAGCCTTAGCCACCTTCATTGAAAAAGGCGCCAGCAACAGCAAGGAAATTTTCAACATTGTTAAAGAGTTACAGCCCTGCTTCCATCGATGACTACATCACTCCCTCTCAAGATCTCTGTGACAACCTTTCTGCTTTCTTACAGAACAAAATCACACAATATCAGCCTCAGCCCGTGCAGGTAACAGCGCTGAGGCCGGGTGGGGGGGGGGGGATGGGGGGGAGGGATTTCGACATATGACAACGAGGGGAAAATAATTATTTATCTTATTTTCCCTCGTCATCCGCTCTTACCTGCATGGGCTGCAGCTGCACACTATACAGATACTTCGAACCCCAACCCTTATCCACGGACATCCTCAACTAATATTTCCTCTCTTCAACCGACACTATTCACTCAAAAGCTCCCACAGATCCATGCCCGCATGATATCTTCAACTACGGCCATGAACTCATCATCCTGCTCAACAAATCCATCACCACCGCAATGTTTCCTAACGCCTTGAAACACACCGAAGTTAGAGGGTTCCTCAATTAACCAACCGCAGATTCCAGCAAACTCAAAAACTAGCAGCCTATCTCCCTGCTCCCATGTCTAGCCAAGGTCCTGGAAAAATACACCAACAGGTAAATCACAACCTACCTGGAGCAGAACCAGTTACTCAACACCTCTCACTGCAGTAACCACAGCACAGAAACCACCCTGAAAACAGCCATCGATGACATCCAGACCCTCCTTGACCAAGGAGAAACAGCGGGGCTAATCCTCCTCGCCCTCTCAGCAGCTTTCGATACTGTTTCCCTCTGCACGCTCATCAGAAGACTCCACCACATCACCATTCAATGTGATGCGCTCAGATGGATCACATCCTTCTTCGTCCGAAGTTCCCAGATGGCCCGCCTACCACCTTTCACTCTCTTCATCATTTACATGACCCCACTGGCCAACATCTTCAGAGCACATGGTCTCAACATAATATCCTATGCAAACCAAACCCAACTCATCCTCTCACTCACCGACGAGCCCACCACCACTGGACCAACTCCCACAATTGCATGACCAGCATCGCCAACTAGATGAAGAGCAACAGTCTAAAGCTGAACACAGATAAGACAGAAGTAATGATCTTCGGTAACAACAGAAACTCATCGGACGACTCCTCGTGGCCTCCAGACCTGGAGCCCACACCCACCGTCCACGCCAGAAACCTCGAAATTGTCATCAACAATAAGATCTCCATGAAATCATAAATCAACGCCATCTCCTCTTCCTGCTTTTTCACTCTTTGCATGCTACGTAAGATCTTCAAGTGGCTACCCCTTCACACGAGATGCGCAATGACACAGGCCCTCATCACCAGCCAGCTGCTCTCTACGTAGGAATCACCACACACCTCCTACAGAGGCTTCAAACCATACAGAACTCTGTAGCCAGACTCACCCTCCCACGATGAATCCACATAACACCCCACCTCAAGCAACTCCACTGGCTCCCCGTTCAGAAGAGATGTGAATTCAAGCTGCTGACCCACACACACAAGGCACTACACAACCAGGGACCCGCTTACATCAACCATTGCTTGAACTCCCACCAACCATTGAGACCTGGAAAAGGCTTTCCATGGATCCCCTGACGTTCACCTCTCTTCAAGAGTTCTGAAGGGCCTTCAAAACCTGGCTGTTCAACTAAGACTTCCGGGACCTGTAAGCGCCTAGATACCCTACAGAGTGATTAGCAGCGATTTATAAATCCTATTTGATTAGATTTGGTCTCCTTCATGTAAAGTTTTGAGTTAGTCAGTCAAGCAGGCACAAAGAAAAAGAAGAGGGGTCCAAAAGTGTGATTACCCTCTTATTTGCCATAGAAAGTTTTGCTTTCAAATACAGTAAAATGTGTGTGAACAGAATTACACCAAATTTGGCACAAAGTGAGAAATTAACTCACGGATTGTGCTTTTATATTTTTGCTGTAAATCTGTTCAGTCATTTTTGAGAAATTAGTGTTTAAAGAGAGATTTCGGTTGAACATGAAGGAATTAACCCTCTGAAAAAATTAGAGATATATAGACAGTCGAGGACCCGTTGATATATTTAACTCCCAAAATTCAAAACATACTTAAAATCCATTGACCCGAGGGGCCTTTTCTACTGTAGGTCATTTTGGATCCTAAAGGATCTGATGGGCCGCCGCAAAATTAAAAGAAAAGGTTGCAGTGGCCATGACGACTTGGGGACTGAAAGAAACTGAAATGTTGCATAAGGGGGCAGAGTGAGAGCACATTCTGACCCCTAAGGCCATGTTCAGAGGAGAGCCCCTAGTTTTTATAATTAAAAAAATATATCTATGTTGAATTTTATTGCAGGATCAATAGATCCAGTGCTTGGATTCGTGGATCCTAACAAGAACCTCACGTGTAGATTAGATAATGCCGTCTTGGGTTCACTGATCACAAAAATAGAAGGTTGTTATCATAGAAGCACCATGCCAGTCAGAGCCTGCATGTCTCGCAGGTGGGGGGGCAGGCGCAGGGGGTTTAATAAAAAAAGAATGTAAACTTATCTTGAGGCTGGGTCCCGTATCTTCTCAGCTCCTGCTTTCCTACTCTCCTGCCTCCGACAGGAACAAGAAGCAGGCAGCCAGGCTCCCTCCCCTAAGCCAAACACAATGCTGCAAGCAGCATTGAGATTGGTCGTGACAGCGCCAAGCCAGGGGCTTATGGGGTGGGCATGTTCTCCATGCAGGCTGCAATGCAGACTGTATGGAGACGGGCAGAGTGCGCATGACTGGTTTGGGTGGCCCAAGAGGGCCGACCAAACAGTCTTTCTGCACTCAGGAGTGGGCATACCACTCCTCCCCTGCTCCGAGAGCAGAGCAGCCCTGCCCACGCGCCCAAAACGCAAATATAAAATCATAATAATTTACAACAAATCCATCACCACCACAATGTTTCCTAACGCCTTGAAACACGCCGAAGTCAGAGGGTTCCACAATTAACCAACCGCAGATCCCAGCAAACTCAAACAACTAGCAGCCTATCTCCCTGCTCCCATGTTTAGCCAAGGTCCTGGAAAAATACACCAACAGGTAATTCACAACCTACCTGGAGCAGAACCAGTTACTCAACACCTCTCACTGCAGTAACCACAGCAGAGAAACCACCCTGAAAACAGCCACCGATGACATCCAGACCCTCCTTGACCAAGGAGAAACAGCGGGGCTAATCCTCCTCGCCCTCTCAGCAGCTTTTGATACTGTTTCCCTCTGCACGCTCATCAGAAGACTCCACCACATCACCATTCAATGTGATGCGCTCAGATGGATCACATCCTTCTTCATCCGAAGTTCCCAGATGGCCCGTCTACTACCTTTCACTCTCTTCATCATTTACATGACCCCACTGGCCAACATCTTCAGAGCACATGGTCTCAACATAATATCCTATGCAAACCAAACCCAACTCATCCTCCTCCTCACCGACAAGCCCACCACCACTGGGTCAACTCCCACAATTGCATGACCAGCGTCGCCGACTAGATGAAGAGCAACAGTCTAAAGCTGAACACAGACAAGACAGAAGTAATGATCTTCGGTAACAACAGAAACTCATCGGACGACTCCTGGTGGCCTCCAGACCTGGAACCCACACCCACGGTCCACGCCAGAAACCTCGAAATTGTCATCAACAATAAGAGCTCCATGAAATCATAAATCAACGCCATCTCCTCTTCCTGCTTTTTCACTCTTTGCATACTACGTAAGATCTTCAAGTGGCTACCCCTTCACACGAGATGCGCAATGACACATGCCCTCATCACCAGCCAGCTGCTCTCTATGTAGGAATCACCACACACCTCCTACAGAGGCTTCAAACCATACAGAACTCTGTAGCCAGACTCACCCTCCCACGATGAATCCACATAACACCCCACCTCAAGCAACTCCACTGGCTCCCCGTTCAGAAGAGATGTGAATTCAAGCTGCTAACCCACACACACAAGGCGCTACACAACCAGGGACCCGCTTACATCAACTATTGCTTGAACTTCCACCAACCATTGAGAACTCTAGTCTCTGCCTCCCGATTACTTGCTCACATGCCCCGCATCCACTGCAGCAGAAGTAGTAGATTTTCCTTCTTCATCACAGCAAAGACCTGGAACAGGCTTTCCTTGGAGCCCCTGACCTTCACCTCTCTTCAGGAGTTCTGAAGGGCCCTCAAGACCTGGCTGTTCAACTAAGACTTCCGGGACCTGTAAGTGCCTAGATACCCTACCGAGTGATTAGCAGCGCTTTATAAATCCTATTTGATTAGATTTGGTCTCCTTCATGTAAAGTTTTGAGTCAGTCAGTCAAGCAGGGACAAAGAAAAAGAAGAGGGGTCCAAAAGTGTGATTACCCTCTTATTTGCCATAGAAAGTTTTGCTTTCAAATACAGTAAAATGTGTGTGAACAGAATTACACCAAATTTGGCACAAAGTGAGAAATTAACTCATGGATTGTGCTTTTATATTTATGCTGTAAATCTGTTCAGTCATTTTTGAGAAATTAGTGTTTAAAAAGAGATTCGGGTTGAACATGAAGGAATTAACCCTCTGAAAAAATTAGAGATATATAGACAGTTGAGGACCCGTTGATATACTTAACTCCCAAAATTCAAAACATACTTAAAATCCATTGACCCAAGAGTCCTTTTCTACTGTAGGTCATTTTGGATCCTAAAGGATCTGATGGGCCGCCGCAAAATTAAAAGAAAAGGTTGCAGTGGCCATGACGACTTGGGGACTGAAAGAAATTGAAATGTTGCATAAGGGGGCAGAGTGAGAGCACATTCTGACCCCTAAGGCCATGTTCAGAGGAGAGCCCCTAGTTTTTATAATTAAAAAAATATATCTATGTTGAATTTTATTGTAGGATCAATAGATCCAGTGCTGGGATTCGTGGATCCTAACAAGAACCTCACGTGTAGATTAGATAATGCCGTCTTGGGTTCACTGATCACAAAAATAGAAGGGTGTGATCATAGAAGCACCATGCCAGTCAGAGCCTGCATGTCTCGCAGGTGGGGGGGCAGGCGCAGGGGGTTTAATAAAAAAAAATGTAAACTTTTCTTGAGGCTGGGTCCCGTATCTTCTCAGCTCCTGCTTTCCTACTCTCCTGCCTCCGACAGGAACAAGAAGCAGGCAGCCAGGCTCCCTCCCCTAAGCCAAAAACAATGCTGCAAGCAGCATTGAGATTGGTCGTGACAGCGCCAAGCCAGGGGCTTATGGGGTGGGCATGTTCTCCATGCAGGCTGCGATGCAGACTGTATGGAGACGGGCAGAGTGCGCATGACTGGTTTGGGTGGCCCAAGAGGGCCGACCAAACAGTCTTTCTTCACTCAGGAGTGGGCATACCACTCCTCCCCTGCTCCGAGAGCAGAGCAGCCCTGCCCACGCGCCCAAAATGCAAACATAAAATCGTAATAATTTACAACAAATCCATCACCACCACAATGTTTCCTAACGCCTTGAAACACGCCGAAGTCAGAGGGTTCCACAATTAACCAACCGCAGATCCCAGCAAACTCAAACAACTAGCAGCCTATCTCCCTGCTCCCATGTCTAGCCAAGGTCCTGGAAAAATACACCAACAGGTAATTCACAACCTACCTGGAGCAGAACCAGTTACTCAACACCTCTCACTGCAGTAACCACAGCACAGAAACCACCCTGAAAACAGCCACCGATGACATCCAGACCCTCCTTGACCAAGGAGAAACAGCGGGGCTAATCCTCCTCGCCCTCTCAGCAGCTTTCGATACTGTTTCCCTCTGCACGCTCATCAGCAGACTCCACCACATCACCATTCAATGTGATGCGCTCAGATGGATCACATCCTTCTTCATCCGGAGTTCCCAGATGGCCCGTCTACCACCTTTCACTCTCTTCATCATTTACATGACCCCACTGGCCAACATCTTCAGAGCACATGGTCTCAACATAATATCCTATGCAAACCAAACCCAACTCATCCTCCTCCTCACCGACAAGCCCACCACCACTGGGTCAACTCCCACAATTGCATGACCAGCGTCGCCGACTAGATGAAGAGCAACAGTCTAAAGCTGAACACAGACAAGACAGAACTAATGATCTTCGGTAACAACAGAAACTCATCGGACGACTCCTGGTGGCCTCCAGACCTGGAACCCACACCCACGGTCCACGCCAGAAACCTCGAAATTGTCATCATAAATAAGAGCTCCATGAAATCATAAATCAACGCCATCTCCTCTTCCTGCTTTTTCACTCTTTGCATGCTACGTAAGATCTGTCAAGTGGCTACCCCTTCACACGAGATGCGCAATGACACATGCCCTCATCACCAGCCAGCTGCTCTCTATGTAGGAATCACCACACACCTCCTACAGAGGCTTCAACCCATACAGAACTCTGTAGCCAGACTCACCCTCCCACGATGAATCCACATAACACCCCACCTCAAGCAACTCCACTGGCTCCCCGTTCAGAAGAGATGTGAATTCAAGCTGCTGACCCCCACACACAAGGCGCTACACAACCAGGGACCCGCTTACATCAACCATTGCTTGAACTTCGACCAACCATTGAGAACTCTAGTCTCTGCCTCCCGATTACTTGCTCACATGCCCCGCATCCACTGTAGCAGAAGTAGTAGATTTTCCTTCATCACAGCAAAGACCTGGAACAGGCTTTCCTTGGAGCCCCTGACCTTCACCTCTCTTCAGGAGTTCTGAAGGGCCCTCAAGACCTGGCTGTTCAACTAAGACTTCCGGGACCTGTAAGTGCCTAGATACCCTACCGAGTGATTAGCAGCGCTTTATAAATCCTATTTGATTAGATGTGGTCTCCTTCATGTAAAGTTTTGAGTCAGTCAGTCAAGCAGGGACAAAGAAAAAGAAGAGGGGTCCAAAAGTGTGATTACCCTCTTATTTGCCATAGAAATTTTTGCTTTCAAATACAGTAAAATGTGTGTGAACAGAATTACACCAAATTTGGCACAAAGTGAGAAATTAACTCATGGATTGTGCTTTTATATTTATGCTGTAAATCTGTTCAGTCATTTTTGAGAAATTAGTGTTTAAAAAGAGATTCGGGTTGAACATGAAGGAATTAACCCTCTTAAAAAATTAGAGATATATAGACAGTTGAGGACCCGTTGATATACTTAACTCCCAAAATTCAAAACATACTTAAAATCCATTGACCCGAGAGTCCTTTTCTACTGTAGGTCATTTTGGATCCTAAAGGATCTGATGGGCCACCGCAAAATTAAAAGAAAAGGTTGCAGTGGCCATGACGACTTGGGGACTGAAAGAAATTGAAATGTTGCATAAGGGGGCAGAGTGAGAGCACATTCTGACCCCTAAGGCCATGTTCAGAGGAGAGCCCCTAGTTTTTATAATTAAAAAAATATATCTATGTTGAATTTTATTGCAGGATCAATAGATCCAGTGCTTGGATTCGTGGATCCTAACAAGAACCTCACGTGTAGATTAGATAATGCCGTCTTGGGTTCACTGATCACAAAAATAGAAGGGTGTGATCATAGAAGCACCATGCCAGTCAGAGCCTGCATGGCTCGCAGGTGGGGGGGGCAGGCGCAGGGGGTTTAATTAAAAACAAAATTTAAACTTACCTTAAGGCTGGGTCCCGTATCTTCTCAGCTCCTGCTTTCCTGCTCTCCTGCCTCCGACAGGAACAAGAAGCAGGCAGCCAGGCTCCCTCCCCTAAGCCAAACACAATGCTGCAAGCAGCGTTGAGATTGGTCGTGACAGCGCCAAGCCAGGGGCTTATGGGGTGGGCATGTTCTCCATGCAGGCTGCGATGCAGACTGCATGGAGACGGGCAGAGTGCGCATGACTGGTTTGGGTGGCCCAAGAGGGCCGACCAAACAGTCTTTCTGCACTCAAGAGTGGGCATACCACTCCTCCCCTGCTCGGAGAGCAGAGCAGCCCCACCCACGTGCCCAAAACACAAACATAAAATCGTAATAATTTAAGTTTATTACCACTTTATGTTTCTGCTTTTTGCACTGCGAGAAAGCAGTGGGGCGACGCTCCTCCGCCATAGCGGAGAAGCCGCCCCTGCACCATGCAGTCAACTGCGATTGTGAGGGCCATGTGCAGCCAGTCCCCTTCAGTCTATGAAGGTTGCCCCAGTGTTGATATGCTGAGTAGGCGTCAGCGTGTCGATAGTGCCTTACAGCATGCTTCTGGGCCTTGCTCAGCTGAAAGCTTTAACTTGTGGTGGCGTACCGGCCAGGCAGTATAAGCCCATCAGTAGCCTGCACTCAGTGATGGTGTACTGGCTGTACAGAGATTTGGATTACTGCCCATTCCTGCATCTTACAAGGAACTTGAGAAGCCCAGGGCACAGTAGATATTATAAATCTGATAGAGACTACTATCTGCAGATTCCTTAACGTAGAATTATCCCCAGACGTGAGACTGGATCCGGAAAACTGTTTGTTACAGCATCTCTGCGCGCAGGGGGGCGGCACCACGTGACTCCGCCCTGACGTTGTCCACGGACGTGACGTCAGCAAGGTCACATAAGTCCCACCCTGGCGCGCTGACGTCAGTTTCCTTCTTTTTCGCGTGCAACGAGGATCCGGAGTGAGTTCCCTTGACCTGTTTTCAGGCCTCTTTTGAAGGCTTTGCATTGGGAACAGTGTGCAATGCCTTCGGGTTTCAAGACGTGTGCTTCTTGTACGCATCAGATGTCGGCGACGGACCCTCACCCTATTTGTATGTGGTGTTTGGGCGAGCACCATGATTCTACGGACTGGACGCTTGTCAGCATCTCAAGCCGAAGGCCCGGCGGGAGCGCCGGATGCAATTGCGTTCTGCCCGCTTGTCCTGATCGGTCTCATCACAGCGTCCGTCCCCTGTCTTGGAAGGGTCTAGAAACTGCAGATTCCGGCTGTGGCATCGTCCTTCACCGAGGCCCCATGGGCGTCGCTCGCCCGCCGGTAAGTCCTGCAGCTTGCCACCGAGGCCCTGTCCTCATTCTGCAGAGGGCGCGCGTTCCTCTTGGGACGTGCGCCCCCTCCTGTCACCACCCTATCTGCTGTTTCCTGGCATTGGGGCAACAAGGGCCCAAATGAAGGCCTACGCTATGGCTCTGCAGGCTTCTTTGTGGCCCCTCCTCTCCCAGACAGGTCCGCGGATCCCTTGCCATGCGCGGGGCCTTCTGCGGACTCGCCGGTGGCTTCACGCCCGGCACCGACGAGTTCGGCTTCTGGTTTTGGAGGTGTGGTGTCGTCGAGCTGCGGCCCTACGGGGTTCCCCTCTTCAACCCACAGCATCCCTGCCTCACCGCAAAACCCCGCGGGGTTCCCTGTGGTGTCACAGGAGGTCGCCGGGACTCACGGCTCGTCCCCGAGTTCCCCTCGGTCCTCTGGGCAGGCGGCTGTCTTACCGGAGGCCGGGCCGACACCTTTACGGCGCCGACTGCTTTTCTCCCAGGCACTGGCACCGCCGCGGTAGGAGGCCGGGACACAGGGCGCCTCCCTGAGTCCCTCTCGGTCCTCTGCGCAGACAGCTGCCTCGTCGAAGGACGAGCCGGCGTCTTTTCGGCTCCGACCCAGCCCCTTACTCCTAAGAGGCACGTGGTGGTGGAGGTTGACTCGGCACCCCTGGTGGACGCTTCGGCTCCGATCGAGTACACACGGACACCATCCCGATGTTGGATCGTCGACTCTTCTCCAGATGTCCCTTCCTCTCCGGAGGATTGTCATCTCCTTGTCTCCTCTTCACCGGAGACTGGACGCCGCATTGTTGCCTTTTCCCCGGTGGCTTCCAGAGCGGGTTCTACGCCATCTCCGTGTCCACAGCCCCCGGACCCGCTCTTCCACACCTTGCAGGTGATTGCCCCGCAGGCTTCTCCGCCTTCTCCGGAGACCCCTCAGGTCCCACACTCGTCCATGGGTCTTCCATCCTACAGGGGCTGGCCGTTTCTTCCTCCAGCAGGGCACGGGGATGGGCAGCTTTGTTTGCAGCCTTCGCCAACGGAAGAGTAGCTCTCTCCCCCACGACGCCGTCTGGAGGCGAGTGTAGCCTTTGTCGGGGCCATCTCCATGGCCACCGGCATTTTGCGAATGGGCAACACGGTCACTCCACTCCCAACGGACCACTTGTTGGAGGTTCTCCACCAGGGCTCCGGTGGAGAGGAGCCGCTTCTTCTATTTGAAGCTTCGCTCCACAACTCTCTCCTGGGGGCGTCCTGCTACGGGGGATCCGGTTCCTCCACCGCCACCGTCCTGCCCCGTACGATCCAGTCTGCCTTTTTTCCCACCCATCTGCCCAGGGCCCTGTCCTGCAGACTGCTTTTCCTTCCTTGCATTCAGTGTTGCTCCCTCCGTCACAGGAGGCCCGGTGGTTGGACTCCTGGGGGCGTAACATTTTTGCTTCCACTAGTGCTGCACTTGTGTGTTGGCCAGGGCTACTTCCAACCTATGGGATTCCGCGGATTCCCTTCTGTCTCGCACCTCCCACGAAGGTGCCCGCGCTGATCTGTGGCACCATGTGCTGGATGGTCGGGAGTGAGCTGCATTTATTCTCCGTCTGGCCTTGGATGTCTCTGATTCTCTTGCCCGTGCTTTGGCGAGTTCTGTGGCCCTCCGCCGCCATGCTTGGTTGCGGGATAGCGTCTTTCCGGAGAATAGTCGGGAGCGTCTTGATGACCTGCCTTTTGATGGGATTCTTTTATTTAACACCCACGCGGACTCCGCTATTCAACAGCTCCTTGCGGGGCTCCGTCCTCCTCCCCCTCCGTAAGCTTCGGCTTGTCGGTCCTCAGGTGTCTTATGGGAGGCGCTTATCCCACCTTTCTCTTTGGGCCTAGTGTTTCATATGGCCCGTCTGTGTGCTGTGTGTGGCTTGGGATGCCTTCAGGGTCCTTACGTTGGCCCCTCTGTACTTTTGGCTGCTGGTACAGCCCTTCAACTTTTGTGGTGTATGATTTTTGGCTGTTAGTGAACCCGTATAGGTTCTCAGGCCGGACCATCTGTGTATTTTTTGGCTGATTGGTAATCCTCCTGTGGTGATACCCACAGGTCTTTTATGTACTTGACCTCTGCTGCGGGTTTCCCTAAGAGGTGTTCCCCTGTTTTGTTTTGGGACGTGTCATGCCCTGGGTGGGGTACTTGTAGGCTATTGTATAGCTCCTAAGTTGGGCGGGTGTGGATATCTTCTCGGGTTCCCCGCGTTTCCTGGCGTCACTGTATACCGCTTGGTGCGGTCTCTTTTTTTCTTCCACCTTAGCGCAGCTTGCACTGCTCCAGGTTCTGTCCTGCTCAGTATCCGATGGTGTTTCTATCCTTCTTCTACAGAGCTTGCCTGTTGTACATTTTGCCCTTTGTTCCTGTGGGATATCTGCTTCTGTGCGTTTTGCCATCCCTCTTCAGCCTCTGGATCGCCAGACTGACTTTTGTCATGCCGTCTACGGCGTCGTGTCTTGGTGTTTCCACCTTATTATCCGACGTTTCGGCCTGGTCCTCTGCCTTGTGTTCCAGGTGGGCTAGGATATTCCTGGTGTTCTCCTGTGTTCTGGTTGACGACTTTAGGTCTGTACTACATATTTCTCGCTTCCTGGGGTCGCTTCGTCCCCCCCCCCCGGCTGCTTCTTGGGGGGTTGTTCCCCTCTTATCTTCTGGCCGGTCCCACTTCTCTTCATGGGCCGGGTTGTGCCACAGGGACGGTCCTTCTCTGGGGCTTGTTCTGGGGTTCCCTTGCCTCTGTCTTTGTCTTGCGCTCGGCTTGTTCTGGGCACAGTACTTCATAGTATTGCCAGCTGCCTGCTGCGCATGCCTGGTAGTTATGGTCCACCTCGTTGGGCCTCGGCGTGTACCTGTGTGCTCCTGTCCCTTGCTTTGCTGGAGCTTTGCACCCTTTGCCCCTCGGGTAGGCTTGTGGTACCCTGGCCCTCCCTTCTCCTTGTTCTTGCTTACTTCTGCTTGGTAGGGTCTGGGCCGTCTTTCCTGTCCCCATGACACATCCCCTGTTGGGGCCCTGTGTTCTTCCAAGCTGGTGAGGTTCTCTCGCAGACCCTCCTCCCCTATGGGTATGGCTAGGGTATCTATTCTACGTTAAGGAATCTGCGGCTAGTAGTCTCTATCAGATGTACAAGTTACATTGGTAACGATGTATCTGGTAGAGACGATTCTAGCCGCAGATTCCCTCACTGCCTGCCCTTCCTCCCCGTTCTGCGAGGACCTTTGAGCTTGGTCTTCTGCACTTGCCTCCCTCTGGGTGGCTTTGTCTTCTGCGGGTGCCCTCTTTCACTTCCTCCCTGGCAGGATGCGTTGTTCTGTTTATTTGTTCCACTCCTTCTTTCTGGTAATTGGAGGGTAGGCTCATGTGTACTTCTGCATCCCTACACCCTGGTTATTCCAGTGTGGGGCCTACTCATAATCTTCTCCCTTTTTTCATTGCTTGGGGTTTCTGACTCCTCTGCAGCCTTCTGGGTTGGGGTCTCTTGGCTGTGCCTCGGCCCTTAGCTCTTTACATGGGATACGACACTCCTTGAT
This sequence comes from Triturus cristatus, assembly GCF_964204655.1. Lineage (NCBI taxonomy): Eukaryota > Metazoa > Chordata > Amphibia > Caudata > Salamandridae > Triturus > Triturus cristatus. Next base: position 954,457,720 of record NC_140588.1, on the reverse strand, counting down.
GGTGTTGTCTTTGGGTGATTTGTTGTTACTCATCTGTTCCGGACATGTTGCCTTTCACTGTTCTAGATTGTGGTTACAGACTTTCTGTCGTCTACCTCGACATTTTTCACATGTTTTTCTGCCTCCTGGGAGGATATCGCCTTCGCTTTGCAGGGTTGCTTCTCAGAGCGGTGCTCTGCTCTTTCCCTTCCATGACTTTCGGTAACACAGTGCTTGGCACTGCCCCTAATGGTGCTGTTCCTCACCATTCGCTTCTTCCCTTTCTATGTCACTGATTTTTTCGCACACTGTTCCCATACTCTCACAGTTTTGTTTGTGATGGTTCCGCGTTGTGGCGCGGAAAAGTTCTCCAAAGAAAACTGACGTCAGCGCGCCGGGGTGAGACTTATGGGACCTCGCTGACATCATGTCCGCGGACAACGTCAGGGCGGAGTCACGTGGTGCCACACCCTGGCGCGCGGAGATGCTGCGGCAAAAAGTTTTCCGGATCCAGTCTCACGCCTGGGGATAATTCTATGTTAAGGAATCTGCGGCTATAATCGTCTCTACCAGATACATCATTACCGAAGGTAAGTAACTTGTACTTCTGTTCTTATCTGGTCACTCCAGTGAGGTGTCGCCTCCATATTATCTATACTTAATATGGTAGAAGACTTGGGGTCCTTCTTCACCATTAGCTGCTCTTCACACTATTACATGCAATATGTTTAGTTTTTTTAGGAATTGCAACAAGGAGTATTGTTTGGTCATTGCTGCCTAGCTAGATAGTCATTTCGAGTTTTCCTTCCTTTTTTTCAAAAATGTGAAAAATTGTTTTGCAGCTTCCTGATTGGTGCGGTTTGCATTGTTAAATTTAGGTGGGGGGCGGGGAGTTCCAATCCCGGTTATCCCTCTTATCTACTTTTTGATAAATATAAATTTAAAAAAAGACAAATAAGACAGTGGCCCTATCGTGAGTATTATTTTCATTAGTTTATTTGTACTGTATTATTTGTTGCTGCTACTATATGACGACAGTGTCAATGGAGGACAAACAAGTGTCTGCATTTCAACCAGGCGCCGACGGGGGGTTTAGTAAGTCCAAATAAGAATAACGTTTCAGACCAGCTGTGTTGTCGGATTCTCTATGTTTGTTTCTTGACAAGTTAGTAGCCCCTTTAACAAATCAAGGGTCTCTAACTCCCCACTCTTTTCTTTAAAGACATTTAGGTACAGATAATTCTAGTACTCTCGATTTTCAACATGTTGGTAAATCATCATTGAAGGTACCACGGTCATTCTAGAGAAATCTCTGATTTAATGGCCACATCCCTGGCATAGCTGGTCCTGACATAATTGTGTTAACTCCTGCAATATAGGCGATATCAATGGTTTGCTTATGCTCATCTCTGGTATAATGTTTGTGATGGCAACATGGCATACGTCTTGCCATATTCTGAGTGTTTATGGCACAGTGGTGCCCTCACAGTTGGCAATTCTTGGCATATTCATTTTTCTTTGGTATCTACCTGTGACAATACTGGCGTATTTTTGGCAGATTGTAGGCATCAATGAAACAATGAATTTATCCCAAATGTAATGCCAGCTTTGGGATTTTGGTGGCAATTCTTGGTATGTTTTGAGTACCCATAACATGATGTATCCCAAATGTAATGCCAGCACTGGGATTATGGTGGCAATTCTTGGTATGTTTTGAGTACCCATAACATGCCAGAACTGGGATTATGGTGGCAATTCTTGGTATGTTTTGAGTACCCATAACATGATTATAACTACACGCTGTTCATGGGTGTCATGGTTTAATGGTGGCAATGCATGGCTTATTGTAGGCACACTGTGGGTGATGATGCCAATTCCTGGTATAACGCTAGCCATGACATAATGTTTATTTTAACATAGTACGCACATATGGCATAATGCGGGCCCCTGCTTAATGGATGCAATTCTTGACAGATTTTGGGCATCCATGGTTTGAGTTTGTTTATACCTAACATAATGAGGGTGCAGAGTTGTGGCAAAAGAGCGGGAGCTTAGCATGTGACTGTGGTATATGGACATTTGAGGCAGTTTCTCCTTTGCGCCAACCATAATAATTTCTTCTTGAAAATCACGTACTTTTCTTCGAATTAGTTTGCATTGATCTATCTAAAATGAGGAAAATTTGTATTTTTCCTGGAACGAAAAAAACTCGCGTTTGGGGTCAAAATGATGACATGTTTAAAATATTTTCATGAATGCTTGACCATTGTACAGAGAAAACCTTGCAACCATGCAATGACGTGCTGTACAAGAATGGTGATTCAAAGATGTTTAAAGGGGGTCAAAAAGCAGCCCTAGGTGGCCATATTATATGCAGGAGTACATTTGTAGGTTGCAGTGTGAGAGGGTGTGGCAAATATGTGATTTGAAAGCAGTGGGGAGGACATGACTCTTTGGGAGGAATGTTGAACAAGTAGCTACCTTTTAAATTATTATAGTTGAGAAGCATCATTTATTTAGAGGAAGTGAAGTGTCTTTTTAGGGGAGTTGGTCAAAGTTGGCTTAAACCTGTGATTGCTTCAAGAAATAATTCTTCAGCTGTATTGACGGGGATGAAAATATTTTGAGCTGCTAATAGATGAAGTTGACTTTGTAAAACGTATTGCTGATGTTTCCTTGGTGCCAGGGACCGCTGTGTGAGGTCTGAGGCTGTACAATTTTACAGTTTCCGACTGTAACCTGCATGCCATTCAAATCTGTAAGGTCCGCATGGTTTGCAGGTGGTGGAGCGGGTGCGGGCATGCACGGGGGTCGTATGGAGGAGTGTGGGGAAACCGTAAAACAAAAGAAACACTTACAGTGCTGTGCCGGTCACGTGTCTCTGCTCCTGCTCTCCTCGTCACTCCGAGGTACAGGATGGGCTCGCCTGACCAATCACAATGCTGCAATGTAGCGTTTTGGTTGGTAAGCAATTGGTTTTGAGTGTTCTGGTTCGACACTCAAACAGGGAATACGGCCTGGGCTTGTTCTCCACGCAGGCTGTAATGCAGCCTGCATTGAGAACAGGGAAAGTGCGCATTACTGGTTTGGGTGGCCCGAGAGGGCTGACCAAACAGGCATTGCACACTTAGGAGTTGGCAAACTGCTCCTCTCCTTCCCTGCTCCGAGAGCAGAGCAGCCCCAGAGACCCTCCCGCAAAGCAGCAGGAAACATAAAATGATAATAACTCAAAGTTATTATCATTTTATGTTTCCTTTACTTTGCAGTGTACTGCTTATAAGCAGTGGGGCGACACTTCTGTACCATAGAAGAGGAGCCGCCCCTGGTGGTTGCATCTTCTTAAAGAGTGTGTAAGGTCTGTCTGCTTCTTCTGTCTATACCATGACTATGTAGGTTGTGAGTAACTATTGTTATTTTAATCCTCTCCCTTTCTGCGGAATTCTGACTGGCCCAGGATGCCAGCACCCTTGTTTTCCCCCACACTGAAACACCGGGCCCCTATTTACTGGCTGGAATTTACAGTCAATAACATTGTTTGAGGCTTCGGCTGCAAGAGCACCTAATCTCAAACACCAGCCTCTAGACCTTTTTCTCTGGGAAGAAGGGAGAATTCTCCTACTTTCCTCCGTCACTCCTTCCACCCCCTACCCCACAACATCCACTGTACACTTCTGCCACCTGCTCAGAGCTGGTGGTAAATACATGTGTTCAACTCCTGGGAACTGGGATCACCATGTGAGGCAGCCCACGGTAATTCTAGCTACTCAGTTATTTCCCATTCCGATGGGTTTAGCTTGCAATCACTCAGCACTGGTGGGGTGTTACCAATACATTCTTAATAGTAATTACATATGCAGAGTTTGTAGCTCACCAAGGCCGTGCAATAAGTAATCAGTGTCATATATGTACTTGATAGGCAAGGTTTAAAAATAAAATGAAGTACGTACCGTTTTGCCCTTTTCTACATTGTCCTCTTTTAAGGACTTATTTTTTGCTGGTGTTATTACTCCTTTCCCAGAACAAAGACATTCAGTACACACGTGTGTGTGTGTGTGCCAATCAGTCAATCAATCATTCAGGGTTTCTAAAGCACGGCTGCTCACCCGTGAGCGTCTCAAGGCGCTGTGAGGGGCATGGGGGCAGCGGATCAGACTAAGTACTGGGTTCATCCGAAGAACCAGGTCTTGAGGTCTTTCCTGAATTGCGTCAGCAAGGGTGATTTCCTGAGGTGGATGGGCAGAGTGTTCCATGTCTTGGAGGCAAGCTATGAGAAGGACATTCATCATGGTTCTGGTTTTCCGGATTCGTGGGACGGTAGCCAGGGAATTCTGAGCGGAGGTGTCTGTTGGGTATGTGGAATGTGAGGCAGTGATTCAGGTATGTGTGGGGGTGTCTCACTGCCATATTACACGAACAGATTAATCACCTCTGGCATTAGGAGTAGTGCAGACATCATTGAGTACACAGCTCAAGATTTTCGTCCAGATGCATCAAGAAAGCCATGACAGAAAGTCAGGAAATTGATATAAAGAGGGTACTTGAACAACACTGACACTCAGGCAGAGATCGTTACTCCGGTTGGAGGCTTATTAGAGTCACACACTTTTTGGTTTACTTTTGAGCCAGCATAATACTTGTAAGTAAATGCCTCTTTTTGCATTGTCACCCCCAAATTGTTTGACTAATGCTGCTGGTTTTTTAACTCAGAGTGCACTGAGGCGTGCTTACCAGACGTCAGTGCCAGTGCCCTGACCCTAAAGTGTATGTCAAATTGGTAATACCCAATTGGAAATGATTCACTTACCTATACGTTCCAAGTAAATGGTACCCTCGTACCCAGGGAATGCAAGTTAGAGGGGTACCCCAGGACCTACAGCACTGGTTTTGTTACCCTGAGGGTTCCCCAAGTTAAATGAGTCCCCCAGTCTGCCACTGCAGACTGGGAGAGCAGTCCTACACTACAAGCTCGACTTTCCATTAATCGCAATGGCAAAGCCACCACTTACCTTGAACATATGTGTAAGTCACTCCTCTAGCAGGCCTACAGAGCAGGGTGTAATATAGGACACAGACAGTGTTACATGCTGACCCCTCAGCAGTGCTAACCTTTGAACATTGCAATCAAAGTGGACACTACAAGGTATCAATCAACTCGTTACTTTAAGTCCCACTTGCATCTCAAGTCAAAATTAATGTAACTTGTTGCAGTGTGCAGCTTTAGCAAAGTTAACATGTTGTTGCCTTCAAAACTCCTGTGCCTTCCAGAGCACACATGGAGCAGGTTACACGAGATAGATTTCTGCCCTCCTGGAGAGATGTGCTAACTCCTTGTCACCTCTCTCCTGCAGGAATCCACATGAGTGTTAGCCCTGAAAGGCAGGCTTTGAAGGTGAAGCTGTCTTTGAAGGGCAGATGTGTAACACCTGTGGGGGCTGCTGCCTCATTGTTGAGGTAGACAGGCTGGCATGGAGAGCAGAGAGGGGAAACCAGTTGCCAAATCTGTTTCCCCAGGGACATGTAGCTCTGAGGTAGCCACACCCCAGGCTTGGGCTAGTGTTGTCTGTACACCAAGAGAAGGGTCTCACCATCGTGGGAGTGGGCAGAATTATGCATCCTGGAATAGCAAGATGCTGCACTCCACAGAAAGTGGCTGGGAACCTGGTAGTCCATTGGTTCCCAACCACATCCTGCCCTGAGGGCATTGGAGGGGCCCCCCAAGCACCCAGACCCCAGATTTCGACAACTTGGAAAAAGACCAAAGAAGAACTGCCCTGCTGCACTGAGGGACCAGCAAAGAGAGTCTGCACTGATGAAGACTACACTTACTAAACCTGATGGCTAGCGAAGAGAGAGACTGTGCTTGCCATGTCCTGCTCAGGAAGAAGCTGTCTCCAGAGCCAAGTCAAGCCAACAGAACTCCAGGGGCTAGCTAGCTGGCCTCCTGTTTGCATCACAGGGTCCCAACAGCTAAAGAAGCCAACTAGGGCAAGTTGGTGGCTCAAAGTTTTCCAGTTGCTACCCGACCGCCTTGCAGCACCAAGGATTAACTCCCGATGCACACAGTTGCACCCAAGTTTGCTGAACCCCTTGAGTGCTCTCAAAGAGTTGCTAGGACCCTCAGAAGGCGAGTTATCAACCCAGGAAGGATTGGCCTGTGACCGTGACAAGTGGCGACTGGTAGTTCAGTGGCGACTGGACTTCAGCCAGACCAAAGAAGACTTTGTAGGACGTCGGCCCTGCAAACAGGGCACCCTTGCTATCTTTGTGGACTAAGCAATCCCTGCAGGAAGACCCCAGTTAACCGCATTGTCTCCATAGCATCCTTTGAGCATCTTCAGCATCCTTCATCGCTTGCATCAGGACCACTCCATAGGAATATATTGGAATGCAGATAAAGTGCCTGGAACTGCTGAAGGACTGCTTCTTCTGTGAAGGTAGCTGTTCTTGAGGACCCCTGACTAGCTCCCTGCCAGAGTTGAGCGTCCCAAATACTTTTAACTGCAGCTGTGACACTTACCAAAATTCTCCTTGAAAAACTTTCTAAGTGTCCAATTCGTTGATTTGGCCAGGCTTGTTCGCAGTTGAGTGAAATTTCATTGATTCATTATTGCTTTTAAAATCTATGTCTCCGGAACCCTCCGTTGGATCTTTTTCGTTCTAGCGTCTAAATTCTTTAAAAAATACTGTCTATTTTTTATAAATTGGTTCTGGATTTCTTAGTATTGTGTCGATTTCTTCTTCCATTGTTTTGGTGCAGTTTGAATACTTTACACTTGTTACTCTGTGGAAGCCTTGCTGCTCAGTGCCACAGCTACCCAGGATTGAGCTGAAGGTTTGACAGACGAAACCCAAGGGTCCTAAATGAGTTTAGTGTATTATACTGTGAGGTTGCACTACCACACCATGTAATGCACCCCGTTTTCTCACAATACTCTTTTCTGGCTTCTCTCTAGGCATCATACAGATCACTTGTACTATTGTTCGACTAGTGGGCATTTGATCATAGCACTGATTAAGAGTTTTCTATATAATTTGCTATTGGATGTTGTGAGAAATGGGGTTCTCTAGTTGGCAATGGTTTTCACCTTTGTCCAAGTAGGGACCCCTCCTCCTAGTCTGGGTAAGGGGGATACACTTCTAAAATAACCTCTGCTCACCCCCTTGGTTGCTTGGCACGAGCAGAGACGCTTATCTCGTAGGCAGTGTGTAAGACTACATACAGTAATACAGTGAAAACACTACAAATGGATACCATATCAGTTTAGAAAAATAAGTGATCTTTAGCTAAACCAAACAAGACCAAAATGACAAAAATCCACAATACAGTACTCAAAATATGACTTTTAGAAGGTAAAAACAGTTCTGTCATTAGTAAACTATAGATGCGACACTTTCAACACAAAGTACCTTAGATGCGTCACAATGATAAAAACAGCCGTAGGGAAGGTGATTTGTTGGTTCCTTATGCCCAGGGAAGATGATGTGTCAGTTCCTTACTGAAGAGGAGGTGATGCATCGGTTTCTTACTGCGGCCCCGTCATTCTTGCAGACTAGGCACTCCGGTGCAATGCGTGGGGATCAGGGAGGCGTCGGTTCTTTATGTGGGGCAGGGGCAACAGCGCAGCGCAGTCCCACAGTGCGGTTATCTCGGACTTAGGAGATTGGTGCACAGGATTCAGCGTTTGGCGATTTCTCCAGCCGCAGGCAGGCGCTGCGTCGATTTCTTCACTGGCAGAGCGGCGATGCGTTGGAAACGGGTGTAGATGCGTTGCACTTCTCTTAGTTGCGTCTCTTTTCCAGCTCCCAACAGCAGGAGCAACCTACAGAGGCCCAAAACAGTACACAGCAAAGTATTTATCCTCTCCTTGGCAGAAACAGCCATTGCAGACCAACCCCAGACAGCACACAGCAAAGGGGCATAACTTCTTCAGCTTTCCCAGCTCTTCTCATTGACAGACTTTCCTCTTGAGTTCAGAAGTATTCTAAAGTTCTGGGATCTGGGCCGCAATATTTATACAGCATTTTTCTTTGTTCTTTGGTGGCAGAGAGGCTCTGTGCTCAGCCAAAACCAGTTCTGTCCTCAATGGTCCAGCTTCGAGGCAGGAGGTGAAGACAGCATTGTGTAAGGCAGACCAGGCCATTCAGGTGCAATGAAACAATCATCTCCCCCTACTCTAAATACAGCTCAGGTCTATTCAGCCCAGCCCAGACTCATTCTGGAAAGGCAGGACCGGAAACGACCTTTACATCGCAGTGATTACACCGCGATGCCATTACAACACTGTGGTAAATAATTTAATTACCGGAACTTAATTTGATGCGGAAAATCTATAACAATAGCTCAGTAAAATAAGAGGCAGAATCCGTGGTATTAGAGGTTCGGAACGGGCTTTATTCCAAAATCAATTTAAATTGATGAGCTCCAATTCCATCACCACGAAGGTTCAGGAAGTGAAGACGTTACTTTATTGATAAGTAATCATTTTTATACAATAGGCATTACAGTGAAGCAAATGCAGGAGGCGTAACAATTGATAGTAAAGATAAAACATACATGCGTAGCAAAAGTGGGCGTAACTGGGTGTAACTAAAGAACGTCATCAGGTATGATGTCATAATAGGGTGGTTCCATGAAAGAATTTCGCAATGTCAGCAGAAATACTTGGCAGAAATGCGCGCGCAGCAGCATGACGTGTGATTGACGTGCAACTAGGGGGTGAAGGGGACTTGACATTTAGCTCTACATGTGGCGACAGAAGTCTGGAGGGTCAAGTCAACCTAATCCCAAATCATATCTAACATCCTATGTTTAAAGAACTATGTTATCCAAAAGAGAAGTCTCTTAGAGTAGAATCTTATTCTATACTGACTATACTGACTATTAGTGCGTGTACAAGCGTCTAAGTGTCTACACTAGATGCGGGGGCAAAAATCTTCCATAGTAATAGGGCTATGAATTACTTGCATAAAGACAGAGAAGCCGGGCCTTTTGCTCGGTAGCTGGCAGGATGTTTACTTAAACTACTAGACAGGAATGCATTGGGCAGAGAGCGGAGCAGATAATTTCGAAGGTGAAATACAGTTTTTGGCAGGCAACAGGCTGATGTCAGACACCGTTAGCCGCGCAGAGAATGAGACAAAGTTCATGGTCACAGATGCAGGCTCAGACTGGAGCTTTCAGAGGCAGAAGGCAAGAAAAGCTTGATGGCAGAATCAGGGCCTACTTGCCTGGACTGTAAAATGGCATAAGTGAACCATATAAAGCCGGTGGCCTTTCATACTTAGGAATGGAATATCCGGCCCATTCATGGCGGATCTGAAAGAGGACATGTTGGCGGTGGACGCACATGTGTTTGCGTCTTCAAAACTGGAACTGGAGGGAACATACATGTACTTGTGATGTATACATGAAACCGTTGGGGTCCAAGATAGGGGACATAACTGATCATAAAAATCCATATTTCCACATTCCCTCCTTGTCCCCTACTTGCCCGTTAAGAGATATCAATCTTCATCAATCCATTGATCTGTTCATATAGTATCATTTGTTCTTCTTTTTTCTTCTGAGATGAATGAAATCTTGGTGGTGGAATACACGATGTGGCACACAGACCACAGATCGCTGGTCCACATTGTAGGCATAAACAGCAACTGAATAATGTGAGGAAGCCAATACCTAGGAAGGATAGGACCTTCCATCCAAAGGTAGATAATACACTCCAAAACCAACCGGACCAAGTCCAGGTGCCTGGATTCTGGTGTATCTGGCTTACAATCTTATGAAGACGAGTTATGGCTTTATATACAGATGGCGAATTTTCTGGTATGAAAATGCAACAACTTGATCCGATGACCCTACAGGCTCCTCCCCTATCGGCCAGGATGACGTCAAGGACAAGACGATTTTGAAGCACAACAATCCGCATAGCAGACTGCTCTTCTGTTAAATTGCCTAAGGCGGAAATAGTTTAGTTCACTACTGCTTCAAGGGTTCTGGTTAATCTACGTATCAGCTTACTATTGGTAACTGTACCTATATAGGGAAAGAGACCTTTATTGAAATCTGTATATTTTTCCCATGCGGTCTCAGTGTAATCGACTATTGGGAGATCTCTCCTTTCTCTATTGTGTACTAAATGAGTATTTCTATGATAATCAGGAGGAGCTAGGAAAACAGGTGGCAAAAGGAATCCGATGTAGCAGGTACCATCCCAATCTAGAGGCAAACGTATATATGCCGTCTGACCACATATGAAGTAGGAATGGCGGGAAGCTCTAAATGTAGACTTGCCTTGATCACTAAATTCGATTACAGTGGTGCATCTACTATGGCCCATATGTATGGAACCATTCTTTCTTACACATAATTCACCTTTTACTGGAAATATTGACATGGCTGGCAAAATTGGAGTAACTTCGGATTCGACATTTAGGATCATGAGATTAAGCGTAAAATTACCTAATCCATACACTTCATTTTCTAGATCAGTTCCTGTTCTTTTGGGAAGTCCCTCCTTGTTAGGGTAGCAGACTTTGAGTAAAACTAAGTTCAGATTTCCCCATACCCAGTTGTCTTGATAAACTGCAGAATTAGAATCTAGGGAATTAATTAAACTAAACCATGCTCCACAGGATCCATTGTGTGTGAACGGGTATGGAAAAAGAGGTAGAATTCCTTTATAGTTCTGATAGGGAGGGAGTCGACCACATATCCAACAATTTGTAGTATTGTTAACCTGATGGGAATGATGTAACATACTAATAAACGTGTTATTGCGCAGCGCAAATCTATAAGACAATTCATGCGGAGGTAATTCACTAAAAGAATGTTCAGTAGTAACATTATAAACATGTCTAGAAATAGGATAATATGTGTGCAACAATATACTTGCAGTAATTATTAAAAGACTTAAGAAAAACAAAATTAATAACGTCACTGTGCAATGACTACGCAGTGATTTACAGTACATGTCGTTTCAGTTTTATCCTTCTGTTTCTTTCTCTGTACAGGTCTAAGGGATACATGTCAGAGACAAATTCGACCGATTCACCTTGGAGAGGACTTAAACAATCAAATTGCCTGACTTGTTAGACCTAAGTTTTAGTTTATATAGTTCGTGGTTATTCAGTTCAACCAAAGGAAGTTTTGAGTCAATCGGTGAAGACACGCAAGGTGTGTCGTTTACATCTGACGGTAGTCCATGAAATTTTTTGATATGACTTGAATGTATCCAGCCTTTTCGACCTTGGATCTTCACGGCTGTCCTCGTCGTTAACAATACGAGTTGAGGCGACTTCCACCTAGGATCCAGCTGAGACTTCCGATCAAAGTTCCTCACTAAAACTAGATCTCCTGGAATTACGTCATGGGGTTTCACCTCAGTGTTGTCGGGAAAAGCTGCAGCTACCTGTGAACGACAAGATTGTAGTGCAGACATCAAGGAAGCCAAGTAATCTGTCAGCATATTACAGTCAATATCAGTTATTTTGCGTGGTATAGGCGTCCCCCACATATTTGGTGGTCTGCCAAAGATCACCTCATACGGGGATAGCCCTGTGCGAGAGTGTGCTACCATTCTCATGTAAAAGAGTGCAACGGGTAAGGCTACTACCCAGTCGACACCTTTCTCTCTACAAATTTTGGACAATCTAATTTTCAGGGTCTGGTTATGTCGTTCCACGAGACCTGCTGCCTCGGGGTGTCGGACACAGTGAAATTTCCACTGATAGCCTAACAAAAGTGAAACGTGTTTCATTAGTTCGGATGAGAACGGCTGGCCGTTATCTGAGTAGACAACACGTGGTAAACCGTATCGTGGGAAGAATTCTCGAACCAACTGTTTGGCAGTAGTCGGGGCAGTGTAATCTGAAACCGGGTATGCCTCTGTCCAACGGGAAAGAGCACAGACAACTACGAGAACATATTTGAATCCTCGACATCGTTCCATCTGGATATAATCCATCTGGAGAACTTCAAAAGGGTGATCAGGAGGCTGAAATCCACCCTGTTCTACGGGAATGCTTTTTCCTGGGTTAAACTGACAACAGATCATACAGGTACGAACTTTTTGTTTAGCTGCTGCTCGTAAATGTTTGTTGAACCAAATGTGTTGAATGCTGTCTAGCATAGCTTGTTCTCCTAGATGCGCAGGACTATGTACAGTGTTAATAACGACTTGGACCATTGAATCAGGAAGGAACCACACAGATTTTTCCTTCGTCATCCATCCTTGATCCGTTTGGATCCCTCCTAATTCAGTCCATTTCTTTATTTCGTCTGGTGTAGCATGTGTCTGTATGTCGATTACGTCAAGAGCGGGATCCTTAACCATCATGCAATATGTTGGTGTCGGGACTATTGTCTTTGTCATGTCGGATGTTCGAGTTTAAGCAGTCTGTTTAGCTGTTCTGTCAGCTAGATCATTGCCTTGAGAAATGATATCAGTAACTTTCGTATGAGCTTTACATTTCATAATTGATATTGCAGTGGGTAGATGTATTGCATCTAATAAGGCATGAATGAGGGGTCCGTGCTGAATGTGGGCACCGTGAGAAGTTAAATAACCTCTCTCTCGCCACAGCACGCCGAAGTCATGTACAACTCCGAATGCATAACGTGAATCAGTGTATATGTTGACTTTTTTATTTGCGGCTTGAATACAGGCTTGTGTCAGAGCGATGAGCTCTGCGGCTTGAGCTGACAAGGTATTTATGCAATTTGTTTCAACGATTTCAGTGTCTGTTGTGACTGCGTAAGCGGCCACTAGCTCTCCTGTACCTGTTCTCATACATGAACCATCTACATACAACGTCAGGTCTGGGTCGAACAATGGGACGTCTGTCAAATCTTGTCTGGGTTTCGTCGTGATAGTGATAACTTCAATACAATCATGTGCTAGTGGGTCTGTTCCATTTACAGGTAACAGTGTGGCAGGATTCAATGTACTACAACGTCTGATTTCTATATGTGGCTGAAACAATGTTAATTCGTAACCAGTGAGTCGCGCTATAGTCAAGTGTTGTGTTTGTGTGCGGTTCAAGAGAACCTCTACTGCATGTGGTACTTGTACTGTCAATGGATGTCCTAATACTATGGCATCGCTTTGTCTGATTGCTAAAGCTGTTGCTGCCACTGATTTCAGGCACGCAGGCAAAGCCTGAGCTACGGGATCTAATGTACTAGAAAAATAAGCACATGGTTTGTGTGATCCTGCTTGTTCCTGTGTGAGTACTGACAAGGCAGTACCTTCGCGTTCTGTAACGAAGAGTGTAAACTGTTTATTGTAACATGGTGTTGCTAAAACGGGTGCTTGGCATAAGGCTTTCTTTAGGCTTTCAAAAGCTTGTGTATGTTCCTGAGTCCAAGGGAGAACAGTCGATGTGGCTGCCTCCTGTGTTGTCAATTGAATGAGTGGTTTTGCTAGAAATGCATACTGAGGGATCCACTGCCTACAATATGAAGTGAGGCCTATGAAAGCCTGCACCTCCTTTTGTGTCTTGGGTACTGGCATATTAGCAATTAGCTGGATGCGATCTGGTGTAAGCTGCCTTCCCTCCTTGGACAGCGAGTGACCAAGGTAAACAACTCGCTGGACACAGAATTGCAGCTTAGAAGGGGACACCTTGTGCCCCTTTTCGGCCAAAAATTGTAAAACCGTCAGTGAGGCTTTTTCACATTCAGGTTCGCTTCTAGCGGTGATCAGCAGATCATCGACATATTGAAGCAGGGCAGTGTTGACTGGCATGTGGATACTGTCGAGTTCTCGTTTCAGTGCTTGGCTATAAATGCTGGGGCTTTCTGTAAATCCTTGAGGTGCGCGTGTGAATTTAAAGCTACGTCCATTTAAACTAAATCCGAACAAGTATTGGCTTTCCGGATCTATTGGGACGCTGAAGAAGGCATTCTTGAGATCAATTACAGTAAAGAATGTTGCTTCGGAATCAATAGCTGTCAGTAATGAAGAAATGTCTGGGACTACGGGGTATTGTGGTACTATGCATTTATTTAATTCGCGCAGATCAATAACCAATCGATATACTGGTGGGGCTGTAGGATCAGTTCGTTTAAGAATCGGAATTATCGGTGAATTACATACATTGGAGTCTGTTTCCACAACCACCCCTTGGGTAATAAGCTCGTCAATGATTTGCAATAAAGCCACTACAGCATCTGGGGGTAACTTGTATTGTCGCATTCGTGGAAGTACCACTCCTGCCTTTAGTGTGACTCGATATGGTGTAATGTTCATGCAACCAACATCTGTAGGGCCTTGTGCCCATAAATGTGTCGGTAGAGTCTGCAGTCGGTGATCCATGTCTCGGGACACGTAGTGCCCTTTGAAATCACGTAAAAACAATCTTACTCCTTCCGGAGAACAACATATTATAGCTCCTAGAGCTTTCAAAGTTTTTATGCCTAACAAGTTTTCTGGACATGATTTAGTAAGCAATAAATCTGTAGTTCGTGTCAAGGGACCGATCGTAAGTGGAAGAGGCTGTGTTACTTCGTTAATGATAGGTTTTCCTGAAAAGCCAAGGGAAATATTCTGTGTGCCTGAGAGGGGTGCCCCTGGAACTTCACTACGTTTTATTGTTGTTCGGCTTGCCCCTGTATCAAGTAAGAATTTTCTATCTTGACCTAACAGTTCACTGTGTACATAAGGTCCTTCTTGATCTACAGGGACCTCAATAAGGGGTAAGCCAACTTCCCTCTCTAGGCTGTTTCATGAGTATCGTTGATAATCAGGATAGTCATACTGTGCGGTCTGATACATCTGTCGGGTCGTAGTTTGTGTGGCAGCAATAGGCTGCAGTGGTGGAGCTGGCATAGACTGTTGCGGAGCTGGCATGGACTGTGCATGCTGCGGGGCTCCTGGTTGGTTCTGATCCTGTCTAATTGGTCGTGGTCTTTCTTTTGCGTTACCTATGGCAATATTATGTTTTAAAACTGGACAATCGTGTACATAATGACCTGGCTGTTTACAATAGTTACATGTCCCTTTAACAGGACCTGTTGAAACACTGGACTGTGTTATACCCTTCTTATGACCGTCAGCTGGCACTGTCTGGGAAACTAACATTTTCATTTTCGTGTCTTTCATGCGTCTATGTTCATGTTCTTGTTCTTCTCTAATTCTATTGTGATGGTACTGTAGCATTTGTAACATTTGTGACGGAGTGTTACCTTGCCAGGTACTCTCGAACTTCAATATTCTATTCTTAACTTGGGGCAAGGCATTTTCAACTAACTTTGTCACAAACAGATGTGGATACGACTCGCTACTTGCTTTTATTCCACTATTTATACCAAAACATTTCTCAAATCGGGAATAGAAATCACTAGTGTCTTCATCTGATTTTTGTTTACAGGCTGAGATTGCACCCCAATCTTCCTTTTTCGTAGTTAATAAGCGTGGCAATACCTGTACTAGTAAACCTGGTAGTGCTTTGGTCTTGTCCCCGAGCCCTGAACCTGGACCTCGAGCTTTTTCTTCGTTTTCTAATGCTGTCCAATCTATCTTCTGGTCTCCCACCTCCCAATCCTTTTCCTTGAGTTTTTCGTAAATGCCCGCAGGCATTAATACCTTCAATATTGTCATGATGTCGGGGTAGGTATATTCTCCCATGAGTAACATATCTTTAATTTCACGGTGGAAACCCGCTGGGTCTTTGTCATGACTGGGTACCACTTTCTTCATTTCTAATAGTTCTATTTTGGATATGGGTATGTATACAAACACACGTTTAAACTCATTGTCATCACCCTTTATCGGGTGCACTTCGCGTAAGGGATTTTGTCTATCCATGTAATACGTCGTTCTTTCCTTGATGGGCAGTGAGACATGTTCAGGACATACAAAAAGAATGTACTGCCTTCTAGATTCTAGTATTTCTCTAATTAACTTAGTACCGGAACCTCTCCATTTATTCGTGAGTAATTCAGTCAATATATCAGGTAAGGGGCCAGGATCGGAGTGTTGGCTTTTATATAATATAAGGAGTTGTTGAATCATATAGATACCGGCTAAACGCTGTTCATCTGGGGCGAGGTTCAAAAACGTATGCGTTAGTGTATCATCACCATATTTTCCAGGACTATCAACCTAGTGTACTGCTGACCTGGCTAATTCTTGTTCGTCCATAGAATCGAGTATATGATAACCCCTTCGTTCTCGGAGTAATTTGTCAGCGGCTTGGAATGAATGTTCAGGAGACCTTATATTTAATTTAGGAGTTTGGAATTTTCTGTTATTATCTGGACGTATCGGACATATCGGATCAGTAAAGCATCTAGTATTATTGCAAGATCTTCCTCTACCTACATAGGCCATGGTTTCTAACTGTCCTGTGGGCAGTTCTAATTCTTCCTCGTCCTCAGTTTGTTCAGGCTCGTCTACTGCTAATCTTTCTTCGTGTATTCGTTCTATTTCTTTGCGGATCTTTCGGCTCATTGCTACTATACATGATCGTTTATCGTGTCTCCCCTCTGATATATTTTTACCCCATGTGGTAAGAATTTGCATGTCTTCCGGATTTACCCCTGGCTGATCTTGATTTCTGATCGCACAGTTTATGAGGAAACGTAACAGTTCCCCCTGTATTTCCACCTTTTGGTACTCCATGGCTCTGTTAATACTCTCAGGGTCTCGCCCTGACTGAACAAAATGATATATATTTTCTAAATGTGCAGTCATTCCTGGTAGCTTTCCTAAGTACATTGCAGCTCGTCGGATACGTAATGATGCCAGCATCATTTCGTCCCCTTTTCCGGGTACAGGGTCATATCTACAATCTATTAGAAGTTCCTTGAGCGTGTTGGGAGTTACTAGTTTGGGTGTACGTTGGTGGGCTAATTCTTGAAAGGAAAGTTTATTTGTTCTGGGTGGCGTAGAATAAATGCTTGATGTACCTCCGGTAGCACCACCTGGGGTGCTGGAGGTGAAAGGATTCGTTGAACGGGACATAGCAACCATAGGTGTGGATGCAGATGTAGAAACAGATGTGCTTGCCGGAACTTGTGTCGGAGTGTGCTGTTGCGGAGGTACAGACGGAGGAGGGTCTTGGCGTTGAACCCCCTGGGCAGACGGTCTATGTGGCGCAGCATTAGCATACTCGGGAGCTGCGTCGTCTAAATAAGAAGAAAGAAAAACATCTTCTGCGGATCTGGGATGCCCTTTGGGATGCGCTTTTATCGGGAACAATGGGGGTGGCAAGTCTTTTGGTATCTCCGGAGTAGCCTTGGGTAACCCTTCGGCCAGAAGAGGATACATACCATTCACGAGGGCATTTCTTTGTCTGTCTGTTTGTTCTGATTTTACTCGAGTACCTTCTTCAATCAATACACTTTCTCGAACTTTATTTGAATTCTCCTTACTTTTCTCTTCTTGTCTGAGCGCTTTTTCTGTGCGTCTATATGATTCTTTACGCCATAATTCAATGGCATCTTTCTGTGACTGTCTAGCTTTCCTTTTCAGTAATTCTTCTTCTACTTTCACAATGCAATCTGCATCCCAGGTCCCCGCTGCGGGCCACCTCTGACTTTCTGGTAATTCCTTGGTGTAGTCTACCCATAGATCAAGAAATAATATGGCGTCTAGGCCATGTTTATGATACATGAAGTACCCTGGAGTGTCCCTAGGAGGAATGGGAACAGCTTCTTCGAGTACCCCTTTTCTAGTTGTGATCTGTCTTAATTTCGAAAAGAGCGGCATATTGAGAACTGATCTGATACCTAATTTTGAACACGTTTAATACCATAAAACACAATAATGAACAGTCATTCACACCACAATATACAGAACGTATTTAAAACATTTTAACATTTAACATTTAATGAATAAACAATGATGGTCATTTTGGGAACTGATCACTAAGCACAATACTCGATACTAACTAGGTAATTCTGAATTATATACTAGACATACTTGATATACTGCTAAACAGTACAGATACACTGCTAAAACAGTGCAGACCGGATTTGTGTACCCAAACCCGTCTTGACCGGCACAACCTATGTGCACGTCAGAACGCCTCCCCGGCAATGGTACTCACCGGGTAGCTCGGAACGGAAGGCCTCGGAACTGAACTGAACTTGAACCGGACTGGACTCGACTCGGAACTTCGGAAACTTCGGAAACTGGTGGGCCTCTGTATACCTCGGATCTTGCTCTCTCAGCTAGGCTCTGGTCGGGATACTTCGCACTTCTCACCGCCTCGTCTGGGTGTTGATCGCAGCCTCAGTTACCCCCGCTCGGCAGGAGGGAGATACAGGAAATCCTGTGGGTACGCGTTGTTGTCCGTCCAGCTGTGACAGGAGACCGGGCCTGCAACGCACCGCCGGCGCGTGAGATGAGAAAGTGTCCCTATTCGGGCGCCATTTATGTGGTAAATAATTTAATTACCGGAACTTAATTTGATGCGGAAAATCTATAACAATAGCTCAGTAAAATAAGAGGCAGAATCCGTGGTATTAGAGGTTCGGAACGGGCTTTATTCCAAAATCAATTTAAATTGATGAGCTCCAATTCCATCACCACGAAGGTTCAGGAAGTGAAGACGTTACTTTATTGATAAGTAATCATTTTTATACAATAGGCATTACAGTGAAGCAAATGCAGGAGGCGTAACAATTGATAGTAAAGATAAAACATACATGCGTAGCAAAAGTGGGCGTAACTGGGTGTAACTAAAGAACGTCATCAGGTATGATGTCATAATAGGGTGGTTCCATGAAAGAATTTCGCAATGTCAGCAGAAATACTTGGCAGAAATGCGCGCGCAGCAGCATGACGTGTGATTGACGTGCAACTAGGGGGTGAAGGGGACTTGACATTTAGCTCTACATGTGGCGACAGAAGTCTGGAGGGTCAAGTCAACCTAATCCCAAATCATATCTAACATCCTATGTTTAAAGAACTATGTTATCCAAAAGAGAAGTCTCTTAGAGTAGAATCTTATTCTATACTGACTATACTGACTATTAGTGCGTGTACAAGCGTCTAAGTGTCTACACTAGATGCGGGGGCAAAAATCTTCCATAGTAATAGGGCTATGAATTACTTGCATAAAGACAGAGAAGCCGGGCCTTTTGCTCGGTAGCTGGCAGGATGTTTACTTAAACTACTAGACAGGAATGCATTGGGCAGAGAGCGGAGCAGATAATTTCGAAGGTGAAATACAGTTTTTGGCAGGCAACAGGCTGATGTCAGACACCGTTAGCCGCGCAGAGAATGAGAAAAAGTTCATGGTCACAGATGCAGGCTCAGACTGGAGCTTTCAGAGGCAGAAGGCAAGAAAAGCTTGATGGCAGAATCAGGGCCTACTTGCCTGGACTGTAAAATGGCATAAGTGAACCATATAAAGCCGGTGGCCTTTCATACTTAGGAATGGAATATCCGGCCCATTCATGGCGGATCTGAAAGAGGACATGTTGGCGGTGGACGCACATGTGTTTGCGTCTTCAAAACTGGAACTGGAGGGAACATACATGTACTTGTGATGTATACATGAAACCGTTGGGGTCCAAGATAGGGGACATAACTGATCATAAAAATCCATATTTCCACAACACGGTCGTTACAACGACCACGTTGTTAGCACGCAATGCCATTACTACGCAAGTCATTACATCGACTTGCAGTAGATGGCGCGCTAACATTAGGAAAAGTATAGTTTACTATTCCAACACCTTCCCTACTGTTGCGTAGGCTGGAGTTTGGATAAAGGTGTTGGAATAGTAAACTATACTATTCCTAATGTTAGCATGCAATGTAATGACTTGCGCAGTAATGGCATTGCGTTGTAACGACCACGTTGTAATGCCACGCGAGGTGATGACTCACGTAGTAACGAGTCATATTCAGCAGGACACACATCAATGCCCCCCAGGGGCTGTCTGAGAGAATGCACATCCCCAGCCCCTGTAACTCCAAAGTCAGACAGTCAATCCACAAACTAGCAGAGGCACACAGGGTGGCAATGCAGACAATACCTACTTTCTAAAAGTGGCATTTTCAAACCCACAATATAAAAATCATCTTTACTAAAAGATGCTTTTTTACATTATGAGTTCAGGCATCCTAAACTCGATCTTTCTGTGTTGTCCCCATGGGAATTTATATTTATAAGATGTTATAAATAAACTCCCATTCTATCCTATGGGACGTATAGCCTTTCCATAGTGAAAAACAAAATACACTGTATTTTACTATCAGGACATGTCACACACATCAAGGCATGTCCTATCTTTCACATACACTGCACCCTGCCCGTAGGGGTACCTTGGCCTACCTTAGCGGTGACTCACATGTAATAAAAGAGAAGGTTAGGGCCTGGCAAGTGGGTCCACTTGCCAGGTGGACATGGCAGTAGAAACTGCGCGCAGACACAGCAATGGCAGGTCTGAGAGCCTTTTAAAAGGCTGTTTGCATAAGTGGCACAATCAGTGCTGCAAGCCCACTAGCAGCATTTGATTTACAGGGCACACACAGTGAAATGTACTAGGGAATTAGTAGTAAATCAAATAAGCAAATCATGGAAACACCAATCCATTATAACAATTTACACAGAGAGCACATGCACTTTAGCACCAATCGGCAGTGTTAAAGTACCCAGAGTCCTAAAACCAACAAAAACAGGGTCCAAAACAGGAGGCCTAAAAGCAATAAGTCTGGGGATAAACCCGCTGGAAAAGCCAGGTCTAACCGATGTTGAGTCATACTTACTGAATAGATTGGTTATACCCTTACACTTTATCGATAGGATGACTTGTGCTAAGCCTTGAAGAAGTAGCCTTGTGACGAAACATGTGTCATCTTCCTATTGTTGTAGACAAGCTCACAGTCAAGGTCCATGTGAAATTTTGGATGCTTTTGAAATTTAGCTTCTGGAAACTATGAACTGAATGTCTATAACTGTTTTATACACTGCACTATTTCTAGGCTTTCCTGTTTTCAGTTTCTATTTTTGACAAATTCTTGTGGGGTTTTTTCATTGTTTTCCAGTGATATCAATACCTTAAAAAACAGTGGTTATCAGGGGTTATACATTTTTGCTCCATTAAAAATAACAGAAAGAGTGTTTTTCCAGTGTTTATGGAACGTTTTGCGTTTATTATTGCTTGCTTTCTGCACAGATATTGCATGTAATATAGGCAGTCTACGTACAGTGTATATGATGTTCAAATACATTTTTACAAATCAAACATACTGTAGTAGACTATACAATACTTCTTCAGTGAGTCTTTGGCCATGCACGCTTGCTCTTTCTTTCCCATGTAAACTTTTATCTGTGACAAGGCCTTCTCAACATTGGCACTTGAGACGGGCAACGCCAAAACATCCAGTACACAATTTGCTAACTCTGGCCACTGACATGGCTTTCCATGCCAATACGGGTGCACCTGAAGATTGTGATTCTCTGGGACAGGTTCTGCAACATATGCGTTGAAGTGCACATATGTCCTCAGACTTATTGAAGCAGTCTAAAATGAAGCACTACTTTTCAAACTCCAGAGAAAATTCCCCTTTATGGAAGGGATCTAGAACTTGTGCAGAGTACCAAGGTGATCCTTCATTGACTTCAAATGCCACGGTTGGTGAAGGGACATTTGTATGCATCATTGCAAGCCATTTCTCATGCATTGCAAAATAACATTACCTGAATTGCTCCACAACATTTCTCTGCTTACTAAGTGGCAAGCATTCTAGCATTGACATGTTGCAGTGCCAAAGTCACTAAAAGTGTTGCCCAGCCTACTCTCAAGGAGATATTTCACATCTACACCAAATATGCTGAACACTTGGTAGACAAGGGGGTTTTCAGACTCTAGTTTTTTTTATTATGTCCACCTACAGCAGTCATGTTTTCCTGTAAAAATCTAAGAATGCAGTAGAGTGTACTTTTTTCACATCACTATCAATATGCGACTAAAGATCCTCACATTTCTTGCTTATGGCATCATCACTGAGCAAAAATTCTGTAAACGGTCACCAAATGGATAATATAGCATTCACGGCTTCTAGGACTGAGATTCACTGGCTAAATGGCACAGTTGGGATGACTCTTTCTTTGATGCCACACAAAGCACAAAATGAGAAATATTCACCTTACAGTTCCTGCGCATAACAAAACAGTGCACCAGAATGGACTACATAGTAAATAGCATTCTTTTTTGACTCTGAAGATTGTAAAGATGCTTTCAGCATACCATCTAGCAAGTAGCAAGCATTTCTTACAGGAAAGCACTTCAGCTCAGGTATCGATTTTGACAGGTCATCACCCAACTTTTTAATATACGTAGCTGAATCACTGCAAATAAAAACAATATCGCTCCAATCTTTGTTGAACTTGAAATAACTTTTTGAAGCAGCATTCTGTTGGAAGGTGGGTTATAGGGAGTAGTAGGTAGGCACCTAACACCAGCAACAGGGTACTAGGTCCTAAATAGGGTCTCGATAAATGAGTCCCTTGCTCAATTCTTGGTAGCTGACACCAGACAATAAGGCTTAACTTAGGGGACAGGCATGTTAAGCATTTTAAAACACCAATACAGTGAATAAGTAAGACCCAACACACAATAAAAATCTCACACTTATTTATAAAAATAGGAACTAATTTTTTTTTCTTTAAATGACTCCAAGACCATGAAAATACAATGTAGGGAACCAGAGATATGAATTTTTGAATGAATAAACACTTTCTTGTAATTAGAAACCAATAGCGCCACTTCTGGACATCTGGTCGCGTTGACTGGGACAAAGTAAAAGTTTGAGGCCGACCGCGATTGAGCCCTGCTCAGATTTTCCCCATGGTAGGCGTCAGTCAAAATGTTACCTTTGGCCTTAGGGACATATTATGAGTTTTGGCGGTCTCATATTGCAGGTGGGGAAGGGCTGGCGCTCCGGCGTAGGTGGAGGGGACAGGTCTACCATACTTCGTACTCTGCATTTGCGCGTCTTGATCTGGATCAGAGCCGGAGTCCCCTTTCAGATGGTGCAGCAAGTTGTGGACCCGGACGGGCGTTGTGTACTGGTACAGGGCAGGCTGAATGGGAGGGACATCACACTGGGTAGTATATATGCTCCGAACACTGAACAGCAGGCCTTTTTTTATTTATTATCTGGTAGGCTATTATTGTACTTAACTGGCTCGGTTATGCTTGGGGGTGACTTCAATTCGGTAGTGGACATTGCCCTTGATCGGTCTCACCCGCCGCTATTGATGGCACCAACTGCTCTGGTTGCCAGGGCTCGGGGCACGTGGCAGGCGAACTGGGGATTGGTGGACACCTGGAGAGCACATCACCCAGCTGAAAGGGACTATTCCTTTTTTTCTCCGCTTCATGAATTGCATGTGCGTTTGGACGCAATACTTTGCTCCCCTGATATTCATATGGCGGTTCAGCACAGTGAGTATCTGTCCAGAACGATTTCAGACCATAATCCCTTGTTGTTGAGGCTGGGCTGGGATCCCCGCGTGGCGACTAGATCCGGAGCTGTTAGAGGACCCGATATTTCATGAGGCTATTGGAAAGGGGGTGGCTTTGTACTTCCAGGAAAATGCGGGCACTGCTTCCTCACTAGGGGTAGAGTGGGACGCTTTTAAGGTGGTAGTGCGGGGGCTTAGTATTGCTCAGAAGATTGGGGTGCGGAGGGTCCTCCTTCAGGACATAGATACAGCAGACCAGAGACTTCGCACCCTGGAGCGTACTAGACCGGAGTGTCCAGAGGAGCAAGAGGCAGTACTGGCCGCCCGAGAGGCAGTGGTGGTGGGGGTTGAGAACCTGCGATGTTACGAATATAAACGGTATCTGACTAGAGCCCACGCGGAGCGTGACAAATCTGGTGCGTTGCTGGCGTGGCTTGAGACCCCTATATTGGCGTTGGAAGACCCGACGGGGGGGTGTGTGTTACACTCAGCAGGGCCAGTGGCGTCACTAGGTGGGTGCGGGGGTGCGGACCGCACCGGGTGACACCATCACATGGGGTGACACCATGTGGAGGTACGGACACGGAGGAGTGTGTAGCAGCGCAACAGTTAATAAACCAGAAGTCGAGTCGTACGCCCGCCCGCCCTCGCGATGCCCTGCCCCTTGAAATATTTCCGTTTCCGGACAGCGCGCACGATGGCTGTGGCTTGCAGCACCAAGCACGCAGGCAGGTGGTTCCTCAACGCCTCACCAGTGCCAGGGCACATATCGTAAGTGGGATGGCTCATGCGCGCGGAGGCGTTTGCCGCTTTTCCATGATTATTAGTTTTAGAGCTTTCAAAGTGTTAGAAACGGGCCGTGCAGCGTTGAAGTGCAAAATGATTTACTGCGCAGCACCCCGAAGGTTTAGCCACTTTTGCATTTTAGACACTGTACGGTTGTCCTTGGGCGTTTCAAACTTCAAACTGATTAAATTAATCCAGCAAACGTGAACACGTCATATTGGCCAGGAATCGCGAATAAAATAACACGCGCAGGTTGCGTTGGAGCCATTGCAAAAAGCTAATTTACCACAAATCAAACTCAAATGTTTTGATTTCATTCTGGACATATTTCTGAAGTTTGATGCCGTTAACCGGTCCAGAAACAATTTTATGCAATGACCATGGCCAATTTATTACACCTTCATATTTCATGTTCAGTAGAGAAGTGTGCCTTTGTTTAATGCAAAGAGTGAGCATGTGCTATTGACTTTCATCTCCTGTAGACTCAGGCCAATGTGGAACGCTGCGAGGAAAACAAAAACGTGTTTAGTGGAATTGTCGAATTAATCCCAGCCACTGGCAATTAAGAGGGGTCAGAAAACTGCTTCTGTAGCATGCTCTGAAACGCGTGTGATTTGCGTAAAATAAAATGATAACCTCACTGCTGAAGACTGGGGAGTAATGTGAAAACACAGTGTTACACCACTTTTCAAAAACAATTAATGTACTAACAAGGTATTTGTGAGTGACACTACAAGTCAGGTTTTGTAAACTAACATTGCCAGTGGAAGGTGAAATGGAACCACTGAAAACAGGGCAGAGAGACCCTATGAACAACACACCGACTCGAGCGAAGGCCTGTGAAGGAATGAAAGACTCCTTGGCACAAAGCGCAGACTCACATCTTTCCCCTTCATGTGGCGAGGCTCGTATTACTTTGGACTGAAGCACTGTTTCTACGTGCTCTAGGATTAGGTGGTGATATCCCGCAGTTATGCGGTTGAGATGGGCATGTGGCTTCATCACTGTAAAATTCGGCATTTTGGAGTCAGAACAACTAATGGTTTATAAAGATGAGGGCCCGAGTCACAAATGTAAACTTACACTTTTGTGTAAGTTTACTATGTGGTATTCACAAACTATGTGCAGTGTTGAACTATTCTACACTCCCTATACTTACGTGGGCGGAGTTCTCCCCACGAATACGAAGTCGCTGGGTACAGAGAACTGTGGACCGCACGTCACCATGAGTTACCGCACTGGGTGACACCAACCCTAGTGACGCCGCTGGTAACCATGTTGTTTCTGCTTACATTTCACATGCTTTACTTAATATTGCATTCCCTATGAGTGGTTGCTTTAACTTTTTTTGTTAGGCAGCATATTACTCTTATCAAGTGCATAATTTGAATTGAGCCACATCGAAGTGTTTATAGCGGGCACAATTAGGTTGTAGCTGAAGGCTGTGCGAGTTTCTCTCAGTGGGGCAGTATGGTGTTCAGCGGGGGAGAGGATGTGGCACTATGGCCAGAGCTGTCGAATTTGGAACTGGGGAATTGGGTTCAGCCTTCATGACCAGTCCACCAGACCACTCTACTGAGGGAGCATATTCCCATGCTAGACCTTACAAGGCCCCACTAGACCTTAGAAGGCTTGATGTCTAAGCACAAGCAGGTGTACCCTAGTGGTGGCAGTCCTGATTGTGCAAACCCAATGCAGAACGGTTACAACCTTATCTCCTGTAATAGTAAAATATAAAGTTTAATGTCGAAAAAGTAACATTTTCTATGTAGTTCTTAGTTCTTAACTTATTACAGTCTTTTACCTCTGACCTTGTTGAATTAAATTTTTCTTCTATAGCCTTTGTAAATGTAGGACCTACATTTACAAACGTTACTAAGGATTCTGTATGGTCCGTTATTTGCCAACTGTGTCCACTGGTGGACTCGGAGCGGAGGAGGTCCATGCGGTAAGTCGTGAGGGGGTGACACCATGAGTTACCCGCCCCGGGTGACACCAACCCTAGTGACGCCACTGAGCAGGGCATTAATCGCCTCTTTGCTGGGTATTATGAGAGACTTTATACCAGTAGAGTGGACTTAGATATGGACCGCCTAGGGAGTTTTTTAGCTGAGGGGAACTTGCCGGCCCTCACTGCAGGAGAGGCGGATTTGCTGGGCCAAAACGTAACACTGGGGGAAGTCAGGAGTGCCATAAAACACATGGCGCGGAAAAAGACTCCTGGGGTAGACGGGCTCCCGATTGAGTTCTACGCGGCTTATGTGGATGACTTGGCCCCTAGACTGGTGACCCTCTATAATAACTCATGGGTGACGGGTAGGCTGCCCGCCACGACGCGGGAGGCACTGATAGTCCCGCTGCTGAAGCCGGGGAAGCCCCCCTCTGATGTAACTGCTTACCATCCGCTGGCTATGCTTACCACCGACTATAAGATATTGAGACGGACACTGGCTTCTCGGCTCTTGCCGTATATGTCCCGATTGGTTCATGGAGACCAGACGGGATTTATACCCCAGCGTAATACTGCGGGCAATGTTAGACGCCTGCTTCGTATTTTGGAAGCTGAGTTGGACAATTCATGTACTGCTGCGGTTTTCTCAGTAGACATAGAAAAGGCCTTCGACAGCCTGGAATGGCCGTATTTATTTCAGGTACTTCGTGTTTTTGGGCTGGGGGATCGCTTTGTGGCTTGGACGGCCTTATTGTATAAAGACTCCACGGCCCGCACTAAAACGGGTGGTCTGATCTCCTCTTCTTGTGCGGTGGGTAGGGGGACGCGGCAGGGGTGTCCTCTCTCGCCGCTGCTATTCGCGTTGGCCGTGGAGCCGCTTGCGGCCCAGGCCCGATCGGGGAGGTGGTTCCGGGGACTCCGGGTACATAACGAACATCATTATATAGCTCTGTATGCGGATGACCTCCTCCTGTTTTTGGAAAATACCCGGGGGGAACTGGTGGGAGCTAAGAGTCTGCTTAGTTGTATGGAGGACTTGGCAGGCCTAAGGGTGAATTGGACCAAATCGTGTCTTTTTCCCACCTCCAGAACAGTGGAGGGTCCCCGGACTACGGAGGGGGTACAGTGGGAATATACCTGTATAACATATTTGGGGACTCGACTATATCATGATCGTAGTGATTTGCTGGAGGGCAATATCGGTAGGGCTGTGCGAGGTCTTCGGGGCAGTATGGACTTCTGGCAATCATTGCCGCTTTCTTTGATGGGGAGAGTGGCGCTTCTTAAGATGGTGGCCCTCTCCAGGTTGTTATATTACTTTCGGACGCTCCCGATCCGGATCCCTGCGTCGACGTTCAAGAGACTCCAACAGATGATGACGGGCTTTCTCTGGAATGCTGGCCGCCGTCGGGTGGCTTTGCATGCACTGATGAGACCGCGGGGAGAGGGAGGGTTGGCGGTTCCGGATCTGGAGTCCTATTATTTGGCCGCTCAGCTACAGTGGTTGACTCAGGCGGTGGCTCGAGAGTTCCGAGGCGTAGGAGTCGGCGTGGGTGGGCGAATTACTGCCTGCCTTCTGGCCAGGATTGTTTTGTAACAACCGCTCCGCATAGGGGATCTCTCAGCCGAAGTGCAGACCTTTCGGTTGTGTTGGAATTGAAGTCAACAAAGGGCCCGGATCCCCTGTCCGTATGTGCCGGAGATCCCAATCTTGATGTGTCAACAGCTACCGCATGGGGGCAACTAGTCGGCGCTGGTGGGGTGGTGTGATGCGCGACTGATGGTAGTGGGGGATTTATACGAAGACGGTGTTCTGCTCCCTTTTGAAGCCATCTCTGAACGTTACGGCCTTCCTCGCGGGGACTATCTGCTTCATGCGGCCTTGGTGTCGGCTTTTCAGCGGCGGTGGAAGGGAGGGCTGTCTGAGCCGCTGACATCCATGGTGTGCCAATATGTTGTGCTGGCGACGGGCACCATTACAGCGGTCACATGTCTGTATCGCCGAATGACCTATGAGAGGCTGACTCCCCTTGACAGGCTGAAGCAGTGCTGGGAGGAGGAAGTAGAAAGGGACATCCCGGAAAAATATGGGGGGAATTGATTGAACGTCCCTTGAAATGCTCCAGGAATGCCCGTTTTCAACAGATCCAATTTTTTATTTTGCACAGAACCTATCTTACTCCAGTCAAAATACAGCGCTACTTTCACACGCTTATGGCGTCCTGCCCACGTTGTCGAATGGAGGGAGCTGATTTTCTCCATATGCTGTGGAGCTGTCCTCGGATTAGGGACTACTGGTGGGAGGTGTGGTCATTGCTCTGCACTATCACAGACAGGGAGATTGAATTTGGAATGAGTCCGTGCTTGTTACACTGGTTCCCTCACACTTCCAAGACTAAAATAACCAGTAAATTTATAGATTTAGGGCTGGTCCTGGCCAAGCGGGAAATTACTGCTAATTGGAAGGCGCAGCGTGGCCCGAGGTTGCAGAAGTGGAGGGCGGAGTTTACCCGGTGGGCAGACTGTGAAATGGTTATTAGATTACAGACGGCCACCCGTGCTCATAGCGACAGAGCATTGGAGGCAGCCCATGCCTGGGGGACATTGGCAGTGCTATTGAAAGCTGCCGACTCTGGTGGGGAGGAGGCCTTGGAGAATGGGGAGGTACAGAGTCAACCCTCTACTGTGTCGGGTTAGTGGGGTACCGAGGGGATTAGACACTGCCTCACTTGGGTTCTCAGTGGTCCTGCGTTAGGGTACATCACAAGGAACTGAGTGTCTGGCCATATACTAAGTCAACGAGTCATGCCGGAGGAGTTTGGGGAAGAGGGTGGGGGGAGGGGGGAGGGGATGTATCTAGGGTTAGATGATCGATTTAGGATTAGTCATATTGATTATGCACTGGACCTGTTGAACGAAGGCTCCATTATTCATATGCCTGTAAATGTGGCCTTGCATGTTGATCCGATGGTGGAATTGCTAGAGACTATATTGTAAGGTTTATAGGGGGAGCGATTACTCAGAGAGCCTGTCAACGGGGTTCAGTGAGCATGGCTCTACTAGGGCAACTGTCCAATTGGATGTTTTAAGGAAGGGTTGAGTACTGATTGTCATGTGTTTGTATGATCTTGAATGTTAATAAACATATTTACAAAAAAAATAAAAAAACATTATGAGTTTTGTCGGTCCTGGAGCGGGCGGCACACCACCGTTCTGCTCCACGACTGCCGAAACTCTCTCCCACCCATAGTCCTAATAAGACCCTCAAAAACCTTTCTGGAGCTTTTTCTGACGAGGGCCCTTCTGCTCTTCTTCAGTCGGAATTTGGTGAGGGTTCACATGCTTGACTTTCAGGGAGCTCCTGGTTCAAACTCAGGAAGTCGGACCTTTGGAACTCTTCAGCAAGACGAACCTGAAATCCGAGGTGGGTTGCGGTTGAAGGTGGCCAGGTTGGCCCTCACGTTGGGTTGGTCATCACCAATAAAGTTCCCAAACTGTCTCAAGCTACTGGAGTTCCTTCCAGAAGGTCTCTTGGTGGGTTCCAAGTGTTCAAAACACAAATCTAAGGGTCTGGAATCTCCTAGATGGTCCTTGGCAGGTCTAGACTTCACTTCCCACTATGCACTTGGTAAACCCCTTAAAACTCTGCTTGACTCACTCCAGTAGGGGACTCTGGCTGGAGAAGGGTCAGTTAAGCTCTGTTAACCAATAACTACAGGGAGTCCACTCCTTACTCCTTCTTGAAGCAAGGCAAAGTTCATAGAACTGTAATCCCAGATAGTGCAGCAGTTGCAGTCTTCAGTATGTGAGCCCTTATAAGCAGATCAGGATTCTAGAAGGACAATCCTCCTTCTTCTAGTTTTAGGCAGCAGAATTAAGAGGCTCTGCACCTCTCACATATTTATCCAGTGCTTTCTAGCGACAAGCAGGGTAGCACCCTGTCCAATGGAGTGCAGGACAGCACACCAAAGTATGACAACTCCTCCAAAGTGTGGCATAGTCTTGTTCCAGAAAGCACTGTTCTCTCATAATCTTTCATGGTTGAAATTTTAACAGAGCAGCAAGAGGTAATTAAACCAAACTCAAAGTATGGCATATTTCCATAAACTTTCCCCACTCGCATCTATGAATTCCTTCCTTCAGTTAGGGAGAGGGGTGGCCCTGGCTGACAGGCTTGCTTGACCTTGTCTTCCTTTGAAGCTGATGGTTCATCACCAAACCTCTTGCTCTGGCATTCCTGTGCCCCACAGAGCTCTCTTCATTAGATAGACTGCCCGGCCTGGCTACTTATCACCTAATCAAGGTAGCAAACAACTCCTCACTGTGGTCAAAGAATTCACCAGAACTGGCACGGAGACAGCAGACACTCTCCCTCCCAAGACCTGCGACAACCTCGCCACCTTCTTCTACCGAAAGATCAAGGTAATCTGCCACAACATCACAAACCAAGATGCACATACCTCACATGCAATCACCGCACTCAATTGCCCCAGACCCCAGCAGATACTGCTCAACTGGTGCTCCCTCACCACTGATAAGACCCTCAAGATCATGAAGAACATCCACTTCTGAACCCCCTCAGATCCATGCCCCCACCACATCTTGAACAGAGCCAGTGCCTCCATTACACCAGAACTCTGCTGCACAATCAACTGCTCCATCTAATCCCCCACCTTCCCTGAAGACTAGAAACATGAAGAGATCAATCCCCTGCTGAAGAATCCCTCTGCCGACCCAACGGACCTCCAGAACTACAGACCCATCTCCCTGTTCCCCTTCACAGCCAAAGTCATTGAGAAGGCCATCAACGTCCAACTCTCTGAGTTCATCAAATTAAACAACATTCTGGACCACTGCCAATCTGAATTAAGAAGCAATCACAGCTCAGAGACCGTTCTCCTCGCTACCACATATGACATCCGCATCCTCAACGACAGAGACGAGACAGCAGCCCTAATCCTCCTGGACCTCTCCGCCACCTTCCACAACGTCTCCCATGACACCCTCTGCGTTAGACTTCACGACGCCGGCATCCGTGACATACCTCTTGACTAGACCCGCTAATTCTTCACCAGCCGAACACAGAGTTAGACTTCCACTTTTTGTCTCAGAACCCACAGAAATCAGCTGCGGAGTGCCACAGGGCTCTTCCATGAGCCCCACCCTCTTCAACATCTTCATAGCCCCACTTGCAACTATCGTCAGAAACCACAGACTCAACATAGTCTTCTGCGCCGACGACACCCAGCTGATTCTCTCCCTCACCGACGAACCCACTGCTGCCAAGAACAACTTCCACAGAGGAATAAAGGCAGTAGCCACATGGATGAAGGACAGCTGCCACAAGCTCAACTCTGACAGGATTGAAGTCTTCATCCTGGGCCCCACCAACTCCGCCTGGGATGACTCCTGCTGGCCGCAGGACTCGGAACCCCCTACACCCCCAGACCATGTACAAAACTGCGGCATTATCCTGGACTCCTCGCTCACAATGAACTGCCAGATCAATGCTGCCTCGTCCTCCTGCATCCACATGCTCTCCCTGCCCTGAAAAATCTTCAATTGGATCCCCACGAGTCCAGGAAAACGGTAACCCACGCACTCGTCAGCAGCAGACACGACTATGGCAACACACTCTATGCCGGCACAATGCAAAACTCCAAAAGAAGCTGCAAAACATCCAAAACGCCTCTGCCAGACTCATCATGAACATCCCCCGCCGCAGCCACCTGAGAGACCTCCAGTGGCTGCCAGTGAACAAAAGGATCACCCACAAACTCCTCACACATGCCTACAAAGTCTTTCACAATGCTGGATCCACATATCTAAACCACCGCCTTTCCTTCCACACTCCCACCAGACATCTCTGCTCCACCCATCAGGCCCTGGACACCATCTCACAGATCCGCAGTACCTCTGCTGGAGGAAGATCCTTCTCCTACCTCTCTTTAAAGATCTGATACTCCCTACCTCTACATCTCAGGCAATCTCCATCTCTGCTTCAATTCAGGAAGGACCTCAAGACCTGGCTCTTCGACTGAACAGCTCTTTGAGATCCTAATGGGTGAGTAGTCATGCTTTAGAATAACACTGATTGATTGATTAATTCATTGAGTGCTGACCAATCAGGGAAGAGTGCTAGAGGCTTGATTTTGGCTTACAGAAAACAAAGTCTTATAACTTATTTTCTGTACAAGGTATGATAAATTCAACAATGCCACGTTGCTGGATTCATCAATACAATTCTATCCAGTCTTATATTTTTCACACTCTCCTAGCAATAGGTATGCGTCTATAACATATTGCCATGTTAGCCTATGAGGCAAACTATCTTCAAGGGTAAAAAATTAAATGTGCACCAGGATTTATAAAGCCCCTGTTCATAATTGCAGGACCCCTCCTCCCACCCCTGGAACACCTAGGGGAGGCCTGGAGGGTTCCTAAAATGCACAAACGATTTTGATTGTTATTTCACAGTGCCCACAGCACCAAGGTCAAATTTGTATTAGATTACCTACACTGGTGAAAATAAAATGGGTAGTTTTCATTGACCAGGATTTATAAAACCTCTTTTATTGGGACCCTGCTTGTAGTTACATGACCCCCCCCCCCACCCCTTGGACACCCAGGGAAACCTTGGGGGTACCCACAATGTAAAAATAAGGTAGATTATCATTTTTAAAGTGCCCATACTACCAAAGTCGAGTTTGCAGTGAATTTTACATTTGAAAGCTCTGCTGCAACATACGGCTGCTTTTAAAATGACCTCAGGCTCTCAGCAGTGCACACATGAAAGTGCAACAAAGGCGTCCGGCCTCTAAACTGCCATGCCCTACCATATACTATCAACCTATAGGGGAGGTCATGCAAATTATAAGTGTACCTCAATGTGTGTGTTTGTGTTTAACATAGCACTGGCCCTGGGTATGGTTATCAGAGCCCAAGACACAGTCAGGGTCATCACTGCTTAGTATAAAAAACGTTGCTGCATTTTCATGATCTAAATGCACTCCCTGTGCCCCTAAATCAAACAAGCGCACCATCCATGCAAACAATGTTTCACCCGACCTCTGTCGGAATCTGTCTATATCACTAATATTCTGCTGTGTGAAATCCTCCAAGGAGTTCAGCACAAACCCCTGTGGATTTTGTGGATTTTGCTGTAACTTTCGCCGGTATATTGGCTGTGCTCGGATGGTTTTCCGGCCCTCTGTCTCATTCTAACTAACATCCTGACAACACTCCCCCAGAATCTGACAAAAACGCTGATGAATCCCATATGTTACCATCCCACTGTCCTGGATTCCAATTTAAATCAGCCTTAGCAATAGCCAAATGCACCTTTCTCTTGTTAACCCTTCCTCTCTGCTTTTTCTACTTATATTGTGCTACACGCACCACCGCTCTTTCAGCCACAAGATGATAAGTTTCCAACTTATCTTGCAACTATTTATTCGGACATGACAGCGTTACAGAAGTATTCTTGGCTTCCACTAACTGTTTTTCCATCGCTTCACGCTCCTTTCCTAACTGAATACATTTTTATGCATTTTCCTATAAGCAATTAAGAGGATCCAGCCTCTTCCATCCAATGTACAAAACTCTCCCTTTTTCAATTGGTACTTTTTGCAGGCAACCTAATACATCTTCTGGCTGCGTACCAAACATACACGCACTCCAATTCTCACTCAACTCAGCACAATGCGACCACTCAGGAACAAGCTGACTATATGGACCTAATTCCCATCCTGGCTGATATTTCATTGAGTATCTGGGAACCTGCTTTATCCATTTTCGTTGTTCTGCTAAACGTTCTGCCCCTTTCACTTTGTATCATATTCATGACACCAAAATGTCTCTCTTTTTCTTCAGAACATCTGGGCAAGACTTCAAAATACCAGGACACAACGTGAGCACTCTTCAAAATAGAACTATACACACTTTAGAACCCCAAAATACAACATGAACAAAGCTGAACACTCATTTGCCAAGTAAAGGGGAAGGTTTATTGCAGCAAGTAACCATATATCAAATAGAAATAATACACAAGAATGAATGTAACTATATATACACAAAAATAAGTAATTAGAGCTTGGAATACTTCACCGGCTGTCTGTTGACTGTTGAGCATCATCCTTGCCAGCATGACTGGGGAACCTGTTGACAGTATGAGGCAGGAGATCTCAACCAGGAACAAAAGGCCCTGGGCAGCACGGCCGCTCCGCTGTAGAGTTTCTGTAAAAGTGCCAAGAGGTCTCCATCCTTATACTTGTTACTAACACAGAAAGAGATTTGTAGAAGCTCCTCCTCATTTCATCTGCACTGTAGGTGCTAGCTACACTCTGCGTCAAGGTCACTTAGTGGAGCTGACCAAGCTCTGATGAGAGCTGAGGCAGAATTCTTCATGTGCTCATTCTTGGACACTGAACGCATCCCACACTATATATTCCAGCAGCTTATCTCTCTCAATGGGTGAAGTGAGAAAGATAAACAACCTGTGTGCACAAGTACCCTGGGCTGGCCTACATTTGCAACTGAAAGGCATGGTCAGACAGACACAAAATGAAACTGAGCTCACAAATGTATTCAAAGCAAAATGGAGACAATGGTCAATACATGATCTCACAATGTATAACTGCCTGTAGCATTACACAACAATCATTGGGCTCCTCTGATAATTTGTAGCTCTTACACCATAGCCATTACTTTGAGAGACAGCCAATGGTGCTGGACTCCAAGTCCCCGCTGCACTTGGCACCTCTCATTTTGGCAACACACTGTCCATAATTGGGGAAGCTGGCAGCTGATCTCTCGCCTCATGCTGATTTACACACCTATATTGTAGTTTGGGCAGGAGGACTGATTACACTTACTTCTTCCCCTGCTCTAACTATATTGCTGTGTTACTTGACTGGGACTTTAAAGTGCTGTGGTTCTGCTGCAGACCAGGGGAGCCCCGCCTCACAGGCCAACCATATAGTCCCTGTGGGTATCCGGCTCAATGTCAAAGTCAGAATGGGAGGCAGTCTGGATAGCCTGGCCCCCCAGGGGCATTGCCCCCCTGAGGGATGTTTGAAATGCTGTAGTACAAGGCACTGAATACAATTCTAGTCCCTTTGGGGCACTGGCCCTTCCCAGGGTATTAAGTAAGGAACCACTGGAACTCGGTTATACTGTTTCCCACGTGACATACTTTAGTAGTGGCAACCACAACCGTCTAGTTCAAAATTGATTAGCTCAAGGTTTTTACCATTATGGCCCAGCTCTTACACTCCAGCCACCCACACTATCCACTCAAGGCCTTCTGACTTCTACACTTTTCAGCTCCCAGTATTCTAGCCAAGGTCCCACACATCAGCGTTGCATGGTCCTCAATGCCGGCTACACTATCTACCTGCATTTGCAAAGTCCTACAGCCTCCTAACTACTTGCAGGTATTTTGTGTGTTTTATAGTGGTCAGTGATACCCTTTTTGAAGGTAACCCCCGCCAGAGCTGGTCCACCGACAATTAATGAAACCCTAGGGTCTTCAACAGGTCCATCCTCTACTGTCTCACTAGAGTAAGTTGGGAGGCCTGTAGCACTGGAGACAATAGTCCTACGTCCTCTGTAATTGCACCTTTCTAAGAGTTTCTCCCTTATGTTGAGGTTTAAACGTGAAGGTGGAGAGTTCTTGAAAGTTGGCATCTATGCCAGTAGCGGGACACCGGTACATGGATTTGAGGATCGGGATTGGATGAGATTTAAGGAGCGCATGGGACCGTTAGTGCGATCTGATGTGGGAGACGATGAGAAACGTGTAATAGCCAATCAGGCTGCCCAATGGGCCTGTAATCCCATTTATAGTGTAGAGGATGTTTGGGCGACTGTGAGAGATATTGAGCCCTTCATACAACAGCATGTCCTTAAACATATGTGTGCAACTTTAATTGGTCTTTGACAGCAGTGTTTTGAAGCAGAAGCACCTCAAAGTTTATGATATTAGAGATCGGGTTTAGATCAGTGAATTGGGGTCAGGACAGGTTTTTTGTAATGTTGCGACAATAATAGCTTATAGGGGAAGAACATGAGAAAAGTCCCAGGTCAGTGTCTCAGTTTCCTATGAGAGAGGCTCATCTCATATATCACCCTGAAATACCAGAATTAACAGATGGTCGCGGCAATGTTACTCGAGTGGCAGTGGTGGCCAGGTTTCAGGAGCAATCGGTTTATACTCTGTGGAAAAGAAGTGAAGTATTGTCTCTTAAGACTCAATTTACCTGTTTCTAGGAAAAATCCTACTGCATATTATAAAGAATTGACCAAAGCTGCTTCTTCCACTGTAATGACTCTTGCTGATATTGAAATGTTCTTTGGTTTGCTGGTTCCGGTTGATATTTGGAGGCAAGTACACACACAAGATCATGTTTTGGAATTGGGAGGTACATGGGATCAAATTAAAGCATGGGACCGGGTGAGAAAGCCAGGTGATAAGTCTCTGGTGGAAATTTTGGCGTTGCCAGGCAGCATCATTACCTATATGGTTTCTCTTATCCCGCAGAGAAAGGTGGATTGGGATAAATATCGGCTTGTCGATAAAAGAAAGATGAGAGTGTATCTGATTTTTTCACTCGGTTTGAAGGCACTTTTTTTGATTACAGTGGGCAGGATTTTTCTATTGAGGGAGGTGTGCGATTGTTTATTAATAGGTTTGTTTCTAATTTGCATCTTGAAATTGCGACTCGATTACAGGCCTCTGAAAGTACTTGGTCCACCTCTTCCCCTTCTGTTATTTTGAATATGGCGCAGTATTATTAACATAGGGATATTGAGAAAAAAGAGAGGACGGAGAAAAGGCACAAGGATTTAAAGATGAAGGTGTTGTTACAGCCGGCTTTTAGGGGAAATAGTAGAGGAGAATGGACATTGGCGTAGTGAATTTCCTGTGCTTTTGCAAAAGGTGACGGTCCCCAGATGAGGGGGTTCTCGTGGACGAGGTTAGCAGCTGGTGGGACTGCTAGAGCTCAGAACGCTGCAGTCTCACAGGGTCATTCTGATAATATTTATTTTGATGACCATCGCGATGGACAGTACTAGCAGGATGACTATGATATGGATGAAGCGATAGGAATGTCTTACCAGGGACAGGGTGAGTGATCAGTTCCGATACCTGTAAACCAGTGTGGTCCTTATGTAACAGCGGAACTGCAAGGTTTGACTAAGGAATTTTTGGTGGACACAGGTGCGACGAAAAGTTCTGTTTCTAGAAACATGGTCCCTGGGGCGGCTCATTCTGGCCATAATAATGTTTTGGTAAGTTTTTCTGGTATACAGGTTGTAAGCCCCATTTCAAGGCCCCTTGTATTGATACTGGTCCTTTTACTGTGGATTCACCTAATTGTGGTGAAAATTTGATGGGTTTGGATTTTTGGAAGAAATTGCATGCTACGATTTATTGTTCCCCGGCAGGTGTCTATATGACCATGGGTCCAGATGTAGCACATGCTAAACAGTGTTTGTCCAAAGATGCGTCCCTCCCTGGTGAATTTAAGGATGTGCCACCCACTTTGTGAGTGACAGGTGATACAGATGTGGGACTGTTGCAGATACCACCAGTTTCGATACAGGTTAAGGACGGCGCTATTTTGCCTCATATTCCCCTGTATAAAATACCGCAGGCAGGTGAGCGAACCTTATTGCAAATTATACCGGATTTAATTAAGAAAGGAGTGGTTGAGGAGACAACAGCTAAGATCCGTAATAGGCTAGCCCCATTCTTCCTATTCTTAAACAGATGCCCTCAGGTTCTCTTGATGAACATGAAGATGTTTATCGTTTTGTGATTGATTTGCGTGAAGTTCATAAAATAGTGGTTCCCCAGTTTCCGGTGATCCCTGACATTACCACTCTTATGACTATGATTCCTTCTTTTGCTACCTTCTTTCCTGTTATTGATTTGAAAAATTGCATTCTTCAGTATTCCTATTCATCCGGATAGCAGATATCTGTTTGAGTTCACCCTAGCTGGTAGGAGCTTTAGGTTCTGTTGAGCTCCTCCAGGGCTATACAGAGAGTCCGAACATTTATAGTCAGTCCCTGAAAGGTCAATTGGATTCCCTTTAGCTTCCCACAGGTAATGTGTTGGTGCAGTATGTTGATGACCTCCTTATCGCTTCTGATACTGAGCAGGGTTGTAGAGATAGTACCGTTAGATTGTTATTCCATTTGGCTAAACATGGACATAAGGTGTCTCTTTCTAAATTTCATTATTGTCGACAGGAGGTCACCTACTTAGGTCACCTGCTGTTGAAGGAGGGTAGGCGATTGACTCCTGAGCGCATCAGTACCATTGTTAAAATGCCTGCCTCACAGACTCAGAAAGATGTGCGCGCTTTTATAGATATCACTTCCTATTGTCGGCAGTGGATACCTAATTACTCCTTACTAATTAAACTTTTGCTTGCACTAATACTAAGGATGTGCATGAGCCCCTGCCATGGACGCCAGAATGTCAGCAGTCTTCTGAGTAATTTAAAACTGTGCTTTGTTCGGCTCCAGTACTCGGCACCCCAGATTACACGTTGTACGTCCATGAGATGACTGGTTGCGCGCTTTCTGTTTTAACGCAAACATTTGGGGATAAGCAACGTCCTTGTGCTTATTTCTCTACTGTTCTTGACCCTGTCACACGAGCCCTCCCGAGTTGTCTAAGTGTGGTCGCGGCTGTGGCCGTCTCAATAAGATAGTCATCTTGACTCGTACTTGATACTGATCTCACAGTCATGGTACCCCATGCTGTGGATACGCTTTTGAACAAAACAAAGACACAGCACCTCAGCATTGCACGTCTGACTGGCTATGAATTAACATTGTTTGCAAAGCACATCACGATTAAAAGATGTGTCACTCTGAATCCAGCCACGTTACTTCCCTCCCTTTCGAGAATGATGAAATTGATAAACATGATTGTATCTTCCAGCTGGAAGAAGAGACGACAGGACCAGTAGACTTGACTGATGTTCCCTTATCTGACCCACAAGGGGAACTATATGTGGATGGCTCTTGCTTTAAATTACCAGATGGCACTACAACTGCTGCATATGCTATCACCACGCTGTGCACAGTAGTTGTGACATCACGAGTTCCCTATCAATTGGCTGAAGCTGCTGAACTTGTTGTCTTAATACGAGCTTGCGAATTGAGTGAGGGACTGGTTGTCAATATCTATACTGACAGCCAGTACGCCTTTGGAGTCGCACATAATTTTGGGCAACTGGGCAGAGAGAGGGTTCCTTACTTCGCATGGCACAATGATACAACATGGGCACCTCATTGAGGCTTTTGTCTGCTGTAATGCTCCCTAAGAGATTGGCTATAGTAAAGTGTAGTGCCTATCGGAAAATCACTGACGATGTAGGTAGGGGAAATGCTTTTGCCGATCAGACAGCTAAGGAAACAGCCCAAACTAAAATGTAAAGAAAGTTTGTAGCAGGTCCCGCTAGGTGGGTTCCTGAAGTTACCATGTTTGAGGATACCCTTGAAAATGTAAAAGAAATACAAAGTGGGGCCACAATAGAGGAATTAGCAATTTGGCAAGAAAGTACAGCACAAATGAACGGTGAGGGGAGTTGGATTGATAAGTCAGGGAAGCAGAGATGGAGGTTACCAGATGCATATGTTCTTCCTGTAGTCACGATGGCCCATGGTCCAGCTCATATAAGTGCTAGGGGGATTTGCAAGTTGTTAGACCCTGTATGGCAGAACGATAACATTTCGAATACAGCTGCACATTTAGTAAACTATTACATGATGTACATGATTCACAATCCTGGAAAGAGTACCCCTACACCACCTGGGAATTTTGCACCACCCACTTTCTTTTTACATTGTTATTTTTATTTTATTAAACATAAAGCAAATACAGTACATACATTACTTGGGTAGATATATACTTATACATTTAGTATAATAATATAAAAAAACATGACAGTGTCTATAGCAGCATAATATAGGTCTACATTTAGTTGTTCTTACTCATTAATTGTTCATTACAGTCTATCAGCAATTTTTAGAATTGAAACTTTATACTTCCAACCAACTTTGCGTTCTTCCTGTATCTTATTCGCTCGAGGTCTATGTGTACCCAGCGTGCATTAATGCATTTGTGTATTACTCATGTCAATTGGGTGCACGAGTAGATATGTTTTAAGGGGGTCCCATATTTCTCTGGGACGTGAAGCTAGTGGGAGGAGGTCAGTATATGTAACTATTTGATCCTGCCAAAAGATCATATCTCTCATCCAATCTTTAAACTTAGGTGCCCTGCCTTGTCCCCATCTACATGCTATTCTCCGTTTGGCTAACAAGAGTCCTAGAGATATAAAGTGTCGGTAACCAACGTCTATGTTCTCCATGTATCCCAGCAAAGCTAC
Organism: Triturus cristatus; assembly: GCF_964204655.1. Lineage (NCBI taxonomy): Eukaryota > Metazoa > Chordata > Amphibia > Caudata > Salamandridae > Triturus > Triturus cristatus. Next base: position 954,417,166 of record NC_140588.1, on the reverse strand, counting down.
CAAGGTTGAAGCCTGAATTGGAGGTGAAGACATCTGTTCCAATGCCAAAAACACCTGTCGCCAATATTCCTTTATATTATTGCACTTCCAGGCAAGGTACAGAAAGTTTGCCATCACTATCCCACATCTGTCGCATTTGTCATCATATTGCTGTTTATATTTATACATTTTGACAGGAGTGTAATATGTGCGGTGCAAGAATTTATAATGCGTAGGCGACTAATAGAGGATATTTGCTCTGTCTGTGTACAACAGAAGGACCACTGCTTGTCTGTTATTTCCTGTCCAATGTATGTAGCCCATCTTTCCCTTGCAGTGCATTGTTCTTGGACTTGATTGGCATATATGCTGTGACATAATGTAGATACCACGTGTGAAGCTGTATTGCAATGTAATATTGTATGTAGTGGGGTATGTTCCTGTGGTTCTTGCGGAAAATGTCCATGGGAGAGGGTGTAATTTTAGTGAACATCTGTTGCATTTAAATATAGGTCACCCCAACATGTTAAATTAAACTTAGCTTTAGTCTTTTTAAAGGCCCCTTCCTGTAATACTTGGCATCTTTGGATGATATACTAGGGGAAGTAGAGGTGAGTATAGCATGGAGGCTTGCATATGCCTGGCTATATTTTGCCAGGCTTTCACCGTGCATGCAACAGATGTAGGGTCAGATTCTCGAGGTCCAGGTGTGCTCAATATGGCACCTTCCAGGGGTATGGGGTCTGCAAGCGATAGTTTTGCTTCCACTTGTGGCATGTACTTAGGAGGATGAAACCAGCAGTGTGCGTAATGAGCTTGTGCGTAAATATAGTACAGTTCTAGATTGGGGATATCAAAACCTCCCTGGGAGTAAGGCCTGGTAAGCATATCCCATTTCAGCCTAGGTTGTGTGCCACCCCATGTTAGCCGAATCATCTCTGTGTGCAACGCTGTGAAGAAGCGTCTGCCAGGGCCATATGGGAAGTTAAAAAATAAATCTAAACGTTTGGGGAGAAATTCATATTAATGAGAGAAGTACGTCCTGCCATAGACAATGGGAGTGAGATCCATCTCGTGACACAACTGGTAATATTCTCCAAGGCTCTTCTGTAGTTTAAACGCATCATATCAGCATGGTCAGTAGTAATATATATTCCTAAGTATTTCACCTCTGTGTCACACCATTCTATTGGGAAATCAGGAGTGAATGGTGTTGCAGATGCAGTGAGGGGAAAAATCTGGGATTTCACCCAATTTATATGTATTCCAGAGAGTTCCCCAAACTGGACAAATTCTCTCAATATAGGGTTGAGGCTCTGTTGGGGATTAATATCATCTGCGTATAGTGAGATGAGTATTGGGCGCAGAGCCTTATCTTGGTGATGTCTTATTTTGGCCGCAAGAGGCTCAATCGCAAGTACAAAGAGTAGGGGGGAAAGCGGACACCCCTGCGGGGTGCCCTGTGTAACAGAAAAGGGCAGTGAAGTCTGGCCATTTATTAGAACCTTGGCTACCAGGGTGGTGTATAAAAGGCGTATCCATGTCAGGAACACTATAGGTATCCCCATGCATTGCAGTATGGCAAAGAAATAATCCCATTCAACCGAATCAAAGGCCTTTGTGGCATCTAGGAAGAGTGCCACGAGAGCCAATTGGGGATCTACATTTTGTAATATAGAGAATAATGTACGAAGGTTATGAGATGTCGCCCTCCCCGGAATGAACCCGGCCTGGTCAGGCAACACTAACTTCTCCATCAACAGGCTTAGTTTATTAGCCAATATTCTGGCGAGAATATTTGCATCATTATTGATCAAAGATAACGATCGATAGGAGTCACATGTGTCCGCAGGTTTACCGGGCTTTAGGAGTGATGTAATAAGAGCCTCTCTCATGGAGCCTGGAAGAACTCCTGTTTCTTGGGCTTCTTCATAGACCTATTTCAATATGGGAATCAGTTGATCGATGTAGGTTTTGTAAAAGTCTATCGGAAGACCATCTGACTCTGGGGCGTTTCCTGACTTCATCTGCATGATTGCAGCACGTATCTCATCTCTCTTGAGGGGTGCAGCGAGGAATTTTCTCTGCGCGTCCCCCAGCCAGCCAAAGGCTATGTCCCTCAAATAGTTAGATAGGTCAGGTGTCTGCTGTCTACGAGTGCTATATAAGTTGGTATAGAACGCGGAAAAGATGCTAAGGATGTCTTGGCTGTCTCTATACCATGTCCCATCTTCTTCTAGGATCTCTATCAAGTGATTGGAGAAGCGAGGTTTACGTACTTCCTCTGCCAAGGCCCTACCAAGTCGTTCACCCTTCCCGTATCTACGCGCCACAAAATATTTCCCTCTATAACGTATTTCTCTCTCGGCAGTATTTTTGTATTTCGAGAGTTTATCCCTGAATGCCACCTGGAGTATACCATTTGTGTCCTGTCCTATCTCACCTTCCAACTTCTAACTGTCGCAAATTACGTCTGATGTCCCGCAAGACCCCAAAGCGCTTGGAAATGCAGGAACCACGCATTGTGACCTTAAAGGCCTCCCAAACTGTGCCAATATGTGTGACTGAACCTATATTTCTCTGGAAGAAATCTGTGATTTCTTGTCCCAGTATCAACTGGAAAGCGGTGTCCAATAATGCCTCTGGTACAAGCTTCCAATTCCTATAAATAGTGGTCAGAGCTGGAGGGGATATCACCAGTCGTACTGGGGCATGATCGGAATAGGTCTTGGCTAGGTGTTCTGCATTAACTATCCATGGGCCCACTCCTCAGGTCACTACCCAATAATCCAGCCTAGCCCACATTGAATGTGTGCCTTTCCTCTTTACAGGGTGAATGTGTCTCCATGCATCTAAAAGGCCATTATCAGAATACATATCTAACAGTATGCCGTGCGTTTTAGTATAGTAATGGGGAAGAGGTTTGGATCTGTCGTTGGTTGGATTAAGAGCTGTGTTAAAATACCCTCCACATATTATATGTGTGGAGCCTAGTTCAAGGATTTTTCCCCACAGAGTAGTGTAGAAGTCCGGGTTGTCTACATTTGGCCCATAGCAGCATACCAGTGTAACAACCTACCCCACATCATGCAGTACCTCCCTTTTGAATCGTGGCTCATTCCTCCTGGGGTATATGGAGTATTCTTCTTAATAGGATCACCGTACCTCTGGAGTACGTAGAATATGAGGAAAAAACTCTATATGCAGCCCATTTACTTGCGAACTTGGGAGTATGACATGGATCAAAATGCATTTCTTGATGCATGGCAATGTGGATTTGTTGTCTATCTAGGTATGCCAAGATTTGTCTATATTTACGGGGGTATCCCAAACCTAACATTCCATGTCAAAACTTGAATTTTCAATGTGTCAGTTGTTTGAGCCTAGACCTTACATCAAGTATTCACTGAAATGCGTTCTAGACCTAGTTCTACCTATGTTCTTCTGTGCATGTAACAGCAGATCTACCCGTTTCATAACATATCCTGTTTAAATACAAAACAATGTTCCCCGTCCCACCCCCACCCACAACAGCACCCCAAACATGCTGGCATTTCGCTGCCCACCCATCACCCAAACAACCCAACCCAATACAAACCTATTAAGATTTCCTAAACTGTTTGGGGGAACGTCCTTGGGGGAACACTAAGGAGCACAAGAGATTCTCCCTTCTCCAACAGGCGTTGGCGTAGCCTCCCGTTAATCTGGGGGGGAGAAGGAGTGCCCGGTATAGTTCATGTTACAGTCCCATTTCATTCATTACCCTTAACTCCTCTCTCTTCTCTTTTCCAAAACCACTTATCTGATTCCGGCATCATAGCAACGTCCTCTTCAAATGGTGTAGGCTGCATCGAGCCAGTTGGGAGACAAACCTCAGGCCATATGGCACCACCATAGACCTAAGGGAGGAGAGAGCATAATCCTTCCGTCCAGAATCTACTTAACAGTTTCAAAGTGCGGGGCACAATTTCCCTTGAGTTTCAGTCTGTTGTTGGGGATGCAGATCTGGATGGGTGCTCCTTCGCTTCTCGTTGTGAAGTTTGTCATTTGATACGCCTGAGGAAGTCGTCCACTTGTTGCACATTTATAAAGAGGTGCTGCTCATAGGCGTGCCAAGTACATTAAAGCATAGTCAATTTGTGCCTTACGAAGTTGCTGCTTGGCTGGGATGAATTTACGTCTCACCTCCTGCACTGCTGCTGTAAACTCAGGATATATGGTAAAGTCATTGCCTTCAAAGCTCAAATGTCTCTTTTATCTGGCCAACTTCAAGAGCTGCATCCCGATCCCGAAATTTGAGTAAGTGGGCTATGATCGGTCAAGGATTGCTTCCTGGGGGAGGTCTAGGGCCCAGCGAGCGATGTGCTCTCTCTATTATCATCTGAGAGGAGAAGACCTCAGTGGCAAACATTTCTCGCAGTAGGCGTTCAATGAAGTCTTCCATACTCCCAGTGTTTGTGCTTTCAGGAATAACAATTATGCGTTTTTTGTACCCCTGCTGCGCGCTTCCAAATCTTCATTTTTCACAGCAATTACTTTGAGAATCTTGTCCATCTTAGCGACCTGTTTTTGCATTTGTATCGTTGTGTCTTCATTATCTGATATTTGTCTCTCCGTCTGTTTGATTCGTTCGTCATGTTTGTCATGTTTGTGAACTATGGAGTCCATGCGAGTTGTCATAGAGTCCATTTTAATTTCTATGGAGGTAATGCTTTGCTGCATAGCGAGCAGTAGACTTTTGACATCATCCTCCTGGGAGGTCATTGGCTCTTGTGTGTGCTCTGCGCTTGCATGGTCCTATTCCTCAGAACTTGCATGTGTGACTTTTTTTTGGCTTCGAAGGGTAACTTGGACTGTTTGGCATCTGTTTTCCCCATTTCAGTACAATTGTAATGCAGCTATATCAGTCTGGCTTAAGAAGCAGCTTGATAGTGCACTTTACTGTTGCGGGATGTGCACAAATGTTCACTGACGCAAGGCAATGATGGTGTCACAACCCTGGAGAGGCCTCTACTAGTATGGCGCGTTGTGTTTATTCGCCACTGTATTGTCGCTCAGATGACCGGGATCACATCGCCCTAAATGTCAACTTGCTGCATTGAACGTAAGCGTGGGCATCAGAAATGGCTGTCAGAACAGCAGAGATGGGACTTGTCCGTGCCACGGCTTGGGGGCCACATCCAGCTGTTCAATGCACAAACGGGTATGATAGTTCTCCGCCTCTTTATTAATATTGTCCACTGTGTATCTTTGTGCGTGTAGGCTCTGGTCTGTGATACAACACTTGCACTTTTTCTGCCTGTATTGAATACTCCAATGTGTCAGAGCATGCGATATTTGAGTGATACCGACTTCGTGCGCTTACTTTCATTGCTCCGGTACAACAGGATGGCCTTTTCAAATAATTGCGTTTGGCTATGGTGGTACCTGGCTGATAGGGGGATTCTTATGTGGGACTACTGGTGTGCCCCACACCGCGGCAATGTCTGATTGTAACGTGGAATTCTAGGGGGTGTATTAGAGCATGGGTGCCAGTATTTTGAACTCTTGTACGCAAGGAGTCATTGCATATTTGTCCCTTTCACCGCATCAGTTCCTCCTCTCGATATCCTGGAATGGGGACGTATAAACTATGCGGGGCCACCACCGGTCTTACTTTTATAGCGGGTGCTGCTGCTCCGCCCGCAACATGTTCAGCGTGGCCAAGTCACCATGTGGAATCCTCGGAGCTCCCGTAGTATCGGAAGCGAATTACGCCTCCAGCAGCGTTCACAGCGGTTCCAGCACCGGCAGAGCAGGAGGGCGCGGCCACGTCAGGCGTTTCTCCCTTTCGCCAAAAAGGGAATCCATAAACTGCCGAGAGGTTAACGGGCAATCAGCACCTGTTTTTAAGTCATTCCATCATCTGTGGGCAGGATAAAAGGCCGGATTATGCCCCTGAGCAGCAAGAGCCTCACTGCAGTGCGGCCATCTTGGTCGTGCACTACCTAGCGCCCCCTGCACCACCCACTTTCCCTTTTGAGGTCCTTCAGATGGATTACTGTCTTGGTGGTCATTTGTGCCTTTAGTAAATGGGTTGAGGCTTATCCAACTAAAGAAAATACAGCCGTAAGGACTGCAAAGGTACTCCTGAAGGAGTACTTTCCTCGTTTGGGCTTGCCCCGTTTGATCTGGAGTGATAACGGAAGTAATTTCAATGCCAAGGTAATCCAGTTAATTTGTGATGGCTTGAGTATTAAGCAAAAGTTTCATGCTGCCAATCATCCACAGTCAGCAGGTTTGGTTGAGAAGTACAATGGTACTCTCAAACTGAAATTGGTAAAAATTCAGGAGACTACCAGGTTGCAGTGTCCAGATGCTTTACCATTAGCTCTTTTGTCAACAAGAACAACGGCACATTCTAGGACAGGAATGTCACTGTACGAGGTCATGTTTGGAGGCCCGGTAAATGTCTGGGGCGTCCCACACCCTCAGCGGTTCTCTGATATTAAGTTTCCATTGTTGATAAATTACCTTTGCCAGATAACTGAAAATTTACGTTCTATTCACCAACAGGTCCGAGAGTCCGCTACACCAGAGGGGCCTGGACATGGTATTCAGCCTGGCGATTTTGTGTTGGTGAGGAATTGTCTGCGAAAGAAGAGTTTGGAGCCGCGATGGAAGGGACCGGAACAGGTCCTATCAAAACGTACTGCAGACAAGGTTGCTGGCCAAAAGAACTGGATCCATGCGACTCATTGTCGCAGGGTCCCACCGCCTCTACCTTATGATCAATGAGCAAATCATGAAGTAGCAGACTCCAAATGTGAGACAGTGCCTCGATTTGTCCCCTTCAATGATGCTAGGCTGACCTGGACCAAAACGGATGAGGAAAATTATGAAGTGCTGAATGCAGCAGTTCCTCCATAAATACGGGCAATCCATGAGCCACTTTTTGTTGATCCATCTGTGCCTGGAATCACTAGGTACGACTTGGGGTCTCAGCAGAGAAACAGTGCACCAAAGGAGAAGTCAGATTAGGTAGGGATGGACTGAGTAAGATAGGATGTACTTTGCTATAGTACCAACGGAGCTAGTTTAGGGTGATGTGAGACTTGTGTACTGTTTGAACATTGGACTGGATATATTAATGGTATCTCTTTGGGGGTGCTTTATCCTGATTGACGTGGGAACCCGTGCTTAGGACAGAGCAAGCTCCACTGCTGGTGCTCAAGTGTACCAACGTTTTGATGAACAATAGGGGCCTGTAGCAGTGAGGCTCTGATGGACACTGGGAACTTGTGTATTCCTTTTGCTGGTGATTTCCCCTATTCATACACAGGTATTTTGGTTAACTAAAATAAAAATGCTGTGTACTATTTTTGGGATTTTACTGCTATTGATTTTAGTTTGGGTGATGTATTTTTGGACATGCACAAAATATTTTTGGGGACAGGTATAGCTTGTTATCTTACTGAATCTGTTACAAGTTTATGGACTGCATACCCATTGTCACTTGTTAATTACACGTATACTCGCTCAGCCCACTTCATAAAGGTAAGGGGTGAGTTTGGTATGGGATTTCCTGGTCCTTGTCTGTATTACCAAAAGCTACACAAGGGGAAGGGTACCCGGGGTGTGATAATTTCACGTATTATGATAACATGTATATGTAAGAGCAGAATATCACCTTGGTGGGCTGGCATTACCAAGATTTGACGGTTACTCAAAAGTCTGGATATTACCCTGCATGTTGCCCGATAATTAATAGTACTGACACATTTTGTATGTTAACTGCTCTGGAGTAATACTGTTTAAGAATACAATGTCTTTAGCGAGGAAGGAGGATTCAAATACCTCCGGAATGAATACTAGATATGTTCCTGTGGATTATCAAGGCTCAATATATGCACATCCAGGATTTAATTTTTTGTCTAATGGTACGTACTCGAATGTTCATAATGGTACAGATGATGTTGCCTTAGGAATGGTGCTTCCCCTAGGTGTACCCCATAAGTATAGTAAGCCTAGTATAAGATGGGTGAAAAGAACATTGACAGCAGAATTTTACGACGGAGTGACATATTTAGACGTCAATAATTATAGCAATGGTATCACTTTTGGGTATATTCTTTCTTCCATTATTACCTTTGGTGGTACTGCAATGGCCCGGGGTGAAAGAGCCATAGAATAATTTGGATTTCAACTGCAGATATTGTCTAACTCCATCAGTATCAGCCTTGCATGATATCACCACCCAATTTGAAAGTATGCAGATATATTCCGAGCAGACAAGATATGCTGTTCATTTTATATTAGCTAAGAGTAGTGGTGTGTGCGCAGTAGTAGGAGACCAGTGTGCAGTCGGGATCACTATTATGGAAAAGAATATAACCCAGCAAATTTTGGATATTCTGGAAAATGTTAAAGGAATGGAGAGTGGGAATTGGAGTTGGTCACTCTTTGGTGGGTGGGGATGGATTCTTGAAAAGGTGATTTATTTCATTGTCATTTTGATAGTCTGTTGTATTTTTGTCCAGTGTCTCCCCTTATGTTGCTCTTATTGCAACACTCTTCTTACTCCTAAGATAATGTCAGTTCATGATACCAATGCAACAATTATGATTCAAAAGGAAATCGAATACCTCATGCTAATTGATGAGGGTATCTTCGAGACTTCTTCCCTCCCTACTAATTCTCTAACCGAAGATGAAAATATGGCGTGCTCTTAGATATGTATTCATCATTTGTTGATGTGTGTGCCTTTTTCATTATTATACAAAATTACTTAGCTCATGCTAAAAGGAGGGTTTGTTGAATTAAAAATAATGTTTTCGCATTGCTTTGTGTAAGTTAGCATTCGCAGCGCAATTTTGTGTATGGGTGCCATTTTGTATTATGATCGAAACTTATCCTTTGCCACTTCCGAGAAACGACCTTCTCCGAGTTATGTTTTCTCAGAGCTTAGTTTTGCTACACTAATGAATGTACTGTTCTTATTAGCGCATACCTTTCTCATTAAATTTGGGCCTTCTCCCACTAGTCTGAAGACGGGCCCGCCTGCAGTGGCCTTGGACTCTGTAACTTTGTACTGAGATTGTTTTCTTCTTTTTTCTCTCGTTTGTATTGCTTCGCAGTACCTGCCTAGAAAATTCCACTATGGGCATGTTCTAGCCCAGTTACGAAATGTACTTAATGTATCTCTATGCTTGTAGACTTTAGTCCCTCTGCAGCACTCCTAGTGATTGGGCAGACAGGGCTCCACTCTGAGTTTACCTTGTACTTTGAATAAACAATTACTGGTTAGTATTCTCTACTGCCTGTCCGACTCTTCATTTGGTATGGAAGGCCGAGAGGTGGTCGTGAGTGACCCGGGTGTCCCTAATTGGGCCACTTCCTTCAAGTATTCCTTTGTATTGAGTTCTGTCGGTACTTGTGCACTAAGTTCTATAATGTACCTCAATTCTAAAAGGTTAATACACCTCTCACAGTAAGTCAGCAAAGTAATTTCAATGTTAGAACCACTATGTGTCACCATCTCTGGTGGAGACACTATTTTATATATATTCAGGATTTTCTATACTTTGGTGGAAATCCTGATGTCCCTTTTCCTTTTATTTTCTTTCAACTAAGGTTTAGTATCGAGGGGTTGGTTCTAATGGAGGTCTAAATGTGGCTCCATTGAGGGTTGTTCAGTTTAGAACTAATTATGAAGCTTGTTACACATTGTTCTCTTCTTTTTCTAATATTATTGCTCTAACTGCATTCTTTACTTCATTTGGGATGATACACCTCCACCAAAATTTATCCTGTATTATGACGGTGTATTAGGTTGAATTTTTGTACGTAAACTCTTGTTGGCCACATGGCCATTATTGGCTTTGGGTTTAATTTTAATTTTCATCATCCAAATGCTCAGATTAATTTATTGCAAACATTTTTGCCATTCATAGACATTTTTGACATTCATAATTTTTGGACTAGGCAGAGAATTATATATTTTTTTAATGTTTTTGATTTCGTCAGTTTCTATTTTGATTATACCGACATGCAGCCACTCAAGTATCGTTGGCAGCATTGAGCCATCATGTACATATATTTTGAATTCAGCGATGTTTTCTCTTTTTTCCTTTTTGAAAATGCATGTCCTTTCAACATTGTGTTACCTCTACTACGTTATGGTTTGTGTTTACGTAGGCGCAGGTTTAAAAGGATGGTTTGATTGCCATTTGATTCTTTTGACTTGCCGGACAGAGGTCAGATTACACGGCATGCAGGCAGTATAATAGGGTGAGGTACTTGATATATGTTGATTACCATTGAGCACCTAAATACGTGGCATGGGGTTTGCATAATTTGTGTTTGCTTTAGGATTTTTTATATACCTGTTAATGGAACTGGCACTTTCTGGTTTGGCCAAGGTAGTACTCCAGCCAGGTAGAACCTACCACTCTCATCAGAGGAGGGTAATTACACACACTGTATAACCTGCGCTTACCCTTGGGCAGCTTGGCACTGAGCAGTCAGGCTTACCACAGAGGTAATGTGTTAAGCATTGGCACAGCACTCACTCACGATAAATACCTTGAGCAACACAAAAGGGACTTCACACGTGATGTGTGGAAATAACGTTGGTATTCTACACACATAATAATCAACACAACATGATCATTGTTAGACTTGGCATCTTTGGCGTGTTTTCCCTGACTTTTTGCTTTCTGAACTCCTGGTTTTGACTCTGTTTTTGTTGGTTTAGTGTCTCTGTGCACTTTCCTACTGCTGTTCAGTGTTAAAGTGCAAGTGCTTCTGTTGTAAATTGTCATTATGGATTGGTGTTTCCATGATTGGCTGATTTGATTTACTAGTCAGTCCCTAATACAGTGCACTGTGTGTGCCCAGGGCCGATAAATCAAATGCTGCTAGTGGGCTTGCAGCACGGGTTGTGCCACCCACACAAGCAGCCGGTAAATGTAACTCTGGCCTGCCATTGAGGAGCCTGTGTGCAGTCTGGTACTGCCATGTCGACTTGGCAAGTGCACTCACTTGCCAGGCCCTGACTTTCCCTTTTCTTACATATCAGTCACCCCTAAGGTAGGCCCAAGGTACCCCTGTGGGCAGAGTGCAGTGTATGTGAAAGGTAGGACATGCCCTGGTGTGTGTGGCATGTCCTGATAATGAATTACTTCCAATTTCGTTTTTCACTATTGCAACCACCAACTGCCACTATCTCCGCCGAACTCCTTTCAATCATTTGAAAAAGGTGGAATCGCTGAAACGCATCATGCTAAGTGAAATAGATGCATTCCTGTAAAGAATGAGCAGAATAAATGCATCTTCCTTACCCGTGAGAGTGCTCAGTTTGGTTCCTGGTGTAGGGACCTTTGGTGTTGAAATTGTTTTGGGCACGCCACATGCTCACAGGAGGCACCCGTCAGTAAAGGAGTTCGTCGGAGTTAGTGGCAGTTGGTGGTTTGTAGAAGTGAACTTGCCTGAACCGCCGCAGTCCAAAGGAACACTTGTGTCTGCTGACTAAAAAGTTGGGACATTACTGTATGGCAAGGGGCAGTCACCAGACCAGCACCTTCAGGTACCACAGGTCTAATGGACATTAATGCAGCTGACGAGGGGGACAAAGTGTACTGTAGTCGCTCCGATGTTAAAGCGCACTTTGGAAAATGTAAACACCGTCAATGTGTTAAACGTTACTTAAACAAATACCATCACCAAGATGAAACATCACTAAGATGGATTTAAAAATATTCAATGATGGCGGTGCTACGGATAGAAGGTACCACAGCGATATCATGGTCCTTTCTTGCTGACCATTGTGCAGGAGGAGTTAAGCGGACTATATACTCACCTGCACGACATTGACTTTCACTTGAAGCATTTGAAAAAGGCGGAATGGCTGAAACGCATCATGCTAAGTGAAATAGATGCATTCCTGTAAAGAATGAGCAGAATAAATGCATCTTCCTTACCCGTGACAGTGCTCCGTTTGGTTCCTGGTGAAGAGACCTTTGGTGTTGAAACTATATATATCTATATATCTCTATACATATCTATATATCCAAGAAAGAAGTGACTCAAACAGATAGATTCACCAAAGAACAAAAATATATACACACATATAGAAATATATAAAAATATATCATCCGCAGAGTGGTACAATAAACACTTTTGAATTGAAGAGTTGTGGATTCTGTGCCTGGTCCATTTGGATGCAATAAACACGGGAGGTGATTTCTTTATATATATGTGGGTAGGTATAATTATTTTAAAAAAATTTGGGGACTTGCCTATATCTTTGGCTCTGTTTGATGAATCTTCAAGAAATTTTCCATAAAAGTGACCTAGCGAATCTTGTTGTGCATGGAAAGTGTTGAGGGGTACATCAAGTGGGAGCTGAGAAAAAGGGGGGGGTCAATAAAAGTGTGTTTCCAGTGCTATTTTCCATAGGAGCTTTGAACATGACTATAGCCTAAACCTCTGGACAGAATTACACCGAATTTGGAAGAAAAGTAGATTTGGTTACACAGATCACGCTTGCAGTTATTTGGTGTAAATTTGCTCAGTATTTAGTAAGAAATTCAAGGGAATCTAAATTTGTATATTTACGATTGTGGCTAATCTGAGAATATTGACAAGCTTGTGCAGAGATCTTCCGAGCTCTGATTGGCTGCCAATACGTCAACCAGGGAGTGTTGGTAGCCATCTAGGGACTCAGCTTCAGCTGAGTCCCAAACTAAAAACATGAAAAAAAGAAAAGGGGTCCCCCAAAGGGGACCCGGAAGGGAAAAAAAGCATTTTTTTAAAAAAACAATTAGCTGTGAATTTGTGAAATTTGTGAATTTGCAGCAAAAAAAAAAAAAAAACAAGGCCGGCTCCCGTGCTTATTTTCAACGGTTGTTCCGTGAGGCCCCCTTGATGGAGCACGATGGTGCTCTTTCATTTGTAGTGGTGCATTATAATCACGAGTAGTCTGCACCTACATTTATTCCTTTGTAGTGTTAAAATTTTGTCATTAGAATGTACTTGGTGGGGTGCGTGGCTTGACGCCGAAGGATATGGCGATGTCCGAGTGAGGCTCCGGGCTCATCTCGGCGAAGCCGCACATCCAGACGTTTACCGCGAAGCCTTTCTTCACAGGAACACGTCGGAAGGTATGGTGTCAGCGTTGCGCACCCGAAGCTGATGTGCGCACGCTGAAAAGAAGCATTTTCCCTTCTTTTGTGCATATTGGGAAACATCACTCTGTAGCGGCCGCCATTTTCTTTTTTTGCCGCGATTGAAGTTATGAGGGAAATGAAGCCTACTTCCTACATATGCTGCATTTTCGTTTTAAAAGCAGTTATTGGGGCTAATTTTGCTTTTTTGTAGCCTCATTCTTATATTCAAGTCCTCAGCCTTCATTTTCACAATGCATTGTCTGTCAATCATCAAGTATTGATTCTGGCGGCCATTGTAAAGACTCTTCACTCGTGAAGCAATACATTACATTTATACTGTCATGCAAGATTGAACGCCAGTCGACTCATTGGCCCAATTTACCATTTTACCTTCTGTTGGGAGCACTATTAAACTTTTCATCAATTGTTTAGAGGAAGATATAGTCCACTTGGTTTACTCTTCTCTTCACCTCAAAAGCAGTCAATTGGGCTAACCAGATATTATTCTAATCCTCTGCCCCAACTTTCATACCATATCTTTTTTGATTGTACTCTCGTCAGTTATAGTACAAAGACTTTGGAAGTCCTTTCAAAGATGTTCTACCCGTGAATCCTTTCAGTATTACATTTCTTACAATACCTTCATGTCACCATGCAAGATTGCATGCTAGCGATCTATCAACCCAGCTAAACATTTTTTTTTCCTCTCATTTTAGGCTTTGAGCATTATCAAATGTTATTTAACTTTATTTTTATTAATCGTTTGGAGGAAGCCATAATCAACTTGTGTTATTTTCTCAACCACATTTTATACGTCGCTGTCCTTCAGCGTATCCAGCGCTTTTTCATATTCCTCGTATTTTTCCATTCTTGGCATATTTAATGGGCAGAACCAAGACACTACTCTCCACACTTCCAAAAGCTAAGCAACCTTTTATCAAAAATTCAAAAATCTTCACAGCATTTTCTAAACTTGTCTACAATGGATCCTCTCCCGACAGCCCCAGGAAAATCCGTTACAAAACGCCTAAAAAAGGATCCTCCTTCTCCTCCCACGTCAGCCTCACTGGTCTCTATTGAGCTCTTGCTAGAAGAAATTAGAGCTCTCCGACCCTTTATGGAAGAGACTAATGTTAAATTGCAAACCCTTACAGATAACTGGTCACAACTAGAAGCAAGAGTTTCAACAGTCGAGCAAAGTGTCTCATCACTCAAAGAGTCGTGTGCTAATGTATCACAACTTCATTCCCAAGTCTCTGTGCTTCAACGACAAGTCGAGGACCTTGAAAATCGGAATCGGCGAAACAACCTCCGAATTTATGGCCTGGCGGAAGGACTTGAAGGATCAGATGCTCTTACCTTTTTTAAATCCTTCCTCCCTAAGCTTCTTCATATGCCAGATGGTACTGTACTCAATATTCAACAAGCACACAGGCTGGGTCGTGCTCCTTCTCATGCTTCTTCTACACAGCGACCAAGAGGTGTGATCTTATATTTCTTAGAGTACACGGACTTGCTAAAAGTTTTATCAGCGGCCAAATCCATTAAAAAAAATCACATGGTCCGGCTCTACTTTATTTTTTGTACAGGATAATGCCAAAGCCACAGCTAATAGACGCAAAGCTTTTCTCAATATGAGATCTGATCTTCGGTCATTGGGAGCTCGATATGGACGTTTCCATCCGTGTCTCTTTAAGGTTACCTATAATAACAGAACAACTACGTACGAAGATCCGATGAGACTTCAAAGTTTAATTAATTCCAGCAAACCAGTTAACATGGATTCTTCTACTTCTTCATCATCACTCAATACCTAATGTTATATTGTCGCATAATGTTATGCTTCCACTTCCAAAGTTCTGCTTAAGCTTTGTGTTATCTCGGTGACATTATTTCCATCAGTATGGATAGTTGTTTGTTTAACTTCGAAAATGTTTTTTGTATTGTATTCAGTTGCGATTAGCTTGATAAGTGTATTCTTGTTATTTTGTTTTCTAATATGTGGTATGTCTTATCATTTATCTTCCTAATTGTTATTTTTCGCTTTCGCAGATTTCTCCTTCTCATGGCGTGGTCTTCCCCTGGTTTTCTGTATGTCCACGCTTGGATGTTCCGTATATCCATGTGGCCTCACCTCCCCCCCTCTCTACACCTCCCTTTTGTAGGTATGTTTCTTGTTTTGTTTTTCTTTCTTTGTGTTGCATTTCCCTTATTTACTCAGTATGTCTCACAGTTTACGTTCACCTGCTTTCTTGATGCTCTCAGTATTTATCTCCTTTTCTCTCTTTTATATCTTATCTCTGCTCCAACTATTGCATGTTCATTTTGTGTCATTTTACCATGTCCTTCTCTCTCAATTCTAAAACGTATCTTTCATTCTGCTGTCATAACTTGTTCACCTTTTGATCTTAATTCTCATTCTCAGTTCTCGTTATGTGACTCTTCTCCTCCTTCTTATCTTGAAACTAAGTTCTTCCTTATTCTACTCTTTTCTCGTACTCTTTTTTGTTTCTTGATTGGATTGGGCTTTTATTTAATAATTGTAGGTCAATTTGTTTTCATTTACCTATGTCATTAAAATTGATCACTTGGAACGTGAGGGGCTTAAACTCCCCCATTAAAAGGCAGCGGGTATTAACTCACTTAGCCAAATTAAATGTAGATATTGCTTTTCTGCAAGAGACTCACCTTTCAGAGGTCGAATCCTCCAAGTTGAGAAGGGGCTGGGTAGGGGAGGTCTTCTTCTCTCCAGGAGACGGCAAACGAAATGGGGTAATGATACTATGCCGCAAATCCCTTTCATTTTCACTTTTATCTCAAGAGTTAGACAATGACGGTAGATGGTTGAATGTTAAATTATCTTTAAAGGGTGTTCCAGTCTCTCTTCTAAATGTCTATGCCCCTACAAGCGGAGAACCCTCCTTCTGGCCCACACTTGCCAAGCAAATTTCTCATTGTATAGAGGACAATTTCATTCTGGCTGGTGACTGTAATCAGGTCATTGATCCATTTATTGACAGGAATTCCACTATTTCCTTTATACGCAATGAGCCCCATAAATCTTTTGTTCACACCATCAATCAGCATAAGCTCCTTGATGCCTGGCGGCATCTTGCGTATTCTGTGCTACTTTTTAAAAATTCCTGTTAGATATTTTATTTCTTATTTAATTTTGAATCTTCCTTGTTTTTAAAAGTGCTGCCCGCAGACTTGCACTCATTTCAGCTTACCTGCACTGTAAAATTGTTAAACCACCGCGTTTCGCGGGTCCTTTGCCCTGACTCGAGATTGGCGGCCATCTTAGGTTAGGGAATCATGTCCGGTGGCTGTAGTGTGCTTACAGCGGTCTAGGGTCGCAAGGACACTAGACCACTACATAAGGAAGCCACACCAACGCGCAGCGGATACGCGCAGCGGGACGCCGGATTTCAGCCGGAGTTCACGCCAGAGTTTAGCCCGTCTGCGCCCGTCCGTGTCTGGACGGGTCCAGGGGCCATTCTCCTTACATTAAACATGGCAGTTTGCCATGCATCCGCAGGAACCCGCACATATACAGGTGAGGTCCTAAAAAACTTGCGACCTTCCTCTTATGCTAACTGTATTTCCTGCGTCTTACCGACTCATAATTTTAAATGTCCTGGCTGTAATTTTTACACACGCAAAATGACTAGATGTAGCTTTGACTCACATTCGAACTCGTGGGAGCCGGCGAGCTGTTAAAACTCCACTCACTTGTTCTCCACTCCAATTTTGGAATATTAATTGTAGGTCTCTTCCGAAACATAAATATCATATTTATGATTTTATTATTGATGAGAGGCCGGATGCAATATTTCTTACTGAAACGTGGCTCCAGGAAAGTTCTGGCCCGGATGTTGCTATCGCTGTCCCTGACAACTATGGTATAGTAAGGCAAGACAGAGTCTCCGGAACAGGAGGGGGCATTGCTATAATTTTTAAATCTAGCTACGTGTGTAAGCTTGAAGCCTTTCTCCTACCTGGTTGCGAGGCTGCTTTATTTAAATTGGCAACTAACCCCCAATTTATTCTTTCGGGTCTTTTGGTCTATCGTCCCCCTGGTAAAGCGAGTACATGGACGTTGTCCTTCGCCGAATCCATAGCTCCTTTGCTTCTTAGAGCGGCAAACTTCACCATCTTAGGTGACCTTAATTTGCATCTTGAAGACCCTCGGTGTACTGTTAGTATGCATTTCCTAAATGATCTTGAAGTTCTGAATCTCTCACTACAGAACTCTGGGCCCACTCATCTTGCTGGTCACCTGTTGGACCCTGTTCTTTCTAATTTACACTTTGATTGCTCTCAAAGTGCTCGTCCATTGGACTGGTCTGACCACTTCGCAGTTCATTTTTCCCTGTCCTTTATTAAGAGCCCAGTTAAGGGTTGCAGTGGAAAGGATGAACTTATTCATCAATGGGGAAAACTTGATATTGTAAAGTTCAATCAGTACCTTTCCAATACTTGTCCCGATACTAATGTTCCTGTTTCAGAGCTGAACATGGCAGTATCTCACTGGTTTACTAGTGCTATAACTACTTTACTGCCTCCATCATCGAAACGTCCCAGATCACATCATCCCCCTGCACCTTGGTGCTCGGATGGCCTGAAGATTTTAAGAGCCAAGTGCAAGGTGCTTGAAAGGAAATGGAGGTACTCCTACTCCGCTACTTGAAAAGCAGTATACAAAGAAGCCTTGAAGGGGTATCATACCCAATGTAAAATAGCAAGGGCTGCTTACACTGTGAATACAGTGCCGCAGGCACAGAATTGCCCACGCACCCTCTTTTCTGTCGTTAAAAAGCTAACAGGAGCAGAAACTGTCCCGATCCCTTCAGCTTTGGAGGAAGACCAATGCAAAGCTATTGCTGAGTTTTTTATTGCCAAGGTCGAACGCATATATGATTCTATGAGCTTTCCCTTGACAGCAACTGATTCTCATTTGGGGCAATCGGCTGTGCCTGAACCACCTTCCCCTTTGGTGAAGGTCACCAACTGGCAACTGTTTGATGACACCTCCTTCCTCTCTTGTCTGAACAGCGTTAGATCTGGATCTCCTCGTGACCCAATACTAGTGAAAGTTCTAAAGTTACTGGACCTTGAATCCCGGCGGGTTCTCATGAGACTTCTCAATGCTTCTTTGATTGAGTCTCATGTGTTACAAGAATGGAAGCATGCAATGGTTGTCCCTCTCCTAAAGAAGGCAGGTGCGGACACTTCCAATCTGGCTAATTTTAGACCTATATCCTTGTTGCCTTTCTTTTCAAAGGTGCTGGAAAGACATGTTAACTCTCAGTTAAATCAACTAGTGGAAAGTTCGGAATTCTTACACCCTTCCCAATCTGGCTTTCGAGCGCATTATTCTACCGAGACCGCTCTCCTTGGGGTTACGGAGAGGTTGCGGCACGGTATTGATCGAGGGGAAACATCTGCACTCATCCTATTGGATTTGAGTGCTGCTTTCGATACCGTGTCCCATTCCATCCTTTTAAACTCTCTCCGGTCCCTGGGAGTAGATGGCCCTGCGCTTGCCTGGATTGCCTCATTTCTGAGTGAGCGCACTTTCCAGGTCTTTTCGGCGAAAGCCGTCTCGGCCACTTGTTCATCGGCGTACGGCGTTCCCCAGGGGTCCATAGTTAGCCCTTTGCTATTTAATATCTATGTTAGACCCCTGGCTACCATCGTAGAGGACGCTGGGTTGACAATTTTTTCATACGCCGATGACACTCAGATTGTTTTTTCTCTCTCCAGCAGTGAAGGCAACAGTGTATCTGTCTTGAAGACCGAACTATCGCGTGTTGCTGAGTGGATGCAAATGCATCTACTCAAGCTGAATGGCGGTAAGACTGAGGTCGTCATCTTGGGGAAGAAAAAAGAGTTGTGGGGTCCTCAGCATTGGCCAAGTGACATGGGACCCCTTCCACAACCGGTCTCTGTAGTTCGTAACCTTGGCTTTCTCATAGACGATAAGTTATCTATGAGGCAGCAAGCCATCAAGGTTGCCTCTATTTGTTTTGCCATCCTAAGATGGCTTCAGAAAATTCTGTGGATGCTCCCCCACTCTACTCAGAGAACCGTAGTACAGGCGTTAGTTATGTCCCGCCTTGATTACGGAAACGTTCTTTATCTTGGTGCCGACACCGTCACCTTGAATAAACTTCAGGTGGTGCAAAACTCGGCGGCACGACTTCTCTGTAATTTACCTCGGAGATCCTCGGCTTCTCAGGCTCTTCGCGATTTGCATTGGTTGAGAGTCCCAAGCCGCATAAAATTCAAGGCCCTATGTTACCTTTTTAAGATTAAGCAGGGCTCGGCCCCAAAATATCTAAAGAGTCTTGTCCAGACCTACAAACCCAATCGCATTTTGCGATCCTCTGCTAATGGTGATTTTGTTGTCCCAAGATTCAAACTTGTAAAAATGGGTGGTCGGTCCTTTTCCCATCTAGGCCCCAAATTTTGGAACTCACTGCCTATTGCCCTTAAACTTGAGGCCAATTTATTCGGTTTCCGGAAAAAACTTAAGACTTTGCTTTTTCAATAGCTCTATTTTGCTGTTTCAGCTGGTTTTTGGCATAGTACTGTGTTTTCTTTTCTTCTTGAGTCTATCCCTGGCGCCGGGAAACCCACTGCGGGTAGCTGTTGCGCATTATAAGTTCTAATAATAATAATAATCTCACCATTCTCAGTCCAGAATCGATTATATTTTTGTTTCTCATAATATCTTACAAACTCTTACCCATGCGGAAACTGGTCCTATTTTTTTATCATATCATGCTCCAGTTTCAATTGGTATCGATATCCTACCTAAAATCACAGGTCCCAGAAGGTGGCGTTTTAATAACGCCCTTCTTTTAGACCCACAATTCACTGCTTCCTTTACCACTTTTTTTGATGAGTTTTACATGTTCAACCAAACAGAATCTATGCCCTTCTCTACTATTTGGGATGCTTTCAAAGCTTCAGCAAGAGATTTCATACTGTCCTTTGTTGCAAAGAAGCGAAAAAATGCTCGTAAACAGACAATGGTTCTTCTTCAAGACATTAAGGTGCCGATTACGATCCGGTAAAAACCGGGTACGAACCGTCGGTCGGAGCGTTTTCTCCTTCCGACTCGTACCCGGTTGTACAACTTTTCAAACATGGAATTACGATTCGCACGGAAACACTATTTCCGTAAAAAACACCGACCGACGAAAATATACATACGAATGTGATCCGAGAATGCTGCGACGTGACGTCGGGATGCTTTCAGGCAGCGTTTCACGACCCAGGAAGTACGATTCGAACCGACAGCAGTCCAGATGGCAATATTTTCACGGCACCCAAAAAGTGCCGGAAAAGCGAAGTACGCCGCGAAATGACCAGAATAGGTGGCCCGGTACGCGCCGTACCCCCCCCAGCCCCCGCATGTACGCGTCGACCCCCCCCAGCCCCCGCATGTATGCGCCGACCCCCCCCAGCCCCCGCATGTACGCGCTGACCCCCCCAGCCCCCGCATGTACGCGCCGACCCCCCCAGCCCCCGCATGTACGCGCTAACCCCCCTAGCCCCCGCATGTACGCGCCGACCCCCCCTAGCCCCCGCATGTACGCGCCGACCCCCCCAGCCCCGTACGTTCGAGTCGTACCCCCACCCGTGTATGTACACCCGTGTACGTGTCGAACCCCCTGTGTATGTACACGTACACGGGTGTACATACACGGGGGGTTCGACACGTACACGGGTGTACATACACGGGGGGGTTCGACACGTACACGGGTGTACATACACGGGGGGGTTCGACACGTACATGGGTGTACATACATGGGTGGGGGTACGACTCGAACGTACGGGGCTGGGGGGGGTATGACTCGAACGTACGGGGCCTGGGGGGGATCGGTGCGTACATGCGGGGGCTGGGGGGGGTCGGCGCGTACATGCGGGGGCTGGGGGGGTTGGCGCGTACATGCGGGGGCTGGGGGGGGTCGGCGCGTATGCGGGCACATGTCTCCATGGTTGCAATGGGAGTTCGGTGCGGACGGTGTTTTTACCATACGGTTGTAACGTCGGACGCACGGGATGGATCCTGATTCCGCGGTCGGACTTCACTTTTCACATTTGTACGGTAAATCGTCCGAGGACGTGTCGGACACATTTTCCGACCCGAGGACGTGTGGGGAATGATTCCCAATGCGATTCGTATGGACTTTTTCCCATGCGAATCGTAATTGGCAGTTTGTACGGCACTTGTGCGATTCGTACGGTAAAAAGACCGGATACGAGTCGTACGGGGAATTTTTTTACCGGATCGTGATCGCCACCTAAGAGACTGGAGCACTCTTACTACACCTCACGCTCAAAAGATTGTCTAACTGCCCTCATTAATGCTAAAATGCAATTCAATAAAAAATCCACGGAGGATGCCTCATTGTACTTGTTAAAATCTAGTGCCAAATTTTATGGTGGCAAAAATAAAGCTGGTAAATTTTAGCTAATTATTTGAAAGTTAAGCACAATAAATTAAATATTGAATCTTGAAATTTAGACCTAAAGTTTAAGGATGATGATATTTTAAATGAATTTTCCCTTTTTTACAAAACATTATATACTTCTGAAACACAACCTACCGACCATTCCTTATTGCATTTTTTCTCTGACATTAATCCAACGCAAACTAATCACCCAGATTTATCCTCATTGGAATTGGAGTTTACGCAACAAGAGTTGCTGGAAGCACTTTCCTCTCTCAAGCATGACAAAGCACCAGGACCTAACGGTTTCACTGTTGAATTTTATTCACACTTTTCCAAACTATTATTGCCTAAACTACATTCTTTAATAAACTTCTTTAGCAGGTTAGGTCACTCCTCTGGTTCCTTCTCAGATGCTCATATTTGCATAATCCACAAGGAAGGTAAAGACTCCAAATATTGTAAGAACTATAGGTCTATATCTTTGGTAAACATTGATTATAAGATCTTTTCCAAAGCATTAGCGATACAATTGGACTCTTTCTTACCGGATCTATTAGGGATAGAACAATCAGGATTTGTTAAAGGTCGTTACATAACCGATAATACGCGACTCCTGTTTAACGTTCTGTCAAAATCCTCACATCTTAAAGAACCCCTAGCAGCAATAGCGCTGGATGCTGAGAAGGCGTTTGATAGGGTTGAGTGGGCATACCTCTTTAACACCCTTAAATGGTTTGGATTTGGTCCCAAATGTATATCTTTGATTTCTCTTCTTTACTCTAGTCTTAGAGCGGCTGTTTGTGCTAACGGATTGATATCTCCATTTTTTTATTTAGGAAGAGGTGTGCGTCAGGGGTGTCCTCTCTCCCCTTTTCTTTTTAAATTGGCTTTGGAACCATTTCTCTCCAAATTACGCCAGAATCCAAATTTGCACGGCTTCCAAACATTACATTCCCATATTAAACTTGCTGCTTACGCGGAAGATATCTTGCTTTTTATCTCTAATCCGAATGATTCAATCCCTGCCTTCTTAACTGAAGTACAAGCCTACTCCAACATCTCTGGTTACAAATTAAACAACGATAAATGCGAGATTTTACCTTTAACAAAATATACCTTTAAACCTGATTTTAATGCTTCCAATTTTACTTGGAGTTCTAATCGCATTAAATACTTAGGTCTACATATCACTTCTTCAATTCCAGACACAGTAACATTGTGCATGAATAAATGTATACAAAAGATCTCGAACCTGACTGCCAAATGGCACCCTCTCTATCTCTCATGGTGGGGTTGTTTGGACACTATAAAGATGATGCTGTCACCCATAATCATATACACCATCTCCAATATTCCAGTCCTTATTCCAAAAAAATTCTTTAGAAAGATTTACTCCATTCTCTCTTCCTTCCTTTGGAATAATAAGAAACCTTGAATGTCTATACTTAGACTAATTCGCCCCAAAAATGAAGGTGGAGTCAACTTTAATGATTTTCCAGCATACCAAAAAGCATTTCTCCTTGGAAAAGCTTCTTTATGGTTACGCGATCCAAACGAAGACTGTCCTTTATGGGTCATACTTGAACGTCTTTTTTTATCCCCCCTTTCCTTTGACGAATACCTTTCTTTTACGCGTAAATCACAAGCCTTATCTACTCCCATTATTAAATTAACCTCTAAGCTTTTATCGCCTTTACTTTTTTCTTCTCCTTTCACTATAGGTTCCTTTCTTAACTCCACAATATGGCATAATAAACACTTACTCATTCAAAATAAGCCATTTTATTGGAAAACTTGGTATCAAAGAGGTTTAATCTGGATTCACCAGTTGTTTTCACATTCAGAATTTCTATCATTTTCCTCACTTAGTCACTCATTCAATTTACCGGCTTCATTCATTCACAAATACCTCTTACTCAAAAATGCTGTGATGAATACACACACCGCTTTAATAGCGACACTTAGTTGCCGATTCCAATCCTGTAAAACCCGGTTACGATTCGTCGTACAGAGCGTATTCTCCATACGACTCGTACCCGGGAAATCCACCGTACAGTCCAGCAAGTACGATTCATACAGAAATACCATTTCCGTACGATTCGTACAAAACACCGTACGGATAAAAAATACCTATGAGTCTGATCCTGGACAGCGCGTACGCGACGTCCGTACGGAGTCAGGCAGCGTTTTACAATTCGTCCCTATGTCACTCCGCACAGCTATTTTTTTACAGCAGCCAAAAAAAGCCGGAAAACTGAGTCCGCCGCGAAAACGGAGCCTCAGTACGCGACGGACAGCCATGGACCCCATCCTACGTGTCATCCCGGCCCTCTTAGCCTACGACCTGGTGCACCGAACCCGACGCACACGCCGCAGAAGGTGAGAACAACACCCATGGGCCGGGGGGGGGGTGAGGGCCAGGAAACATACCCCCTACCCAAATTAAAACCTACAATATTGAGGACATACATTACCTCAAGGGTCTGGTCACTCCGGGGGGCGTGTCCACCAATCCCTGCATCACGCAACAACGGAAGTGGACGTGTACGCGTACCCCTACGGCAACACTACAATAGTGATACGCACCGTACTCACACATCCATAGCGTGGGTACGGTCCGTAGCACTATATTAGTGGTGCTGTAGGGGTATGCGTGGTATGGACCATACATACGCCCTCAGAGCGTGTGTACGGTCCGTAACACCATTGTAGTGGTTCCGTAGGGGTACGCGTGGTACGGACCGTACACACGCCCTCAGAGCGTGTGTACGGTCCGTATCACCATTGTAGTGGTGCCGTAGGGGTACGCGTGGTACGGACCGTACACACGCCCTCAGAGCGTGTGTACGGTCCGTAACACCATTGTATAGTGATACGGACCGCACCCACACATACATAGCGTGGGTACGGGCCGTTTCACCATTGTATTTGGGCCGTAGGGGTACGCGCGGTACGGACAGTACACACCCCATGAATGTGGGGGTACGGTCTGTATCACACGTGCCCCTACAGCACCAGTACATTTGGGATACAAGGCGTACACACGCCACGAATGTTGGCCTATGGCCTGGTGCAGCATATTACCTTTATATTGGTGTGTGTGTAGGCCCAAGAGAGTAGTGTACTGCTCAAAGGGGGTGGGTGGGTGGCTGCATAGGATTCCCAGCAGTGGACAGACATGTGAGGGGTGGGTGCAGAGGACTCCCAGCAGTGGACAGACATATATGGGTGGGTGCAGAGGACTCCCAGCAGTGGACAGAGACATGGGGGTGGGTGCAGAGGACTCCCAGCAGTGGACAGAGACATGGGGGTGGGTGCATATCACTCCCAGCAGTGGACAGAGACATGGGAGTGGGTGCAGAGGATGCCCAGAAGTGGACAGAGACATGGGGGTGGGTGCATATCGCTGCCAGCAGTGGACAGACATGTGAGGGGTGGGTGCAGAGGACTCCCAGCAGTGGACCGAGACATGGGGGTAGGTGCAGAGGACTCCCAGCAGTGGACAGAGACATGGGGGTGGGTGCATATCACTCCCAGCAGTGGACAGACATGTGAGGGGTGGGTGCAGAGGACTCCCAGCAGTGGACAGACATATATGGGTGGGTGCAGAGGACTCCCAGCAGTGGACAGAGACATGGGGGTGGGTGCAGAGGACTCCCAGCAGTGGACAGAGACATGGGGATGGGTGCATATCACTCCCAGCAGTGGACAGACATGTGAGGGGTGGGTGCAGAGGACTCCCAGCAGTGGACAGAGACATTGGAGTGGGTGCAGAGGACTCCCAGAAGTGGACAGAGACATGGGGGTGTGTGCATATCACTCCAAGCAGTGGACAGACATGTGAGGGGTGGGTGCAGAGGACTCCCAGCAGCGGACAGACATATATGGGTGGGTGCAGAGGACTCCCAGCAGTGGACAGAGACATGGGGTGGGTGCAGAGGACTCCCAGCAGTGGACAGAGACATGGGGTGGGTGCATATCACTCCAGCAGTGGACAGACATGTGAGGGGTGGGTGCAGAGGACTCCCAGCAGTGGACAGAGACATGGGGGTGGGTGCATATCACTCCCAGCAGTGGACAGAGACATGTGGGTGGGTGCAGAGGACTCCCAGCAGTGGACAGAGACATGGGGTGGGTGCATATCACTCCCAGCAGTGGACAGACATGTGAGGAGTGGGTGCAGAGGACTCCCAGCAGTGGACAGAGACATGGGGGTGGGTGCAGAGGACTCCCAGCAGTGGACAGAGACATGGGGGTGGGTGCATCTCACTCCAAGCAGTGGACAGACATGTGAGGGGTGGGTGCAGAGGACTCCCAGCAGCGGACAGACATATATGGGTGGGTGCAGAGGACTCCCAGCAGTGGACAGAGACATGGGGTGGGTGCAGAGGACTCCCAGCAGTGGACAGAGACATGGGGTGGTTGCATATCACTCCCAGCAGTGGACAGACATGTGAGGAGTGGGTGCAGAGGACTCCCAGCAGTGGACAGAGACATTGGGGTGGGTGCATATCACTCCCAGCAGTGGACAGAGACATGGGGGTGGGTGCAGAGGACTCCCAGCAGTGGACAGAGACATTGGGGTGGGTGCAGAGGACTCCCAGAAGTGGACAGAGACATGGGGGTGTGTGCATATCACTCCAAGCAGTGGACAGACATGTGAGGGGTGGGTGCAGAGGACTCCCAGCAGCGGACATAGACATGGGGGTGGGTGCAGAGGACTCCCAGCAGTGGACAAAGACATGGGGGTGGGTGCATATCACTCCCAGCAGTGGACAGACATGTGAGGGGTGGGTGCAGAGGACTCCCAGCAGTGGACAGACATATATGGGTAGTTGCAGAGGACTCCCAGCAGTGGACAGAGACATGGGGGTGGGTGCAGAGGACTCCCAGCAGTGGACAGAGACATGGGGGTGGGTGCATATCACTCCCAGCAGTGGACAGACATGTGAGGGGTGGGTGCAGAGGACTCCCAGCAGTGGACAGAGACATGGGGGTGGGTGCATATCACTCCCAGCAGTGGACAGACATGTGAGGGGTGGGTGCAGAGGACTCCCAGCAGTGGACAGAGACATGGGGGTGGGTGCAGAGGACTCCCAGCAGTGGACAGAGACATGGGGGTGGGTGCATATCACTCCCAGCAGTGGACAGACATGTGAGGGGTGGGTGCAGAGGACTCCCAGCAGTGGACAGAGACATGGGGGTGGGTGCAGAGGACTCCCAGCAGTGGACAGAGACATGGGGGTGGGTGCATATCACTCCCAGCAGTGGACAGACATGTGAGGGGTGGGTGCAGAGGACTCCCAGCAGTGGACAGAGACATGGGGGTGGGTGCAGAGGACTCCCAGCAGTGGACAGAGACATGGGGGTGGGTGCATATCACTCCCAGCAGTGGACAGATACATGGGGGTGGGTGCAGAGGACTCCCAGCAGTGGACAGAGACATGGGGGTGGGTGCATATCACTCCCAGCAGTGGACAGACATGTGAGGGGTGGGTGCAGAGGACTCCCAGCAGTGGACAGACATATATGGGTGGGTGCAGAGGACTCCCAGCAGTGGACAGAGACATGGGGGTGGGTGCAGAGGACTCCCAGCAGTGGACAGAGACATAGGGGTGGGTGCATATCACTCCCAGCAGTGGACAGACATGTGAGGGGTGGGTGCAGAGGACTCCCAGCAGTGGACAGAGACATGGGGGTGGGTGCAGAGGACTCCCAGCAGTGGACAGAGACGTGGGGTGGGTGCATATCACTCCCAGCAGTGGACAGTGATGTGAGGGTGAAGTACTGGGTATTTTAAGCCCAGCGGTGCAGGGGAACACACCCTATGACTTCGGGGTTCTTCCTGTTTCAGACCTACAGAAACACAGAGTCTTCTGGGTGAAGTCAAAGATCAGTTTATTGGCTGCAGACCAATTACAGGCGTCCTAGAAGTACAACAGCGTGTATGTTCTCAGGAGACTGCTAAAAATCACAGAAACGGGCTTCTTCTTAAATACAGATTTTCCTGCCTCAGGCATACATTCCTTAGTTTATGGTATGGTCATTCAAAGTGTACATTACAAATGAAAAAGCAGAGTCATGATGACCATCCAACATTCCAGTGAAGCCAGCCCGCAATTATTTACACAGTAAAGCTCAGATCCCACATCAGATATCGGTAGGCCCCAATAAACATGAGCATCTCCTGTTTTGGGAAACAAGCCATAAAGCAGGAACAGTCAGGTGTGAAAGAGATTAGCTGGAGGCTTGTGTAGGATGAAAAGACTTTATGGTGTGTCAAGCCCTGATGCTAATCACAGGTGGCCAGAGGACGGGAAACTCGTGAGACCAGTTTGACCTGGGGCAGCGGAGCCAAGCTGCCCAGGTCACAGAAAAGTAAAAAAAAAAGCCACATGTGCTTTAAAAGGCCCGTATTCACTTCACACTACATAGCCTATGTGAGGGCAACCATAAAATGGCCACCGATATAAAATGGAACCCACGTAGTGATGTAAAATAGCGTATACACAGTGCATTCATAGCTAAAACGTTACAAAAAGCACTTGTACATACTGCATTAACCATTTGCGGTTCACTATTACCGAGATAGACAGGGGTAGGGCCCTATCTCCTACGCGGTCCCAAATTCTAAAGTACGACAGACCCTCCTTTTGCCCTTACATAGGCAATAACTATACTCATTTCAATCCGAGTCTAGGTCAATATTCACGAAGTCATGGAGATGTTGCTGTAGCATCATCCTATTACTTAGCTCGTCCCTCGATACAGGTTTCCTTACACATAATGTAGCACAGAGACCACATATCGCAGGAGCACACTGTATGCACAGACAGAACAGGAAAAGGATGGCTAAAATCATTCCAATGACCATCAGAACTTTCCAACCCCAGGCAGATATCAGTTCCCAGAACCATCCCACCAGTGACCAATCTCCTTTATCCACGTGTATGGACTCAGATATTTTATGCAGTTTGGAGATGGCTTGATAAACTGTTGGAGCGTTGTCTGGTATGAAAATGCAACAACTGGATTGGATAACCTTACATACCCCACCACGGTCTGCAAGTATGACGTCTAGAACCATGCGGTTCTGCAAAGTCATGAGGCGATCCGCTTGGAGCTCAGCTGTCAAATTACCAAGGGAACCAGCCGTAACATTAACAGTGGATTCAACCACACGAGTCAGTTGTCTCAGGTTCCTACTATTAACCATAGGTCCCCAAAACGGCAGGAAACCCAAAAAGAAATCTCCCGCTTCCTGACCGGCAGTATCCTCCTTACTAATCACGCCTCTCACAACTCTGGTCTTGTGATAGTCGGAGGCGGCAGTGAATGTTGGCGGTAGCAGATTTGCAATATAACATGTGCCAGAGAAATCAGGGGGCAACCATGTATATGCTCGGTCATTGCAGATAAAATATGTACCCTTGGCAGCCAAAAACGCAGGGGAAAACTGTGACGGAAAAGTGTACGTTTCAGTACAGTCACTTCTTCCCAGTTGAGCTCTAGGATTCTGACCATTACCTTGCAAACAGAACCGACCTATGTGGGGTACGACCCAGATTGGGGATGAGATTTTCCGCTGTCTTTCACCTAGACTAATACAATACCCCGTCGCGTTCCACCCTACATAAGCTCTCAGCTCTTCTTTGGGAATGGATGAGTATGCATCGATATCTCTGCTCATATCGGCAACTCCTTTCATTAGAGCTTTATTATTGGTGCTGGGTCTGATGGAACGCGGTTGTCGCGTGGAGTAGACTTCTAGTGCATAGAGAAACATAGTCTGGAATGCCCATGACGATCCATTGTAACTATACGGCAGCACTAGAAAAGGAATACCCTTATTAATGGTATGTGGCATTAAACCACACACCCAACAATTTGTTGTATTCATGACTAGTTGGTGCTGGTGCAGGAGCTGAATAAACGAGTTATTCACAAACTCTGATCGTCTAACTTGTTCATGTTCGGGCAGAGGGTGAAAAGAGTGTGATGAGATAGTAGGAGGAGGTATAGGCTGTACAGTGGGGGCAATAGGCTCTTGAGAGGAGAAGAATACAAATCCTACAGTAAACACTACCATACTACACAATACAAACAGGCATAATAATACAAAACGTTTGCGTGTCATAATTTTACACATTCTTGTTTTAAAGTTCATTTCCTCAATGAGTCTCTCCATCTTACAAAACTCCATCCTCTAATCGTGCCGCTCGCGGCGGGTGAGTTTCTTCTGCTAAGGAGTACGCCTGTCAGTCCAGGGAACGCCCTAGACCAACCAGAACCGTCGACCTAACGTCTTCGGCCTGTACCCCAAAGTCTTGGCACCGCGACCCTGCGGCTGAACCCGGATGGTGGTTCGAAAAACAAAAATCAAGAAAGTCCTTCAGATGGGAGAGCTCTGGTTATCAAAAAATAAAAAGGTAAAAGGAAAAGAATATTTATTTGTCCATAGGCCTTGGCCTCAGATTATAACGAAACCGCCAGGCACTGTCTGATCTTGAAACAAGAGTTCAGGCTCGGTAGTGTCCAATCGAGCTGACGGTGGCACAGCTTTTTGCAAAATATCGTCACTTTCCTGCGCTGAAGCTGTGCCTTTTATGCGTGCATCACTGAACGGCACAAAGCGAGGTACAGTGTCTGCTTCAGAGTCTGCGATACCCTCCTGGACCCACCGGTCATACGGCAGAGGCAAAGGGATCCTTTTCACGTGGGCACCGTGGATCCAGTTTTTCTTCCCCTTCACTCGAACAGCTGATCTTGTCGACAGCAGCACGAGGTGGGGGCCAATCCAGCGGGGCTCCTCGTTGGTCTTCCTCTGAAAATTCTTCACAAGGATCCACGTGCCTGGTTCGATAGGGTGTCCAGGAGCTTCAGAAGCCGGGGGGAGAGTATCATGCACCTGTTGGTGTAAAACACGCAGTTTAACCGTCAAATCATACAAGTAATCAAGTAGTACTGGATGCTCGATCTCACTGAATTTCGTCGGTCTTGGCACACCCCATACATTAGCCGGGCGGCCAAAAACGACCTTGTAGGGACTAAGTCCCACTCGTGAGTGCACGGTCATTCTGGTGGATAGGAGTGCTAGAGGCAGAGCGTCAGGCAATTTAAGACCTGAGCTCGCTTGGATTTTGGCCAGTTTTAGTTTGAGAGCGCCATTGTAGCGCTCTACTAATCCAGCTGATTGGGGGTGGTTTGCAGCGTGAAACTTCTGCCTTATACCTAGTCCCTCACATACATTCTTCATCACTTGACCCACAAACTCACTCCCATTATCACTCCACCTCATTCTTGGCATTCCAAACCTAGGGAAAAATTCCTTCACAAGGGCTTTGGCTGTGGATAGAGCAGTGTTGTCTTTTAGAGGGTAGGCCTCTATCCATTTTGAGAAAGCGCAAACAACCACCAATACATATTTCAGGTTGTTGCATCTTTCCATGTGGATAAAATCCAACTGCAAAATTTCAAATGGATATGATGGAGGCGCAAAATGACCAGCTGGAGTTGGGGTCCCCCTACCAGGGTTGTACTTCAAGCATACCATACAATTCTTGACCACATTCTCTGCACACTTAGGAATTCCAGCATTCTGCCATACTGGAGCCAACAACTTACAGATTCCTTTCGTACTGATATGTGCCATTCCATGTGCCATAGTAACCACTGGAAGCACATATGCATCAGGTAACAACCATCGCCTATGTTCTGACAAATCAATCCAACAACCATTCTCATCCAACTTACCCATACTTTCTCTCCACTTGCTCAACTCTTTCTCTGTGGCTTCAGCTTGAAGGGACTTTACACTCTCTATTGTGTTTTCACACATTCCAACATCACCAACCCATCTGGCAGGGCCTGCAACATACATTCGAGTCTTCACATCTTTTGCTGTTCCTTTCGCGACCTCATCAGCAAACGCATTACCACGACCAACATCATCAGTGATTTTCTTGTGCGCACTGCATTTCATAATCACAACTTGCAACGGTAGGGTCAGCGACTCAAGGAGATCATTCACCAACTTGCCATTCTGAATCTTAGCTCCATGCGAAGTCAGGAACCCACGTTCCTTCCACAATCGCCCAAAACTATGAGCCACGCCAAAGGCGTACTGGCTGTCAGTATATATGTTCACTCTCATTCCTTCAGTCAACACGCATGCTCTCGTAAGGGCAATCAATTCTGCTGCTTGAGCCGAATTCTGTGGCACACGCGCAGTTTCAACAATCGTGTGCAAAGTCGTGATAGCATACGCAGCAGTCGTGTCACCATTCGGAAGCTTGAAACACGAACCATCCACCCATAAAGTACCATCACACTCAGTCAGGGGAGTATCTTTGAGATCTACTCTCCCTTTCGTCTCTTCTTCTGTTCTGAACAGACAATCATGTTGCTCAATCTCATCTAGATCTGCTGGAATTGGTAATAGTGTAGCTGGATTCAATGTGTTGCATCTCTTTATGTGTATGTGATTTGCTAACAGTGTCAGCTCATATCCAGATAATCGCGCACTAGTTAAGTGTTGTGTCTTGGTCCTGTTTAACAATGTGTCCACAGCATGTGGAACCATAACAATCAATGTATTATCCATTACTAGTCCAGCAGACTGTCGAATAGACATGGCTGCGGCGGCAGTGGCTCTCAGACAACTTGGCAATGCCCTCGTTACCGGGTCCAAGGTTGACGAAAAATACGCGCATGGACGTGGTCTGTCGCCAAAAGGCTGTGTTAACACTCACAATGCACAACCATCTTTCTCGTGAACATACAATGTAAAAGGCTTGCTGTAGTCAGGGGTACCCAACACAGGAGCTGAACATAATGCATTACGCAATTCCCAAAAACTCTTCTGACACTCTTCAGACCATGGAATAGGATTCGGTGTGTCTTTGCATGTCAATGCTAACAAAGGTTTTGCCAACAAAGAAAAATTAGGAATCCAATGCCTACAGTATGATCTAATGCCCAAGAAAGCACGCACTTCTCTCTGTGTTCTTGGCACACTCAACTGTTCAATGGCTTGAATTCTTTCTGGGGTCAGTTTCCTTCCCTCCTTCGATAAGAGATGACCTAGGTAGGTCACCTCTTGTCGACAATATTGCAGCTTTGAGAGAGACACTTTGTGATGGAAGACAGACAAATGACGCAACAATGACAAGGTAGCTTCTTTGCAAATCTTTTCAGTATCCGCAGCGATTAGTAAATCGTCAACGTACTGAATGAGGATAGCGCCACTAGGTAAAACCAGTGCATCAAGCTGCGCTTTTAAAGCTTGGCTATATATTGATGGACTTTCACAGTAGCCGTGAGGAGCGCGTTTAAAGCGGAAGCTGCGAACTCCTAAACTAAAGCCAAAAATGTCTCTGCTCTCTTCTGCAATTGGGATGCTAAAGAAAGCATTCTTTAAATCGATCACTGAGAACCATGCAGCGGAGGCTGGAATCATAGTTAACAAGGCAGTTATATCAGGGACAACTGGAAACTGTGGCACAACAATCTTATTAACCTCTCTAAGATCAATCACAAATCTGTAAACAGGTGGCTGTGAAGGGACCGTTCGTTTTAAGACAGGTAAAACAGGACTATTGCAAACGTTGCTTCTTGTCTCTTCAATTACACCCTTCTTGATCAAATCGCTGACAATTGCTAACAATGCTTTCTGACCTTCATTGGAGATCTTGTACTGGGGAATACGTGGTAATCTAACATTGGCTTTTAAAGTAACCACATATGGCGGTATTTCCAGAAGACCCACATCATTGGGACCAGTAGCCCAAAGGGCATCCGGAAGGGATGACAATTCAGGTGGCATTGCATTTTTAGACAAATACATTGGGGAAATCACTTTCTTACCTAATGTAAGTTGTACTCCTGAGGGAGAACAATACAGCGTGGCATGCAATCTTTTTAGCAAATCTAATCCTAACAAATTTTCACCACAACCTGTCGTTAGAATGAGGGGTGCTTTCAGCTCACAAGGGCCAACAGAAAGCGACATAGGACTAGAAATCGGGTTCCTAACTGGGGCGCCAGAAAAACCTACTGAGACATTCATTTCGCCAGACAAAGGCGCGCCAAGGAGTTTTGAATGCATGATTGAACTCTTTGCAGCACCAGTATCCAGCAAAAAGGGCTCCGTTACATTTGCTGTAGTTACTTTAACATAAGGTCCGCTCTGATCCACTGGCACTGAAACAACTCCCTCTCTTTGTCTACGGCTGTCCTAGTAATCATCATCTTCTACGTTGTCATCTTCTGTATAATAATCATTATTGTAGTACTGAGCTGTATTACCAGTCGTGTTCGCTTGCTGATCAAAGCGATTTATGGTATTTTGAGGCGGAAGAGGACGCGCGTTCTGGGGAGCAGTTCCACGCCCTCTGCCTCTAGGAGCTTGGTGACCACCTCTACCTCTTGCGCCATACGCATTACTGTTACGCTGCATCAATCTAGGGCAACTATATTTAAAATGACCTTCCTCTTTGCAATATGAACATTGGTTGGGACCTACAGGGATTTGTGGTTGATAATACCCATTCATTGGCTGATTACCCTGAAACTGTTGGGGCTGCTGATAGATACCTTGTGTTTGCCTATAATTATTCTGTCCTCCACGTGGCGGATAGGCCTGCTGCAAGAGGACCTTTGTCTTTAGTTCCTTCGTTTTCTTATCTGTTCTATCCTTCTCATCTTTGTCTCTATTCTCATAATACTGTGCAGTAGCCAGTATTTGCGCTGAAGAGGAAACAGCCCAAGAACTTTCTGAATCTTATAATTTCTTACACAACTCGGGAAGTAAATTCTGCACAAATTTATCAACAAATAACCGTTGGCCACCTTCAGTGCTCATGTCTTGGCCACTGTGGTCGATAAACGTTTCTTCAAACCTGGTGAAGAAATCAGACACTGTCTCATCTTTCTTCTGCTTGCATGCGGATAGTTTGTCCCAATTTACGCGCATCGCAGGCATTATAGTTTTCATGTAGGTAATGATTCGACCAGGGAGTTCTGCCACTAAAGGCTCAGGTTTTGCGCCACCAACTTGTCTAGCGTCTGCAGCAACGATGTTAGCCCATGTGTCACCCAATTCTACAGCGTGATCTATATTACAAATGGATCCCCATAAAGGCTGTGGAACCACATTCCCAAACAGCATTTCTATGTCTGCTAGATTCATTACACATGATTCTGCAGTTTGGGATAACTCCTTATAATATCCTGCAGGGTTTTTACGGGGATCAGGCAATGTCTGTTTAAGTGCTAACACCTCAGATCGCTTCCATGGGACATGTACCCAAACACGTTGAAAATGTGCTAAGACAGGTGGATTAGCATTTGGATCAGCAGGTCTCCAAACTGGGGGAACCTCACGCATCGGATATTGGCGCGCTTTTACCTTTTTCCCCACATTGAGTTCCTGTTCGAACAATGATTGCTGGCAATCACCATTTCTGAGGGACAGTAAAGTCGCAACTGCTTTATCTACATTGGGACCCACAATTGTACCTTTTTCAAAATCAAACCGCACTCGACACAATTCCTGTGGGTTTGGGTTTGCACCCTTATCCTCCAATTCCTCACAGAGGAATTCACACATTTTATCAAAGACATACCTCTGTTTTGGGGCATCCCATTGATGAAACACATTAACAACCGATTCCACATCATAGAGTGAAGGGAAACCAATCCACCTACGCGCCAGATGATCTAACACCTCTTTCTCGTCAGAATCAGGCAGCTGACTACGCAATTGCTTACGCTGTAAGGCAGGAGTCGCACTAGATGACCCAAAGAGAGGCGACATTAGACTAGTAACTACATTAGCCAATCGTTGCCGTGCTGAAGGAGAAGTTGAGGCAAAAACAGGGGGATAGACAGAGGGAAGAAAAACAGATTCAGATACAGGTACCTGGGTAGTGTAAGAAGGAGTGCCAGGGGAAGCCGCTGGCGTGCTAGGCAAAGTCGCAGAAAGCGCGGGGGTAACAGGTAGCAAAACTGGTGACCCTTGAGAGGGCTGCCCTGCAGGGATAGGAGCCAGCTGAGGAGGAGCTGGCGCCTGTGGGAAGGCGTGCGGCATATTTACTGGAGGTTGCGCATTTACAAGCTGTGGAGGTGCGGTGGCATTTTGCGCATATGGGGGTGGCGAACTTAGCAAATGGGACATTAGGGAATCCTTCTCATTCTCTTTTGTCTCATTTTGCACAAGGGGTGACAAAACAGGGTAACATTTATCAATCCCTAGTTTGCGCTGTCTGTGCAATTGCTCATTCCTTTGTTCTTCCTCATTATCTTTAAATTGCACAGCTGCTTGCATCACTGACATACCTCTCTCTCTCTTATCTCTTTTCGCTAGCTTAATTTCCTTCTGTTTGGCTTCCTTTCGCCATAGGCGGAAAGAATCAAACATCGCTGGCCGGGCTTTCTTTTTAAACAATTTAACTTCCAAATTATCTAAGATATCTGTATCGAAACTACCATTTTGGGGCCATCTTAAAACACCGTTCTTTCTGGTGTATCGGATCCATATTTCATTATATGCAATGGGGCCCACGCCATGTTTTACATAAAGCTCATAAGTAGGAGTTCCAATTGGAGGAACCGGACATGAATCCTCTAACTGGAAATCCCTTCCACAACCCAAACAAAACAATCTACAAAATACACTAGAACCAGGCATCTTCGCTCACTAGTCTAGTTTCAAACGTCAAAGGATTATCGAATACGATAGTCTCGTGAATACACAAGTCCTCTGGCTTTGGGACTTGCAAGCACCAAATCAAAATGATCCCGAAGGATACCAAATTCAAACTGGGAGACGCTCCACTTATACTTAACTGAATATTGATGATCGATGGCGTCACCAGAAGACTCTCTCGATTGTTTCGCTCTACCAAAATCGTCAAGGGTCCAAAACAGGGCGATTAATCAGGGCAGCAGTCCTTCGTAGCCGTCGGGACGGGGAGAACCTTGCAGAAAAGACTTTCGGACCACGTCGACATGCAGGGGTCGATGAAGTGGCGGCCTTCCTCCAGAATTTCCACACGAAGCTCCTCACGAACCTCTGGCTTGGACCGGTACCGCTGAAATCGCCCAACGTTGGGCGCCAACTGAAGTACTGGGTATTTTAAGCCCAGCGGTGCAGGGGAACACACCCTATGACTTCGGGGTTCTTCCTGTTTCAGACCTACAGAAACACAGAGTCTTCTGGGTGAAGTCAAAGATCAGTTTATTGGCTGCAGACCAATTACAGGCGTCCTAGAAGTACAACAGCGTGTATGTTCTCAGGAGACTGCTAAAAATCACAGAAACTGGCTTCTTCTTAAATACAGATTTTCCTGCCTCAGGCATACATTCCTTAGTTTATGGTATGGTCATTCAAAGTGTACATTACAAATGAAAAACCAGAGTCATGATGACCATCCAACATTCCAGTGAAGCCAGCCCGCAATTATTTACACAGTAAAGCTCAGATCCCACATCAGATATCGATAGGCCCCAATAAACATGAGCATCTCCTGTTTTGGGAAACAAGCCATAAAGCAGGAACAGTCAGGTGTGAAAGAGATTAGCTGGAGGCTTGTGTAGGATGAAAAGACTTAATGGTGTGTCAAGCCCTGATGCTAATCACAGGTGGCCAGAGGACGGGAAACTCGTGAGACCAGTTTGACCTGGGGCAGCGGAGCCAAGCTGCCCAGGTCACAGAAAAGTCAAAGAAAGCCACATGTGCTTTAAAAGGCCCGTATTCGCTTCACACTACATAGCCTATGTGAGGGCAACCATAAAATGGCCACCGATACAAAATGGAACCCACGTAGTGATGTAAAATAGCGTATACACAGTGCATTCATAGCTAAAACGTTACAAAAAGCACTTGTACATACCGCATTAACCATTCGCGGTTCACTATTACCGAGATAGACAGGGGTAGGGCCCTATCTCCTACGCGGTCCCAAATTCTAAAGTACGACAAGGGGTGGGTGCAGAGGACTCACAGCAGTGGACAGACATATATGGGTGGGTAGAGAGGACTCCCAGCAGTGGACAGAGACATGGGGGTGGGTGCAGAGGACCCCCAGCAGTGGACAGAGACATGGGGGTGGGTGCAGAGGACTCCCAGCAGTGGATAGAGACATGGGGGTGGGTGCATATCACTCCCAGCAGTGGACAGACATGTGAGTGGTGGGTGCAGAGGACTCCCAGCAGTGGACAGACATATATGGGTGGGTGCAGATGACTCCCAGCAGTGGACAGACATGTGAGGGGTGGGTGCAGAGGACTCCCAGCAGTGGACAGAGACATGGGGGTGGGTGCAGAGGACTCCCAGCAGTGGACAGAGACATGGGGGTGGGTGTGTATCACTCCCAGCAGTGGACAGACATGTGAGGGGTGGGTGCAGAGGACTCCCAGCAGTGGACAGCGACATGGGGGTGGGTGCAGATCATTATCAGATGACCACAACTCCATGGGTGTATGTACGTATCCCTAACTTTGGACAATGATTATAGTGCCATAACAGCACATCACTGACAGCAGTGTCCCACTCCCAGGAGGATGGATGTCTTTCCCCCACTGCATGACACACCACATGTGGGTGTGAGGACAAATAACGCATGCATACCCACCCCTGGCGGATGCAGCACAATGCACACACTGATATCATGCCACAAGTCTGTATAGTCATGTCACTGCCTACTAAACTAAGAGAGCCAAAGGGAACACACACTGTCACGCACATCCCAGGACTGATAGGAATGTTCAGGTGCTGGGCCAGCCACCAAGATGTTGTCTCTCATGGAAGGACTAGGGTGGAGTTCCCACAGATACAATGCCCACAATTGTGAGTCAGGTGCCCAAATACCCTGCAGAACACGTACCATATGTGTGCTAGGCCGGGAGTACACACATGCATAGTGCTGAAAAGGGAGAATGTCTCCATGAAGGCATTTCGACATACTAATACACAAGTACAGTGACTAGCAAGGATGGCACAGACGATGCAGCCGGAGACATTGCTGAGCAGGCATGGCCATAGTTGAAGTGATCCGTCACCAACAAAGGAAATGTAGACACAGGTCAGCACAACAATTGTGCAACTCTTTGCAGGGAGGATGTCAGGTGCCACAGAGGAAGGAACACTCCTTGGGACAATGTCTCAAAACCAAAATAACAAACACTACCAATGATTCTTTGCAGAGACCTTGTGATGGCTCGCGGATACCATGGTCCACCTCATGACCATCAGACTAGAACATTTCTCTGAACCATAACACATTACCACAATACCAACTCCAGGAGCCTCAGCACCAACATCAATACCTGAAATGCAATAGTGTGCAAAGTAAAAATAAAATGCCTTATTCAGCATAAAAAACAAATAATGAAATGACACTATATACAAAGGCCAATGGCCAGTCCATAATAGAAGTCCTTGGGGGGACACATGGGCACACGTCACCCGTAGCTTGCCTGCACAGTGGAACCCTCAGGTTCGTCGACCGGTGGGGGCATCATGTGGGGAAGGACCAGGCACCGCAGGGACAGGAGGGGGAAGGGCAGGTGTGGTGGGTGCAGGGGTGGACGTCTCCTCCACAGGGGGTGGGGCAGCGGCAAAGGTGGATGTGAGCACGTCGCTGCACACTGCTGCCAGGGCGTCCAGGGTAAGCCCTGCACCGGAAGAAAACCCAGGGCCAACGGAGGGGGGGGGGTGGCCGAGGGATGGGGTGCAGCGCTCTTGGGGAGGGGGTGGACAGGGGGTGGGACTCAACTACCCTGCCCGGGAAATTCCTCGCCCGCTTGCGGGGGTGGTGTCACAGTGGTGGTGATGGGCAGCTCACCCATGTCGACCTCTTTGGGTGTCAGTTTGGCAGGGGAGCCAAGGGGAGTGCTTTTGGAGGGGCTGGGTTGTGAGGCCTGCGGACTCAGACTGTGGCTGTGTGTATGTCTTTTTGCCCCAGACCCAGTGGGTGTGCCTACATCCCCCTGAGTGTGCGTGACAGGAGGTGTGCACTTGCCCTTACTTGGTGGTGTTCTGCCTGTGTCTGGTGGGGTGCGTGCTTGGGATTGTCTGGGTGTGCAAGGGACAGGTATGGGAGAGGGAAGTATGGATGGGGCTGGGGTGGGGAGGCGAAGCGCTGCAGGAGACTCACTGCTGCCGTCAGGGAAGAGTCCATGGACCGCAGAAACCTGCGTTGTTCAGACATCGATGCTGACATGCCCTCCATGAATGACACCATCTGTGTCAGCAGTGTGGTGTGGCCATGGAGGACAGTCAGCACCGATGCCTGCCCAACCTGCAACTGCCGCAGTATGTCCACAGACTCTGCACTGAGGGCAGCAGGGGTGACAGGGGCAGGGGGTGCGGTGCCTGTCCCGAAGGAGACATGGTGGTGCCCTGCACGGACAGAAGGGACCGGAGCAACTGGGACGGCGGTGATGGGAATGGAGGAGGCGGGGACAGATGTTGGGCTGCTGCCAGGTGTTGTAGCAGCCTTCGCCCCCTCGATGAGGTCAGCCTCGGACCCGTCTGCGTCGTAGTTGGAATCGCCACCAGACAGGTCCTCTGACTGACTCCCCTCGCCCTCCGTGCCATTGGCTCCTGCAGACTCGCCAGCACTGGTGGCACTGGTGCTGGGTCCCTCATCCAGGTCCGTGCAGGTGTCTCCCTCGGTTTCCAATGATGATGCTGTGGGCAAGGTGAAGATACAGAACAACATCAGTCACCTGTATACATCTGACACATGAGTACAAAAACAATAGGTCACAGTGCATATCCAGGAGACAGTCCACGGGGGCATCATCCCGGACCGTCACCTTCAACATGCCGGAGACTCCTCCCCATTCGAAGGGGACGCAGGCCATCCGACATAGACTCTCTGAATTGTCGGCTGAGCGGACGGGGCAGAGAATGTTCGGCAGGATCTGCTCTAGTTTTACCAGGTGACAGCGGACGGCCGTCACACTGGCCCCCGTGTCACGTAGTGCTTCGGCCCGGCGCCCATTAATGTTCACCCACTGGCTATATTTTCTGGTGTTGGCGGGTAGGGGAGCCCGCGGGACCATGTCTCTTCCCCCTAGGCACGCTAGAACCATGGCGGCCGGTTCCCACTCTTGTTGTGCCTGTTCGTATTCTTCCTGTTCTTCGGAGATTTGTTCTCCCCCCAGGGCGGCGGCAGCTACCTGGCGGGGTCTCGGAGTTTGGTTCTGTGGACAGTTCGGGTCATTGGCGTAGTGGCCGACTCACTGGCATCGGTGACACGTGACGTTGGCTCGGAACCCCGGGCGCATCGGGGGGGTGCCCCGGCTGGCCGGGGGCGGGGTGCTGGCAGCGGGAGCGGCCGGGACGGTGTCTCTCCCTCGTCCCTGGCCTCCTCCACCTCCTCGGGGACGGTGCTGACCTTGGTTGTTCCGGTGCTGTTCGTGTGGCCCTCTCCGGCCCACTCGGGTGCTTTCCCACCGGTCAGCTTCGGCGGCGAGTTGCCGTGGGTCAGTCAATTTACTGTCGAGGAGGTGCTGCCTGAGCTCGACGAAGCAGTTGTTAGAGAGGTGCTCCCACACCATGAGATTAAAAAGTTGCTCGTAGGTCGTTACGTGGCTTCCCTTGATCCAACCCTCGAAGGCTCGGCTGAAATAGTTGACATATTCCACCCAAGTTGTACCCGGGATCCGGGTGCAGTCTCGAAACCTCTGGCGGTACATTTCGGGTGTGAGCCCATAACGGGTGAGGAGGGCAGCCTTCATGTGGTCATAGGATGACATCTGATGGTCTGGGAGCTGTAGCAGGGCATCGCGGCCTTCGTTGACGAACCTCCCCCATAGACCGGCTCCCCAGTCACTTCGATCGATCCTGTGGGAGGTCATGGCGATCTCGTAGGCCTTGAACCACTGTTGTATGTCGTCCTCTTGGACATACTCTCGAACGACATCCTTGGGGATGTGGACTTTCTTTTCTGTCGCTCCCGGGGTGCGCGGTCGCTCGGGCACCTCCGGTTCTTTGTTCTGCTTCCGTAGGTCTATTTCTGCCAGTTTGCGCTCGTGTTCGTATGCTAATCTCTTTTCTTCGAGCTCTCTCTGCCTCTGTTTTTCTTCCCGTTCTTCTCGGAGCCGCAGATGTTCTAGGTTCAGTTTTTGCTCGGCTAATTTTAGTTCACCGTCCATTTTGAGCCGTGCCATTTCTAACTCATGTAGTCTGTTTTTTTCTCTCTCTTGGATCTCTTCCTGCGAGAGGCCCGTTCCTCGCTCCTCGGGAGCCGTGGCGTTCCTCTCTGATGCTGCAATGTTTTGGCCCGGGGATCTGGCGGCCCCGGTTTCTGCCCACGACTCAATGGCGTGCTTGAAATCGTCTTTGGTACTTAGGCCGGTGGTAGCAATGCCTAGTTCCATGCAGAATTGTTTTAATTCACGATGGCTGTACTCTTCCAATTTCTCCATCTGGAATTTCTCGGTGGATCCGCTCTCTTTGGTTGACATTGTGGTTTTGTCGTGGGGTGAGCTACTCTCTGTACGATTACGCGTTGATTCGGATCGCGCCGCTGGCCACCAATGTTAGACGGACCGGGAGGGTCGGCCGAGGACAGGAGGAGAGGTCTCCGGGGAGAGCCGTCTCCAGCGATCGTACAGACGAATAACTTCCCCCCCACAGATGTACACCACACAAGGATAAGGTTTAACGTTCTTTATAAGCGATCTCTTAGGTACGATAGGATGGTACAAGGAGGTCTGGACTCAGGGGTCCCCTCGATTCTAGTCTCTTGGTTGGGAAAGGGGGTAGCGGGACAGTCTGGTTACCAATCTGGTAGATGCGATGATGGATAGCTCACAATCCTCGAGCTCGGTGTTCTAGCTGGACGGGCCGCGGCAGCGCCAGCAGGTCCCGGTGAAGGTGGTCGTTACACGGTCCGCGGCAGCGCCAGCAGGTCCCGACAAAGGTGGTGGTTCCAACGGTCCGCGGCAGTGCCAGCAGGTCCCGACAAAGGTGGTGGTTCCAACGGTCCGCGGCAGCGCCAGCAGGTCCCGACAAAGGTGGTGGTTCCAACGGTCCGCGGCAGCGCCAGCAGGTCCCGACAAAGGTGGTAGTTGCAACGGTCCACGGCAGCGCCAGCAGGTCCCGACGAGGATGGAGGATGTAGAAGGCCGCGGCAGCGCCAGCAGGCAGGACGATAGTTCACAAGGCAGGGCTACGGCAGCGCCGGTAGTCCGTCAAGGATGAGTTCTTCTCGGTGTCTCTCGACTCCAGGATACAACTGCCTTCCTGCTCTGGAGCTGTCCTAGTTATAGGTCTGGCGCCCTTTGATGTCCGGACCCTCGCACTTGGAGGGCGGGAGGTCCGGGATGAGGGAGTCCAGACACCCAGCAGGGGGGTGGAGCCAGCGCCCGGGGAGCTGGAGGGCGATCGGCACCTGGCGGGGGAGAGCCATCGACACTTCTTTCTCCCATCGACCTGCCAAGTGGT
The DNA here is from genome assembly GCF_964204655.1 of Triturus cristatus. Taxonomy (NCBI): domain Eukaryota; kingdom Metazoa; phylum Chordata; class Amphibia; order Caudata; family Salamandridae; genus Triturus; species Triturus cristatus. Next base: position 954,374,111 of record NC_140588.1, on the reverse strand, counting down.
CCGTTCACCTCCTGGGTGGATGGTGGTGCCGGGATGTCGGGGCCTGGCCAGGCCCAGGGTTAGGGTCGAGCTGAGGCCACGCGGCCTCGTGGTGCAGTGTCCAAGATGGCGGCAGGTCCGGCCGAGGGAGCCGGTAGTGGTTCGGCCCCACGATACAGAGATGTCCGGGGGCAGGAGTTCCGTCTGGAGACGGGGTGCGGGTTGTTTCTGTGGGTAACACCTGGAGGGCCGGGGCTTGGGCCCTGTCATGCGGGGAGGGAGCAAGCCCTTCATGTGGCCTGTCCAACACAGCCCAAAACTTGAATGAGAAATACACTGAGGAGCTAGTGTCTGGGAAGAGGTGAGCACAGCAATACAATGAAGTCATGCCACCTCTTGTTTACCCTGAAAGAAACAGTAGTGGTGCACCCAAGGCAAAGTAACACACCTCAATACCAAAGGTGTCCCCACACTCAGAGACCTGTAAGTACTTGGAACACAAAACGAAAAAATGTTGGTCCCTTGGGAATCACAATACTTTCCACAAACGACATGGTCAGAATGTGGGAATGTGCCATTTTCTGAACAGAACACACATGTGCCTTCATAACAGATGGCTTCCAAGGAGGTGCACACACAACTACATTTTCCCAGTCATTGAAGAAGCTGGCAGCCTTCTTTAAAGAAGCCACTGTTAGAAAGAAATGTTGTGGCAGAAAGTTCATGTACATGGGCCCACGGAGGGCTTGATGACTTGACACTCGTAAATTGGTATCACCAACAACCAAGGACCTACCCAATTTCCACAACACTGGGGGAACATGTATATGAATAATCTGAAAAACAGTCTCATTAGAACAGTGCCTTCTTTTAAATTGTGCCAGCGTGTTCCCTGAAAGTGTAAAGGTGGTTTGTTGTGCACTTCCTTGGGAGACATCTGTCATGCAGGCACATTATTGTTCTTAACAACTAAACATCAAACTAAAGCATAGAAAACATGAAGACCTGTTGACAAGTGTTGTGAGTGCCAAGGTACAATACCTTGTGACTAACAACTTGAATTATGTCAGTTGTCACATGGCCATCCGTTACCTGATGACACAGTTGCCAACACATCTGACCGACTGCCTGTCATGTGGAGTGGCACACATGTCCAAACCCAGGACAATGCATGAGCTAATGGGCCTGCAATTGTGTCGTAAAAAGGCACCCCCATGGCAAGCCAGAATGTCCACACAGATGTCAGCACACAAAGACCAAACTACGTAGCATCTTGACCACACACTGGTGCAAAAAATGTATGAGCAGGAATCATGTATTTAAACAATGGACACATGCTGCAAAGCACAAACATTAAACCCTGCACAACATCACTGGGTCACTGCACGTTGAGTCTCGGTCCAGCCAATTATCACACACAGGTCAGACCTGGCAAGGAGACATAAGGTTTGGCCATGTAGGCCTCGCCCGCACAAATCCCCCATACCTGAGACAATGTGATTGAGACAGATCAAGAAGTGACACCTCTTAATCAGGGTTTACAAAAATGTGCAGCAAGAATTCCCAAATGTACTCCACATCACCTCTTGAGGCTGCCAGCACATATTTGTGACAAACAACCATCAACCAGATAGTTGTGAATAGACACACAGGCACTGCCCAGTGTGAGTATGCACAAGCCAAATGGGGTCTCCCTCTCCAGTCGACACATGTAGCACACTTTGGATAAATACAAATGAGGCCAGGGAACAATGCCACAGAGGCAAACATATGCTGAACACACTGAGAATGGACACAGTGTTGGATGACACACATGGTTACGAGGCAAGGGTTTCTCAGGGGACTGTAGTGGGCACACTGCTCCTTGTTCCTGGAATGATCTGACTGTAACATGAGCAACCGTCCTGGCACTATGCATATCTCCCACTCATGCACATCATGTCTGAGGCAACAACATTGGTCATGCATGCTGCAAGTGTGTTCATTTGAAACCTCACACTCCCATGTTGAGACTCATCATCAGTGCCAACAAATATGGACCCCCAACAGAGTGAACTGGACAGGGCACAGGCAAGGTACCAACACATGTGACAGACCACCCTCCCACATGATGCAGAAAGCAACGTGTACTTGGATCAACTGGCAGGCTAGATGACCATGTGCAATTGTGATTATACACAGACCAGGGGACACGTGTCAAGCAGGGGAAGGAACGAATAAGAGCACCGGTTGACTTTGGGGAACAGAATATGCACTGCACATATAAACCCTGGCAGTGTATCCAGGCTACAGAGCAATTCCAAAAGCTGGGGACACACAAACAGACAGGTACCTACCCCCTCCTTGCTGCTGTCCCTCCTGTAACTGCCTATCTAGGTCACGGAACACCACCGCCAGGACACGCATCATGAGGGTGGTCAGGCGTCGGCGCCCGCCGTGGGAGCGTGGAGGTGAGAGCCCCAGCTGGACCCGGGCGATCCGCCGGGTCCAGCACCGGATGTCCTGCCACCGTTTTCTGACTTGGGCTAGGCACCGACTGCGACCCCCCACCACTCTCACGGCCCTGACGATCTCCTTCCAAATCCCCCCTTCTCTTAGGCAGTTACCTGTGAGGATGACAAAGTGAGACAACATCACTACACCTGCTCCATGTCACAGAGACACACATTTGATCATCGATGATATGTTGAACACGACATAGGATGCTGCCAAGGAATAGCATCTTACTCATATAGACATTGGCCTCTGTGGAAGCCCCAATGCACTACATGGCATTGAAACTACACAGGTGGCAGGAGGGGTGCGACACACTCCCTGATCATGGCACACACTGTGCATCACATGCAATACCAGGCTGATGGACAGCACCTCAAAGCAGTTACATGCCCCAGGCCACTGACGCAACCTCAGCAGAGTACACAGACACACACAGGCACAGATCAATCACCTGCCATTGGCAACAGCGGATACATACCTCACTCTGCACATGTGCCACTTGCCTGTGGGGTGTCACAGGTGTTGGGCTAGCTCAGCAAGTCAGACACACAGCACGGTTTACTTCTCACATCAGATGGGTAGAGCTGTTGCCTCCTCCATGCAGCTGTGGTGCAACACTTCACATAGACACTCACCCACATGACAAGGAACCTTCACACACATCAATGTCCAGGAGGGCATACACATCACTTGGACACTCTCACCACAGCTCCACTCAACTCATACACATCTGTGGGTACAGTCACCTGTCACACCTGGGTGACCACTGAAGCACCTCAGGACAATAGCCAAAAAATGCCACCAAGGATTTGCCAGGCTGAATGTGTCATGCACTATGCAGTGAATGTCACAGTAAGCACAATGCAAGTGAGGAGTGCACACAGGAACTACATCATGCTCTGCATGACAGACATAAGCCTTCCCCCCCCCCCCTGGGACCCACTCTAAACCACATTGCATGTCTGTCACACCTGGACAGAATGCCAGAAGTGACAGCCACAAAAAAGGTGCACAGTCAAAGGTAGTGGAGTCAGCACTCACCTGCTCCCCTGGTCTCCCATACAGGCTGGGGTACTGTGGGAGGAGGACATTCAGCAATGCCTCATTCTCCTAAAGTGTGAATGGCTGGGCCCGCTCCACAGTCCGCGACATGGTGCCAGAGGAAGCACAGACAGCAGCAGTGTGGTCGACAGGAAAGTTGTGCAGGCAAGTGCCCTCTCATGGGTTCTGGCTGACTTATATCTGTCTTGCTGGGGGCTTTCATTTACAGGAGTACAGAGTGATTAGTCAGACTCATTTGCATACTACGTTTCCTCCAATCCCTTTAAACATACACCAATGACACAAATTAGCATGGTTCAAATTTTGAGCATCATAGCAAGGCAAACACCACTTTGCAACATTCTAATTTTTGGCCCAACTGACTTTTCAAGCCCAGATGATGTCCACATTGCAACTGAAATCTCTGTATCCATGACAACCAGCATGCATTTTGGGCCTAATACTTGTTCCTATGTAATTTTTGATTCCAAAAAACATGTATGGTGCGTTTCACACGTACCCGTACACGTACGGCACCACTACAATAGTGATACGGACAGTACACACGCTCTGAGAGCGTGTGTACGGTCCGTATCACTATAGTAGTGGTGCCGTAGGAGTACGCATATGTGTACGGTCCATACCATGCGTACTCCTACGGCAACACTACAATAGTGATATGGACCGTACACACACTCTCAGAGCGTGTGTACGCCCGCACCACGCGTACTCCTACGGCACCACTACTATAGTAATACAGACCGTGCACACGACGTGTGTACGGTCCGTAACACGCATACTCCTACGGCACCACTACAATAGTGATACGGACCGTACACACGCTCTCAGAGCGTGTGTACGGTGCGTTTCACACGCTTACACTGGTGATAGGAGGCGCACACGAAAGGAATGGAGGTCTCCGACTCGCACAAGGCTGTACATCAAGTCATTGTCATTGCAGACTTTCATGTGCAGGGCCTAGGTGTGTCAGGCAGTGATATTGCACATGTCTCCTCATGTAGTTCCACAATTGATGTGTGATGACCTGTGTACACATGTCATGTGTGATGGGGCACTATGTGGCACACTTCCCCTTCACACTTTGCACATGTGTACCTGTAGTACAAACGTGTCAAGCACAGCATCACTGGTATGGCACAGTCACCATCACCCGCAACTGTCCCCTGATGCCAGGGACAGGGACACTAACAACTGACATTTCACGATCAGTGTGCCCTGATGTGACAATGTCATGTGTGTGTCATGTGTTCCCATGAGCTTGCTGTTAGTATTCCGTCAACTACATCTGCTGTTGCTGCATCCAACATGTGTCTGTGTGGAGATGGGCATGGCACACATCTACACACACCATGCCATATGTGGATTCCCACGTAAGCAGGGTCTGTATGCATCGGACATGATATTTTCACATGAGGACATATCTGCGTCGTCTCAATGTCTGTTTTCTGTTTTCACGTATACCCCTTCATCGCAATGTGTTTGATCTGTACATTTGACATTCCATGTGACCTGTGCGTCTAGCTTGCCATCAGCTGTCTGTATGAGATGACATCCTTTAAATGCAGCTATGTGGATGTATGTCACTCCTGTGATGTATCTGGCTGTTCACTCATACTGGCCCCCAGCTCGTTTCAGGGCATGTCATGTAGACTTGCCAATCAAAGGGTGTATCTGGCTTTTAGTAGGAGTATCACCAAGCTAGCATAGGTGTCCTGGATGTATTGCACACACCAGACTCTGTATTTAGCTGATGTGTAGTAGCAGTTTAGCATGTGCTCTGTTCATTGATGTTGTTATGCTCTCAATCTTCGTCATTCATTACAATTTTCTGCAGGGCACCGCCTGTCCCCTGACCAATGCCAGACTTGGGTGCCATGAGGGAACATGCCTGCATCCGACGTTACAGATTCACTCAACAGTTGATTGAGGACTTGACCGCCAAGGTGGCACCACACCTCCAACCACGACACAGGTATCCTACTGCGCTGGCCCCAAGATGAAGGTGATGGCAGCCCTACATTTTTTTGCCACAGGTACGTTTCAATTCACCATAGCTGATGTTGGTGGCATGTCACAGACAATGTTCAGCCGTGTCCTGCGTGATGTTTTGGCAGCCATGTTGGAGCACCTTGATGAATTCATCCATTTTCCGACTCCTGAGGAGTTGACAGGTGTCAAGGGTGATTTCTATGCCCTGGGAGGGATGCCCCATGTCATTGGGTCTATTGATGGGACACATGTGGCTTTGGTACCACCACAGGCACAGGAGGTAGCCTATCGCAACCGTAAACATTACCACTCTATAAATGCCCTTGTGGTGTGTCTTGCTAACATGCTGATTTCCAATGTCTGTGCACGTTTTCCAGGGTCAGCACATGATGCCTACATCATGAGGCGTACCAGGGTGCCACAAATGATGCTGCGGCTGCACAACAAACGAGCATGTCTTGTTGGTGGTTATACTCTGTTTGTCCTGTGTGTTGCTGTATCTTTGGCTCTTACGGCATCTCCTGACCCACTTATTTACATGTTTCCATGTAGGGAACTCTGGCTATCCCAACATGCCATGGCTGAAGATGCCTCTCCGCAACCCAAGATCAGCTGCAGATCACCGGTACAACAATGCACACGGGCAGACCAGGCGAGTGATTGAGAGGACGTTTGGCCTCCTGAAGAGCCGATTCTGGTGCCTTCACAAGACAGGCGGGTCCCTCCCATATGGACCGGCGAAGGTCTGCAAAATCTTCCTCGTGTGCTGCATGATGCACAACATGGCAGTGGAGAAGGCAGTGCCACTCATCCTGGAGCAGGATGAGCAGGAACATCCACCCGTGGAGTATGAAGGGCTTGGTCACGAGGCAAGTGAGGAGGAGGAGGAGGATATCCGGAGTCAGCTCATACGTAACTTCTTCTCATAATGGTGAGTCACTGGGTCTGAATGTGCACGCTTGTAGTCTTGGGTGGCATGTGTTGCAATGTGTGTGTCCAGCTGACTGTATGCTAAGTGACTTAGATGTGTGTTCTGATGTGTCACTCGAGTGATGATGTCATTCCACACATTTTAGCTGAGACACTTTCTCTTAAATTAGCATGGGGACAACATTGTTCCTGTTTAGTAAATGACCATGTATGCGGAGAAAAATATTTTAGCTGACTTATTGTGTGTCTGTCATTCCCAGGTTCTTGCGCATGTTGTCTGCTCGTGTCATCGTTGTCCTCCTACTATTCCTCATGAGTTCATGTGCTGAATCAGCGTTCCATGCAGGGACATGGGGAAATGTCATTTTGGGTAAGGATTGCTGCAAGGCATTTTGGGGGTGGTATGTGTTTGGAATGTGTGGGGACTGTTTCTGTGCATGTTGTGTTACCATGCATACATGTCGACTCACCATGGGGCACATAACATGTAGCATGACTCCCATGAATTGATAGTCACCCTTAGTGACAGTCATCTGTAATGGTTTTTGGATTCTGATGAAGGCATCAGTGTGTGTGAAACTTCCCTCTGAAACATACAGGATGCTACGGGTGGACATAGTGTGGGACATCCCCATGACAGGCTCAATGGGGAATTGCAGCCTCTCCGTGTGCAGCAGGAGGTGTATGGCTCATCCCCTTAACTTGTGTGCCAGTTCATTTGGATTTACAACATCCGTGTTGTGAAGGGGGTGTCCAGCGTAGGTCCCACATGTTCAGTCAAATGATCTGTGAGTCTGTTCATATTGATGCATTTCCCTTAGTGTGAGCTTGAGTAATAAAGGTGTTCCTCACCCTCCAAAGTCCCTCATCTCTGTCAATGCAGGTCTCTTGCCACTTTGCATGTGTCGTCTCTGGCATAGTTGTCAAAGATTGTGCATAAGAGTGTTTGTGTAGTTCGGCAACATGCATGCAGTTGTTCATGGCTAATAATCTCTATTGTGCATGAAGTCCATGATTGTGTATGTATTTGGGCAGGTTGCTCCCCCCAACGGGCCGTCAACGCCTGCTGAGGGTGTGTCTCCTGTGCGCAGCTCAGCCTTCTGTTTCCTGATCCTGTGTCAGTCATCTTTGGTGATTGCTCATCCATTTTCTCTGGGTGAGCCATGAGTAACCTGACACTCCTTCCTTTACATACGCCTGTTGCAGTTGTCCTTTCTGACATCCTTGTCTTTGTGTGCTACTTATGGCCTAGTTTCCAGTACATGCCGCCTGCTGCTGCGGCCCCTGCAGCAAGGGCCCACCAAGTTCCAGGATGCTGCAACCCACACGCCTCCAAGATGCTCCTCCCTTCCTCCCTCCACCCATTCATTAGGCTGTCATCAGCTTCTCTGTGCCACTGTTGTGGCCACACAGTGCCAAAGGCAGGACCGTCAGCGCATGCAACGTGCACATTGCACGACCCTCATGTCCTTGCATGACCCACATCACACAACAGTCTCATGTTGCAGCCACCCTCCAAGCAATGTCCAACCGAAAATCAACCGCCTGCTCTCAGGCATACCCTAAGCGCACACACGACACCTTCGCATGCTGAGTGTGCAACTCCAACTGCCTACACAGCGCTGCCCCGCCTTCCAGGTCCTGTCACACCAACCAGGTCATGTCCCTCCTACTCCACACCGGCTCCGTCCACCAGCACGCCATTGGACTCTGTTACCTCCTCAACACAACAGGCCCACACATCACCTTCATGACAGTGACCTGGATGAAAGCATCCTCAGCACACAACTTCTTCATTGCCATCTCAGACGGATACAAGAGCACCCGCAGGGACGGCACTAACAATCCCAGAGGATGAATTGATATCTATTTCCAAGTACGCACTCAGGGACACATCGGTTTGGCTCAAACCCCCTGCAAACCCTCAGAGTAACACTGATCTACAGATCTCCAGGCCTACAACCACAATTGCGCAAAGCCATCAACACGTCCATCGTCACGCATGCCCTCACATCCACAGGATACATGTGGCTGTGGGTCAGGAACTTCTGGCTGGATAAGAACCACACCAGCATCCATCATTGGTCCATCCACATTAGCATCCATGTCTCCGACTGGTAACACACTGCCACACACCCCGCTACCAATCCCCCAAAGATTCTTGATGTAAGTCAACACAGACATGCTGTGTGGGACACTGGAACCAACACCACCGCCACACCCTGCAACCTCACACACTGGATCAGCAACTGATCCAACAATCTAGCCACGTTGACGGAATTTCCTGTGACGCACATCAACAATTAAGCCACCTGGGACAAGGCAGACCTACTGGACTCATACACATCTAGCAGTACTCTTGTGCACAGTTTGCAACACAAATAACCATCAGTGGCCTTACAACCCTGGAAAACGGCACACACAGCCATCACCATATCATCAGCAATAACAATTGGAGATCCTTCAGATGGGGCCGAGGCCAAAAAAACGCACGACATCAAGGAGCTCATCAGCATTGTGAGTGCACTGACATCAGCTCTCCATCCAAAAGACACCCCACCCTTGCAAGGCTGAGCCAATCCCTTGCAACTTTCTGCCACTGCAAGTTCATGGACATACACGCAAGCCTTGGCACACAGAGGCAGAATGCACTATTATACGCGGGACCAACCACCCTCAGGTTTTGGATTTCCATCATCAGCAGATACAACACCCGGCTCATGTGCAACATCCCCTGGGGATCTCCATCAGGATCTTTCTCACACAACATCTCAACCACATCATTCCCCATCCTTGTAGCCCACATCCAGCACGTCATGTATGTATCATTGGAGTTAGCCACATTCCATGGTAGATAGAGGCATGCAGTGACCCAGGCCCTTCTTAGACAATGGACAGCAGGAACGCTGGCTCTCAAGGAACCTCAACGTGCTTCCCTAGCCAGCAAATGTCATCAGGAAGACAGTCATCGAGCAACTGACAAACTTCCTCCACGCAAAGAGCTCCAGGCAACCTGCCCAAGACCGTCTTCCACAGTAATCACCCTACTGCAACCATCATCATTGCCACCAACACCGACAACTTTGCCCTGCTCAACAATGGTGAGGCCACCCCCCTTGACCTCTCCACAGCATTATGCACGATGTACTCACACACTGTCAGCTCACACATCTCCAACACTGGTATCCAGGGGATGGACCAGGATGAAATCACCAAGTAGCTCACCAGCAAGGCCATGGGAGTGGGACTCAAGCCTTCAGCATGTAGTACAGTGGCGTCATCTGGCACATGGCCCAGGGCTCATCTCTCAGCGTGTCAATCTTCAATGTGTCCATGACCCCCCTATCCACCATCACATACGCACACAACCTCATCATCATCTCATATGCCATTGACAGCCAGCTGCTCCTCACCCTCACCAAAGACACAGCCATTGCCAGTTCCAACCTTCAAGAAGGCATGAGGTCTGTTGATGAATGGCTGAACATCAGCCGCCTGAGGCTGGACTTGTACAGGACTGAGGTAATCATCTGAGGATTGTCCCCTTACAGCTGGGTCAACTCCTTGTGTCCCACCTGCCAGGGCACTGCACCAGCACCCAGTGGCCACGCACACAAGATGGTGTGCATCATGGACTCGTCGCTCACAATTGCCATGCAACTCACCAGCATCTGTACCTCATGCTGCAACACCCTCCGCATGATGCACATTATTCACAGATAGATCCACTCCAAGGCAAGACAGACCGTCTCCCAGGTCCACGACACCAGCCGTGTCAACTACAGCCCCGCCCTCTACAAAGCAAGTACAGCCAAACTCCAGGAAAACTTGTCCACATCCAGGGTGCATCTACACACCTCAACTTCCACATCCCGCGCCCCAGCCACATCACCGTCCACCTGAGATAGCTGCAATTGATCACTGTCTGCTGCAGGATGACCTTCAAACTCCTCACCCACACTCAGGAGGCAGTCCACAACCCCAGACCCCAAACCAACCTTGGACGTTTGTCACCCAAGACCCCGTTGGACCAACTTCGTGCATCCAACCTTGCCCCGGCGAACATTCTTCACATCCACCGAACTCCAGCATGCAGGACATAGTTCTCCCACCTGGCCAAAGATACCTGGGACTCCCTCCCCGGGAACCTCCACATGAGCCATGACCTCTACTCCTTAATGATACTCTTCCAAATTGGTCTGTCCGCACAGTATTGCAAGCCCCCCCTCAGCAGCTTGAGGCCATCACAGGTGAGTATTGTGCTCCATGTCTGTATTGGATGATACATTGTGACCCATGTGTGTCCTGTACCGGACTCAGATCCCAGGGTATGGATGGCTGGAGTTAGTTCAACACTCAGGCATAGTTTGACATTTCCCCACACGTATTTTGTGGACTCATGCAAAATGACTGCAACATCTAATTAAAGAAATTTAGTTTTATTCTTGGTGGGGGGCGTGTTTTGTGGGAAAAACATAGGTGCTATACAGTGTGCCTAGAATCCAAAGTTCACAGGGGGAGATGGGATCCTTGGCATTTGAAGTCATCAGAGTCCAGACCACAGTGTTTGTCATCATTGGTCAGACTGTGACCAGTAAGTCCATGTGGCAGAGAGTGTCAGTGTATGAGGTGATGCTGTTGCGCATGAAGGCCAGGTGCCAGGCCAGGTGACCTGGGAGATGTTGATGGTCCGCTGCCTCTCACGGTCTTTTCCGTGGACGACCCACCTTCCTCGCGGGACCCTCAGATGCAGGCCTTGACGATGTTTGGGACGCTCCGTCGGACGAATTCTCCTCCTCCTCCCTCTCTGTGGCTGGTGGTGGTCTTCGCCTGGTGGCACAGGGAGGGTTGGCCATGTTGTCGGCGATCCGACAGAGTGAACGGCTTATGTCCGTTTGCACCGCCAGGAGCTCAGCCAGTCTTGCCTCCAGCCGTCCTTGGTGTTGTTGTTGACTGGCGTGTTGCTCGGCCTGCTGGTTCTTAATCTCTGTGAGGGTCTCCACTACCTGGCTGATGGCCCAGGTGTCACGTCGGTATGCGTCCATGATGTTGCGTATGTGTGACATACCGGTCCCTTCAGCTGGCTGGTCAGGTTCTCGCCTCCGCCTGCCTCCACTCCCACCACCCCTGCCCACACGAGCCTGGCCTGCCGTTGTGGGCACATCAGGTCTACGGGACTCCTTAGGGATGGCAGTTGCGGGGTTGTCTGCCTCCTCCTGGGTGCCCGGCGAACCTTGTCCCTCCAGGTCAGACTGGCTCAGTTGTTCAGTGCGGGCAGGGCTCCTGGGTGTCTCCTGGGATGTGGCAGGAATGGGGGTGGTGCTTGGCACAGATGTACCTGAAGCAGGTGCTGCAGGGGCTTGGACACCAGAGGGTCCAGGTGGGTTGGGGTCATCCGCGGAGTGTTGAGAGGCGTCGCTGCTGGTGGGATCATGTTCCTCCCGAGCCTGGGACTGTGATTCTTACCCCCCATTGTTGGGGGGAGATCCATGACGTTGCCCTGTGTGTGAGAGAGAGACAATGTTAATGCTGTTTCATGCGACATCCATGTTTCATACATATTCAAGTTGGCACAGCTCCTCCAGGAAGTTGTATGTGCCTAGCATTCCCCTCAATGTTCACTTGTGGATGGGTATGTTGCGGGGGACAGATTGATATGTTCTCCTGAGTGTTTGACATGTAGATTTTTGGCTTGGATGCTTCTTTGGCTATGGATTGATCTTGTTGTGTCACATGTCCATTGTGAGAGTGGGTAAATCCATTGCCTGCCCCGGGGGTGTGTGCTTGTGTAAGGGGTGTGTGTGACAGGGCCTGCTGGTGGGTGTAGTGTGATTTGGCAGTGGGTCTCCCAGGTGATGTATCTGTCCCCTCATGGTGCATGCTGCCATGGCAGTGAGTGTGAGTTCCTGTCCTAGATATCTGAGCTTGTGGTGTTGGTGTTTGAGTTTACAATGGTCACAGGGGAGCCTTGTGCTGCCTACAGCAGGCCCAAGTGTCAGCTACCTTGTCAGTACTTTGCCAGTTCCTGTGCATTGAGCATGGTGCATGTGTATGTACCTGGGCCATATGGGCTGAGGGCAATGGTGTCTGATTCTGAGCTGAACAATGTGTTTTGTGAGCCCCACCCTCCCAGCATCCCGGACATCCAGTCTTGGGTTTGTGCTTCGTGTAGCCTGGGACATGGCATGGCCTTGCTTTGTGGATGGGGCATACACATGTTAGTGGCATGAGCGTTGTTTTTGAGTGTGGTTGTGTCCGGTGAGGGCTTGGGGGTAGTTGTGTGCATTTGGTGTAGTTGGGGTGTGGATGCCATTACCCCCATGTTACGTAAGTTGTTTGTGTACTCACCAGGCTCTGCAACTCCTTTGACTCCGTGTACTCCCACCGGCGGAAGCAGGGCCATCACCTTCTCCTCCCAGGGATGCTAATGTACCGGTCTGCGGGGCAGCCCACCTCCAGTGATGTTGCTCTGGGCGTAGTCCTCGTTCATTTTCCGCTTGACTGCCCTCCGCAGATCGTACCACCTGGCTTGGCATTCATTCCTGGTCCTTCTGATGGGCGCAACAACATTCACCCTATCGACGATCCTCTGCCACAGGCGTGATTTTTCGGCTATGCTGGTCTGTCTGACCAATGTTCCAAAGAGCTGTGGCTCGACTCTGATGACTTCGTTGACAAGGATGTCCAGCTCCTCCCTTGTGAACTTTGGATTCTTGTCTGTGGGCATGGTGTGGGGTGAGGGTGTGGATGGTTGTGGGTGTGAATGTGAAGGTGTGTGTGGGAATGTGAAGGGGGTATGTGTGAAGGAGTGTGTGTGAAGGTGTATATGTTAAGGTGTATGGGTGCAGTTGTTGGGGTGTGCTCTGTAGCTGCTGTGAGTCTGTTGCAAAGGCTCATGGTTTGTGTGTGTGGGCCCTTTTTATTGGTCCATTTGTGGGTGTGCATGAGTTTGACATTTTGGTGGGTGTGTTATAAGAGGTGGTTGTGAGTTTGGGCCTCTGTTTACCTGTTTGGATGTGCCAGGTCAGTCATTTTGATGTTTTTTCTACTGTAGACGTGTTTTGTGGTGTTGTGCGAGTTGAATTGACCCTCCTTGTGCTGTTTTACAGTGTCCTGGTTCAGTACGAGTTGTTTTTGTGTATGTAAGGTGCGTCCATACGCGATGTTGTTGTACCGTGCTCGCATACGCAATGTTGTTGTAAGGTCCGATGCTGGGGGACGGTGCTGGGGTACGGTGCGTCCAAGTACGGGGCTGGGGTACGGTGCTGGGGTACGGTGCGTACAAGTACGGGGCTGGGGTACGGTGCTGGGGTACGGTGCGTACAAGTACGGGGCTGGGGTACGGTGCGTACAAGTATGGGGCTGGGGTACGGTGTTGGGGTACGGTGTGTACAAGTACGGGGCTGGGATGCGGTGCTGGGGTACGGTGCGTACAAGTACGGTGGTGGGGTACGGTGCTGGGGTACGGTGCATCCAAGTACGGGGCTGGGGTACGGTGCGTCCAAGTACGGGGCTGGGGTACGGTGCTGGGGTACGGTGCATACAAGTACGGGGCTGGGGTATGGCACTGGGGTACGGTGCGTACAAGTACGGGGCTGGGGTACGGTGCGTCCAAGTACGGGGCTAGGGTACGGTGCTGGGGTACGGTGCGTACAAGTACGGGGCTGGGGTACGGTGCTGGGGTACGGTGGGTACAAGTACGGGGCTGGGGTACGGTGCTGGGGTACGGTGCGTACAAGTATGGGGCTGGGGTACAGTGCGGACATGGGGGGTATGGTGCTGACATACGGGGGTACGGTGCTGACATACGGGGGGACGTGCGAACATACGCAGGCGAGGGAGGGGCTGTACGACTCGTATCCCGGGCACAAGTTTACCCGGGATACGAGTGGTACAGAGTTCGCTCCGTACGGGACGTTTTACATACGCTTGCGTATTCGGAAGGGCGGTACGGATCGTACTTGTGCGCTCGGACTTCAGTTTTACAATTTGTACATAAAACTGTCCGGGTACGTCTCGTAGACCTTTTCCCGAAGCAATTCGTATGTATTTTTCACGTATGAATCGTACTTCACCGGTGGGACGGGACATGTACGATTCGTACGAAAAAATATACGGATACGAGTCGTACGGAATTTTTTTTTACCGGATCGGAATCGGCAACTTAATGCTTCCATCCTTCCAGACTCATCATCACAACTACAAACCCTATTAAAAACAACACCCAAAGTATCCGCAATATATGACTTTTTACGCAGCATTGAAAAGATCCGACAGAAATCTAAAACTGAAGAGGCTTGGGAACGAGATCTCGACACCACTTGGCCAGTATTTATATGGAATAAAATATGGTCCAAGATTCGTAAGACCTCTAGAGCTGCAAGCACAACGCAAACATTGTTTTTTGTTTATAACAGACTCTTGTTATCTCCCCTTGGTTTGAGTAGGAATTATACTGCTGTTGCTGATATTTGTTGGTCATGTTCTTCTCCAAAAGTGGATTTATTTCATATGTTATTTTCTTGTCCTATTGTGTCTAACTTTTGGAAACAAGTTTGGTCTCAAATCAATTTGATTTTTCACACTACATTCTCTTTCTCTTACACTCATATTTTTCTTGGAAGTCTCTCCTACTGCTGGGAGAATGTTATGATCAATGTTAAAATTGTTGATTTATTACTAGCAGTCGCATTTCAGCAACTCACAGCAAATTGGAAAGATTTCTCAAAAATTTCTTTTAAGGCATGGTGGTATGCAGTTTGCCATAATCATAGGTTAGATACCTACTTTGTATATCCTATTCACATGGCATCGAAAAGGTTGGATTTGTGATCTCCTGTCACAATTTACTTAGATGTTTGTGCTGCTCGTTCTTTTTCATTGCATCCAATTCAACAAGAAGTCTCTAAGCTCCCATGAAATGCCCTAACTGTTCCTATAATATTTTCCTTTCTTTAGAATTATACATGACTTAGGTGCCGATTCCGATCCGTTAAAACAAATTACCGTACGACTCGTATCCGTATTTTTTTACGTACGAATCGTACAAGTCCCGTACAAACGGCGAAGTACGATTCGTACGTGAAAAATACATACGAATCGCTTCGGGAAAAGTCTACGAGACGTCCCGGACAGCTTTACATACAAATCGTAAAACTGAAGTCCGAGCGCGCAAGTACGATCCGTACCGTCCGTCCGAAAACACAAGCGCATGGAAAAGGCCCCGTACGCTGCAAACTTTGTATGACCCGTACCCCGAGTACACTTGTGCCCGGGGTACGAGTCGTATGGCCCCCCCAGCCTCCCACCCCTCCCGCGTATGTCCGCACCGTACCCTCCCACCCCCTGTATATACGGACCGTACCCGCCACCCCCCCATATGTACGGACCGTACCCCCCACCCCCCGTATGTACAGACCGTACCCCCCACCCCCCGTTTGTACGGTCCGTACATATGCGAGGATTGGGGTATGCCTGGGGTACGGTGCGGACATACGCGGGTGGGGGGTATGGTCCCTACATATGGGGGTGGGGGGTACGGTCCGTACAAACAGGGGGAGTGGGGGGTACGGTCCATACAAACGGGGGAGTGGGGGTACGGTCTGTACATATGCAATGTTGGGGTACGCACCGTACATGATGACACGTATGATGTGGGTGATGGCGTGTACATCGCGTACCGGGCCCCCTTTTCGTCATGCATCGCAGCGTACTTAGCTTTTCCGGCACTTTTTGGCTCCCGTAAAAATATAGCCGTGCGGAGTGCTGTAAGTACGAATCGTACTTGCTGGTCCGTAAAACGCTGCCTGACTCTGTGCGGACGTCACATACGCGCTGTCCAGGATCAGAATTGTATGTATTTTTTAGCCGTACGGTGTTTTTTACGATTCGTACGGAAATGGTATTTCTGTACGAATCATACTTGCTGGTTTGTAAGGTGGAATTCCCGGGTACGAGTCGTACGGAGAAAACGCTCCGTACAACCATTCGTACCCGGGTTTTACAGGATCGGAATCAGCACCTATGTGTGCATTTTACAATTTTTAATTTTACCCTCAAGCCCGATCTGTTAACTATAATGTAATTCTCTTCTCTGTATGACATGTATTCAATATGTTGAACTATGTTGTGACACCTTATATTTTTTCTTTCAATAAAATCTTTTTGAACTTAGAATGTACTTGGTAATAACATGTGAAGGAAAAATTATAGAATTATTACGTGCCATGTAAAGAAATAAACATGGCAGTTGTGTTTTGAATAATGTAACCTATAACTTTAGTCTGCAATTGATTAACAAAGCTGCTCATTTATAATGTAATGCATAGCTCTAAACATGCACCATATTAAAGTTGCACATCGGTGTGTTTAGTTGACCTTTATAATGTAAGATTTCATAGGCTGATCATAATGATTTGTGTATTGATGTGTTTATGTAACATGATCATTTGGAAATGCTAATATATAAAATTTAATTTATGTGTAATTCGTAGGGCCTATGTACTTTATTCTTATGTTGGCCGATTTCTGTAGACCTGAAATGTATTCTCCCTGACTTCCCTCGTAATGAGGAAGGGCTAAATTTCATGCTCTCGTTGGATTTTTTTAAAGTCGTCTTTGTTACTCAGAATAACGCTGTTTGTTTGAGGAGTTAGGCTTGGGGAGGAGAGGATACTTTTATGTAAAGAATGCTGATAATTGGGAGTCGGCGTTCTTTCTCAGTGAAGGAGGCCTGAGAATCAAGGTCATCGAGACAGGAGCTGGGAGTATCGAAACTAAATGGAAAATCACCTATGAGAAGTTCCCAGCAGGATGAGGTGATCCAGATGCAAGCAGTGGGCGTGTTCTGTGTATTTGCGTTTTGAAATAGGGACAGTGACCCCGGGGTTGAGTCAGGAGAAGGGGTGAGGAGATCGATGGAGAGGGAAGGAGCATCTTAAAACAAGCTCTGTAGCTTTGGCTACTTGACCCATACAACATGAGTGCACTTCTTAGGAAGTCTTCACGCGCTGACACCTTTTGCTGATCTTGCCTGAGGAATGCCAAGTAGGGATGTCACGGTAGTAGTAGTAGTGTAGGGACAGACTAATACTTTTCACTTATCAACCCCAAATCAAGATGGATCTTGATGTGGGGGCAATCATTGTGTAATATCCTGATTGTATTTACGTATGCTTCCCAGCCTAGCTGTCTCCTAGTTGCTCAGTCAGAGTGAGCTGGTATTGGAATGTTGGTGTGACTTTGATGAATGGAATGCTGTGTGCCTGTGTGGATGAGTGGTGACAGTTGGAGATGGGCTGAGCAGCAGGCAGGGTGCTCCTGGTGGTGCTGGCGTAGGAGCTGAAGAGGCTGGTGTGACAGGATAACCAGGATAAAGACTGATGTACATATTTACCATCCTGTAACTAAGAAGTTAATAAAGTTATTCATAAAACTCAACTTGGCTACGTCTGGTAAGGCACAACATATTTTGGTGACGACCTGGACTCAAGCGTGCTGCAACATTTCAAGAAGCTGTCTATGGTTTGGACATGAAGACCCCAAAGGAACTTTAAGTAACTAAGAGGAAAGCATCATGAATGGAGATCCAGGCAAGCCAGCCACACCAGTGTCCTTGTAAACGGACGGCACCAGCCACCAGTGTCCCAGCCTGGACATGCTGCAATGGTCCTTTTTGAAATAACCTAGATCCATGTGGGTAGTTGGTGTGTGCCTAACTACTTCCATATATTGTTTGTGGTACTTTCTACTTTAATATTGTTGCGGTGCACATTAACATTCTCATTTAATTTGGAACTTTCTGACAAGCTGTACCATTCTACAGTAAACTTACAAACACTTTTTCAGTACTTTCTACATATGGATGTATCCACTGGTGTGGTGCTTTTCTAAATTTCCAAGGGATTTTTAAGAATGTACTAATGGTTGTGCTGGAGTATTTCCACAACATAGGACGCAGTGCACACAGCATTTTCTTGGACATTGGTTGTTAGTGGCAAGCTCCACCATTATGCAGTGCAGCTCTCAAGAACATGCTAGTGCCTGTTAACCGGTTGTTTCTACACACTGCAATACAGGATCAAGGTGGTACAATGCTTTAATATGAGGCACACAGCTTTTGGCCTGCACGTGGAGAAACACTTTGTTTTAAAGTCCTCCGGCTTACGGATTACTAGCCTGTTTTGTTTTGAGTGTAATTATGCTTTTTCCATGTTTGGAGCTGTTTTAGACGGTGAGCAGTCAAAATATCGAAAATTAAATATCGACCTACACTAATATCGAGTTGACAATAACGAAGGGACAGAATATCGATGTTAAGAATATCGATGGACAGAATATCGACCCTAAGATAAGTAATATCGAATTTTTTTATATCAATGTTAGTAATATCGAAGTTAGTAATATCGATATCAAATATATCTATGTTACTAATATCGATGTTACTAATATCGATATTTATATTATTGTTATGTATTTTATTATGTATTTAATATGTATGTGTTATATGTTTTTTGATAAGTGTTCTACTGGTTTTAAAATATATGTATACAATTTTTATATGTTAATAATGGTTTTGCAAGTCAATTTTGTGTTTTAGTACCGTAGCGGGTTGTGGGTTTATAGGGGAATAGGGTGGGAAGTAATTTAATTATACAACATTAATTATACATTTTTAGGAATTATAAATTAATTTTAATTCATTTTTGCGTTTAAGTTCTGTAGCGGGTTGTGGGTTTATAGGGGAATAGGGTGGGAAGTAATTTAATTGTAATTAAGTAATGATTTATTTTCATTTATTAGTATTGTATTGATAATTATATTATTGGTAATTAATAATTAATTGGTAATTAATTTTTATTAATTGGTAATTAGTTTTTATTAATTGATTGATTGATTAATTGATAATTATGTTAAGTGTATTATTTTATTATTGGAGTGTGTCGTGCGTTTATAGGGGAATAGTGTTGGAAGTAATTGAAATCTAATTAAGTAATTATTACATTTGTTGTTGGGTATTGATAATTAATTTATTGGATATTAATTATTAATTGGTAAATATTTTAAATTATAATATTTTGGTTATGAAAAATAATTTATTGTTGATTAACCATTAATTGGTAATTAAATATTATTAAATAATATTTATTGAAATTGTAATTGATATATTAATAAGTAATCATGTTTAATAATTATTATTTTTGGTATAAAAAATATTTAATTGTCCAATATTTTTCAATTGGTAATTAATGTTTAATAATAATTATTTTTGGGTATACAAAATATTTAATTCTTAAATATTTTTTAATTGGTAATTACTTTGTAATAATAAATATGTTTTTTGTTATGAAAAATATTTTATTGTTCAATATTTATTATTTGGTATTTCATATTTATTAATTATTATTTATTGGTATTTATTATTAATTTATTGTTAATTACTTATTCATTGGTAGTTATGTTTTTAATAATTATTTATTGGTATTTGTAAATAATTTAGAGTTATTTATTCATTAAATCACAAATTATTTTAAATAAATATTTTATTTACAAGTATGTTATTTTTAACTTCTACGCTATCCAACACTTTCCCTACTGTTGCACTCTCTGGAGTTGGAATAGTAATGTTTACCCCTACGCTATCCAACACTTTCCCTACTGTTGCACTCTCTGGAGTTGGAATAGTAATTTTTACCCCTACGCTATCCAACACTTTCCCTACTGTTGCACTGTCTGGAGTGGGAATAGTAATTTTTACCCCTACGCTATCCAACACTTTCTCTACTGTTGCACTCTCTGGAGTCGGAATAGTAATTTCTACCCCTACGCTCTCCAACACTTTCCTTACTGTTGCACTGTCTGGAGTGGGAATAGTAATTTTTACCCCTAGGCTATCCAACACTTTCCCTACTGTTGCACTCTCTGGAGTGGGAATAGTAATTTTTACCCCTACGCTATCCAACACTTTCCTTACTGTTGCACTCCCTGGAGTGGGAATAGTAATTTATACCTCTACGCTATCCAACAATTTCCCTACTTTTGCACTCCCTGGAGTGGGAATAGTAATTTATACCTCTACGCTATCCAACACTTTCCCTACTGTTGCACTCCCTGGAGTGGGAATAGTAATTTTTAGCCCTACGCTATCCAACATTTGGAATAGTAGTTTTATTCTCTCCGCTATTTAATATTTTTTGTATTATTTTAGCTAATGTAATATATGATTAATTTAAAAAATATTAAAAGTAAATGTATTTTTTTAAATTTGTTATACATAAATATTTAATTTGTATTCATGTTATTGTTTTATGTGTATAGATGTATTTGTAATTTATAATATTTTTTAATAATATATAAGCTATTAAAATAATTATTAAAACTGATTATTAATGAAGTATATATATTATACATTATGGTGCCGATTCCGATCCGTCAAAAAAAATTACCGTACGACTCGTATCCGTATTTTTTTACGTATGAATCGTACAAGTGCCCTCCCACCGGTGAAGTACGATTCGTATGTGAAAAACACATACGAATCGCTTCGGGAAAAGTCTACGAGACGTCCCTGGACAGTTTTACATCCAAATCGTAAAACTGAAGTCCGAGCGCGCAAGTACGATCCGTACCGCCCTTCCGAAAACACAAGCGCATGGAAAATGCCCCGTAAGGAGCGAACGCCGTACCACTCGTATCCTGGTAAACTAGTGCCCGGGATACGAGTCGTACAGCCCCTCCCTCTCCCACCCATATGTCAGCACCGTACCCCCCCATGTCCGCACTCTACCCCAGCCCCGTACGTGTACGCACCGTACCCCACCACCGTACCCCAGCCCCGTACATGTACGTACCATACCCCACCACCGTACCCCAGCCCCGTACTTGGACGCACCGTACCCCAGCACCGTACCCCATGCCCAGACTTGGACGCACTGTACCCCAGTGCCCTACCCCAGCCCCGTACCCCAGCGCCGTACCCCAGCCCCGTACATGTACGTACCGTACCCCACCACCGTACCCCAGCCCCGTACTTGGATGCACCGTACCCCAGCACCATACCCCATGCCCGGACTTGGAGGCACCGTACCCCACCACCGTACCCCAGCCCCATACTTGGACGCACCGTACCCCACCACCGTACCCCAGCATCGCGTATGTACGAACCGTACAACAACATTGCATATGTGAGCACTGTACAACAACATCGCGTATGTACGCACCTTACATACGCTAAAACGACTCGTACAGAACCAGGACACTGTGAAACAGCACAAGGAAGGTCAATTCGACTTGCACAACACCACGAAACACGTCTACAGTACAAAAAACATCTAAAAGACTGACCTGGCACATCCAAACAGGCAAACAGAGGCCCAAACTCACAACCACCTCTTACAACACACCCACCAAAATTTCAAACCCAGCCACACCCACAAATGGACCAATAAAAAGGTCCCACACTCACAAACCATGAGTCTTTGCAACTGACCACCTGCTGACAGACACCACACACAAACAACTGCACCCATACACCTTAACTTACACACCTTCACACAACCTCCTTCACACATACCCCTTCTACACATTCACACACACACCTACACATTCACACCCACACACCCACAAAAATCCACACCCACACCCCACACCATGCCCACAGACAAGAGTCCAAAGTTCACAAGGGAGGAGCTGGACATCCTTGTCAACGAAGTCATCATAGTCGAGCCACAGCTCTTTGGAACATTGGTCAGACAGACCAGCATAGCCGAAAAATCACACCTGTGGCAGAGGATCATCGATTGGGTGAATGCTGTTGTGCCCATCAGAAGGACCAGGAATGAATGCCAAGCCAGGTGGTACGATCTGCGGAGGGCAGTCAAGCGCAAAATGAACGAGGACTACGCCCAGAGTAACATCACTGGAGGTGGGCTGCCCCGCAGACCGATACATTGCCATCCCTGGGAGGAGAAGGTGATGGCCCTGCTTCCGCCGGTGGGAGTACACGGAGTGGAAGGAGTTGCCGAGCATGGTGAGTACACAAACAACTTACGTAACATGGGGGTAATGGCATCCACACCCCAACTACAACAAATGCACTCACCTACCCCAAGCCCTCACCGGACTCAACCACACTAAAAAACAACGCTCATGCCACTAACATGTGTATGCCCCATTCACAAAGCAAGGCCATGCCATGTCCCAGCCTACACAAACCACAAACCCAAGACTGGATGTCCGGGATGCTGGGAGGGTGGGGATCACTAAACATATTGTACAACTCAGAAACAGACACCATTGCCCTCAGCCCATATGGCCCAGGTACATACCCATGCACCATGCTCAGTGCACAGGGACTGGCAAAGTACTGACAATGTAGCTGACACTTGGCCCTGCTGGAGGCAGCACAAGGCCCTCCTGTGACCACTGCAAACTCTAACACAAACACAACAAGCTCAGATATCTAGGACAGGAACTCACACTCACTGACATGGCAGCATGCTCCATGGGGGGGACAGATACATCACCTGAGAGACCCACTGCCAAATCACACTACACCCACCAGCAGGCACCGTCAATCAATCAACAATCGATCAGGGTACTTGTAAGGCGTGCTACTTACCTGTGAGGGTCTCAAGGCGCTGAGGGGGGAATTCCACTACTGCTCGAAGGGCCAGGTCTTGAGGAGTCTCCTGAAGGCAAGTAGGTCTTGGATCAGTCGTAGGTGGGTTGGGAGGGTGTTTCAGGTCTTGGCGGCGAGGTAGGAGAAGGATCTGCCGCAGGCGGTCGTACGTTGGATGCGGGGGACAGCTGCGAGGGCGAGGCTGCCGGAGCGGAGCTGGCGGATGGGGGTGTAGAAGCTGAGTCAGATGTTCAGGTAGGCATGTCCGGTGTTGTGGAGTGCCTTGTGTGCATGGGTGAGGAGCTTGAAGGTGATCCTCTTGTCGATGTGGAGCCAGTGCAGGTCACTCAGGAGGGGGGTGATGTGGCTGTGGCGGGGGGCGTTGACGATCAGTCGTGCGGAGGCATTTTGGAAGCGTTGTAGCCGCCGTTGTTGTTTGGATGGGAGTCCTGCGTAGAGTGCGTTGCCATAGTCCAGTCTGCTGCTGACGAGGGCCTGTGTCACTGTTCTACTTGTTTCGGTCGGGATCCACCTGTAGATCCGGCGGAGCGTGCGTAGGGTGTCGTAGCAGGAGGAGACGGCGTTGACCTGCTTGGACATAGAGAGGGAGGATGCGAGGATCAATCCTAGGTTGCGTGCGTTGTCGGTGGGTGTCGGTGCTGTCCCCAGAGCGATCGGCCACCAGGAGTTGTCCCAGGCTGAGGGTGTGGGTCCGAGGATGAGAACCTCCATCTTGTCCGAGTTCAGTTTCAGATGGACACTCCTCATCCAGTCGGCGATGGCCCTCAGTCCCTCGTGGATGTTTGTTTTGGCGGTGTGAGGGTACTTGGTGAGGGAGAGGATGAGCTGGGTGTCGTCGGCGTAGGAGATGTTTTTGAGGTTGTGGTGGTGGGCCACTTGTGTGAGGGGGGCCATGTGGATGTTGAACAGCATCGGGCTGAGGGATGATCACTCACCCCTTACACAAGCACACACCCCCGGGGCAGCCAATGGAGTTACCCACTCTCACAATGGACATGTGACACAACAAGATCAAGCCATAGCCAAAGAAGCATCTAAGCCCAAATTTGATATGTCAAACACCCTGGAGAACATTTCAATCAGTCCACTGCAACATACCCATCCACAAGTGAACATTGATGTGAATGCTAGGCACATACAACTATCTGGAGGAACTGTGGCAACTAAAATATGTATGAAACATGGATGTCGACACCTCACAACACTCCGCGGATGACCCCAACCCACATGGCCCCTCTGGTGTCCAAGCCCCTGCAGCACCTGCTTCAGGTACATCTGTGCCAACCACCACCCCCATTACTGCCACATCCCAGGAGACACCCAGAAACCCTGCCCACACTGAACAACTGAGCCAGTCTGACCTGGAGGGACAAGGTTCGCCGGGCACCCAGGAGGAGGCAGCCAACACCGACACTGCCATCCCTCAGGGGTCCCATAGACCCGATGTGCCCACAATGGCAGGCCAGGCTTGTGTGGGCAGGGGTGGTGGGAGTGGAGGCAGGCGGAGGCGACAACCTGACCAGACAGCTGAAGGGACCGGTATGTCAAACGTACGCAACATCATGGAGGCATACCGGCGTGACACCAGGGCCATCAGTCAGGTAGTGGCGACCTTCACAGACATTAAGAATCAGCAGGCCGAGCAACACGCCAGTCAACAACAACACCAAGGACGGATGGAGGCAAGACTGGCTGAGCTCCTGGCGGTGCAAAGGGACATAAGCCATTCACTCCGTCGGATCTCAAACAACATGGGCAACCCTCCCTGTGACACCAGGCGCAGACCAGCACCAGCCACAGGAAGGGAGGAGGAGGAGGAGGAGGAGGAGGATTCGTCCGACGGAGCGTCCCAAGCATCGTCAAGGCCTGCATCTGAGGGTCCCCGGAGGAAGGTGGGTCATCCACGGAAAAGACCGTGAGAGGCAGCGGACCATCCACATCTCCCAGGTCACCTGGCCTGGCACCAGGCCTTCATGCGCAACAGCAGCACATCATTCACTGACATTCTCTGCCACATGGACTTGCTGGTCACAGTCTGACCAATGATGACCAACACTGTGGTCTGGACTCTGATGACTTCAAATGCCAAAGATCCCATCTACCCCTGTGAACTTTGGATTCTATGCACCCGGTAGAGCACCTTAATTTTTCTAGCAAAACACGCACCCCACCGAGAATAAAACTATTTATTTGTCATGAGATGTTGCAGTCATTTTGCATTAGTCCACAACATACGTGTGGGTAAATGTCAAACTATGCCTGAGTGTTGAACTAACTCCAGCCATCCATACCGTGGGATCTGAGTCCCGTACAGGACACACATGGGTCAAAATGTATCATCCGATACACCCTGGGAGCCCAATACTCACCCGTGATGGCCTCAAGCTTCAACATTCTGAAACACTCCTGAGGCGGAAAGCCGGGAGAACTCTGCTCGATAATTTTAAAACTGTAATTTTGTACTTTGTGTATTTTAAAAGCACTTTGCACTTACTTGAGCACCTTTCTGACCTGGTTGCAGCTGGGGAAGCACTAGCACAGCGGATTCTAACGCTGTTGCAGGTGGGGAACCGCGCTGCCGCCATCGCGCGCTCGACCCTCAAGCCACGCCCACTTTCGATGCCACGCCCACTTCGAGGCCACGCCCACTCCCCTGACCTATATAGTCGCGCTGACTCACTAGCGCGCCTAACATTCTGAAACACTCCTGAGGCGGAAAGCCGGGAGAACTCTGCTCGATAATTTTAAAACTGTAATTTTGTACTTTGTGTATTTTAAAAGCACTTTGCACTTACTTGAGCACCTTTCTGACCTGGTTGCAGCTGGGGAAGCACTAGCACAGCGGATTCTAGCGCTGTTGCAGGTGGGGAACCGCGCTGCCGCCATCGCGCGCTCGACCCTCAAGCCACGCCCACTTTCGAGGCCACGCCTTCCGCCCCTATATCAATGTGCCATTCCCGGACGCGCAGCCGAAGTCGCGCCTAAGTCAAGCCCGTCTGCGCCCGTCCGTGATCGTACGCGGTCCAGGGCCATACCCCATGCCCCTCGGGATGACCACATACGGTGGAGTAAGCAGGAATTACTTACCTTACGCCGCAATGTTGATGAGTCATGCAAGCATAATCTACGAGTAGAAGACAACATAGGCTGCGAACACTGTCACTTCTCCTATGACCTTGGTAGGAACACGAACAGTACGGACTACATTATGCACTGCGGACTGCTTAATGTACGATCATTAAGGAAACACAAGTTAGACCTATATGATCTACTCACTGAGAGAAAATGGGATCTTGTGTTTCTAACAGAAACGTGGTTAGATAATGATTCTACATCTGATGCCCTTGAGGCATTTCCAGTAGGATATACAATACACAGACAGGACAGACCCATAGGCAGAGGAGGGGGCATTGCAATTGTAATCCGGGAAAGCTTGCGATGCCAACTTGACAGCTCTCCTATCCTGGATAGTGAGGCAGGGAGCTTCACTATTAAAGTGAATAATAGCTACACGCTAAAGGGCATGCTAATCTACAGACCCCCAGGCCCTATAGCCAAGTTTGAGGAAAGTCTGGTTGAAGGCATTATGGAGACCACTTTATGCAAAGACAAATTTTTGGTACTTGGAGACCTTAATTTACATCTTAATAACCCCTTAGACAGCGTTAGTAAGAATTTCAGTCAGGCATTAGGAGCCCTCCAACTGAATCAAATTGTTAGCGGTCCAACTCATCAGTTGGGTCACCTGCTGGATCCCATATTTGTCAACTGGGGGGAAGTAGAAGCCACGACACCTATACCCATCCCCTGGTCGGATCACTATTTAGTCCCTTTCACTATTCGTATTCCTGGAAGTAGACCCCCGCAGCCAACAGTATTGTATCACCTCAGGCGGAAATGGGCTACTTTCTCCCAGCCTAAATTCTGCGAGGCACTGACTAAAGGGGGGAGCCCTGGGGGGGATGACGCTGACACGGCCAATACTAATCTTTGCAAACGCATCAATGAGGCACTGGATTGTACAGCTCCTCTTCTAAAAACCAAATCTGGGGGCAGTGTTCAAAAAACTGCTCCATGGTTCAACGATGAATTAAGAGCCTTGAAAACCGCACTGAAGAGAACCGAAAGAGAATGGCGCAGGACTTTCGCCAAAGAATCTAGAGTCACCTACTTGACCGAGAGGCGACTTTACCATGGCCTAATTAGAAAGTCCAAAACAGCATACTATGGTGCCGATTACGATCCGGTAGAAAAAATCCCCGTGCGACTCGTATCCGGTCTTTTTACCGTACGAATCGTACAAGTTCCGTACGAACTGGCAATCACGATTCGCATGGGAAAAAGTCCATACGAACCGCATTTGGAATCATTCCCCACACGTCCTCGGGTCGGAAAATGTGTCCGACACGTCCTCGGACGATTTACCGTACAAACGTGAAAAGTCAAGTCCGACCGAGGAATCACGATCCCACCCGTGCGTCCGAACTCACAACCGTATGGTAAAAACACCGTCCGCACCGAACTCCCATTGCAACCATGGAGATATGTGCCCGCATACGCGCCAAACACTCCCCCCAGCACCCATACGTTCGAGTCGTACTCCCCATTAATGTACACCCCCCCCCTGTATGTACACCCGTGTACGTGTCGAACCCCCACCCGTGTATGTACACCCCAGTACGTTCGAGTCGTACCCCCACCCCTGTACGTGTCATACCCCCGTGTACCTACACCCCAGTACGTTCGAGTCGTACCCCACCCCTGTACGTGTCATACCCCCATGTACCTACACCCCAGTACGTTCGAGTCGTACCCCCACCCCTGTACGTGTCGTACCACCGTGTACTCACACCCCAGTACGTTCGAGTCGTACCCCCACCCCTGTACGTGTCGTACCACCGTGTACCCACACCCCAGTACGTTCGAGTCGTACCCCCACCCCTGTACATGTCATACCCCCGTGTACCTATACCCCAGTATGTTAGAGTCGTACCCCCACCTCTGTACGTGTCGTACCACCGTCTAAGTACACCCCAGTACGTTCGAGTCGCACCCCCACCCCTGTACGTGTCGTACCACCGTGTACCCACACCCCAGTACGTTCGAGTCGTACCCCCACCCCTGTACGTGTCACACCCCCGTGTACCTACACCCCAGTACGTTCGAGTCGTACCCCCACCCCTGTACCTGTCGTACCACCGTCTAAGTACACCCCAGTACGTTCGATTCGTACCCCCACCCCTGTACGTGTCGTACCACCGTCTAAGTACACCCCAGTACGTTCGAGTCGTACCCCCACCCCTGTACGTGTTGTACCACCGTCTAAGTACACCCCAGTACGTTCGAGTCGTACCCCCACCCCTGTACGTGTCATACCCCCGTGTACCTACACCCCAGTACATTCGAGTCGTACCCCCACCCCTGTACGTGTCGTACCACCGTGTACCCACACCCCAGTACGTTCGAGTCGTACCTCCACCCCTGTACGTGTCGTACCACCGTGTACCCACACCCCAGTACGTTCGAGTCGTACCCCCACCCCTGTACGTGTCATACCCCCGTGTACCTACACCCCAGTACGTTCGAGTCGTACCCCCACCCCTGTACGTGTCATACCCCCGTGTACCTACACCCCAGTACGTTCGAGTCGTACCCCCACCCCTGTACGTGTCGTACCACCGTGTACCCACACCCCAGTACGTTCGAGTCGTACCCCCACCCCTGTACGTGTCGTACCACCGTGTACCCACACCCCAGTACGTTCGAGTCGCACCCCCACCCCTGTACGTGTCGTACCACCGTGTACCCACACCCCAGTACGTTCGAGTCGTACCCCCACCCCTGTACATGTCACACCCCCGTGTACCTACACCCCAGTACGTTCGAGTCGTACCCCCATCCCTGTACGTGTCGTACCACCGTCTAAGTACACCCCAGTACGTTCGAGTCACACCCCCACCCCTGTACGTGTCGTACCACCGTGTACCCACACCCCAGTACGTTCGAGTCGTACCTCCACCCCTGTACGTGTCGTACCCCCGTGTACCTACACCCCAGTACGTTCCAGTCGCACCCCCACCACAACCTCCTAAGTACGGAGCGCACCCCATGCCCCAACATCACAACCGCATGTACGAGTCGTGCCAAGCCACACACAAGGCCAGCACCGTACAACCAAATGGCCCATCTACACACCGTACACACGCTCAAAACGCACGTACACAACCAGGACAAAACAAAACCACACAAGAATACACTATTCGAATGGCACAAAGCCACTAAACATGGCCAACAAACACTCAAAAAACACACATTCACTGACCTGCAACTGCCAAAAACAAACAGAGGCCCTAAACACCACCACTCCTTATAACACACCCACCCAAAGTTCAAACACAGCCACACCCACCAATGGACCAATAAAAAGGGCCCACACACACAAACCATGAGCCTTTGCAACAGACTCACTGCTGCCAGACACCACAGACAACTTACAGCACCTTACTACAAGCTTCACCACACCTTACACTTGCACATCTCCACACAACCACCTTCACAAACACACCCTCATCACATTCACACACACACCTGCATAACCACACCCACACACCCACAACCATCCACACCCCCCCCACCATCCACACCCCCCCCATCCACACCCACACCCCTCACCATGCCCACTACCAAGAATCCAAAGTTCAGTAACCGAGAGTTGGAGGTTCTTGTCGATGAAATCCTCAGAGTCGAGCCACAGCTCTTTGGAACATTGGTCAGACAGACCAGCATTGCAGCAAAAACAGCCATGTGGCAGACCATCGTCGATGCTGTGAATGCTGTTGCGGACACCAGAAGGACCAGGCAGGAATGCCAGAACAGGTGGTACGATCTGCGGAGGAGGGTCCGAGCCAAGAGGCAGGAGGAACACAACCAGGCCAACGCCACAGGAGGAGGGCCCTCCCGCAGACCCGTACACTACCAGCCCTGGGAGGAGAGGGTGATGGCCATACTGCCGGTGGAGGCAGTCGAAGGATTAGAAGGACTCCGAGACCCGGGTGAGTACACAAACAACGCACCTCACATGGGGGGGAACGGCATCCACAACCAAAATCACTAACAGGCACACAACCACCCCAAGCCATCGCATGACTCAACCACACTCCATGAGCACGCACATGCCACTGCTGCCACCATGCCCCATGCACCCAGCTGGACAATGTCAAGTCACAGGCCACAGAAGACACCAACACATGACACGGTAACCCGGATGGCGGGAGGCTGGGCCCCAAAAATCACATAGTGTAACTCCGAAGCAGACAACAATGCCCTCTGCCCATATGGCCTAGGTCACAGCCAGACAAACAGTGTGTCCCAACACAGGAATGACTTGCCAGCAAATGGCGGACGCCTTGCATCAACACATGGGGGTGAAGGCACTGTTTTGCACATGACAGCAGCTAATGAACAGCCAACATTGTGAAAGAGTGGCAGCACACACCACCACAGCAGCAGCGCACAGACACACATCACACCCAATGGGTGCCTGGAGATCAGAAACAAACTCACATCAACAAGCCAAGGGCCACTCAAAGATCTGCTAACAGTGTGTGCCCAGGTAGCTGGGCTGAGGTGACAGAGGGTGACACACAGAGGGAGGGAGAGGGGGACCGAGAGGGAGGGAGACGGACAGAGGGAGGAGGCTGACACACGGAGGGAGGGAGAGGGGGACAGAGAGGGAGGGAGAGGGGGACAGAGAGGGAGGAAGACACAGGGACACGGACAGAGGGAGGAGGCTGACACACAGATGGAGGGAGAGGGGGACACAGAGGGAGGGAGACACAGGAAGACGGACAGAGGGAGGAGGCTGACACACGGAGGGAGGGAGAGGGGGACAGAGAGGGAGGGAGAGGGGGACAGAGAGGGAGGGAGAGGGGGACAGAGAGGGAGGGAGACGGACAGAGGGAGGAGGCTGACACACAGATGGAGGGAGAGGGGGACACAGAGGGAGGGAGACGGACAGAGGGAGGAGGCTGACACACGGAGGGGGGGAGAGGGGGACAGAGAGGGAGGGAGAGGGGGACAGAGAGGGAGGGAGACGGACAGAGGGAGGAGGCTGACACACAGATGGAGGGAGAGGGGGACAGAGAGGGAGGGAGACGGACAGAGGGAGGAGGCTGACACACAGATGGAGGGAGAGGGGGACACAGAGGGAGGGAGACACAGGGAGACGGACAGAGGGAGGAGGCTGACACACGGAGGGAGGGAGAGGGGGACACAGAGGGAGGGAGAGGGGGACATAGAGGGAGGGAGACACAGGGAGACGGACAGAGGCAGGAGGCTGACACACGGAGGGAGGGAGAGGGGGACAGAGAGGGAGCGAGACACAGGGAGAGCAAATCAGCCGTGTGGCATGTGCGAATGTCTGCTCGTCAGCAGGTAGACTGCGTGCATGTAGACAAGGGTGGCCAGTCCCAGAACCCCCCCTCTTCCCCATGGCAAAACACAGGGCCATGTCACAACCTGTTCCCGAGCACAACGACAGCTACCTGGATCATATAAGTGTGTGGATCCACTCTATGTGCACATGTACAGTGCTACACGGAAGGCGCCAATGCATGGCTCGCCACACCTGCCCACTCCACTGCTGACTGCAGTCACACTTGACGCAGCAAGTAAGACCGTGCCACACATAGTTAAAGGGGCCAAAGTGGTACCCAAGGGACACACCCATGCATAAGTGCACTGTGAGTGGAATGCAAGACAGATCCCAATTCCAAGAGGAAATGTCCCAACTTTGAAACTGATGAAACATGGATGTTGCATGGACCAAAATTAACATTGTCTCTCTCACACACAGGTCAACGTCGTAATTCACCCCCCAATACTGGGGGGGAAGACTCACAGGACCCGGATCTGCAGGAGCCCGATCCCACCGGCAGCGACCACTCTCACCACTCTGTGGACGACCCTGGACGACCCCGACCGACCTGGCCCCTCTGGTGTCCAACCACCTGCAGCACCTGTGTCAGGTACAACTGTGCCAACCACCACCCCCACTCCTGCCACATCCCAGGAGACACCCAGGATCCCTGCCCCAACACCACAATGCAGCCAGGCTGGCCAGGAGGGACACGGTGTCCCGGGCACCCAGGAGGAGGCAGGCGACAACGCCAATGCCACCCCTCAGGGGTCCCGGAGACCCGATGTGCCCACAAGGGCAGGCCAGGTGCAAGTGGGCAGGGGTGGTGGGAGTGGAGGACGGCGGAGGCGCGAGCCTGACCAGTTGGCTGGGGAACCGGTATTTTCCCATGTCCGTAACATCCTGGACACATACCGGCAGGACACCACGGGCCTGGCCCAGGTCGTGTCCGTCCTCGAGGGGATCAAGGCCCAGCAGGCCCAGCAACATGCGGAGCTACATGCCTGTCTACTGCAACACCAACGGAGGATGGAGGACAGACAGGCTGAGCAAGTGACGGCGTTCCAGGGGATTCACGATACACTCCGTCGGATGGCCGACAACATGGCCGACCCTCCCTGTGCCAGAAGGCGGAGAACATCACCACCCACAGGGAGGGATCAGGAGGAGGAGGAGGAAACATCCGATGGAGCATCCCAGACGTCGTCACGGCCTGCTTCTGAGGGTCCCCGCAGGAGGGCGGGTCGTCCACGGAAAAGACCGTGAGGGTCGGCGCAACATCACCATCTCCCAGGACACCTGGCCTGGCACCTGGCCCACTGGAGCAACAGCATCACAGCATCAAGAGACATTCTCTGCCACATGGCCCTGCTGGTCACTGTCTGACCAATGTTGACAAACACTGTGGCATGGACTATGAGGATTTCCAATGGCAAGGACACCAACTCCCCTACTGAACTTTGGATTCCAAACTCCCCGAAAGCCCCTCACTTTGTCCCCCCCCCCCAATAATAAATCACACTATGAAGAGAAGATGCCTGCTGGTTGCATTATTACCTAACATGTGTCTTGTAAAGTCTAAACATGCCTGAGTCATCTTTTGTCTTCAACCATCCACACCCTGGGGCCTGAGTCTGGCACAGGACACATGGGTCACAGTGTATTAGGCAAGACAGACATGGAGCACCATACACACCCGTGATGGGCCCAACCAGCTGAGGGGGTGGCCGCACAACCGTGCTGACAGACACATTGAGTACAGCAACAGACATGCGCAGAGGTCAGGGATCCTGTCCAGTGTCCTGGGGGGCACCCTGGTATGTGTAGACAGGTGGCAGAACCATGTCCTGCAAGCTTGAGTCCAGTGGATGCAGAGAATGGGGGCCTGGCCAACGTTGGATGCATGGGGATGGCACATGTCACAATACCCACACAGTCATGGACATCATGCCCACTACACAGTCTCAGCCCCCACACACAGCTTGCATCTTGCTACTCGACACATTGACACATAGCCACAATCAGGGAATACCATGCCAGACATGCTGGATGCACCGTGGCAACACACCAGCATTGAGTGAGAAGAGGCACCTTGGAGGCATAGGGACACCTTTATTAGTCATGTTTTCGGGAGTGCAGAGGCAACTTGAAGTACACATGAACACATCTTGTGGAGTAACATGTGGGTCCAACACTGGCACCCCCCTTCTGCAGCACAAATGCGTGTTAGCCATGGAACTGGCACACAAGCGTCGGCTAACAGCTAAACACCCACAGCTGCTCACGGAGAGCCTGCCATACACCATAGATCCGCTGATGTGGAAGTCCCACACCATGTCAAGCCAATGCTAACCGTATGTGTCCGAGGGCAGTGTCACACACATTGATGCCATCATCACAATCCACTATCCCATCACTGATGACTGTCAATCAGTCAGACCATCTATTCAGGTGTACCCAGCTGCATGTCGTGTCCCATGCTGATGCTGCATGGCTGCAGAGGAACCAAACATCGACAGGGGCAGTGTGCATACATCGTGAACAACTGCCACACCCAATACACCCCTGATGCATCCCTTACCCTATGGAGACTTCAAAACGTGTCCGTGCCTATAACGCTGAGTCAGCCCAGGATGACGTGTCCATGAGGAATAGCAGTGCCACAACAATGCAACCAGCAGACGGCATGCGCAAGTACCTGGGGAAGAGAGACACACAAGAAGTCAGCCACAAAAAGCACAGCCACTTGCATGTGCATGTACTCGACACATGTTAGGATGACAACATGCTAGGTCACAATTATGACTGGGGAAATACAACCATCACTGGCACCATCACTCCAGTGACACACCCACACACACCTCTGACTCACGTGCCATACATGCAGGTGGACACACACATCACAACACATGCCACACGGGGACAAATGCGTGCACACACAGACACTGGTACTCACCACTAAGCAAAGAAGTCGCGTATGAGCCGAGTCCGGATGTCCTCCTGTGGCTCCACATCCTCCACATCACTAGCCCCATTGCCAAGGCCTTCGTCCTCCACGGGTGGATGGTCCTCGTCATGTTGATCTAGGATGAGTGGCACAGCTTTCTCAACTGCCATGTTGTGCAGCATACAGCAGACCATGAAGATTTTTTTGCAGACCTTTGCAGGGGCATATGGGAGGGCGCCGCCGGTCTTGTGGAGGCACCGAAAGCGGCTCTTCAGCATGCCAAACGTCCTCTCTATTACTCGCCTTGTCCGGCCATGGGCGGTGTTGTAGCGGAGCTGGGCCGACGTGATGGGGTTGCGGAGAGGTGTGAGCAGCCATGGCATGTTGGGATAGCCAGCGTCCCCTACATGGGAAGCACATGGACATCGTTAGAACTGGTGAAGCGGTCGTGCTGGTAGGCTATGCAAAATACAGGACTGACAGACTGTACCCACCAACAACACATGCTCTTTCGTTGTGCAGCTGCATCATCATTTCAGGCATCCTGCTACACCTCATGATGTAGGCATCGTGAGCTGATCCTGGAAAACGAGCACAGACATGTGAAATCAACATGTTGGACTGACACACCACAAGGGCATTGATGGAGTGGTAGTGCTTCCGATTGCGGTACGCTACCTCCCGTGCGTGTGGTGGTACCAAAGCTACATGTGTCCCATCTATGGACCCAATGACATGGGGCATCCCTCCCAGGGCATAGAATCCACGCTTGACCGCAGTCAACTGTTCAGGGGTTGGGAACTTGATGAAGTCATCCAGGTGAATCAACATGGCCTCTAAGAAATCATGCAGCACACGGCAGAACATGCTCTGGGACATGCCACCAACCTGAGCTATGGTATATTGAAAGTTACCCGTGGCAAGAAAATGTAGGGCTGCCATTACCTTCAGCTGGGGTGTCAGTGCCGTAGGATACCTGTGCTGCGGTTGCAGGTGTGGTGCCAGTCTCGCCGTCAACTCCAGAATCAACCGTCGGGGGAAGCGGTAGCACCGGATCCGATCATTCTCCTGCATGTCAGCCAAGTCCAGCATTGCTCGGGGTAGAGGCGGCGCTCTGCAGTAATTTTGAAGTGACAAGGAAGAGTGAGTGCACCACAACAACAAATCATTTGTACTGAGCACATGTTAATCTGTCAATACACATATGCTACATAGGGAGTCAGGTATGTGCTACATGCCCAGGACACGTATGGCTGCCAGGTGACACTCCTACCAAGACCCAGCTACACACGGAGATTGAGAACCTCCCCATGCCATGCCATGGGAATAGCTGTGTCCCAGTGCAAGTGAACAGCCAGACGCAAGACAGGAGTGACATACGCCCACACATCAGCAGAAGTAGGATGCCGATTGCAGAGACTGGCAGCGGAACACTAGAGCCACAGGTCACATGACATTACACTAGGACAGCCCACACACCTTGCCATGAAGGTGCACATGTCATGACTCACCACACAATCATTGTGAGGATGCAGACATGTCCTTGTCACGCTACTCCGTGTCCCATGCATACATGTGCACCTCACATCCGATACCACATGTGGCATGGTGTGCGGAACAGTGTGCAATGTCAATCTACACACAGACACATGTTGGTTGCTGCAACAGCTGCTGCTTTTGAGGGTGCTCCAACATCAACCTGATGGGAAGCCCCCACACATACATGACATAGTCACATTGTGCACCGTGGGTAGTGACAAGGCAGGTGTGGTAACCCCTGTAACGGGCTTCAGGGGACACTTCCGTGTGTTGGTGTCCGTGCCATGCCATTGATGCTCACCCCAAGGGTGCAGTACGACATGCACACATGTCAAAGGAGTCAAGGGCATGCCTGGCACACATTGCACCGTCACACAGTACACCTGTACACATCTCATCATACATCTGGTGCATTCTCCACTCAGGAGTAATGTTCCACATCACAGCCTGTCACACCTGTGCCCCACACATGTAGTAATGCACAGACGATGGCTTGATGTCCATCCATGGACAGGTATGTCCGCCCAATTCGTACCTGTGTGCCGCCTATCACCACTGTGATGTGTAAAAACCGCCGTACTGCTGCTAAGAGGGCCTGTGTACGTTCCCAAATCACTATGGGAGTGCTGCCGTATGTGTACCCATCGTGATGGCGAGCGTACAGGCATTTGTACGGTCCGTACCACTACGAGTACGCATACGCGAGGACACCCATAGTGATAGTGAGCGTACATGCGTGCGTACGGCCCTATCACTATGGGTCTCCTCGCGTATGCGTACACATAGTGATAGTGAGCGCACATGCGTGTGTACGGCCCGTACCACAACGAGTACGCATATGCGAGGACACCCATAGTGATAGGGCCGTACGCACGCATGTACGCTCACTATCACTATGGATGTCCTCGCGTATGGGTACTCGTTGTGGTACGGGCCGTACACACGCATCTACGCTCACTATCACTATGGGTGTCCTCGCGTATGCGTACTCGTTGTGGTATGGGCCGTACACACGCATCTACGCTCACTATCACTATGGGTGTCCTCGCGTATGCGTACACATAGTGATAGTGAGCGCACATGCGTGTGTACCGCCCGTACCACAACGAGTACGCATATGCGAGGACACCCATAGTGATAGGGCCGTACGCACGCATGTACGCTCACTATCACTATGGATGTCCTCGCGTATGGGTACTCGTTGTGGTACGGGCCGTACACACGCATCTACGCTCACTATCACTATGGGTGTCCTCGCGTATGCGTACTCGTAGTGGTACGGGCCGTACACACGCATGTGCGCTCACTATCACTACGTGTACGCATACGCGAGGAGACCCATAGTGATAGTGAGCGTACATGCGTGTGTACGGCCCGTACCACTACGAGTACGCATACGCGAGGACACCCATAGTGATAGTGAGCGTAGATGCGTGTGTACGGGCCGTTGCAATGCATTTGGGGTGCCCTAGGGCCCCGAAACGCACCGTACCTGTGTGTGACGCTCCAAATTACATAGGAGACACATGAGGGACAAGTATTAAGGCCTACATGCATGCTGGTTGTCATGGAGACCAAGTTCAAATTTCGAAATTGTTCTGGAAGGTGCACAGCAGATGTCAGTTGGAATACTTCTACTTTGTTGCAATGTGTTTGTGGGGCTGACATCATGCAGGAGAATGAAACCGATAGAGAACCCACAGACTGCTAGGTTTGAAGGGATTGGAGGAAACATAGGATGCAAATGTGAGTGACCAATCACTCTGTACTCCTGTGCATGAGATGGGCCTGCAAGGCAGATATAAGGCAGCCAGGTCCCATGAGGGAGCACTTGCCTGCACATCTCTGTATTCCACGACCCAGCTGCTGCTACTGATTCCCTGGAACCATGTCAAGGGCTGTGGAGAGGTCACAGCCATTCACCCTGGAGGAGAACATGGCTTTGGTGGATGTGATCCTCCCACGGTACCCCATGCTGTATGGGCGACCAGGTTATCAGGTGAGTGCAGTGTCCACTGCCACAGACTGTGTCCCTTTTTTGTGACTGTGATTCCTGCCATTGTGTCCAGGTGTGACACACATGCCATGTACTGTAGGGGGGGTCCCAAGGGGGGGGAATGCCTGATGTCTCCCAGCAGTGCCCTGAGACAGGAGGGGTGGGGGCCTATCACTCCCAGCAGTGCCCTGAGACAGGAGGGGTGGGTGCAGAGTCCTCCCAGCAGTGCCCTGAGACAGGAGGGGTGGGTGCCTAGCACTCCCAGCAGTGCCCTGAGACAGGAGGGGTGGGGGCCTATCACTCCCAGCAGTGCCCTGAGACAGGAGGGGTGAGGGCCTATCACTCCCAGCAGTGCCCTGAGACAGGAGGGGTGGGTGCAGAGTCCTCCCAGCAGTGCCCTGAGACAGGAGGGGTGGGGGCCTAGCACTCCCAGCAGTGCCCTGAGACAGGAGGGGTGGGGGCCTATCACTCCCAGCAGTGCCCTGAGACAGGAGGGGTGGGTGCCTAGCACTCCCAGCAGTGCCCTGAGACAGGAGGGGTGGGTGCCTATCACTCCCAGCAGTGCCCTGAGACAGGAGGGGTGTGTGCAGAGTCCTCCCAGCAGTGCCCTGAGACAGGAGGGGTGGGTGCCTAGCACTCCCAGCAGTGCCCTGAGACAGGAGGGGTGGGTGCCTATCACTCCCAGCAGTGCCCTGAGACAGGAGGGGTGTGTGCAGAGTCCTCCCAGCAGTGCCCTGAGACAGGAGGGGTGGGTGTGATGCACAGTGTGAGCCTGGATCATTGATTGTGTAGTTGCCCTCATTCCACCTGTGTCCTTCCAATGGCACGTACTGCTTTTGGCCTTCCCCCACAGGATCATGTCCCTATGACAAAGTTGCAATGCGTTGGATGCATACTATGCCTTGTTGTAAACTGCAAATGTGTTCTAATCTGTGTCCCCGTGACATGTGCAAGGTGTATTGATGTAGTGTCACTTGTTCATCCTCACAGGTAGACGCCTCTGCCAAGGAGCAGATATGGCTGGACGCCGTCAGCACCGTGAGGAGTGCGGATGGTCGGAGGCGGCACCTGTCCCAGGTGAGGAAACGCTGGCAGAATATCCGGTGCTGGACGCGGAGGATCGCACGGCTCCTGCTGGGGGACTCACCTGAGAGCCACAAGAACCGCGGGCGCCGCCGTCTCTCCCACATCCAGAAATGTGTGCTGGCGGTGGTCTTTCCTGACTTGGACAGGCGTCTACAGGCCATGCAGCAGCCGGAAGGGGGTAGGTACATGTGTGTGTTTGTTGTGTTTCACCAGCATTTGTAAGTGCACTGTTCCATGGATACACTTCCAGGGTTTATGGTGCTGTGCAGATCCTGTTACCCACAGTGTTGCAGGCCTCACCTGCCTCCCTTCCCAACCTTGCAATGTGTTCCCTGGTCTCTGTGTAGTCACTCCATCACAAAGTAATGTAGCCTGACACCTTCTCCAAGTGTACAATGCCTGCAGCGTCATGTGTGGGGGTGGTGTGTAAGAGGTTTAGTGACCTTGCCTGTGCCCTGTCCAGTTCTGGACTTGTGGGTTCCATGTCAGTTGGCACTAATGCTGATTTCAGACATGGGAGTTGATCTCTTGAGTGCGAGGCCTTCCAGCAGGCATGTCCCATGTGGTGGCCTGTGACATGATGTGCATGAGTGTGCGTTACGCATAGTGCAGGGATGTTAGCGTGTGTTGCAGTCATTTCCATTCAGGAGCATGGAGTTGTGTGGCCACTACTGTCCCCAGGGGCATCTTTTCCTAGGTATCATGTGTGTAATCCGAGAATGTCGACAATCTCTGTGTCTACAGCATAGGTTGTGCTCTGTGCCATTGTCCCCTGGCACCATGTTTATTGACGTGAGATGTATTACAAGTGTCCACTGTCCAGCCTGACATGATTTTCCAAGTTCATACTCACGGTGGCCATTGCCTGTGTGTCTTGTAGCAATCATCTGATGATGGCCATTTGTACATGATTCTTTGGACAGCCGCACCTTGGGTATTTGGTGTGCAATCTTGAATTATTGCATCCCATGTGTATTTCACCCAGACTAAGAGATGTAAGTGCTTCCTGTGTCTCCACAGATGTGTCTCATGTAGGGGGTGGGTGGGGCGGCCATGGCCTACATGTCAAGACCTGTCATCTCCTTGCTCGGACTGGCCAGTGTGTGATGTTTGTCTTGACATACACTCAAGGTGCAGCGTGCCAGTCAGGGTGGGCATGTTCTCAGTATTACCTATGCTGCATGTGCCTCTAGTTCCTGGATTTGGTCCCTTCTCATCCCAATTTCCTGCCACGCTGTGTGGTGCAGATGCAGTGCTGTATTGTCCCCAGGGCCTTGCTCCTCAGTCAGAATGCCATGTCATCTCATTTGCTATTGTGTCATGCTCTCCATAGTGTTTCCATGCCATGGTGGGTCACACAACTGTGTCTTGCAGGGCCTACGTATGTACCTTGTTTTGTAGTTGTAACTCATCCTTTGTTTCAGGCTATGCACTGTAACCTACGTAGATTGTACTCATGTGACATATGTATACAGGTGTATGATTACTTTCTGTCTCTTCACCCTGCCCACAGCATCGTCGGGGGACACGGTGGGAGACATGGACACAGACGGCGCGGAGGGACCGAGCACCAGTGCCAGCGGTGACATCGGGGCTGGCACTTCGAGTGGGACAGAGGCGGTGGAGAGTGACCCCGGGGACCTGTCGACTGGCACAGCAGACTATGAAGCGGACGGGTCCGAGGATGATCACTCCGAGTGGGCGGTGGCTGCACCACCATCTGACAGCAGCCCTACATCTGGCACCGCCCCCTCCATTGGCATCAGCCGCCTCCCACATGCTTGTGTCCCTTCCCAACGTGCCCGGTCACCACATGTCTCCTTCCTGCCAGGCACCGCACCCCCTGCCCCTGTCTCCACTGCTGCCGCCAATGCTGAGTCTGTGGACATCCAGCGGCAGTTGCAGATTGGTCAGACTGCGATCCTTAATGTCCTCCATGCCCACAGCCAGGTCCTCAACAACATGGAGGCATACTTGGAGGGCATTCATTCATCGCAGGCTGACCAACGCAACTTGCTGAGGTCCATAGACTCCACACTGACTGCAGCAGTGGGTCTCCTGCAGCGCTACGTCCCACCCCCTAACCCTGCTCCTTCCACACTTCCCACTCCCATGCCTGTCCAACATACACCCAGACGTAAGCATGCAACCACCACAACAGACACAGGCACCACACCAGCAGGGAAGGTCCGCCGCACACCTCCTGACACGCACACACAGGGTGCAGTAGGCACACCCACTGGGTCGGGGGGCAAACGTGTGACACGCAGCCAGAGTGGGAGTCCGCATTCCACCCAATCCACTCCCTCCAAATCCCCTCCCCTCAGCTCTCCTGGCCACATCTCCCCCAAAGACTCCTTCATGGCCGCTCTGTCCCTGAGCCCCACAGTGACACCACCCCGCAAGCGGTCAAGGAGGTCCCCGGTCATGGTGCTTGATTCCCCCCCCCTGTCCACACCCTCCCTCAGTGGCGCTGCGACCCATCCCTCTGACCCCCCCCCCCTCCTTGGGGCCTGTGGTTCCTTCGGGTGCAGGGGAGTCCCTGGAGGACCTTGCTAAGGTGTGCAGCGAGATCCTGGCCTCCGCCTTTGGCCCTGCCCCACCCCCTGTGGTGGAGTCCTCCATCCCTGCACCCACGACACCTACCCTTCACCCTCCTGTCCCTGCGGTGCCTGTTTCTTCCCCCCCACATGATGCCCTGACCCCTGTGGAAGACGACGGATTGTAACTGTGCAGGCAAGCTAGGGGACACGCATCCCACTGTGTCCCCCATCCAGTTGGGACTCCTGGACTGCCCTATGGCCTTTGTTGAAATTGGACTCACGTCATACTAGTTTTTTTCTCATGCTGAATAAAGCTATTTATTTTTGCCCTTGGAACACTCATGCATTGCTGGCCTTGCTGTTGGTGGGGCTGCTACATGGTTGTGGGTGTTGGTCATGTGTTGGGTGTGTGGGAAATGTAGTAGTGTGCTGCTCATAGGGGGGACCCTGGGATCTGTGTGCCATCACACGGTGTTAGCTACCTTTCTCCATTCATGTATGCAGTTGCTGCATGTTGCAATTGTCCCAAGGTGTATTCCTTCCTCTGTGTACCCTGACTTCTTCCCTGCAGGGTGTCCCCTGACTTTGGCACAGAGCTGTGTGTCCATTAGCTGGGTGTGTGACGGAGTCCTTCACCTTTGAACATGCATGCTGAGCGATGTCTCCACCTGCGTCATTCGTGGCATCCTTGGTAGTCATTGTACTTGTGTATGTGGCCTATTGACATGACTTCATGTGTACATGTTTTCTTTTCTGCGCTATGCATGCGTATACTCCCAGCCTCGAACACATGTGGTACATGTACTGCAGGGTCTTTGTGCACCTGACTGACATTTGTGGGCATGGTATCTGTGACTACTCCACCCTTTGCGTTCCATGGGCACTGCTGGGAGTGATAGGCACCCACCCCTCCTGTCTCAGGGCACTGCTGGGAGGACTCTGCACCCACCCCTCCTGTCTCAGGGCACTGCTGGGAGTGATAGGAACCCACCCCTCCTGTCTCTGGGCACTGCTGGGAGGGCCCTGCACCCACCCCTCCTGTCTCAGGGCACTGCTGGGAGGACTCTGCACACACCCCTCCTGTCTCAGGGCACTGCTGGGAGTGATAGGCACCCACCCCTCCTGTCTCAGGGCACTGCTGGGAGGACTCTGCACACACCCCTCCTGTCTCAGGGCACTGCTGGGAGTGATAGGAACCTACCCCTCCTGTCTCTGGGCACTGCTGGGAGGGCCCTGCACCCACCCCTCCTGTGTCAGGGCACTGCTGGGAGGACTCTGCACACACCCCTCCTGTCTCAGGGCACTGCTGGGAGTGATAGGCACCCACCCCTCCTGTCTCAGGGCACTGCTGGGAGGACTCTGCACACACCCCTCCTGTCTCAGGGCACTGCTGGGAGTGATAGGCACCCACCCCTCCTGTCTCAGGGCACTGCTGGGAGGACTCTGCACCCACCCCTCCTGTGTCTGGGCACTGCTGGGAGGACTCTGCACACACCCCTCCTGTCTCAGGGCACTGCTGGGAGGACTTTGCACCCACCCCTCCTGTCTCAGGGCACAGCTGGGAGTGATAGGCACCCACCCCTCCTGTCTCAGGGCACTGCTGGGAGGACTCTGCACACACCCCTCCTGTCTCAGGGCACTGCTGGGAGGACTCTGCACAC
Source organism: Triturus cristatus (assembly GCF_964204655.1). NCBI lineage: Eukaryota > Metazoa > Chordata > Amphibia > Caudata > Salamandridae > Triturus > Triturus cristatus. Next base: position 954,330,828 of record NC_140588.1, on the reverse strand, counting down.
ACCCCTCCTGTCTCAGAGCACTGCTGGGAGGACTCTGCACACACCCCTCCTGTCTCAGGGCACTGCTGGGAGGGCTCTGCACCCACCCCTCCTGTCTCAGGGCACTGCTGGGAGTGATAGGAACCCACCCCTCCTGTCTCAGGGCACTGCTGGGAGGACTCTGCACACACCCCTCCTGTCTCAGGGCACTGCTGGGAGGACTTTGCACACACCCCTCCTGTCTCAGGGCACTGCTGGGAGGACTCTGCACCCACCCCTCCTGTGTCTGGGCACTGCTGGGAGGACTCTGCACACACCCCTCCTGTCTCAGGGCACTGCTGGGAGGACTCTGCACACACCCCTCCTGTGTCTGGGCACTGCTGGGAGGACTCTGCACACACCCCTCCTGTCTCAGGGCACTGCTGGGAGGACTCTGCACACACCCCTCCTGTCTCAGGGCACTGCTGGGAGGACTCTGCACACACCCCTCCTGTCTCAGGGCACTGCTGGGAGGACTCTGCACACACCCCTCCTGTCTCAGGGCACTGCTGGGAGGACTCTGCACACACCCCTCCTGTCTCAGGGCACTGCTGGGAGGACTCTGCACACACCCCTCCTGTCTCAGGGCACTGCTGGGAGGGCTCTGCACCCACCCCTCCTGTCTCAGGGCACTGCTGGGAGGACTCTGCACCCACCTCTCCAATTTCACAATATGTACGCTCATGACATACATGGATGTGGGTAGGCTCCATGCATTCGAGGTGAGGGTACGTGTCTTACTTACACTGTTGGGGTGGGGCTACGCTCCATGCATTCGATGTGGGGGTACGTGTCGTACTTACACTGTTGGGGTGGGGGTACGCTCCATACGTACGCGGGTGTGGGTACGGGTCGTACTTACGCTGTTGGGGTGGGGGTACGCTCCATACGTACGCGGGTGGGTACGGGTTGTACTTACGCTGTTGGGGTGGGGGTACGCTCCATACGTACGCGGGTGTGGGTACGGGTCGTACTTACGCTGTTGGGGTGGGGGTACGCTCCATACGTACGCGGGTGTGGGTATGGGTCGTACTTACGCTGTTGGGGTGGGGGTACGCTCCATACGTACGCGGGTGTGGGTACGGGTCGTACTTACGCTGTTGGGGTGGGAGTACGCTCCATACGTACGCGGGTGGGTACGGGTCATACTTACACTGTTGGGGTGGGGGTACGCTCCATGCATACGGGTGGGGGTAGGGTCCGTACATATCCATCCCCACGCTATGTGATGCTTGTGCGGGCCGTACCCAGGCCTTTGCCACGTGGGTACGAGCCGTCCCGCCATTGTTGGAGTGACGTGGGTGTGGGCGTGGTTCGACTCGTACCCACGCTCTTCAGGCGTGGGTACGGGACGTACCTGTCTGGTTGTGTTGCCTGTTCGCGTCGTGACGGACTTCCGTTGTGGCGGTCGCTGGCTTATCTGGACACACCCCCACCCCCTCGTAGTGACCAGGGCATGGGAGTCAGGTATGTCCAGGGCATGTGTGCTGTGTGACTTTGGTGGGGGTTTGTGGCCTGCCCTGGTCCTGCCACCCCCACCCCACTTTCCCCCCTCCCTTAGTTGTTCTGACCTTCTGCGGCGTCTGCGTCGGAACCTGTAGAGGAGGTCGACTGCTATGAGGGCCGGGATGACTCGTAGGTTCGGGTCCATGTTTGTCCGTCGAGTACTGGTCCTCCTTGTTCGCGTCGTCCTGTCGCGTACTGGTCCTCCTTGTTCGCGTCGTCCTGTCTGTCCGTCGCGTGCTGGTACTCCTTGTTCGCGTCGTCCTGTCGCGTACTGGTCCTCCTTGTTCGCGTCGTCCTGTCTGTCCGTCGCGTACTGGTAGTCCTTGTTCGCGTCGTCCTGATTTCCCGGCAGTTTTTGGCTGCCGGAAAATATTCACCGTGCGGGATGACGTCGGTGCGAATCGTAATTCCTGGTTCGTGAATGGCAGGCTGCGTGCGTCCCGACGTCAGGTCGGCGCTTTCCCGGTTCGCATTTGTAGGTTTATTTTGTTCGGTCGGGGTTTTTTACGATTCGTACGGAAATGGTGTTCCCGTGCGAATCGTAATTCCATGTTTGTATTTTTGTACGACCGGGTACGCGTCGGACGGAGAATATGCTCCGTCCGACGGTTCGTACCCGGTTTTTACAGGATCGTAATCGGCACCTATACGTCTAGAATCAGTGAAGCTGGTAATTCAATGAAAGAGCTGTTTTCGCTCTACAAAACTCTTTCGAGCGGAAAATCAGCCACTGTCCCAGACGATTGTTCCCCCGAATCGTGCAATAAAATCGCAGACTTTTTTTCAGAGAAAATAGCCAAAATCTACTCGGCGTTCCCAACGCAGCCTATAACTGGGACAGAATTTGTCGAAAGCCCTAGGGAATGGGGAGATAGACACAGACTGACCCACTTTGTTATCCCGCCCCCAGAAGATCTCCTAAAAATTTGTAGATCCGTGAGGTCGGGTTCTCCAAGGGACCCTACCACACCTAAACGTCTGGCAGATAGTCTGGTGGTATTAGAACCTTACATCAGACATCTATTAGACGTGTCTTTTAGTACCATGACAGTACCTAAAGACTGGAAAAAGGCGGTGGTTCTACCTCTAAGGAAGAAACCAACCATCAGTTTTGAGAAACTAGAGAACCTGCGTCCAATCTCACTCCTACCATACCTGGCCAAAGTAGCCGAAAAAACGGTCAATCTGCAATTGATGGACTTCGTGGAAAAAGCTGCCTTATTACACGATACTCAATTCGGCTTCCGTCCCCGTCATTCTACAGAGTCTGCACTCCTAACAGCGGTGGAGACCCTACGTCAGGGGGCGGATGAGGGTAACACCATGGCCCTCATCCTATTGGACCTGAGTGCAGCATTCGACACTGTAGCTCACGCCAACTTGCTACAGTGTATGAATAACGGAGGAATATCTGAAGCTGCACTCCAATGGATCCAATCCTTCCTGACTGGGAGAAGCTTCCAAGTCCGCCAGGGTGATCACTACTCTAGAGACATAGGATTGGGACAGGGCGTTCCCCAGGGATCGTCCCTGAGCCCAACTTTGTTTAATCTTTATGTCTCTCCAGTGGCTTCGATTGCCGTGTGTCATGGATTGAACATCGTGTCATACGCCGATGACACGCAGTTGGTTATCTCCCTCTCACGTGCACCCGGACTTGCTACGGACAGTTTCAGGGCTTGCATGCAAGATCTTGCAACCTGGATGTCCACCAACTGCCTTAAATTAAACGGCAACAAGACCGAGGTGCTCGTGGTGGGGGGGAGTCCATCTGTTTGGTCGTCGGCATGGTGGCCTCCATGTCTAGGTGAGGAACCTATGCCCCGTCAGGAAGTCAAAAACCTTGGTGTATGGCTCGACGCTGACCTGTCTTTTGGACCCCAAATAGACCGAGTGGCGGGTGTCTGTTTCAGCGTTTTAAAAATCCTACGGAAGGTCCTTGCTCTCCTTCCTATGTCCGCCCGGAGAACGCTGGTACATGCCCTCGTGACATCGCGCCTAGACTATGGCAACCTATTGTACTTGGGAGCCACCTGCAAGGCAATAAACCGCCTCCAGGTATTGCAGAATGCGGCAGCCCGCCTCATCCTAAAAACCCCCAAAAAATCGGATTCTAAAGCTGCCCTTCAGACCTTCCACTGGTTGCCAGTGAGAAGCAGAGTGGAATTTAAAGCCCTCTGTACCTGTCACCATATTCTTGCTAGGAAAGCGCCTACACCACTTCAGAACCTAGTTACCAAGTATGCACCATCACGCGCTCTGCGCTCTTCACACGGTGGTCTACTTGTGGTCCCTAGGGTCAGAAGGGCCCGCATGGGTGGACGTTCTTTTCGCCATTTGGCAGCGAAGCGCTGGAACGCCCTGCCTCTTAATCTCCGCCTAGACCCATCGGAATCCAGCTTCCGGAAGAACTTAAAAACACACCTATTTTCAAGATAATCGGGCTCACTCCTCACTACTGCTCTGAGTTTTTCAGTTGTAGCGCGGGGACACGCTTCCTAGCGTAACCAAGCGCTTTATAAGCCTCCCTTAATAATAATAAAAAGCTGCTGAGGGGGGGCTTGAAATACTGTGCGGACACAACAATCAGGAAGAGGATGATGAAGGACTAGAGGTCATGGCTCATGTGGAGGTTCCCAGGGAGGGATTTCCAGGTATGTTTGTCCAGGCGTGAGAACCATCTCCTTCATGCTGGAGTGTTGTGGATGTGAAGAATGGTGGCCAGGCCAAGTTTGGATGCATAGAGTTGGGCCAACGGGGTCTTGGATGACAGACGTACAAGGTTGATTTTGGGGTCTGTGGTTGTTGACTGCCTCCTGAGTGTGTGTGAGAAGTGTGAAGGTCATCCTGCAGCACACAGTGATCCCTTGCAGCTATCTCAGGTGGACGGTGATGTGGATGGGGTGCGGGATGTTGAAGCTGAGTTGTGCAGATGCACCCTGGATGTGGACAAGTTTCCCGTGAGTTTGGATGTACTTGCTCCGTAGAGGGCGGGGCAGTAGTTGACACAGCTGGTGTCGTGGACCTGGGGGATGGTCTGTCTTTCCTTGGAATGGATCTATCTGAGGATCATGTGCATCATGCAGAGGGTGTTGCAGCATGAGGTACAGATGCTGGTGATTTGCATGGCAAATTTGAGTGACAAATCCATGATGCACACCATCTTGTGTGCGTGGCCACTGGGTGCTTGTGTAGGGCCCCTGCGGGTGGGACACAAGGAGTTGAGCCAGCTGTAAGGGGACAATCCTCAGATGCTTACCTCAGTCCTGTACAAGTCCAGCCTCAGGTGGCTGATGTTCAGCCATTCATCCACTGACCTCATGCCTTCTTGAATGTTGGAACTGGCAATGGCTGCGTCTTCGGTGAGGTTGAGGAGCACCTGGGTGTCAATGGCATACGACATGATGATGAGGTTGTGTGCGCATGTGATGGTGGAGAGGGGGGTACTGGACACATTGAAGATTGACACGCTGAGAGATGAACCCTGGGCCATGTGCCAGATGGCGCCACTATACCACATGCTGAAGGCTTGAGTCCCACTCCCATGGCCTTGCTGGTGGATGGAGCCGGTGTGGAGCAGGAGGGACATGATCTGGTTGGGGTGACAGAGCCTGGAAGGTGGGGCTGCGCTGTGTGGGCAGTTGGAGTTGCACACTCAGCATGCAAAGGTGTCGTGTGTGCGCTTAGGGAATGCCTGAGAGCAGGCGGTTGAATTTCGGATAGACATTGCTTGGAGGGTGGCTACAACATCAGACTGTTGTGTGATGTGGGTCATGCAAGGACATGAGGGTCGTGCAATGTGCACGTTGCATGTGCTGAAGGTCCTGCCTTTGGCACTGCGTGGCTGCAACAGTGGCACAGACAAGATGATGACAGCCAAATGAATGGGTGGAGGGAGGCAGGGAGGAGCATCTTTGAGGCGTGTGTGTTGCCGAATCCTGCTAGTTTGTGGGCCCTTGCTGCAGGGGCCGCAGCAGCAGGCGGCATGTCCTGGAAACTATGCCAAAAGTAGCACACAAAGACAAGGATGTCAGAAAGGACAACTGCAACAGGCGTATGTAAAGGAAGGAGTGTCGGTTTACCCATGGCACACCCAGAGAAAATGGATGCACAATCACCAAAGATGACTGACACAGGATCAGGAAACAGAAGGCCGAGCCGTGCACAGGACACACACCCTCAGCAGGCGTTGACGGCCCGTCGTGGGGACCAACATGCCCAAATACATACACAACCATAGACTTCATGCACAATCGAGATTCTAACCCATGAAGAACTGCATGCATGTAGCCAAATTACACATAGACTCATATGCACAATCTTTGACAACTATGCCAGAGATGCCGCATGCAAAGTGGCAAGAGACCTGCATTGACAGAGATGAGGCACCTTGGAGGGTGAGGAACCCCTTTATTACTCAGGCTCACACTAAGGGAAATGCATCAATATGAACAGACACACAGGTCATTTGGCTGAACATGTGGGACTTACACTGGACACCCCCTTCACAACACAGATGTAGTAAATCCAAATGGCCTGGCACACAAGTTAAGGGGGTGAGCCAAACACCCCCTGCTGCACACGGAGAGGCTGCAATTCCCCATTGAGCCTCTTATGGGGATATCCCACACCATGTCCACCCGTAGCATCCTGTATGTTTCTGAGGGAAGTTTTACACACATTGATGCCTTCATCAGAATCCACAAACCATTACAGATGACTGTCACGAAGGTTGACTGTCAATTCATGGGAGTCATGCTACATGTCATGTGCCCCATGGTGAGTCGATATGTAACCCAACATGCACAGGAGCAATCCCCACACATTCCAAACACGTAACACCCCCAAAATGCCTTGCTGCAATCCTCACCCAAAATGACTTTTCCCCATGTCCGTGCATGGAACGCTGATTCAGCACACGTTGCAATACTCATGAGGAATAGCAGGAGGCCAACGATGACACGACCAGACAACATTCGCAAGAACCTGTGGATGACAGACACACAAGAAGTCAGCTAAAAGATTGTTATCCACATACATGGTCATTTACTCTAAAGGAATAATGTTGTCACCATGCGATTTGAAAATTTAGTGTCTCAGCTAAAATGAGTGGAATGACATCATCACTCGAGTGACACATCAGAACACACATCTAAGTCACTTAGCATACAGTCAGCTGTACACACACATTGCAACACATGCCACACAAGGCTCCAAGCGTGCACACTCAGACCCAGTGACTCACCATTATGTGAAGAAGTTGCGTATGAGCTGACTCCGGATATCCTCCTCCTCCTCCTCCTCCTCCTCCTCCTCCTCCTCACTTGCCTCGTGACCAAGCCCTTCATCCTCCACGGGTGGATGTTCCTGGTCATGCTGCTCCAGGATGAGTGGCACTGCCTTCTCCACTGCCATGTTGTGCAGCATGCAGCACACGAGGAAGATTTTGCAGACCTTTGCCGGTTCATATGGGAGGGACTCGCCTGTCTTGTGAAGGCACCGGAATCGGCTCTTCAGGAGGCCAAACGTCCTCTCAATCACTCGCCTGGTCTGCCCGTGTGCATTGTTGTAACGGTGATCTGCAGCTGATCTTGGGTTGCGGAGAGGCGTCATCAGCCATGGCATGTTGGCATAGCCAGAGTCCCCTACATGGAAACATCATGTAAGTAAGTGGGTCAGGAGATGCTGTAAGATACAAAGATACCGCAAAACACAGGACAGAGTATACCCACCAACAAGACATGCTCGTTCGCTGTGCCGACGCAGCATCATTTGTGGCACCCTGCTACGCCTCATGATGTAGGCATCATGTGCTGACCCTGGAAAACGTGCACAGACATGGGAAATCAGCATGTTAGCAAGACACACCACAAGGGCATTTAAAGAATGGTAATGTTTACGGTTGCGATAGGTGACCTCCTGTGCCTGTGGTGGTACCAAAGCCACATGTGTCCCATCAATGGACCCAATGACATGGAGCATCCCTCCCAGGGCATAGAAATCACCCTTGACACCTGTCAACTCCTCAGGAGTCGGAAAATGGATGAATTCATCCAGGTGCTCCAACATGGCTGCCAAAAAATCATGCAGGACACGGCTGAACATCGTCTGTGACATGCCACCAACATCAGCTATGGTGAATTGAAACGTACCTGTGGCAAAAAAATGTAGGGCTGCCATCACCTTCATCTTGGGGGTCAGCTCAGTAGGATACCTGCGTCGTGGTTGGAGGTGTGGTGCCAGCTTGGCGGTCAAGTCCTCAATCAACTGTTGGGTGAATCTGTAACGGCGTATGCAGTCACGTTCCCTCATGTGGTGCCCTGCAGAAAATTGGAATGAATAACGAACAGTGAGAACATAACAACATCAATGTCAATGAATTGAGCACATGCTCAACTGCTAATACACATCAGCTAAATACAGAGTCTGGTCTGTGTAATACATCCAGGACACGTATGCCAGCCAGGTGATCCTCCTACGAAAAGCCAGCTACACACGTTGATTGTGAAGTCTACATGACATGCCCTGAAACGAGCTGTGGGCCAGTGTCAGTGAACAGCCAGAGACATCACGAGAGGGACATACATCCACATATCAGCATTTGAAGGATGTCATCTTGAGGAAAATAAAAATTATGAGGCCTATTGATGAATACAGGCCCCAGCTAGGCCCGCAGGACACAAGGGTTCGCTCTCCTGTAGTGGAATCTATAAGGAAGTTGGCACGGAAACTGCAAAGTACAAAGACAGCATTTATTAACCCTTAAGGGTGGTCCTACAATCCACACAACACTCTTCAGTATTGCATAGAGTAGCACAAAGAACATTCGTACATGGTCCCCTTTTATACACAGTAGAGGGGCTCATAAGTGGGTGGATACAACATGAAGACGAAGAACATTACCATTTATGGTCATTTTCGATACTGAATCAATATGTGGGCGGAGCTAACGCACTCCTTGAGCCCGCGAAGACATGGTCAAGCAAGGCTAACTGATAACAGATGTGGTCAAGTCTGGGCATGCGCCAGATGGACAAAGGAGCTATTTATAGACTGTTACTGGGCAGATTACAAGAGCAACTAACACAGAGGTTGGACTCTTCTCGTGGGGAACACGTGGAGGCAGGACAATACAAAATGGAGTCCAAGCTTCGGTCAACATAACAGAGAAAACACAATCTATAACAGAGGAACTAATGTCTTTAGTAAATGCTTAATCACATCGTTGTTTCAATTTACAACAGACGACCCTTTCAGCAAAAATGGCACCCTGCTACGCCTCATGATGTAGGCATCATGTGCTGACCCTGGAAAACGTGCACAGACATGGGAAATCAGCATGTTAGCAAGACACACCACAAGGGCATTTAAAGAATGGTAATGTTTACGGTTGCGATAGGTGACCTCCTGTGCCTGTGGTGGTACCAAAGCCACATGTGTCCCATCAATGGACCCAATGACATGGAGCATCCCTCCCAGGGCATAGAAATCACCCTTGACACCTGTCAACTCCTCAGGAGTCGGAAAATGGATGAATTCATCCAGGTGCTCCAACATGGCTGCCAAAAAATCATGCAGGACACGGCTGAACATCGTCTGTGACATGCCACCAACATCAGCTATGGTGAATTGAAACGTACCTGTGGCAAAAAAATGTAGGGCTGCCATCACCTTCATCTTGGGGGTCAGCTCAGTAGGATACCTGCGTCGTGGTTGGAGGTGTGGTGCCAGCTTGGCGGTCAAGTCCTCAATCAACTGTTGGGTGAATCTGTAACGGCGTATGCAGTCACGTTCCCTCATGTGGTGCCCTGCAGAAAATTGGAATGAATAACGAACAGTGAGAACATAACAACATCAATGTCAATGAATTGAGCACATGCTCAACTGCTAATACACATCAGCTAAATACAGAGTCTGGTCTGTGTAATACATCCAGGACACGTATGCCAGCCAGGTGATCCTCCTACGAAAAGCCAGCTACACACGTTGATTGTGAAGTCTACATGACATGCCCTGAAACGAGCTGTGGGCCAGTGTCAGTGAACAGCCAGAGACATCACGAGAGGGACATACATCCACATATCAGCATTTGAAGGATGTCATCTTGAGGAAAATAAAAATTATGAGGCCTATTGATGAATACAGGCCCCAGCTAGGCCCGCAGGACACAAGGGTTCGCTCTCCTGTAGTGGAATCTATAAGGAAGTTGGCACGGAAACTGCAAAGTACAAAGACAGCATTTATTAACCCTTAAGGGTGGTCCTACAATCCACACAACACTCTTCAGTATTGCATAGAGTAGCACAAAGAACATTCGTACATGGTCCCCTTTTATACACAGTAGAGGGGCTCATAAGTGGGTGGATACAACATGAAGACGAAGAACATTACCATTTATGGTCATTTTCGATACTGAATCAATATGTGGGCGGAGCTAACGCACTCCTTGAGCCCGCGAAGACATGGTCAAGCAAGGCTAACTGATAACAGATGTGGTCAAGTCTGGGCATGCGCCAGATGGACAAAGGAGCTATTTATAGACTGTTACTGGGCAGATTACAAGAGCAACTAACACAGAGGTTGGACTCTTCTCGTGGGGAACACGTGGAGGCAGGACAATACAAAATGGAGTCCAAGCTTCGGTCAACATAACAGAGAAAACACAATCTATAACAGAGGAACTAATGTCTTTAGTAAATGCTTAATCACATCGTTGTTTCAATTTACAACAGACGACCCTTTCAGCATTTACTGAAGACATCCGGCTTGTTAGGATAATCATCATATATATCAATTGTCATCATTTCTTCAACTTCTTTAGCTAAACGTTTTTGGTGGGCAACATCGGCAATAGCTTTCTTATCAGGGATACAGAATGATACACATAATGAGCAGAGTAAGGGACCACATTGAATACAAATACAGCATGAGAACAGAACCGCTACAATAATACAGAGACCAGTTAGAACCTTCCATCCCCAGGCAGTAATTAACGCCCAAAACCATCCAGAAAAAGACCAAGTGCCGTTTTCTGTATGGATCTCAGCTGCAATTTTATGCAGTTTATTGATGGCATTATAAACTGATGGCGTATGATCAGGGATAAACACACAACAGCTACTTCCAATAATTTTACATGCTCCTCCTCTGTCAGCTAGCATAACGTCTAATACCATACGATTCTGCAATGCAACAATTCTTGTGATCTGCAATTCCTCCGTAAGATTCCCAAGAGCAGCAGCAGTCTGATTTGTCACAGCTTCTACCACTCTTGTTAATCTTCGGATCTTCCTACTGTTCAGGGCAGCTCCAACAAAGAAAAACAGTCCTAAGTTAAAATCAATATACTGTTGCAGACTGGTGTCAGTCTGATCTACATCATCAATTGATAAAGTACGTTTATACCTATTTACAGTCACATTATTCAATAATTTCAAATCCTTATGATAAGATGCAGGAGCTAAGAATACAGGAGGTAATAGAAATGATACATAGCATACCCCAGACCACCCAGCCGGCAGACGGTAATAACCTTTATTTCCACACACAAAGTACGTATTATGGGAGGCTAAAAAGGTACTGTTGTTCAACCCATCAATATTCAAAACAGTAATGCAATCACTGACACCAACAGGGATGAAACACACACTCTGGACACACAGGTCCGCTTGAGCTTGTGCTACTTGAATTACAAATTTATCTTTTCCCACAGTGTCTCTTGTGTTCGTAAAGATGTAGGGAATGGATTCATTGTCTGGTCGGTACTCTTCCCACTCCCAAATTGTCCCATTCGCTTGTGGATACCCATTCTTGTCTTGATGGCATTCTTTATTGAGTCTAAAAAGCAATCGTCCCACTGTCGGTTTCCGAGTGGCAAAAAGCAAAGTATACCATGCTCTACAAGAGCCATTATGAGAGAAAGGAAGTGGTATAAATGGCGTTCCTCTTTTCTTCTGATGAGCTGGCATCATCCCACATATCCAACAGTTCGTAGCATTCGTAGCAACGTGGGTATGATGCAGCATCTGGATGAAAGTGTTATTCAAGTAGGATTGTCGATGCTTCAACTCTTGATACGGTAATGTATAAAAATAGTGCTCCTCAGGCACCGGAGTTGTCAACACAAGAATCTTCCGAGCGGGAGTTACATCCTCCACGAACCATGTGGTTATCCCAACAATGGCTACTGTTAACATGAACCCTAATGCACAAAGGATTTTCTTTTTCTCCATATCAAAGTAAAAAAAAAAAAAAAACCCAATATCTTCCTGAAACTAAAAGTCTGTCAGAACTCTTCCCCTTGGGCAGCGGTTGATTTCTTCACCAGCGGGCCAAGACGGGTGTCGCTACACTAATGCAGGGCTGATCCCCCCCCTTGCCTCATCGGCTCTCCGTTTCACTAACCCAAGGGCCGTTCTGACAGTATGTCCCGGTACTGGAAAACTCACTTCCGTGGTCGAAGATGATATCGCCTTCCTCCAGAAGTCGCGTGGTCCGGAAAGAGCTCCTCAGTGGCGTTTGGCTCCGCAGCACGACCTGTCTCTGCAGCCAAAATGTCTCGTTGATCGGTCAGCACGGCAGGTTCCACCAATCCGGGCGGCACCTTCCTACAGTGCAGAGAGTGGATCCAATTCTTTCGGTTGGAGACTCGCACAGCCGTCCTCGTTGCGAGGAGGACCTGCTCAGGGCCCACCCATCTCGGTTCCAAGCTGTTCGTTCTGTCGAAGACTTTCACCATGACATGGTCCCCAGGCCGGAGACCATGTCCTTCGCCGGTAGACCGATCAGGGAGCGCCTCTCGGACCTGTTGATGGATAGAAACCAAGTTATCCGTTAACTGTGCCAGATAATCGCTCATCATTACACAAGGTACATCATACACAGCCTTAGGTCTTGGTGGACCCCAAATATTCATTGGGCGTCCAAAGACAATCTCGTACGGCGTAAGGCCAGTTCGAGAGTGCGGTACTGATCTAATTGACAATAACGCCAGTGGCAGAGCGTCTGGCCAAGTCAAAGACGTCGAAGCTTGAATTTTGGCGATCTTAAGCTTCAGTGTACCATTATACTTCTCAACTAGGCCTGCAGACTGAGGGTGAAACACGGCGTGGAACTTCTGGGTGATGCCTAGACCCTTCAAGACATACTTTATAACATCCGCTACAAAGTGAGGGCCATTATCACTCCACAGAAGCCTACAAACGCCATATCGGGGGAAAAACTCCTTCAGCAGCAGCTTCGCAGTAGTCATCGCAGTATTGTCTTTCGTAGGGTACGCTTCAACCCATTTGCTGAAAGCGCAGACCACTACTAGAACATACTTCAGATTATTACAGCGCTCAAGCTGGATGTAATCCATCTGCAGAACCTCAAAGGGTGCAGTGGGTGTCACACACCCTCCTGCTGGAGTTCGAGTCCCCTTTCCTGGGTTGTACCTCAGGCAGATCATACAGGTCTGCACCACCCTCTTTGCCGTGCTAGCAATCTCTGGATGCTCCCAGACTTGGGTAAGCAATTTCACAATTGCGGAAGCTCCAACATGTGCTAGCCCATGTGCCATCTGAACCATAGGTTGTACAAAGGACGTGGGTAATTTCCATCTATCCATCTGCTTATTTCTCCAGCAACCCTCGTCATCCAGTTCTCCCTCGCTAGCCCATTGTTCCCGCTCTTTGTCAGAAGCGGTCCTTTGCATTTCTCGCACTTCCTCCTTCGCATCATGCCATCTCTCCACCTGTGACTTCACTACATACATGGCAGTAGTACCGGGCTGCATCGCAGTCTCCCGTGCTACTCGATCCGCTAACGCATTCCCTTCTCCAACTTTATCAACCACTTTCCTATGAGCGCTACACTTAACAATGGCAATTTTCTTTGGGTACGTCAATGCAGTTAAAAGATTATGAACTAACTCTCCATGCATTATCTGTACTCCATGTGACGTTAAAAACCCTCTCTCCTTCCAGAGTAGGCCAAAGTCATGCGCTACTCCGAAGGCATAGCGGCTATCTGTATAAACATTCACACATAATCCTGTACTGAGCTCACATGCTCGTGTTAATGCTATCAGTTCCGCTGCTTGAGCTGATTTCTGTGGTATGCGTGCTGTCTCCACTATCGTTTGTAATGTGGTAATTGCATATGCTGCTGAAGTCGTACCATCTGGTAGCTTCAGACAGGATCCATCCACCCACAGTTCTCCATCTACATCTGGAAAGGGCGTATCCTGGAGATCAATACGACCCTTTGTTTGTTCCTCAGTCACGAGAATACAATCATGCGCTTTCCGCGCCTCAGGCTGGGTTTCGGGGTATGGCAGCAATGTTGCCGGGTTTAGCGTTACGCACCTTTTCAACGTAATATGAGGAGCCAAAAGCGTCAACTCATATCCCGTTAAACGGGCACTGGTCAAATGCTGCGTCTTTGTTTGATTAAGCAGGGCATCAACAGCATGGGGGACTAATACCAACAGCTTATGAGATAACACAATTCCCTCGCTTTGGCGTATTGACACAGCTGTCGCCGCAACCGAGCGAAAACACCCTGGTAATGCTCGGGCGACAGGATCAAGTACAGCCGAAAAATATGCACATGGGCGCTGCTTATCGCCGTGCATCTGCACTAAAACTGACAATGCACATCCATCTTTCTCATGCACATACAACGAAAAGGGTTTTGCATAATCAGGGGTCCCTAACACTGGTGCTGAACAAAGGCCCTGTCGTAGTTGCTGAAAGGCAGTATCACACTCATCTGACCAAGGGATTGGTATAGGCGTGTCCTTTGTCAAGAGGGCTAACAATGGCTTCGCTATGTGCGAGAACCCCAATATCCACTGTCTACAAAAAGAAACAAGGCCCAAAAATGCACGCACATCCTTCTGTGTGGATGGTCTCGGTGTATCCAAAATTACTTGGATACGATCCGGTGTGAGTGCACGCCCCTCCTTAGACAAAAGGTGACCCAGATAAGTCACCTTTGGTCTACAGAATTGCAATTTCTTCCTAGATACCTTATGATTGCGGGACGCTAGAAAGGAAAGTAAGGATAACATACTTTTTTCACATAGCTCCAGGGTGTCAGCCGCCAGTAAGATGTCATCGACATATTGAATGAGGGCGACCCCCTCGAGCAGAACAAAAGAATCCAATTGTCGTTTTAAAGCCTGACTGTAAATGCTAGGGCTTTCTGTATAGCCCTGGGGAATCCTACAGAAACGATAAGATCTATTATTCAGTGTAAACCCAAAAAGATATCGGCTATCAGGGTGAATGGGAATGGAAAAGAAGGCATTTTTCAAATCAATCACTGAGAACATGGTCGCCGTAGGCGGGACCAAGGTAAGCAACGTCGTGATATCGGAAACCACTGGGTATTGAGGTATCACGATCTTGTTCACTTCTCTCAAATCAATTATAAACCGATAGACTCTGGCATCCGTATCCTTTTTCAGTATGGGAAGAATCGGACTGTTACAAATGTTGTAGGGGACTTCCTCGACTACCCCAACCGTTATCAAATCCTGCACTATCTGTATGAGAGCCTCCTCACCCTCCTGGGAAATACGGTACTGTGGGAGGCGCGGCAACACCGCCCCCTCCTGGACGCTAATGTGGACCGGCGGAATCACCATTTGTCCCACATCAGTATCCGAAGTTGCCCACAAAGCATGAGGGAGGGTAGCTAACAGCGCATCCTCCGACATCGTACACATCCGTTCAGATCGGGGGTAATTGTCATTCAATATTACTCGCACACCAGCAGGGGAGCAGCGGATAGTAGCCCTAAAATGCTTTAACATATCAAGACCCATAATATTGTCCGGTGTGTACGGGGCAAGCAGAAACGGACAGGGTGCAGAAAAAGAATCAACCTTAAACATGAGGGGCTGTGAAAGAGGGCTTCGGGAGAGTGTACCATCAAACCCTACCGATGTGACCATTAAGCCGGATGGGGGAGCCCCCGGAACCAATTGCTTAGATAGCGCACTACGTGTCGCTCCAGTATCCACTAGGAACTGATCAGTAGAGCCCAAAACCTCAGCCGATACATAAGGGCCCTTCTGATCGACCGGCACCTCAACTGATTCTAACCCCCATCCAACGCAATCCTATGCATGCTGAGAGTCATGGTACCCCGACCGGTCAATTCCTGATGCTTGATACTGATGCTGACGATCGAAAACATTTGATCTATCTCGGTGCTGCCCAGCAGACTCAGGACGAGCCTGTTCGTTAGAATTCCCTCGAAAGTTCGAGAAACCCCCTCTACCTGGCGGGCCACCGTGGGTATGCCCCTGGCGCGATGCATGCAACACCGGGCAGTCCCTAGCCCAATGACCCGACTGCTTACAATACGCACATTGATTCCTATTCAAATCAGACCGGCCCGTGGGAGGACCATAATATCCTCCCCTACCTCTATTACTACCCCGTCGAGGCGGGCCATAGACTTGCGCCAACATCACCTTCGTTTTCAAATCTTTCAATTTCTTTTCCTCCTGGCCCTTTGCTTCTTGCTCCTGACGCTCATAATACTGGGCGATAGTCAGGAGGGCCGTCGGCGTAGCGGAGGACCAAGAACTTTCACTCGCTTTTAGACGGGCCGCAACTGCCGGCAGCAGATTAGCCACATATTTATCCGCAAAAAGGTGGCGCCCCGTATCGTCGGTAAGCGACTGTCCACTAAAATCATGAAACGTCTCCTCAAAGCGCGTAAAGAAGTCCGCAACTGACTCATCAACTTTCTGTTTACATGCAGCTAACATATTCCAGTCAATCTTTTTAGGGGGGATAATTGTCTTCAACTTAGTCACAATAGCAGCAGGGAGATCTAAAATACTCTGGGGCGGTTTCTGCGCGGGCTTCCGCTCCCTATCCTCATCCTCAAGGTCAGACCACCGGGCCTTAAAGGCAACTATATCATCTACCTTTCGTACAGATCGCCACATATCCGGTGGTAGAATAAGGCCAAAGAACAGGTCTATATCTGCTAAAGTCATAACGCAAGAATTCAAGGCCCCCTCGACTTCTTCATAGAAGGCCGCTGGATTCTTGCGGGGGTCGGGCAGCGCATTCTTCAATGCCATAACATCAGCCCTATGCCACGGAGTGTAAACCCAATTATACACGAAATATCCCTTAGCATCGGCGGAGGTAATGTCCGAGCTAGTCCCTGTTCCTTTAGGAGGAACATACAAAGGCGCTGCCTCTCGCATTGGTTTAACATGCACTATGTCATCCGTATCTGACTGGGAGGTGGATGAGTGGCGCTCTGCCGTGCACGAATCCGACTGCTTTTCCTTCCCTGCTCGCTGGCGCGCTTTCTCTTTATAGACCAGCACCTCGTCCCGCAAGGCGAACAGCCGCCGAATCGTATCTGGAGCCTTAGAAAAAGAGAAAACACCATTACGCAATGCTTTAGCATCCGCTGATACTTCGTCGGGCTCAAAAACACCAGAACGTTTCCGGAAAGCATCAATCACCTCATCCGCGAAATGACCCAGAAAATACAATTTATCTCTCTCCTGCCACGACCCCCAAGTATGAAATAATTCCTCTATAGATATCTTGCCGTTAAGTGCACGGAAGGAAATTTGCCGAAGCTCAGCCATTTGGTCGGCTGATAGCATGGACCGCGTATCTACCTTACCCGGACCCGGGCCAGAATCTTGCGGCCTCGGAGCAGATGCGCCGACATAAGGGGGCGGAGGGCGATCTAGTAAAGAAAAATCATCATCAAGATTATTAAGGACAGGATAAAGTGGCTGCCGAACAACGTATTGACCCGAAACTTGTAGCCTACGCTCCTTCTCTTGCCTGTCCGTCTGCTCTCTGTCCTCCCGGCGCTTCGCTTCCTGTGCTCGCACATGATCATTCTTCCGTTGTTCTTTATCAAACAGCGCTTTCTCACGCTTCTCTCGCTCACGCACCTCCTTCACCCACAACCGCACACACTCAAACATATCCTGACGAGCACGCCGCTTACACATACACTGTTCCACATACTCAATCTTACGTATATCAAACGATCCATACAAAGGCCATCGCAACTCAGGATCTTTTTTTGTATATTTCCTCCATACTGTGCTGTACATTATGGAAGAAAGACCATGCTTCACGTACATATCCCTATTAGGAGTCCCCTCTGGGGGAGCTGGAGCAGATTCCTCGAGGTTCAACCGGTTTCCAAAACAGCAGCACCACTTACGGAGTGCGCTGAAAGCAGGCATGCTCAGAAATAATGCAAAATATGCAATATTATAAAAAATGGCACTTAATCGTTGCGCCGTTCAAAGTTACACAGCTCTGGAGAAATCTCTCCACATTACCTGCCTATATGTGTTGCAACGCATATATATTCACAAAGACAAATCCAAAATATGACTAGTCATCACAAATCAAACTCAAATAGCCAGATCAGGCTTCAAAAACTCGGAGCAAGTACCGTACACCGGTTCTTACCAATCAAGATTCCAGATTCCAACTGCCAAGCTCCACAATCGCCCAAACGGCTTTCACGGCAAGACCGACAGAAGAGGTCTCAGTCGAGGACCGGCGCCACCCAGACGGTCAGCTCGGAAGGGAAGGAAGAAAAACCTTGGGATGCCAGGGCTAAGACGCCGCTGGCAGTGATCACGTCCCCGGCCCAATTCCTCACCTTCGTCGCGACCAATCCTTCGAGCATCCGAGTCGCCGATGAGCCCCACGTTGGGCGCCAATTGATGAATACAGGCCCCAGCTAGGCCCGCAGGACACAAGGGTTCGCTCTCCTGTAGTGGAATCTATAAGGAAGTTGGCACGGAAACTGCAAAGTACAAAGACAGCATTTATTAACCCTTAAGGGTGGTCCTACAATCCACACAACACTCTTCAGTATTGCATAGAGTAGCACAAAGAACATTCGTACATGGTCCCCTTTTATACACAGTAGAGGGGCTCATAAGTGGGTGGATACAACATGAAGACGAAGAACATTACCATTTATGGTCATTTTCGATACTGAATCAATATGTGGGCGGAGCTAACGCACTCCTTGAGCCCGCGAAGACATGGTCAAGCAAGGCTAACTGATAACAGATGTGGTCAAGTCTGGGCATGCGCCAGATGGACCAAGGAGCTATTTATAGACTGTTACTGGGCAGATTACGAGAGCAACTAACACAGAGGTTGGACTCTTCTCGTGGGGAACACGTGGAGGCAGGACAATACAAAATGGAGTCCAAGCTTCGGTCAACATAACAGAGAAAACACAATCTATAACAGAGGAACTAATGTCTTTAGTAAATGCTTAATCACATCGTTGTTTCAATTTACAACATCCATGTGCCCCCCCAACGCTTATGTGCACATGCATGTAACCTATGCATTTCCCCTCCATGGCCTGTCTATCATGATGCTTATGCTATAACGTGGCCTGCCATCATCCAGTCTCCCATGAGAGAAACGACAAATCTGCTCTGAGGCCTACACGTTTTGCATCATGTTTTCCTGCATTTCCATTATTGTGGCCCAGCCAGAGCCGAGAAGAGGCTTCAGGCCTCAGAACGCTCTGAAAGCTGTAGCTGCGTATCCTTGGCCTTGCACACTTGGGCCTCAGCCAAAGGGGCCCTGTCCGAGACAGTATTGAGCACGGTTATCTGCTTACTCCTACAGAGCCGCATTCCTGCCTGGAGAAGGAGGGATCAACATAACCCATCAGCAAAGGAGAAAGCCTAGCCTTTCTGTCTCTGTTTGTGAGATTGCAAAGCTCACGTCAGTAAAAAGCCCATAGCCCCCATGTAAGGCCTCTGCAGTAAATGAAGTAAATGAAGAAATAGATGCCACATTGGCTCTTGGTGATGGGCAACCTATGTCACAAATCAGTCCCTGCCCCAGACATCGGATATCAGATAAAACAAGATGTGCTAGTCGTCCTCACTCACTGAAGGCCTCACTTCCAGACTTCCCGGTTGCATAGCAACCCTTCCCCACGTCAGTTACACGTCATGCTCGAGTTGAACACAAGTAAGGCAAAGTTCCAGTACAATTCCAGCAGATCACGCAACCCCCTCCAGGTATCCACCCACCTATGACAAATTACCCATTATCATCAAGTGGACGCCCACATGGACGCCCACCTTCACACCTACTTACACGCCCACATGCTCTTATCTCATTCTCTTTTGCTCTTTTGCTTACGTACAATTGAGAAATGTATATATACTGTACTCTGTGAATAATGTTTTGAGAATACTTTTGAGACCCTTCCAGATCCCTTGTGGTGATGGTAATATTCTCCCTATGACTCGAGTTATTGGAATAAAGCCCTTTTTGAACCTGATACCACAGACTCAGCCTCTTGCTTTATGTATGATCCTATTGATATTCTGAAATTCAGAGAGCGTAATATTTTATTTACGACAATGTCATACAGACAGCTGACGGCAAGCTAGACGCACAGATCACATGGAATGTCAAATGTACAGATCACACACATTGCGATGAAGGGGTACACGTGAAAACAGAAAACACAGACATTGAGACGACGCACATATGACCTCATGTCAAAATATCATGTTCGATGCATACAGACACACGTTTCGTGGAAATCCACATGTGGCATGGTGTGCGTAGATGTGTGCCATGCCCATCTACATACAGACACATGTGGGATGCAGCAACAGCAGATGCAGTTGACGGAACACCAACAGCAAGCTCATGGGAACACATGACACACACATGACATAGTCACATCGGTGCACGCTGGTCGTTAAATGTCAGTTGTTAGTGTCCCTGTCCCTGGCATCAGGGGACAGTTGCGGGTGGTGGTGACTGTGCCATACCAGTGATGCTGTGCTTGACATGTTTGTACTACATGCACACATGTGCAAAGTGTGAAGGGGAAGTGTGCCACATAGTGCCCCATCACACATGACATGTGTACACAGGTCATCACACATCAATTGTGCAAATACATGAGGCGACATGTGCAATATCACTGCCTGACACACCTAGGCCCTGCACATGTAGGACAGCAATGACAATGACTTGATGTACATCCTTGTGCGAGTGTGAGACCTCCATTCCTTTCGTGTGCGCATCCTATCGACAGTGTAAGCATGTGAAACGCACCATACACATGCCCTGAGGGCGTGTGTACGGTCCGTATCACTATAGTAGTGGTGCCGTAGGAGCACCCGTGGTATGGACCGTACACACGTACGTGTACTACCAGTGCCTACACGTACGTGTACTACCAGTGCGTACACGTACGTGTACTACCAGTGCCTACACGTATGTGTAGGCACTGGTAGTACACATACGTGTAGGCACTGGTAGTACATGTACCCGTACGTGTACTACCAGTGCCTACTGGTAGTACACATACGTGTAGGCAGTGGTAGTACACGTACGGGTACGTGTACTAGCAGTGCGTACACGTATGTGTACTACCAGTGCCTACACGTATGTGTAGGCCCTGGTTGTACACGTACGTGTACGCACTGGTAGTACACGTACCCGTATAGGCACTGGTAGTACACATACATGTACGCACTGGTAGTACACGTACCTGTACGTGTACTACCAGTGCCTACACGTACGTGTACTAACAGTGCCTACACGTATGTGTAGGCACTGTTAGTACACGTATGTGTAGGCACTGGTAGTACACGTACCCGTACATGTACTACCAGTGCCTACACGTACGTATACTACCAGTGCCTACACGTACGTGTACGAACTGGTAGTAGTGCGTACACGTACGTGTACTACCAGTGCCTACACGTATGTTCATGTTACAGTCAGATCATTCCAGGACCATGGAGCAGTGTGCCCACTACAGTCCCCTGAGGCACCCTTGCCTCGGAATCATGTGTGTCATCCAACGCGGTGCCCATTCTCTGTGTGTTCATCATAGGTTGGCCTCTGTGGCATTGTTCCCTGGCCTCATTTGTATTTATCTAAAGTGTGCTACATGTGTCCACTGGACAGGGTGACCCCATTTGGCTTGTGCATCCTCACACTGGGCAGTGCCTGTGTGTCTCTTTACAACTATCTGTTGATGGTTGTTTGTGACAAATATGTGTTGGCAGCCTTACAAGGTGATGTGGAGTACATTTTGGAATTCTTGATGCACATTTTTGTAAACCCTGATTAAGAGGTGTCACTTCTTGATCTGTCGCAATCACATTGTGTCAGGTATGGGGGGTTTGTGCGGGCGAGGCCTACATGTCCTAACCTTATGTCTCCTTGCCAGGTCTGACCTGTGTGTGATAATTGTCTGGACAGACACTCAACATGCAGTGACCCAGTGATGTTGTGCAGGCTTTCATGTTTGTGCTTTGCAGCATGTGTCAAAAGTTTAAATACATGATTCCTGCTCATCTGTTTTTGGCACCAGTGTGTGGTCCAGATGCTACGTAGTTTGGTCTTTGTGTGCTGACATCTGTGTGGACATTCTTGCTTGCCATGAGGGTGTCTCCTCAGTGCAGGTGTGCCTTATTCAGACACAATTGCAGGCCCATTAGCTTATGCATTGTCCTGTGTTTGGACATGAGTGCCACTCCACATGACAGGCAGTGGGTCAGATTTGTTGCCAACTGTGTCATCATGGTACGGATGGCCATGTGACAGGTGGCATGATTCAAGTTGTTAGTCAAGAAGTCTTGTACCTTGGCACTCACTACACTTGTCAACATGTCTTCATGTTTTCAATGCTTGACTTTGATGTTTTGTTGTGAGGGACAATAATGTGCCTGCATGACAGATGTCTCCCAAGGAAGTGCACAAGAAACCCCCTTTACACTTTCAGGGGACACGCTGGCACAATTTTAAGAAAGGCACAGTTCAAAGAAGACTGTTTTTCAGATTATACATATCCATGTTCCCAGAGTGTGGTGGCATTTGGGTAAGTCCTTGGTTGTTGCTGATACCAACTTACGAGTGTCAAGTCATCCAGACCGCCGTGGTGCCATGTATATGTACTTACTGAAACCCCATTTCTTTCTAACAGTGGCTTCTTTGAATAAGGCTGGCAGCTCATACAATGACTGTGTAAATGTAGTTTTGTGGGCACCTCCTTGTGTGACAGGCACATGTGTGTTCTGTTCACAAAGTGGCACATTCACACATTCTAAACATGTAGATTGTGTAAAGTGGTGTGATTCCCAAGGGATCACAATGTATTTCGTTTGGGTTTCCAAAGTACTTACAGGTCTCTAAGTGTGGGGACACCTTCAGCATTGAGGTCTGTTATTTAGGCTTGGGTGCACCAATACTGTTTCGTTCACAGTAAACAAGTGGCATGCCTTCATAGTATTGCTGTGCTCAACTGTTCCCAGACACTAACTTCTCAGTATATTTCTAAATCAAGTTTTTGGCTTTTGTGTCCTCTTTTTCCTTGTTTCCAAGTGGCATGGTGGGTCAACCAACTGGGGAGTACAGGGCTTACATATGTGCGGAGTAATCTAGATGTTAATCATGATGCATTGCCTGATATGCACTGTGACCTATTTTGTTTGGACTCATGTGTCAGATGTATACAGGTGACTGATTATTTTCTGTATCTTCACCTTGCCCACAGCATCATCGGAGGACACCGAGGGAGACACCTGCACGGACCTGGAGGAGTCTGCGGGAGCAAGTGGCACGGAGGGCGAGGGGAGTCAGGCGGAGGACCTGTCTGGTGGCGACACCGACTACGACGCTGATGGGTCCGAGGCTGAACTCCTCGAGGGGGCGGAGGCTGCTACAACACCTGGCAGCAGCACATCTGTCCCCGCCTCCTCCATTCCCATCACCGCCCTCCCAGTTGCTCCGGTCCCTTCTGTCCATGCAGGGCACCACCATGTCTCCTTCGGGCCAGGCACCGCACCCCCTGCCCCTGTCACCCCTGCTGCCCTCACTGCAGAGTCTGTGGACATTCAGCGGCAGTTGCAGGTTGGCCAGACATCGATGTTGAATGTCCTCCATGGCCACACCAGACTGCTGACACAGATGGTGTCATTCATGGAGGGCATATCAGCAGCGATGTCTGACCAACGGATGTTGCTGAGGTCCATGGACTCTTCACTGACGGCAGCAGTGAGTCTCCTGCAGTGCTTCATCCCCCCCTACCTTAGCCCCATCCACACTTCCCACTCCCATGCCTGTCCTATGCACACCCAGACATTCCCAAGCACGCACCCCACCAGACACAGGCAGCACACCAACACGTAAGGGCAAGCACACACCTCCTGGCACGCACACTCAGGGGGATAAAGGCACACCCACTGGGTCTGGAGCACACAGACATACACGCAGCCACAGTCTGAGTGCGCATGCCTCACTACCCATTCTCTCCAAAAGTACTCCCCTTGGCTCCCCTGCCACACAGTCAGACAAGGAGAGCTACATGTCTGTGGTGGGCCGCAGCCCCACTGGGTCACCAGCCCGCAAACAGGCAAGGCACTCCCCGGGTAGGGGAGTTGAGTCCCCCCCCATGTCCACCCCCTCCCCCAGTAGCGCTGCACCCCATCCCTCTGACCCCCCCCTCCTTTGTGCCTGTGGTTTCTTCTGGTGCAGGGGATACTCTGGATGCCCTGGCAGAAGTGTGCAGCACCGAGCTCACCTCCACCTTTGGCGCTGCCCCACCCCCTGTGATGGAGGCGTCTGTTCCTGCACCCACCACACCTACCCTTACACCTCCTGTCCCTGCAGTGCCTGGTCCTTCCCCACATGATGCCCCCCCCCAGTCGACGAACCTGAGGGTTCAAATGTGCAAGCAAGCTAGGGGAGACGCGTGCCCATGTGTCCCCCCAAGGACTTCTATTCTGGACTGGCCATTGGCCTTTGTATATAGTGTTCTCTGCAAAGGATCTTTGGTCGTGTGTGTTATTTGTTTTTTGAGACATTGTACCAAGGTGTGTTCCTTCCTCCGTGTCACCTGACATCTTCCCTGCAGAGAGTTGCACAATTGTTGTGCTGACCTGTGTATACATTCCCTTTGTTGGTGCCGGATCCCTTCAACTATGGCCATGCCTGCTCAGCAATGTCTCTGGCTGCATCGTCTGTGCCATCCTTGCTAGTCACTGTACTTGTGTATTGAGTATGTTGCCATGCCTTCATGGAGAAATTATCCCTTTTCCGCACTATGCATGTGTGTAATCCCAGCCTAGCACACATATGGTACTTGTTCTGCAGGGTATTTGGGCACCTGACTCACAATTGTGGGCATTGTACCTGTGGGAACTCCACCCTATTCCTTCCATGAGAGACAACATCTTGGTGGCTGTCCCAGCACCTGTACATTCCTATCAGTCCTGGGATGTGCGTGACAGTGTGTGTTCCCTTTAGCTCTCTTAGTTTAGTAGGCATTGACATGACTATACAGTCTTGTGGCATGATCTCTGTGTGTGTATTGTGCTGCATCCGCCAGGGGTGGGTATGCATGTGTCATTTGTCCTCACACCCACATGTGGTGTGTCATGCAGTGGGGGAAAGACATCCATCCTCATGGGAGTGAGACACTGCTCTCAGTGATGTGTTGTTATGGCACTATCAACATAGTCGAAAATTAGGGATGCGTACATACACCCATGGAGTTGTGGTCTTCTGATAATAATGTACACACCCCCATGTCTCTGTCCACTGCTGGGAGTGATAGGCACCCACCCCCATGTCTCTGTCCACTGATGGGAGTGATAGGCACCCACTCCCATGTCTCTGTCCACTGCTGGTGTTCCTCTGCACCCACCCCTCACATGTCTCTGTCCATTGCTGGGAGTGATAGGCACCCACCCATACATGTCTCTGTCCACTGCTGGGGGTGATAGGCACCCACCCCTGACATGTCTCTGTCCACTGCTGGGAGTGATAGGCACCCACCCCATGTCTCTGTCACTGCTGGGAGTGATAGGCACCCACCCCCATGTCTCTGTCCACTGCTGGTATTCCTCTGCACCCACCCCTCACATGTCTCTGTCCACTGCTGGGAGTGATAGGCACCCACCACCCACATGTTTCTATACACTGCTGGTATTCCTCTGCACCCGCCCCCATGTCTCTGTCCACTGCTGGGAGTGATAGGCACCCACCCCCATGTCTCTGTCCACTGCTGGTATTCCTCTGCACCCACCCCTCACATGTCTCTGTCCACTGCTGTGAGTGATAGGCACCCACCCCTCACATGTCTCTGTCCACTGCTGGGAGTGATAGGTACCCACCCCCATGTCTCTGTCCACTGCTGGGAGTGATAGGCACCCACCCCTCACATGTCTGTATCCACTGCTGGTATTCCTCTGCACCCACCCCTCACATGTCTCTGTCCACTGCTGGAAATGATAGGCACCCACCCCTCACATGTCTCTGTCCACTGCTGGGAGTGATAGGCACCCACCCCCATGTCTCTGTCCACTGCTGGGAGTGATAGACACCCACCCCCATGTCTCTGTCCACTGTTGGTATTCCTCTGCACCCACCCCTCAAATGTCTCTGTCCACTGCTGGGAGTGATAGGCACCCACCCCTTACATGTCTCTATCCACTGCTGGTATTCTTCTGCACCCACCCCTCACATGTCTCTGTCCACTGCTGGGAGTGATAGGCACCCACCCTCATGTCTCTGTCCACTGCTGGTATTTTTCTGCACCCACCCCTCACATGTCTCTGTCCACTGCTGGGAGTGATAGGCACCCACCCCTCACATGTCTCTGTCCACTGCTGGGAGTGATAGACACCCACCCCATGTCTCTGTCCACTGCTGGGGGTGATAGGCACCCACCCCTCACATGTCTCTATCCACTGTTGGTATTCCTATGCACCCACCCCTCACATGTCTCTGTCCACTGCTGGGAGTGATAGGCACCCACCCCTCACATGTCTCTGTCCACTGCTGGGAGTGATAGGCACCCACCCCCATGTCTCTGTCCACTGCTGGGAGTGATAGGCACCCACCCCCATGTCTCTGTCCACTGCTGGTATTCCTCTGCACCCACCCCTCACATGTCTCTGTCCACTGCTGGGAGTGATAGGCACCCACCCCTCACATGTCTCTATCCACTGCTGGTATTCCTCTACACCCACCCCTTACGTCTCTGTCCACTGCTGGGAGTGATAGGCACCCACCCCTCACATGTCTCTGTCCATTGCTGGGAGTGATAGGCACCCACCCCCATGTCTCTGTCCACTGCTGGGGGTGATAGGCACCCACCCCTCACATGTCTCTGTCCACTGCTGGAAATCCTAGGCAGCCACCCACCCACCCGCACCCTTGGTGCAGGACACTGCTGTCCTGGGCATGCACACACCCCAATATACTGGTTATATGCTGCACCAGGCCCTAAGCCAACATTCGTGGCGTGTGTACTCCTTGTATCACAAATGTACTGGTGCCCTAGGGGTACGGATGATGCGGTCCGTACCCCCGCATTCATAGGTTGGGTACGGTCCGTACCATGTGTACCCCTACCTCACCACTAGAATGGTGGTACGGACTGTACCCACGCTCTGAGGCCGTGGGTACGGTCCGTACCACCATTGTAGTGGTGATGTAGGGGTACGCGTGGTACGGACTGTACCCACGCTCTGAGGGCAGGGGTACGGTCCGTACCACGCGTACCCCTACTTCACCACTACAATGGTGGTACGGTCCGTACCACGCGTACCCCTACATTACCACTACAATGGTGGTACGGACCGTACCCACGCCCTCAGAGCGTGGGTACGGTCCGTACCACCATTGTAGTGGTGACGTAGGGGTACGTGTGATACGGACCGTATCCACGCTCTGAGGGCGTGGGTACGGTCCGTACCACACGCACCCCTACCTCACCACTACAATGGTGGTACGGACCGTACCCACGCTCTGAGGGCGTGGGTACGGTCCGTACCACGCGTACCCCTACATCACCACTACAATGGTGGTACGGACCGTACCCACGCTCTGAGGGTGTGGGTAACGTCCGTACCACCATTGTAGTGGTGATGTAGGGGTACGTGTGGTACGGACCGTACCCACGCTCTGAGGGCGTGGGTACGGTCTGTACCACGCGTACCCCTACATCACCACTACAATGGTGGAACGGACCGTACCCACGCCCTCAGTGCGTGGGTACGGTCCATCCCACCATTGTAGTGGTGACCGGTACGTGTACACGTCCAACTCCATTGTTGCGGTACGCAGGGATTGGTAGACATGCCCCCCGAAGTGACCAGACCCTGGAGGTAATGTATGTCCTCCATATTGTATGTTTTAATTTGTGTAGGGGGTATGTTTCATGCCCCTCACCCCTCCTTGACCCATGGGTGTTGTTCTCACCTTCTGCGGCGTGTGCGTCTGGTTCGGTGCACCAGGTCGTAGGATAGGAGGGCCGGGATGACATGTAGGATGGGGTCCATGGCTGTCCGTCGCGTACCGGTGCTCCTTAATCGGGTCGTCCTCAATTTAGCCGTGCAGAGTGACGTAGGCACGAATCGTACTTGCTGGTCCGTAAAACGCTGCCTGACTCCGTACGGATGTCACGTACGCGCTGTCCTGGATCAGAATTGTGGGTATTTTTTTGCCGCACATAGTTTTTTACGAATCGTACGGAAATGGTATTTCTGTACGTATCGTACTTGCTGGTTTGTAAGGAGGATTTCCCGGGTACGAGTCGTACGGAGAATACGCTCCGTACGACCATTCGTACCCGGGTTTTACAGGATCGGAATCGGCACCTAAATGTCTATGTTTAATTAATGTCTTATTAAATTATATATATATTAATTATTAATTTTAAACATTATAGAATTATTTGGTTTATTTTACATATTTTTTTAACTAAAAAAAAAAGATATTTTTAATAACGATATTTTTTACATCTATATATTTTTTCCGATATTTTTGTACTTACCATGTTGTAGATAGGATGTCGATATTATTGATATCGATATTTTTGCTCCGATATTTTTGTAGGTCGATTTTTGACCTTCGATATTTTGTCAGTGATCCGTTTTAGACAGTAGGTATCTCTAAAATGGTTGTTTTGCCTATCTAGCTAGCATAGCGAGAAATATAGCAGATACTCTGAGGCTGTTTAAACCTTTTGATTTAAAATACTCTGAGCGCATGCAGTATTTAAAAACATAACGAGTCTGGCACTGAGCGCGCATTTGGAGTTACATGGAATATCCACGGCATATTGGAATCACCTTGACGTTTTAGCCTTCACCACTTCATTGCTTCTACGCAGTATAGGGCTGTAGAGGGACGCTCTGTATCATGGACGCGCCGAGAGCCATCCGGCGCAACGTCTTCAGCGTGCTGCCATCTTGCGGTTTGATTCTTCCTGCTTTCACTGCTGTTGAGAATTGTGCACCTACGTCTAGCTGGCTCTGGTTCTGTTTTAGGCAGCCGCAAGCACTGGAAGCCAGCCACAATTTTTTGGGGGGGAATATGGGAGCATTATGAGGACTCGTCACGTCATGGGATTCTTTTGGAATCATACGCTGCTCTACAGACGGATCGGTGTAGTATTGCCCCAGTGTTTTTAACTTTGTGTTTTTGGAGGAATATGTCTATTTATGGTGCAAGGAATTTCTGTGGGGTCCACTGACAGACATTTGCTTTCAAGTCTGTTCTTGCAAGGTTTACAACTGTTTACTCTGCTCAAGTTTCTTTTTTTCCTTGTGTCACTATGGTTAGTCTGTACTAAATTATCCAGTCAAGTTATGCCACATTTCTCAAGTCAGCAGGCAACGTCGTGGCACATTTTATTTTGTAGTGTGCTTTGGTCATTTAACTAGTCTGTGCTCGTTAGTACCAATGATCAGTCTCATGTGGGTCTTGGACATGTCATTTCAAATCAACTAGCTAGATGCTTTATTACATGTGAGAGTGTCAAACAACAGAGGGGAGTACTGTACCAGTATGTGCCCAGAATTCTTCTGATTTCTTTTGGAAGTAAACATTCTGCTTTAGCACATATGTGAGACTTCACTCACAAGAGGAATTGCTTAACAACATATTGGTTACAGTGTGGTTAACATGATATTTCAAAGAAGATGTGTTTAAATACCCTTTCGCAAGAGAGCTTCTAGTTGTTCTTCTCGGGTGGTAATTCCACATTTTAGGTTCCCTTAGGCAAGGGTGGTCTTAGTTCTAGGTGGGTGGTTCCCCACCTCTCTGTTTTGTTGTTACACTATGTTACATATTGTGTTTTATGATGTGTGTAAGTCATCATGCGCTTACACGTCCTGTCAGTGTACAAGTCACCCTGCGCTTCACCTCTTTTGTGTTTAGTGTGCAAGTTGCCATGCGCTACACTTCCTGTTTATCTTGTGTGTAAGTCACCCTGCGCCTCACGTGTTGTTGTCTTGTGTGTAAGTCACCCTGCCACCCCCAGCCATAGGGGACCTGTTGCCCAGCACCCCTGCCACCCCCAGGCATAGGGCTTATGTTGCCCATCACCCCTGCCACCCCCACTCACAGAGGAACTGTTGCCCATCACCCCTGCCACCCCCAACCATAGGGGACCTGTTGCCCATCACCCCTGCCACCCCCAGCCATAGGGGACCTGTTGCCCATCACCCCGGCTACCCCCAGCCATAGGATGGGTGATGCGCAACACATCCAGCATGCTCCAACATCAGGTATGTCCGCAAAATACATCCCCCATAACATCATGACAACAGTGTGTAGTCTGTGACAAATGCCCACAACAGTGATTATGGCTATGAGCATACAATGTAAGTAACAGCACATGTGTGACCAACACATGAGTGTGACATACACAAGGCAAGCATCACCATAGCACTGTGGCAATGTAAAAAGAACACCCCCTCACTGTGTAGAACAGAAGTTAAGTGGGGGCTCACAAAATGCAGCAGATGTGGAGCATTGTGGTGATGGGGACCAAACCCCCTCATCACAGTGACCAAAAGGTAAGTGTTATCATGGTCAAAGCTGCAAATAACAAACAGCATATATGATCCCTGCTCCCAACACATCAAACACTTCTGGGGCAAACTAGTGGTTGTGTCCCATACACACAGAGATGTGGTGAGGCTAACAGTGCTGTGGAAACATAACACTCTCGGCCATGTGCAGACAAGCACCACACATGGGGGCTGACAATGTATACAGTGTACAATGACACAACAGCAGAAATGACCATCACCAAGCATGCACACATCTCGTAAATAGACACACCAATTAAAACAATATGTGTAGACAGTAGATGTCAGCTCACAAACTCACATTCCATGCCAGCAATGGCACCCAACAACCAGGATTAATGTGCACAATGATGTGAAATGACTCACAGGGAAATCATGCAAAATCACAGAAACAGCATCCAGACAAAGGCCCACAACAGCAATACCAATGCACTGGTGCAGATGCACAAACACAAACAGGCAAACTCACACTGCACATCGGACACAACATGTGTGTGTGTGTGTCACAGTATCCCCAGGCAACTACACAACACATGAGGGGAGCTGAACCACAGTGACAAAGATGTGGACACAGTGCCATACAAAAGTAAACCATCATTGGGACACCCTCAGTGGGCAATCAGGCGTTGGGAGATGGGAGTGAGCACAACAGACACATGTGACACAAGCTGGAATGAACACCAACTAACACAGCAAGAGACTGACACATAACACCACTACCCCCAGGGACCAGAGAGTGGGGTGACACAAGCATGCATGACACCTCCACTGTGATGACAAAGGCAGATGTCATACAAACTGGGAAACCCAGACATGTGTCCTGTGCCACAAACGTACATCACACATACACAAACACAAATCACTCAGCATGGCCCCTCATCCATGGACAAACGGGAGCTAGGGGACCATCCATGCAAACATTCACATCAGTCCACCCTCAACGCCACACACCCTGAACTGCAACAATGTGTATCTGTGAAGCCCACATGGACAGGTGATATTGCACATGCACCCATGACAAACACCAGAATGTTGGGATGAAATAAGGTGCACAGACACATCACACAAGGACTATTTACAACCCTGGGGAATGACAGACATACTGCACAGTATGCGGTACATGGCCATGACCTCAAAGCTCATGTAACCTTCAGAATCCCTGCCACAGTCCCAGGACAATGCAGATGCCAAGGAGAAACACAAGGCACCCATGCTGACACCTGCCAGCATCTCAGCCGTGAAACCGACAAGTGGGAGCAGTCACACACACATACAAATGTCTCAATCACTGAAAACTACCACCTAGGGACAAATACATGATATTGCGAACAAACAAGTGCCTTGAGGAACCCTGACTGTGTCCCATCTGTGTCTGACAACATCATCACCACTCAGAACTGACAAATCACAATGATGATACACCAATTAACAGTAGTGTGTCATGCACCCACACATCTGGTAGCCCATTGGAAAAGTAGTCAGATGAACCCAGTACCACTCAGCAAGCATCAACAACAGGAACATATCAAGGGAACACTGTCTCTCTATGAACAGGGATGTGGACACACACACATGCTCATACAACACACACCATGGGCCCAGGCCATGTCACTGGACAACACACTAACTTGAGGGGACACAACTCCTGTGGGAGCCCAGCTGTGCCAAACATATTCACCGCAAGTCCCACTCATGTCTGCAGAACACTTGGTCAGTCAGCCATCAGTTACCACACAATGAAGGCTCTGGTCACAGCAGCCTGGGTACGTGAGTCTCCCCTAAGTCATCTGCACATACCCAAACCATATGTCTAGCAAGTTGCACAGAGGCCACAGTTGCTCCTATTACAATGATGCCCACACCTGTAGGTCCAGTCTTGATGAGCACAAAGTATGTGGAAGTGTTAAATTGCACAATGGGAAGCACATCATATGTGCAGGGGTGCAAGCCACAGATGTGACCATGCCAATGAAATGCTCACAGAGAGATGTACACAAATAGTTGATCCTGACACACCCAGGTAGCTGCAAAGGATGACATGGATACCCACCAGAATAGGATACATATCTCATGGACCACAGGGAGTACCTCACATCAACACATTAGTATTCAACATTGTAAAACCAAGCATTACAGGTGCAAGGGCATGTAAAACAACATCAACATAATGTACAGCTAAATCAAGTTCACAGGGACAAAGAAAAAAGCTTTATTCAGCATATTAAAAGTGAAACATCTGTCTAACAAAAGGCCAATGGCCAGTCCATGTCCAAATGCCAAGGAGTAAACTAGAGTGACAAATTCAGTACATGAAAATCTAAACGTCTGTGCAAACAAAAGGCCAATGGCCAGTCCATGTCCAAATGCCAAGGAGTGAACTAGAGTGACAACTGTCACACCTTGCTTGCCTGCACTGCTAAGGACCGGGGTCATCCCCTCGGAGGGGCATACATGGGGGCAGGCCAGGCACCGCAGGGACAGGATCAGGGCTCAGCAGAAGGAGGCAGTGAAGAGGTGGTGGATGCAGGCGAGACACTTGCAATTGCAGTGGAGCTTACGGAAGAGGTGGGTGCTGTCACAACTGTGGGGCACAAGTCAGATGGGGTGGGTGCCGCACAACTCCACTGGGCAGGTCAGATGGAGTGGATTGGCTCACCACTGCAGTGCCCAAGTCAGACGGGGTGGTCGTGGACTCCAAAGCAGTGCCTACATCCATGGGAGTGGAATGGGGGACAGGTGAGGTTGGCAGGGCAGGAGGATGACACGGTGGCACCAACTGTCTGACCAGGTGTGGAGGAGCAAGTTCTGGGGGGGATGGCCTTAGCATTTTGGGGATGGTGTATCTGTGTGTGGGGGAACCCGGGGCAGGGAGTGCCTGGGGAACCTCTGGAGTGGTGGCCTGGGGGATGGAGGACGGAGACTTTGCCTTGGAGCTGCGTGGTGGCGGGGGTTCTTGCTCTTCTGGTGCTGGGGGGACTTGCGGGTGGGCGTCTCGGTCTGACTGCGCCTGGGGGTGGGTGTCCGGGTGTGAGGGGCACTCCCTTCTGTGTGTGGAGACTTCCTCTTCCCCTTGTAATCAGGATCTGCGGGGTCGGTGGGGAAGAGGCCGAGGTCACAGAGGAAGAGCTTCTGGGGGGATGGGGTTGCAGGTGAGGCAAGGGAAGGGGGCTGGGAGGGAGAGGTCTCGGAGGACTGTGAAGTGGTTGTGGATGACTGTGTGTGAGTCAGCAAACCAGCCCCTGTGAGTGTGGAATCAGTCCCCTGGGCTTGCTTGTGTGCACGTCTAGACCTTGGTTTAGGGGTTTCTGTGCTTGGGACAGGTAGGGTGCTAGGAATCATGGGTGGTGCAGGGGTAGGAGGGGTGCGGGACTGTTGGAGGAGGGACACATCATCAGAAAGGGAAATAAATTACACAGGTAGTGCAACCATGGGGAATGAAAACTCACATGCATGTCTGACATGTTGACAATGCCTGGATAGTTTAAGCTTGCAATAATGCACTTTAGCAGCAGGAACACTATTAATTACATGAAGCTACACACTTTGGGGGATGAAAGTAGTCAGTGAGAATGCTTGCCACTGGTGTACACACTGCTAGTACTGCTAGTCAGACAACATGCATAATTAGGAAGGCAGTGAACTGCACACTCACCTGCTCCCCTGGTGTCCCATAGAGCTTTCTGTACTCTGAAGGAGCCCGTCCAGCAGGGCCTGGTTCTCCTCCTCAGTGAAGGCTGGGGCCCTCTCCAGAGTACGTGCCATAGCAGGAGCCAGAGGATGCATAGACAGCAGTAGTGGTAGCAGGGATGTGGTCCAGTAGCATGTAGTGCAGGCAAGTGAGCTCCCTGGTGGCCAGCCAGCCTTATATCTGTGCTGCAGAGGCAGACTCTGTGCCCTGTGTCCCAAGTGATAGGTCCAACAAGGTTGCATTCTATGAATCTGGCCAATCCATTCAAAAGTACGACTCGTTCACGCCTTCCGCATCGTTCAAATCTTCACCTTCATGGAACACTTGAAATTGCAACATTGTTGTAGGCATCCAACTGAATTTCCAGTGCACAACTCGTACAAGTTTTGAATCCGCATCCGTCTCCATGACAGTCCTGAGCCAATGGGTGCACCCAGCTCGTTCAACTGACTGTACAACGTGTATTTTGAATATACACATGCACCCGTCTCTATACGATTCAATGGCCAAGGCGTACGCCTGTCTTGGACCATGCCTGTCCAACGCGTACGCATGATAGTCACCCGCGTCGGACCTCATTGCATTCAATGACAAAGCGTATGCACGGCTCGGACATGACCTGTGCAATGCGTACACATTGTCACCCGCATCGGACCTCATTGCATTCTATGACAAAGCGTACGCACGGCTCCGACATGACCCGTGCAATGCGTATGCATTCTCACCCGCGTCGGACCTCATTCCATTCAATGACAAAGCGTACGCACGGCTCGGACATTACCCGTGCAGTGCGTACGCATTGTCACCCGCATCGGACCGCATTAGTGTGACTATTATACGGATGCAACACACATATACTGTCCATGGACACCTGCGCACACCTGCCACACTATAGCATTGGCCACACAGTGTCCCGTGGCATGTAAGGCTGCATTCCCTGGGTGTTTGGGGGGGGCACACAGCGTTTTTTTTGGCTGGCACTTTGTGGAGCCACTCCCAGGCTGTACACGTGTACATGGGGGCAGAATCCTTTGTGTGTTGTGCATATTATCACTGTGATGTGCAATTGGACAGTAATGGGCATGAGTCAAGGCCACAGTGTCAGGTTGGATATGTTTAAGACATGTCACATACACCCTGAGTCCTGGGGGTGATGGCATGTACGTCACAGTGAGACCTGTAGCCCCAATACTGATGTGCACCCACAGTCTGTGTGCATGTTGTGTCTCAGATGTGTCTGATCACATGTTACCAATGGGTGACAGTCTCCACATCCATGTGGTATATGCATTAACCTTGATGGGGTGTGTGTCTAAGAGACGTACATGTAGTGCCGGCAGGAACAACAGTGGCCACTACCTGTGGGACTTACGCTTGCCTTGTGGTGTGTACGTGCTACGCCATGTCCATTGCTGTGTTGATGTGGCAATACAGGGAGCCTGGATTTCTGCTTAGCAAATATCTGTGATGCCTGGGAGACATGAGGCCTCAATTGTCACTGGGGTGTGTTTTTTTAACGTTGCAGCAGCACATGGGTTGGGTGACACAGCCAGATGATTGGCCCATTGCACTACATGGGACTCATGTGGACATGTGGAATTGAGATGTGAGGTGGTGGTCTTGTAGGTGACATATGTGTCCATGCCCAACAGAACACACCTCAGTACATTGTGTAATGTCATGAACTAGCATGTGATAGTGATCGTGGTCATGGCCACATGGGTGGATGTACTGACAATCTTCCTTTGTGCATCTCTGTACTGCAGGGCACCAGCTGTCCATCGTCCGTTCCCAGACCTTGCAACCATGCAGGAACGCGACTGCACCAGACGGTACCGCTTCCCCAGGGCACTGATTGCGGAGTTGGCAGAGCATTTGGCGCCACATCTGCTACCTGGCCGGATATACCCTACAGCACTGACCCCAGAGGTGAAGGTGATGGGAGCCCTGCACTTCTTTGCTACCGGTACCTTCCAGTACACTGTGGCTACTGCTGGTGGTATGTCGCAAACGATGTTTAGTCGGGTGCTGCGCGATGTCTTGGAGGAGATGTTGCAATTCCTCAACCTGTATATCAAGTTCCCGAGCCCAGATGAACTCCCTGAAATTAAGGATGCCTTTTATACACTGGGAAGGATGCCGAACGTCATTGAATCTATTGATGGGACACATGTTGCCCTGATACCATCACAGGCACATGAGCAGGCATACCGGAACAGGACGCACTACCATTCGATCAATTCTCTGGTGGTCTGTCTTGCTGACATGTCGATCACACATGTGTGTGCTCGGTTCCCTGGTTCGGCGCACGATGCCTACATTATGAGGAGTAGTCGCATTGCATCGCTGATGTCACAGATGCCAGCTCAGCGTGCCTGGCTTGTCGTGTGTACTGACTGTTTCTCATTGTGTGTGTTTGTCACTGTTGTATTCAGCAGTCCTACAAAACTCAGCTACTTGTTCATTTTTGTGTGTGTAGGTGAATCCGGATACCCCAACATGCCGTGGTTGCTGACACCCCTCAGGAACCCTGTGACACCAGCCGAGCTGCACTACAATGAGGCACATGGTCGGAGCAGGAGGGTGATTGAGCGGACATTCGGCCTCCTGAAAAGCCGCTTTCGCTGCCTGGACAAGACCGGAGGGGCCCTCCCATATGAGCCTGCAAAGGTGTGCAAAATAATACTGGTCTGCTGTATGCTACACAACATGGCGGTGCGGTAGGAGGTGCCTCTCATCCAGGATGACAATGACGACGACCAACCTCCGGCACCTGTGGAGGATCCCGGCCTGGGCCAAGATGCCAGTGATGGTGATGTCCGCTCCCAGCTCATCAACAACTTCTTCACCTGAATGTGAGTTTCCAGGGTTGTTATGTGAATGTATGAAGGTAGCCTGGAATGTGTTGAGCCAGCTCTGTTGCTGTCTGAGTGTGTCTGTGTGCCACTTGACTGGATGCGTGCTGTGATGTGTCCATTCAGCTGGTGTGTACTCCACAATAGGGTAGTGTTAGACCTGGCACCTTGGCGTGAGTCTCCCTTCCACTTTTTGTCGCTGTGCCTCATGTGTTTTTATGGTGTTGGCCGCTCAGAGCACTGTGCCACTGCCAACCAGTGCCACAGTGCAAGTGCTCCCTATTTAAAATGTATATGTTGGTTGGATTCCATGATTGGCTTATTTGGTTTACTGTCAGACCCCAGTAAAGTGCACCAGGAGTGCCAGGGCGTGTAAATACAAATACCGCTGGTGGGCTTGCAGCACTGGTTGTGCCACCCACAGAAGCGGCCTAGTAAAATATGTCTAAGGTCTGCCATTGCAGAACCTGCGTGCAGTCTGGTACTGTCATGCTGACTGCGCAAGTGCACACACTTCCCGGTCCCTAAACCTTCCCTTAACTTCATATTAGTCACCCCTATGGTAGGCCCAATGGCAGGGTGCATTGTAAGCATAAGGTAGGACAAGCCCTGATGTGTGTGGCATGTCCTAATAGTGAATTACAGCCATTTTCGTTTTTCACTATTTTAAGGCTACCTGTTCTCCATAGGCCAGAATGGGCTGTTAAAATTGTTACAACCTATGATCCTAACAGACCCAGGGAACATGGTAGAAAATCGAGTTTGGTATGCCTGAACTCAGAATAATAAAATACATCTTTTAGTAAAGTTTATTTTAATATTCTGTGTTTGCAAATACCACTTTTAGAAAGTTGGTATTTGCTTGCCTAACCATTTCAGCCCGCCTCTGCTATGATGTGTATCTGCCTGTCTGGGTTGTGTGAGTGACAGGGCTGGGGAAACCCAGAGGGGCAGGGCTAGGTAGCCTGGTGGTGAATAGAGAGATTGACATCCAGATGGGTGGGAGGAGTGCACCTGGACTCTGAATAGGGATGTGCTCTGCCACCACAATGCTGGCTCCACCTCCTGTGATGCGGCTGATGTCTCTGCCATGCACCCTGAATAGAAAGGCAGAGTCATGTCAACAAAGTGCTCAAGAACTGGTTTGGACTGGGCAAAGGCCCCTCTACCCCAGAGGAACAAAGGAATTAGGGGTATAAGTATTGGGACCCTGCTCCCAAGAAATGAGATCCTGCTTGACAAGAAGAACCTCTGCCCGAGGAGAAGGAACTGGGAAAGCTGTAAGGAGGAGTACTGTCCCTGACCTGGGGGATTGGCCTGCAGTGGTTGCCTTGCTGCTGGAAGGAGAGGAGAAAGACTACAAAGACTTTATTTCAACTTGTGCTTAAAAGATCTCCAAGGGCTTGTGCTGAGCTTGCCCCCTGAACGAAGTCCCAGGACCAGTGGACTTCACCCCCCAGTTCCCCAGAGTTCTTTGGAAGTGCCTGCTGCTGTTGTTGGGCCTTCTGAGGGACTGCGTGTCGCAAGGAGCTGGAAGCGCGACTCAAGAAGGAGAAGCGTGCCGCCGTCAGAGCTGTTGTCGTCGCATCTCGCAAAGGGTGTCGCCGCTGCAGCATCGCATCGAGCGGAAGCGTCTCGCATCATTCCGGAAGTGTCTCGCAACGCCGAAGAAGCGTGTCGCCATCGCAGCCATCGTAGCTGACGCATTGCACCGCATCAAGAGAAGAGTCTTGCATCGAGGAAGAAGCGTGTCACCATCGCAGCCATCGTAGTTGTCGCATCGCACCGCATCAAGAAAAGCGCCTCTCATACACGGAGAAGCATGCCGCCGTCGGAGCTGCTGTCGTAGCATCGCGTAAAGGGGTGTCGCCGCTGCAGCATCGCATCGAGCAGAAGCGTCTCGCAAACGTCGGAGAAGAGTGCGGCTGCCAAGGCCGCTGTCGTCGCATCACGTAAAGGGGTGACGCCGCCGTAGCTGACGCATCGAGTCGAGTCTTCTCGCAACATCGGAGAAGCGTAATGCATCTGGAAGATCTTCACGTCTTTATTTCTTTGCACCAAAAACTTCATCGCATCAGCATCGTTGCAACACTTTCGTTGCCCTCCGTGTCGCATCTAAGGTACATTGACTTAAAGTGTCGCATTTAAGAACCTAAGAGAACTAAG
Source organism: Triturus cristatus (assembly GCF_964204655.1). Taxonomy (NCBI): domain Eukaryota; kingdom Metazoa; phylum Chordata; class Amphibia; order Caudata; family Salamandridae; genus Triturus; species Triturus cristatus. Next base: position 954,291,701 of record NC_140588.1, on the reverse strand, counting down.
CAAACTTCTACCATCTAAAGTAACAGTAGTGTGTATTTTTGTCGTTTAATGGTCTTGCGGTAACTCTATATAAAGAATCCTTATTTTTAATATAAAAACCTGTGTGGTGTCCATCCGTTGTGTTGTCACTTGGTTGCTGTATGTGTTCACAAATGCTTAACCTATAACGCTCTGAGATAAGCCTTGTCTGCTCGCGCCAAGCTACCTAGAGGGTGAGCAGGTGTTATTTTAGGAGTGTAACCCCTTACCCTGACTAGAGGAAAGGTTCCCTGCTTGTCACAAGTACCTACCTGTGCCAACCTGAGAACCCGGATTCTAACATTGGTGGTCAGCGGTGAGGATTCTGCACTTGCATTTGTGACTCATGTACAGTAATTGGTGAACACTACTTAGTGAGTGCAGACCTTAAACGCAACCAATACTTGTTGGTAGATTTCTTTTGGGACTGTCTGTTTTTGAGCACTGCCAAGCTTAACCATGGTGGAGAAAGCAGCATCCATAGTCTCTGTTAATACTGAATTTGAATGGGAAGAAGAGAAATTGGATAGCTACACTACCAAGCAGCTGAAATTATTCTGCAAGAAATTTTATGTTTCTACAACTGGATATAAAAACAAGGCAGAGTTCTACAAGGCTCTGAGGGCCTGGGTAGAAGCAAGGAATGCCACTGATGATGATAATGCAGATGAGCAGCTGGATGGGCCAGTGGGTCCAAGAGGAAGGAGAACCCCTTCCCCTGCAGGTAGCAGTGTTTCTAGTAAAAGTTTATCTCCAGAGGAGTTGGCAGACAGGAAGGAAACCAGAGCTCATGAGACAGAGATGGCGAAACTAAATGGACAACTGGCAATGGAGCAAAAAAGGTTGGAAATGGAAGAGAGAAAAAGCCAAATGGAGCATGAGATGAAAATGAGGGAGCTGGAGTTGAAAGCCCAGGGCTTGGGAAGCACTCCTTCTGGTGGCAGCACACCCCCAGTGCAGGTAGAGTCCAGAGTGTACATACCCAAAGATGAAGTGAAGGAATTTTTCAAAAATGATGACATAGGGCAGTGGTTCAAAGCCTACGAAGTAGCCATGTCCTCCCACCGGGTCCCTGAGAAGGATTGGGGAGCGGGGTTGTGGGGGCGGTTCTTGATTGAAGGGCGGGACACACTGCTAGATTTGCCCTTAGATTCGCATAATTCTTACCCCCATATGAAGGATGCTTTAATGGCTAGGTATGGGTTAACCCCTGAAATGTATAGACAGAGGTTCAGGGGTTGCACTAAGATTCCCAATAGTACGTATGTGGAGTATGTGACTTTTTTTTGCAGAGCACTGGATGGTTGGGTGAAGGGTAGCAAGGTTGATAATTTTCAAGGGCTTCTTGATTTAATGGCATGGGAGCACTTGTCCAGTAATTGTTTTCCTGAGCTACGCCAGCACCTGATTGATAGTAGGCTGACTAACCCTAGGAAGCTTGCTGAGGAGGCGGACCGCTGGGTCAGTACCAGGGTCCACAAGGGTCCCGTGGGAGACTCCGCCAAAGGTGGGCAGGGTCCCCAGCAGAAGAGCGGGGGGGACAAGGGTAAACATAGGGAGTTCCAGAGGAGGCCCCAAAGTAATCCCCAAGGGAACCAAGGGAAAGGTTCTCAGCCTCCCCCACCCCAGAAACCGACTGGGGCCCCGACAGGTACCCCTGTTCAAAGAGGGCCCCCAACCTGTTACAGATGTGGTGAGCTGGGTCATTTTGCCAATGATCCCAAGTGTCGCCAGTTTGGTAAACCAGCACCCCCTGGTGCAACCCCCGGCAGACGGCTAGTGTAGCCCTGGGTGGAGAGATGGGTGTCCGAGGCGGGTGGGGTTCAGTAGAAATGTCCCTGGTCTCATTAGGAGACCGTGAAGTGGTCCCCAAAACCAAGCTGCCTGAGAACACTAAAAAATACAGGCAGTGGGTGACCATACATTGGCCATAGGATGGAAGCTCTCAGAGACACAGGTGCCAGTGTGACGGCTGTCAAGCGCCACCTGGTGTCTCAGGAGCAGGTTGTCCCAGGAGCATTCTATCCGGTTGTTGCCGCCGACAACACCAAGAGTCACTGCCCGGTGGCTCAGGTTCCCTTTGAGTGGGGGGGGGGGCTCTGGTACTCTTCAGGTAGCTGTGAGGCCCGCCCTGCCTGTAGACTGTCTGCTAGGGAACGATCTGGAGAGCTCACCTTGGGCTAAGGTGGAGCGGAGTGCTCACCTGGAGATGTTGGGTATGCCAGATTGGGCGTGTGTCACCACACGGTCCATGACAGCGAGTAGAGGTGCTCAAGAGGACCTGGAGCATGAGAGGGAGGCCCAGGAACCAGCCTTAGGGAGAAGAGGCAGGGGCGCGGGAAACCGGCCCCTGAAGTTCCCACGGTCCAGGAGGAAGCAGACCTTGAGGGGGATGCCCTGGAACCTACAGGGGAACAGATAGCTGAACTGGGGGACCTGCCTGAGCTGACCCATTGGCAGCAAGAAGGAGGACCCTCCAGGGAGGAATTCTGCAGGGAGCAGAAAGAGTGCCCTTCTCTCGTGGGTATGTGGCAGCAGGCTGCAAACCAGGCCAACGGTGATCAGTCTGGAACACATTTCATTTACTGGGAGAACGACCTCCTGTATTCTGAGCCTAAGGTTGCTGAGCCTGGGTCAGCCCGTGTGCTGGTGGTACCCCAGCGCTTCAGAGCCTTCCTACTGGGGCTGGCTCACGATGTGCCATTGGCAGGACATTTGGGGCAGGACAAGAACTTGGAAATGCTTGTCACCCACTTCTTTTGGCCCCAAATGCGCAGTAGTTCAGACACTCACTGCAGGACCTGTCAGACTTGCCAGGCAAGTGGGAAGAGTGGAAGGAAGCAGAAGACTCCACTCCAGCCATTCCCTGTGGTCGGTACCCCATTCCAGCGAGTGGGGATTGACATTGTTGGGCCACTGGATCCCAGGACAGCGATGGGCAATAGGTTCACCCTAGTCCTGGTGGACCATGCCACCTGGTACCCGGAAGCCATCCCTCTGAGGTCAGTGACGGCCCCTGTGGTGGGACGTGCGCTGATGGGAATTTTCTCCCGAGTGGGATTCTCTCTAGAGGTGGTGTCTGACCGGGGTACCAATTTCATATCTAAATATATGAAATCCCTTTGGCAAGAATGTGCTGTAACCTACAAGTTCACCACACCCTACCACCCCCAAGGAAACGGGTTGGTTGAGAGATTCAACCGAACCCTAAAAGGCATGATAATGGGTCTCGAGGAACCCATGAGGTGTAAGTGGGACGTCCTCTTACCATGCCTTCTCTTTGCTTACAGAGAGGTGCCACAGAAGTCTCTAGGGTTCAGTCCCTTTGAGCTTCTGTACGGACACCCAGTGAGAAGACCTCTAAGTCTGGTCAAGGAAGGCTGGGAGCAATCTCCCAAGAAACCTCCCCAGAATGTATATAGCTACATGCTGGCCTTCAGAAACCAGACTAGGCGTTTCAGGGAACTTGCCGAGGCAAACCTGGAAGCCAGCCAGGAGGAGATGAAGCGGTGGTACGACCAGAATGCCACTCTGGTAGAGCTTCAGCCTGGACAGAAGGTATGGGTCTTGGCCCCAGTGGAGCCCTGTGCGCTCCAGGATAAGTGGACCGGTCCCTTTGAGGTTGTGGAGCGCAAGAGCCCTGTCACCTATTTGGTGAACTTGCGGTTTCTAAGGAACCCCTTGAGGGTCCTCCATGTCAACCGCCTCAAGCCCCACTTGGAGAGGTCCCAAGTGGGCATGCTCTTAGCGACAGATGCTGGGATGGAGGCAGTGGCGTAGCTAGAGCATGTGGCGCCCGGGGCTATCCCTCAGATTGCCGCCACCCCCCCCCCCCGGGGGGAGGGCATGCACTTCAAAGAGGTCCGAGAGACACGTAGTATCGCCGCTAATAGTTACCTTGATCATGCAGCTTACATGCACATACATGACACGGTCCAAGGCTACACAGTTGAATACAGCGGTGACTGGCAGTACAAAAGAGAACACACAGACTGCATGATCCATCTGGGGACTCAGAAAAACCGCATGTGACATCCATCAGAGAGCTGCGTGAACAATTACCTGGTAATCCCCTCAACACAATGCAAACATGCACATACATGACACTGTTCATGTAACCTTCATCTACAGCTGACATTAAATGACCATACATCTCTTCTTAGTCTTATAAGGACCAGTAAAACTCACTCTTTTCCAAATCTCTTTCTAAATATTATCACTTTCCATGTAATGTTCCTTTGATGGGAAGAGGAGGTTTCTGAGGTGGGAGTATCAGGCAAGTGATCTGTTCGAGCCTTCATGGAGGATCCCTCTTTATTACTACCTCCACCTGACCCCGCACTTTGCCCTGCACTCCCTTACAGACTCCCTCCGTGCGTCCCTTCAGGGAGAATGCCTCTTCATTATTACCTCCACCTGACCCCGGACTCTGCAACGCACTCCCTTACAGGCTCCCTCTGTGCGAGCCTTCACGGAGAATCCCTCTTCATTACTACCTCCACCTGACCCCGGACTCTGCAACGCACTCCCTTACACGCTAACTCAGTGTGAGCCTTCAGGGAGAATCCCTCTTCATTTCTACCTCCACCTGACCCCGGACTCTGCAACACACTCCCTTACAGGCTCCTTCTGTGCAAGCCTTCAGGGAGAATCCCTCTTCATTACTACCTCCACCTGACTCCGGACTCTGCAACGCACTCCCTCACAGGCTCCCTCTGTGCGAGCCTTCATGGAGGATCCCTCTTCATTACTACCTCCACCTGACCCCGGACTCTGCAACGCACTCCCTCACAGGCTCCCTCTGTGCGAGCCTTCATGGAGGATCCCTCTTCATTACTACCTCCACCTGACCCCGGACTCTGCAACGCACTCCCTTACAGGCTCCTTCTGTGCGAGCCTTCAGGGAGAACCCCTCTTCATTACTACCTCTACCTGACTCCGGACTCTGCAACGCACTCCCTTACAGGCTCCCTCTGTGCAAGCCTTCAGGGAGAATCCCTCTTCATTACTACCTCCACCTGACCAAGGACTCAGCAACGCTCTCCCTTACAGGCTCCCTCTGTGCGAGCCTTCAGGGAGAATTCCTCTTCATTACTACCTCCACCTGACCCCTGACTCTGCAACGCACTCCCTTACAGGCTCCCTCTGTGCGTGTCTTCAGGGAGAATCTCTCTTCATTACTACCTCCGCGTGACCCCGGACTCGGCAACGCTCTCCCTTACAGGCTTGATTATCCACTACTCCTCTCTCCAGTGCACCTTATCTCACAGCTGACCTTGGGCCCCAGCCCCATATCAGGCACAATCGGACTCCAATTTGCTTTTTCCCGGTAAAAACATTAGTAAAATCACCTTCAAACTTAAAACATTGAATATAGCAGTAAATATAATGAGCATGCACTTTAAAGTATGTTCCACAGTAGCCCTTATGACCCGACTGCTAATTAAATAAACAAAAACAGAAAGGCCATGACAGGGCCGGCTTTAGCGCTGATGCGAATTTTTGGCGCCACACTAATAACCTCTTTCTCCGTAAATACCTTTACTACCACCTTCCAACAGTGCCCCTCATCCCTCCATGGCCCCCCTAGTGACCTCCTCCTCAGATTGCCTCACGCCACAAGTGCCCCTCATCTCCCCATAGCCCCTCCCCCTCATAACCTCCTTCTTGGACTCCCTCACTGCCACCATCCACCAGTGCCCCTTATCTCTCTGTAGCCTCTCCCCCTCATGACCTCCTCCTCAGACTCCCTCACTACCACCCTCCACCAGTGCTCCTCATCTCACCCTACCTCCCCCTCCACACCATGACCTCTTCCTCGGATTCCCTCACTGTCACCCAGGGCACAAGTCCTAAAAAAAGAAGTGGGGGGACGCTGACGTCACAACAGCAAGTGATGTCACGAAAGGTGGCTTGCACCATCAGACTCATTGCCTCCCCTCGCTCACCCCTTAGATGCCATTGCATCAGAGAAGCCAGTGCGTGAGCAGCATTCTGAATGAGCTCCGATCTCGCCCCAGAGAGGCCAAAGAGTAAATGTGTGGCTCTATTTGCTCCAGTAATCGAGCTCCCGTTAAAATAAGTGAGGGGACGCCATCCACCCGCCTGGTACCCCGACTCGAACCCTGCAGTCACCCTCCACCAGTGCCCCTCATCGCTCCACAGCCCCTCCAACTACCTCCTCCTCAGATTCCCTCACTGCCACCCTCCACCAGTGCCCCTCATCGCTCCGTAGCCCCTCTCTCATATGCATTTGTTGTTTAGCGCTACTCATATCAGTGTAGTGTGTCAGCACTTTACACCACGAACACATTATACAGAGACAATGAATCATACAAGTATGTAAATCAGTCTACATGGAATGTCACATAAGCCAATGAGGATTGCAAGGTGTAGGAATCACATGTCATCCATACTGGTGGGCACTATATTTTGAGAGGGTTTGGTCTGGGGAAACACAACCTTAGGATTTAAAAGAGTATTCCATGGGGGTCAGCTTTACTGATAAAAATGTATCTCTGCCCAAACATACTCATTTTAGCAACATTAGAATGATGAAAGACTGAGGAAGTTCTAACTATATCACAAAACAAATCTATACCATTCATGTTTGTATGCAGCTCTTTGGGCACGAACCCGGTGCCCTTGTAACCTGATCATACCGTAAAATAAATATCTAACCATGATATTAAAACTACAACTCCGACCATAGCAGGAACATTTATAATGTCAGCAGCTTTCATTTTTCACACTTACCAAGACTCTGAGTCACAGTGCTGCAGCTGGAGATATAAAGACTGTTGGCCATGGGCCTCTGTAGTTTCTTGGAGTTTCTCACCCTTCTTGCTGCTGGCAATCGGGATATATTTCAGGTATGACCGTGAGAAAAGCTGCTATGTGGCACCGCTGTCTTGGGAACAGTGCTTGTGCCTTTTAAAGACACAGCACCTGCTCAAAGACTTACGCTGTGACGAGACACAACCTTCAGCGATCCTCCAGGACAGGGGCTAAGCAGGCAGGAAGTGTCGAGGTCTGGAGGTGACAGGTCAAACACCGGCCTCCTCCTGTAATAATTAAACACGACACAGGGCGCAAATAACTTTTGGGGGTCGGGCGGACTAGAAATTGAGATTTAAGAAGTTTGTCAAAGGAGGTACATATATTGACACTAATTTACATCACAGAGCGAGGACCATTATGGGACAGAGCTGAGCCACCATGACAGCTCCCGCAGGGTCCGAGGTCCGGTAAGGTCGAATTCACGCAGCATTCTCATGAGGTAGCTACTGCAGGCACCATGATCTCGCACGGGCGGCGGCATGATCAAGGAAGTTATATGTTTTACTCATTTACTGGCAACACGGCGCACAACAAAAACGGAGCGAACGCAACAGCAAAAGGACTTACACTTGCTGCTACCAAACGGCACATAACTGGTGCCAACCTGGCCCGCCATGCTGCTCTGTGCTGACATTAGTGGGGAAATCTCACAGGCAGTACTCCACACAACATCTCTACAGCGTGCATGTTTCCACAAAAGTGAAACATACGCGCTGTATCTCTTTACAGCATGTGACCCGGCATCCGTGATGACGCCTATCACATGCACTGCCTACAAACTGAAACCCTTGCTGATTGACTCACAGTTTTGGGAAGCCCAGGTTCATCAAGAAAGAGGAGTGGACCTACGCTCCGGCAGGCCTCAGAATCAAGGGCTTAAATCAAACGAGCCGGGTTGACAGTTAATTGGTCACTGTCCTATGTTAGGATTGTAACTTCTGAACTGCAAGTAACACAAGTATCTCTGTGGCAAAGGCAGCAACCCACTGAGCTTCCACACAAAATACAGTTCATCTGCATTTAAAATCTACTAACAGACACATAATTGCTCGCCAGCGGATCATTAATCACCAGCGTTATTGGGGCATCTTTTATTGTCTTATTGTTGTCCTGCATCGGCCATAATGATACATTTTAAATGAAGCGCACACGAAGTACGTGTCCTGCTGGGCCTGCGCATATTTTTCAAAAGAAAAGAAACACATTCTCTTACCTACTAGTACTGCACTAAAACGAATTATCCACGGAGTACGGACGCAGCAGAGCAGACTACCCCAGGCCACAAGGTCCTCACGAGAGTGCGTAGTGGCGAAGCGCGTGACGCGTCACCGCTACGTTCTCATCGTGAGACGCGAGGGCCGGGCAAAAATGTAGCCCAGGGCCGTCATTGGTAGCGCTGGCGCGCGCTCTCCAAGATTGACGGCCCTGGAGCAGGCTGGGATGGGACAAGTATACGCGGGCGGCGCCGCGCGGGCAGATTAACGGTCAATGCATCAATCATCAATTGCAGCAGCAGGCGCTGACGCACTGGCGCACACTACAACCAAGTAGGTCAGTGCGTGCAGTGCGCAGCGCGCTGCTTGCCTTGCACTCAAAACTGGGCCAGCGCGCGCCGTTGCGGCGGACTTTATAATTTATTTAGTGACACTGTGCACTTGTGCAGTGTCCCTAAATAAATTATAAAGTCCGCCGCAGCCGCCCTAAATATAGTGCCGCCTGGGGCGGTCCGCCCCCACCGCCCCCCCCTAGCTACGCGCCTGGATGGAGGAGGAGACCGAGCCTCTTCCTGACCTCCTGTCAGCCAAGGAGCAAGATGGGTCAGTGGATGGTGTCATCCTCTCTTCCATCCTGACCCCTGAGCAACAGAACGATTGTCGCCAGTTACTGGGACAATTCTCTGACCTGTTTTCCCTGATTCCCGGTGTCACTGATTGGTGTGTCCATGATGTGGACACTGGGGATAGTACACCTGTGCGGCACAAGGCCTACAGGGTGACTGACAGGGTAAGGGCCTGCATCAAGGAGGAGGTCTCCAAGATGTTTGCCCTTGGGGTAATTGAGTCCTCAAGCAGTCCTTGGGCCAGCCCAGTGGTCTTGGTCCCAAAGGCTGCAGCGCCGGGAGCCACACCCGAACTCCGGTTCTGGGTGGACTACAGAGGACTCAATTCTGTCACCAGGACTGACGCACACCCCATCCCCAGAGCTGATGAGCTCATAGATCGGCTAGGGGCTGCCAACTAACTCAGCACGTTTGATTTGACGTCTGGGTATTGGCAGATCGCCTTGAGCGATGGGGCCAAAGAGAGGTCAGCATATTCCACCCCTGATGGGCATTACCAGTTCCGGGTTATGCCCTTTGGGATGAAGAATGCCCCTGCCACCTTCCAGAGGTTGGTCAACCAGGTGTTAGTTGGGCTGGATTCGTTCAGTGCAGCCTACCTGGATGACATCGCAGTGTTCAGCTCCACGTGGGAGGAACACCTGCGCCACCTCTGGGAAGTGTTGATGGCGCTGCGGTGGGCAGGCATCACGATCAAGGCGAGTAAGTGCCAGATCGGGCAGGGTTCAGTGGTGTACTTGGGGCACCAAGTTGGGAGTGGCCAGGTGGCACCCCTTCAGCCCAAGATAGAAACCATCCTGAATTGGGAGTTGCCCAAAACCCAGACAGACGTCAGAGCCTTCCTAGGTCTCACCGGGTACTACAGGAGGTTTGTCAAGGGGTATGGCAACATTGTTGCCCCCTTGACAGCGCTGACTTCAAGGAAGCAGCCCAGGAAGGTGATTTGGACTGACACCTGTCAGAAATCTTTTGAGGCCCTGAAAGCTGCTATGTGCACGGCGCCCGTGCTTTTGGCTCCCAACTTCTCCAAAGAGTTTATCGTTCAGACAGACGCTTCAGAGCATGGTGTGGGGGCTGTTCTTTCACAGATTAATGAAGAGGGCCTAAATCAACCTGTGCCTTTATTAGCAGGAGGTTACTACCACGGGAACAGAGATGGAGTGCTATTGAGCGTGAGGCCTTTGCTGTGGTCTGGGCGCTGAAGAAGCTAAGACCCTACCTGTTTGGGTCTCACTTCCGGGTTCAGACAGACCACAGGCCCCTCAGATGGTTGATGCATATGAGGGGTGCATATGAGGGGTGAGATTCCAAAGCTGTTGAGGTGGTCCATTTCCCTACAGGGTATGGATTTCATGGTGGAACATCGCCCTGGTACAGATCACGCCAATGCTGACGGTCTGTCCAGATTTTTCCGCCTTAGTGATGAGGAACTCCCTGGGGTAGGGTAGTTCTCCCCACTTTTCAGCTGGAGGGGACACGTGTTAGACCTGGCACCTTGGCGTGAGTCTCCCTTCCAGTTTTTGTCGCTGTACCTCATGTGTTTTTATGGTGTTGGCCGCTCAGAGCACTGTGCCACTGCCAACCAGTGCCACAGTGCAAGTGCTCCCTATTTAAAATGTATATGTTGGTTGGATTCCATGATTGGCTTATTTGGTTTACTGTCAGACCCCAGTAAAGTGCACCAGGAGTGCCAGGGCGTGTAAATACAAATGCCGCTGGTGGGCTTGCAGCACTGGTTGTGCCACCCACAGAAGCGGGCTAGTAAAATATGTCTAAGTTCTGCCATTGCAGAACCTGCGTGCAGTCTGGTACTGTCATGCTGACTGCGCAAGTGCACACACTTCCCAGTCCCTAAACCTTCCCTTAACTTCATATTAGTCACCCCTATGGTAGGCCCAAGGGCAGGGTGTATTGTAAGCATAAGGTAGGACAAGCCCTGATGTGTGTGACATGTCCTAATAGTGAATTACAGCCATTTTCGTTTTTCACTATTGTAAGGCTACCTGTTCTCCATAGGCCAGAATGGGCTGTTAGAATTGTTACATCCTATGATCCTAACAGACTCAGGGAACATGGTAGAAAATCGAGTTTGGTATGCCTGAACTAAGAATAATAAAATACATCTTTTAGTAAAGTTTATTTTAATATTCTGTGTTTGCAAATACCACTTTTAGAAAGTTGGTATTTGCTTGCCTAACCATTTCAGTCCGCCTCTGCTATGATGTGTATCTGCCTGTCTGGGTTGTGTGAGTGACAGGGCTGGGGAAACCCAGAGGGGCAGGGCTAGGTAGCCTGGTGGTGAATAGAGAGATTGACATCCAGATGGGTGGGAGGAGTGCACCTGGACTCTGAATCGGGCTGTGCTCTGCCACCACAATGCTGGCTCCATCTCCTGTGGAGCGGCTGATGTCTCTGCCCTGCACCCTGAATAGAAAGGCAGAGTCATGTCAACAAAGTGCTCAAGAACTGGTTTGGACTGGGCAAAGGCCCCTCTACCCCAGAGGAACAAAGGAATTAGGGGTATAAGTATTGGGACCCTGCTCCCAAGAAATTAGATCCTGCTTGACAAGAAGAACTTCTGCCTGAGGAGAAGGAACTGGGAAAGCTGTAAGGAGGAGTACTGTCCCTGAACTGGGGGATTGGCCTGCAGTGGTTGCCTTGCTGCTGGAAGGAGAGGAGAAAGACTACAAAGACTTTATTTCAACTTGTGCTTAAAAGATCTCCAAGGGCTTGTGCTGAGCTTGCCCCCTGAACTAAGTCCCAGGACCAGTGGACTTCACCCGCAGCTCCCCAGAGTTCTTTGGAAGTGCCTGCTGCTGTTGTTGGGCCTTCTGAGGGACTGCGTGTCGCAAGGAGCTGGAAGCGCGACTCAAAAAGGAGAAGCGTGCCGCCGTCGGAGCTGTTGTCGTCGCATCTCGCAAAGGGTGTCGCCGCTGCAGCATCGCATCGAGCGGAAGCATCTTGCATCATTCCGGAAGTGTCTCGCAACGCCGAAGAAGCATGTCGCCATCGCAGCCATCGTAGCTGACGCATTGCACCGCATCAAGAGAAGAGTCTCGCATAGAGGAAGAAGCGTGTCGCCATCGCAGCCATCGTAGTTGTCGCATCGCACCGCATCAAGAAAAGCACCTCGCATCCACGGAGAAGCGTGCCGCCGTCGGAGCTGCTGTCGTCGCATCGCGTAAAGGGGTGACGCCGCTGCAGCATCGCATCGAGCGGAAGCGTCTCACAAACGTCGGAGAAGAGTGCCGCTGCCAAGGCCGCTGTCGTCGCATCGCGTAAAGGGGTGACGCCGCTGTAGCTGACGCATCGAGTCGAGTCTTCTCGCAACATCGGAGAAGCGTAACGCATCTGGAAGATATTCACGTCTTTATTTCTTTGCACCAAAAACTTCATCGTATCAGCATCGTTGCAACACTTTCGTTGCCCTGCGTGTCGCATCTAAGGTACATTGACTTAAAGTGTCGCATTTAAGAACTTAAGAGAACTAAGCAAACTTCTACCATCTAAAGTAACAGTATTGTGTATTTTTGTCGTTTAATGGTCTTGTGGTAACTCTATATAAAGAATCCTTATTTTTAATATAAAAACCTGGCTGGTGTCCATCTGTAGTGTTGTCACTTGGTTGCTGTATGTGTTCACAAATGCTTAACCTATAACGCTCTGAGATAAGCCTTGTCTGCTCGCGCCAAGCTACCTAGAGGGTGAGCAGGGGTTATTTTAGGAGTGTAACCCCTTACCCTGACTAGAGGAAAGGTTCCCTGCTTGTCACAAGTACCTACCTGTGCCAACCAGAGAACCCGGATTCTAACAGGTAGTACTGCTAACTAGTGTTTGTGTAGGTGTTTTGCAACATGTTTTGTGCATGTGTATTGCATTTCTCTCCTGTTCTTCTATGCTTTTGACTGATCTTGTCTGTCCTTCCCAGGGTACTTTGCCTGTTGTGTGGTCAACACTGACCCCCAACACCCAGAAGCCAACACCAGTGTGGAAGTTGACAATTCCCATCAACTGATGTACCCCACATCCCTGGACTTCCATTCTCCAACACATTGTGAGCGTGTGTCCACTGTTACGTAGAATTACCGTGCAACTAGTATGGAATAAACATGTTGCTGATGTGTAATGAACCTGTGCTACGCTTTGTTATGTGCGTTGTCTGTCTTTCCACATCTGAGTGACATCTGCTTACCTCACCTGTGGACTTGTTACCACTGACTGGGCTTGGTGTTGTGTCTATGCATGCCAATGTGTTTCAGGTCAACATCATTGTGTGTGATGAGTAACATGGCCATGGTGAGTATGTTTTGTGTTGCCATAGTGGTGTGTCTCCCTCACATGTGTCACATTCCCATGACTCACCTTACGTTGGTCACATTGTTGCAGTATTTGGCATGCACTGTGTTGTGTAGCAGATCGGCATCTCCCTGAACATGACAAGTTGGAATCACAACAGAGGCAAGTATGGTGTACTGGTGAGTGTATTTACAAACATGTGTGAGGGAAGTGCACCGGATGGTGGGTGCTGTACAGTGGTTTGGGAATCCAAAGTTCACATTGGAGTTGGAAGTGCTGGTAGATGAAATGTCCAGAGTAAAGTCCATAGTCATCTGATACATTGGCCCAACATGAACCCTCCATGTCATGTGGGCGAGTTGTGGGCGATTGGACAAGGTGAATGGGTTGCGCACTAAGAACATTGTCCAGAACAGGTTTGGAAGCCCTGGGGGATGTGCTGGGACATCTGCCTCTCACATGTCCTTCTTTGGACGACCCCTCTTCTTCGGGGGGGGGGGGGATCCTCATGTGCAGGCTTCTGCGGTGCAGGAGACTCTCCGCCAGAGTTCTCCTCCCTCCCTGTGGTGCTGGCAGATGGTGTTGCGACAGATGTTGTGGGCACACAGGGGGGTGTAGAAAGGTTGGTGTTGATCTGGTGGAGGCATTGTAGTATGTCCCGATGCACCGCAGTGATGTCATCCCACTTGGCCTCTATGCGGGCATGGTGGGTGACCTGCTCATGTTGCATGTCCTTGAGGATCCTCAATACCTGGCCAAATCCTCCGGTGCTATCCTGGTACGCATCTAAGATGTGTGCCAGTTGGGGGTCATCATGCAGTCCAGACCCCTCTGCAAGGCGTGCCCTGTGCCTCCCACCCCTCCCACCACCCCTCTCCACACGGGCAGGACCAATGGAGGTACGCAGGGGTGACACTGGGACCCCTTGGGTGGTGTTGCTGGTGGAGTTGGCTGTAGCTTCTGGGGGGTCCTGTGTCCGTGTGCTGTGGGTGTTGATTGTCCTTGGTCTGTCCGTGTTGGCGGGGGTGCCCTGTCGGTGTCCAGATGCTGGAGGCGTGGGTACAGGGGGGACAGATGTTGATGCTGCTGGTGCTGCATGATGGCTCACACCGGAGGGGCCTGGTTGGTCGTCGTCATCCGAAGAGGACAGTGAGAGAGTCAGACCAGAGAGCTCAGTGTCCACCAGAGTCTGGGACTGGGTATCCTCGTCATTTGGTGCTGGGTGCCCAGAACCACCTGTGTTTGGAAGAGACACACAATGTGATTTATGTTTCTACATGCATCGTTGGTTCACAAACATGACATTTTCTACTTTTCAAACAGATGCCTGCCTGTACACTGCTTTTTTCCAGCTTGTCACAGACAGAGTTTGATATTGCGGTTGGCCATTTCCCAGCATGGCCTTGTGCTCCTCACAACAGAGCCCAGTGTCAGACATCTTTTCAGTCCCTTCCCACTCCCTGTGAGGAAAGTATGTTTCAGTTTGATCTTGCTGGCGCATGTGGGTGGGTGTAGGTTGTCTGTGATTGCGACTCTCATCATACTCTTGGCTACACCCCCCTTCCAAGCATGCCCATGCTTCCTCCCTCTTGAGTCTGCTTCCCTGTGAGGGGGTGTGACAGCAATGGCAAGATGGCTGACTGTGTAGTCCTGATGTATGATGTTGGCAATTTCCCAACATGGCCTTGTGCTCCTCACAACAGAGCCCAGTGTCAGACATCTTGTCAGTCCCTTCCCACTCCCTGTGAGGCGAGTATGTTTCAGTTTGATCTTGCTAGGCCATGTGGGTGGGTGTAGGTTGTCTGTGACTGTGACTCCCATCATACTCTTGGCTACACCCCCCTTCCCAGCATGCCCATACTTCCTCCCTCTTGACTCTGCTTCCCTGGGAGGGGGTGTTACAGCAATGGCAAGATGGCTAACTGTGAAATCCTGGTATTTGTTTGGCACAAGCCCCAAGTGAGCCCCTGTGCTTCACACAGCAGCACCCAGGGCGGGGCATCTTTTGCTGATATTTCAATGAGGTGTGTGTCAATGCATTGTACCCGGTGAGTTGTGTGGAGTTTGTGTTGAGGGGGTGTCTCTCCATGCTGAGTAGTGTGGTCAGGGCTGTCAGTTCTCCTTCCCATCATGAAAGGTGCTTCCATTGTAGGGCGTGCAAGTTGTCTTTCAGGATGTCAGTCAGTGCTGTCCTGCTTCTGATTTGCACACAAGCCCTAGCAGGGCCTTGTGCTCCCCACAGCAGGACCCAGTGTCAGCCATCTTGTCAGTCATTTTCCACTCCCTGTGATGTGGGCATGTTTCAGGAGGGTGTGCATTATCTGAGACTACAGGCCCCATCATGCTTTTGGCTACACTCACTTCACCTGCATCCCCACTATTCCTTCCTGACAGTCATCTGCACTGTGAGGTGGTGTGTTTGTGGTGGAAAACTGTCTGGCAGGGTCTATTTGGCTTAGTGCCACTGGCTTGCTCTATTTGTTTGTAGGTTGGTGCATGTCATGACACAGTCCCCAGTCACTATGAGATGGCAGGTATTGTGTGTGTCTGACTGGCATACACATCTTGGGCTGATTATCTATTGGTTAGTGTAGCTTTGCTTGGGGTGAATGGTTTCACTGGCCCCTTGCCACACAATCTTGGGTATGTTGTTTGTGTACTCACCAGGCCCTGGGATGTCTGTTAGGCCATGGACGCTCTCTGGTGGTAGGATGTCCCGCACCTTCTCCTCCCAGGTCCTGAAGTAGACTGATTTGGCAGGACGGCCATCGCCGGTGCACTGACTCAGGGTGTATCTTTTTCGATGATACCATCTGTTCTGGATGTCGTCCTTTGTGCACCTTGCTGGTGCTTGTGCGTTCACATTGTCCACAAGCCTCGCCCTAATCTTGGTTTTCTGTGAGATGGGGGTTCTTTGAACCAATGTACCAAACAAATGTGGCTCTACTCGGATGATCTTGTCTACCAGCACTTCTAACTCACTATCTGTGAACTTTGGATTCTTCTTTGGAGGCATGGTGATGGGTGGTGGTGGTGAGGGATGTGTGTGTGAGGGTGCAAGTGATTGTGGGTTGGTGTTGGTTTAGCTGTGTGTATGTGTGTGTGCTTTTGTATGAGGTGCTGATGGTGTGTTAGTTGGGTGATGGGTGAGTTGTGAGTGTGTCTGTGGTTGCTGTGTACTGGTGTTTGCTGCTGGCTGTGTCTCCTGTTTGCAAGGGATGTTGGTAGTGATTGTAGTCCTTTATATATTTGGAGTTGTGGGTGTGTATTTGTCCCATGTTTTTTTTTTGGTATTTATTGGCTTTGTCATTGCTTTTTTGGTCCTTTTTTTGTCTTTTTTCCTTTGTCTTTTGTAGGCATGAAGGAGACGTTCATGTGACGGAAACGGTCGCTGCTGTTGTCCCGTGCGGGCTTCTCTGCCTCGTTCAAGCTGCCTGTCTTCTGTGTTCGGTACGTGTCGTTTGCGGCGGTCTCTATTGCTTGTGTGCCCGGTTGTCTGTGCGTGTCGGTTGTGCGGCTTGTTCTCCGTGCGAGTCGGTCTGGTTTAGCGCATTGCATCGTATTGCGCTAATCGTACATCATGGGTATGGGTCGGTCGAGTTCATTCCGGGTTCGTGTTGGTCGGTGAAAATCGCATCGGTTTTCCGGCAGGAGCACTATTTTCCCTACGGCTCGGTCGTACGGCTTGTATTCCGTACGTGTCAGTTGTAATTCACATGCGTTGCATCGTACTGCACGGGTTGTACAGCGCTGGTCCGTGTCGGTCGGTATTTGGTCCGGGTCCGTGTCGGTCGGTTCGTTTTGCGGCCGGAATCGGCCCCTTTCTGTTTAAGTCCCTTTGTGTCCCACGTGCACTACTGTTTCACACCATTACACAGGGTTGGTCTTTTGGGTTTTGTCCCTTGCGTTTGTTTTCACCTGACAGTTTTGGTCCTGGGTGTTTATCTAAGGGTGGGTTTACCCCTTCTCTTACATTTCTCTGAAATGTTTTGTTGGGGAGGATGGGTTCATTATTGCTTGTCATTATGTTTACCTTTCCTTTCTGATTCATTTGTGTAGTTGTACTTTAGTTTGCTTACCTGAGTCTGGATTTTTTTCTCTGCTTGTATATATTCTTGTTTATAGTTACTCTCATGTTTTATCGCTCTTTTATTTTTCATTTAAAAGAAGGGGGATACTGTTATATTCTGATTGTATTTACGTATTCTTCCCAGCCTAGTTGTCTCCTAGCTGCTCAGCCAGAGTGGATGAGAGGTGACAGTTGGAGATGGGCTAAGCAGCAGGCAGGCTGCTCCTGGTGGGGCTGGTGTAAGAGCTGAAGAAGCTGGTGTAACAGGATTACCAGGATAAAGACTGTTGTACATATTTGCCATCCTGCAACTAAGAAGTTAATAAAGTTATTCATAAAACTCAACTCGGCTATGTCTGGTAAGGCACAACTCATTGCTTGCGTTCTGGTTCTGGAATTTGTCGTTCTTTTAATGCTCCAGCGTTTCAATCCTGCTCGCAGGTTTGGATTTGTATTAGTTCTCATGTATTTCTACAACCTCGTCTTGAGGTGTCTGTATGTCCAGTTATTTTTGGCTTTGTAATAAGCCCACTAACTTGGAATTCGGAGTCTGTGATACTTTAGTGCCATGTTCCTTTAAAGTTGTTAGTTTGCTTTCAATGAGTTATTTCTCCCCTCTACACTTCTCAGCAGGTAATCCCAGCCCATTGACCAAGGGTTCCAGAGTAAATTGGTAGAGAGGAACCCGGCCTTATCACCCTCCTTCGGTTAAAATAAAGCCCCAGGTAGGTGGAGGTCCCCGAGGCTCTTGGTCCTCAATGGAGGGGGGTCCACGTGGCCCCCATCCTCAATATCAGTAAAGCCCTAGGGACATGGTGGTCCCCGGGACTCATATGAGGAAAAATATAGGGCAGAAAAACTAGCGGAAAAGGCAAAACAGAGGGCATATAAACTACCAGAAAAGGCAAAACAGAGGGCAGAAAATGAGCAGGAAAGGCAAAACCGAATAGAAGGCAAAACAGAGGGGAGAAAAATGGCCAGGAAAGGCAAAACAAAGGACAGAAAAACCAGCAGAAAGGGCAAAACAGAGCAGAAGAGGGCAAAACAGAGAGGACTTATACCCTAACACACACCCTCACAGACCTACTCGGAGACTCATGCACCCACTCACATACCCAATGAGACACTCACGCACACACTCACAGACTCATGCACTTAGTCACAGACCCACTCAGAGACTCATGCACCCACTCACAGACCTACGCAGAGGCTCACACACTTACTCACGGACCCACTCAGAGACTCATGCACCGAGACACAGACCCAGGGAGACACTCCTGTACCCACTCAGACCCTCACGTAGCCACTCACAGACCCACTCAGATACTCACGCACACACACACAACCTTCGAGACACTGACACACTCACTCACACACCCACTGAGACAGTCATACACTCACTCACACACTCACTCTCAAAAGTTACAGGTTACAGTTAGGAAATAAAATTTAAAAAAGCTTAGAAATTCACTGAAGAAACCAAAGGTTACAGGAACGGTTTAGTTATGCTCAGATTTAACCCATACAAAATCAAGGAAATTCAGCAGACCTGAGCTAACTATAACTTACGCCCCCGCAATGCACTGCTTATGACCTCACATATTACATCAATCATGACATGGTCAGTGACATCACTGATGACATCTCAAATGACATCACTAAACTACAAATATGTACAATATTATAATTGTTTAAACAAAATCTAGATTTGCATTTTGTGTAATGCAAGAATTCTGCATAATTTTCTCCAACTTTTGAGTAGCTATATGAATTTTGTACAGTTCTAAATTTTATTGCATTATGTTTTAGTATGTTATGTTTTTGGTATTCCGCTTTTAGGTCGAGCCTAGCGGCAGCGCGCATACGCTAATCGCTCTGCAAGACTTCTGTATTAGAGTATGGGAGAGAAGCCACGCCCACTCTCCTCCCATAGTTTTCATTTGCTTGTGTCACTGTCTTTCGTAAATACTGCCTTCAGATTCGTTAATAGGCTTGTTAGTCCCTCCTTAGTACGGCCTTGTCTTCATTTGTACCCTCCCATGGTGACTGGCCCTTTTACTTCGGTTGTTACACGGGACCTGTTATTTAGTCTGTAAGTACCATTTACTTTATTGAGTTTCTCTTAATGAAGGCCAGACATGCGCTGCTTTAGCTGACACTGCTTGTGTTTTTTAAGCAGTACGGCCACCCCCGTAATATGGGCGCTTGCTTTCAATTATCTTGTGTGTGTTTCAACTCCCCCCAAGTAAAATGGATTTAGAAATTATCAGCGAAAGTCATTGGAATTCCAAGTAGCACATAATCCTGTGCTAATGGTCTGAAGCTGACAACAGAACATCTGTGTTACATGTCATCTGTACCAAAGCCACCTGATGGGCTTTTTCAAAAGCCTGTTTTACTAACACCACCACCACCACCACTACCAACACCACCACCATCAATACCACCACCTCCACCACCAATACCACCACCAGCAGTAACAATGCCGATACCACCACCACAACCAATACCAATAACACCACCAATACCACCACCACCAATACCACCACCACCACCAATACCACCACCACCACCACCACCAATACCAGTACCACCACCACCAATACCAATACCATCACCACCAATACCACCACCATCAATACCAGTACCACCACCAATGCCAGTACCACCACCACCACCACCACCACCAATACCACCACAATCAATACCAATAACGCCACCACCAATACAACCACCACCAATACCACCAATGCCACCACCACCAATACCACCACCACCAATACCAAAAATGCCAAAACCACCACCACCAATACTACCACCACCAATACCACCACCTCAGTGCCTCTTGCTCACTAGTAATAGCATGGGCACTGTACAAGGCCAGAGCTGCAGCCGAGACCATCCCTCCCTCCCTCCATGCCTGCCATAAAAATGAAAATGAAATCCAGTATTTGTAAAGCACACAATTACCTGAGGGTGTCTAGGCGCTGGGGGCCGTCAGGAAGATTAAGCGAGCTATTGCCCAGAGTCACATGATGCTAGACTAACCTGCCGCCAGCACCGGGCCAAAGGTAGCAATAACATTACACAATGCCACACTGCACACTCAAATTACAGAGAGGGCAGGAACTAGCCCCCCCTACCGCTCTTCTTCCTGAACCACGACAGTGTATTCATAGAGCGAAAGGTGTTGGTGCGCTTTGTTAGGGTTTATAGCTCAGATCATATGTAACTCTCACTTCACACTTGTGTAATTTACAACACTTACACATCTTCTTCACTGGACTATTTATCACTGCTTTGAAGACGTCGCAGGTCGGTCTCTTCCTCTGATATTTACAATCTAACAAGCGGTCGAGAAGGCCCATTATTGCAATGTAATAGGTCTCGCATTTGCGAGATTTTA
This sequence comes from Triturus cristatus, assembly GCF_964204655.1. Lineage (NCBI taxonomy): Eukaryota > Metazoa > Chordata > Amphibia > Caudata > Salamandridae > Triturus > Triturus cristatus. The sequence goes on along the minus strand of NC_140588.1, from coordinate 954,271,232 downwards.
AGCTATTATTATTTTAAATGACAATGCCTTTTATTTGTTTTAAAACCTAAAACATAAATTAAAGGCATTGTCATTTACAATGCCAATAGCTCAAACTCGCGTGAATGCGAGACCTATTGCATTGCAAATGCTTGTTTGGTTTTCTAGGGAGTTTGGTGCAGAATGTATTAAACAAATATTCCCAATCCAAAACATGGTAAAATATGTGCTGAGTCATATTTCATGCTTGGAGGAGAGGTAGAGGCAGTCTGGCTACGGGATACACTGTGTTACACTGCTTAGGCTCCCTTCAGCTGAATGCTATATTTTCACTCACTCATTTTGTTAAACACGCAAACTCTTTTTTACTAATCACTTAGCTTCTCATTCTGTCACTTGCTCACTGACACACTCATTTTCTCAGTCACCACTTCAAACTATTGGTTGTCATTTGTTCACTGACATACTTCATGCCTCGCTTAGTCACCTGCGTATTCAATAGCTTATAAACTCACACTCACCAAGCCACTATAATGTGCTCAATCACTCACTTATTTACTCACTCATTCACTCACCTCAATCACTAGCATAATCATTCAGTCACTTACTGACATCAGCACTCTTTCACTTGCTTTCCCACTCACTCACTTGCTGCGCACCCTTCCATTGATTTTTCACTTGCTTATTCACTCACTAATTTACACAATTACCATCCAATCACTCACTGCTTCATTTACATGCTCACTCATTCAAACAATTAACTGCTCACCCACTCACTTGCTCAATCACTTGGACATTCACTCCTCACTCTTTAACCCACTCAACCACTGTTTCACTCAATACTCACTTGTTCATAACCTTACTCGCTTGGACAGTCACATGCTCATTCAAAAACTCACAAATGCGTCACTTGCTCATTTACTCATTCATTCATTTAATTTCTCTTACTTTCCCTCACTCATTGCTTAACCTGCATCACAATTTCATTGAAATCAAATTACTGCATACAAATTATGATTATTTGAGTGATTTTGAAAAGTTTCTAATGGAAAGGATGAATATAGTATGTCTTTATCTTTAGTACTCAATTTCCATCATAGACTAGCCTGGTAATATTGTAAAGATGTGGGGGTAGGGGTCAGCTTTCTTTCTCATGTTACAAGGTAATTGCAGTCTAGTTTTTTTTAATAATCAGATAAGTTATATTGTGCAATAACTCCCTAAATGCCTGATGATATTTCAAATAATTCCTCACTGGGCATGTATTTTCCATCGCCACTTAAAGTGCACTCTATCACTATCACAAGAAGCACCTGCCGCAGGAGAGTCAAATCATCAACCTCAAAATAACATGATGCACGAGCAGCACAGACACTGCATTTCCTCGTCAAATGACAAACTCTGAAAATTCCTGTGTCTCAGTTTATCGTGACACAAGTGAAAAGTCATATACAGGCAGGGTCGAATTGGGATTCAAATTAGGCCTGGGCACCCAAAGAAAAAGTGGCCCTCATTTATAGATAATGACCGTTCATGGAACCTTTCTTAGTAACAGGGGAGTCATTTTGAGAGAAATCTGTGATAAGGTTACTGAGAACCATGTTCACCTGAAAGGCTCTGATTCCAATGTTTATTCTCAGGCCATATCATCAGGTGTTCTGCTCACCTTAGGGACCTGAGGCAACTGTTCTCTCCCAGTTCCCACAAAGGACAATGAGAAAAGCAGGAGCTTCAGGGGTATTGCTCAGATTACATATCTGAGGCACCAGTTTAACTCCATTTCCCTGAAACAATTGCTCAATCTCATGTCCCTTATGTTCTTGATTGTCCCCAGGCCTCTTCTCATCCTCAGTTCCCTCGGGCTAATGGTCACTTAGAAGTACAAAAGCTTACTACTCATCCACATTAGGCGCAGTAGACTCATTACAACCCTAGGGCAGGGGTCTCCAACCTTTTCAGTAGTAAGAGCTACTTATGTTCAATGAAAATCATTCTGAGCTACTAATATTATTGGTGCCATACACATCAGAAAATATTACATTAGTGTCCACTCTATGCAAGATTACCAGCCATGATCACCCAGTGCAGGATTGCCAGCAGTAATGTTAAAAAGGCTTTGTCAATTTTGAATGCCTCTACAAGGGTAATACATAACAACCGCAGCTGCAATGCCCCTGACACTACGGTAATAATACCAAGGCAATAATATTAGTAATGAATCTCCCAATTCTGTATGATAATTATATATCAGTTTTAAATATATTTTGGAAATTATGGGCTTTAAAAATACACACATTTTCATCTCAAATACTTGCATTTCAGTTTAGGTATATGTATATTTAATAAACCAAGAAAAAGCCTGTAATTTAGTAGGCCGGGTTGCACACAGGAGGGCTGCTCATGGGTAGCTGGAGCGCTACCAGTAGCTCACGAGCTACTCGTTGGAGAAGCCTGCCCTCGGGTCACTGAAGTTCCTCCTCACTTCACTTTCATGGCCCTGAAGTACCTGCTCACTCTTGAACCAGTGGCTTTCTTTGTCACCTTTAGATCCTTTGTAGCTGCCACCTACTCTTAGGTGACTGCTAAATTCCCTGGGAAGTTGCAGCAATGCATCCACGGTCGTACGCATCAGAGTTGTGCAAGGTTTCCTCTTTTAGCTGTCACCCAGAAGCACTCTGCAAGTGATGTGTCTGGACATTTCATACAGCTGGGTACTTTTTATATTGGAGGGAGAGACTTGATTTGGATCTGGAAAAGCTACAGGAATTCACTCCACATGCAATCTTTCAATTAATTTCCTAGGAATACTCTGCCCAATAGCTCTCTCTCACAGAAACATATATTCACCCCTTCTCTGTTCTCACCCCTTTCTCAAGTCCATCATTTCACCTCTATTATCACCAAGTGCAACTATCTCTCTGATTTTCTTACTCTTTATATTTCTGTCTTTCCATCTATAACACCAACTTTTCTTTTTCTCACTCCTATCCTTCCTTTCTTTCCTCTGCCTCCATGCCTCTTTTTTTACTTGCTGTGTACACATTTGTTATTCTCCGTATCACTTGTTTTGCTCCTCTCTCGTTCTTCTTCTTTCGATCTCTCATTCGCTACTTCTTTACCTCTTTGTGGTGTCTCTCATTCTACCTATATTCTTCATTTTGTCTCTCTCATTTTCCCTTCTTGTTTCCTATTTTTGTCTCTCAGTCTACAATTCCCTCCCCCCTCTCTCACTCCTGTGTCTCCTCTGTAATCTTTACTTCAGTTCTTGTTATATCTCGCATACCCTTATTCCTACTCTTATTTAGCAGCTCTCCTTGGAGTTTTATTTAATTTCTGTCTCTTGCAAACCTTCCCTTTTTTCTCCAGTCATGCTCTCTCCTGTTAGTCCCACTCACTTCACTTCCCTTTGCCCCTTCAACTCCTTTGCATCCTGTACTACACCTAATGTTATATTCTGTTGTGTCTCATTTATTGCCTTGCTGCAGAGAGTAATGGAAAGTGCTCCTGTGTTAGAGGTAGTGCTGAAACCAAAGGAGAATCCTCTGGTGGAATTTTCTTTATCATTCTTAATCTTTCACATAGAAAAATCCACATGTGGATTGTACTCTATGTTTCGCACTATCTCGTAGAATGCCAACAGCCTCTAAACTAAGCCATAAACTGAGGGAGAGAACTAGAATAGTGCATGTGAGGTGGTAGACATTCTTTGTATTCATAAAACAGGAAACCTTAGACACCCTCTTCTGCCTTGATCTCCTCTCCATCATTTCTTTTGTCATTCACCTTCCTGTCTCTATCCTCTCCAACTTCGCTTTCCAGCTTTTGCTCTCTCTCTAACTGCCCCTCTCCACTTTCTTTCATCACTTCATCTCTCTAATCTCTTCCCCCTCCCTCTCTCTGTCTGCCTTTATGACATTATCATCCTCCCTGTCCACCTGTACTTTGTTTTCTCCCTTCATTTCCTTTTACTCTTCCCCTCTTTTTGCCATTCTCCACTCTGTCTCACTTCTCCTTTTGTCTTTCAACAGTGCTTTCTTCACTCAATACATTTTGTTACTTTCCCGTCCATTTGTAGTCTCCCTTCCCTTTGCCATTGTGTATCCGGATCAATGTTTTTCACAGTAACATTTTCAAAAACTAAGTGAGATATAAAAAAAAGTTTTCTATTTGCTCCTATTATTTGTTATGCATCATTTTTTATTTTTGTTCAATGGAGAATGGGAACCATCTCGCAATTATTAAGTTGATGAGGTGCTAGTAGGTACCCGGGCTCCTCTGGCTGTTGCTGACGACAAAGGCAGAGCCTCTAAAAAGGCCACCACTCGTAATCTTTCCCCTTGCCCCCGTGACGTTAGTGCTGGCTATGTAACATTAGTGCTGGCTGTGTAATGTTAGTGCTGGCTGTGTAACATTAATGCGGCTGTGATGCTCAAAAACAGCACTGCCGCTCCTTAAGGCCTCACTGTCACGCTCAGATGCTCAGGCTGGGAGGAGTCTCCTCAGTTTGTCTGATTGTCCTACAGCACATGACAATGAGCCAGCTAGGCTTTGCACTTGGCCTTACAGACCTCTGCTCTAAGGCTGCAGCAGCCGTGTGGGTTGAGTGCCAGTGGCCAAGCCAATCTAGGCAACTGTGAGGTTATTTACAGCCGAAAACATGGCCCATCTGCTGGCCTTACAGGTAGGTTGATTGCTACACTGTATCCCAAACTTGGTGCACACTAAACTCACACCCTACACGGCCTCCAGTCCTTCACTCCCAAGAGAAAACATCTAGCCGGGCCACAAATAAACACAGGCAGGCACTATAAAACAAGCATTTGCAATGCAATAGGTCTTGCATTCACGCGAGTTTGAGCTATTGGCATTGTAAATGACAATGCCTTTTATTTATGTTTTGGGTTTTAAAACATAAATAAAAGGCATTTCCATTTACAATACTAATAGCTTAAACTCTCACAAATGCGAGACCTATTGCATTGCAATAAAGGGGCTTCTCGACCGCAGGTTAGATTGTAAATATCAGAGGAAGAGACCAGCCTGCGACGTCTTCAAAGTAGTGATAAATAGTGTAGTGAAGAAGATGCGTAAGTGTTGTAACTTACACAGACACAAAGTGTGAAGTGAGAGTTACATATTATCTAAGCTGTAAACACTATCAAAGCGCTCCAACATCTTTCGCTCTGTGATTACACTGTCCTGGCTCAGGAGGAAGAGCGGGAGGGAGGGAGCTATTTCCTGCCCTCTCCATGATTTGAGTGTGCAGTGTGGCATTGCGTAATGTCATTGCTATCTTTGGCCTAATAAAAAACACTCCAGCTGTAGTAGGACCCTGGCTTTATCTCCTGGTGCAGGGTGGGCTATGCTTTATGGCAGGCATGGAGGGAGGGAGGGATAGTCTCGGCTGCAGCTCTGGCCTTGTACAGTGCCCCTGCTATTACTAGTGAGCGAGAGGCACTGAGGTGGTGGTATTGGTGGTGGTGGTGGTGTTTGTGGTATTGGTGGTGGTGGTGTTGGTGGTGGCAATATTGGTATTGTTGGTATTGGTATTGGTTTTGGTGGTGGTGGTATTGGTATTGATGGTGGTATTGGTGGTGGTGGTACTGGTATTGGTGGTGGTATTGGGGGTGTTGTGGTATTGGTGATGGTAGTATTGGTATTGGTGGTATTGGTGGTGGTGGCAATGGTGTTGCTGGTATTGGTGGTATTGGTGTTGGTGGTATTGGTGGTGATGGTGGCATTGGTGGTGGCAGTATTAGTATTGGTTGTGGTGGTATTGGTATTGCTGGTGGTGGTATTGGTATTGGTGGTGGTACTGGTATTGGTGGTGGTACTGGTATTGGTGGTGGTGGTGGTATTGGTTGTGGCAGTATTTGTATTGGTGGTGGTGGTATTGGTGGTGGTGGTATTGGTGGTGGTGTATTGGTGGTGGTGGTATTGGAGTTGGTGGTGGTGGTATAGGTATTGGTGGTGGTGGTACTGGTGGTCGTGTTATTGGTGGAGGTTTTGGTATTGGCGGTGGTAGTATTGGATTGGTGGTAGTGGTATTGGTGGTGGTGGTATTGGTGGTGGTACTGGTATTGGTGGTGGTACTGGTATTGGTGGTGGTGGTGGTATTGGTTGTGGCAGTATTTGTATTGGTGGTGGTGGTATTGGTATTGGTGGTGGTGGTATTGGTGGTGGTGTTATTGGTGGAGGTTTTGGTATTGGCGGTGGTAGTATTGGATTGGTGGTAGTGGTATTGGTGGTGGTGGTATTGGTATTGGTGGTGGTACTGGTATTGGTGGTGGTACTGGTATTGGTGGAGGTGGTGGTATTGGTTGGTATTGCTATTGGTGGTGTTGGTATTGGTGGTGTTGGTATTGGTGGTGGTGGTATTGATAGTAGTGGTATTGGTGGTGGTGGTAATGGTGGTGGTGGTATTGGTGTTGGTGGTATTGGTGGTGTTGTGGTAGTGTTGGTGGTGGTTGTTGGAGCCGGCCTCGTGGCGTGGTCCTGTTCCCCCTCGCTAAGCCGCACGAGGTCCCATGCACCTCGGGGCTCCTCCATTTTGGATTATACGTCACTCCACGTGACCACCTACGTGACCCCGCTCCACCCGGCCTCTGTCCCAGCGAGGCCCGACATCGAGGCGCCAACCCCTGGCCCGGGGGATACCACGTGAACCCTTCCCACTCCCGGCGGAGGGCAGTATCGATGGGACCCCCAACCGTCCTTCCACACCTAGGTGCGATCGCCTCACAGCTCTCTGGGGCCTGGCGCCTCTCCAGCTGGGCGTCTGGCCGCTCCCTACCCGGCCTCTCCGCCCGCTCCGGGCGCAAGGGTCCGGACATCAAAGGGCCCCAGTCCTATATCTGGGGCGACCCGACAACAGGACAACAGTTGTATCCTGGAGTCAAGAGCCCTGCTGATCGGATCGCGGCCCGACCTTGTTGAACCTTACCATCAGAGCCCAGCTGACCTCGTCGCGGCTCGACCGAAGCGGACCTACCACCGGAGCCCTGCTGACTGTGTCGCGGCTCGACCCAAGAGGAACTACCACCCGAGCCCTGCAGATGCCGTCGTGGCTCCCCACGTCCGAGCCGCTCTGAGACCAGCACTCAAGGTCTGGCGCAGAGCCCTCCCGTACCTGGTTGGTACTAGGACTGTCCCGCTACCCTATCCCTCTAACAGACATTGAGACTCTTACTGGATCCCTCGATCCCACTGTAAATATTGAACGTACCACTGCTGATAAAGAACCAAGTCAAGCAACTGATATTGAGTCCTGTGTGGTGGTATTACTGGGCCTAGTACGATCATAGGAGAAAGACCTCCCCGAGGGGGCTTCTCAGCGGCGCTCGGCTATAACTTTGCGGTAGGAAGGTGCCCCGGAATAGTCTCCCCGACACCCCGATGGTCCTCCCTCCAACAGTGGTATTGGTGGTGGTGGTGGTATTGGTGGTGGTGGTGGTATTGGTGTTGGTGGTGGTTGTGATGTTGGTTTTGGTGGTGGTGGTGGTAGTGTTATTGGTAGTGGTGGTATTGGTGGGGGTATTGGTGGTATTGGTGGTGGTGGTGGCATTGGTGGTAGTGGTATTGGTGGTGGTGGTATTGGTGCAGGTGGTATTGGTGGTGGTATTGGTGATGGTAGAAGTATTGGTGGTGGTGTTGGTGGTGATGTTGGTGGTAGTATTGGTGGTATGCGCGGTGTTGGTATTGGCGGTGGTGGTGGTATTGGTGGTATTGCTGGTGGTGATATTGGTGGAGGTGGTGGTATTGATGGTAGTGGTATTGGTGGTGGTATTGGTGGTGGTGGTGGTGGTGTTGTTGTTAATAGAACAAGCTTTTGAAAACAACCGGTCAGGTGGCTTTAGTACAGATGACATGTAACATACATGTGCTGTTGTCAGCTTCCACAGATACTGGGTTACATAATCCCTCAACTTTCACTCCCAACTCTGGCATGGTCCCCCCAGAAGTACTAACATTTGAGAAAGCAATACTAAAGGATCTAGCCATGACACGAGATAGGTCTAACACCTTCTACAATCTCTCTAAGGAGGAAATGAATGCTGCCAGGGCCCTGGCAGATGACCCCACAATAACCATCAAACAAGCAGACAAGGGTGGGGCTACAGTAATCCAGTCAACCCTTGACTACGAGAGAGAATGTCAGAGGCAATTAGGTGATCAGAAATACTATACTCCGATCACTATAGACCCTACTCCCAGACTGAAGGACACCATCAACAGCCTAACTCTCGAGGCTGAGACCAATGGGTGGATTTCTAAAAAAGAGGCTGACTTCCTCAATACACCTAATCCCGTAACACCATATTTCTACACCTTGCCTAAAGTCCATAAGGGAACCTTTCCCACCCCAGGTAGGCCCATCGTGTCGGGAATTGGCTCAATCCTGGAGCCTCTATCCAGGTTTGTGGACCACTACTTGCAACCCCTGGTCCTAAAAATACCATCTTATATCAAAGACACTAGCGATATCTTAAGAACAATTGAAGGGTTGGCACCTACTGGGGACATTAGCCTCCTCGTCACTCTTGACGTGGAGGCACTTTACACCAATATTCCACAACAAGCCACCCTAACTGTGATCGAGGAGGCACTACGTAAGGAAGAATGGACATCACCCACCCCGGTGTCTTTTATCATGGATTTAGCATCCCTGGCATTAACCGAGAACTTCTTCAGATTTAAGAATGAACTGTACCATCAATGCCAGGGTACTTCTATGGGCAGCACATTCGCCCCTAGTCTAGCCTGCCTTTATATGGCAGCCTTCGAGGAGGAAATCATTCAGAGTCCCAACAACCCCTTTAATGAGAATCTGATATTGTGGAGGCGATTCATTGACGACATCCTCATCCTTTGGAAGGGTCCAATGAGCAGATGTGATGAGTTCTGCCAATGGATCAATATCCAAAATCCTTACCTGAGATTTACCAATCACACCTCCCCCTCACACATTCCCTTCCTGGACCTAGACATCAGATTGGAGTCAGGAGTCTTAACCACGAGTCTTTATAAAAAACCAACGGACAGAAACAGACTGTTGTTGTATAGCAGTCACCACCCCAAATCGTTGAGGGACAATCTGCCGTTCGGCCAGTTCCTCCGGTTAAGGAGAAATTGTAGTTCTGTGCTGGACTATAAAAAAGAGGCAAATAGCCTTGCCAGTAATCTACAAGAGAGAGGGTATCCTCCTGCCACTATCAATAACGCCATGAAACGGGCAAGGAATAACCCTAGAGAAGTTTTACTAGAGACAAAGACCCGTGAACAAACCGATATCCTGACCTGTGTGACTTCTTTTACTCCATCTTCTAACAACATTAAAAAGGTCATTAAGAAACACTGGGGGATACTGGCGGCTGGAGATCTGACTTTACCACAACCAAGGTTTGCCTTTAAGAGAACGCAAAACCTTAAAGATATCCTGATTCACACCAGACCCAAAAAAGCAGTACAGAACACCCAGGCGACCCTGTGGGGACTCCCGCCAGTCACAGGACACTTCCCGTGTGGCAGTTGCACATCTTGCCAACAAACAATGACCGTTAAGGAATTGGCCTTATCTGACAATCTAACCTGGAAATTGAAACGTCACACGAATTGCAATTCCAAGAATTGCATTTATCTACTACAATGCCCTTGCGCTTTGTATTACATAGGGATGACGACAAGATCAATTAAGACACGCATCACAGAGCACAAAAGTAATATCAGATGCTCCAAGGAAACCACAAAATTATACTGTCATTTCAAAGATCTACATCACACAGCAGACTCCTTGAGATGGGTTGTCCTTGAATCACATCCAGGCATGCCACCACAATCTCTTCTTAGATTGGAACAAAGATGGGTCCATAAACTGTCTTCGGATACACGTGGTCTTAACGATGACATACCATGGGGTTCCTTAACTCATTGAAACTCACACGACACCTATATTTCAATCCCTATAAGTTATCTTTACCTAAGGGTGGAACACCATCCCACTGCATTGTGAGCGAGAGGATATATCCCTTGACTCCCATGATTACAGGGAGAAACCTCACCCCACAACACTGAGCTTGAGAGGGCTTATCCTCGTTTCCCATGACACCTCTATTCCACTGCAATCCCACCTTCGAGTAATACCTCACTGAGGAAGGGATTTCATCTACCAACTAGTGACAGCAACTGGGAACTTTATGACTATCTTGCAACACTTCCACGATATACACCTCCAGGTTGGAATAAACTCACATACAATTTTTCTACCTAGCACGTCTCTCCTATGACATCAGAACACTAATTGCGTGATTCGCATTCGAGAATGATGCTCTGTAGCGCCCTGCTATTTGACAATTATATTTGGTCTCTAGAATAATCACATTATATACCTCTCCATTCCAATATGGCGCCCAAATTTGTCCCCGATGACGAGACCACCGCCGGCAGTACCTTGTCAGTCCCCCACTTATCTAAACCTTCTGCAAGCCTGCCGTTTGCTAGCCCTAGACAAATAACATCAACTTGCCACACATTTTTCGTCACTCGTATATCAGATACAATACCATATTTAATGATATCCACGAGCTTTACTATCCAACAATGTCTGATATGGATTAAGTATATGGCCATATATTCTTAAGCAAAGAGTTACTGATATTTGTGAGGACTACTTGACTCTCTTACGCCACATACACCATTCACATTCTAGTGGGATACCCTTCTCCAAGATGGCACCCGTGTTTACCCTTGTAACTAGACCTCTTGTCTGATTTCCCCCGCCGGTGTCCGGTAACCAATCAGCATCCATCTAGCAGGACGAGTTTTTCTCTTTAACCGAACAGCGGGAAACAGACTCCACTTCCCGGTTTCGGCGGAGCAGGGTAGGTCTTTACACCACCTTTGGGCGACTAAACTGTGAGTAGTTACTTGGAGTGCCTTAATATCCCACCGGTTACGCTGAGACTCCCCCGGTCTCTGTGATCGGCGCCCCTCGGCTGTTGTGACGACCCGTCCCCGGTCGCCTCTCTGTCTCCTGAGACGCCTGGGACTGGTTGACGGATCGTTGCGCGGTCATGGTCCTTCCGATCACGGGCCGCGACGGGGTATTTTGCCAGCTTTTATGTCCTTGATGATATAGCGAATTGGCGGAATACATTAAATCAAAGTATTAGCCTTTCGCGTGTCACGGGACTTGGGCGGTAGCTTGTCATCTCTCCCTTTTTGATCTTTACGAATAGGGAGCATGCATCTACCCTAGCATGAGCCCCTTGCCTCTTCACTCTTTACCCTTATTTACAGTAGGCAAGTTCGCATCCCCAAGAGGCTCGCCAAGTACCGACTGGAGTGGCACTTTCTAATACGTTAGGTGAGCATTGTTGCACTTTACGTAAGATTCAGAGTGGTTCTAATGAATTATATTATATTTTTATTCCAGATCAGCTCACCTGGCACGTTTTTGCACCATGCATCCACTTATGCATGACCACCAATATGTAATGCAAATTGTGTTTACCGAAAATGCATATGAGGAGTCTTTAGCTCCTGTTTCTTCTCTTCTATGAATTAATTGGACTAAGTGTGCGTCTTAATGTACGCTGGTGCTTGTTTTGTTCCCTTTTTCCTTTTCTATAGGCCGGACCAGAAAGTAAGAGTCTAGTTATTCCGACACTTACTGAGGGCAGTTTTTATCACTGTAAATAATTAGTATCACACCCTCACATAGTTGTAGATAGTTGTAATCACTGGTCCTGATGAATTGCCGCTGGATCCTCCTGACCTTGTAGGCATGAAACATGTCGACCACCAGAGCAGAGTAGAGTAGTCCCTGACCCATTTTAGTCAAAACTACCACCTCTCTTTTCATTTTTAGCAGGGTGGTTTACTGACCTAATAAAATCATTTATTCAGACTAACCGACCCTTTTTAACCACACTCACTTAACGTCTACACCTCCCCGGCCCTCACTTGCACTCACCCTCGGCAAGGAACAAAAGATCTCCGCCAAAGAGCCCCATCTCTGGGTGCCCGTCGGGAATTGCAGCGCCGACCCGACGAGGAGCAAAACCCAGATGATGAAGCATGACACCTAGCTTGCTGGGTGTGTGAGGGTTTTAGTTCCACCAATGTGGGTTTCCCCACCCCACACAGTCCGATACCCTTTAGGCTTATTGAACACCACTCCCCACTTAGTCTAATTCTGAGGATAGTATCCTTCACTCTCTCCTTTATGAACAGAGGAACTGTATACCCTTTCCGTTTGACCGTTGTCAGCTTCAGCCCATTAGCACAGGATTATGTGCTACCTGGAATTCACATGACTTAATTTGCTAATCATTTCTAAATCCATTTTACTTGAGGGGGGTTTTGAAACAGGAGATAATGCCGGGTTAAAGTGATTGAAAGCAGGCGCCCGGGTTACAGGGGTGGCCGTAATGCTTAATAAACACACAAGCGGTTACAGCTGAAGCAGCGCATGTCCGGCCTGTAAGAGAAACTCAATAAAGTAAATAGAGCTCACAGACTAAATAACAGGTCCTGTGTCACAACCATAGTAAAAGGGCCAGTAGCCATGGGAGGGTACAAATGAAGACAAGGCCGTACTAAGGAGGGAGTAACAAGCCTATTAACGAATCCAAAGGCAGCATTTACGAAAAAGACAATGACACAAGCCAATGAAAAATAAAAATCTGAGTGGGTGATGAAATCACTGCATTGCATCATGTTGTTCTCTGGGTCTGACCAGAGGGACGTGGCAGACTGGCTTCAAGCTGCAGGAAAAACGTTGCTGATTCTTTTCTGCTGCTTCAGGATTACCCTCTATTAGCATTTCTAAAGACAAACACAGGTCATTAAAAATGCATTTAGCAGTGCAGCGTCAATACCATCCGCGGCATGGGAATGTATGATGTTACAACGCATACATTTACAACGCATACGTTTACAAAGCAGTTTTTACATCGCAACATCCTTTACAACGCATACATTTACATCGCATGTCACTACAACAATTTTTTAAAAACTGCATTTACAACGCATTCCATTACATCGCATTATACCTTTACAACGCATACCATTACAACGCATACCATTACATTGCATTTAAAGTAAGTGTTGGATAGTGTAGGGGTAAAAATTACTATTCTAACTCCAGGGGGTGCAACAGTAGGGTAAGTGTTGGATAGTGTAGGGGTAAAAATTACTATTTTAACTCCAGGGGGTGCAACAGTAGGGTAAGTGTTGGATAGTGTAGGGGTAAAAATTATATTCTAACTCCAGGGTGTGCAACAGTAGGGTAAGTGTTGGATAGTGTAGGGGTACTATGCGTTGTAATGGTATGCATTGTAGTGACATGTAATGTAATGCCTGCGTTGTAGTGACATGCGTTGTAGTGACATGCAATGTAATGGCTGCGTTGTAGTGACATGCGTTGTAAAGGATGTTGCGATGTAATGACTGCGTTGTAAATGTAGTGCGATGTAATGACTGCGTTGTAAAGGTTGTTTCCCGTGGCATGGATGTTTCTAAACATATAAGAAGTGACCGTAATCAATTTTCTATTTTGAGCCAACGTTAAGTTAGTATTTTGGCACACTGTCAACTAGAATGTGAATACAATAAAGCAGCAGAGAGTTATGGAAAAGCACTACAAACTTACACTATAATCAAAAAGGAATTAGGATATTTCTTTTATGGAACCCCAATTAAATTATTAGACCTGCACAGGCTATAACCATTTTACTGGTAAGCAGATACCGGACTAAGCCAGACAAAAGTCCTACATTCTCAGCCTGCATGTATGGATGTGTGAACATATGTTCACATGTAGGCAGCGCAAAACCTCCTACCATAACTGCATAACAGAGGGCCTTATTTTAAAAGACAGCACTGGAGTTAGCTCTGCAAACTATTACGTTCTTCTCTCAAAGATCACCAAACGAGAAAGAGGTATTTTAAGGTAGGTTTATTCCATTTATTAAAGTATGTCTATTCACGATGAAATGTAAAAAGAATAATTGATGGACAGAATGCAGAACAATGTCATACATTCACCCCAGTTCAGAGATCTGGGCCTATATCCATCGTTATTTTGCAAACCATGCCATTCCAGTTTGAATCCAGCCATATGCAAATCAGTCTTGACCCTGCGCCCAATGGTACCAGTCCAGCCCAAACTGCCAGGCCAGGTCCTCCCTGGACTGGAAACAAGCATCCTAGGACCGGTTTCGGGCTTTCAGCCCTCATCATTCAGGATAGCTTGACTCCAGTGGCATGGAAAGCACGGGACCCACGTCTGGGCATACCCGTCCCACTAGGGGTGACAAATGCAAAAACGATGAAAGCCTGGGCCAACTGTCGCCGTTTGGAATCTGGAACACAAGCCGACCACAAGATTCCATCCAGCCTCACTGGCTAGGATACTACACATTCCCCTCCGTAAAAATAAAAAAAACAATTTAATACAGCACTAATACACAAACATACATATATACCAAAGAATGAAATAATTTTACAATAACTTAGTGTAACTTACAATGTTATGTTGTACAACACGAAAACACACTAGCATAACATGACGTACTCTTTACTCCACACTGGTTTGGTTTTCAATCTTCTGTCCCGATGTCCAACATACTCATGGCAAGGCACTTTGCATTTACTGCTATCATTGGTATCATTGGTATCTTTAGGCCACATCCACATTGGTACCCTGACAACCTTACCCATGCTCCACACATTTCCATCAGATAGTTCCACCACCTGATGCCCCACTCTAATAATCTTCACTGGAGTAGAAAACTTAGACTCTCCAGATCTAACCATCCTTTCCTTCCTCACACGAACCCAATCACCAACACTGGACAAAATTGTACAACTGGGAAGACCACCTTTCAGTGGATGACCACCTTTCACAGCCATGTCATCACCTAATCTCCAGCTGTGACCAGTCGTTTTTTTAAAATCTTGATCCACTTCAGCTTTCATTTCCATCATCCGCATTTGATTTAAATTGCAAATAGCCTTTCTACCTCTCATTTTCTCAAATGGAGACACTCACTCAACAATCTGGGAGTAACCCTGTAACACCACAATAAGTCTTTCAAAGATTGATGACAATTTTTCCCATTGGATATTACCAACTGTAAACCCCCTTTCAATACTCTTATCCACCTTTTGACAATGCCATTACTCTGAGGATAGTAAACTGAAGTACGTATGTGACTGATGCCATATTCATCCAAAAAGTCTTTCATTTCCACAGATCTTAGTTGCACCCCATTGTCTGTAACTAAAATCTTGGGAAACCCTTCTTTCTCAAATACTTCTTTAAGAAATTGTAACACAGTGCGAGTGTCAATCTGATGTACTAATTTGAACTCCGGCCACTGGGATAATTGATCAATCAAAACATTGGCAAAAACTTGAGCATTTGACAAACCCATGGTACCAGCTATGTCCAAAGATACTCTTTCCCATACTCTTTTAGGCCTAGACAAGGGAGCTTTTTCATAAATGACTTCTTTATGAGATTTATCACTAACTGCACATTCAATACATGCCCTCACTCTTGCCTCAATGCATTTGTCAATTGCAGGCCACCAAAATTTGCTACAAATTATTCTTTTCATGCTGCTCATGCCTGGATTACCTACTTAAGCCATATCTAAAATGATTTGTCTCAAATTCTGGGGTACAACCAATTGCTCACCACAAATCAGAAAATTATTTAATTGAGACAATTCACTTGCAACATAAAAGTAAGGTAACAAATCTTTGTTTAAAATGCTTTTTTTCCGGCCAACCAGACTTAATATATGCAATAACGTCTTGAATTTCCTTATCCAAATGACATGCTTCTTCCCACTGATCTTGTTTGATACACCCATTGGACACTTCACAAATAGATATCACTTTTTCCAAACCATTGTCAACAATACTCAAATTTCCATCCTCTTTTATGGGCAATCTGGATAAACAATCCGCTAAAACATTTCTGGCACCAGGAATATATTAAATTTTTAAAGTGGAAATCTTGTAGTTTGTACTGCCATCTAGCAATTCTAGGTGTGGCCTTATTACAACCTTTAGTGGTAAACAATTCCACCAATGGACGATGATCCGATATTAGTTTGAACTGGGTACCATACACATATTTGCGGAAATATTCAATTCCCACCAACAAGCTAATGTTTCTTTTTCTAAGGTGGAATATTTAAATTCTGCATCTTTTAGTGGTCTTGAGGCAAAAGCTATTGTGGCTAATTTACCATCTTGATCTTGCATTAATACAGCACCAATGCCAACATTGCTAGCATCAGTACTGCTGACAGAATTGTAGCGTGTATCAAAGGTCCCTAAAGCAGGAGCAGAAGCAATTTGCTTTTTTAAAGATTCAAATTCAAGAGCACATTCTTTGTTCCAAATAAATTGCATATTTTTTTTCATTAAAGCTCTCCTATTGCTCATTTTATCTGCAAATAAAGGAATACATTTAGAGTAATACTCTGCCAGCCCAAGAAAAGACCTGAGTTGGTCCTTGTTTTGCGGATCTGGAGCATCTTCAATTGACTTGACCAAGTTTTGTTGGTGAAACACCATGTTTGCCTATATTGTAACCCAAATAATCCACAGAATCAAGCTCAAATTTGCACTTTTCCTAAGTTAGGGTCATTCCATGGCTTTGCTAAATGTTCAAAACTGTATACAAGGTTTCAGCATGTTCTTGTTTTGATTTGCCAAATCTCACCTTGAAAATAAAGAGCATTTTTCACATCTTTAAACAGTTTGTTCATGACTCTTTGAAATACAGCTCAAGCTGAGACCAGTCCAAAAGGCATTATTTTGTATCTGAATGCTCCTTCAGGAGTAATGAAAGATGTGTCATGTCTACTGTCATTATGCAAAGCAATCTGATGATAGGCATTGGACAAGTCCAACGTTGAAAACACAGTAGCCAATTTCAATGCTGAAAACATTTCGCCAATATTTGGTAAAGAATGGCGATCCACCCACAAACAAGCATTAAGAGCTCTTAAATCAACACAAAGCCTTAACTTTCCATTGGGTTTGTGTACAACTCACCACTGGTGACAACCATTCAGAAAATTCAATTTCTTAAATTATATCCTGAGAACATAGTCTCTCGAGTTCTTCTTTTAAAGCTTCCCTCATGGATAAAGGAATGTTTCTAACTTTTATGCACCTTTGGCACTGCATCCTGTTTCAATATTATCTTGTGTACATAGTCTTTAGTAACCCTAAGTTTGGTGAAAACACTTTTGGAAATAATTTTTCCCAATCAACAGCCTTATCATCAATTACCTTTGTTATAAGATCACTATAACCTAAAACTTGTTATGGATGATTGGGATTAAGAGTGATCATTACATCTCTCTGTTGTGGCCATCCCAATAAACAGCACCCCTCCTTGGCACCATGTACCTTTGCTGTGATGGATTTGCCCTTATAACTGATAGTGGCTGAAAAATATCCTAATACTTCAATTTGTTTATTTCCATACTCAACTATTCTGATGTCAGATGGTAATAAGCATACATCTGGAAATTGTTTTAACCATTGGTCACCAATTAATGTGTCACGAGCTCCCGAATCGGCCATAACTCTAATGTCATTCCCATCAATGTTAATGACACAAAATGGGGCATCACTTTTTGTTCCATTAACCTCAAGAATATTAAGTATGAATTCTTCTGGAATGTCATCATATTCTTGGTTAACTTCTCTAACTTGGCTGGGCCGATATCTATTTTTGTATTTGTTCCTATTCCTGCACATGCGAGCATAGTGCCCTTTGGTTTTACAATATCTGCAAATATTTCCTATGGCTGGACATGATCTGTCATTCGCCAAGTGTCCAGATAAACCACATTTAAAACAGGCATATTCTTTTTTTTTTCCTCCATATTTTGTACTATTGGTTTAGTTTTTACTTTATCTCTTTCAGCGGGCGTTTTATTTTCCTCATATTTTTTTAACAATGTGTACAACAGAAGTATGTTTCGCAGCTAATTCTTTCATACCAGCTTTCATGTCTTCAAATCTATGGCAGATATCTATCGCTTTTTCTAATGTTAAATCTTCTGCTGCTAACAACTTTTCCTGTAACTTTATATCAGCTATTTTGTGAACTAATTGGTCTCTTAACATTTGATCATGAAAATCATAATATTTACATTTTGCCGCCAATATTCTTAAATCATTCACAAAAGGTTCAACTGATTCATTGGGTAACTGCCCTCTACTTAAAAATGTATGTCTGGCAACTACTTTGTTGACTTTCTTAGTGTACAAAGTATCTGATTGTAACATGGCGACTTTGTATACATCAATATCATCATCATCATCATCATCAGTGGCAATGGGTGGAAGGTGACTCAAAATACGTCTTCCTTCAGCACCTAAACAATGTTTTAAAATTGCTAGTTTATGTTTGTCTGTATGTTATGTTACGGGTTTTATATAGCGCATAGCTGCCCCAGCAAAGGGGCATCGCAGCACTCACCGGCAGAGAAGATGGGAGGCTGCAGAAGAGGGCAGATCCTAAGTAAGAGGGAAAAGATGCATTTTAATGGCCTTGCGAAAAGCCAGGTAGGTATCCATACTACAGATGTGCACTAGGAGAGAGTTCCAAAGTTTCGCCGCCATGATGCGGAAGGACCGTCCTCCTGCGAGCACCTTCCTCACCCGAGGGACAACCGCCAAATGCTGGCCCACTGATCAAAGGTGGCGATTAGGAATATAGGGTGAGAGCAGGTTTGCCAGAATGCTAGGTGAAGAAAGATTCATAATTTTGAAGGCAATGCAGAGGGACTTAAACTCGATGCGCCTTTCCATCGGCCGCTATAGCTTCAAGATAGGCTTCAAATCCATCACTCCATTGTTTCCACTCCAAAACAGATTCACCTGGATTGAGTAGAAAAGATAAAGGTGCCACAACACCATCCATTTTAGAAAATGTAATATATGTATGTAATTAACCCGTTCCCTGCTCATGACGGAACCACTCCATCATGAGCCACGGGCGCCGTGTACTCATGACGGAGTAGTTCCGTCATGCTGCGGCCGTTGGTGGCCGCTCCGCCCACGCGGCACTGATTCCCCGCCTGTGCGGGCGATCAATGCAAGTGGGCGGAGTCATGATGGAACCACGCCGTCATGAGCACAGCTCGCCAGTGACTCATGACGGCGTGGTTCCGTCATGAGCATGGCGGCGCCGCGCTCACCCGCACCCCCCTAGCGCCGCGGCGGAATTCGTGCCGCGGCGAAAGGGTTAAATTGAATTGTTGTACACTTTAATTCAACTGTTGTTACTTATTTATACAATTAGATTAATATATATATTAAACTTGATAAAGATGTTACAAGATGACTTTGCACTTGGTGTGCGAATCACCCTTTGTGCACTCCTTGTATACATGGTGTGCGCGCTGGTGTGCGAGTCATCGTGTTTAAATTTGAGAAAAATTGATATCAACATGTATCCGCATCAGTGTGCGAATCACCGTAAACAAGGAAAAAGAGAAGAAATTAATTTAAAAATGTATCCACGTCTATCTGCATCGGTGTGCAAATCACTGTGAAACAAGGAAACTGCTGAAAATTATAGATCCTGAAACAATGGGGCTGGTTTCCTGAGGCAGTGAACCTTGTTACCCTGCCTGGACAAATGCGAGACACTCCAGGCAAATGTTAGTAACTTAAAATGGCCACCATGAAGCAATACGCCATTTTCTGGGGCTGGTGCACCTTGTTTCTTGCTTGAAGGTAAAGTGGTTGCCGTGAAACAATGCAGCAGTTTTCAAAGGTCGGTAAATCTTGTTATCTTGCCTGGAGTCTGTGGGACACGACAGGCAAAAGACAATGACCAGCGAGCATGCGCACTGAATATGTGTGCGAAGGGTGGCACGAGAGTGCGCAGACAGCGATGCCCAATGTACTAATTGAACAAAATAACCGGAACGACTCACGGTTAGATGATCAGGACTCAAGATTTCTTGTGTCCCATACCACAAACCGCTTGTGGAAATAATCATAGCCTGCTCTTCACGCACTGGCTGGCCGTGATTCTGATCTGCCAGGATTTCAATCACTTCCTGCATGCTCCAAGTTTTCTGGAATGAAATCCCATCTGTTGCCAGTATTACGTTCTTCTCTCAAAGATCACCATACGAGAGAGAGGTATTTTAAGGTAGGTTTTTTCCATTTAATAAAGTATGTCTATTCTTGATGAAAGCCTGGGCCAACTGTCGCCATGTGAAATCTGGAACACAAGCCGACCACCAGATTTCACACAGCCTCATTGGCCAGGATACTACACAAACCTTTTTACAGAAGGGTATAGTGGGTGAGACTCAACTAATGGGACTTACAGCAGAGCTCCAAAAACCAATTGGTCCAAAATTAAAACATCCACTGGGGGTTGAAGCAACTCAGAAACCACATCCTCACAGTCGCTTCATACGATTTTCCTATGGGGTGTCAGAATCGCTTGATGTAGAATTTGGAGTCAGTGGAGTGGGTGAAACAGTTTAGTGGTTGCATGCTATAGCATTACTTTTGGAAAACATTGGGAAGTTCAGAGCCAGAGGTTTGTTTAGCTGGACATCAGACCACACCCATAGGTTCAGGCAGGACTAATAAAGAACATCCAAGTTGACCGACCTGCACTACCACAACTTGTCCCACGGGGGCTTTGTTTACTCTGGCTTAGCCCACCCTCATTGAAGCTCTTTAGTTTGATTGAATCACTAGCACAAACATTCCACATACACCATTCTCACCATAACCCTAAGACATCACCGTGCAGGACACAGACAAAGGGCTATGGGAGACCAGGTCCAACACGCACCTCCCGAATTAACATTCAAGGGATGAAAAATGGGGAGATACTTGGAAGAAAGATGCGCTAGCTCTGGCAGGCTTTCCTTTTGGGCAGTGGGCACAGCCAATAAACATTATCTTCAGGAATCTGCCTACAACCCAGCCTTTCAGAATCTCTATGGCTGAGAACCATGAGCCACAGGCACACCAATGAGTAACACCACATCAAAAGGCCAGATCCCTGGTGCCACGAGCTTATCACATTATTTGAACTTTTTACCCAAAGTTTGAAGACCATCAAATAAACAATCTTCGCCTTTCGTCCCCCTCACTATTACATCTCAAGACCATCCAGCTTAAACCGGGACACAACTCTCATCAAACGAGTCCTTTATAGCCAACCAACTATTCCTGGAACCACTGTACTCGAGAGCATGCCTGCCTGTATGGGGACGCTGGCTCGTGCGCGCAACACAAACCTGGTAAAAGATAATGAATACCTCAATGTCGAACAGTGGGAAGAAAATGCCCTTGCGCCGATATTTCAGCCAGAGGAGCATTATACACATAATCTAAACAAAAAAAACTCTCGGCAGCCATTAAGTGGCATTTCTAAAGATGTCAACGAACATCAAGGACAGTTTGGAATAAAAATGCGCAGACCTTTTAGTCAGCTCGTGACTTCAGTCAGCTCGTGAATTCACGCTGGATCGAAGCAAGTCACACACTGAGTACACTTCCGCCTTCCTGCTGCAGATAATACACAAGCCACTATAAACACAGGTCACAACCGGAGGACCGCGCACTGCGGCTTTAATTACTCCCGGAGAGATGCGAAAAATCCTCGGGGGCAGGGGTCTCCCTCTCATGTTTAAAGCCTTTCACCACGTGGAAGCGGAATAATGAAGGTAGAAGGGTCACGAGGGGCGAAGAGCGAGCGGCTTTCATTAGAACCATAGCTTTCAGTCAACAAATTAATTTTCCATGTATGCAAACTACGGTTGATTGGAATCCGAAGAGAATGGGTCTGCAATAAATGCGTTTTTTTCTGCCCTTGGGTATTTGCCAACAAATATCGGAGTTTCAGGCGAAAACCTGACAGTAGCTTTTTAATGATCTGTATTTACATAATAATATGTTTGCTGCCCTGACGTAAATGCCTGTTATATATAGCAGTGTTTTGTTGAGAATGAATAGCAAAATGCACAGTATAATTTATAAACAATCAATTAGAAAGTCAATATGTGAAAAAACAAAAACTGAAAATGTTCAGATAAAAGCTTTGCTGTAAAGGAAGGTTGTTTTGTTAATCAAATACAATTTCACATCTGTTACATATGCAAAATTAATGAAAACGTTCTTAGTACATAGGATTATAACACAGTGTGTATTTACAAAGTTCAAGCATGTATATCATGAAAGCTGGTGTCAGTTTATAATACATCACCAAAAACTGCAGAATGAAATCCTCAATCTGATGTGTGAAGCTATAAAATTGTTGCTATGATTGCCAGTATTGTTGATGGTGTTTCGACCTAGTTATGCTTTTGGGGTCGTTATCGGGACACGTAAAACGAGGATTATGCTCAGCAATCTGAATGAATCATAATAAACGAGGAGAAAAGAATACCACAAAAATTATTGAGTAAGTGATAGTGAATAGGCAAACCGGTTAGCCACAAGAAGCATACAGGAAGTGGACAGTGGACACTAGAACTCCTGAGGCACAGCCGGGAGCACGCTTGTATTTTGTATTTTGCACATACTCGCATATTTTAACTTTTTAAACAATCTTTGTTGTAATATTACTGGATCTGTAATTCCCTCTCTGCGCCCCCTTACCTTCTTGACCAGGGCTTCCCCGCGCAGCTGAATTGAGCGCTGCTGAGGGTTCGAACTTGGCGCCATCTCGGCAGACCAGGCGACGCCCACTGCATCTGGCCACGCCCCCCGCTGACGCTACGAAAGAGCGCTAACTGCCAGCGCGAATTAGACAGTGGACACTAGAACTCCTGAGGCACAGCCGGGAGCACGCTTGTATTTTGTATTTTGCACATACTCGCATATTTTAACTTTTTAAACAATCTTTGTTGTAATATTACTGGATCTGTAATTCCCTCTCTGCGCCCCCTTACCTTCTTGACCAGGGCTTCCCCGCGCAGCTGAATTGAGCGCTGCTGAGGGTTCGAACTTGGCGCCATCTCGGCAGACCAGGCGACGCCCACTGCATCTGGCCACGCCCCCCGCCGACGCTACGAAAGAGCGCTAACTGCCAGCGCGAATTAGACAGTGGACACTAGAACTCCTGAGGCACAGCCGGGAGCACGCTTGTATTTTGTATTTTGCACATACTCGCATATTTTAACTTTTTAAACAATCTTTGTTGTAATATTACTGGATCTGTAATTCCCTCTCTGCGCCCCCTTACCTTCTTGACCAGGGCTTCCCCGCGCAGCTGAATTGAGCGCTGCTGAGGGTTCGAACTTGGCGCCATCTCGGCAGACCAGGCGACGCCCACTGCATCTGGCCACGCCCCCCGCCGACGCTACGAAAGAGCGCTAACTGCCAGCGCGAATTAGACAGTGGACACTAGAACTCCTGAGGCACAGCCGGGAGCACGCTTGTATTTTGTATTTTGCACATACTCGCATATTTTAACTTTTTAAACAATCTTTGTTGTAATATTACTGGATCTGTAATTCCCTCTCTGCGCCCCCTTACCTTCTTGACCAGGGCTTCCCCGCGCAGCTGAATTGAGCGCTGCTGAGGGTTCGAACTTGGCGCCATCTCGGCAGACCAGGCGACGCCCACTGCATCTGGCCACACCCCCTCGCCTCCTTCTCTGACATAATATGTGCACTCACCGGACGCGCAGCGGACGAGAGCAGCGGGCGCGCCGCCAGCGCGCCAAAGGCGTGCCAAAGGCAAGCCCGTCTGCGCCCGTCCGCGACCGGCCGGGGCAAGGGGCCACATCTCTTTCAGGACATAACCAAATCCCTTCCCCACCTATCCATTATTCTCGCCATGACCTACTGGCATATGCAGGCAAGGTGGGTAACACCGGACGGCCTTGTTTTAGAGCGGAACCAGGCCTATCCAATGGACCCTTCTCTTGCCATGCCTGCCATTGGTCTAGTATGGGTATTTCTTCACTGGGCACTCATTCAACTCATGCTACCAGTAACATGGCTCTTAGCTGTTTATATCTCAACGCCAGATCTCTACCCAAACACGCTTTAGATGTTTGGGACCTACTTACTTCTAAAACGCCGGACCTACTTTTCATCACTGAAACTTGGTTGTCCGACCATAATGCCCCAGATCTAGCTAATGCCCTCCCTGTTAACTACAAAATTATCACACAAGATAGATCTGGTAAGAGAGGAGGAGGGGTGGCAGTGATATTTAAAGAGCATTTAACCTGCCTAGTGGAACCAACAGCCTCCTATAGTGAATATCAGACTCTATCTTTCAGAGTCCTTCACGAGGGCCTTACCATACTGGCTGGAGCTGTAATATACAACCCCCCAGGACAACAAACCAATCTGGGAGCCAAACTGCTCAATCAACTACTGCCACTCTGCCTAAAATTCAAGAACTACCTCATTGTTGGCGATTTTAACATTCATTACGAAAACGCGGAGGCATTGGGAACCTCCCAATTAAAACAAGATATGGAGACACTAACCCTGAAGCAATGGGTGGTGGGCCCCACTCACACGGCTGGCCACACATTGGACCTATTATTTACCAATATTGCATCAACTCATGTATCCGAGGTTCAGCCTCTGTCTTGGTCAGACCACTTCCTTATATCCTTTCTACTTGATGTCTCTTGTAAACCCCAGAAACCCAATAAAGCTCAAAGAATCTCCAAACGAGCCTGGAGACTAGTCTAGGAATCGAATTTCGGCACACATTTTCAGGAGGTCAAACTTGAATTCCCTATCGACTCTCCCGTATGTACGGATGTCGCTTCCCTCGATGCCGGTATACTACAAACCCTAAATAAAATAGCCCCTACTCGGGTAACTAGGAAAAAGGCCCCAACAGAAAAATGGTATACCCCTCATCGTAAAAGTCTTAAAAGGGAATGCCAAAAGCTTGAACATCTCTGGAGGCAATCCAAGGACAAGAGAGCTGAACTTAAACTTAACTATATCCACAATCGGAAAAAATATACTCTAGCCATCAAGCACGCCAAGAAAGATCATTTTACTCAGCGTATAGAGGAGAACAGTAACTCCGCGAAGGAACTATATAAGATAGCGAAAGAACTGAGTAAACCTGCCAGCACCTCTCAAACACTTACCCCTACGGTTGAGGCCTGTAACCGCATTAGTACCTTCTTCTCAGAGAAAATCAAGAAAATTTACTCCAATTTCTCCCCCCGATCTGTTAATATTAATACCATACCAGACTCAGATACCCCAGATATGGGAACTATCCCCTGTCTAGCAGATTTTGAACCACTCTCAGTGGAAGATGTCTCAACAGCTATGCAATCAGTTAAATCGGGCTCTCCTTTGGATCCCTGCCCTCATTTTGTGTTCTCCAAAATTGCACTCACACTCTGTCCCTTGGTCACTCAACTTTTCAACAAATCTCTCAAAACTGCCATATTTCCTACTGTCTGGAAGCATGCAGCCGTGATCCCTCTCCTGAAGAAAGCGGGCTCCGATATTGCTAACCCGGAGAACTACAGACCCATTTCTCAGCTCCCATATCTTTCTAAAGTCCTGGAAAAATTGGTCAATGTCCAATTGACCAAATACTTAGAAACTAATTCTCTCCTGGATCCCACCCAGACAGGCTTTAGAACTAATAACAGCACTGAGGCCACGTTGCTGGCAGTTTCGGACAGTATTAGGTCCTCCATAGATCAAGGAGGATCAGTGGCACTAATACTGCTCGACCTGTCAGCGGCATTTGATACGGTCTCCCATCAATGTCTGTTGAACATACTCCGCCACAAAGGAGTGAAATCGAATGCTCTGAATTGGCTGCATTCCTTCTTGAGTAACCGCACCCAGACTGTACATTTGGGCCAATCTCAGTCCAGCCCTACCTCCATTGACTGCGGGGTCCCTCAGGGCGCATCGCTGAGCCCCACCCTCTTCAATGTTTATATGTCATCTTTGGCTGACATTGGAAGAAAGTGGGGCATCGGCATGTGCTCATACGCAGACGATACGCAGTTAGTGGTGGCCCTAAACGAAAAACCTGAAATTATTAAAACTAAATTACAAGGCTGTCTTGCAGAAATGGCTCAATGGATGCACTCCCACTGCTTGAAGCTAAACGCTGGAAAATCGGAGATTCTCTTATTCGGGGGAGCCAAGCGAATCTGGGACGCCACGTGGTGGCCTCCCACGTTGGGCATGGCTCCTACCCCCAAACAACACGCTAGGAATCTGGGAATTATCATGGATGATGAGCTATCCATGAAAGATCATGTGCGATCCCTCTGTGGCAAGGGTTTCGCCATCTTGAAACTTCTAATGAGGCTATTTCCATGGATACCGTTGAACTGCAGACGCTCAGTCACCCAAGCCCTACTGGTCAGTCGTCTTGATTACGGGAATGCGCTAGTTGTAGGGATGAATGAACACCTTTTTTCTCGCCTACAGGTACTGCAAAATGCGGCCGCCAAACTGATTTGCGATAAAGGCAAGTTAGACTCGGCATCAGAATGCCTGAAAACCCTTCATTGGCTCCCTGTGCGCCAGAGGGCCACATTCAAACTTCTCTGTCATGCCCACAGAGCCCTGCACAAGACCGGTCCTATCATGCTCCAGGACAAAATGGAATTCTACGTACCTACCAGGAACCTACGCTCCACTCTATCAGCACTAGCAAGGACGAAACGCATATATAAAGCCAGAACGGGCGGCCGCTCCTTTTCTTACTTAGCGGCCAAGAGATGGAACGAGCTTCCAGATGACCTCAGACATACCACCAATTACCTCCTGTTCCGTAAAAAGCTGAAAACGCACCTTTTTCCCTCTTCCTACTAATATCCTTCTGTTATAACGATCAGCTGTGTCCATCTGGCTTAAGCGCCGTGATATCCCTCGGGATGAGTGTTGCGCTCTACAAATACCATAAATAAAATAAAATAAAATAAATAACTGAAGGCCAGCTAATGATTGCGCTCTTACTACAAGTTAGCTCTTCCGAGTGCTCCACATTCCGGGAACATGGCTTGGTCTCTCCTCCTGGTAGTCTCTACTGCCATAAGGCCGGTTAACCTCCTGCTCTCTCTAATGATGCAGAGAATGAGGATACCTACTCCTCTTTTAGGGACCAGATCAATTCATGTGATTTCCAAATGTAATTACACTCCCATCTGCTTATAAATGCAAACTTTGAACTATTTTCTTTTTCCATCACCTCTCTAAGTGAACAATTAGGAGTTTGCCCCTTTTCGTTTACAGCTGTGAAGTGGCTCTTGGTGTCCTGAAAATGAATTATAAAAATACATAAGGGTGCAGGGTGAGCATCATTGTAAATCCGTAACCAAAGTCACTCGGTAAAGCACTCGTATAATTCCGAGCTGTGGTCCGCACCATATAAAACTGTGAATAACATAATTGAAAAAAAAATGAAAAGTCATAGTTTTTTCCCTTGGCATGGATGGGGTTTTAGCAAATGGTACACATGCCAGAGTCTTAACGGGTCGCATGTTTATAATTGTGGCTTTCTAGATTGCGGCTGTGTTTTGTGTTAATTAGCCCCGTTTACCTTATCTTTAACAAATAACTAGCTCTATAATTTGTTCATTAATAAAAAAGAAAAATAACGTTACTTAGGTGGTACAGGACTTTCATTTTTATCACTGGAGCGATAAGTATGCAGGACAGAACGGCTCTAATTTAGAGTGTAGTGCAAATGTTAACCTTTTGGGCGATTTACCATATATACTCCACCTACGTGAAGAGGTTTTCCAGCATGCCTGAGTAGTATATCCATCAACCATTACAGCTGGTAGGAGTTGCACTGAAAAAATCAACAAGACTAGGTGGTAACTCTGTTACCAACCACCCCTCAGATTCCAGCACAATAGAGAACTGAACCCTTCTACAATTGATAATACCATTAAAGTGTTTCCTCCCTGATTTAGCATCAAATACTAAAGTAGGTAGCCCTAAGTGAAGACTCCCACTGCGCAAAACATATATTCTTCCTTTGCTATTGGCACAGGATTCACACCCCTGGCTATACATTCCACAATACATATTGATAATATATTGCATGGCCAACTGCCAAATACACCTAGTCATGTGACCCAGGAAACAGGTTGCAAGCACCAAATGGTTAATACAAGAAAATGGCAACTTTCTAAAAGTAGCATTTTCAGAATTGCAACTTAAAATCCGACAACACCATTAAAGAGGATTTTAAATTACAATTTCTCATACACCAAACATGACATTTCGATCTGCTTCCAAACAAGGGGTCGATTCCGATCCTGGATTTTTTTTCCCGTACATACGTGAGGATTGGGTACGCCTGGGGTACGGTGCGGACATATGCGGGTGGGGGTACGCCTGGGGTACGGTGCGGACATACGTGGGTGGGGGGTACGGTCCGTACATACGGGGGGTGGGGGTACAGTCCGTACATACGGGAGAGTGGGGGGTACGGTCCGTACATACGGGGGTGGGGGGTACGGTCCGTACATACGGGGGGTGGGGGTACGGTCCGTACATATGCAATGTTGGGGTACGCACCGTACATGATGACATGTACGATGTGAGTGATAGCGTGTACGTCGCGTAGCGGGCCCCCTTTTCCTCGTGCATCGCAGCGTACTTAGCTTTTCCGGCACTTTTTGGCTCCCGTAAAAATATAGCCATGCGGAGTGCTGTGGGTACGAATCGTACTTGCTTGTCTGTAAAACGCTGCCTGACTCCGTGCGGACGTCGCGTACGCGCTGTCCAGGATCAGAATTGTATGTATTTTTTAGCCGTACGGTGTTTTTTACGATTCGTACGGAAATGGTATTTCTGTACGAATCGTACTGGCTGGTGTGTACGGTGGAATTCCCGGGTACGAGTCGTACGGAGAAAACGCTCCGTACGATCATTTGTACTCGGGTTTGACAGGATCGGAATCGGCACCCAAACGTTATCATTCATAAAATGAAATACGGTAACCCAATGTTATCCTATGGGAGAGGTAGGCCTCACAGTAGTGAAAATTATGTTGAGAGTTTTCCTCTACCAGGACAACTTAAAGTGCATGTCCAAAATTTTAAATACAATGTACCCTACCCTATGGGCTGTTTAGGGTCTACCTTAAGGGTGGCTAATATGTTTTAAAAAGGGAGTTTTAGGCCTGGCAAGGGGTTTATTTGGCCAGATTGAAATTGCAGTTTAAAACTGCACACAGGCTGCAGTGACTGGCCTGAGACATGTATTAAGGGGCTACTTAAGTGGGTGGCACAATAAGTGCTGCATGTAGTGAGCAGCATTTAATTTACCAGCCCATGGTTATATGGTATACCGTTCTACTAGGGACTTATAAGTAAATTATACATGCCAAGCAGATGTAAGCCAATTTTACCAGGTTTTAGGGAGTGAGCACAAGCACTTTAGCAATGGTTAGCAGTGGTAAAGTGCACAGAATCCTAAGGCCAACAAAAATGAATTCAGCAAAACAGGAGGGGAGAAAGCAAACACTTTGGAGGAAGACCACCATAATGCAGGGACAAGGGATTGGGGCAATTTTAGACAGGGCATTTTAGGGTGAGAGGAGGACTAATTTGTAACACCGTGAAAGGTACTTGTGGCACTGTTAGGTGGTCACATTGGGGAATGTTCTACACAGCAGTAATGTGTAAAAATAAAAGGCACATTGTTTTAGAAAAAAAGGTTATAATTTAGGAATATCCTTACACAGGTCATGCTTGCTTCACACACCGGTTTGGCTCAACTTGGGGACTTTGTATTAGGGCTTGCATTGGTAAGGGGGCTAAAGAAGCATTCCCTCTCTGTGTTGCCCTTACAGAGCTTACCCAACAGAGATACTGCCCATGGAGCTCCCCTAACTGTGATGCACATCCCAGCAGGTACTACAGCAGAATCAACATCTGCCATTATGGCATTGATCACTACAACCTCAACTGCTGTTACGACAGTAATGACGACAGCTGCTGCAACAGTAGCGCATATGGCAGGGACACGTTCAGCTGCCTGCACCATAGGGACAGCAGTGCAATCACTGCTGTACCAACACCAGAGAACAGCAGTGATCACTGCTGTCCCAATGGAAAGGACAACAGAAGCAACAATAGCTGCCAGCAAAGGCTGGGAAAACATTAGTTACTACAGTTGTTACCAAGGGAGGGGCAGCAGCAACAACTTCCACCTTGACATTGACAACAATGTAATCATCGTAAAGTAAAAAATAAAAAATAAAAGATGAAAAATAATAAAAGATGAAAAACCTGTTATCAAAAAAGCCTTCCCACTGGAGGTATTACAGCAGAAACAACTGCACCATAGCATAAATGACCACAGTAGCAACTGCCGCTATGATCATGTAGGGAGGGAACATGTCAGCAACTATACATGATTATCATTGCAAGGACAACCGTGGATACAACAAATGCCACAACAGCTGGATCTACACCTACCACAGCTTCAGTGACCACAGCTGTGACCTTGGTAGAGACAACAACAGCTGCCAGCAAGGGAGGGACAATAGTACTGACTCCTATCTGTAACAAAAGTAGCAAAATAACAACAGCTATAACAACGGCAGGAACCACCTGCAAATCAAAGCAGAGACAACAACCTCAACTGTCCACAAGTTATTATGTATATTTCGCACAATCTACTTCCCACTTTTGTTTTATCGATACCTCTGTCTTAGGTGTATCTTTCCTGACTACAGTGTATAATCTGGTAATCACTCATCTTCTCTTGTCTGATTACTACAAGACTTCTGTGATATTGTTGGAGCATTCATAATGGCTCCTCATGTTTTATGCACAGTATTGTGCAGTTTGTATTATTGGGGTGAAATTGTTCTCTCCTATTTGGTGTTTATTCAGATAGTTCTCTATACTGAAGGATGCATCTTCTACATTTAAATCTCCCATGTACATATAGGTGCCATATCTCCATCTGGACATATTCATGTACATTGCCCCACATATAGGGTTTGTCATGCATAAATTGTGTCAAGGTTACATTTAATTGATTACAGTTTCCATACACTCAGTGCCATTTTCAATAAAAGTTCATAATCGGTTTTAATCTCTCCTTTCTTAAAAAGTATTTTTGGTAAATCTGTAACATTTATTTTCTAAGTAGTAACTCTAATCCCAAATGTGAATCTGGCAATGTAGTGTAACTGAGCTGCTCTATGGGGGATATTCTAAAGAACGTGCGATAATCAGACCAAAATAGGTTAACGCAATTTTTCATATCGCCGTCTATCGTGGGAAAATAACTCCGTGTATTCACAACACAGTGGTAACATGCGATAGTTTCCTGATAACGTGTCAAATGTCCGTGATAAATTTACCGGGACGGCGATAAAAATCTAAACCCAAACGTGAAAAAAGTTGCGATGGGCCCAACTGGGATACAAAATTCAGCGATAAGCAGCGCCAGGCCAGCAAGCCCCACAAGTCAGGCAGGAAAAATCACCATAAAAGTGCAAAAAAAACCACACACAAAACACAAACAGCTGCGAAGCACCTTGGAGGTAGCCGGAGCAAGTACAGATGACAACAAGAACCCCACAAGCCCTACGGAGGACCAGCCTGGGACCATCAAGGGGAGACGGTGGCAGGAGTTGGGGGACCGGACACTGCACAACATGACCTGAGCCAACAGCAACAGAGTGAGTAACAACTAGGGACGGGGGGACGTGGGAGATGGGCACAATGGCACACATGCACAATTAAGTGTAGCACATCTGCGGACAAACCATGCCCAAGAGTCACAACTTCGACCAAGAGCCCAATTTACCCAAGTCTGCAACATCTCAGCACTGTACAAGCACAGAAGTGAAAGGCACACCGCCTGAAAGGGATAAGGTCCAGCCAAATCAGAGCTGAAGGGGTAACTCACCCACAATCCAGCACACACACATAAGAATCAGAGCACCTCAACATTGACAACAATGTGGTACAAACTGCAACACTTTCACAACAGAACAGAGGACACAACTGCTGCCGCTTGTGTGTAGAAAATGGCCATTCGCATTTGGCATAGCAGGAAACTGTGAGATGATAATGTACAAGTACAACCTCACATCCGTGATGGTGTAGAAATGTCAACTGTCCTGCATCAAATAGGCAACTCCTCACAAACAGTCACAATGTACATTGTCAGACCCAACAACTCCGCACTGATGATGAAGAGGACCTCCCCAACATTGACACCGAGGCCCTCCAACAGCCCATGGACAGCTTTGGCGCCCCACCTCCAGGAGCAGGGCAGCCCAGCTGCTTCGAGGAGACCCCACTCCCTGCACAGACCACACAGCAAGAAGCACCCACCACCACAGCTGTCTCCCAAGACCCACACGACCAACACATGGCATTCCAATGCTGTGTGTTAGGGTGCCAGGAGAAGATGGCTGATCAGCTGCGTGCGGGATTCGACTTCATGTCAGCCAAACTAGATGCCATACGTGGGTGTCTAAGTCCCATCATGGACGATTTACAGTCCCTAACGGACACCCACTGTCCGCTCCATGCTCTCCAACAATCCATGGCTGACATTGCTGGAGTCATGACTCTGAGCCAAGAACAACTGTCTAGTCAGAGTGGCTCCAGTGATGTCAGCTGGGAGTTGGGACACTTAAGGAGAATGATGGAGAGCTTGGAGCGGATGCAGGCGGAAAGAATGTTTGCCACGGCTGCACAGCAGCGAGATGTAGCTGTGATCTTCAGTGCCCTGCAGATCCTCGTCATGGCATTGCCACCACAAGGCTTGGCACGGATGAATGCTGCTGTACTACTCCATCCACACCTCCGCCCCCTGAAGTGTCAGTGCCACACAGTGCGGCAGACATTCCACCTCTGGCCCCTGATGTGTCACTGCCACACAGTGATGCAGACCAAACACCACCACCCACATGTGAGGCACCTGACACATCAGAGGACGAAGATGATGAAGAATCTGGCTTTGTGGTAAGAATGAAGTGGTAGCATTCATCTCCGCCATATGGCGTGTTTCAGCTTGTTTCTGCCTTCTGCATCATGCCCTGGAATGACACCTTCCACTGTCCCCTATACACTCAGCGACACTCACCTTGGACCTCGACATGGACAGCCATATTTTGTTTGGTTACCAATGAGACAGCAATCACACTGCGGACTGAAGTCTTCCACTTCCGATGAACTTGTCAATCCTTAAAGGACTCTGGCTGGCTCTCCACGGAGCAACAATGTAAACTGGGGTTTGCATGGCACTGTACTGGTCCAGGTTCAACACTCCACTGAATGTGAATAAAACATTCTAATTCGCACAGATGTGTCATGGCTATGATCAATCAAGTGGGACAGTATGGATGAATGTAGGGACAGTGATTCCACAAAAAGGTATTCTCTGGGTAATGCTATCAATGCGCATGTATGGCCACAACCCAGATAGGCAGTGAGACACACATTGTCATTCAAACCAACACTCATCACAGTTGAATGCAAGTGAAGGTGCGTAGACTTTATTAGCATATGCATGTCAGTACGGGCAAGATAAGTGGCACAACATGCAGACAAATGCAGCACTATGTCAGAATAAGGAACGTTGCCAAGCAACGCTGTCCACTCCAGGGGAGTGCCTCACCTTTAACAGGTGTGTGTTAACCCGCGTTGTTGTCCACTCATGTATTCGGTGTCCAGGCAATTGTAGCCATGTTCACTGTTGTCGTGGGATATGTGACCAGATCACCAAGGTGCAACGAAGTGTTGGGACATGTGCAATGTGTTCCAATCTGTTGTGGCTGCAGGTACGTAGTTACTCGTCCATGTAAGCATTTGCAGCTTCGTAGGCTAGCATTTCCAACATTAGGTCGTTGTCGACTTAATCAGACAGGGCGGCGAGGTGATCAATTAGCAGGTCCGGACAGATGTGCTGCGTCCACCCCCTTACACCAATTAGCACTACAGCCCAATAGGGGAGCGGTTCAATGTGGTCACTGCAGATGAGGAGTTGTGCAAACTCCCAGATCCAGCTGCCAGCATGTATGCCAAGTATCAAGGCATCTCATAAACGGGTATCACTGTGACACTCCTGGTCGTGGGCCAACAGGGGGCGCACACACTTGTCAAAATCCAGTACAGCTACGGTCCTGTTGGATAGCAAGACATCCATGGACCACTCGATTATGCACGATTGACAATGCAACACAGGGTGAACGCAGGTGACATTGGCAAGGCGGAAGCTTAACCGGTAACTGATCCGCAGCACTGCCAATGACAGTGCCCCCAGTAAATGCAGCATACGTACACGGTACAGTTCCACATGACAGTGGTTGTGCATGTGTCTGGAATGTTCTGCCATTGCGTTAGTGGGTATGGTTGAAGCGGTATTGTTCTGACCTGCGCCAGTTCTGTGGATGAAATGCCACAGCTCAGATCAATGAGTTGTGTTAGTGTGCAACGGTTGTACGCCTGGGATGGTGTGGGAGTAAGTGCGAAGGCCATTCCATACAAGATAACTTCGAGCAATGACTTCTGTGTGTGGGGTGTGTATAAGTTGGTCTTTAGTCAGGCTGTGCGTAGTGTGGGAGTCGACATCAGCTGCTATAGTATCTGTCACGGGGTGCCGGGCACATGCAATTCCAAGATCGGAGGTGCAGATGTGCTTCCGCCTGATAGTTCAGACAAAGGAGCTTTTATCCCTAATGTTAGTTTGTCATCAGCTTGCATTCAGGAAATGTGATGTGGCTTGTTGGGGGTGGGGTGGGATGTGTGCGACTTTGGGACTCATGTTTGACATGTCTTGCATGTGGCAAATGAGCGGTATCACTGTGTGTTACGTTGTCTCACAGCTGCTCCTCCCTCCCCCAAGCCTATTTACTTGTGTGCGCTGCGCGGTTGCATCACTTGCACTCCTACGGCACACCATTGTCATGCCTGTCTGCGCATGTCCACAAGCCTGACAACGACACTGTGATGTTGGCCATTGAAGGTGGGCGGCCACGTGAGTAGGTCTATGGTAAGGATAGGGCAGACACAGATGTAGAGTTCATGTCTGGCTGAACTCACGCTGTGATTAAGGCTAGGCATTTGGCTTGTGCTGTGGCAATACAGATACACACAACACTTGGCATGTATGAGCCAAGACCCCGAGCGGTCTTGCGCTCCTTAATTTCTCAGTTTGTGCGAGCCTGTCCTCCGGCTGCATGCTACACTGCAACATTGTCGATGGTGTGCCGAGTGGTGCCGACACTACAACAGAGACACATGTATTAGTTACTTCCTTGTCCAGGCCAGAACTGAACCAAGCCCAGAGCCCTGGGCAAATCCTTCACACCCATACGTTGGACTGGTGTACGCTGGCCCAGCCCCCTCCGCTTATACTTACGGGGGGGACGACAAAGCTACATGTCCAAGGTCTTACCCACTGCCTGAGATGACATTGTTGCATCCCCTGTCCACAGCACAATGTAATGTGGTAGTGTCCAGGGCCCACATGTATACATAATGACCACACAGACCCACTTAGATAGATAGTGGAACTGGCTACAAGCACGTGCGGCCGGTCCCTTTTTATTACCAGGGTCACATGTCCAGTGACGCATGTGCTGAATGGGTTTGGGGTGAGTGTAAGCCAGACCTCAGGGAGTGGTTGGTGCTGGCAACAACTAGAACAGTGATCATCGGATCACACACACATATTCAATCATGAAGGGTCCATGACTTGTGGTGCACTGAGGTAGGGGCACCAGATCTGGAATCACATACAAAAGATTCAATAATAGAGTTTCCATGACTTGTGGTGCACTGAGTTAGTGGCACCGGATACACTGCGGCCGGCACGGGCCTACGGCCACGTGGCAATGAGTTGAGCTGCCCTGAGGTAAGGGCACCAGAGCTGAGCGTGCTCATGTGAAGAAATTGGTAATGATTGTGTCCCTTCTGGATATGCCTGCTGCAGCTGCAGTGGGGTGTGGTACACCTGCCTCATCATCATCGTCCTAGGTCTTCCACACTGCTTGAGGTGACATTGTTGCGTCAGCTGTCCACAGCACAAAACTCAATCAAAAAGGTTCCATGAGTTGTGGTGCACTGAGTTAGTGGCACCTGAAGAGCTGAACAGGGTATAAAGCTGATGATGGCATCCAAGACAGGTATGAGCAACTTTGATAGGCTGGCTGTAAGACTCCTCCGACTCTGGCAGTTGTTGGTTGGAGGTGGTCACGGCGGTGGTGACGTGTGCGCAGCCAGCGATGATGGCGTGTCCTTGCAGGTCATGATTGGATTTGATATGTGTGAGCCCTGCTGGCCGCAGTGTGGGCCAGAGGCAGCGGTCAGCAAGGGCCCACAGCCACATGGCGTTGACTTGAGCTGTACAGAGTTAGTGGCACCTGAAGCGCTCAGTGGGTGCACAGTCTGCGGTGATGCATCGTCCGGGCGTGCCGCACTGGAAGCAAGTCTTTTGCCTACTGGACTTTGCCATGAATAAATCAAGACTCGATTTGATATGTGTGAGCCCTGCTGACCGCGGTGTAGGCCGGTGTTCTGCTCGATTTTCCCGGCCTTCTTGTGTTAACAAGTGATTGAATGTGACTTCAGTCTCTTACCATTCAAGCCTAAGGGTTAGAGTAGTGAATGGAGCCTATTTACTAGGCACTTCGACATGATTCTGTGCTCTTCCCCATAGATCAGGGCTTGCACACATAGCCTAGGGGATAGATTCATTAGTATTAGGGATAACCTGTCCTGTAGTGAGGGTATTTCATGGAGCTGTGCCGAATTCAGGCCTGGTAGGCCTCAAACGGGAGAGACTCCATCTTTCTTTCTGCTTCGGCAGCTTGGGATGCTTCTAGGCCAAGAGTAATGTTTTAGTTATGAGGTGTTATTCGCTTGGAGAGAACCGGTTCAGGCCGGCCCTTATCGAAGGATTGTATTTTTCTTCATGCCGAAGACACTACATCAGGCCGGCCGGCTGGGAACGTGTCCTTGGTACGGGGAGGTACAAGAATTTGGTGGGCGGGGGGTTACGGGCCGGAATTTTCCATGAGGAAATGCACCTCTATATTAGTGAAAGTCTGAGGCAGTTACATGTTCAGTCCGTAGGCGGCATCTAGCCGTTAGCAGTAAAGCTACTACTTATTCCAGGGAAGACAGACGCCATCTTGAAGGCGGAGGAGAACCGAGAGACAGATGCTTTCCTAGCAGAATAGCCAGAGAGGAGAGAGTAGCCGATAAGGAAGAGGTCCCAGTGACTCGGAGAAGGGTGATTCCAGGCGAGCCGAGGCACAGACGAGAAGGGAACCTAGATGACCACTGAGTGCAGGCTACATACTACCAAGGTGATGTCGACCCTTTCTTATTAGAGTGTACAACTTAATCTTTCACTTTTCTTTGCAGGTTATGTGTCATATCGTAATGTTATGTGATTGTGTATGCAATGAGTAATAAAGTATCCAGTTTGTAGTGAACCAACATGTGCTGCGTGTTCTTGTATAAGAGGGTAGCCTATTCTTCTAGTCAGCTGCGGCTACATGAACAGATGTTAACCCTGATCAGGTAAGTGGTAACTGAATAAGGGAAAGAGGAGCCCCTCAAACCTGAGAACAGGCTATGCCCAAACTGGCAATCCTTGTGTGATCCGATGAATAGTGAGACTGATTCCCTTTTTGTATGTTATGGTGATCATAGGATGAATTGTCGTATGAGACTGCCGTCTAGGTAGAGAGGTCTGGATTCGTAGGGGATCGCGAGGCCGCCGATTGTGCTGATACTGTCGTATGGGCAGAGAGGTCTGGGTTCGTATGGGACCGCGAGGCCGCCACTTGTGATACTGTCGTATGGGCAGAGAGGTCTGGATTCGTAGGGGATCGCGAGGCCGCCGATTGTGCTGATACTGTCGTATGGGCAGAGAGGTCTGGGTTCGTATGGGACCGCGAGGCCGCCACTTGTGATACTGTCGTATGGGCAGAGAGGTCTGGGTTCGTATGGGACCGCGAGGCCGCCATTTGTGATACTGTCGTATGGGCAGAGAGGTCTGGATTCGTAGGGGATCGCGAGGCCGCCGATTGTGCTGATACTGTCATATGGGCAGAGAGGTCTGGGTTCGTATGGGACCGCGAGGCCGCCACTTGTGATACTGTTGTATGGGCAGAGAGGTCTGGGTTCGTATGGGACCGCGAGGCCGCCATTTCTGATACTGTCGTATGGGCAGAAAGGTCTGGATCCGTATGGGATCGCGAGGCCGCCGATTGTGAGGTCTTGGTATGCATAGTAGGAATCCCCTGTCCTTAGGTGATAGATATATGTGGTTGCAGGACTGTAAATAGGTTCTAGGGAGGGGGTAACGTTCTGGCTGGGTTAGTGAGGCTCTGATGAGCGGGTTCTAGCTGATCCGAAAACCCAAGCAGAACATTTGGCGTCACGAACCGTTTACGAAACCTGTGTGCGTTGTGGTTGTATCGTGTTTGCCTTCGGCGCGTGCGTGGTTTTGTTTCTATATTATTTGTATATACCTGCGTGTAGTTTTCTTTTCTCTTTCTTCTTTCTCTTTTTCTCTTTTTCTTTCTTTTCCGAGATGTTTTCTAGAAAGTCGAAGTCTACTTTTAAGTTGCCCGTTGATATTCCCGACTGGGATTCAACGCCTTATGAAGCCTTAGCCCGTGAGTGGGCTGATTCTACTGGTTTGAGTGAGAATTGGAATTCTTTTTTGGAGCTGGCAGAGCCGGCTAATGTGATTACTTGTTTACAGAAGGCGCCGGTATCTAAGGGTGATGAGCTTCCCGTTTTGGGGCGCAGAGGTTGGATTGTTCTGTCTGCGTACAGGATTCTCCATGAGAGGTTGTTGAAGTTGCAGAACTTGCATAAGGATTTGGAAGCGAACTTTGTTGAGATTCAGAATGCTCATACTTTGTTGCGGTGTCAAAATAAGTTGCTTGCTGATAAACTTGAGACGTACCAAACTATTGCCGAGAGGGCGGCTGTGCGAATTGCTCGTTATAAATACAAGAATCGCCGTGGTCGGGTCTCGACGCGGAAGGTGCGTCTGGTCGTGGCGAAAGCCGGACTGGATTGGAATCCTGATGAATGGGATGGTAATATCTGGAACTCGAGTGATTCTCCTTCCTCGGGTGAGGAGTCTGCCAAGCGCGAGTCCTCTCGCTCCGGCCGTGCTTGTAAATCTGCTTCTTGTGCCTCTGATGGTGCACCCCGTGATTGCGCTCGTCCTTCGAGCGGGGTCGATGCTTCTTCCACTGATTGTTCCTCTACGTGTACTGGTCGAGCTCCTTGTGATGCTCATCCCGCGGTCTCGGCGCATCCAGTTTTTCGACGGAAGGTGCAGCAGGCTCCCGATGCTCCGAATGGTATTGCTTTAGACTCTTTGGAGGATTTTACTCAACAAGAAATTAGTGATATTTTGCAGCGATTTCGGCAGCGAGTTGGTGAGCCCTTGCTCACATGGATGGTGCGCCTTTATGAACTGGGCGCTGCTGGCATTATGTTGGATGCTGGCGATTGTTTGAAGTTTTGTTCCTTGAGTTCGGATTCTACTGTACAGGATCATTTTCGTAACTTTAATGGTGGTGGTCAAATTTCTTTGCTTCAATCGGCGACTGAGGGTTGTAATCAAAAATATCCTACTGAGTCTGACTGGCCTCTGAATGACAAACCGTGGTATACTTTGCGCGATGCTGCGCAACGTCTCAAAGAGGAGGTGATGAAAACGGCAATTTTTCTGAATACTGCTGACCGGTTGCTTGATGGTTTCTTGACATCTTCTGTGCGGAATCGTCTTATTCGTTCTTCCCCTGTTGCTTATAAGCAGGTCATGATGACTTTATTGATTAATCAGACTGGTAACATGTTATCTGTGGTGCTGGAATCGGTACGCCAACTCGGTGAATTGGGTGAGTGGTTTAAACCTGAACGGCAGTCCCGGCCTGACACTCGTACTCCTGGTGACAATAAATTTACTAGACGTGACATGTTTTTTTCCTCTTATGGCTGATGGTGTGCGGAAGGAGGACATTGATGGTGAGACTACTTCTCGTTTGTGGGAAATGTTTCGCAAACGTGGCTTGGATCGAAAGGAGGGTGCCCGGCGTGTTCGGACAACTGAGTGTGATCGTGGTTTTTCTGACGGTAGCGGTGATGACGACCGCCGTGGGCGTTCTGATCGTCGTGATGATCGACGTTATGCGCGTGATTTGTCCCCCCGTCATGAGAGAGACAGGGAGAGAGAGGGGGAAAGAGAGAGGGGGAGAGATGATTATGTTAACAGCAGACGTAGAGATGATAGGGATCAATCCCCTGAGTTGAGAAGGAGAGAGGATCGACACATATTGGCCGATCGAAACCCGCAGTACAATGCAGGGAACAGTAATCCATTTCGTAATGGAGATGGATATGAACAGGAGGTATCGATACCTAGGAACCGCGAGAGTCTTTATCCTGATTTATCCTGGTACACAGAACACAATAAAAAGGACTAGGAAATAGGTCAAGCTCCAGTACACAGATGGGCTCACAGAGATAATAGACCCTATGTAGATATTGATATTTATTGGAGACATCGTAATATCCAAAGGGCCCGAGCATTGGTAGATACAGGAGCGGAGGCCACTCTTATTCATGGAAAATCAAAGAAGTTTAAAGGTCAGCCTTTTACAATTACCGGATTAGGTGGAAAGGAAACTCCCGCAGTTCAAACCCTACTTGAAATGAGAATAGGTAGAATTCCTAGAAAAGAATACTCTGTATTAGTGGTGCCACTCTTAGAATTCATAATTGGAATTGATATTTTGAAAGGAATGACTTTGCACTTAGATGATGGATGTTACCAATTTGGAACTAAACATTATATATCGTCCAGGCCTGTACGGGTTGGTCGTTTAAGAATGCCCCCCATAAAAGTTCCCCAGGCGACAAAAGTGGTTCGTCAGAAGCAGTATCGTATTCCAGGTGGTCATGAAGAGATTAGTACCACTATTCAGGAGTTGGTGGATGCAGGGGTTATAACCCCAGTTACTTCTGCTTGGAATAATCCTGTTTGGCCTGTACGTAAGAATGATAATTCTTGGCGCATGACTGTTGATTATCGAGAATTGAATAGACACACACCCTCTTTGACTGTTGCAGTACCGGATGTTATTACCCTAATTGAAAGAATCCAGAAACATCCAGGTACATGGTATGCGTCCATTGATATTGCTAATGCTTTCTTTTCGATTCCGATTGCCCCTGAGTGTCAGGAACAATTCAGTTTTACGTGGAACGGGCGTCAGATGACGTTTAGAAGTCTTCCTCAGGGCTATGTGCATAGTCCTACGATATGTCACCGGCTGGTGGCAGAGCATCTGGCTGAGGTACCAGTTCATCCACAAATTCAGATATGTCACTATATTGATGATATTTTGATCCAAGGTGAATCACAAGAGGAAGTTCAGACCCAATTGGATAGAGTCATTGAGTGCTTGCGTGAGAAAGGTTGGGAAATCAACCCGGATAAATTACAAGGTCCGTCCCAGGCTGTGAAACTTTTGGGTATTAATTGGCATGAGGGGCACCGAGAAGTGATCCCTCAGGTTAAACAGAAAATTCTTGATTTTGCAGTTCCGAGAAATAGGAAAGAAGCCCAAAGCTTCATTGGTTTGTTTGGATTTTGGCGCCAGCATATTCCTCATTTGAGTCAAATATTGGCCCCTTTGTACCAGGTCACTCGTAAAAAGAATGCATTTGAATGGGGTAAACCACAGCAAGATGCGTTCAGTCTGGCAAAAGAAGCAATTCAGCATGCTCTGGATTTATGGCCTGTATGTGATGGTGATGTGGATTTGAATGTGTCTGTACAAGGCCTTTATGCGAATTGGAGTTTGTGGCAGAAACAAGGCAAGAGTAGAGTACCGTTAGGTTTCTGGACCAAAAAGTTACCTGATGCTGGTGAGCGTTATACACCTTTTGAGAAACAGCTACTTGCATGTTATTGGGCTCTGGTGGATACCGAGCAATTGACTTTGGGACATGATATAGTTTTGCGACCTGAAATTCCTATCATGCAGTGGGTTATGAGTTCGCCGAAAACTCACCGAATTGGACACGCCCAAGAGGCGAGTGTGATTAAATGGAAATGGTATATACAAGACAGGGCACGTGTGGGACAAAAAGGAGTTGCATCTTTGCATGAGCAGGTGGCACGGGCGCCATCAACTGAAACTGAGAGTGAATGTTCCGTACCTTTAGTACAGGAATCTCCTGTTAAGTGGGGTAAACCTTTTGATGATTTGTCCGCAGAGGACAGAAACCATGTCTGGTTTACGGATGGTTCAGCAAGGTTCATAGGGACGAAACGGCATTGGAAGGCAGTGTCCTATAATCCGATCACACAAAAATTGCTGAGTACAACTGGTGAGGGTAAGAGCAGTCAATTTGCTGAACTCTATGCTGTTTATCAAGTTCTGAAACAAGAGTTACCTGGCACATGTCATATTTTTACCGATTCTTGGTCTATTGCCAATGGACTGGCAGTTTGGTTACCGACTTGGCATTCCCATAGTTGGAAAATCCATTCCAAAGAATTGTGGGGAAAAGAATTATGGCAGGAGATTTGGGAAATGCTCCCACAGAGTACTGTTACAATCTTCCATGTGGATGCTCATACCCCGATAGACTCTCTTGACAAATTCTTTCATAACATTGCAGATGAGAAATCTAAAATTGCTGAGGCAGTGGTGGACACGCAAGATTCTGATATTGCGGGATTGGCGAAATGGGCCCACCAGAAAGCAGGACACATTGGAGAGAAAGCCACTAGCAGGTGGGCTGCTGATCGAGGAATTTATATTCCTCTAGATTTAATTAAAAATGAAATTCTACATTGTCCCATTTGTCAGCATATCAGGCAGCGCAAAGTGCCCCAAATTGTTAAAGGTTATTTACATCGCGGGAAATTGCCCGCTCAAATTTGGCAGATTGATTACATTGGTCCACTTCCT
The DNA here is from genome assembly GCF_964204655.1 of Triturus cristatus. Taxonomy (NCBI): domain Eukaryota; kingdom Metazoa; phylum Chordata; class Amphibia; order Caudata; family Salamandridae; genus Triturus; species Triturus cristatus. The sequence goes on along the minus strand of NC_140588.1, from coordinate 954,228,266 downwards.
ATGAGTAGGAATTGTCAATATGTTTGCACCATTGTTGATACATACAGTGGCCTGTTGGTGGCCCTTCCCTGTAAGCAAGCTACCCAATTGAATACTATTAAAACATTGGAATTGATTATGATGTATTATGGTGTGCCATTCCAAATTCAATCTGATAATGCATCCCATTTTCGTTGAAGATTGGTACAGGAATTCTGTGTGGAAAACAGTATTGAATGGGTGTTTCATATACCATATTATCCACAGGCCTCGGGTCTTGTGGAGAGGTTGAATGGCCTGCTAAAGGACCAATTGCGCAAATTAACAGATGACAAGTATAAGAATTGGCGAGATTTTTTGCCTCAAGCGCTATTGATTTTGAATAACCGTCCTTTTCTAAATGCTGAATCCCCACTTATGCGTTTGTTTCCTCCGAATGTTAATGCTAAACCCAATGAGATCAGAGAGACTGTGATGTACTGGGAGATTACTCCCGGAGCTTTGGCTCCATGCAGAGCGACCCCAGGGTCGGCAGGTTTAGACTTGCATGCCATGGATGACACCATTATAAAAAGTAAAGATCGAGTCATCATTGAAACAGGTGTTGGTGTTCAGATACCACCTGGAAATTTCGGATTAATTGCCCCTAGATCGGGGCTGGCTGTAAAGGGCATTCAGGTGCTTGGAGGAATAATTGATAGTGATTATCAGGGAGAGATTAAGGTGCTCCTGCTGAATAGCAGTGAGATTGACTTACTGATACATAAAACTGACCGAGTGGCTCAATTGCTGATAATGCCTGTTTTCAGTGGTGAGATTACAAAAGGCACTGCCCCAACGTTGCTAACTGTACGAGGCCAGAAAGGTTTTGGCTCCACAGATAATCCTGGGGCCAGAGGTTGGGTGCAGTCGCCTAAGAATCCCCCTGAACAAGCAGAAGTGATTGCAACCGGTCAAGACAACACCATTTTAGTTATGAGACCAGGGAAAGATAGCTGGGAAGCAGTCCCGGCTGACAAATGTTACTTACGAGAATGAATAATGCCTGTATTTGATTCTTTTTCAGATCATTCTTTGGACTGTTGCTGCAGGATGTGTCGGCGTTGGACTCCTTTTGGGATGGTACGACGAGAGAGGAGGGATCCCATCAACCCGGGCTGAGTTGAAAACCCGAGTGTCGCGTTCCTTCGCTGCGTGGGATTCGTCGCCAAACTTTTGGGTTACATTGGCCAAGCAAGTGACGAAGACCCCTCATTTCTGCTTGACACCGATGAGATCGGTAACTGATATATTGGCAACTTGTTTGGTTGCTGTCCCTGCTTCATTGGAGACTCTGACTCATATTTTTAATATAACAAATGCTCGCCCCAATGTTCTTCTGGGCGATTTCGCTGCCCATGAGTATTGCCCCTTGTGTACTGTACTGTCAGACCCGATACCGCCTGTCCAGTCCCAAATAGTTACCCATAATATCACACAAGGTGATTTATGTTTTTTCCTTACTTGTGATCCTAGTGCGATTTCTGAATGTATGCGTTTAAAATTGAAAGGTGCCACTCTATTCACCGCTCATGAACGAACTTTGTGCTTTCAAAGGACACCGAAAACATGTACTTCTGTTCAGAATAACATGACTTGCAAGAGTATGGTAGTTACCCCCAGTCACTATCGCACGATGTTATTACCTGCCGGATGGCTTTTCTCATGTGGTAATACTTCCTGGCCATATATCCCCGCAAATATTTCTGGAGGCCCTTGTGCCATTACTAGACTGAGCTTACTCATGTTCTCGTCACATCCAAATGCCAACTCTCGTGTGATCCGAGATACAGTGAGGTTACCGGAGGATTGTGACTCATCTTTGCATTTATATTCCAAGTCTGAATACCTTAGCCTGGCTGTTTCAATTGTTGGTGTTCCTGCTTTGGCAGTTTATAATGCCAAATCTATTGGGAAAATGGCCTGCTGGATGGTAAAATCCATCAATCATACTTCTACAATCCTGTCTGACATGCTATTAGACGCCCAGGGTGAACGAAGGGCTATCTTACAAAATCGAGCGGCCATTGATTATCTTTTGCTTAAACATGGACACGATTGTTCTGATTTTGAGGGTCTTTGTTGTTTTAACTTGTCGGATCATACAAAATCCATTCAGGTTCACATTGAGAAGTTAGAAAACACATTGACCAGGGCTGGTTTGACTGGCTCTTTAATTGGTTACCTGATTTGCATTTGTTACGTCAAATATTAGGAGGTATTCTGATTGCTATCGGCATTTTGATTTCTATCTGTTGCTTTATTCAGTGTATTCCTTCACTACTTCAATTCTGCACACCTGGTACTAGACATAGATCAGTTAGTCTTGTTTCATATTATTCTTCCACAGATGTTAGTTCTGTTTAATGAATGTATAATAGACTGAAGTCAAGGGTGAAATGTTCTGCTCGATTTTCCCGGCCTTCTTGTGTTAACAAGTGATTGAATGTGACTTCAGTCTCTTACCATTCAAGCCTAAGGGTTAGAGTAGTGAATGGAGCCTATTTACTAGGCACTTCGACATGATTCTGTGCTCTTCCCCATAGATCAGGGCTTGCACACATAGCCTAGGCGATAGATTCGTTAGTATTAGGGATAATCTGTCCTGTAGTGAGGGTATTTCATGGAGCTGTGCCGAATTCAGGCCTGGTAGGCCTCAAACGGGAGAGACTCCATCTTTCTTTCTGCTTCGGCAGCTTGGGATGCTTCTAGGCCAAGAGTAATGTTTTAGTTATGAGGTGTTATTCGCTTGGAGAGAACCGGTTCAGGCCGGCCCTTATCGAAGGATTGTATTTTTCTTCATGCCGAAGACACTACATCAGGCCGGCCGGCTGGGAACGTGTCCTTGGTACGGGGAGGTACAAGAATTTGGTGGGCGGCAGGTTACGGGCCGGAATTTTCCATGAGAAAATGACCCTCTATATTAGTGAAAGTCTGAGGCAGTTACATGTTCAGTCCGTAGGCGGCATCTAGCCGTTAGCAGTAAAGCTACTACTTATTCCAGGGAAGACAGACGCCATCTTGAAGGCGGAGGAGAACCGAGAGACAGATGCTTTCCTAGCAGAATAGCCAGAGAGGAGAGAGTAGCTGATAAGGAAGAGGTCCCAGTGACTCGGAGAAGGGTGATTCCAGGCGAGCCGAGGCACAGACGAGAAGGGAACCTAGATGACCACTGAGTGCAGGCTACATACTACCAAGGTGATGTCGACCCTTTCTTATTAGAGTGTACAACTTAATCTTTCACTTTTCTTTGCAGGTTATGTGTCATATCGTAATGTTATGTGATTGTGTATGCAATGAGTAATAAAGTATCCAGTTTGTAGTGAACCAACATGTGCTGCGTGTTCTTGTATAAGAGGGTAGCCTATTCTTCTAGTCAGCTGCGGCTACATGAACAGATGTTAACCCTGATCAGGTAAGTGGTAACTGAATAAGGGAAAGAGGAGCCCCTCAAACCTGAGAACAGGCTATGCCCAAACTGGCAATCCTTGTGTGATCCGATGAATAGTGAGACTGATTCCCTTTTTGTATGTTATGGTGATCATAGGATGAATTGTCGTATGAGACTGCCGTCTAGGTAGAGAGGTCTGGATTCGTAGGGGATCGCGAGGCCACCGATTGTGCTGATACTGTCGTATGGGCAGAGAGGTCTGGGTTTGTATTGGACCGCGAGGCCGCCACTTGTGATACTGTCGTATGGGCAGAGAGGTCTGGATTCGTAGGGGATCGCGAGGCCGCCGATTGTGCTGATACTGTCGTATGGGCAGAGAGGTCTGGGTTCGTATGGGACCGCGAGGCCGCCACTTGTGATACTGTTGTATGGGCAGAGAGGTCTGGGTTCGTATGGGACCGCGAGGCCGCCATTTGTGATACTGTCGTATGGGCAGAGAGGTCTGGATTCGTAGGGGATCGCGAGGCCGCCGATTGTGCTGATACTGTCATATGGGCAGAGAGGTCTGGGTTCGTATGGGACCGCGAGGCCGCCACTTGTGATACTGTTGTATGGGCAGAGAGGTCTGGGTTCGTATGGGACCGCGAGGCCGCCATTTGTGATACTGTCGTATGGGCAGAAAGGTCTGGATCCGTATGGGATCGCGAGGCCGCCGATTGTGAGGTCTTGGTATGCATAGTAGGAATCCCCTGTCCTTAGGTGATAGATATATGTGGTTGCAGGACTGTAAATAGGTTCTAGGGAGGGGGTAACGTTCTGGCTGGGTTAGTGAGGCTCTGATGAGCGGGTTCTATCTGATCCGAAAACCCAAGCAGAACAGCCGGACAAAGCAAAACCAAAGGGGATGATGGACGGAGTGTTGAACACTGCAAGCACTCACCCCCAGTAAACTGATCTGGGTTTAATCCATCATCATTCTTTAGCTCACTCCGCCACCCCAGTTCAGACATTGCCATATGCAAATCAGTCTGACCCTGTGCCTCATGGGAACAGTCCAGCCCGAACTGCCAAGCCATGTCTTCCCTGGACCGGAAAAAAGCATCCTGGGACCGGTTTCTGGCTAATCTGCCGTCATCAGCCAGGCTAGCTTGAATCCAGTGGCAAAGTGAGCAAGGGACCCACGTCTGGGCATACCCTGCCAACTTAGGGCGAACAAAGAAAAACCAAAGGGGATGATGGAAGGAGTGTTGAACATTGCAAGCATTCACCCCAGTCAACTGATCTGGGTTGAGTCCATCATCATTCTTTAGCTCACTCCACCACCCCAGTTCTCCATGCCACTAGAGTCAAGCTATCCTGGCTGATGAGGTCTGAAAGCCCGAAACCGGTCCTAGGATGCTTGTTTCCAGTCCAGGCAGGACCTGGCCTGGCAATTCGGGTTGGACTGTTCCCATTTGGTGCAGGGTCAAGACTGATTTGCATTTGGCTGGGTCCAAACTGGAATAGCATGGTGAGCAAAAAAGTGATGGATTTAGGCCCAGATCTCTGTACTGGGGTGAATGTATGACATTGTTCTGCATCCTGTCCATCAATTGTTGTTTTTGCATTTGTCACCCCAAGTGGGACGGGTTTACCCAGACGTGGGTCCCGTGCTCTCCATGCCACTGGAGTCAAGCTATCCTGGCTGATGAGGGCTGAAAGCCAGAAACCGGTCCTAGGATGCTTGCTTCCAGTCCAGGGAGGACCTGGCCTGGCATTTCGGGCTGGACTGTCCCCATTGGGTGCAGGGTCAAGACTGATTTGCATATGGCTGGGTCCAAACTGGAATGGCATGGTGAGCAAAAAAGTGATGGATTTAGGCCCAGATCTCTGTACTGGGGTGAATGCATGACATTGTTCTGCATTCTGTCCATCAATTGTTGCTTTTGCATTTGTCACCCCGAGTGGGACGGGTATGCCCAGACGTGGGTCTTGTGCTCCCCATGCCACTGGAGTGAAGCTATCCTGGCTGATGAGGGCTGAAAACCCTAAATCGGTCCTAGGATGCGTGTTTCCAGTCCAGGGAGGACCTGGCCTGGCAGTTCGGGCTGGACTGTTCCCATTGGGTGTAGGGTCAAGACTGATTTGCATATGGCTGTGTCCAAACTGGACTGGCACGGTGAGCAAAAAAGTTATGGATTTAGGCCCAGATCTCTGTACTGGGGTGAATGTATAACATTGTTCTGCATTCTGTCCATCAATTGTTGTTTTTCATTTGTCACCCCGAGTGGGACGGGTATGCCCAGACGTGGGTCCCTTGCACTCCATGCCACTGGAGTCAAGCTATCCTGGCTAATGAGGGTTGAAAGCCCGAAACCGGTCCTAGGATGCTTGTGTCCAGTCCAGGGAGGACCTGACCTGGCAGTTTGGGCTGGACTGTTCCCATTGGGTGCAGGGTCAAGACTGATTTGCATATGGCTGGGTCCAAACTGGAATGGCATGGTGAGCAAAAAAGTGATGGATTTAGGCCCAGATCTCTGTACTGTGGGTGAATGTATGACATTGTTCTGCATTCTGTCCACCAATTGTTGTTTTTGCAGTGTAGGCAGCGGTCAGCAAGGGCCCACAGCCACGTGGCGTTGACTATAGCTGCACAGAGTTAGTGGCACCTGAAGCACACAGCGGGTGTGCAGCCTGCGGTGAGGCTTTGTCCGGGCGGGCCACACTGGAAGCAATGTCTGTTGTCTTCTGGACATTGCCATAAATAAATCAGACTCGATTTGAATTGTGAGCCCTGCTGACCGCAGTGTAGACCAAAGGCAGTAGTCAGCACACACATAACTCCGCGGTGCTGTGCCGCTGGATGCGCTGGGGGCCTGTGTCGGGGAAGCCAGCGATCGGCTGTGGAGGCTGGCGGTCATGGCGGCGGACTCGTGGCAGGGTGAGGGGCGCCGTCCTGGCAGATGCGTTGGCCATCCCGGAAGTGAACCAGCCCAGAGCCCGGGCCTATGTATTCACACTCCTACGCTGGACTGGCCTACATTGGACCAGCCCACTCCGCTTACGCTTACTGGGGGGACGACAAAGCTACATGACCGAGGTCTTCCCCACTGACTGAGGTAACATGGTTGCGTCCACTGTCCATAACACTACACACACCAGCAGTATTTGCCCACATGGACATGTCTGTGATCTGCATACTGAAGTCTGTCCCGCACATCACCACCACACTTGGCATTGTGTACATTCTTATTCATGGGTGAACTGCCTCTTTCACACATACTTTGGTTCCCACCTCTCCCCACATTCTGCAATTGTGTGGCTGAGGGGCCATGCCGTTTTCGGAAGGTCAGCTGTCTTGTTCTGTGCTGCCTCGGTGGTAGTCCAGGGTGGACACGGGGGGGGGGCTGGGGGTGGTGGCGGTGGGTGTTGTGTCCCTCTTGGGTCTCCGAGCTGCATGATCAGTAGCTCCATGACATGAGTAGGTCTTCAGATGTGGCTCTGGGCTGGGCTCCCTTTCATACTGCAGGTTGTCGTCCTGCTTAACACCAGTAACAGGCAGGTGTTAAATCCCTGCTGCTAACGCGCCTTATCACCAGTTTTTAGATCACATCGCAGATCTTGCTGTTTGCTGAGAATATCGCGAAGTGATGTTTTTGTGTATTTTTGCACGGGAACGCATACTCTACATATCATTAGTGTTAGTTGTCGCTCTCATCCGTGGCGATATTTTTTGCGGCAGCTATCGCTGGAAAACTGGTGATGTCGGCAGTTGGACCAGCTTGAGAATAGGGCGATAAATCTATCGCCACTTTTGCGACGCTAAAGTGCCAATAAATCGGCGATGAGTCCTTGAGAATATGCCCCCATGTCAGGGACTTGTAACCCCTCTTATTCACATCAGCACAGGAATGTATCCATTTTGACTCTACATCTCATCCTGCCATTCTAATATCATTAACAAGCTATTCAATTTCTTAAACACTTTACTTAAATGAATGTCTTCTATGGCAATGTTAGAGCTGGTGGAATAATTCCAGTTTCTAGTCTTAGACATCCCATTGGGAATAACTGGCTTTTCTTTATTATTTTCAATCCTGACTACGGGCCAGATTTATATCTTAGTGGTATGTATACTCTGTTGCAATGGCGCTGGAGTGTGCATTCCGCCACAATAATGGTCCGCCAGCCAAATTTAAAACCGGGTTAATCATCGTGGAGACTACTCGGTCTCTGCCATGATTTAACCCCTCCAACAGCCATGCGGAGTTAGGGCCGTCAGAGGCAGTCCTCTAATTCCACCCACCTAATTTAGATGGGTGGAATAAAAGAGGGGTGTAAGGCTTGGAAAGGAGGTTATATTGCCAAGTCGAAATGGCAGTTGTTTGAAACTTCATTCAGGCTGCACTGTCAGACCTGGGACATGTTTTAAGGTGCTACTTAAGTGGGGGCACAATAAGTGCTGCAGGTTCACTAATAGAATATAATTTATAGGTCATGTGTAAATGGTATACCACTCTACAAGGGACTTATAAGTAAATTAAATATACCAATCAGTTATAAGCCAATTAAACCATGTTTAGGGGAGCAAGCCCAACCTCATTAGCACTGGCTAGCAGAGTCCTAAGGCCAACAAAAGCAAATGTCAGCACTATAATGGAGGGAAGTAGGAAAAAAGATTGGGAGATAACCACCCTAAGGTTGACAGGTCTAACAGGCTCTAAGTCTTAATATTATCTAACAATTGTCCTTCAAGAACAGGGGCATCTCATCCATGTACAACAACACAGCATGTCTGTTATTATACACAGTTATGCCCTTATTGCTCATTTTGTCATTAATTTTATAAGCTATTGGCTCTATTGCTAACACAAAAAGTGAGGGAGATAACTGTGGGACAACCCTACCTTGGGCCTCTTTTTAAGTTCTGTTCCCTCAACATCATATCATTGGTCTTCATTCTGGCTAAGGGTCTTGTATATTATAGTAAGAATGTCTGCCAGAATTGTGGGCCAAAATACGACACGATATCTACTGAAAGTGTTATAACACTTTATGTACATATTGCCATGACGCAACAACAAATACTTTTTCAGTGTCCAATAATGCCTATGCCAATTTCCAAACACTGCATTTTCTCCCCTATACATGTGCCTAATATTGAGGGCAGTTCTACACACCCTGGCATAAATTCTTATTGTCAATCAAACAAGGAGGGACTGGAGGGCTTTTTTGGAAAAGAGGTCCAGCATACATGCTCCAATGTGTCATAGGAAAGAAGAGTATGCAGTTCCTCTATTGAGATAAAGGAGCGAGATATGTGTTAGTCAGCACCCAAATGTGTGCTATTCTGGAAATTTTTAGGAGGAAAGGAATTCCTCTTGTCGGAACTAGGGCCCTCACACACCCAGCCAGCTAGGTGTCATGCTTCATCATAAGGGCTTGCTCCTCGTCGGGTCGGCGCTGCAATACCTGACGGGCACCCATCAAGGGGCTCTTTAGCAGAGATCTTTTGTTCCTTGCCGTGTGGTGCAGTGGGAGTAAGGGGCCTATTGATGTGTAGCTGGGTAAGAAGTGATTAAAACAAGTTGGATAGTCCAAAGATACTTTTATTCAGACTGGCTATCCACCTGATTAAAAATGTGAAAAGAGTGGCAGTTCAACTATGCTCTACTCTATGGGTCAACATGTTTCACGCCTTTGGGTCAGGAGGATCTGTGGCAATTCATCAGGACCTAGTGGTTGGACTATCTAAGCTCAGTGGTTGGTGTGCAAACTACCTACCACGTCTCAACACTGTGAGTTGTGTATCTTAGAGCAACCTAGTGGTAACCAGAGTATCACATCTATCAGTTGCGGCAGGATATCAGGATTGATACATTGTCAAGCCCATTGGGCTCCAGGATTTGCGCCATCAAAAACGACCCCTCTCCGCCGGCACCAGGATCCCAACCACTAGGTCCTAATGAATTGCCACGGATCCTCCTGACCCAATAAATGACTGCCACACTTTTCACCTTTTTAATCATGATAAAGATACATTGTATCATTTCTGTGAAATAGAAAGGGAAGTTTGTTTGTACTAGTGCCTGTATCTCAGCCGAGGACCTTGCAACCTGGAGATCATAAGTTTCTCGGGTGGAGGTTAAAGGCACGGTTTTCTGTAAAAGCATGGCTGTTATTTGGCTCAGAGTATAAAACGGTATAAAGGAAACATTAAAGGAAGGCCATAACGGCGCCACCCTGACTGTATGGGTCAGTGGAAACAATACTTGCATACAGCAAGTAACCCGGGAGCTTACAATGACAAGATATGCGATGCCTGGGATCATCCCACAACAACCTTGATCATTCAGCATCAAGTAACTCCCATTTGAAAGCAACTTGAACACCGGATTAATCACGGCAGCTGGAGACCATTTCAAGTGACAGGATAAATTAGCAAGTGAACCATTACAGGCCCCGTCGAGCATGATATCCTGGCATATGAGAGATCCACTTAAAGAGTTCTCTCAGTTTGTACCACTTCCATGTCCCCATGTCCCCATTCCTGCATCAAAATCTGTATGGCAATTCCCAAGATTCCTTGATAATTTCCCTACCCATCGCTTCATATCTGCCTGCCTCTTGTTGTTCTAGGCAAAACTGAAACTGGAGAGTTGTGACCTGTAATGTTATATGGCCATGGATTAACCATTCTGTGGATGGTGACTCTATCACAGTAAAAGGTAAATGGTCCAGGTTTTTCAATATGCAGCATTGTATATTTTGCTCCCCTTTGTGCCATCATTATCTGCTTCTCAGTTATATTGTATGCAGAAAATAGGGACAAACTGTTGATAAATCACCAAGGCACATAACCAGCGCACAATGATTGCAGCATCCAGCTTAATAACATAATAGTGCATAGTCGAGATTGTCCGTGCTGTAGTATGGACAAGTCATGTTCTAGTATATCTATAACAGAAGACACAATATTGCCCAGTGAATAAATCCTGGATGTTAATGTAGTCATACCATTGTCAACTACAGCTAACCCCTTTTCTAGGTTAATTATATCTATTTCACAAAGTCTCAACGCAGCTTCTTGTTGAAAGATCTTCTAGATTTAATTATAGACAGCGTAAAAGAAATGTTTCTGACGTGGCTTTCAGGGACCTAATAACAAATCCCTTAGATCCACCTTATCTGAGAGTAAGGATAATTGCTGTTTTACCTGGGGCAGTGTCAAGGTTTTTAACCAATTGAGGCACAACTTCCCAACACTGTATGATGTCACCACCCCCGGATGTTCTCTTTGTACATATCGTTGGTCCGGCCTAAGGATACTAAACGCTTCGGTTGTACCCTTGAATCTTGATTGACATCTGTTTATTTTTGTAGGCCAAACTAACCATCCCCTCCAATTGGGGTCTGAAGTATTGTACTGCATGATGTCATCTATTGTATCCCCTCCACCTGATGTAAAATTGATGTGTGAAGGTGTGGGAATCCGAAGTGTGTTCAAATCCTTGTTCTTAGCTAGTCCAATGCAGGAAGTTTGTTGCACAGTGTCATTCAGAAATATTATTTGCTGTGGAATGAGGCACGCTCTAATTAGTGCATCTGTTCCCTGAACTTGCCATTCCTCTGAATCCCAGACTGATTTCATGTCTATAGTGCCCTTCCATAAGTCGAAACCCTGTTCAGACAGTTGAGAAATAAAGGATGCCGAATAAATCTGTTTAGTGTTAGTTAGCATATTTTTCTGTGCAGGTGTAGGTGCAACCCTATAGTAATTTGAGGTCGGGTCAAAAGTGTTAAACCCTGTAAAATAAGAACCTTTATGTGCAAACGTTTTTGTAGTACCTTTTGGGGGTGTTGGGCAATGTTCCCATTGGTGGTATGTGAAAACAATTTGTGGGATACTGAATTTGTGTAAAAAGTGATGACTATAATGATGGTACAGTACACAGTGTCAAAATCAAATTTGTCCTCTAACATTTCAGAGCTTGAAAATGCAGCGGATTGTTCAAAATCAGAAAACATATTATTTATAGTTTCAAAATCCCAGTTGTCAGAAAATGTACTGGAGGTAATGATATCATTTAGAGAAATTTTAAATGAATGTTGTATTTTCAAAAGTTTAGTAGGGCCAAATCTATCATAATCAACCTTGTCCCAAACTATACCATTAGGAATTGGAACAGCTGTAATGTTCATGAAAAACAGGTCAATTTGTTCACAATGAGATGATGTATGAGCTTTCAGGACCAAGTTCACATTTGATACTGCAGAGCGTTCTTGGAGATATTTTCCATTCATGAGTAAGCAAAAAACAGTCACCAGGCCAGTCCAGAACAGAAAAAACAATATTCCATGTATTATCCAGAGCTGAAGCCAAGGTGATATTAAGTAAGACTTTTTCAGTAAAGCGTAAAAGGCACAAATTTGTTACTTACAGGAAACTGGAGCTGGCATTGTCTCGGGTTCACTGGGATCAAGAGAGAAGGTATCAAAATCAATGAAGTAGCCAGATGCAGTTCGATCTGTCTTTGGCGGCTCAGCAAGCTTTTTGGAATTGGCAGAGGTCTCTTCTAAAGACATATTGATGTAGACGTCGTGTTAGGCTAAATTGATATTCTTGAAGTTCTAATATAAGAGGAACGAGTTCCATTTCATTGTTGGAAATTCCATAATTTTGTATTGGTGACACTTCAAATGTTTTGAGTCTTTCTGTCTGAACTGCCTGTATGGTAGCAAGAGGAGAGCGTCAGCTACCCAGGAGACCAAGAGGCCTACTACTCAGTATCGGCCACATAGTGTGGTTTGATCAGATCAACGGAGACAAATCTCTTTTCTTTTATGCCGGCAAGAGGTGGAAGAAGTACTGTTCTTGGTTTTTTTGACAGCCAAGACAGGCACAGGCTTTCTATAAGATGGCCTAAATTCTTCTTTGTCTTCAATCTTTTCTCTGACCAGATCCCCAACTTTTGGGATCCAGACAGGTCTTGCCGTGACTGATTTGACTTCCCCAGTGGCGGTGCGTTTTTATTTTTGAAAACATATTTTATTTATCAAGAACACATATCATGCAGGTCCCTGTAACCCAGAGAGCACTGCCCAATCATTATCACATCACAATGTCTTGAAATTTTTCTTTGTATATTAAAATATTGCAGGGCATTTCAAACCAAATATAGCCCCGCGGAATCTGAAATTCCCCCCAACCCCCGGATCCCACCCCCGACCGCTAACCTACCCATGGCTGGTAATGAAATATAGTGCTCTCCCTCCATTCGCCCGGCTGACCCACCGTCTGCATTGCTGCGCTCGGGACACCTTCCACCACAGACCACTCACACCCGCTGTTCGTCCCGCCCAACCGCCGGCGGCTCCAGAAATATCCCCCTGTAGTCAGCCCAGCGCTTCCAGATTTTATAGTGCTTGCGACGGCACCCCCTAGCCTCAAACACTGGGAGCTCTAGACCCATGTTAAAGTCCAGACCCCTCTTCCATACATTGATTGAAGGGGCAGCCGGCGCCTTCCATGCCCTGGCCACATTTCTTTTAGCCAGAGTCAGACCTAATAACAACAAATGCCTCTTATATATGTTACCCCCAACGGCGTCCATCACATGGAGAAGAACCAACCTAGGCTCCGATGGTATGTCCCACCCCAACATCTCCGCAAGGCACCCAAGGACCCCCCTCCAAAAGCGGGACAAGACCACACCTTATGGAGGAAATGCCCCTCCGCATGTCCACAGCGGAGACACTCTGGGGAGGCGATCAGGCCCGCCCGCCAAAGTCGCTGCCTAGTATAATATACCCTGTGAAAAAATTTAAATTGGATCAGGCGGAGGCGCATCGCCACCGCCGCCCCGCAAGGCGACGCCAGCGCCTCCATCCAGTCTGTGTCATCCAATGGGCCTACGTCCTCTACCCACCAGTCTCTAAGAGTCTGCAGGGTTGGGGCCCCATGAATGACCAAGGCTTGATATATTCGAGAAATCTTGCGCTCCCGGAGGTCCCCCATAAAGACCCTGGCTTTCAGCGGGTCAAACTCGGCTATTTCATCTACACCCTCCAAATATGGAGTGATTGCATGCCGGAACTGTAGATATTTGAGAAACTGCGATGAGGGCATGCTGAACTCTCCCCGCAGGCACTGGAAGAACTTTAATGTTACACCCTGCACCACATCCCCAAGCGTGGATATGCCGATGCGGTCCCAGCTCACGAAGCCGGACAATGCAGCCAATTGGGGCAAGCGACCATTATGCCACAGTGGGGTCTCCAACGTGAGCCTATTCCACCAGCCCATCCGCCTCAGGGCCTGTCTCCAGATCTGGAAGACAACTCGAGTCACCGGCGGCAACGCCGAACGCAGGGGAGCCGCATATAAGATTGTGTGTAGGGTATATGGATCCATCAACCATCGCTCGACCGCATACTCCGGATCACTCCTATCCCCATACCACCACTCATTGAGGACGAGGAGAGGGGAAGCCTGATAGTAGGAGAGTATGTCAGACGCTGCCAGGCTGCCACTATACACCGAGAGGAAGCAGGTTCGCAGTGCCACCTGCACCCCTCCTCCCTCCCAAAGAAATTGTCCCAGAGTTGTGTTCACTCTACGGAACCAGCCCGGTGAAATAGCATACGGATGGTTCTGCAGCTGATACAGCAGGCGGGGAAGCCCGACCATCTTGAAGATGGCCGAACGACCATATATTGTCAGTGGCATACGTGCCCACAGCTTAACGTCTTTGCGCACCCTGTCCCATACGGGGACCACATTTCTCTCCCATGCAATGGCCGGAACATCAGACAGGAATACCCCAAGATATTTAAGCCCCCCAACTGCCAGTTGAACCGAAGCGCGCCAGCCCCTCCGATGGGCCTCACCCCCCCCTAGGACCCACAGTGCAGATTTCTGCAGATTCATGTGGAAACCCGAGGTCTCCCCAAATATTTGCATGATCCGCAGCAGCCTCGGCCCCATCCGATCTATATCCGTCAGAAAGAAGAGCACGTCATCCGCATATAATGCTATGCGGTCCGACAGGCCCTCGGACCACACAAACCCGGCCACCTGTGCGTCTACCCGGACCCACGCCGCCAATGGCTCAATCGGCAGCGCGAAGAGATATGGGGACAGGGGGCAGCCCTGACGCGTGCCCCGACCCACCAGAAACTGGGCAGAAATCGCCCCCGCCACCCGCACCGAAGCCGATAAGTCCGTATATAGCAGCAACAGATACGAGAGGAATCTTGGCCCTAGGTGCAGGCGTCTCAACAGGGCAAATAGGTACTGCCAACTTAGGGAATCAAAGGCCCGATCCATGTCTGTCAAAAAGAGCGCCGCCGGTACTCCCAATCGTTGCACGGCCGCAATCGCTACGTGCGCTCTTCGAATATTATGGCGCGTCGCTCTGTTCGGCATGAATCCGGCCTGATCCGGATGGATCAAGGACGTAATATGGGGCAGCAAGCGATTCGCCAGGGCTTTCGCCAAGATCTTAGCCTCCACATTAAGGAGGGATATTGGGTGATATGATGCGTGGGATTCGGGGGGCCTACCAGGCTTGTGGAACAACACTATTTCGGCGTGTCGTCAATCACGCGGGAGTATCCCCCGCTCGCGAGCCTCCTCCAGGGCCGCACCATAGTATGGACTGAGCTGCAGGAAATGTTTCCGAAAGAATTCAGCGGGGAATCCGTTCGGGCCCGGCGCTTTCCCCAACTTGAGACCACCCAGCGCCTCTCCCAGCTCTTCAACCGTTAGTGGGAGTTGTAACTCCTCTCGTACCGAATCCGAAAGGGTCCGAGGAGGAATGTCCGCAAGGAACCGCTCAATCATCTCTACCGATAGGACCTCCTGCGGACCATAAAGGTCCGCGTAGTACCCCGCAAAACTCTCCGCCAGCACACTAGGATCCAAGATGGGTCCCCCAGCTGCATCCACCAGCCCCGGGAGCACCCGCAAATGGTTCATGCCCTGACACAGCCTATGGAGCATCCGGCCCGACTTATTCCCCCATTGATAAACCCGACTACGGGTTGCCAACCATGCCTGGCGTGCCTCCTCCATTAACATCGAGGCATAGTTCTGTTGCGCGAACAGGAGCCGACGACGGGTCTGGCCTCCACCCTCCCTGGTGCTCTGGCTCTCCAGGGCGGCAATCTCGACTTCTGCCTGTGCGGCCCTCTCCCCCTTGCGCCGCCGCGCCATGGCACAATACGAGATGTCCACCCCGCGAAGCGTCGATTTAAGCGCCTCCCACACCGATGTGGCCTCGGGGACCGAGCCCACGTTAACGGACGGGTACTGATCCAACGCCTCCAGCATGCACGACCCATATTCCTCCTGCTGCAGGTGCCACACGACATGCGCCACCGAAACGGCTGCCGCGAGTGCCCCAGGCGCAACACCGCCGCCACCGGAGAGTGGTCCGAAAGGCCCCGCGGGAGAATCTCGGGCCTCATGGCCCTGCCGCACAGGTCTCGGAACAGAAAAATGTAGTCCAGCCGCGAGAACGATCCATGCACCGCGGAAACATATATATATATGCACGCTGCGTGCCATGAAGGTGCCGCCAGACATCCACCCAGTCTAGGCCCTCCACCAATGCTCTCAGTTTAGTACGGGTCGAACTATCGGGCGCTCCCTCCTCCCTCCACCGATCCCTGGAACCCTCCATTACCTCATTCCAATCTCCGCCTACCACACATGCCACTTCTGAGACGGCAGTGATCTTCTCCACCAGTGCCCAGGACAAGGGGGCGGAGCATACACGCTGCCAAACACCACCCAGTCACTCCCTATTTGCCTCTTATCAAAGACATAACGTCCCTGAGCATCTGTCCACACCCTATCATGTTTGTACGGGACACGCTTATGCACTAGGATAGCTACACCCCGAGACCCCCGTGTGAAGCCCGCATGAAAGGCCCGGGTATACCCATACCTCTGGAGGCAGGGAGTCTTCGTAACTAGCAGGTGCGTCTCCTGCAAGAGCAGTATGTCTGCAGCCACTCGCTTGGCGTATCGCAGGAGCGCCCCCCACTTAATTTTATCTAGGCCCCCCTTACATTCCAACTTACTACCTTAACGGTACCCAGCTGCGCAGTATCTTGTGCCATACCTCTTGCTCCAGACGTACCATGGGAAACATGCGGTCAGCAATAACCATACAAACTTCCAACACCCCGTGACCCTTCCTCCCCCACCCCATAACTCAAAAACATTGAAGCACCTGTCGCGGTGGAACTCGCCTCCAGGCTCCAACTGGGAACCCTGGGTCGTCCCATCCAATGGACCCCCCCAACCACCCAAAACTACCTGTGCGCCGCCCGTACTACGCTACCCGCACCCCATAAGTCCCGTATCCCCCTGATCCCACTCCCCAAAAATACAGAAGCCACAGGGCAGCCACTATGCCTAACTGTCAGGTAGTACCCCTTCAACGCCCCCCCCCACCCGTGGAGCCAGTGCCAGACACCGAGCCACGGGATCTGGAGCGCCTCCGGGATCTAGAACGCCTGGGGTGCTTCCCTTTCGACTTTTGACTGTCCTGAGCCGCATCAGCAGCCACTTGTTGGTCCCCCAGCCCGGGGGCGACTGTGGCCGAAGGCATACATTTTCATCCGTCCATTTAAAGACCTCCTCGGGTGAATCAAAAAAATGTGTTCGGGACCTGTAGACCACCCGCAGCCTGGCCGGGTACAGAAGAGTGTAAGGCAGCTTCAGGGCACGAAGCCGGGCCTTTGCCGCCAAGAAGGACTGTCGTAGTGGCTGCACCAGGCGGGTATAGTCCGGGAATATAAGAGTGCGTATGTTCTCATACAACAGGGTCCCTTCGCCCTGGCCTGCTTCAGGATTACGTCACGGTCATGGTAGTTCAGTATTTTGGCAATCACAGGCCGAGGACGAGAGCCCGGCGGCGGTTTCTGCGCCAGGGCCCTGTGCGCCCGCTCCACCACAAGACAGCGGGAGAGGGCGTCCGATGGCACCCAGCTCTCCAGCCATCCCGACAAGAACCACTCCATATCCCCCCCTTCACAGCCCTCCAGAAAACCCACAAAGCGCAGATTGTTCCGTCGGGCCCTCCCCTCCGCATCTTCCACTCGCTCCGCCAGGCCCTTTTGCACCACTTCCAACGCCTTGACTCGCTTCTTAAGTGTCCCCACGTCGTCTTCCACCCCAGAGACCTTTGTCTCGGCCTCCGTGATACGATCCACGGCATTCCGCAGGTCTTGGCCGAGCAGCGTAACATCCACTCCCACAGCCCCGATTTTGGCGTCCAACATGTCTCTTGACTGCGTAATTGCAGCCATCAGCTCAGCATTGCTGAGGCCACCTGTCTGTGACGTGCTCGGGACTGCTGCGGTCGCCCCATGGCCGGTGAACTTGTCTATCGGGCCCTGTTTGGCCTGGTCGCCTCCCTTGCCATCTCTCGTCATCGTGCGTCACGGGATGCAGCCCTCCCTGTCCCGGTCGCACTCTCCGCCGCCGTGAGGGCCGCCCCCCGGTAGCAATATGGTTGGCCGTCCCTCACCGCCGCTCTCTTCCAGCACCAATACTGGATCGCCCCGGTGGGCAGGTGAGCCGTGGAATACCCCCTCCATTTGTTGACCCTCTGTCCGGGGGCCACCAGGCAGCGCTACCTCTATCGCACCATCAGGTAGGGGGGCGGGGAGGAAAGGGTCAGGCCACCGCAGCCCGATCTAGCTGCCGAGACCCCCGCTGCCCCAGCGACCCGTCCGTCTGCCGGCCTTCTCAGCGCACACCTCAGAGAGCCCCTCCGCGGAGCGGGGATCGCCCGTGTTCCCCGTGGTCCGGCTCGACCACCGAACTCTCACCTCCCAGCCACGCCAGCCGCTCCGGTCATAGGAAGCTCGGGAGGGGGGGGCCCCCTGGCCGCACTCCCCGCCATGGATCCAGGCAAGACAGCCGAAGCCTCAACGCCCCTCTCCTTCAGGGCCCCAGATATGACGCATCCCCTCCTCCTCCTCCGGGCACGGCCGGTGACGGGGGGCACAGGGAAGGATCAGCGCCCCCCCCAGCGGCACTCACCAGCACGCCGTCATCCCGCTCCGAGCGTCGCCGCCTCTCCCAAGCTGCTCAGATCGCCTCGGGCTCCCAGGCTCCGTACGGAGCTCCACTGATGCCTCCTGTGATGACGGCACCGCCGCCAACTCTGCTACGCAAGGGCGCCGCCTCCTCTCCGTCGATAGGCCGCACACGGCCGCAGGATATCACCCCAGGTCCGCTGGCATCCGGGCCCCGTCCCGCTCACCGGACCACTCTGCAGGGGGGGCACCGGTCCGCCGCTCCACCAGCCAGCCGGATATCTGCGCGGGATCGGGTGGGCAGGATGTTGGGAAGGATTTTGCTATCGGGCGGTGCAGAGCTAGCTCAACGCACGTCCACCATGTTGGCTTGCTAAGCCACGCCCCGGCGGTGCGTTTTACCTCCACGTTGTTTAGCAGGGCCCGGGATTCATTCAGATACTGTAAAATGCCACTGTGCTTTCAGAATCGAGATCAGGTACCCACATTCTCATCACAAATAGGACCTCGTAAAGAGTGACACCTCCTAGGGAACTTCTTGGCATATTATTAAGGGCTCGTTGGGCCCCCTATAAGTGATTCACCCAACTACCATCCAAACCTAATACCCTTGCTGTCAAGGATTGCTTTAAGTCTCGTTTTTTCCTCTCCACAACCGAATTACCCTCGGGATGGTACGCAGAGGAGTGCCGCAATGCTACACCCAAACTTCCCATTGCTTCCTTGTAAGCCCTAGAGCTAAACGCGGTGCCACGGTCAGAATGTAATGTGCCAACTGTGTATGTTCCTATAAAGACTCGCAAATCTTTTATAACAGTTCGAGTGTCAGCCGTGCGCTGAGGTCATACCCATAGGAATCTAGAGCATGAATCCACTGCCACCAAGGTATACTTGTAAGCCCCATCCGACTGTAGGGGGACACAGTAGTCCAAATAGACATAAGAGAGTGGTCTGCCTGCTGTTAGTAAAGGTGTCTGCGCTGGACGCGTCACTGTGGAACCCTTCATCTGCTGGCAGATGTCGCAATTTAGGACAAAATTCTTTGTTTGTTTATTTATCCCTGGCCACCAATAGCGCTGTTTCAATAATGAAACTGTAGAGGTAATCCCTGCGTGTGTAGAACCTAGACACTCGTGTGCAGCTAGAATTAAACCCAATCTGCGATCCATGTTAGGTATTATTCTATCCCCACTCCTGTAATTTGAGTATATGGAATGTTATTTCCATCTAACTTGTAGGAGTACTTGAGTGAAAAGCCTTTAGATAAGGCTGGGCTATTTTTGCGTGAGGCAATGACAGCTACCATTTTCTGTCCTT
This sequence comes from Triturus cristatus, assembly GCF_964204655.1. Taxonomy (NCBI): domain Eukaryota; kingdom Metazoa; phylum Chordata; class Amphibia; order Caudata; family Salamandridae; genus Triturus; species Triturus cristatus. The sequence continues at coordinate 954,208,504 of NC_140588.1, read as the reverse complement.
CTATTCTCGTTTTTGAACGACTGATTGTAGCTACGGCAGCAGTTCGTACTGCCCCCTTCGTGGCATCATCAGCCAATTAATTCCCTTCAACTTGAACGCCAGCACATTGATGACTCAGCGTGTGTATCACATGAGCGCTTGGTAGTTCGTTTTTCAACTCAGCTACCTGTTCCCATAGCATTTTATGCTTAATTGTGGCACCTTTTGAGTCTTTAACCCCATTTTGACCCCAGTAGTGAAGATATTCATTGTATGACTGGACACAATTCAAAGAATTGCACACAATCAGTGTGGGGAATTCTCGATCCATATTTATTAGTGCCAGTAACAGAGCTTTTAATTCTGCTAGCTGTGTCGTGCAGTCTCTTAGAGTGTCTTTGTACTGCTGGGATGGAACTTGCCATCCTGCATACGACCCTTCACAATCACACATGCGGCGCTGTATTGCTGTTTACTTCCTATGGCCGGCTGAACAGATCCGTCAGTGTAAATGATATATTCATACTGATCTAGAGGAATTATTTCATTCAGTAGAGGATATTCTTGTTCATATTTCAGGAATGCTTGTGTTTTTAGATTGGGGTCATATCTGTATTCTACATCCGTTGCAGTGAGAGAATTAGCCCATTGTATCCATCTTGGATGTAAGGCTTTTAGCATTAGGAACACTTGCCTTTTTAGCAGCGTCTAAGGCTGGTACCGGAGCAATTATTCGTTCCCCCTGAGCCAGTTCCCTTTCTCTTACTACAGCGGTCTGTACTGCTGTCAGTATTTTTTCTGTAGAAACAAAGCGCATTTCAGCGTTTGTGTACAAGTGTGATTTGTATGCTATGGGTGCTGTTTCGCCTTCATTGAAGGTTAGGTAAGTGTATCCAGATTGAATCGCTATAACACAGATCACCAGGTTGCAGACATTTACGCGTGTCTGCAAGGGATTTGAAGCTATCATGGTAGCTTGAAGGGAACAAATGATATCTGTGTGTTCCTGTGTCCCATGCCTAACTGAAAAATCAGGTCTTATTAAGTCATAGAAAGGTAATCTAAAATGTACATTCTGCCAGAATTTTAAAATCCCAATATGGATAGTAAGTTCTTCAAAGATTTGGGAGTTTGGAGCTGATAGCTCATATCCCAAAAATAGGACATTGCGGTGGGCTCTTTTTGATTTTTTAAAGTTCAATTTGTAGCTCTCAGAGGCGAACCCCAAAATGATGTTGCTCACCCAGGTCAAGTGATCCTTTAAATCATCATCCGTCAGATAAATATCATCTACATAGGACAATGCCTCTTCATCCAAATTCTGAAGTAGCTCTGTTACCCTAGCGGAAAACAACCCAGGGCTATTCTTATACCCTTGGGGGAATCGACAACATTGTCCCTGGTAATCTAGCGCTGAGAATGCTGTCAAAGACCGGCTCTCAGGCGCTATATTTTGGGAGAAGAAACCATTTGCGATATCTAGTGTTGTTTTGTATTTTTTAGGCACAATGTTATTCATTAATGCGGCACTGTGTGCATTCTGTACTGCAAATGTTTTAGTGCATGTGTTCTGTGTTCAGATGTCTGTAGTCTAAAACTAGGCGGTATGAATTATCGGGTTTTATTATGGGAAACAAAGGATTATTCTTTGGAGAGGTGCAAACTTCTATTACACCCTGGTATTCAAGTTGATCCATGATCTCCCTGACCTGTCTTTTTCATTTCTTGTTTTATTGGGTACTGTCTCTGTGGAGTAGTTTTTTCTGGGATTGTATGGTGAGGTGACTCAGCATTCCACCCAACATGGTTGTGATATAATGCTGGAGCAAGGGCTACCGCCCACTCCTGCAAGTATGTGTGTTTTAAGTATTGGAACAAAGTAGGAAAAAGCCGGTAAAATTACTGTTTTTCCCTTTGGGCAATCCATAACAATTTCAGGTGGCCAATCTTTCTTAGCTAAATGGATGTCATAGTCGTAAGTCAAGTACTCCCAAAAGAGACCATTAATTTTTCTGGGTTTGTCCCCTTCCATTTGGAGTGTTATCTCATGTAACCAATGTGGGACACTTAGCCTTGTATCAGGTGTTTCCTCCTTGATATGCTCATTTAACTCCGCTGTCACCAGAAATTCCATCAGGTTCTGGCGAGCTATTGTTACTTCTGCTGCGCTGTCTAGTGTTGTCAGAGCCCATTCCCCATTCAGAAGTTGAGTCCTCAGAATTCTGGACATGTCTAACTTTAGGACCTGCTACTTTCTTTTTATTAAATTGAGGTTTTGATTTAGGCTTGTCTCCTTTTTTGGAAGTATAGTCTGAAGCGCGTTGCTTGTCTCTGGACTTCATACGCTCTTCCTGTCTCTGTTATGACTCTTCTTCCCTCTCAGAGTTTTTTGATGAGTCCTGAAAGGAATGAGAGGAACGTGTATCAGTATACTGATACCTGTCAGGTTTTTACATGTTATCTCTATTCCTAAGGTTGCATCTCTTTTCAGAGAGCTCCTGATGAGGAGACCCACTCCTGGATTGAGCTCTATTTTTTTATTGTTATTATCCCATTTCTTCGTGGAAGAATACGGGGCTTGCTTGGTATTACCCTTTTCAGGACCACCCATGAGTTGAGGTTTTGTTGCTCTAGCTCCCAAACTATCTCTACCTAATTTAGCATAGGTGACTACGATAATTTTAGGTAATTCAGGCTCCTGTTGTAAAGGAGTGAAATCCCTCAGGCGTCGGCGTATTGCCACTGCTGCTGCATCCAATTTAATATCAGCTAATATCATAGTTGATACCCGGGCAAGATTTCCTAATAATTTCATCCCTAAGTTCTGGGCAGGTTCTGCTCCATACTCATTCTGTATTTATCTTTATACATCTGGTATTACTGCTAATGACGGGATACCATGAGTTCTGGTATATATAGCAGCGAAAACTGTACCCCAAGTGGTACAATCCTCTATCTTGGGAGCTATCCCCATTGGTGAGCAGTTGTAAGCATTCTGCGTTTTTCTTGAAGTCTGGTGTGTGGAAATACTGCCTCTAGCTGTGGTATTTTTTCAGCTATCCAGAATGGCATTTGCTCACGTCTAGTGGGCTTTTTACCCATAGCCACGTGTAGCGTTTGTGGTGCAATTTTAGTCGTAGATCCCTGAATTTGTCCTGTTTGTGTAGCCCTTGTTGGCTGAAGTGTGAGTGTTTTCATCACAAACTGTGTCAGGTTTCTGTAAAGTTTTATCATTTCTTTATGAAGTGGACGTAAGTCTGCCGCTGGCATTGAGTCAATGTCTGGATATGGTGTGTAAGCCGCAAGGACTGGCCAAGTGGCTCCATCTCTTCCGAGCGGACCTAGTCTTACTTTGTCTGTTGTGTGGGGGAGGGTGCCTTTAAACCAGTTTATGTGCCCCTGGTAGGTGAACGGAATTTCACTGTCCTCATATGGACAGTATTCATGTGGTTTTTCATCTTCAGTGTAAGAATGAAATGTATTTGATTGTGCATCTGCTTGTGGGAATTTAACCCATAGATAGAATACCTCTGTTCTGTATGACTCGTGAGCCTCAATCATGAAGGTTACTGTTCCACCCCTAGGTGTGACTCCATAGTCTGCTAGTTTTAAGGTAAGGGCAGTTCTAAAATTTTCTGAAATGTTAATTTCCCCTTCCCGTTCTTCCTCCCTTACTACTGTTACATGTTGTGCTGGCACAGCGGCGTCTTCGTCAGCCATTGTTTTGAAGAAGAAAAGATTTCAAGGAAACCGAGATAAGGTTTTATGTACAACAGGAATAATTTGTCCTACAAGCTTGATAAACCTACAGCCAATAAATAAGATATGCCTACTCAGCTGTGGCCGATAGTTCCCTTTCCACTCCAGACGTCTCTTGGGAAATGTGAGTAGGGGTCTCTGAGAACAGCATGGCTGAACTACTCAGATTTGACTGTTAAATAAGTACCAATCCAACCTTGGTGGCACCATGTCGTGTAGTTCCTATAAACCTATATAGGACCTGTGCGTTTAGACAACATACACTGTACAATTGGTGTCCATACTGATTCTAGACACCCCAACGGGTATGTTTGCCTGTATACCAGCTAGCTCACAGTGCCACTAGAAACCCCTCTTACCAAGGAGAGGATACTTATTGGCAACTATCAAACATGAAAACCCTGATCCCTCAGGATCGTGGAAACAGTAGAATACTTTTCGCTCAGTCACTCGTGCTCACTTTGTCTCAGAGAGATACACAGAATAAACAGTGGGGACGTTTTTCAATAAGCATTTATTGAACCAGCGTCATTCTAGTGTAAAATCGGTGTGCTGAAACAAACATTATACAGAAACAGATATAAATGATTAGAAGCACTAACAGAGTAAAAGGATGGTAGATTGCTACCATCATGCTAAAACAATGGATACAGGCAAGTATATATCATACATGACAGTAATAAAAGCGTACTCCTACGATGCGACTTTAACTAGATGTACCTAGGTGTACCTAGCATGTATGTAGGTGTAGAAGCCAAGAATCCCTCTAGGGTAAAGTCAACCCAATTACCTGAAGTGAGAGACTGTGGGACTCCGTCTTGGTCTCGAGATGGACACCCCACAAGGGATGTCAGACCACTGCGAGCTGGAGTATCTGCGTGTAGGAACCTCAGCATCTCGCATCAGTGTGTCAGCATGGAAGTCCTTTTCTCCTCTGACTACCGCAGCAAGATATGGTGTTTATTTACCTAAAGTGGTACCCTCAGGGGTTCTACCTTTCTGTGTCATGTCAGACTTAGGATGACCTAAGGAATGCCCCTTATACATAGTTGTTATGCAGGAGATGGTAGCCCTGCTGAGTTTCAAATAATCCTCATGCATAATGGATGAGGCTAGTTTTCAGGGAAAACCCTACGCCCTGTAAACAGTATCATAACTAGGTAAAAGGTCAGTCCCAAGAAAGGCTATGTAGTGTAATTGTATGGGGAAATTTAGGTGAAAGGTTAGGTGACTATCTGAGCCTATATTGGGGTACCTATATGAAATATAACAGTAAGTAATGGCATATCCTTGCTGACAAGTAGGCTGGATCAGAGTGGTTCATTGCTCTGTGCATTAGGAGACAGATCTTAAATGTGATTCGCTTGTTCACAGGGAGCCAATGCAGGTTTCCCAAATGCGGCGAGATGTGCTCAGCAGGGTTAATTAAGCACCAAGCGAGCAGCAGCATTTTTAACCTTCTGCAGTTTTTTCAGCAAGTATAGTGGGAGACCTGCATAGAGGGAGTTAGCATAGTCAAGCATGGACAGAATTCATGCCAATACCACTGTTACAGAGAAGATGCAAACATGTTTTTGCTGAGCGCAAGAGACCAAAGCACGTGCCTACCACCGTATTGATTTTATTATGCATGGTCATCTGATTATTGTTCTACTCACGTTTTTTAGTGAGTCCTCTTGGACAAAGAAGCCTCATTTGGCTAGTGAGCCTGCAGGTTGAAGCTGGAATTGTGAACAACGCTTAGACCTTCCGTTTTCTTGGCATTACATTTGAGCTGGTTCTCTTCTATCCAAAGAAAACCAGTCCAAAGGCAGGGTTTTACTGCATCTGAGGTAATTATCTCACCTTTCCCGAAGGAGCAGACCAGTTGAGTGTCTTCTGCATAAGATAATATCTTGGCCCTAAAGAATTCAACCTGTGCTGCCAATGGTGTCATATAGATGTTAAACATTGTGGGGCTAAGGGCTGAACCCTGAGGCACTCCAATATGGGCACATCTGTTACCTGATGAAAGATAGGGCAGTCAGACTTTCTCTCTTTGTCTGTCAGAAAGGAGGTTAGCTGCTTCAGTGCAGTGTCTCTGATGCCTATGTCATGAAGGCGAGCAAGCAGCCTGGAATTAGGGACTGTGTCAATAGCAGCTGACATGTTTAACATTTCCAGGACTGCCTTCTTACCTGCATCCACAGAGCTTTTGATCTGTTCAGAGACTTTCGAGATTTCCAAGAAAGAGGCCCATCCATTTCATTACAAGACCGGAGGCTGCCATTATGCGATAACCTTTTATTGCTGCCCAAACATGCACCCCTAAAGAACAAACATTACATCATAGATAAAACATTCCATTAAGAACTTTCAATCCAGCATATAGCTCTATAGCAACTAGGCATCTTCCTCTTTTAACTGCTGCTCCTCAACAAAATAAGTATTCTAATATCTCTTGTCATGGAATTTCTTATACCTTTGCTTTTGTAATATTTCTTTTATCACCTTCACTTGCTTTTGGTATGTTTAGGTGTGTTTTCTTGGTTTCATCCCTCCAATTTATGGTTGGATTTAACCCTTTTCTTAGTAAAATTTTCCTTTGCTCCTCATTGTTTTTTTTGTGGTTTTCCTGTTTGGCAGATAAGTTTTCCCCATCTTCTTGTGAGACCTTTCCGGTCTCTTTTTCAGGCGATTTAGCTTTTTTCATAGGTTTATTGTTTCACTCCTATTTGCGCTCTGTGCTATAGGCATCTTGCACTCGGCTGCGGTGTTTTTTGAAATGCACGCGGGCAGTTACGCACATTGTTCCCCGACTTTTGTGTGAAGCCTGGGACACATCTTGCCAAGTCGGGGGAAGAGTTGAAGTAGCTTTTTTTCTTTTCCCTAGGCATTTATAGGAAGCGCGCAGCCTTTGCCAAGCTCTCTCTTGAAGCGGGTTTAGAGGGATTTGACTCTCACTCTTTGGAAAGATCCTTTCTCATTTTACCTTTAACACACTATTGCAGTGTCTTTCAATTGAAATAGAAACAGGATTGGAGATGGCAGCCATGATTGATAGAGCTTGCCCCCTTTCAGCAAGGCGCTCGCCCCAATCTACGTTGCCACAGCAATGTCAGTAGCATGAGAAAGCAACCATCCAGAACACCGATTGTAATGGTTGGCTGTGTTTTTTCTGTGTTAATGCTCGGAGGCAATCCACTCCTTTAACTCACTAACAAGTTATTAATGTTGTTTCATGTAAAACTAATGCACACCACATGAATATGCTGGTTAGTGAAGCTTGCTTATGTGTTTACTAACGTGGAAAATATGAACAACGGTCTAATACTGCTTTAAATGGGGATCTGTCTTGCGCATGCGTCAACTGCATCTACGTGGTATGACGTATTAATGCTTGAAGGGAATTTCTTGCGCATGAGCAGTAGCTATTAAAATTGAGTCTTGAAGACTTGCGTGCATGGCATCTGCTTACTCAAAAAAGCTATTTTACTAATGCTAATGTGGCAAAAGTATTAATAAGGAAAATGGAATAGAGTAGAGGTGGGTGGTATACAGTGTAAACACTTTATTTGAGAATCTAATATTTGTCTTTGGACTTTTATCATTAGTGCGTATTTGGGCCTTTCTCACATAACTGAAGGGGGAATGGATACCAGTGATTGACATACCTGAAGTTGTTATTCAAACAAGAAGAAGAACAAGATTAGAGAGACAGGAAAGTAGTGAGGATCAGATAGATGTAGAAGAACACGCTCAGGAAGAAGTGAATAAAGTTACTTGAAACCCTGAGCAGGATCAGACAGGGAAAGAAGAATATACTCAGGCAAAGGTGCAAAGACCTGAGCAGGGACAGATAGGGAAAGAAGAACACGTTCAGGCAACAGAAGAACAAATTGTAGTAAAACCTGAACAGGACCAGATTGGAGAAGAAGAACAAGTTCGGGCAGAAGAAGAAGACCAATTTGAAATAAGACCTGAACAGGACAAGATAGAGGAAGAAGAACAGGTTTAGGTGGATGAAATAACAATAATAAGACCTGAACAGGAACAGGTAGAGAGTGATCTAGAACAAGAACAGATTGTGCCTAAACACACTGAAAATAAAAGAACCTTAGAAAAAGACGGAGAGGGTGAAAGTGCAGTTCAGGTTAAAAGGGCCAGAAAGGGTGACAACTGGCCAGGTGGAGTGAAAAGATTGAGATACTTTCTGAGAAAAACAAGAGAAAAACCAGAGCAAGTGAATGAGATTACTAGTCAAACTCAGTCTAAACAGTCAGTTGTGAGAAACACACAAAGAAGCCCAAACTGAGAATTTTGAACCACAAATATAAGGCCCCTGAGTGGACCTATGTAATATTAGAAGAATTTAAGAATTTAGATACTAAAGAATCAGAAGAAGTAGTTGCTGCACAGATTGATGGAAGAAAATTGAGGCCACCTTAAAAACAAGAATTTGAATTTCCAAGTGAAGAAAGAAAAAGAAGAAATATCTTCTTAGGTTAAAATGGTGAGAAATGAAGTCACTGAGCAACCAAGACGAAGTTTAAAACAAAGATGTTATAGAGCTTGCATATTTAGTACTTTAGTAGTGATCTCAGTATGGTTATTTATAACAGTAGTGGTACCTTTATTCATGATAACAAATAAGAAGAATGACACAGTTACTAAAGAGAAGGCAGCTACTATAAAGGGAGATAGAGTAGAATTAGAAGCAGCAGATGAGACAAATTTTCATCACACATTATTAGATTATGATACGTCTTTAAATGTTTTAAAAAAAATTGTTATTTCAATATGTAGCTACAATGGAGATTAGTGATTGTTATGTCTGTTTCTTCATTATTTAGTGTAGTTTCCATCTTGCTAATGGATGCTCACGGCAATCTTCCTCAATCACTCAAGTCACGATGTACTACTGTCCTATGACACTGATTATCCTGCAGGCCTATGGCCACCACTCAGGTCGTGACCTAGACTCCTACCGTGACCCTGCAACCGGGACAGAAAAACTACACAAGAGAGAAAAGAGTCCTAAATGTTCTTTGGTCTAGGTCTTAAGTAATATCGATCCTTCCCTGGAATATTCTGATCTTGGAACAATGTTCGTGGTTCAGTTGTATCCAAGTGATGATGCGATGGAATTGCTTCCTGTAAAATGTCGTCGTCCTCTTTCTCAGACAGTGTCCCACTCAGGTGTGCATCGCTGAAGGGTACAAATCGTGGAACTGTTTCGCCTTCACAGTCACCAACACCTCTGCGTACCCACTGATCGTAAGGCAAAGGCAAAGGCACTTTCTTACAATGCACACCGTGAATCCAATTTTTCTTCGACTTTAACTGCTGTTCTCGTCGCTAGGAGGACCATTCGAGGCTCCCGCCACCTGGGCTCTAAATTGCTGGACCTCTGAAAATTCTTCACACATACCCAGTCACCTGGTCGGATGGAGTGACGTGGGTCTGTGGAGGCCGCCGGCAGAGCACTCTGAACCTGTTGATGGAGACCACGCAATTTAGTCGTAAGGTCATGCAAATAATCAATCAACATTGGATATGGCAAGTCTGAGAATTTCTTAGGGCGAGGGATTCCCCATACATTAGCCGGACGGCCAAACACCACCTCGTATGGGCTAACTCCCAAACGAGAGTATACGGCAGTTCTAGTGGATAGCAGAGCCAACGGCAAAGCATCAGTCCAATTGAGTGCTGTACTTGCTTGAACCTTTGCTAACTTTAATTTCAAGGTTCCGTTGTAGCATTCTACTAAATCTGCTGACTGTGGGTGATTTGCCGCGTGAAACTTTTGCTTGATACCAAGACCCGCACAAACTTTCTGCATGACTTGACCAACAAATTTGCTCCCATTGTCACTCCAGACAATGCGCGGCAGCCAAACCTGGGGAAGAATTCTTTTAGAAGGATTTTAGCTGTGGATAGGGCTGTGTTATCTTTTAGAGGGTATGCTTCTATCCATCTCGAAAAGGCGCATACCACCACCAGAACATATTCGAGGTTGTTGCATCGCTCCATATGAATGTAATCAATTTGCAACACCTCAAATGGATATGTCGGTGGAGCAAAGTGACCTGCTGGAGTTGGGGTTCCCTTTCCCGGGTTGTACATTAAACAAACAATACAGTGCTTTACTACATTGTCTGCACATTTTGGGATACCCTCATTCTGCCACACTAGAGCCAGAAGTTTACAAATGCCTTTTGCACTTAGGTGGGCTGGACCATGTGCCATAGTAACCACTGGGAGAACATAGGCATCTGGTAACAGCCAACGTTGATGTTCAGATAGTTCCACCCAACAACCCATCTCATCTAACATTCCCGTACTTTCTTTCCACTTGCTCATCTCCCTCAACGAAGCCTCTTTCTGAATCGCTTTTACACTTTCCACTGTATTCTCACACATTCCTCTTTCTCTGACCCAATTCGCGGGACCTGTCACATACATTCGACTCGTTGAATCTCTCGCTGTTTTCTTTGCTATTTCGTCTGCAAATGCATTTCCTCGACCAACATCATCCGTAATCTTTTTGTGTGCACTACATTTATTTGGGTGGGTAAGGCAAGTGATTCGAGGAGATCAGTCACCAATTGACCATGTTGTATTTTGGTGCCATGTGAAGTGAGAAAACCTCTCTCCTTCCAGAGACGCCCAAAATTGAACGCTACACCAAAAGCGTATTGGCTGTCATTGTATACGTTCACTCTTTTCCCTTTCGATAATACACAAGCTCTTGTTAATGCTATCAATTCTGCTGCTTGCGCCGAATTGTGTCTAATGCGTGCAGTTTCCACAATGGTATGTAAAGTGGTTACAGCATAGGCTGAAACTGTATCTCCATTAGGCATCTTAAAGCAAGAACCATCTACCCATAGAGTTCCATCCGGAGTCTCTAACGGTGTGTCTCTCAGGTCAATTCTTCCTTTTGTCTCTTCCTCAGTACGGAAGAAACAATCATGCTGGTCCTCAACATTCTCCTCATTCGGAAGGGGCAACAAAGTAGCTGGGTTTAGGGTATTACATCGTTTAATGTGTATGTGACTAGCCAACAGCGTCAGCTCGTATCCAGTTAAATGGGCGCTCGTTAGATGCTGTGTTTTCGTTTTGTTTAGCAAGGTATCCACTGCATGTGGCACCATGACAATGAGAGTGTTATCCAACACTATTCCAGCAGACTGTCTGATAGAAATTGCTGCTGCTGCTGTCGCTTTGAGACAACTGGGCAATGCTTTAGCTACAGGATCCAACGTAGCCGAAAAATAAGCACATGGCCGCTGTTTGTCTCCAAATTGTTGCGCTAAAACTGACAATGCACAACCTTCTCTCTCATGCACATAAAGCGTAAAAGGCTTAGTGTAATCTGGAGTGCCTAGTACAGGAGCAGAACACAAGCGGTACGCAAGTCAGTAAAACTCTTTTGGCACTCATCAGTCCATGGAAGGGGCTGAGGCGTATCTTTTAAAGTGAGTGCCAGCAAAGGTTTGGCAATTAGAGAGAAGTTAGGGATCCACTGCCTACAATAAGAAGTGATACCCAGAAAGGCACGTACTTCCCTCTGTGTGGATGATACAGACATTCGCGAAATCGCTTGCATTCGTTCTGGTGTCAATCGCCGTCCCTCCTTTGATAGGAGATGACCCAAGTAGGTAACCTTTAAACAAGTGGCGTAACAAAGCAACAGTGACATCTTTGCAGATATCTTCTGAATCAGCGGCGACTAATAAGTCATCCATGTATTGGATAAGAGCAGCACCAGACGGCAAGTGAAAAGTATCAAGATGACTTTTTAAAGCTTGGCTGTAAATAGAGGGACTTTCACAATAGCCCTGAGGTGCGCGCTTAAACCGGAATCTTCGGCCTCCAAGAGAGAAGCCAAAAATGTCCCTACTCTCTTCTGCAATGGGAATACTAAAGAAGGCATTCTTTAGATCGATAACAGAGAACCAAGTCGCTGTGGAAGGTATCATTGTCAACAAAGCAGTGATATCTGGAACAACAGGAAATTGTGGAATCACAATTTTGTTTACTTCTCGCAGATCAATTACAAAACGGTACACAGGAGGCTGAGAAGGATCAGTGCGTTTAAGAACAGGAAGAATAGGACTATTGCATGTATTACCTCTTGTTTCTTCAACCACACCCTTCCAAATCAAGTCATGAATGATTCCCCAAAGCGCTTTCTCACCTTCAGCAGAAATTCTATATTGTGGGATGTGTGGTAATTCAACACTGGGCTTGAGAGTGACAACATAAGGCGGAATCTCAAGACAACCCACATCGTTCGGACCCATGGCCCAAAGTGCTGTTGGAAGAGAAAGTAATTCAGGTGGAAACTGATCTTTAGACAAATACATTGGGGAGACCAATTTCTGTCCTAAAGTAAGATGTACGCCAGAAGGAGAACAATATATGGTAGCATGCATTCTTTTCAATAGGTCTAGACCCAACAGATTCTCACCGCAACCATTCATCAACAGAAGTGGAGCTTCCAAATCATAAGGACCAACCGAAATAGGCAAAGGGCAAGAAACTGGATTACGAACAGGGGCGCCAGAAAATCCTACGGAAACATTCGTTAAGCCAGACAAAGGTGCCCCAGGGAGTTTAGAATGAATGATAGAACTTCTCATTGCTCCAGTATCCAGAAGAAATGGCTCTGAAATACCCATTGTAGTGATGTTAACATAAGGTCCATTTTGATCTACTGGGATTGGCACAACTCCCTTTCTTTGTCCATGGCTGTCCTAGTTAGCATGAAGACTCTCATTCTCACCCTCAACATAATGGTCTTCATTGTAATACTGTGTGGATCTCACAGTTTGTTGATCAAAGTGATTCACAGAATTGGGAGAAGGAAGGGCACGTTGTTCTTGAGTCAACACACTCCGACCTCTACCTCTGTTTGCTGACTGGAGGCCAGCACGACCTCGTGGAGCAGATAACGCTCCATTGCGCTGCAATAAAATCGGACAACTATTCTTAAAATGACCTTCCTCTCTACAATAGGCACATTGATTAGGACCTAACAAAGGTCGCGGATTGTATGGCTCAAGTTTTTGATACAACCTCTGAAACTGCGGGGGCTGCTGAATTTGAGGCTGAACATAACGTGGCGGATAAGCTTGTTGCAAGAGAACCTTCGTTTTTAAATCTTTCGTCTTTTTCTCTTGCTTTTCTTTTTCTTCTTTGTCCCTATTCTCATAATATTGCGCAGTAGCCAATATTTGGGCAGAAGAAGAAACAGCCCATGAACTTTCTGAATCTTTCAATTTGTGTGACAGCTCGGGTAGCAAATTAAATACGAATTTGTCCACGAATAGTCGCTGTCCACCCTCTGTAGCCATATCTTGACCACTGTGGTCGATAAATGTCTCCTCGAAACAAGTAAAGAAGTCAGAGACACTTTCATCTTTCTTTTGTTTGCATGCTGCTAGTTTATCCCAATTAACTCTCAGTGCCGGCATCATGGTTTTCATTAACGTAATGATTCTGCCAGGGAGTTCCGAAATCAGAACGTCAGGCTTTGCGCCACCCACTTGGTCTCTATCTATATCAGTTATAACATCCCAAGTAGCACCTAGTTCCTGCGCGTGATCCTCTCTACGAATCTTAGCCCATATTGTCTGTGGGACTACATTACCCATTAGCATATCAATATCTGCCAGATTCATGATACAGGCATCGACTGTCTGTGATAGCTCTTTGTAGTAACCTGCAGGGTTCTTACGAGGATCTGGTAGAGTCTGCTTAAGGGCCAAAACTTCAGATCTCTTCCAAGGGACATGTACCCATATACGTTGGAAATGAGCAGGAATAGCTGCATTAGCACCTGCAGATGGAACCTCTTCTTTCCATACTGGAGGAACCTCTCTCATAGATTAATTTTTCGACGTCAGTTTAACCGACGGATCGGAATCAAGGAGAATCTGAGAAAACAATAAGAATCTATAAGAGATAAGTGTCCTTACAGCTTCCTCAACTTTAGAACCCACAATAAGTCCTTTTTCAAAATCAGTCTGAACATTTAACAGATCTTGTGAGACCGGACTCGAACTCACATCTTCCCATTCCTTAATGATAATGTCGCACATTACATTAAAAGCATATCTTTGCGTAGGCGCATTCCATTGTAAAAAGGTAGGCATAATATCAAGCACACTGTATTGTGGACCCTTCTTGATCCATTTTCGTGCCAGAGAGTCTAACTTTTCCCGCTCCTCAAAATCTGGGAACTGACTACGAGATTGTCTTTGAGCAAAAGCCGGAGACACATTTAAAGCTCCAAAGAAAGGAGATAGAATACTAGTGACAGAGTCTGTAAGACGCTTACGCACAGACGGAGAATTAGACATAAGAATTGGAGACAGAGTATTAGGGGAACTAACAGGAGAAGAATGGATAACTGCAGGAGGAGCAGAAGGCAAAGGAGATCTAGGATCAGGAGATGAGGGCAAAGAAGTTGAGACTGTCGGTAAAACCGGCAAGGGCGGTAATACTGGAGGAGGCAAATGCGGAGGAGCCGGAACAGGCGGAAGTACCACTGGCGGCTGAACAGGCTGTAACGGCTGAGGGCGGAGGCAACCTTAATAAATGGGACATTAGGGGATCTTCCTCTACATCTTTCTTATTATCAGAAGGAGAAACAGGCAACACCGGATAGCATTTATCTATCGCCATACGATGTTGTCTTTTTGAAATTTCAGCCGCATTATCAACTTCATCATTTTTGAACTGTTGGGCAGCCTGCATAATTGTACCCTGTGGTTTCCTATTTCGTTTAGCTTGTTTAATTTCTTTCTGTTTGGCTTCCTTACGCCAAAGGCGGAAAGAGTCAAACATTGCCGGCCGGGCTTTTCTTTTGAACAAAACTGCTTCCAAATTGTCTAGCACATCAGGATCAAAACTACCATTTTCTGGCCATTTGAGAACACCATCTTTCTTCGTGTATCGAGTCCATGTCTCGTTAAAGGCAATGGGGCCTAATACCATGTTTTGAATAGAGCTCATATGTGGGAGTTCCAACCGAAGGAATCGGACAAGAGTCCTCAAGTCGGGAATCCCTATTACAACCAAGACAACAAATTCTTCCAAACTTAGTCAGACAAGGCATCTCAAGATTTTTCCTGTCTGTTCACAAACTTGAAGGGAGTAAAACTCAGTTTACGCAGCACAAATGCACTTACCCTCGGCTTTAACTTTTGCAAAGGTTAAATCTAAGGACCCAAGGAAATTAATCAAAGAACAAAAATTGTGGGCGCGACCCACGAAAATACTTAACTAAGGACGTCTTCTTCCACCAACAGAGGCCCGTTTATCGTTTCGCCTTACCATACATCATCAAAGGAAGGGCCAAAGCAGGGCGGCAGTCAGGGCAGCGGTCGTCAGTAGCCGTCAGGATGGAGTAACCGCACTGCAAAAGACCTTCGGACCACTTTCGACATACAGGGGTCAGTTAGTGTGGCTCGCGAACCCTCCGGAATTTTCCTGCGGGGTTCCTCACGACCTTCGAGCAGAACCGGTACCACTGAAGCCGCCCAACGTGGGCGCCAGTTGAAGAACCAGAACCTTTTGTGCCTGGCGGCGCAGGGTACGCCCAAAGTCTCCGGAGTTCACCTGCTTCGCTACACAGAGACACGGGACACTCTGTCGGCGTTAGAAGATTGGATTTATTTAGCTGCAGCTAGTACAGTTATCCTAGAAGCACACAAAGTAGGTTCTCAGGAGACTGCCACTTCACTCTGTGGCGCATCATGTTAAATACTATACAATGATACAATTATTAACAAAATACACTCTCAGAGCATACAAGAAAGAGCCAATAAGGAAAGTTGGAAAACAAGGCGGAACCAATAAGAAAGGTTTGAAAACAGAAATATCAGATGACGCGAAGAGACCTTTCCTCTAACCGTGTTTGTCACCTCACCCTCAAGTTAATACATTAACAGATTCATAACTAACTTGCAGGTGGCGAGATACGTTTGTGTGTGCTGGAGGACAGTTATGAAACAAGAGAATGCTAGCAGGAGACAGTGAAGGCCAGTCGATAAGATAAAGTCAGGAAAGAATAGTGTGAGCCAACAGATAGTTGAGACGTGGATTAGAAAAGCCAGACAGGGATTAGTGTATTCGGCTAGTTCTAACACCAGCTTTGCAAATAAAGGCCGAGGGCGTATTTCGACACCGGGCTACAGAAAAAGCAGAATAGACTTTGTTCGCCGTGCTGCCTGAGTGATGGCAACACAAAATGGCGGCGGGCCACAAAATGGCAGGTCGATTCGATCGTGATCGAAAATCGAAGTTCCTCAGGGTGACCTGATCCAGTATTTCCTGGGGCTTACTACGTATGTTGGAATAATGCTTATTATAAGTTGCCTGCACTGTGGTACGGAAGTTGTTACTTTGGGATAGTATTTCTGAAAGTGTATCATGTAAAAAGAATCAATGGAAACAATAAAAACGCTAATGGACTGACACGGAGAAATAGAGCTAGTTTTTCAGATATAGTAGGAGGTATATTTGGTGCATTAATACCTTCAGTAGGAGTCATTCTGAATTCACATAGAATTTGTAAATTGTCAACAGTAGTTGATTGTCTCTCGACTGATACTGCTGGGGATTTCTTGATAATAAATACAGAAATGGTTGCAATTAGGTCCATGGTTTTACAAAATCGAATAGCGCTCGATATTTTCTTTGCAAAAGAGGGCAGAGTCTGTAGAATGCTGAAAGTTCAACATTGTTGCACGTACATACCAGACAAAAGTAAGGAAATTAAAGGGTATATTGAAAATATTACAAGACTCCATGAAGACTTAAAACCACTGGAGTTTGACAGTGTATGGGAAAGACTAACAAAAAGTATTTCTTAAATAGGGACTTGGTTTTCTGATTTAGGTTAAAGTATTTTAGGTCAAATAATTCTTCCAGTAGTTGCTATAACGATGATAGTTTTAACAATAATGATTTGGTGTAAATGTTGCAGAAACAAAGGAAAAAAAAGAAAATATGAAGTAAATGGGAAAGTAGGAAACAAAAGAGAGAATATGACGAAATTCAGTTAAAAGAGATGAAAGGAAGAATATATAAAAAGATGAAAGATTTAGAAAACAGGGATGAAATTAAGAAAGAAAAGGAGGAAATGAGTATGAGAAATGCTAAAAGTTGGCATCTGAGAAGGAATGGGTAATTTTGTGATGGCTCAAAATGCCATCAGAGAGAGGATTGATGGAGCAAGGACTCGTAGAAAAGAGACTTGCTCGGAGGCAATCCGCTCCTTTAACTCACTAACACGTTATTAATGTTGTTTTGTGTAAAACTAATGCGCACCACATGAATACGCAGGTTAGTGAAGCTTGCTTATGTGTTTACTAACGTGGTTAATATCAACGACGGACTTATACCACTTTAAACGGGGATCTGTCTTGCGCATGCGTCAACTGCATCTATGTGGTATGAAGTATTATTTCTTGGAGGGAATTTCTTGCGCTTGAGCAGTAGCTACTAAAATGGAGTCTTGAAGACTCGCGTGCATGGCATCTGCTTACTCGAAACGAAAACAAGCTATTTTACTAAGGCTAATGCGGGAAAAGTATTGATAAGAAAAAAGGAATAGAGTAGAGGTGGGTGGTATGCAGTGCAAACACTTTATTTGAGAAACTAATATTTGTCTTTTGACTTTTATGATTAGTGCGTATTTGGGCCTTTCTCGCATAACTGAATGGGCTGAGTGACGCGAATTTCGCGCATGACTATTGCATGAAGCCATGAAGGTCAATGACAGAACATTTGAACGGAAGCCAAATTTGAGTGCCATAGCCTGGGAACGGATGGTGAAGAGTTCAACGATGAGGACTTGCATTCAGCATGTTAATAAATTGTTGTGAGTGATATATAAATGCGTGTGAGAACTAAAATTATATAGAAAAATTAAGGGGATGGGTTTACGAACAATATTTTAACTGAATTTTGTGACATGTAAGCATGGTGTGATAGAGCTTCCCCTTTGCCTGACCAATCAAAATTCGTGTTTTTAGATATTGAAACATTAATGGGTGGAACATGAAGAAACGAAAGGTATAATTAAGACAGTTTTAGTTAGTTAGTCAGATGGAGAGATGCTGAAAGAATGAGATGGAGATGCTGTGTGTGGCGCAGACGATGCTGAGATAAGCTGATGCTGTGAGATGCTGAGGAAGAATCGATTGCAGAGCCTGAAGCAGAACTTTCTATCCTAAGTTAATTGGGTTAGATCAGAAGACCGCAGAAGAATCTCGAGGGGGAAGAGAGTGTCAGAGAGGGGTGAGGCGAAATCATCGGTATCTTATAGAGGGTAACTATCCTGTCCTGAATCCTGTCCTGAAGTCTTCGTCTCCTGACCTATCCCGGGGGAACCCGTACCAGTGCCTTGGCCAGGGGGTTGGTCTTTCACACCATCCTTGGTAACTATATTTTCTCGTTATTTTTGCAGATGTTCTTTTCTCTCTATCCTCTCCCTTTCTGAGCATTGATCATTGTATGAGTCGGAAGTATATGCTTGGTGTCTAATCAATTTAATTTTCTCTCCAATGAATGATGGTGACTGTACTGTATTTTTGAGATGGTTCACATGTGTTTAATTTAGATAAAGATTTAAAGTTGATCCTGAGTCTGTGGATATTTACTCCAAGGTATAGAAAAGTTAGAATTATGTTAATTATCACCATCAACTAGTTCAACTAATGGTCCATCAACCAGAGAAAGGAAATTTTTGATCGGTGAAGGGTTAGTTAAAGGTGAATAGAGGTATTTTAGACTACTCCTAAATAGTGTGCAAACTCACAAACTTGACACCACCGGTTTACTCAATTGTGTGTTTATGGGCCAAGGTGAGTATATGGTAGTAGAGTATCTGTTGTTGTTAAACCGCTGGATCAGTGTCACCGACCCAAGTACAACGGATTATTATACGGCTTGTTGAAATGGCTTTTATCGCAACACTGAGGTCGGGTTTAACAACTCGGTAGGGGTATGGTCACTGCTCTGGGTCACTCAGCACTTCTCGCTGTCTTTGGGTTCCGTTTCTCTCCACTTTCTCCTCGTCAGCTTCTGTTCCTCACCCCTTTTGACGTCGGTCATCCCCTCAGGAGAGAAGAAAAGAAGGAGAGGCTATCAGTGCAGAAGTCCTCTGCTCTGGTGATCTACACCTAACACCCAACCCACACCCCTCTATTCCGTAGTCTCACGGCCTTGCCCACGTGAGGAGGCACAGTGTTTGCTCACTCCATTTGGGAATGTTAATTGTTTATTCAGGGGAGACCTTGCATTAGGTGACCCCTGTTTCTATATGTCCTTTCTTTGTACTCTCGAGCAACAACCCACTCTATGGATCTGTCTTGCCCTGTGGTACCGAAGACAAACCAAAGAAGAACGTGACGTAACCACAAACAAAACAAGGGGGATTCGTCTCCCTTCCCTCTGACCCGCAGTCCCGACCTACAGGTCTGTGTACATAGCCTGGGAAAGCAGCCACCCTCCCAGCACACGCCATGTCACTCGCAGCACTTACCGGTAGCTGTGACCCGTTGACAGGGTCATGGCCGCCTTGTCCTTAGAGCCTTCCTCTGGGGATGCCTTCTCCCTGGGCTGGACTCTCTCTTCCTCTTCCTCCGTTTCTTCCGCGTTCTCCCTTGCATCCTCCTTCTCTGCAACTCGGTCTTCGTGGCGTTTCTTGAGACCACTTCTCCTTGCACTGGTTGCTTCCCCACTTCCGTTCGTTCTCTCCGACTCTCTCTTTCTCCCGCGGGTTGCTTTCACTTAAACCTGCTTCCGTGTTCGTCACCGCAACCGGGCTCCGCCCCCCTGATGTCAGTGGAGATGGCTGAAGACAGACCTCTTCGGTGCCCCCGGCGTATCCACGGCCGTCCTCTGAGGGTGCCCCGTCACAGGAGGTTAGGCCTCAAATAAGACTAAATACCTGACCGGTGAATTTGTTTCTGTGGGCAGCCACAGTGCTTTGAAGGGCCGAGACCAGTCTTTGGGTAGCCGGAGCACTACAGATGACTGCAGTGTCCATAGCAACACAATTAGTAGGAGTAGCTTTGTTGACGCAATTATCTTGGTTGTCCCCTGTGGCACAAGAAGATCAAGGGCCTTCATGGTACAAGAGACCACAGTTTTGTAACTGATGATGATGAAAATCCATTTGCGATAGAGTTTGTGGAGGAGGCTGAGGAGTACGCTTTCGATCCCTTAGCCAATGATTTCCTCGTTGACGAACTGGACCAGTCTTCTACTTCTAAGGCTATTAAAGATCCTTCAGGTGTGGAGATGTTTTATTGTACCCTTATGATGCACTCAAGAGGGTCTGGCACGTAACATCTTTTATTAAGTTCTGGATCTGCAAGTTCTTTGATAAGGAGACGCGGAATCTAATGAGGGTGGAATGTCCCAGACCTTTCCTTTGGCATCCTTTAAGGAATGACGCATAATTTGGACCCGGAGTTCTTGACCTTTCTCTTTAAGACTGGGAGAAATCCTAGGAAGGTCTTGAGCGCTTCCATTAGCAGTGTAAATAGAGGGTCTTAGACACTCTTGGTCCTTCAACAAGGATAGTAGTTTTGGCTGAGGAAACTTCCTTTAAGGGCGTCCCTATGGATGTAGAGCTCCTCCATGGCTGTAACGAGTGGGCATTATGTCTGCTTGGCAATGCCAATGAAGGGCTCATTGCTGAGCATAGGAGAGCTATTCTTATGAGAATAAACCCAAAGTTAGGGGACATTGCCAATAAGGAGACCCCAGGGGACCCGAATGGTCTGCTCTTTGGAAATAATTTTATAAAGACCTTGGGGAAGTATGTCTCAATGTTTACAGCCTTCAGTAAGGCTCAAACTAAAGGACGTATGTTCAGCAACAATAGAGTTATTGGAAGGGCTGACAGGAGGGGACTGGCTGACTCCTGTGGTCAGTCAAGGTCCCAGTATTACTATCAGGGCCAGCAGGGTTTCGGAAGAGGTTTCTGCACGTCCAGCAGTTTCTTCCCGCGAAGAACAGGCACTCCTGGTTCATGAGGCAGCAGATCTGGAGATCAAGGTAAGAGTCTCCTCTCCAGTTGGTTCTTCCCACTCAAAGGTAGTGGTTAGGTTACGTTCTTTCACCCAAAATTGGTCAACTATAACAAATGATTCTTGAGTTTACAGTCAGTAAAAGTTTTCAAAATAGAATTTTGCCAGGAATCTTTTCAGAGGGGTCAGCCAAGGGAGTTGGGTCTGGATCAGGGTCAGTAATTTCAGGTGGATTTACAAGTGTGCAAATGTTGTTCAAGGGGGCAATTTGCAAGGTGCCCATTTCTGGAAAGGGTTTCGTAAGTACAGTTTTACTAATAGGAAATAAAAAATAACATGTTAATTAACAACCAACATAATGCATAACCCACCAAAACTCCCACAGCATGACAGTATGAAAAGGGATTGAAGGGTGGGATAATGTTAGCCTCCATTGTCTTTAATGAAATCAAGATTCTCTCTGCATCGTAATTGGATGATCACCATTCTCTCTTATCACATTATTGTAAAACGTTAGTAGACCATGGGCTGAATGGAAGTGTTAGCGATCAAACCCACACTTCAGTCGTTTACCAATGTGTGCGTTGGCTTTCTTTTGACCGGGAGTGGTGTAGTCCTGATACGGACTTTGGTGCTCCTTGATGGCTCCATTTCAGTGCAGGGACCTGAGTAACGCCACTGCGACCATTAACAATAAGACAGGGTGACGAGAACATCTCCCTGTGGACTTCCCATTCCTCCTCATTATTATCATTTGATCTTGCCTGAGACAGCTAGCGAGATCTTTCGATTCTTCACAGACAAACATGGGCAAAGCCAAGAGGTCTCACCTATGGAAGATCTAATGGCTTTGTCAATGGTTTATTTAGCCATGTTGTAGAGCAGCATGGCTACTGTGTACCATGACTGAAAGCATCATAGAACTTTTTAAATGTAATTTCAACCATGTTACACAGCAACCGTACTGCTGTACAACATGTCTAGGCTGTCCGGTTTTAGGTTTAAACCTATAATAACTGATAAAACCCCACTGAAAGAGAAATACCCCTCACCAGTGAAAACATATAAACACTGAAAAAACACCTGCACCACCACAAACTAAATGCCATTCAAAGAAAGGAAGAAGAGAGTGAAAGAGTCATTTTTTTTGTTGGTTAGGGATGCCACTAAAATATTGTTTCTTCTTCCTTTTGTTTTTTTCAGTTTTGTGGTCTTTGGTCTAAAGATACAGGGTTTAGAAGCATGTTTTAGGCCTTGTTTAAGTATTTTATAAACTGTAGAGAATCAGGAAATATCAAAATCATATTTGATTTTTTGGCTGTGTTTGATTCTTTCACTGATAGGCAAAATGGCTGGTTTCATAAGAATCTTTCCTAATATGTGTCATAACATTTACCCACAGAGAATGGGTAAAAACCCTTAAAACATCAGCCCCTAATTACTAGTGAGTCAGTATTGATAGTAAGCAAATTACCAACACCTCAGGCTTTAAACATTCAATGCAAGGTATAGTGACAAGTATATGTGAAAAGAGCGCTATCGCCAAGCATCTGGGATAGTGGTTAAAACATGACACCAGACTTTTGGAAAACACGGAACGCAGTGTCACTTGGAATGCTCTGAAAAAAAGGTTCTTTCCAAGTTCAACAAAGAATAGAGTGATATTGTTTGTATTTGCAGTGATTCAGCTATGTATATGAAAAAGTTGTGTGATGACCTGTCAAAATTGACCCCTGAGCTTAAGTGCTTTCCTGTAAGAGATCCTTGCCACTTGCTAGATGGTATGCTGAAAGCATCTTTACAATCTTCAGAGTTAATGAGGAATGCTATTGACTTTTTTAGTGCATTCTGGTGCACTCTTTTCATATGCACAGGAACTAAAACACAAATATTTATCATTGTGTGCTTTGTGTGGCATCAAAGAAAGAGTCATCCCAACTGTGTCACTTAGCTTATGGTTCTCAGTCCAAGGGGCTATGAATGCTATATTATCCATGTGGCAACCATTTACAGATTTTTTGCTGAGTGATGATGCCAAAGGCAAGAAATGTGAGGATCTTTGGTTACATATTGATAGTGATGTGAAAAAAAGTACACTCTACTGCATTCTTAGATTTTTACAGGAAAACATGACTGCAGTAGTGGACATAAAAACTAGAGTCTGAAAACACCCTTGTCTGCCAAGTATTCAGCATAATTGGTGTAGATGTAAAACATCTCCTTGAGAGTAGGCTGGGTGATACCTTTAGTGACTTTGGCACTGCAACATGTTCTATGTTAGAGTGCTTGCCACTTGGTAAGCAAAGCAATGGTGAAGAGCAATTCAGGAACTTTTATTTTACAATGTATGAGCAATGGCTTGCAATGATGCTTAGAAAAGTCCCTTCACCGCCAATTGCATTTGAAGTCAATGAAACCTCACTGTGGTACTCTGTTCAAGATCCCTTCCTTAAAGGGGAATTTCCATTGTAGTTTCAAAAGTGCCTCTTCCTTTTTGACTGCTTCAGTAACTCTGAGGGCATAAGCGCCGGTCCAGATCAGCGCAAATGTTGCAGAACCTGCCCTGAGAATCCCAATCTTCAAGTGAATCAGTATTGGCATGGAAAGCTATGTCAGTGGCCAGAGTTAACAAATTGTGTACTGGCTGTTTTTGAGTTGCCCATCTCAAGTGCGAATGTTGAGAGGGCCTTTTCACAGAGGTTTACATGGGTAGGAAAGAGCGAGCGCACATGACCAAAGAATCACTGAAGAAGTATTGTATGGTGTAACTACAATAAGCTTAATATATGTCTATATACCATGCGCAGAAAGCAAGCAATAATAAAACCGAAACGTTCCATAAACACCGGTAAAACACTGTTTGTGTAGTTTTTAATGGCGCGAAAATGTGTAACCACTGATAACCACTGTTTTTTTAAGGTATTGAAATCACTGGAAAACACTGAAAAAACCCCACCAGAATTTACCAAAAATAGAAACTGAAAACAGGAAAGCCTAAACATGTCTAATACAAACTGACAAAGTCAATAGATCTGGCATATGCAAGACCTATTGGCTTTGCCAATGCTTATTTTAATATGCATGATAGCAGTTGGCCCAATTTATTGTCTTTGCAGTGCAATATTTACTTTAATCTTTACCAAAGATCATTTCTAGCATTTAGATTGCACTTTCTATCTCAGTTTTAAAATCCAATATTCACTATGTTGGAGGTTTGACTGAAAAGTTTACATCATCACTCAAATAAAATATATCTTCCTTCACCTTCATGATCTTATATGTACTTCTTGACAGAGATTAGCACATTAGGTGCCAACTAAATCCCAGCTCCAAAGCGCGTGATGGGAAACCTGCATGATAAAACCAGTGGACCCTTTGTCTTTTCTTATTATTCTTAAGCAGTCAGATGAGTTTCCTGTAAACGTGCAATTTGTATTTTATGAACCAAATTTCTGTGCGTTACAAAATCGTTCAAGTCTAGGAAATTCAAGTCATCATAGTTACCCTGTCAGTCATGTGACACTAGTGGGTCTATTTACTAAATTCTCATGCAACGCAGAGCAGCAGCCTAAAATGCACATGCGCATGTTGTGAGAGAATGAGATGGCCGGACAGGGCCATTTCTACAGAGATATGGCATTCTCCTCTCTCCCTAATGCCTGTGCACAATCAGGCTGCTGAGTGCAACACACACACCTTTGCACCAAAGTGCAAAGGAGTGTGTATGAGTCTAGTATAGGTTCTGTACTGGAAGGATGCCCTTCCAGTACAAAATATTATGTTTAGGTGGACTTTAAAACTTTTCCTACTGTGTATGTGTGCTGTACAGTGCAGCACAAATCGGAAAACAAAGGCGTAGTAAAAGCATTCCTCCTTGTTATCATCTCTTTCAAAAGGGTGTTATTTTGTTATGCAAAACCCTGTCTACCTTTTTTAGTAGCCATGGTATGCCCCCTTGTCATAGATTAATGCAAATCAGCAATAGGCGCTGCTTTGCACTACTTTCAAGTGAATTTCCAGCGCAAAACAAGTTTTGCGCTGGACAGTAAATTGGGAAAAAAGATTTTGCACTGGTTTGTGTCACTTTTGTGAGGCATGATCCTAGTATTAGGATATTCTGATGTAACTATATGTTATAGCCATATCATTTCTTCTCTTGTTGCCTCAACTTTTCATAAACAAGAATCTTTACTAAGGCTCCCAGGGTTTCTCCCATTTGTGCCCAATCGATCATGCATGCCACAATATGTAAATGATCATGTGACTCGCATACAACACTGATTTGTTTACAGGTTTAACTCTACGAATGTGGATTTATCACTTATAACAGTTTAAAAATAAAAAAGATGCATAAATAGTACAGAACCATAATGCGTCTTCGCAGTTTGGTTGTTGAGAGAAAGATGGAAACTGAGTCGTTGGCCTACACCCCTCTTCCTTTCTCTTTGAGTAGACACCCCTCTCCCATTTGCTGCCTAATTTTGCTTCAATCGTCTGCTTTGCATCTCTGTTCTCCTGCTTTGGACTCATTACTAATGTTGTCGCAATTGCCCTTTCCTTCCGAGGACCTCTCTCGGCTGCTTCCGTATGGTCAAATGGTGGCTGCAGGTATTTTGCAGTTAGCTGATGGGTAAAGGGCAGGCTCTTAAAATTCATTTTTCCTCACTCACAGGAGACGAGGTATCTACAAACAGTGGCATAGCGTGGGTTGCCAGCGCACGGGGCAAGACAAGTATTGCACCCACTAACACGTGGAACATTAGCACTTCTTGAGTCCCTTCCACTTTACTTGTAAAATGTTGCGCCCCTAAGAGTTTTGTAGTTACAAGAAAAGGGTAAGCCCAAATGAGTCACTGGGACCTGGGTATGAGACAGTACAGTAAAGATGTGGTCCCAGTGGAACAATTTCATAAGCACACACACAATTTAAATCACTTTAGGTATAAATACACCATTACACCATAAATGTAACGTTCAATGTTGTTTAATCACATTGAACACTTATAAAAGCTTATTAATCAGCAAAAGTACTCAAAAGTCTGTACCAGCAAGTGCCCCGCATACGGAGGAAAGGAGAACAGGGGAAAGGTTACGTGCATCAAATGAGGGTTGTAAAAGTGTAAAGGAAAGGTAGTGACATCATATTCATCACATAATAACTTCCTATGTGGGTCGGCTTTTCTTGGCCTCACAATTGAATGATCAAAAATAATATATAGCCATGGTTAAGAGTACATTATCACAGTGAAACAGCACTGTTGATCAAAACTCGCATAAGGCAATAATACAGTTGATGTTTCGACCCCCAAAGAACAAGGTAGGCTGCTTGAATCCTTACGACGGGGTCTTCCTCAGGACTGAGAAATGGGGCACCTGGGAATTTAACAAAAGATGTCCTTAGTATCTAGTGTATTAAGCACCAATAAAAAAAGGGGATGAAATAAATCTAAAAGATGAAATTACCATGAACCACCCTCAACTGGATGGTGATACCGTTGTAGTTGGGCCCGTGGGCTCTATATGACGGAAAGCGGATTAATGGCACCTGGAAGACAAGGTGAGGGCCATCAGAAAATATCCCATAGGGGTGAATAATGACAAATCAGCTGAAGAATATGATTAACAAGACTTACTTATGTATGGTTAATAGGGCATCTGTCCCTGACGATCTTCCATAAAGACAGTAAATAATATAACGTGGGCCCGAATGGACTTCAAGGTCTCATTACCGCTGTATGCGCATCTAAATGAAATAACAAGAAAAGGAGGACCGCTTGTCAACCACCACTTATATCCCTAAACTGCCTCCGCTGAACTAGGTGCCCACTGTGCAAACAAAGGAACAATGTTTACCTAAATATGCGAAGCGCAGTTCCAACTTCCATGGGGCTCACCGGGTGCTTATAAATCTAAAAACAGAGGGAGAAAGCTGCTCTTAGTAAAAATAAACAGCACGTCCATGAGGCGTGACTGAGAAAGGGAAAATACGCTCAATGAATTAAGCCTGATCTGTGCTCTTGCTTACCTGGAAACTTCAAAGTGCATCCATCTCTGTCAAGGGAACCTAACAGTGAAATAATCTCAATTTTGTTTTCACTGTTGAAAGTCCATCTTGCCCATAGGACAGAATGGGGAGGCTATGTAATATCTTTTTCCAGCCTATCTTCCCAAAGATGGAAAGGTGAAGTTTAGTATGCCTGAACTCACAATGTAATAATACAACTTTTTATGAAGGTGGTTTTTGCATTGTGTGTTTAGAAGCCACTCTTTTAGAAGTGGCTGAGTTTTTGTGCTCTAACATTTCTGTGTGTCTCTGCCTGGCTGTGGATTGACTGTCTGGATTTGAAAGCAACAGGCTGACCTGCATCTGGAGTGTATGGGGAGGAGAAGCCCCTAGAGGTGAAGATGCAAGGGTTGCTGCTATAAAAAAAATTGGCCCATCTCCTGCTGAGTGCTTGAGAATCCAGAACCCCACTTATCAAAGGAAGAGATGTGTCACTGGCAGGGAGGCACCCAGAACTGGTTTGAACAGGGGTCAGTGCCCCCTGAAACACAAAGATTTCAAAGCCATTGAGGGGTGTAACCATGAGAGCTGAAGCCCCTGAGCTTTGGAGAATGGCTTGATCAAGTGTGAGCTACTTCGTGATCAAGAGGACCTTTGCCAAGGAAGAAACAACTGAAGAGACTGAAGGATAGGACTGACCCTTGCTGTGTGTTCTGGGGCTGGCCTGCAGTTTGCTGTTTTTACCAAGGAAAGGCTAAAGGGACTTTGCAGTGTGCTGTGTCCCCCTGCTTGAAAGGACTTTGCTGTGTGCTGTGTCCTGAAGTAACTTATCCCCAAGGGCCTGAGGTGAGCTGGCTCCCTGCTGCGGAAACACAGGCACATAAAGGTTTCCAGGACAGTCTCAGCGGTGCTGTGTTTGCGTGCCTGTTGCAGCCTGAGACCCTTGTAAGGCGTGCCCTGTGATTGTGGACACCTGGAGATCAAGCAAGGAACAGCGACGTGGTGTGTGTGTGCTTTGTGCAGCCTCAACCCTTTGTGATGATTGTCCAGTGATTGTGTGCACCAGAATCCAAGTGAGTCTCATTGACACTGTGCGCGGGTGCGTTGGGCACCGTGAGACCTTCGTGAGGATTTGCCTTGTTATCGTGTGCACCGGAGTAAAGTGAGTCTCAGCGATGCTGTGAACGTGATCTTCGTGCAGCCTGAGACCTGTGTGTGGAGTGCCCAGTGATCGTGCACCCAAAGTTTAAGGAAGACTCAGCAACGTTGTGTGCGTGTGCTCTGTGGCAGCCTGAGACCTTCGTAACTGTAGTGGCCCGGACCCGCAGTCCCAGAGGAGCTTAGTTGCCGGCCTGAGCCCGCTGTGCCCAATTCACAAGGTTGCATTGGAGGCCCAGCCGCAGGACGAGGAGAGGAGAGTGAGTTTGCGCCCCCTAGGTAACGTATGTGGACTCCTGGGGAGGGGCGTGGGCTCGGAGGGAGACGCTCCCGGCCTCTCTCTTGTGTTGGCAGCGCAAGCCTCTGCTTTGGCTCGTATCGCAGCCCGTATTGCCAAGGGAGTGGCAGTACAGGGGCCGGAGTGCGGAGCTGCACTTTTGGATTACATCATACCGTGTTGGGGGCAACTGTTGAGAGGCTGACTGCAAGTCAGAAGGAGAGTCGGAGAGACCGCCTAAGGCCCAGTGATCGGGGCCTGAGTGTATTACACATTATTCCTGCATAACGGAGTACCTGACTGTCGTATTACACATTGCATCATTTCTGCATAACGGAGTACCTGATTAGAGTATTACGCATTGCAATATTTTTGCATAACGAGCTACCTGATTAGTGTATGATGCATGGCATCTAATCTGCATAACGAAGTACCTGATTGTCGTATGACACATTGCATTGTTTCTGTATAACGAACTACTTGATTAGCGTATTGCGCATTGCATTATTCCTGCATAACAAATTACCTGATTAGTGTATTACGCATTGCCTTATTTCTGCATAACGACGTAACTGGTGGTTGTATTACGCATTGCATTATTTTACCTTGCAAAGTGCCTGATTGTTGCGTTACGCATTGCATTGTTTTTACACTGCAGAGTGTCTGATTGCGGCGTTACACCTTACAGTATCTTTGCATTACAAACGTGCCTGATTCTAGCATTACGAACTGTATAGCATGATATGAGGATTACAGGAGAATGTTTAGAAGTGCTCATTAATACCGCTAGAACTTACATGGGCTGGCTGGCCTAGCAACCGGCCAGGAGAAATAGTACACAACCTCATATGTTGAATTTATATTGTGTGGTCTTATTGTGTATCTTTTTATACTCGTTTTTATAAAACTCATGTGGAGGCTATTTGTGGTGTCATCATTGGGTTGTTGTAAGCGTGGTTGCATATTCTTTACACAATTGCCTTGAAGATAAGCCTGGCTGCTCGTGCCAAGCTACCGAGGGGGTGAGCGGGGCTATCTAAGAAGGTGACCTTCCTTTCCCTTACGTTGGAACGCGGGTCCCTACTTGGCCTAAAGTACCTACCTCAGCCAACCAGATATCCCGTGTCTAAAAGTGTGCCACCTCATTAGATTTAAAATATGCATATGTATAAATGATAGGGACCTTACGTTTCTATGGATATGGTTAAAAACATGGATGTATGCCGTGAAGTTAATATATGCACCACGCTACATTTTGAATGTTCCCGGCTAAAATGAGCACTCCGTATTGGAGAATTGGAGAATTGTGAGAGCATCTTACCAGAGTTATAGCTATTGCGTATTTCGGAGGCATTGTGCTAAAATGGTAGTTCGCCCCCCCACCCCCCGGATCTAGCTAATTACCAAATGGATTGGATCGCCTTATCACCTCAGGATAGCCAAATGGCTAGTGACTCATTGAAGGTACAGTACATAAGACAAAAGCAGTCAAAAGCATTGTAGGCATGGTTATAAGCAACTTGTATCATGCTAAAACAGCCCAGGGGTGTTGGGTTTAAAGGAATCACATATGTTTGGCAGGAAAAGATGAGAACATAAAATATGATCCACTTTAAAAAATGGGGCATAAATTGTGCTAGTCGTATCTGTTAATATGACATTTTTTGTATGACAATAAAAGTGCTGGCAGATCTCATAAATCCCTGGTCACAATGTAAGATGTGTCAACTGTGCATGTCTAGCGTCTGTTCAGGATGATAATTGTATTTCCGTCGTTGGACATGATCGAAATGGAAATAGTATGTGTGACAGAACTATTACAGATTGTACAGATCATTTATTCTGATGCCAGGCAAGACAACTGCGCATGGCTGGCGTCAAGTTCATTACGGTCATTATGTATAGAGTCCAGTAAATACATCCATTTACAATCTCTTATATTCAGGATAGTTTCAATGTTGCCGCCTCTAGCTCCAAGGGAAGCCTTCTCCAAAACCAACCATGTAAAATCGTCTGGCCCATGTTGGGCATCCCTGAATTGTTCCACCAGGGGTGCACCTTGGACTCCGCATCGTATTCTGCTGCAGTGCTGCAATATGCGGGATTTAACCTTCTGCTGTGTTTGGCCGACATATATTTTATCCCAGGGGCAGATGATTCTATAGATGACATTGGAGGTATTACAATTAGTAAAGGACTTAAGTTCAATCTTGTGCTGTTTATGGACAAACTCTTTGGTTTGGATCGTAATTCTCCAGGCCCTACATTGTCCATATTTGTAGTGGCCTAGGGTGGGGGGTAAACTCCATAATGATTGAAGAGATGTTTCCTCCGGTGAGTCTAGAAGGAACCGTACCACATGGTCCTTCACACTTTTGGCCTTCTTGAAAGAATGCATTGGTAGATCAAACTGTTCCATGTCATCTGATATCAGGCCCCAATGTTGGTTAACCACCTTCTTGATTGCGTTACTGTGAGTGGAAAATGTAGTGACACAGATCATCCTCTGTGTGGAATCACATCCCCTTTCTCTGGGTGTTAACAATGTTTCTCTAGGGCTGAACCAAGCCCTCTTCTGTGCTCTCTTCACCAGTCTCTTGGGATACCCTCTTTGTAGAAGACGATCACATAACTCCTCTGATTCAACCATAAAGTCTTCCTTCCTTGAGCAGTTCCATCGAATCTGGAGGAACTGCCCAAAGAGCAAGTTGTCTCTTAGGCCCCTTGGGTGGTGGCTATTGTAGCGGAGCAATGAATTTTGATCAGCCAGCTTCCAGTACAATGTGGTGTACAGGAGTCTGTTCTCATTCCTAATCGTTTTTTTGGGAGTCGAAGTGTATGGTGAATTGTATGTCCTCACTTCTCTGATTCCACCATGTATGGAAAAGGCCCAACTCCACTGGATCACCCGTCCAGATCATCAGAATATCATCTATATACCTCCTCCACAGAGTGACCTGAGTGTTATATGGATTATTGGTGCTGAAGACATAGGAATTTTCAAAATGATCCATAAACATAATCGCCAGGTCCGGGGCAAAGGCCGCCCCCATCGCTACACCTTGGATTTGGAGGTAATAATTACCCTGAAAGGAAAAAAAAGATTCCATCATGGCAATTCGGAGTAATTTAATAATAAACTCTGTGGGTACCATCACGGGTGCTGTTCTGTGATCGAGGGATATCTCCATCACTTCAAGAGCTGATTCCTGAGGTATACTTGTATAAAGTGATACGATGTCGAAAGTCACTAGAAGTTGCCTATCGCGTCAAAGGGTTGTTGATCCACCAAGTTGATTGTTTCCATGGTATCCCTCAAGTATGCCTTTGTAGTCTCTGCTATTGGCTTCAAGAAGAAGTCTATATATCTGCACAGGGGTTCGAGTAGGGATCCACAACCAGAGATGATAGGTCGTCCAGGGGGGTTTTGCAGTCCTTGTGAATTTTAGGCACTGTGTAAATTGTTGGAAGACGCGGCTGCTTTTGTTTTAAATACAGAAATTCCAAGTTAGATAGAAAACCTTGTTCTACACCTTCCTTCGTGATTTTCAAGACCTCTTTCTCCAATTCTTTCGTAGGGTCTGCCCATAGTTTCATATAACTGATTCCGTCCTGCAGTTGATTAAGGATCTCGGTCTTGTATTTGGTAACGTCCTGTACCACAATGGCACCACCCTTGTCTGCGGGTGTAATCACGATCTCCTTGTGCTGTTTAAGTGACATAAGAGCTTCACGCCTATGGGATATTTTGTGATGGCCCTCACCTTGTTTTCCAGGTGCCATCAATCCGCTCTCCGTTATATTGAGCCTACGGGCCCAACTACAACGCTATCACCATACAGTTGAGGGTGGTTCATAGTAATTTCACCTTTTAGATTTATTTCATCCCCCTTTTTTATTAGCGCTTAATACACTAGATAGCAAGGACATCTTTTGTTAAATTCCCAGGTGCCCCATTTCTCAGTCCTGAGGAAGACCCGTTGTGAGGATTCAAGCAGCTTACCTTGTTCTTTGGGGGTCGAAACATCAACTGTATTATTGCCTTATGCCAGTTTTGATCAATAGTCCAGTTTCACTGTGATAATGTACTCTTATTATTTTTGATCATTCAATTGTGAGGCCAAGAAAAGCCGCCTACATTGCAAATAATTATGTGATGAATATGATATCACTACCTTTCCTTTACACTTTTCCAACCCTCACTTCATGCACGTAACCTTTACCCTTTTCTCCTTTCCCCCGTACGCGGGGCACTTGCTGGTACAGCCTTTTGAGTCATTTTGCGGATTAATCAGCATTAATAAGTGTTCAATGTGATTAAACAACATTGAACGTTACATTTATGGTGTAATGGTGCATTTATACCTAAAGTGATTTAAATTGTGTGTGTTCTTATGAAATTGTTCGACTGGGAACACAGCTAAGAAATTTGTGCCCGGGACAAGCGCTCCTGCATGCCATGTCACTGGCTCAAAATATCTACACATAAATAATTTCTATGTAGTAAGAGGAAGCACAAAGGATTTTTGTCACCGCCCACAGAGTCAACAAAATCATGTCCTCAATGCATCGGCCACGTAACTCGTACTAACTTATGTAAACCACTATTGTATGCATTAAATCTGAGAGATTTACTCTCTAGGGCAACAAAGCGACTAACTTGTAAGGCTCTACACACTTGATCAATATCCAGTATATGCTGTAACTTTTCCAAAGCTTCCTTCCTACTGTTGTGAAAATCAACCTGTTTTTTGGATAAATAATCGAGAAATAGACCTATGGAATGTCTAGAGGAAGCAAAGAGGATGAAACCTTTTGCAAATTATTAAGTGTTCTACTATGTTAGGTGTGTTTTGGTTTTGTTTAAGTTGCCGTGGAAGCTGGCTTATGAACAAGCTCAACATTAATTATATGTCTAGCAATTGCTTG
This sequence comes from Triturus cristatus, assembly GCF_964204655.1. Taxonomy (NCBI): domain Eukaryota; kingdom Metazoa; phylum Chordata; class Amphibia; order Caudata; family Salamandridae; genus Triturus; species Triturus cristatus. The sequence continues at coordinate 954,175,362 of NC_140588.1, read as the reverse complement.
TATGGCAGCAGGTAGGTGCCTTAGCTTATACATATGTTGCAGGTAGTCCCAAAAGAAAGTGTTGCTGGGGTGGAAGGTGGGTCTTGCAGTCTTTTGCCAAACTTGGTAACGGTTCTGGATGCAGTGCCATGCATGGCTTTGTCTGGTTTTGTGTGTGATCTTTCTAAGAATACATGTTATAATTGTGCACTCCTCCCATTTATCTTACAATTGGCACCAATCAGGGTGAACACGGTCTGGAGTTGCTTGTGTTCTGGTTCAGGGAGGATCTGGTCTGCCAGGTCGGGCTGGACTGTTCCTATTGAAGCAAGGGCAAGACTGATTTGCATGGCTGGATTGAAACTGAGATGCCATGGTGGGCAAAATAACGATGGGAGGGAATTCTACCCAAAAAATTGCCAGTGGTTGGACTTGTTGAACACATTTTGCTCATCACTTTGTTTGTGTTTGATGTGGCACCCTAAGTGCCAAAAGTATTCCCAGATGTGTGTTCCTTGCTTACTGTGCTACTGAAACCCAATAAGGGCAAAATTAGTTTTTGGTTGCTTGTGTTCAGGTTCAGGGAACCTGGCCTAGCAGTTGGTGCTGGACTGTTCCTTTCGGAGCAGGGTCATGATTGATTGCATACAATTGAGTCCAGACTGAGATGGCGACAGGGGCATAAAATGATGGGATGGAATGCTACTCTGAGTGATTGCCAGTGGATAGACTTGTTGCAAGCATTCCTCTACTGGCGGGAGTGCCCATTCGCCTTCTGGAGCCTGGTTTCTCTTTACAGCGCCATAGACACGTATGAGACTTTCTTGTATCTGATTCCACCTCGCAACATCACAGCAACGTGGCTTGTCTTCTTGGCGACTTCTTTCCTACTCTGCCTGTTTTCATCAGAGCAGACCGTCTTATACGCTGTTAACCTTTTATCCCACTCACGGATGTAAAGTTACTCCATTTCAGCCTGCTCCATCCATTATCATATCTGGCCATCTTTAGGAGCCTTCGATTGCCGGGTCACTTTTAGCTCCCTTTCAGCCACCAGGTTCTGGCATTATTTTCCCGGCACCTTCCTTCATGAGTCCCAAATTGACTTGCTTCGTCCTGATGAAGCTGTGACCCTTATCCGGGTGAGACACTGAAACACGCGTCGGCGCTGGAACCCTTGTGTCTCCCCTGCACCTATCTTCTTCCTGGAGAAGAAATTGTAATTCTGAACTGTGTGACAAATCGAGGATTGTTTATCCCTCCTTCCTTATTGTTTATGTTACATTGAGACTATTTATTTGCTCTGGTGGGGAAGACTTTTTGCATCACCTAAATATTCTCACTGAAATCCAATGAATTGTTATCTCTCGGAATGTTTGAGTATGTTTGAGTATGTGTTTGTTTGGTTGGTTGGATAGAATGAGTGTGTGTGACTCAGGCTGTATATTGATTGTCGTGATATTATTATGTCTTTTGTATTGTATTAATCAAAAAGTATAAATAAATATATATATTTTTCCTATTTATCTGTCCGCATTCCATTTGGGAGGACGATTGGTTTGTAGGACCAAGGTTTTTAGCTCATTGGTGACTTATTACTGATCAAGTTGATTTTGGACAGAGTGGTTTTTCTCTTTTTTGTTAGTAGCACGCATTCATCTCATCAGCTTCTGTGTGTTTGGTCAAAAGTCCTAAGTGGGAAGGGTATATCCAAACGTGGGCCCCTTGCTCACTGTGTCACTGGAACCAAGCTACACCTGACTGATGAGCCCCAATAAGTCTGAAACTGGTCTTGGGTTGCTTGTGTTCTGGTTCAGGGAGGACCTAGCATGACAGCTTGGGATGGGCTAATCCTATTGGAGCAGGGACAAAACTGATTTGCATGCAGCTTGGTCCAGACTGAGGTGGCATAATGGTCAAACAAACAATGGGATGGAATGCTACCCTGAGTAATTGCCAGTGGTTAGACTTATTGCAAGCAATCCTCCCATCACCCTTTGTGCTTTTGATGGCCACTCTCATTACCATCCGTGCCATGAAACAGCCACTAATGGTTCCCGCAAGAGTTTACCTTGGCACTACACATCTCCCAAATACAGTTTTAACACATGTTCTACAAATTTGGGGAAGGCTCTAGTCTAGCCAAAGACACTTGGCACTTGGAACAAGGTGCACTCAGTGCCACACTTGAAGAACTGATTAACTGAATAGTAAATTGGGGAGGCTAAAGTTTCTTGAGATTGGAGATAGGAAATTAACTCCATATATAACCTACTTGTATGTGAAAAAAACAGGCAGCACTGGGAACTGAGAGTGATTATGACCCCAAAGACTATTTGTTTTAATTGCAAATATAATATAACATTCTCTAGTCAATGGATGGAAAGGATGGAGACAGAAGACAGGGCTGTATAGCTCAATTAATAAGTAGTTGTATGTTGAGGTGTGGGTGGATTAATTAAATCAAGAATCAATACCAATCAATACTTTTAGCTAGGTGGAGCAAATGGTCTCAATGCACTGACCAAGAGTGTGTGCTCTGGCTTTCATTTTAGCTTCTGCATTAAAACATCTACTTCCTGAAACACTACTACCACCAATCCTTATGAAACATGCATGGTCTGAAGGTATTTAACACCATGAACTGATTATCACCTCAAGCATTTAAACACAAAGCATTAAGCTTTGATCTAAAACAGGAAAGAGAAAGAGATAGCAATGTAGTATCTGAATCAATCCCTGCTTCTACTCAACCACATTGCGGGATCCTAGGCAATTACTTTTTTCACAGTGTCTCCTTTGCTTCATCATCACATGAGAGCACCTTGAAATACATCAATTCTGGGGTGTGTGCTGCACGAAAGAAATACTATGATTTTACGCCATTTATATGACATCCTGGGCCAAATATAGAGGACAAAAACAGCTTTCCTCTTGGACCACTACTTATGTCATTGTCAGGGTGGAGTAGGTGTATGAAAGTTACTAAGTTCATGATTAGAATCTGTCTCTTCGGGAGGGGGGCGTGGTCTCGGTGCCGCCTAAGATGGCCGCTTGACCGAGAGGCTCTGTAACGCCGGAATTGCTTTCTCTTCTTCGATGCGTCACCCACATCGTTAAGGTCACAGAAACCACTATTCCTGAGGTCAGAACGTCGCTGGAGCAGGATGAGATGCTTCTTATGAGGTAACGTGTCGCGCTTCTTTAGTTATGAGCGCGAACGCGTTCTCCACAGATCACCCACCATTTCAGCACGCCTGCATTCCTTTGTGATGCCTAGTGAATGGAGCTTCGTTCGTGACGCATTTCACTGTGCCTCCTCAAACTGAAGGTCCTGCTAAACGGCTTGAATATGACTTTGTTTTCTTCTCTTCTTTTTTAAAACAAAACCCTTACCTTCATAACTGGTTTTTGGCTGTATTTTTAAGTGTTTTCTCAATGAAAGGGTTCTTCAACTGACACACTGTGTATGGATGCCTCTTTCCATCGCCACAATGTTATGCCTGCCATAAAATTGACTTTCTTTTTTCTTTTTTTTACATTTCTACGATATTTGCATCTTCTTTATGGCTACTCTACCCAGAGGCTATCTCATATTTTTCTTCTGCCATCAAATATATGTTTGTGATTGTCATTGTCTCCACTGACTTAGCGCTGAAGGTTGGCCAGTGCTGTTTTTTGTGAACCATCACTATTATAAACGCTTTTTCCTTATCTCATTAGCCCATTATATGGGTAGAATATGGAAACCTCAATTTATATTTGTTCCAAAAGGGCATAATCCTGCATTTACATCTTCCTCTGCTCTGCAAGCAACAACCTCACCCCCGTTAAAGACATGGCTGGAACATCTTCCACTCGTACTCCTTCATTGCAGTCTATGCCTCATAAATCTTCTCCGCCTACCACGACCTCCAAGCGTCTGAAGCAAGACCCTCCCACTCCTGACAAGGTGCCTTCACCCATCTCCATGGAGCTTTTGCTGGAGGAAATACACGCTTTACGTCCATTTGTGGAGGAAACAAATAGTAAGATGCAATTTTTGGAGGAAAAGTGGTCTTCAATGGAGGATAGAGTGTCTACGATGGAACAACAGCTCTCTACTATCCAAAATTTCCCTCAAAAACTTTCTTCTCTGGAAAAGGAGGTGCGCAGATTGCAACAGCACACTGAGGATTTGGAAAACAGGAATAGGAGGAATAATCTATGAATTGATGGTCTACCTGCAACTTTGGAAGGAGACGATCCTGTTTCCTTTTTCTTCTCTTTCATACCAAAACTATTGGATATGCCCCCGTCTACAGTCCTCAATATTCAGAGAGCACATAGACTTGGTCCTCGTCCATCCATTTCTACACCTTCGGCCAGACCCAGCAGAGTCATCATCCTGTTTTTGAAGTTTACGGATCTAATTTCTGTTCTCTCTGCAGCTAGAGCTAAACATCAGGTTTTATGGCTTGGTCAAAAAGTCTTCTTATCTCAATACGTCTCCAACGCCACGGCTCCCAGGGGAAAAGAATTTCTCAACCTTCGTTCACCACTTCGCTCTCTTGGAGCTCGCTATGGCCTCTTTCATCCCTGAATCTTTAAGGTGACCTACCAGAATCGTACCTTGTCCTTTGAGGATCCTGAGGAACTCAAGAAATTCATTCACTCACACACCTCAAGTAGTATGGACACGGCCAGTCCTTCTGTTGGTTGATATTACTTTACATTTTGATGCATTTATTATTGTACATTTGTGCTGGTGTTTTCATTCTGTTGATGCGTGATTCATGCGTTTAACGTTAACTGTTTTTTGCCTTCTCTATATTTCCATTTTTTGGTTATTCTTAATTTTAAGTTTTTCTTCTCTGTTGTTCTTTCCAAATGTTTCTCTTTTTCAAGTTTTTTCTTTTCAGGCCTGTCAGTTTATTAGGTAATTTCTCTGTTTCTTCTTGTGATGTTCGTCTAATAACCTCTTCTTATCTCTCACAGGTTTTGTATATTCCTATAATTTGTGCAATCCGTCTCCTTGTTCTTTTCTCCTCTGGTGTGTTGTGAGCTTCCTGGACTCGAGTGCTCCATCTTTTCGTTCGCTGTCATTGCCCCAGTGTACTCACGTTGTTGTTCCCCTCAGGTATGTTTTTTCAGTCGTCCTACTTGGATATGTACTGTCTCTCTTTGTATTTCCTATCTTTCCTCTGACTTCCTTTTCTCCTTCCCTCATTTTCTTTCCCTCTTCTTCCCCCTGTTCTACCTTTTATCATTCTGTTATGACATGTTTCTTTCTCCTTGGTTCGTTAATGTTTTTACATTCAGAGTTATCTTTTGGAATGTGAAAGGCTCCGCTTGTCCTATTAAAAGACAGAGTATTTTTTTCTCTCCCTATCACTTATATTCTTGATTTGGTTTTCCTAGACCCCATTCCTTTTACATTTTTTATGTTTTCACATTCAGAGTCATCTCCTGGAATGTAAAGGGTTTTTATCAATCCTATTAAAAGACAGAGAATCATTTCCCACCTAGCCTTCTATAATCCTGACATAGTTCTTTTCCAAGAGACCCATCTTACGGAAATTGAATCACTTAAGTTAAAAAGAAGCTGGGTGGGTACGGTTTTGTTCTCCCCTTCTACTAATAAAAAAAATGGTGTTGTCATTTTATGTCATAAGAAATTGAAATGTAAAGTTTTACTGCAAGAACATGACACAGAAGGTAGATGGATACTAGCCAGCTGTTAATTAATTCTGTCCCCTTAACTGTTTTTAATATTTACAGTCCTACACAACCTGATTGTTCTTTTTGGCCTTTGATTACACAAAAATGTATTCAATTTTGAGATGATTTATTTGTTTTAGGCGGCGATTGCAACCAAATTGTTGACCCATTTCTTGATCGCAAATCTACAGTCCGTTTTATTCCACACAAGCCTCACAAACAATTCCTTAACACTATTTCTCAAACACATCTTATTGATTCTTGGAGACTCTCTCATCCTGATATTCTCGACTACTCTTTTTTCTCTCCTCCTCATGCATCTCTCTCTCGTTTAGACTATATCTTTCTCTCTCAATCTTTGTCTCAAAATCTTCTGTCCTCTTCTATTGAACCCATAGTTATTTCTGACCATGCCCCAATTGTTACGGACCTTGATTTACTCCCTCCACATACAAAATCCTCTCTATGGCGTTTTAATAACTCTCCCCTTAATGACCCTCTTGTTTCCTCTTCCTTTCGCTCTTTTGTTAATGAATTCTTTGAACTTAATTGTGACTCCACCTCTTCCCCCCATATTCTTCGGGACTCCTTTAAGGCCACTGCACGGGGTTACATTATAGACTTTGTTTCCAAGAAAAAGAAGCGCTATCTTCAGAAGCGGAAAACCACCTTAGCACATATCAAGCTGTTGGAGCATGAATTTTATATATCCTCGAAGAACTCCATTTCGCCAGTATTGATACGAGCTAAGCTAGAGTTTAACAAAACTGCTACAGATAATGCGTCATCCGTGCTTCTTCGTAGTAGCGCTCGCTTCTATGGTGGCCGTAGTAAGGCAGGGAAACTCTTAGCAAATTATCTCAAAACTCGCAGAGCGCACTCTCACAGATTCTATTTATTCTTCCAAAAACTCCCTTCTACATAAAGATCAGGATATACTTAATGAATTCAAACTTTTTTATCAAAATATTTACACACTAGAATCTCCTCCCTCCTCTGCTCTCATTCAAGCTTATTTTGATAAAATTCCTTCTCCTTCTACTTCCCATATCAACTTCCTCATTTTGCATTTCTCTGATTTGTTACTCCCTAAGCTTTTAAAGCTCTTTCAATCATTGTATTCAACTGGTAAGACAGAAGGCACTTTTCAGGAAGCTACTATCTGCCTTATCCCGAAAGAAGGTCGTGATCCCCAATTTTGTAAAAACTATAGACCGATCTCTCTAGTTAATGTTGATTATAAATTATTTGCTAAGTTGCTTGCTTTACATTTAGACCCCCTCATGACTCATCTTATTGGTAAAGAACAATGTGGTTTTGTTAAGGGTAGGCTCACTTCTGATAATTCACGTCTTCTTCTCAATGTCTTAAATAAAGTTCCCTCCCTTTCCATTTCTCTGGCTGGTATATCTGTCGATGCAGAGAAAGCTTTTGATAGAGTAGACTGGTCTTTTTTGTTTGCATTGTTACGTTGGCATGGTTTTGGTCCTAAATTCATATTGCTTATTTCTTTATTGTACTCCGCTCCTAAGGCTTTGGTTTTAGTTAATGGCCGGGTCTCCTCTTACTTTTTTCCTCAACGTGGCGTTCGTCAAGGCTGTCCTCTATCCCCTCTTCTTTTCGTTCTAGCCCTTGAACCCTTTTTGACTTCCGTCCGTAACAATGACTCCATTTCTGGATTTCCTTATCGTGATCATCAATTAAAACTCTCTGCATATGCAGATGATATTCTTTTATTTATTTCTGCTCCTGAAACCTCCATTCCTCCATTATTACTTGAATTCGAATCCTTTTCGCTGGTCTCCGGTTACAAAATTAACTCAGATAAAACTGAAATTCTCCCCCTCACAAAATTCTGTCTCCCCCATTCCTTCTCTACTACTGGTTTTGCTTGGAATAGTTAAAAAAACAAATACCTTGGCATATGGTTTTCCAATTCCATCGCCACTTCAATTAAATTGAATATGTCCACAGTCTTATCTTGGATTGAGAAATTACTCTCTTCTTGGAACCCTCTTTTTCTTTCTTGGTGGGGCCGGTTAGATTCGATTAAAATGATGATTGCCCCAATTTTAATTTATGTACACTCCATGCTCCCCGTTCATATCCCAGCTATCTATTTTAAACGCATTGATTCGTGTCTTTCTAGTTTTCTCTGGAAAAATAAAAAATCCAGAATGGCTTTAGCCTCTCTTCGAAAACCAAAATCTAACGGTGGAGTGAACTTCCCGGACTTTCGTCTTTATCATAAGTCCTTCTCCCTTCGCCAGGCTTCAAAATGGCTCATATCAGATCCCTCCCCCTTTACTCCTCTTTGGCTCTCCTTTGAGCAAATCTTATTATTACCCTTTTCTTTCAAGGAAGTTACAGGTTTCTCTGCCAAAACTTCTCACATTTCTCTTCCCTTATTTAGACATACATGTTCTCTCCTGAAATCTTTGATTTACCCTAATTCCATTTCCCGTGAATCTTTCTTAGACTCCCCTATCTGGCATAACTCGCTTATCCTTCTCAATAACAGACCCATTTTTTGGAAGGAGTGGAGATTAAAGGGTATTATATGGGTTAAACACCTTTTCAACGGAACTTCTTCTTGTACCTTTCCCCACTTCCAATGCTTATTCCATTGCCCTCGCTCCTTTTTGCAGACGTTTATTACTCTTATGGCGATTATTCTTGATATATATTTTTCTCTTCCTTCTTCACCTTCATCTGTCATCCAAAATCGCCTTCTCAAAATACTTCTTACTCTCCCTAAAGCCTCTCTTATATACAAATTCTTTTTAGCTCCCAATCCAGATTTTGCTAAATCTAACTTAGAACTTTCTTGGGAATCGGATCTGGGATGTGTATGGTCTATCACTTTTTGGGATAAACTTTGGTCCAGATCTTTAAAAATCTCTCATTCTGCCTCTCTTCCCAATCTATGTTCTTCCTTTACCACAGGCTTTATCTTTCCCCTGTTTCTTTGGAAAGGTTCTCTTCCTCCACTGCTGACTATAATTGTTGGACTTGCGGCTCTTCTAATACCGATCTCATTCATCTTCTCTTTCTCTGTCCTACTGTTTCCGACTTTTGGGAGAAGGTCTGGTCATACATGTCTCATCTGTTTTCAATTTCCATTCCTTATTCTATACCCCTTCTCTTTGCTGGAAGCCTTTCTGACTCTTTAGATCTTCCCTCACATAACCATGGTCTTTATGATCTTATGCTTCCTCTAGCCTTTCAACACATTTCTTTCAACTGGAAAACTCTCACAAAGCTTTCCATACAACATTGGTGGAATACCCTCTGTCATTTTCATAGACTTGATGTTGCTTTCGCCTCCTCATGTAAACCGATCATTAATAGAGATCTATTCTGGTTACCCCTTACCTCCTATTTAGACCTTATGGTTTTGCAAAATAATTTGCACCTTACCTCTGATAAATTTAAACCTCCTTGAATGATATTATCTCTGTTCATTGTTTTTTATCCTGCTTTTGTAATACTTGTATTTACTCATTCAACAATCCATACTTACTTATTTACGATATGTAACCTAGTATGTCTTTCTCTGTTTTATTTTATTATTCTTATTTCTCTCCTATCTCTCATCCCCTTTCCTCCCCCTCCCCCTCTCTTCCTTCTCCCCTTTTACCTTGTTTAAAATTCCAAAAATTGCTTTTACTCTTTTCCTTTAAGTATCAGCTATTTCCTATGTTATTTCTTTGCATTTGTATTTTTATCAATATATTGCTGATATGTTTATATGTTATTAACTGCTAATAAAGCTTTTCAAACATAAAAAAAAGAATCTGTCTCTTCAAGCAATTGCCACTCAATGCAATTGTATCATTTATAATGCTAAACTGAATTGCGTTGCAAACATCAAATGATAAAGAAATGCCCTGTTTTGAATTTCTAAAGTCTCTATCATATAAGTACTGGACTCTCTGAGTCAAGCAACACCAAACCTCAACACCAGACCACTCAAACCGCCCCAGTCCTCTAAAGCCCTGAGGGTCAGTTCTGCTCATGACAACACTGCAGGAGAAAGGACCACCCAAATGCAAAAACAAATCATTTTGAAGCATGCTTAAAAAACATTTGGTTGGCATTGTTAATTTTTAAAGTGCTGAAGCTGCAGGTAGGAAAGTGGCTGTTCCGTCGCCAGCAATATTTCTAGTTTCCATCACCAGTGAAACCGCACCCCCCATCTGCCAGCCCACTGGGAAAAGACCCGGTGTCCAGTAGTGCAGGTTATATTTTACCTCCAACAAAAAGATTGTATATGGTGTGTATTTGCAAACAGTTTGAGCATAAAATAATCTATTGGTCGAGACTGCATTTTCTATGGTGGCCGTTAGGACTTACCCTGTATTTGTACCTAACTAATGTCACCATTTACTTTTCCACATCCTCTAGACGATGGTTTAAGGAAACATAATTTGTGATATTTTGATTGTGGTCGAAATATTTTTTTCCTTAGAACTTTTTATCTTTATGTTTTTGTTTTATATGTCCACTCAATACACAAAATTCTCACAAAAGGGAAAGGGTGGGGGAGGGTCCAAGGGAGAAGTTTAAAGACCAACTACAGTATAAATCCCCTATTCAACATATACTCTACAAAGATACTGTGGGTCTAATGTTCTGTATAAAGAAAACGCTGACAAGACAGGCAAGTTAAAAAACCCCAAACAAATAATGGTAAGAGATATGTCAAAAAAGTTTAGTTCCCATCACCCACCAAAGGTGGCTTATCATCATCTGGGAACTCAGGACTGTACTGAGAGAACCAACCACTCTAATGGTTGTGGTGGTTATCCAGTTGTCCCAGGCGTGAATACAAACGGTAGGGTGATGGTTGCAGTGCAAAAAGGTGATACGAACAAAAGAGAAAAAGTGCTATTAAAAATGGCTACCAAGATGCTGTAAGTTTTATTCTGGCGCTATCTTGATGTCACTTTAAAATCAGTGCTTAGACAGCTTAACAAATAACTGTCAGATCGACGGTCTGCATGTTTCGGCTTCTGGACATTAGAGTCCAAGCTCTCATCAGGACCATATTGTCGCTACTGCAAAGAAGTGTGTAAAAAATAGAAAAACAAAAGTGTATAAACCAAGTTGGTGTACAATACAACCTGATTGGGTCTGTATGTCCCTATGGAACTGTTACAGGTCAAGAACCTAAATGAAAATGAAACAAAAGAAAGTTCAACTAAATCTTGTACAATGTCAGTGTAAATACAGAACATATCCTAAAAGCATTTTTGGTTTTGTTTATGTATACTAATCGATGTATTACATAGCCGTAGTCAAATCAAAGCTCGGTCTGTGCACTTACTCGGAGAATTGTGGGTACGCACCTCGCCTCGCCTGGCATCTGCTCAGGGTGTTGAGGCACCGCTCTACAAGAGGAAATTTCAAGCATAATGTTTAATACTAATCCCCAGTGGACAGGAAGAGTTCAATACACGGGGGTTAAATGAAAAAAAACAAATGGAGTGCTTAGCTAGACAAGTGTAAAAACATGGCAGGGTAGTGGTCTAAGAAAAGAACAGGAGGAATTCCCTCTTAACATATATTTGCGATGTTATCGATATATCACATGTTTACACAGGACAAATACCGTGTTCATATCCTGCTAACACGAAAAACACCATATTATCCTTCACAGAAAAGATAGTATATCCTAACTTCATAAGGATACCAGTCGAAAAACTCCCGACTGTCTATAACAACCTCTTACTCGCGTGCTCTCTATTGACCAGCGCCGGCTCTTGCGCACTGTTACCCTGGTGATAAAGCATGCCGGTTTTCTGATTTTGCCCTGATCTTCTACTATTGAGGAGGCGTCTCCATTATCCAGAGGTTGTTATAGACAGTCGGGAGTTTTTCGACTGGTATCCTTATGAAGTTAGGATATACTATCTTTTCTGTGAAGGATAATATGGTGTTTTTCGTGTTAGCAGGATATGAACACTGTATTTGTCCTGTGTAAACATGTGATATATCGATAACATCGCAAATATATGTTAAGAGGGAATTCCTCCTGTTCTTTTCTTAGACCACTACCCTGCCATGTTTTTACACTTGTCTAGCTAAGCACTCCATTTGGTTTTTTCATTTAACCCCCGTGTATTGAACTCTTCCTGTCCACTGGGGATTAGTATTAAACATTATGCTTGAAATTTCCTCTTGTAGAGCGGTGCCTCAACACCCTGAGCAGATGCCAGGCGAGGCGAGGTGCGTACCCACAATTCTCCGGGTAAGTGCACAGACCGAGCTTTGATTTGACTACGGCTATGTAATACATCGATTAGTATACATAAACAAAACCAAAAATGCTTTTAGGATATGTTCTGTATTTACACTGACATTGTACAAGATTTAGTTGAACTTTCTTTTGTTTCATTTTCATTTAGGTTCTTGACCTGTAACAGTTCCATAGGGACATACAGACCCAATCAGGTTGTATTGTACACCAACTTGGTTTATACACTTTTGTTTTTCTATTTTTTACACACTTCTTTGCAGTAGCGACAATATGGTCCTGATGAGAGCTTGGACTCTAATGTCCAGAAGCCGAAACATGTAGACCGTCGATCTGACAGTTAGTTGTTAAGCTGTCTAAGCACTGATTTTAAAGTGACATCAAGATAGCGCCAGAATAAAACTTACAACATCTTGGTAGCCATTTTTAATAGCACTTTTTCTCTTTTGTTCGTATCACCTTTTTGCACTGCAACCATCACCCTACCGTTTGTATTCACGCCTGGGACAACTGGATAACCACCACAACCATTAGAGTGGTTGGTTCTCTCAGTACAGTCCTGAGTTCCCAGATGATGATAAGCCACCTTTGGTGGGTGATGGGAACTAAACTTTTTTTACATATCTCTTACCATTATTTGTTTGGGGTTTCAACTTGCCTGTCTTGTCAGCGTTTTCTTTATACAGAACATTAGACCCACAGTATCTTTGTTTTATATGTACCTATAATAGTTGTTTGATTATGTTCTTAATATGCTTAATTGCCCCACCTTGCACAACTTTCCTTTAAAATCTGTAAATCTGGGCGGGTTGGTGGAGCTCAATTTTGTGTTTTATAATGATTATAATTAAACACAATATTTTTTCCTGATTCTGAAAGGAGTCAGGAAATGAGGAGAGTGCATTTTCAGAATCGTCTGTGAAGAGGAAGGAAGGATAGCTAACTATTTGTCTTGGCTCACTAACATATAAAGGGAGTTCATGCTTACATTAAAAAGTGGTATTAGAGGTTATGAAGAAAAGAATGATCTCATATGAGCAGGAGCATCACCCCCTCTGCTGAGTCTGGGCCATCCTCAGCTTTTGGAGGAGTAATCAGCATTGCTAAGTGCGCATGCCGATTTGGATGGCTGTCTTAGACCTGACAAACAGACTTTCTCCAACCTGAGCTGTGTTGCACAGCTGGATGGAGAACAGTCCCAGGCTCCAAGGCAGTGTCTGAGCTGCAAACCAGACCAGGAATAGTGTTCCCAGCATGAGAGAAGCGCTGGTAGCCTTCGCAGTGAGCACCAATCCTTGACTGCCAGATTCAATGATCAGGAGAGAGGCGCAAGGCGGTGGCCGCCGGAGTAGCAGGTAAGCACAATTTTATATATTTTTAATTAAGTCAGACGTGATTTTTTTGTTTCTATTCCCCTCCCGCCCCATCACTTTACAATGTGAGGAGCCACTACTGGATATGAGACATTCACCATGACATTGAGCTCCAAGTAAACATCAGTGGCGTAGCTAGAGCATGTGGCGCCCGGGGCTATCCCTCAGATTGCCGCCCCCCCCCCCCCCCCGGGGGGAGGGCATGCACTTCAAAGAGGTCCGAGAGACACGTAGTATCGCCGCTAATAGTTACCTTGATCATGCAGCTTACATGCACATACATGACACGGTCCAAGGCTACACAGTTGAATACAGCGGTGACTGGCAGTACAAAAGAGAACACACAGACTGCATGATCCATCTGGGGACTCAGAAAAACCGCATGTGACATCCATCAGAGAGCTGCGTGAACAATTACCTGGTAATCCCCTCAACACAATGCAAACATGCACATACATGACACTGTTCATGTAACCTTCATCTACAGCTGACATTAAATGACCATACATCTCTTCTTAGTCTTATAAGGACCAGTAAAACTCACTCTTTTCCAAATCTCTTTCTAAATATTATCACTTTCCATGTAATGTTCCTTTGATGGGAAGAGGAGGTTTCTGAGGTGGGAGTATCAGGCAAGTGATCTGTTCGAGCCTTCATGGAGGATCCCTCTTTATTACTACCTCCACCTGACCCCGCACTTTGCCCTGCACTCCCTTACAGACTCCCTCCGTGCGTCCCTTCAGGGAGAATGCCTCTTCATTATTACCTCCACCTGACCCCGGACTCTGCAACGCACTCCCTTACAGGCTCCCTCTGTGCGAGCCTTCACGGAGAATCCCTCTTCATTACTACCTCCACCTGACCCCGGACTCTGCAACGCACTCCCTTACATGCTAACTCAGTGTGAGCCTTCAGGGAGAATCCCTCTTCATTTCTACCTCCACCTGACCCCGGACTCTGCAACACACTCCCTTACAGGCTCCTTCTGTGCAAGCCTTCAGGGAGAATCCCTCTTCATTACTACCTCCACCTGACTCCGGACTCTGCAACGCACTCCCTCACAGGCTCCCTCTGTGCGAGCCTTCATGGAGGATCCCTCTTCATTACTACCTCCACCTGACCCCGGACTCTGCAACGCACTCCCTCACAGGCTCCCTCTGTGCGAGCCTTCATGGAGGATCCCTCTTCATTACTACCTCCACCTGACCCCGGACTCTGCAACGCACTCCCTTACAGGCTCCTTCTGTGCGAGCCTTCAGGGAGAACCCCTCTTCATTACTACCTCTACCTGACTCCGGACTCTGCAACGCACTCCCTTACAGGCTCCCTCTGTGCAAGCCTTCAGGGAGAATCCCTCTTCATTACTACCTCCACCTGACCAAGGACTCAGCAACGCTCTCCCTTACAGGCTCCCTCTGTGCGAGCCTTCAGGGAGAATTCCTCTTCATTACTACCTCCACCTGACCCCTGACTCTGCAACGCACTCCCTTACAGGCTCCCTCTGTGCGTGTCTTCAGGGAGAATCTCTCTTCATTACTACCTCCGCGTGACCCCGGACTCGGCAACGCTCTCCCTTACAGGCTTGATTATCCACTACTCCTCTCTCCAGTGCACCTTATCTCACAGCTGACCTTGGGCCCCAGCCCCATATCAGGCACAATCGGACTCCACTTTGCTTTTTCCCGGTAAAAACATTAGTAAAATCACCTTCAAACTTAAAACATTGAATATAGCAGTAAATATAATGAGCATGCACTTTAAAGTATGTTCCACAGTAGCCCTTATGACCCCACTGCTAATTAAATAAACAAAAACAGAAAGGCCATGACAGGGCCGGCTTTAGCGCTGATGCGAATTTTTGGCGCCACACTAATAACCTCTTTCTCCGTAAATACCTTTACTACCACCTTCCAACAGTGCCCCTCATCCCTCCATGGCCCCCCTAGTGACCTCCTCCTCAGATTGCCTCACGCCACAAGTGCCCCTCATCTCCCCATAGCCCCTCCCCCTCATAACCTCCTTCTTGGACTCCCTCACTGCCACCATCCACCAGTGCCCCTTATCTCTCTGTAGCCTCTCCCCCTCATGACCTCCTCCTCAGACTCCCTCACTACCACCCTCCACCAGTGCTCCTCATCTCACCCTACCTCCCCCTCCACACCATGACCTCTTCCTCGGATTCCCTCACTGTCACCCAGGGCACAAGTCCTAAAAAAAGAAGTGGGGGGACGCTGACGTCACAACAGCAAGTGATGTCACGAAAGGTGGCTTGCACCATCAGACTCATTGCCTCCCCTCGCTCACCCCTTAGATGCCATTGCATCAGAGAAGCCAGTGCGTGAGCAGCGTTCTGAATGAGCTCCGATCTCGCCCCAGAGAGGCCAAAGAGTAAATGTGTGGCTCTATTTGCTCCAGTAATCGAGCTCCCGTTAAAATAAGTGAGGGGACGCCATCCACCCGCCTGGTACCCCGACTCGAACCCTGCAGTCACCCTCCACCAGTGCCCCTCATCGCTCCACAGCCCCTCCAACTACCTCCTCCTCAGATTCCCTCACTGCCACCCTCCACCAGTGCCCCTCATCGCTCCGTAGCCCCTCTCTCATATGCATTTGTTGTTTAGCGCTACTCATATCAGTGTAGTGTGTCAGCACTTTACACCACGAACACATTATACAGAGACAATGAATCATACAAGTATGTAAATCAGTCTACATGGAATGTCACATAAGCCAATGAGGATTGCAAGGTGTAGGAATCACATGTCATCCATACTGGTGGGCACTATATTTTGAGAGGGTTTGGTCTGGGGAAACACAACCTTAGGATTTAAAAGAGTATTCCATGGGGGTCAGCTTTACTGATAAAAATGTATCTCTGCCCAAACATACTCATTTTAGCAACATTAGAATGATGAAAGACTGAGGAAGTTCTAACTATATCACAAAACAAATCTATACCATTCATGTTTGTATGCAGCTCTTTGGGCACGAACCCGGTGCCCTTGTAACCTGATCATACCGTAAAATAAATATCTAACCATGATATTAAAACTACAACTCCGACCATAGCAGGAACATTTATAATGTCAGCAGCTTTCATTTTTCACACTTACCAAGACTCTGAGTCACAGTGCTGCAGCTGGAGATATAAAGACTGTTGGCCATGGGCCTCTGTAGTTTCTTGGAGTTTCTCACCCTTCTTGCTGCTGGCAATCGGGATATATTTCAGGTATGACCGTGAGAAAAGCTGCTATGTGGCACCGCTGTCTTGAGAACAGTGCTTGTGCCTTTTAAAGACACAGCACCTGCTCAAAGACTTACGCTGTGACGAGACACAACCTTCAGCGATCCTCCAGGACAGGGGCTAAGCAGGCAGGAAGTGTCGAGGTCTGGAGGTGACAGGTCAAACACCGGCCTCCTCCTGTAATAATTAAACACGACACAGGGCGCAAATAACTTTTGGGGGTCGGGCGGACTAGAAATTGAGATTTAAGAAGTTTGTCAAAGGAGGTACATATATTGACACTAATTTACATCACAGAGCGAGGACCATTATGGGACAGAGCTGAGCCACCATGACAGCTCCCGCAGGGTCCGAGGTCCGGTAAGGTCGAATTCACGCAGCATTCTCATGAGGTAGCTACTGCAGGCACCATGATCTCGCACGGGCGGCGGCATGATCAAGGAAGTTATATGTTTTACTCATTTACTGGCAACACGGCGCACAACAAAAACGGAGCGAACGCAACAGCAAAAGGACTTACACTTGCTGCTACCAAACGGCACATAACTGGTGCCAACCTGGCCCGCCATGCTGCTCTGTGCTGACATTAGTGGGGAAATCTCACAGGCAGTACTCCACACAACATCTCTACAGCGTGCATGTTTCCACAAAAGTGAAACATACGCGCTGTATCTCTTTACAGCATGTGACCCGGCATCCGTGATGACGCCTATCACATGCACTGCCTACAAACTGAAACCCTTGCTGATTGACTCACAGTTTTGGGAAGCCCAGGTTCATCAAGAAAGAGGAGTGGACCTACGCTCCGGCAGGCCTCAGAATCAAGGGCTTAAATCAAACGAGCCGGGTTGACAGTTAATTGGTCACTGTCCTATGTTAGGATTGTAACTTCTGAACTGCAAGTAACACAAGTATCTCTGTGGCAAAGGCAGCAACCCACTGAGCTTCCACACAAAATACAGTTCATCTGCATTTAAAATCTACTAACAGACACATAATTGCTCGCCAGCGGATCATTAATCACCAGCGTTATTGGGGCATCTTTTATTGTCTTATTGTTGTCCTGCATCGGCCATAATGATACATTTTAAATGAAGCGCACACGAAGTACGTGTCCTGCTGGGCCTGCGCATATTTTTCAAAAGAAAAGAAACACATTCTCTTACCTACTAGTACTGAACTAAAACGAATTATCCACGGAGTACGGACGCAGCAGAGCAGACTACCCCAGGCCACAAGGTCCTCACGAGAGTGCGTAGTGGCGAAGCGCGTGACGCGTCACCGCTACGTTCTCATCGTGAGACGCGAGGGCCGGGCAAAAATGTAGCCCAGGGCCGTCATTGGTAGCGCTGGCGCGCGCTCTCCAAGATTGACGGCCCTGGAGCAGGCTGGGATGGGACAAGTATACGCGGGCGGCGCCGCGCGGGCAGATTAACGGTCAATGCATCAATCATCAATTGCAGCAGCAGGCGCTGACGCACTGGCGCACACTACAACCAAGTAGGTCAGTGCGTGCAGTGCGCAGCGCGCTGCTTGCCTTGCACTCAAAACTGGGCCAGCGCGCGCCGTTGCGGCGGACTTTATAATTTATTTAGTGACACTGTGCACTTGTGCAGTGTCCCTAAATAAATTATAAAGTCCGCCGCAGCCTCCCTAAATATAGTGCCGCCTGGGGCGGTCCGCCCCCACCGCCCCCCCCTAGCTACGCGCCTGGTAAACATGCAGACTTTACTGGCCTTTTATTACATCAGGCATTTTTCCAGTGGACTGGAGCAATTGGAGGCCAATTTTGAAAGCGGAACAGCTGCTTTTGCCTTCATCACTTTCCTAGCACCCAGAGATAAATTGAAGCAGGAACTAAGTGCTTGGAGACAGAGAGGGAGAGAAGGAAAAGTGAGTGCTATTAGGGATGGAGAAGAGATGGGAAGAAAGAGAACAGATGGATGGGAAGAGAGAGATAAAGGAAGGGGAAGAAGGGACCTAGGCTGGTTGAAGCATTGCTGCCAGGATTACATTGTGTTCCTCAGTTCAGCCATAGAGATTACATCTTCATGGAATCCCTGCAGTGTTGATTGTTTGGGTGGCTGCAGTGCAACACATGCACATTTAATCACTGCAAGCAACTATTCAAAATAGGTATACAAGTGTTGTGGACTGTGTTGCCTATCCCGCTGAAGTGCAGTATGGTAACTGATGTACTGTGGCGCATTTATTGTGGTTAATGCTTTGTAATACGCGGTGTAAGTACTTGGACTGCCTTGGTTGTGAGATGCTAGCAAGGAAGCCTCTGGCCCTCCAGAAAGATCAAGTTGCATGCAATGAAATGCAGAGCAGTGAGTGTATGAGCAGATTTGGCATAGGAGTGAGATTTGTGGTATAAGTTAGCTGCTTTTTCCATTCTTCTATCTCATTGACAATCATATATAATGGGAAGTGGTATACCCTAAGACCTCTTTCTCACCCATGCCAAAGATTATGATTGACAGAAATATTCTCTCTCTCTTCTCTGATGATTGTCAAAATCAGAATCATGGCGGGCTACAAAGACAGATGCCATTGTGTAAAACATGTTTGGTGGATGTATGTCTTACTTATGATGCTAAGCTGTGCCTGTTTGGTCACTGGGTTGTTACAGTGTAGTAGAGTGGGGTGTGGTACAGAAGTAATGTACTGTATAGTATTGCCGCATTTATATATTGCTCCTTCCCCCATGTGGGGTGCTGAGCACTTGCCTACACGAGTAGCATGCTACACCATGTAGGGTCTGTGGTTGAATGGATTTTTTTGTTTTGATCCTATGTGGGAAGTGTTTCCATGTCGTGCATGATGACTACCAAGGTGCGGTTATCATTTAATGGGAAGCAGTGAATAGCAGTGTGTTGGACGATGAAGTGCAAGAGACAGACATGCAGGTTTATGGCTTACCACATGCTGTTAGCTTTGAACAGCTTTGCAGGTCCCTTATTGGTATGTGATGTGATATAGTCTGCTTAGCTGGGTATTGCGCTGGACTGTTTAAGCTGAGATTTTCTATATAGTTGTAGTCCTGAGCTGGCATGTTTGAAGGGAGAGAGAAGTGGAGGGATCTGTATGGATGGGTAAAGAAGCAGACAGATTGTATAGATATGTGGACCTTCATTGAATTGACTATATTAAAGTCCTCCAAAACTATCCAGTAATGTGTGACAGATCTCTTCAGTTATTCCGGCCTGTTTTTTTGGGGAAGTTAGTTTTTTTGGCAGTACAGTGCTGGTGATGGACAATCCCTTTGGAGATATGTATTATGTGCATTTATTGGGTATAATTTACAATGTATTGCTGACCGCTGCATATTATGGATTTGGTATGATGATGGGCCATAACAGTGATATATATGGAAGTATATAACTATATAATGTCACAGTTACCCGTAAGTCAGCCTTTTCTTTGCTTATCCACATAATGAGAGCAGTTTCTTGGTTAAGTTATTTGCAATTCGTGGATTGTAAGCTGAGGTGTGAGCTTGAGCATGTGAATGTTTTTTGGGCTCTGCAGATGGTGCTTTTATCTAGGAAATAGCCACATTTTCAACTGTCTTCTGAGGTGCATTTGCTCCTGAGTGATCTAATGCTGGCTGGCAGTGAAATCCAGTGCTTGGCAGCTTGCAATGAGAAATCAGTGCCTCCAACAGATTTCTTATGCTAAGGTGGAAAGGTGAAAAGTAGTGCAATCTTGGGGACAGTGTTCTGCTTGGTTTGTATTGCTTGAATTTAACGTGTAGGCATAGTGATCCTTTTCCTTGAGAGCCTCTGTGGACAATGCAGAGTGCCTTGAAAACTACCATTGTAGCTATAGGTAGCAAGTGGACCAATTGCAGGACTAGGGGTCATGCATTCTCTTGGGTGAAGGCAGAGAAGAAAGAAGCCTTGCAGCAGCATTTTGGATGAGTTGTAATTTTGTGTATATTGAATGCGGTGCACCAAGGCATAGGCTGTTGGCATATTCAAGTTTGGATGTTATGAGTGTGCAGATGGCTTACAGTTTATGCTGGTATGCAAGTTATGGCAAGATGCAACATATTGTTTTCATTGTGTAGAAGGCAATCTTTGTGATGGCATGAAGTATCAAGGATAAGTCTGAATCCCTGGTCCTAGGTTTCTAACTTCTGCTGTTATTAATGATGTGAAAATCCGGAGGGATAGCTTCATGGCATGTGGATGCAGAATCTTCACCGAGCCATGTTTCTGTAATGAAGGTGAGGTCTGATGTTTTTGGTGAGAGTAGGTCAAAGATGGTAGTGATTTTTGTTCATGGATCTTGCATTGAAAAGCAGGCATTTTAGCTGTTCATTCTTTATCATGTCCTGTAATAAGGGTGGAGGCTGAGGGGAAGAGGGTATTTTGATGCTAGTTTGGGGTGAATTGTGCATGTGGCTAGTCACAAACCCGCCTGCTGGAATCTGATTAGAGTCATTCCATGTTTTGTTGGATATGGACATAGGCCAGGAGGCAACGTTGCTGTGTTTAGCTATCTTTTACATCCATCTTCTTACCTTTTTGTTTTATGGCCAAGTCAGTGTTCGTTATTATCTATTAAAATAGTGATTTTAATTTGGCAATGCAATCCATTTTTCATTTATCAGCCACATACTATTATTATTTTACTTATTAATGCTTTGTTGTGTGTGCATGCCATGATGATCTTGTCACAATGCATGTATGCCATGGCATGTTCATTCGTTATTGTTTAATTCTCTACATTCATTGCCTTTTTGCAGCTGCAGTGAGTGGCCTGTGTGCAGTGTAACCTCGAGCATGTGTCGCTTGTTATACTATTTGAGTAGGTATGAGTATTTCCTTAGCTGAATACAGCTCCCTCCTTGCTGACTTACACTTTTGTGGAATTGTCAGTGGGGTTGCATGGCCTTAACAGAACCCCACTCTCACTTACTCTATTTGGTATAACCCCTTGGAAACACCCATATTTACTCATTGTCAGTAACCTTGACTGCAGAACATACCATTGCTAGGGTTGACATTTTGACAGTTGAATATTCCACTGATAAGGTACACATTTCAACCTCCAAGTATATGTTTTCACATTGTCAGAACAAGCTTAGTGAATTGCGTCAAAGTGTGTCCTGATCTTTGGTGGAAATAATGGAGGTGTTCGACCAAAATATGAAGCTTGTGACCACTCACATTATGTGATACACTGCATGTGACAGCTGCAGGCACCTTCAGATCATGCATGAAATGATGAGCTTCCCCTGTGGAAGAGTAGTCTCAAATCAGTGAAGCGAGTGACTGTACGGAGAGGAGTCCAAACTGGTGTCTTTCCAGATGCAGTCAGGATAGGAGAGTATGTTGGGAAATGAGAATTACAGTTGCACAAAATAATCCCTTGCTAACCAGTACTATCATGAATGATTATAGGAGCGAAACTATAAGATGAAAGTTTAAACTGTGTGGGCCATGGATTGGTTTAAAAATTTATGGAAACTAACACATAATTTGAAATACCTCTTTAAATACCAGATAATGTGTATTTCAGAGTATTGCTCTGCTGTAGAGTACTGTCATTTCCATCCATCCCTTCCTATTGTTTTTCCCATCCCTCCTTTTAATCCCCCTTCCTTCCTCATATTGGAATCTTCCAACACTTACCTTAGAATATTAGTTGCTTTAATTGTCCTGACGATTGAGAGTGCACGCTGTCGATGGTGCTCGTTTTCTTGAATACATGCTTGCCACCTTCTCCTGGAGTGAAGAATAGCTATCATAACACTGGAAATGAGGCTGGGATTCGAATCCATACATCCATGAATGAATACAGTGGCTAACCTATCATTGCCTTGGAAGCAATGGATACAGCTTTTTGAATCCTAATTTATTGTCATTGGTGGCGAATTTTTTTCTCTGCTTAGAAAACAACATATTGTGAGGCATAATTATGTGCTAGAAGGCAGGACAATGCATGACAACTTATCTGATTACCAAATTGTGGAAGCAGGGGGTGACCAACGCGATGTTTATTGATCTACTTTCAGAAAATGAGAAAAACACTTTGCCCTGATTACAAATATAGGTGCTATTTAGCTCACCTGATAAATAATATTACAATGGGGTACGTTATTCATCAGGTGCAATAATTAGCAATAATTATGAGTTATGGGGAATAACGTGTGGAGTTTGGTGTTTAACACACCAAAATACGCACGTACGGTAAATAACATACGTTTCTCTGATAAATATCGTCACTGTTGACCTGCCGAAATTTCACAAAGCTTGAGGTATTTAACGCATCCTATAATTATCGGATGCATTAAACAATGACAGCCCATTAATAATGGGAAAAAGGGCTGTTCACCCTGTTGGAGCTGGCACATTCAGGTTGGCTGAAGAGATGCCCCAGTCAGGCAGAATCCTCAGCTCCTGTCAAGGGCAGATGATTACACACACTGTATAACCCATGCTCACCATTGGGTAACTTGGCACTGAGCAGTCAGGCTTATTACAGAGGCAATGTGTAAAGTAAAGGCACAGCACTCCACCACGGTCAGTACACAGCACTTCACGAAAGAGAGATTTCACACCAAACGAAGTTAAATATTGTTTATAGTCAAGACACACATTAATCAAGGAAACATTAATATTATGTATTTCTGGGCATAAATCACACTTAACAATATTACTAGCAGTACTAGGCCCAATCGTGTTGATAAAATGCCAGTAATGTAAACACATGAGCAAAGTCCTATCATAAATTCCACACAACACCCTTATGTGGTGCGACACGTTGTCGGCTCCAGGCCCGACCCCACAGTCCTAATACTGTAATATGGTACAGTTCTAGGGTGCACACTGGGCTACAATGACATCAGTAATATCTACATGAAAAGAATTATAAAACTTTTTAGCAGCAGCGCGGCCTGGGGCCATGCAGGTAAAACCAATGTGAAATGTAGAATACTTTTGGCAGGAAATCAACGTATAAACCAACACTGCTGTATAGTGTCGTGAATCACAGGCAGTCCACAGACTGTCACTCCCACAGACACACTCACTCTGCACCGCTACACAGTGCAACAAGTACCAGCCCATTCCGTACAGGACACTCTTGTACACATAAGTACACGACACCCTAATTTGGTGCTACTAATACCTAGCAGGTCAATGGATAATACGCTGCAGACCCTGCGGCTAAAAGTCTCTTGCCACCCTCCTATTCACCCCCACTGTCCCAGACTCTCCGGATGGAAGATTACTAGACCCTACCTCCAGATACAAGACTGCAAGCGGCCAAGGTCACACTTAGTCTGGGTTCCCAGAAAGCAGATGGGGATAGGTAGTCAGAATAAGCAAGAGGCAGTGGTAAACAAGGGGGGTCTTGGCGCCAATCGAGAAGCTTACCAACAGGCTGAAAAACAGAAGCAGGCTGAGGGCAACAACTAGTTACAAGCAGGGACCCATCAGGGCCTTCTGGCACCAGCCCAGTTTTGCAAAGCACGGGAGAGGGTTACGCAGTCTCTTGACCTGCTCCTGAATTTACTCAGAAGCGTTCCTGCAACCCAATCACACCCTCTCCCTCCTACCTGGCACCAAGACATCGTCGGGAGGGCCAGGGGGGAAGAGGGCAATCGTCCACCTTGATGAGACAGGAAGAAGCAAGTGATGAATGAGAAATAACCCAGGTGGAAGCTCTCGGTCTGAGGAGGTACCCCATCTGGTAAACGTTGATCTGGATCATGCCCAGGCAATCTGGGCACATGTATTGGTGTACAATACAATGAGTCACACCAGGCTCTTCAGGTCACACAACAAAGAGTTGCAAATTCTGTGCCTTCCTGGAAATGAGGCACTATGTCCGGAGCATACTGATGTAGGTTGCACCAGATGATTTCAGTCACACGCACAGGTGCAAGTTCAGCAATATCCTATGAGGTAGAATAAGACATGAAGAACAAAAAAAAGAGCAAGGACTGTTGCGTTGGACCGTCCCCGTCCCGAGGTATATATATATCACAATCAACTTAGATGGACCCAAGATAGATAGCTCTGTAATGCTTGTAGTACCAGGCATCAGTAGGGTTTGATAGAAGAACCCTCACACACCAACCTAGTTGGTGTCATGCTTCATCTTTAGGTTCCCAGCTGAGTAGCCGAATGCAACCCAGCTGTGCTTCGACGTTTGGTTACAGTGGAGCGGGATTTTTTTTGTGTGTGTAGTGAAGTAGTGTAAATTAAAAATACCTCTGGGGATTCGTACTGTTAAATTATTTATTTCCAGTGGCCCAGGGTATGTTAAAAGCATAAATGCAGATAATGTATAAAGACTAGTGATTGGTCTTTATTGTCCTACTGGTCAACAAGTTTCAGCCTGGTATGAAAAAATTGTACGGCTTTCTTCAGGACCACAATAAAGTGAAACGGTGATAGAGAGTGATAAAAAAGTGAAAGTGGTAAAAATTATGCCACGTGTATTTTGTTTTTTCAGCACACACTCTAATGTGAGCTGTGCATCCTGTGGACTGACCGTGGTTACGGATCCACAGCTAGAGAATACCTGTAGGGAAAGAATAACAGCAACAAACAACCATAAACCACAGTAGATGTATGTTCAGATTTCTTAGGGAAGTTCATCACTTGTTATTTTAATGTGGTGATTCAAGGCACTCAGTGTCACGCATTCATGTGACCACATCCATACATGTTCCAAACAAACAACTTAAATTAACACTTTAACATCCATGTGTCATTCTTGTGTACATGCATGCTCCATTTTGTAAAAGCATAATAGTACCCTTACTGTAATGAGAGTTGCTGCGTGAATCAGGTGGCGCAGCAACTCACGTGGACTATCAACTAAGTTCCATGATAGTTGGTGCTCCAAAAGGTGGCAGAGAACTACTGCGTGCTGCCAGTGGTGCAGTGGGTCACTTGCACTATCAATATTTATCTGTGATAGTCTGTAAACATTATAACGGTAAATGTTGTTAGCACGACTAAAATACAAATAATCATGTACATTTAGGTCGCCGAACTTGCTGGCACATGCATCAACCATACATCAACTCGCAAAAATACCGAATCGCAAAAATCCCCCGTTAGCGAGTGGCAAAAAACGAATCCCAATGCATCAACACCAATAGCGAAAAAATAAAGAATCGCAAAATAATTGCCCAGTAAAATAAAGAATCGCAAAATAATTCCCCGTTAAAATAAAGAATCGCAAAATTAACAATCGGAAATACCGAAATCACTATTAGCGCCTGGCATTAGCCAATCGCATATAAAGAATCGCTAATGAATGCATCAAAAGTCGCAAATACCGAAAATCCCCAAAATCGCTATTTTACATGAGCAGATTAAGGGGAATCAGAACCAGGAGGTAAAGTTGCAGAAAAAAAAAAATCCATAAAAAATCCAAAGTGTGCCACAGATGCAATGAATCCGAAAGCCATACAAATTGTGCCAGGAGACCCTGTTTCCTTTCACAAAATGGCAGCCCTCTACGTGCTTGCAAGGAGGATGAGAATAAATGCAGCAGCACAGCGCAGGAGAAGGATCCAGGAGAGAGTATTCAGAGTGCGCATCACATTACTTGGCCAAAATGAGGATGAGATCTACGACAAGTATCGTCTCAATCGTGCAATGATAATGCGCCTAATTGCAGACCTGGAACCACTACTGCGCACCAGACACGTCGGACCAATGCCATTCCTGCGCACGTCCAGGTCCTATGCAGCCTGCACTTACTGGCGTTTGGAAGCTTTCAGGGGGTCATAGCGGTAGCGGGAGGCGTATCAAAAAGTGCACTATCACGCTTCTTCCGTAAATTCATTGATGCCATGCTGACAATGATACATACCCACATCAGCTTCCCCACAACCCCCCAGCAGTTGGACCACACCAAACAGGAATTCTACCAGGTGGCCCTATTCCCCCATGTCATAGGATGCATTGACTGCACGCATGTCCCCATCTGTCCACCCTCAGCCAAAGAGTACATCTTCCGTAACAGGAAGTCCTACATCTCGTGCAGGTCGTGTGCGATACCAAGCACATCATCACGGACATAGTGGCACAATTTCCAGGGAGCACACACGACTCCTACATATTCAGACACAGTGGCATCCACAGGCGTCTACTCAATGGAGAATTCAGAGAGGGACTCCTGCTTGGTACGTACACATACCTCTTCATAACATCAGCATCACACATGTATCATCATGACTGACGCTAAGCCTTTGCTTCCATCCTGTAGGGGACAGTGCATACGCCCTGCGTGAATATATCCTCACCCCCTACATCAATCCAGCAACACCACAGGAGCAACGCTAAAACGCGGCCCACATAAGCACCAGAAATGTGATTGAGAGGACTTTTGGGATTCTGAAGAGTAGCTTCCGGATCTTACATAAGACTGGTGGTGCCTTGCAATATAATGCAGACACCTGCTGCAGGATTGTATCAGTATGTGCCATGCTGTACAACATTGCAACCAGATGGGGGATACCCATAGAGGTGGATAGGAATGACGACTACCGGGATGACCAACCACCCGCACAACACCGACAGGCACATGTTCCAAACACAGCTGAGGGTCAAAGGAGGCGGACATACATCACACAACATCATTTCTGACCCAGGTAAGAATGAGCCATGACGATATCATTAGTAGTGCTACTGTTTAATTCACAGGAGCACTGATGTATGTAATGTCACACAGAAATACAAATTAGAGTTCCCTCACACATTGTGGACAAAAACATGCCCGTTGTAGTCACGGGAGTGCAATAGTTAAATTAAAGTGGGCCATGGTTACCCCACCATGGTCAGGGATGCTGTACAGAATGACTAGTGGCGCTTCCCATGAACGCCCAGCCTCCTATCGCGTGTCTCCTCCACCTCACCACGATGTGTCTCAGTGGCTGTGGAGCAGCGTGAACTGCGCCTCCTGGTGCAGGTCTCCATCACCGAGACGCTGGTTACACTTGAAGCAGCCTCACTGCCATCCTCCCCTCCCAAGTTGCTGCCACTGAATGTCCCTGACTGCAAGTGTTCCACTGCAGTGGTCACCTGGCCTAAGGCCTTCGCCACATCACAACAGTAATGTCCGAGGTCCACCTGCAGTGACACGGAGCGGCGGGACAACACAGCAGTGCTGTTGCAGAGCCTTGTGATGGCCCTGGTTGATGCTGTGGAACGGAGCAAGTTCTGTCTATGCCTCCGGAGCTCACTGTGTTGTCCTGCTCGGATGGGACGGGTGAGTTCCTGGAGGTCTTCACTGATTTTTTCATTGCCCTCTGCCACAACTGTGGTCATGTTCCGCACTGCGTCAGTCAGAGTGCACATGTGTTTTGCGAGACGTGACATGTTTAGGTTCATTGTCCCCATGTGTCTCCCCTGCAGGCGCTGAACACGCAGCATCTGAGCCTCGATGCCACCATAAATGTACCTTGCCTGGTCGGCTCCATCGGCAGTACTGCGCAGGGACCTGTGCCGCTGCGTGACTCGGCCACGTGCTGGTGGTGGTGCTGGCGGTGTGACACCTGTAGGACTTGGCCCAGTTGTGGTTGCAGGACTCGGGCATGCATCCATCACCTGCATGGGGGGGACTTGTGCCCTGCGTCTTGGTGGTTTTGTCGCAGGTGTTGGTGGTGGTGGTGGTGGTGGTGGTGGTATTGTTGCTGGAGGAGGTGGGGATTGACCCTCCTGCGGAGTGTCGCCATCGGAATCAGCTGGTGTTTCTGAGATGATGAGGTGCCCACTATCATCCGAATCCCCAAGAGATGCATCTGTGTGTGAAACAGTGCATGGTTAGTTATTTTTGAAACTACATCTGTTTGTCATTCTGCATTAATGTCCTACTATGAATTACATTATTTGACTCTATGTTGGCCCTGTACTGCTGATCTCATTTATTTTTGCTTTTAAGACTATACATGCACACTTGGCTGACATGACTACGACTCCCATGATGCAATACTGATGTGAGGGCATATGTGCACTTCTGCCTGCACACTATGATTGAGCTGGGGGGATGGGGATGGGTATACGATACGCAGAGTATGGGCGCAGGCATGCATCTTACCTTGTTCAGTGGTGGCTGCGCCAGAGGTGTCCATCTGCGTAACTCCCACAACTGCCTCTGGCTCGATGGTCCCCTCGACGAGCTCCTCAAGGGCAGTGTTTGCAGGTACTGTGGATGTCCCCCTTCCTGTGCCAGCTACCTCCTTGACCCTTTCTGCCATTCTCTCCTTGGCCCTCTTCCTGAGGTCATACCACCTCTTCTTTAGGTCATCGATGCTGCGGGGCGTCACTCCCATGGCATTCACCCTCTCCCTGATGCGGAGCCAAATTTTTCTCTTCTCAGCCTCTGGCACCTTGAGGGACAGCTTACTGAACAGCTTGTCATGCTTGCTGCTCACCCCCTCAATCAAGTGCTCCAGTTCCCTGTTTCTCTTCCTCTTCCTGGCAGTTTCTGCAGTGCCTGCTGCATCCTTGTCCATCCTGGATGAGGGTAGGGTGGATGGTTTCTGCGAGTGGATTCAGTTGCCTCAGCCTGTGTCCTCTGCCTCCTCCTGTGAGCTCCTCAGGCCAGTGAATGAGGGTGGGGCAGCTTGTCTTCCTGGTAGTGATGTCACCAGCCCGCTCCTTGAGCGACACGTTTTTTGCAAATTCGCTATTACCGAAATCGCTAATACCGATTTCGGTAATACCGAACTCGCAATTTGCTAATCAGTGTTTACTGTACTCGCTATTGTGGAATCGGTAATTAATAGCGATTTTTAAGGCATCGCTGAAAATTATCGAATCTGTTCATGCAATCCGAAAAGCGATTCCTTATTACCGATTCGTAATTTCTCGCTAATAAGGAATCGCTTTTCGGGATGTTGATGCATGTGCACCTTAGTTGATAGTCCACGTGAGTTGCTGCACCACCTGACTCACGCAGCAACTCGCATTATAGTAAGGCCACTATTATGCTTTTACAAAATGGATCATGCATGTACACGAGAATGACCCATGCATGTTAAAGTGCTCATTTAAGTTGTTTGTATGGAACATGTATAGATGTGGTCACATGAATGCGTGATACTGAGTGCCTTGAATCACCACATTAAAATAACAAGTGATGAACTTCCCTAAGAAAACTGAACATACATCTACTGTGTTTTTCTTTTCTATGTCGCTGTCATTCTTTCCCTACAGGTATTCTCTAGCAGTGGATCTATAAGCACGGTCAGTCCACAGCATGCACAGCACACCTTAGAGTGTGTGCTGAAAAACCAAAATACACGTGGCATAATTTTTACCACTTTCACTTTTTTATCACTCTCTATCACCGTTTCACTTTATTGTGGTCCTGAAGAAAGCCTTACAATTTTTTCATACAAGGCTGAAATATGTTGACCAGTAGGATAATAAAGACCAATCACTAGTCTTCATACATTATCCACATTTCTGCTTTTAACATACCCTGGGCCGCTGGGAATAAATAATTTAACAGTACGAATCCCCAGAGGTATTTTTAATTCACACTACTTCACCACACGCACAAATAAATTCCAGCTCCACTATAACCAGGTGTCGTAGCACAGCTGGGTTGCATTCGGCTACTCAGCTGGTAACCCGATGATGAAGCATGACACCAACTAGGTTGGTGTGTGAGGGTTCTTCTAACAAACTCTAGTGATGCCTGGCACTACAAGCATTACAGAGCTATCTATCTTGGCTCTGTCTAAGTTGATTGTGGTCGAATAAGACACTCCAATGAGTACAGCCCCACCTCCAAGGGTTGCACACTGTGAATCGGATACTGCACCCAGTGAGCATGCAATCGCTGTGTTGCACGAGAGAAATGTGGCACGAATGACAAATCGGGCCAATTTGTGAATCCACTCATTAAAAACAAGACACCTATGTGTACCAAGGTCCCTGCAGTACAGGGTCACTTGCCTGAGATATGAACTCAAATTTGGGGATCCGCATTAGGCACTCTGGTCTCCAGGCACAATTCTTAGTTCCAAGCTCACACCACTCTGTCGAGTGGAATCCAGCCGGCTATGTTGGCACTTCGAGGGCACAGCTCTCCAAATGTCACCAGTAGATGGTGTGTGTCCCTCGTAGGAGATCTTGATGTCCCTGAGACCTCTGAGAGAACAGGGGACCAGCCAACTGGTCCTTGGGAGAGCCTGCTTTAGGGTGCCACAGGTCAGCCACTATTCAGGAAGTACAAGCAGTCCTTTTCAATGTCAGTAATCCTCCTTGTGCACAACAGAGTCCCTCTAGCAGTGTGCACCATGCAGTCCAGGTTCTCCATTCCTGTTTTCCCACAAGCGAATCTCACCTCTTGCTGAAGGGTGGCACCAGCAGTTATACTGCCGTGGACCTTTGAAGTCGGGCGGGGCAAAGGGTATACCTTTAAACCACAGAACCACAGATTTGTCCCCTAAATTTCTGTCCTGTCTGCCATGATATGGCTCCAGAGGTCATGTGTCACAACTCATTCCTCCCATCTATACTGCCAGGCCCGCAAGTGCCAGAGGTCAGCCATTCCAATAGCTTGCCCAATGGTGTATGGCTTATTGCTGGCAAATGCCCAAATGTGCTCCCTCGGCCTCCGGTGTTGATCGGTGCCAAGCACCATGGCACACAAAGATTTCAGAGCATAGAAACGCCCATCTTCCTGGCATTTCTAAGGGATATAGGCCAAATCCAGTTGTACCACTGGAAAGGGTTTGGCATTGCAAATCCATTGATAGGAAACATCAGGAGGCTGCGCCACTGCAATCCACTGCTGTAGCTGGAAGTACTGTTGAACACTTCTCCAAGTTAAGCTATTGGAAGAGGCGCCTCATAGGTAGGGAAATATGCATGGGTATTCACCTTTACCTGAGCCTGGCGCACACCTGTGTTCCTGCCCTGCCCTTTGTCTTCCTCTCAACATGGATGGGATAGGTCCTCTCAGGATGGCCAGTGGTTGCTAAAGGCCAGCCTTAGTATGCGCGCAATGGTGCCATCACAGACCTGCCGTGGCAGGTTGGACACATGTTTAAAAGCAAGATCCGTGCAATTGTGCACACCGGCCAGACACATGGTTAAATAGCACTGTTAGTGTAGGAAACATGCATGCACTTTCACACTGCTTTGACAGTGGTAAAGTGTCCAGAGCCCAAGGGCCCCACAAGAAAACCAGCAAAAGTCCAGAGGAAAATGCAAAACGATTTAGGGAAATGCTACTTGACGAGTATCAGGTCCAACACTCCCTACTTAATGAAGAGACCAGCTGGAAGTGTCTTAAGCTGCATGTTTAAGCAAAGAGCGTAACACTCCTAAGAAAAGACAGTAATGTTACGCTGTTTGCTTAAGGAACAGCACGATGATCTTTTATACAAATCTGGTCAGGGAACTCTCTTCACCATCTCTAATTCACCCCGGGAGGCAGCCCAGCATAATATAGGATTCCTGGGTGCAGGCCGAACAGCTCAGTAATGACATCAGACATTTCCATCAGCATAAAAAACCCTCTCAACCTCCCTTGCTGGTGCCGTTATGGAAGGTGGTCATGGAAAAAAGTGGCATTTGTAGATATGGCTAGTTTCAAGGCTGCTCTCGGAGGGGCTCTCGGAGGCAAATGTGCAGGAAACGACATTTTGCTATTTGGAATAAAGCTTTTCAGAGAAAAAATAGTTATAGATTAATTTTAGTTGGGCTTAACTTGCAGTGAAACTTTCCACTCTGCAAGGTAACCCCTTCGACTGCCATGTAACTGTATAAGTAAAGACAGATTGAAAAACCTCTGGAGACGAGGGGTTGAAAATATTGTCTGGCTTCTGCTTTCCACCCATGCGTTCACCCATCCCTCAGAGTTAAAGCTAGAGCATTAACCATTGAGGTAAGATAGATGAGAGAAAGAGCGGCTCATCAAGTGACAGAAATTTATATTGTGAAACCTGAAGCACGATTCTTAGTTCCGGCTCCTCGCTTGACGAAATTGTGTGATCTCAGGCAATTATTGCCTCCTTTTTCTTCATTATCACATGTGAGAGCATCTTCAAATACATGAGTTCATGATGTGTGAAGTACAAAAACCTTTCTTGTCTATGCAGCACTGTTGTTGCATGCATAATAACAATTTGTGCCACATGTAGGCTGCGCACGACCACTGACTGTCCTCTTGGTTCGCTGCTGGCATCATCCTTGGTGGAGTGGAAGAGGCACGAATTTTGGGGCATATCAACAAGCCCTTTTTTGGCTTTTAAAGCCAAAAAAGCAGAGATAAAACTAGCACCCTATCAACAACAGGGTGCTAACATGCAAATTTGCATGTTAGCACCCATTTACTCTACGCTTCCCCTTGCATCTCTAATGAGATGCAAAGGGGGCGTTCCAGAGTAAAATAATAGGAGAAATGTCGCTAAGCGACATTTCTCCTATTATCAAGAATATCGCTAACCTCTGTTAGAGACAAAAAAAGCAGCGCTAACCGCGGTTTACGTCTGGTATTTTTCTGACTTAGCCATGATATCCTATGGAAGGAGGATATCATGGCTAAGTTTGTCTGTCCCTATCAACAAGCTAACGTGAGATTATCGCTGGGTTTCCAGCGATAATCTCACATTAGCCACTTAGCGTGAGTATTTTTATCGCTATTGAGATAAGCGTTGCTAATAGCACGCTATCTCAGCGATAAAAATCAACGCTAGCCGGCGATAATTATCCTAGCGCTAAGTGCGCTTAGCGATAATTATCGCCGGTTGTTGTTGATATGCCCCATATTTTTTTAACTATCACTTCTAATAAATGCCTCCCAATGTAGATATAGAATCTAAAATACTAAGGTGAAACGCTTCCCTTGGTTATAGATATACAAATGCATGAACAATGAAGAGACTTTAACATATTTTTACATGATGGTTCTTGCACGATTTACATTCCAAACAGTTTCATGGCTGTGCACAGGGCACAGGCTCTTAGAGCCAAGTCAGGGCAGCTCAGCCCTGCCTCAGCTCCCCCTTTTAGTTTATTGACTTACCCACCTCTACTTAATAGTACGGAGAAGTCAGTGTTCTCATTTGATCATATTCGCAGCAATACAAGGTAAATCGTGATCAAAGATGGTAGTGTCACCTGGGTAATCTTCAAACACCTAATACATAGAGAAACTGTGCTGAGTGTCTCCTCAGAATCTTTGGATTTTAGACCAATCAGTGTGGAAACTGTGATTTAAAATGTGCTATTTGCAGCCATATTTCAGCATTTTGTATGTTTTTGTAAGGAGCAGTAGAACACCCTCCTCCCTAAGCCTTCGACAGGAAGTTAGGTTTACTTGCTTTCCTCACTCTGTTAAACTCAACGCTGGCATTTACGTCCCACCACTTTGAAAGCTCACCAGCCACCATTCGTGTTAAATACCTGCAAATTCATAATTCTGACCCATGCGTAAACAGGGGTTTATGCATGGGTTGGAATTAACCAAAAGAAACATGTTTTTGGTTATATTCAAGGGCAAAATGACAAATTGTTAGCTATGTTGCTGCCCTGAGAAGTCTTGATGACTTGTGTGATTTTCTTATTTGTGATTAGCTAATCAGATGAACTACCAACCCAAAAATACAAAACAAGTTATATAGATAGGAACCCTGACCTAAAGAAAGTATTAGACATTGCAAAAAATATAGAAAACACCGAACTCAGGTCTCTGCAGAATCTATGTTGCAGGGAAGCCCCCAACACTTCAGGGGACCCCAGACCTTCAGCCAATCAAAGTCAAAGCCAATGAACATCTGTGAAATATGGGAGGCTCAGAGGCCCCTCCTCACATTCTGCGGGCGGGGGAGGGGAATCATTTCGCGTTGTGCATCTAGATCATACTAGTTTGCTTCTAAAAGAAAAAAGATGAAAAGTCCAGCAGAGCCACTGTTTCAGGATGTAAAAGTGAAAAATTAAATTGAAGAAGCATACTAAGGAAAAGATGTGGGAGTGATACAATCAATCAATATGAACAACCTGCATAACAAAATCCTCCACTGTGGCAGCACCAACTACCTAGCAAATCATAATGGTTATCCTTCTAGGAACAGCACTTGCAGGAAAGGTAGAAGAAAAGGACATTATGGGTGTAAAGGACTCTAAAAGCAAGTGAGTCAACAATGTGGGAGAATTAAGAGAAAGTATGAAAAGGTTTGTCTTACTTATGGATGATACTTCTACCACTATCCCACTCTCATCATTCAAAATATCGCTAGATGATCACAGGGTTAAAGTTTTGGCTGACTCTTGGTCACCCGATGCTCTGAAAGATGAAGTGGCCAAAACATCTTTAATGAACCGAATATTAGTCCAGGGGATTATAATAAGTACCCCATTCCTGATGTAGGTATGAGAATGACAAGGCTATCTTTTGAAAATTGCATTACCATTGGAAAACTGTACAAGTCTGTTAGGGTGGAGACATTGAAAGAAACTTGGCATCACCCTAAACTCTAATAGATCAGATCCTGTACTGCTTATTGAAATATATTTAAGTAACATGGATACTAGTGAGAAATTACTGAGATATTTTCTTGAAATTTGGGACATTTAAATAATTTTCATCGTGGGTAAAATTAAAGGATGGGGCTATGCCTATCATAAAAAGGCCCTTCCATACCTTATTTGATGAAGGGACCGCTTTAAAATGAACTTAATAAAAGACTAAGTGATGGAGTTGTCTAGCCCATTGATGCCCCAGAGTGGTTGGTCGCATTGTGTTAGCTCGGAAGACTGGCATAATGGTTTTCTTCCATGCATCGGCCTAGGGGAACTGAGTTATGCAAGATGGGTGGGTCACCACCCACTTGCTAATATTGGGGACATCTTAAGCTTGGTGGGTGAGGCTTCATATTTCCTCGACATCTGTAAATTCTCTATTAATCCTTTGGGTGCCTTCATATTCTGATGGATGCCTTTTAACTTGCTTCCACAGCTCTGTTTTTTTGGTGGATCATGCAAAAGATTCCAAAGGCATTCAAGGAGTAGACTACTCTCAGGATGATGTTCTAATATATTGAATTGATGCCAGTGAACATAACACAATTTGAGACTGTTTTACATAGATTGAGAGTCACTGGATTTAGAAAGGATAAATGTCAAATTGGAGTGTGTTAACATTGTTCACCTATTGAGATTGAGTTAAGAAAAAAAAAGCCCAATACATATGAAACTATAATTATCAAGAGGCTTTTACGAGGTTAGAAGATGAGATTACTAAAGCACCCACCTTGAGGTGTTTTAAAGTGAAAAGGACAACTATCCTAACAACTCGTGTTGCCACTTATGGATTAGGAGCTACATTATCTTATTACATTGATAACAAGGTAAACATGATTGCTTTTCTTCTTGAACTTTAAAAGACCCGTAACAAACTACTCTCCAGTGGAAAGACAAGCTTTAGCGTGGTGCTGAACTATCAAACATTTCAGGTTTTACATATGGGATCTACCCTTTGTTGTCCATACAGACCACAAACCCCTAATTCAGGCTTTTACTACCATGGGTTCTATATGTATCTCCTCCTGGATTTCTATATGGTTGCTGGGTTTAAAAGGTACAATTTCACCATGCAGTATCTCACCGGGTTAAGGGGTCTATCGAGTGGACTGTCTATTCTGTCTTCCCTTACATATGGAGTGGAATGAACATTGACCCGAGGAAGTGATGAAGAAATGCTTTTGACTGTTTCCCTGGAGATGTATTGAACAAGTTTAATAACATTACAACAATTTGGTCCAGCACTCTGTATTACAGTTTTTCAGATTGCATCACACTGTTATACAAGAACATTGATTCAACAGGTGTTATTCCAATTTTTCTTTATTCGTGAACTTTTCTTCACAACAAAATAAAACCGTAGCCAACTTGTTTTGTCCTCTCGGACATTCTTCTTGGCTACAAATAATATACATAAATTTAGAATATATTAACAATATTTACAAAATACTCAGGACAAAACAATAGTTTAAAATATGTACATCACACTTTCTTCATCTAATTTAGGATGGATCTTTTTACAAAGCTCAGAGTTCTTTGTATTATCATACAAAATAAGACATCATTGACCTGCAATGTGTGCATGTTTCTTTCGTATTAACCCCTGCTGAAATCAAACATTTAGGTGGTAGTAAATGTATATTCTGTATTTTACTAATATTATATATTTGTAGTCTCCAGATGGGATTCTTTTAGACTAAGGCACCTGCCAAAAAGAAGAGCTGGAGAAATTGTCAGGAGCGGCTTCCACTTTGCCGTGTTGGCCTGCTGCTTGCTGCTTCTGTCTTGGGCAATGAATGGACTGGACTGAACTTTCTGAAACTTATTTCCTGAGTTTGTCCAAGGGCTTGAAGTAGAGATTGCCTCCTGTTGGAAGTCTCAGAAACATCAAAGACTTCAAGTTCATCTGCCAACAGCATGGGGAACTGTGTGCTTTGTGCTGCAACAGAATAAAAACAGCTACAACGCCACCAACTACGCCGCTGCTGACTCTGTGACCTGAAGTCACCGCCCGAAGCATCACCCCCACTTCAGAACGCAACCCTGTTCTCACCGCCGCCACCACTCAGTGCTATCACCGATGCCGCTGCTTGCACCGTGACCTGTGGGCATCACTTCTCGCACGCCTCACTTCACATCGCCACCCTGGTCCCACTGAAAACGATGCTCAAACGCCAACATTGATGCCGCTGCCTGCACCGTGGCCTGTAGACACCGCTTGTGAAGTACATGAAGCATCACCCCATCCCACACTGCAGCCCTGGTCCACCGAAGTCGGCGTCATCGACTCCAGCATCATCAACCGACGCCACTGCTTGCACTGTGAGCTATGGGCACCGCACAAAGCATCGCCCAACTTTGCATCGCAACCTTGGGTCTACCGATGGCAGCGCTTCAGCAGTGACGACACCGCTGCCTGCATCATAACCTGTGGACACACCACATGCCTCATCGACCCGCTTCACACACCAGCTCTGGTCTCACTAACGAAGCCATAACCGATCTGTTGCCAGCACTGTGCCCTGCGAGCACCGCACGACGCATCGTACTGCTTTGGATCGAAGCTCCAGCGTCATCAACACCAGCGCTCCTGACTTCAACCTCATGGAGCTCCATCCGCAACGCGAGTGACTTCAAGGACCCAATGACTCCTGCACCTACCTCCGGAACCGATGCCTGCCGACGCCAGCGATGTCATCCCTTCGGAGCTCAATGCAAGGTCCAGGACGCCCTGCAGTTCCAAGGTACTGTTTGCAGATGTTCCCAAAACCGTAGATTGTCCGCGACCTCACAGTTGGCCAGAACTGTTGGATTTGTTTGTTGATGATGCCGTGATAGCCCTGGATGAGGCTATCATCTTCAGGGATCTGTCTTTTAAGTTGATCTTTGCAATATTCCTATCTTTTTTACTGTATGTTGGATTTTTTTCGTTTTGGTCTTGTTTTACTTGGATAAATGTAGGCTATTTTTTAAAAAACTGGTGTGGTGTGAATTTTGTAGTGTTTTCACTGAATTGCTGTGTGTTATGTGCAAACGATTTTACATGTTGCCTCTGAGATAAGCCTGACTGCTCGTGCCAAACTACCTAGGGGGTGAGTAGTGGTTATTTTAGAACTGTAACTTCCTTATCCTGACTAGAAGGAAGGAAGGGTCCCTACTTGGACAGAGAACAAACCTACCAACTAGAGAGCCCCATTTCTAACGCGTGTCCTCCGTCTCTTCTTGACTAGGCTCTTTGGCCTAACAAAATAATCCAAACTAGTAATCCAGTATGCAAAGATATACCATCTATACCCGGTACGTATAGTAGCCAACATAGAGTATACTCTGGAGAACCATCTTCACAATCCAAGCCATATCTGTATTCCAAATCTTATTCATTAGTATCTAGCTTAAAAATATTTCTCTAGGTTTCGTGTCATGAGGTGAAGAGTACTCCATCAACTCCAACTCGGCGTGCTAACAATTAATAGTCAATTTACTGAATATTTCATGCTTCAGTATGGAAACTTTGGTATTGGAAGTGTCTTAACCTATTACAATAGCACTAGACAACTGTCAGAACACCACCATTTTGCTCTTTAATATATACACACTGTTCAACGCTGTTGCTAATTCCATACTTCTTAAGTGGTTGCCGGATGTAGGCATCAGAAATTGTATAAGTCCTTTATTCGCAAAGGAAGCAAACCATTGCAGATCTCTCCTTATTCACAAGGAAGCAAACCACTTAACATCGGGTGCTGTAGGGTTCTTCGCTTAGTCAAACATTGTTCTTGGCTTCTCTGATTCAATCCCACAGCATTAGTGCGGACTCATATGCTGACGACATGCAATTGATCTTTCGATTGACAAAAAAACAGCCATTTCCCAGAATTCTTTTAAAGCCTGTCCCACCAGTGCCATTGAGTGGTTGAAGTGCAGCAACCTCAAATACAATTCCGAAAATACTAAAGTTCTTATTTTTGTAACTGTACTTAACAATTGGTCAAATAATTGATGGCTGGCAGGTCTGGCTTTTTCCTCCAGCCATTTACTGTCGTCAAAAAATGTGGGAGTTAAATTTGATAAAGATTTGTATTTTCACCCTCAGGTTTCATCTGTTACTTGCTCCTCCTAGGCCCTATTATGCTCTCTTAAGAACCGTCTGGACCTTTGCCTAGGGAAACTCCAAAAACTATTGTCCATGCATTGATCAAGCCAAACTATGGTAATATAGTCGATCTTGGCTTACATATCTTTTTGATTAGTTGTCTTTAGCCAGTCCACAAATGCTGCTGTCCATTTGATTCTTAAGTTGTCTTGCTGGGAACCAGTATCATCATATCAAACAGCTCCACTGTCTGCTTGTCATTAGGAGGATTTGCTTCAAAACTCTGCTTTTCGCTCAAAGAGTTTTCTACAATTCTGGTCCTAGTTAGCTGTGTGACCAACTCCAACCTTACATTCCATCTAGAACTTTGCGATGCTCAGATTCTCATTTGTTTTAGATTCCTAAGGTCAGACTTCCAAAAGGGGAGGGTGTTTTTTTTTACTTTCGTGGCGGCTAAGGCTTGGAAAAATCTCCTACTTACACTCTGTCTTACTGGCAACGAGTTATATTTTGGAAAAGTTTTTAAAATGTGGCTGTTTTCATCTTGCTAGCCTGCCGTACTGTACCTAGTTCCTTGCTATGCTAGCAAATGGACACTCCTTGGAGTAACTTTGCACTTTTGATATCACTTCATTCATTCATTCATTTCTGGCCAGGGTTAAACTCCATGGTTGATCATATACGTGAGTGTGCCCTTTGCACATCGAGCCTCAATGTTAAGATCACCAACAAAACCCCTTTATGCCGAGCTGAAATTTCTGATATGCTGTGATACAAACTGGCATTAGATATCATTAAACCTGTGAAGGGGTTGAGCATTGAAAGGAGGTTCCTTTTAGATTTAGCAAACTACCGTTTGTTTGAAACAGGGTTTCTGGTTGGCAGAGGTAAGCACCCTATCCAAGCAGTAACAACAATCTTAGTCAGGGTACGTCAACAACACACCCCTGTGCTCGCCCTCTGGGAGCTTCTCACAGGGCAGTCAGGCTTAACTTAGGAGGCAATGTGTAAAGTATTTGCACAACATTTCAAAACAGTAACACAATGAGAACAAAACAAAAAGACTCCACAGCACGTGAGAAAAATAGACCTCAACTTTATAAATAAAACAAGACGAAAATGGCAAAAATCCAATGAGTAGAACTTGAGTTATGAGATTTGAAGGAATAAATGTGAAAATAGCTCTTAGAAGCAATAAGCACCTATTTGGGATATCTTATCGCGCTAAACCAGGACAAAGTCAGAAGTTCTGGCTCACCGCAATGGAGGATGTGTCAG
This sequence comes from Triturus cristatus, assembly GCF_964204655.1. Taxonomy (NCBI): domain Eukaryota; kingdom Metazoa; phylum Chordata; class Amphibia; order Caudata; family Salamandridae; genus Triturus; species Triturus cristatus. Next base: position 954,134,919 of record NC_140588.1, on the reverse strand, counting down.
ATACAGGGCGAACAAAGCACAACCAAAGGGTATGATGGACAGAGTGTTGAACATTGCAAGCACTCACCCCCAGTCAACTGATCTGGGTTTAATCCATCATCATTCTGTAGCTCACTCCGCCACCGCAGTTCAGACATGGCCATATGCAAATCAGCCTGACCCTGTGCCTTATAGGAACAATGCAGCCCGAACTGCCAAGCCATTTCTTCCCTGGACCGGAAACAAGCATCCTGGGACCGGTTTCTGGCTAATCAGCCGTCATCAGCCAGGCTAGCTTGAATTCAGTGGCAAAGTGAGCAAGGGACCCACGTCTGGGCATACCCTGCCAACTTAGGGCGAACAAATATAGGTAGATACAGGTAGATACAGGGACCAGGTTTGTCTCGGTGCAAAAGTACCTTGATGCATCGACGACGATGAGATGCGGGATGCAGACGAGGAAAGGTGTCCTTAACAGTCCACACTGTGAAGGCGATGTGTCGACTATACTCTTGCAGCAGAGGATGCATCAGTGCTGAAGCAAAACACCTTCAGCCCACTTCCAATGTTCAGGGTGTGGGAGCAGGGTGATTGGTAGTCTTTTATGTCCCTGAGGCTTCAGATCAGGAGACTGGCCAGCTAGCCCTTTGAGTCACTCTGGGTACAGGGGACAAGAGAGGCAGGTCCAGTCCTTCTCACGCAGGGAAAGAGGGCAGTGGGTCAGCACTGTACGAAAGCATTTCTTCCAGAGCAGTAGTCCGGCAGAGTGGCAGCCCTTCAGCATCACAACAGATCTTCTTCTTGGCAGGGTGTAATCAGGTTAAAATGTGTACTGAAGTGGTAAGGTCAGAAGTCCAGTTCTTTTACCCAGTGGTGCCTTTGGACAAAGGCCTCCCTTCCTGGCCTGGTTCCAGACTCACTACAGGGGGGTCTGCAGTCCTTTGTTTGGGGACAGGACACAGCCTATTCAGACATAAATGTGAGGTTTTGCCCTGCTCCTCCCTCTCATTCTGCCAGGATGAGCCATTAAGGACTATCAAGTCACACCTAAGCTCCCATTGTGTGTGGCTGTTTAGACGGAATGCACAAAGCCTAGCTCTCATATACCCCATACATGTATTGGAGACTGGCAGCAGGCAAACAAGGCTAAGAGCAGAACAGAACTATATTTCTAAAAGTGACCTTTTTTAAATTGTAATGATAAATTTGACTTTACCATTAAAGAAGATTTATCATTACAAATCTATATGTATTAAACCTGACAGATCTACTCCCTCTCAATCAGAATGGCTGCTTATTAAGTATAAGAAGGAATCCCCAATGTTATCCTATGACAGGGGTAGGCCTCACATTAATGAAAAACAAATTTGGGAGTTTTTCACTACCAGGACATGCGAACCTTAAATGTTCATGCCCTACCTTTGAATACATAACACCCTGCCCTATGAACTACCTAGGGCCTACCTTAGGGGTGACTCATAAATTTGAAAAGGAAAGTTGAAGGCTTGGCATGGGGTTTTAAATGCCAAGTCGGCATGGCAGTGTAAACTGCACACACAGGCTCTGCAGTGGCAGTCCTTAGACATGTTTAAAGAGCTACGTGAGTGGGTGGCACAATCAGTTCTGCAGGCCCACTAGTAGCATTTAATTTACAGGCCCTGGACACATGTGAGACCCTCTACTAGGGACTTATAGGTAAATTAAATTTGCCAAATGTGTATCAGTCAATTAAACCATGTTTAGGGGAGTGAGCATAAGCACTTTAGCACGAGTTAACAGTGGTAACGGGCACAGTGTCCAAAGGCCAACAAAAAAGAATTCACCAAAATGGAGGCAAGCAAGCAAAAGGTTTGGGGGAATACCACCCTAAGTCTGACAGGTCTAACACCATTCCAGATTGGTCATTGTGAGTCTATATGTAATACTTCAACACAAGTCTTGGTAGAATTCCTAAGGAGCTCCTTCCTTAATAAACACAAGCCTGGGGTGCTCTTAACAGATAATGGAGTGCAGTTCACGTCTGCTTTCATGAAGAAATTCATTCAGGAACTGTCCATTCAGCATCATAAGACTGCCCTTTTACACAAGTTAGTTACGTTATCTTTATTCGGATATGCATTATCCATAAAAGCACAAACATTACTCATTATCACATGCATAGTCCATCATCATTAAAAAATAGAGAGACTCCACATTAAAACTAATCAATTAAAAGTTACTAGGTTATCCATGACTTGATATCATCAGCAATGTTAAAGTGACAGTGTGCAAGTGCAAATATTTCACAAAAAAGCAGCTAAAAACGGGCAGATCCTTAAATCACAGAGAGGTTACAGTTAGCAGCAATAAATGAAGGTGCAAGTGTGCATAGTACAAAATATAAATACAAACAGTACAAAATCCAGAAATGTGTATTGTACAGCCTAATCCAGCAGTCATTAATTCATAGAAAGACGTGAACAAATGGCCATTTTCAAGAAAGTACACTCTCGGTATGTTATATCATCATCTTTAAGCTGGAGAATAATTTTGTATGCAGCCTTAAAATCCGTTGTGCCCTTTGCCCTGAAAAACGGTATCAATAACTGCATACTATATTTTTGGTAAAAAGAACAAAAGAACAAAAAGTGTAGCGTAGACTGTTTCCCTAAGTTATCACATGGGCAGACCAAGTTCTCAATATTAGGTTGGTAAGCCATGGGGAAGCACAACAGATACTTTATTGAGCCCGATCTGAGACGAAAAAGAAGGCTTCGCTCCCAACGAGTAATATCTCTTAAGAGATAACTAATACGAGAGCATATTGGGGGTCCACCCTCGCCTGTCATTAAAATATATTTTTGCACAGATACTTTGGCGGATTCCAGGGCATATCTCGCATCCCCATAATGTTGATATAAAACTTTACGAATAATCTTTCCATCAATACCATCTAATTGATCAGGGTTCTTAAAAATATGCTCTAGATTGACCGCAGTCAAATTTGCCCGTACTTGAGCCAGCCAGGGAATGTCACCGCCCTTATCACATTTTAGACAATCTGCTAAAATCTCCCTTGTTAATAGGGCTGCAGGGTTTTTCCAAACCTTCAGCCAGAATAAACAGGGCGTGACCTAATGTAATCTTCCAAGTATGGCATTCTTAACTCGTTATGGCATACAAAGGTGGACGATGAAATTGGTATGCCCAAAAGCCTCCTACAGAATCTATTTTCTTCGGCCTGGATGCTTTTCAAGTTTGTGTGGCCCCAAGTATCAGCCCCATAGGTCATGATTGGTACACATTGTGTCCTATAGATTTTAAGTAGGGACAGTACCACCTCAAATCTTTTCGGTTGGGGGAGATTTATTACTAAATTTATGGCTCTTGAAAATTTAGACAATCCATAGGCCAAATGTGGTGTCCAGGACCCATTGTCAGAAAATGTTATACCCAAATAAGGGAAAGTGCGAGTGCATGTCAAAGAATCTTGACCCAGAGTAATAGTATTAATAAAACGTTTCTTAGGGCCACAACACATTAAAAAAGATTTTTTTTAATTTGTGCAAAGATCCAAATTATTCATAAAAGCTGCAAATCCCCTAACTAAAATTCTCAAGGCATTGGGTGTTCTACCCATTAAAACAGCGTCATCTGCATATCGTAAGGCGGGCAGTTTGTTACCATTAATTATAGGGACATCAGTGGTTTGGTTAGATAGGGCGTTATGAAGTTCATTAATATATAAAATAAATAAAAGTGGGGCGAGAACGCACCCTTGTCTAACGCCTCTCCCAACCACTATGTCTCCAGACACTGCCCCGTCCATGCTTATCCTTACCTGGGCCCTTAGGTCCCTATGGAGATAAGCTAAAAAGTGCACCAGATCTTTGTCTAACCCATAATTTAAAAGGCATTGCCAGAGCCTAGATCTATTAACAAAATCAAAAGCGGATGAAAGGTCCATAAATGCCAGATAAAGAGGGCTCTGTCGGGCGATGGTGTATTTCCTTTTGATTAAGTTAAGATTCAGACACTGTTCCACAGTGCCAAGGTGACTACGGAACCCCAACGGACATTTATTTATTATATTTTCATCCTCTGCCCAAGTTCTGATCTTGTTAAATAGAACTCTCCCCAATATTTTAAGGGGGTTATCAATTAGGGAAATAGGTCTATAGCAGCTTAGGTTTGATCTATCTCCTTTTTTAAAAATAGGAATAATTAAAGATGTGGACAATGTGTTTGGGATTTTTGTTGTGGTTAAATTGTTAAAAATGTTGAGTAGCAGAGGAGCCCAGAACTCTGGCCTTGATTTCATAAGATCAATAGGCAGCCCATCCGGGCCTGGGGCTTTATTTCCCGCACTTTGGAATATTGCCTCCTCGACCTCAATCAAGGAGATTTGAATTTGGGTAGGCGTAAGATTTTCCAAAGTATTTTCGCATTGGGGCGGCGGGGGCATATATTTTAGAGAAGTGAGCAACCCACACCTCACTAATTATATTACAGCTTAGGGGGGTAGATATATTCCCAAAAGCTCTCAGGGACTTAGTGGCAGACCAAAACTTATTTGTTTTGTTAAGTTTAGCAGCGCAGGCCAAGTTATTCCAGTACCCTTTTAAGACCACATCTCGCCTTAATTTTATTACAATTTTATAATTGTGCCTTAAGGTTCTGATAAGAGTGGGATCTCTAGGGGAAACTGATCAGGCTGCTCTGAGATCCCTATTAGCCCTAGAGCAGGTATTATCAAACCACCTCGGATCAGATTTATGTGGGAGTGTGGGTCTGGAAATCAATTCCTTAATACCTGCACATAATAAAATAAAAGCATAAACTACCTCTGGGTTAGGGTCGGCCAAGGTAAGACAAGTATCACAGAGAGATGGATAAGTTATTACCATTTATTGGAAGACCTCCCTGCAGTCCATACCCTTCCATTTAACTCTTAAGTTGAGGGCGCTAGGTGGCGCCGGACCGTCATGGCCGCACTTCTGTGAGGCTCTCGCCGGCCGGGCGAAAATCCATCCTGCCATACCATCCTCCGGGCCGATAATTTACTCTGAAACGCTGCGAGAGGGCAACGTAACGGTGCTGGACATCCTGAGCGAGTTTGGAGGGCATCGGTGACCGGACGCGGGAGCTACAGCCTGCGGTTGCCGGAGGGCGCGGAGCAGCGGTCTGGGCGGAGCTGATGTGCGGCGGACCCTGCCTGCGTGAGCCCGGGGATCCGTGGGGCCTTGTGGGCCCGGGTCGAGACGCTGACTGTGGCTGAGATCGTCTCCCCTCCTGCGGACTATCTTGAGGCTGGACCGGTCACCCTCCCCCTTCGCGCTGCCCCCGATGGTGATCCCTCCTTCAGTGGATGTGCTGGGCCCCCGAGGTGAGGTTGCGCTGCCTCTGCGCCTTCCGCGACGGACCTGCCTTGTACCCGCCTGCCTGATTTAAGCGCCTGGGGGCTCTGGCGCGCTTCCCTGACTCTGCCTGCTGCGGGGGGGATCGGAGAGGGGATCCCCAGCACTGTCTTGGATCGCGGCCGTCACCCCGGATCTTGCGCCAGAGGGAGCTGATGGAGCGGATGGAGTGATCCGGGGACCCCGTTCGGCCTGGGCCCCGGGACCGCTGGTGCAAGGAGCCGTGGTGCTGGTGCCGAGGGGGCCGCTGAGAGGGGGCGGACCCCCGAGTGGGGCTGAGCGTCGCGCGCTGAGGCCTTGTGGGCCCGGGTGCCCCGGCCGGACTGCGGGGGGACTGGACGATTAGAGGACCCGGACACGGCTGGTCACTTGTGGCGCGCCTGCGGTCGGATCGTTGAGAGCTGCTGAGGGGACTCTATACTGGTGGCCTTGGGCCCTCGCCGGCGGACGCCATGGGCAAATCAGATGCGAAGCAATCGACGCTCCAATTCAACGCCTCAAAGAAAAAAACGCGGGCGCCGACGGGGGATGGCGGAGAGCGGGACCCAGGTGAGGAGGAGGAAGTAGACTGGAAGACGATCCTCCTAAGCATGCAGAAGAGCCTCACCTCCATCGATGCCAAAATCGACAATATGAACACGCGACTGGAGGCGGTTGTACACCGGCTGGACCAACATGGGGAGCGCTTGAAGGAGGCGGAAGGTCGCATTTCGGAGCTGGAGAACGGCGCTGTGACTGGCAGGGCTAAAATGTCGCAGATGGACCGACTGCTTAAGGTCATTGCTGATAAAAATGAAGACCTAGAAGCGCGCTCCCGACGCAACAACGTGCGCCTGGTCGGCCTAGCGGAATCTAGCGGTGGAGGCCGCATGGAAGACTTCATCGAGCGTCTGCTCATTGACAAATTTGGCCGAGACTCCTTCTCGCCGCAGCTTGTAGTGGAGCGTGCCCATCGTTCCTTGGGGCCGCGGCCGGTCCCCGGGGCTCCACCGCGCCCAGTCATCATCAAATTCCTCAACTACAGGGACCGTGATGCCCTGCTACGACTCGCCAGGGAGAAACAACCGACCCTGCACGAGAATGTCACCATCTCCTTCTACCCTGACTTCACCCAGGCGGTGCAGGAGGCTCGCCGCAAATTTGCCGGAGTGAAGAAAAAGCTGCAACAACGGGACATACCATACGCCATGCAGTACCCTGCCAAACTCAAGATTACTCTCCACGGCAAGCCCCTGTTTTTCGGTAACCCGCAGCAGGTGGAGGACTTCCTGCGGGAGCTGCCCTCTGCGGCATCACAACGTCGTAGCCCTGGGGCGCAGGCGGGATCCTGCTCCCCGCTGGATGCATCGGAAGGATGAGTACTGTTATCCTGGTTTTTTCTCCTTTTTTTTTTTTGTGTCTCTCTCCCCCTACGACTGTCTCTTCCCCGTGGTGGGCACTACCCTGCCCCTCTTTACTCCTGTTTTTTTACAGCTGGCTGGGTTGGGGACCGGGCTGTTGCCATAGAGTGTCTGTTTGTCTGAGGGGGCTCGCCTTTGTCCTGGCGGGAACTGCTACTGCCCTCTGCCTTGTCCTCCGTGCTGGGGGGCTGGCGGCCCCTAATTTCTGGAACCCTGCTTGGACTGTTATTCACTGTTTATGCCATTTTTGGACCGGACATTGAACTGTTTCGCCCTGGCACTCCCCCCCCTGTCCCACGCAGTCTCCTCACCCGCAGGGGTGTTGGCGCGGTGGGTGCAAAGAGGGATTGGGGAGGGTGGGTCTGGCACCCTAGCGGCTCCTATTGAGGGTGTACCCCATTTCTATTGTTATGTTCGTTGACAGGGAGGGGTGGGGGTCTAGATTCCGGCAGGATTGGGCTGCTGCGGTGGGTGGGGGCGGGATGGGGGTTGGGGGTTGTTTCAGGGGATTGTTTTTTGGGGGAGGGGGGATTTGTATCTGTGAAAACACACTTTACTCTCGGCACATGCATTGTTCGCTATTTAGGCTCCAGCTCCACTGCATTGGGTATTGGGACCTGCGAGGGGATGTTTGGCACTGCCCTGCTGCTTGGCGGGCTGCTCTGCTGGGAGCGGGGGACAGTCTGCGGGATCTCACCAAGATCACTGAATGGGCTCTCCACGAGTAACATTGCTTGGGGGACGGAGGGAGCAGCTGGATCCGCACAGTAAGCTCAATATATTGACGTGGAATATTAGGGGGCTGGGGGACCCACGCAAGCGTCGCCAGGTCCTGGGTTATCTAGACCGCCACTGCATACACATAGCGTTATTACAGGAGACACACACTGACCCCCGAAGGGCGCCTACATTCGCGTCACGGTGGGCTGCATACAGTCTCTATTCTTCCTACTCCACTTACTCTAGAGGAGTGGCCATCCTTGTCAAGAAACACACCCCGTTTGTTCACCTGGGGGATAGACTTGATCCAGAGGGCCGTTTCTGTGTGGTGTGGGGGCGGCTGGGCAATGCCACTGTTACACTTGTCTCCTCCTACGGGCCTAACGTGGATGGTCCTGCACACTTCATTGCCTTATGGGAAGTTATTTTGGAGATTGGCTCCGCACACCTGATTTGGGGAGGGGACTTTAATGTTACACTTGACCCCGCCCTAGACCGTTCCAACGCGGGCGCGGCGCATCACCCTCGCTCCCAGGCTTACGTTCTAGACCTCATGGCGCAGCACTCATTGCTTGATGCATGGCGATACATGCACCCGGGAGCTAGGGAGGGCACGCACTGGTCGATGTTGCATTCCACTTGGACCCGGTTGGATTACATGCTCCTCTCAAGGACGCTGGGGACCTCTCTCTTGGGGGCAAGACACTTACCTCGCACTTACTCTGACCACACGCCTGTGCTCCTTACCCTGGCCCGGTCCGGCCTGGTGGGGGATCCGCTTCCGTGGCGCATGCAGCCTCACATCCTCTTGGATGACCTGTTTAAATTTGAGATGGGCCAGGAGATCACAGAGTTCATCGATCGTAATCGGGGGACGGTGGATAGCGTGGCGACGGTATGGGAGGCCTTTAAGGCCACCATGCGGGGGGGGTGTATCTCTAAGGGCTCGGGCGTGCTCCGCTCGCTTCGCGCGGAGCTGACTGCTCTGGAGCGGGCTTTGCAAACGCTGGAAACTGACCCTGCCTTCATGCGAGATCCCGCGCTCCAATTAGACTACCGTACTAAGCTGACTGAGTTCAGGACTGCGGCTGAGAGGGAGGTACGCTTCCGCGGTAAACACTTTAAGGCACGCGCGTATGGGGAGGGTGAGCGCCCCGGCAGGTTCCTGGCGGGAGCGGTTCGCCCCCCCCGCGGCACTAATCACATATTGGAGGTCAGGGCTCCAGATGGTACCCTGCAGCGCGACACACCCTCCATACTGTCTACCTTCGTGTCTCATTATTCCGCCCTATACACGTCCCAACGGGTGGCGCCCCTTGAGATGACCGATTACCTGTCTGGGCTCACCCTCGGATGGTTGTCGAGTGCCCAGCGTGAGTTACTGGCGGCCCCTATAGGCCTGGATGAGATCAAAGAAGCCATCATGCAGACTGCGTCGGGAAAATCCCCGGGCCTGGACGGTTTCCCAATTGACTATTACAAAACTTTCGTCGACCCGCTCGCAGCGGTCCTGCGTGAGGTGTTTGAAGAGGCAAACGAGACTGGCACCCTCCCGCCCAGTAAGTCGGAGACGCTCATTGTCTCTCTCCTTAAACCGGGGAAACCCCCGGATAGCTGCGATTCGTACAGACCGCTCTCTCTCATTAACAGTGATGTGAAGGTCCTGGCCAAGGTGCTGGCGAACCGGGTGAACCTTCTGGTCGGGGGGCTGATACTGCCGGATCAGGCGGGTTTCATCCCGGGCCGCTCCACATCCCACAATCTGCGGACGCTTTTCTCGGTGCTGAATAATGCGGACCCCTCTCTTGCTCTGGTGGCGGTTTTCCTGGACGCCACCAAGGCGTTCGACTCGGTCGAGTGGGACTACCTCCACTTGATCCTTCAAAATATGGGTATGCCTGTGGCGTTTTCTCGGTGGGTTCAGATACTATTCAGTAGCCCCAAGGCGAGGGTTCTTATCAATGGCCGAGTCTCAGCTCCATTCCGGGTGACTAGGGGTACCCGACAGGGATGCCCGCTGTCGCCCCTTCTTTTTGCGCTGGCAATCGAACCTCTGGCGTCCCGTCTTCGGCAGAACTATCTCGCGGCCTCCCTGCGATGCCAGCAGCGGCAGGTTCTGCTGTCACTCTATGCAGATGACCTCACACTCTACGTTAAGCACCCGCGGGACAATCTGAACCCTATCCTTCGAGAGTTTGTCCGCTTTGCGCTCTACTCGGGAATTCACATCAATTGGGGCAAATCTACGGTCTTCCCCCTCACGGATGGTATAGAGAAAATTCCACTTGACTATCCGCTGGAATGGTGCGATGAGAGCGTGAAATACTTGGGAGTTTGGGTCTCTAGGGACCGGCAGGAGGTACTGCGAATGAATTATGGCAGGGCGCTCGAGAACATACGCTCGCATGTGGCCCGGTGGCTGACCCTGCCCCTAACCATGGCGGGTCGAGTTTCCCTTATAAAGATGGTTGTGCTCCCCAAGCTGCTCTACCTCTTCCTCAATATTCCGTTTCACCCGGGCGGCTTTTTCTTCCGGGAATTAAGATCGGAGCTTATCCGGTTGGTATGGGGGGGGAAGAGACCTCGGCTCAGATGGTCGGTCCTTACTCGGCCCTATGGGCAGGGTGGCTTCGATATACCGGACTTTCACCTTTATTATAACTGTGCTCAGGCGCACTATGCGTATTACTGGTATCGACCTTTGCCCTTCATGCCGCAGACGGCGGTGGAACACTGGTTGGCTGATCCGGTGCCGCTTGAGGGGGCAGTCCTTGCGGAGGTGCCGTTGTCCCGTGCGGATCGCAACCCTGTGCAGGCCACGGCGCATGCTTGGGGCGCGATCGCGGATCGTCTGGGGTCGTCGTTTCTCTACTCCCCTCTGATGCCCCTGGTGTACCACCCGGCTCTTCCGCTTTTTGGGGAAGAACTGTTCCGGAGAATCAAGCTCAAGATGGGGTTTGCTAACTGGGGTGACCTCTTCCATGCGGGTAGATTTCGCGATCTCCCGCTCCTCTATGGGGACGTTGTCCCTACCCCTCTGGAGACTTTTGCCTTTATTCGCCTCCGAAGCGGGCTACAGAAAGTGTTGCCGGCATATCCGAATGAACCTCCAGTTCTTGAGCCGTTTCATAATATGCTTTCTTCTCCATCGCCTTCGCATATGGTCTCTGCATTGTATCGGGGGATATATGACCGAGACGGGGGCCTGGTGCTGCGGTCCCGTGCGGGCTGGGAGGCCGAGATTGGCACTGAGCTCACGGATGAACAGTGGGGGTTCTGCTGCTCGCAGACTGAGATGATCTCGTCTAGTAGTCGGTTCCGCATCATCCACTACAAGTTTCTCCATCGCCTTTACTGTACTCCTGCCCAGATGCACAGATTCCGTCTACGTGACGACGACCGCTGCGACAGGTGTCATTCTCCTGGAGCGGACTTCTTGCACCTGGCCTGGACTTGCCCCAGCATAGACGAATATTGGGATCAGGTGTATGAGGCCTTGGGGGAGATGCTGGGATCCCCGCTGCCGCCCTCTCCTATACAGGCTCTTCTGGGGTATACTCGGGATGTGCCGAAGCCGGATCGCCGTTTTGTAACCTGTGCACTGCTGCTCGCCAAGCGCCGCATAGCGTGCCGATGGGGGCGGGGAAGGCGGCCCAAATTTAAGGAATGGCTGCGGGATATGGTTACTTGCCAGGAGAATGTTCTGCTGTATTCAGAGTTGCTCCCACCCAAATCCCGTCCCCCCGACATTTGGGGACCCCTGTCACAGTACCTGGCGGCGAACAGCGCCCAGCGATCACCGCCTGCCCCTGTAGGGGTGGACTCACCGGCGGGTGGCCCGGACTAGGGGGGATGCATGTGGTGCGGTTTCTCCTGGGGAGGGGCGTCCAGTCTGCGGACGGGAGGGGTGGACTCTGCTGGCCCTGGGGGTTCCCCTGGCGGCTGTCTTGCGATCCTTCTCCCCCACGACGTTCTAGCACACTGCCGCTATAGCCCGTACGGGCTCTCTGAAAGTGGGGGTGGGATGGCACGACTATATGGCTGCGGAGGTGCCCTGTATGGCAGGGGAGGGTATATAAGTACGCGCTGAGGGGTAGAGACTCTATACAGATTAGGAGGGGGAAATGGAGGAAGCTCTGGAGAGGAGGGGTCTGGATTACCACTTGTCAATGACTAGACTGTACACTGTGTTTTGTATTGCTGATGATGCCTTTTTCATTTACCCATATTGCCAATGTCCGGATAAGTGTGTAATGTTGAAGCACTGTATGACAAGAAAAGTTAAATAAAGAGTTAAAAAAAAAAAAAAAACTCTTAAGTTATCGGTTGAGAGTTCTAGGCTTCCCGCTTCCAGTTCTCTTCTAATATTTGGTCGCGGGGCCACCCTTAGCGAGACCATAATAGGGTTATGATCTCCAAAGGTGGATGCTCTAACCTCTGCCTCAACTAAGTAGTCTTCTAAAGATGGAGATATGAAGACATAATCTATAGTTGAGGCGCGTCCTAAGCCTCTGTAAGTAGGTAATGGTTTATCATTAGTGGTTGCAGCTGCGATGTCCATCACATTTAAAAGACTGCTACTCGATAAATAGTCTCATAGCTCATAACCTCTCTTACATGGGTTAGATAGAATAGATTGGGAAGACCGCCCAGTAGTTCCTTTTCCTATCTTTGCATTAAAATCGCCCCCCAGACATATCCCAGCCAATTTGTACTTTCCCAATAAATTGTCCAAGTCCTGGATAAAGTTAAAAAGGTGAACAAAATTAGCATTAGGTGTGCTTACGAAGTCATTATTATAAAAATTGATAAAGCAGATGGAAGCCCCCCGTGTATAGATCAGTACTTGGAAGTTAGCATTCTCGGTTGGAATTAGTTTTACTCTACCACCTGAGGCAATGCTAACCCATATTGTTAGACCCCCTGAAGGTCTGCCATATTTAGGTTTAGGGGAAATAGTATTAAAACACTCATACCCTTCGAAATAAAGCTCTTTGGTTGCCCAAGTTTCTTGAAACATAAGGATGTCGAATGTGTTTATCATAATTGCCCAATCTTCTATATTTAATTTTGAGGCCAGACCTGCCACATTCCAACTCAGCACCTTCAATATTGAGTCAGGGCAATCAATTAATTGAATCGTTTCCACCCCAGGACTGGTATTAGAAGTCTTCTTGGCTACCACATGGACCAGACCGATTTGAGTTTTGGGTGGGAGTCAATCAAGATTGTCTAAATCGGAAATAGCTAAAAATCTATTAGCCGACTGGTGGGACGGGCTGAAAAGTGGACACTGTATAGATGACGGTTTATAAAAGAAACCGAGTGGTAATGCACAGATGTTTGTAGAAAAAAGGCATTTGGTCTCTTTTACTGCTAGTATAGATCCGACAGTCCTAGGCCGAGAAAAATTAATAACAATGCAATCACCCCTGATAGTTTTTGCTGCAGGTCCCACCCAGCCTACCCTTCGTACCATTAAAATTTCATGTATATCAGACCTCCTATATCCTTTGTGTTTACCCAGCCAGTCCACACATTTGTTCCGCAGTTGTTCCCAGTACTCTGATTTATTTTTCTCTAGCGGTGGTACCCCTGCAAGGGTTATCACATATGGGCAGGATGCAGGGGGTAAATTTAAGACATCCTGATTAGATACTACATGCCCCCTCAAGCCAGTATCAGCTATTCTCGTACTGACTATCGGACCCTCTTGAGAATCAACGGGGTTAACATTTTGAGTATTAGCAAATCGAGTATATGGCTTAGAGGCTAGGGGGTTTCTCGTTTTATTATTAGAATCAAGGGGGACAGGCAGCAACTTTACAATTTGGGGCACTTGACGAGACGGTTGCGCATTCTGGGAAGGATTTTCCAAGGTGCTAACCTGTCGAGCTAGCTCATTGCAATCCCTACAAGATGATATTGCCTTAGTAGTTAGGGATTCCAGACGATCTAAACGCTTCCATAACTTATCAAAACTTTTGTCCAAAAGCCCTTTAATACGATCAAACAGTGTATCAACTATGATGTCTATAGCAGTATCCCCAAGTGTGAAGTTAGAAAAAGCAGTCTGCGTGGACTTCATCTGAATGGGATTATCTTGGATGTCCACATCAACTAGGTCAATAGAGTCACTACTGGGAGTTGGGTCTGCGGGGACCATGGGGCCCTTAATCCACGTATTTAACGTTGTACGTTGTGAGTTCAGGCGTGGGGGCTGTTTCCGTTTAGAACAGGCTGGTCTCACCACCTTCCTCTTCTTTCTCGCTCCACTTACTTCTGGGTTAGGGTTGTGGCCAGATTGACTGTGGTTAGTGTTGATGAAATAGTTGGACTACACCCAGATTCAAAATTTACAGTCGATCCTATGGAGCCCAGCCCTTCCAGCCCTGATGTATTCACTCCAGTAGGGATGTGAGGTGATTGTTCAGTAATTCTGTGTATCAGTACCTCTGGGCTACTTATATCATTTTGTGCTTCACATTGGGGTTTAATGGGGCCCAAGGACAATCTTCTCTCCGTCAGCTCGATCTCAGTGCTGACCATATTTGCCACCCGCTCCAACATTGTGTCAATGGATGTAATTTTGCGTGCAGGGGTGGTAGCGTTACGTTTGCCCATGATGACAAAACCCCTACACATCCATAAAGTACCAAATGAAAAACGCGCCACTCACCACTGCAAAATACAGTTGTAGTTCTAGCTCTGTCTTCGGTTGTTGGAGGGGTAGCCCAGCCCGGCCACAGACGGCCCGCCCTTTGCCTGGGCTTCGCACGGCTCGCGCCTGCGCGCGTCCCGCGAAGCGGGAGCCGCGCTGTTATTTATGCGCCTCCGGGCGCGACAGGCAACAGAGCAGTATGGGAGGCGTAGTCCTCTCCCTCCGTGTGCAGTGACGGTGGCGGCAGAAGCGGCAGTTCCTCTGCGGTTCCCGCGGGAGCCGCGCTGTTATTTATGCACCTCCGGGCACGACAGGCAGCAGAGCAGTATGGGAGGCGTAGTCCTCTCCCTCCGTGTGCAGTGACGGTGGCGGCAGAAGCGGCAGTTCCTCGGTGGTTTTACACAAGAGCAAATGCGTTGGTTGAGAGAATACAGATGGCATCTGCTAATAGTACCTCTTGTAAATTAGCCCTCTAAGACATGTTGTGGGCATTTTGCACCACCTGTCTTTCAGTTAAAGTTTTAGTCCCTTAAACGAGTTCAGCAAAGTATTAAACAAGCAACTTCCTTCCTATTTGGGTTTTCATCGATTGGTAACAGTGGTTAGGGATAAAACAATGAGGTGATAAGTGTCCACCAAAGCAAGTAGAAAGCCCGCTTGATACCTTAAGTAGTGTGAAGCTAAAGTATGGATGGCGGTTGGCATTGTGCAGGTCAAAACAACAAAAGCCCAAGTACAGTGTAATTATCCTAATAAACTGTAATTATTTTCAAAATTCTTTGGAAACAATCTGGTGGTGCTTAGCAGAAGGCTTGACAATGTTCTGTCTGATCCCACCTGTGCGGGAGACATTGACCCAGATTTCCAAAGATTTTGTTATGAGTAGGTGTCGCTTACTTTAGTAGTACTCCTGAATTCCTGGAGTAATCGAGCATTATTACAACAATCAAATACTTTAATTTATTCTGCAACTGTTTTGTAAAAGCAAACATTTTTGTCTGGCACAATACAAGACTGAAAGGGGGACAGGCGACGTCAGTGTTAGAATATGTAAACATTCTCAAACTCACCCTTTTTTTTGTCTGATGTGTAAATGTCATTATCCGGGGGGATGTTTCCAAATAAACAGTGTGTTGAGTGTGCTGCCGCTATTGAAGGCAGTATGCCGAATACAATTTACCAGAGTAGTGGTTCTGTCCGTATCCCATTCTTGCAATCTTGCCCACGCAAACCTCCTTTGAGACTACATGGAATCCAATATATAGGGGTGGATTTACTAACATTTTGTGCTGGTTAGCGTCATAAAAGTGACGCTAACCAGCAGAAAAATGATTTTTTTACTAATTTACTTTTGAGTGCAAGACTTGTTTTGCACTGGAAAGTACAGTGGAAGCACTGCTTTGCGTTACTTAGCGCCAAGGGAGCGTTACATGGGTGGTACATGGGTGTTCCCATGCCAGCACCCATGTCTTTTTACGCAAAACCCTTTCTACAAACAATAGTAGACAGGGTTTAGCACCAAATGTTAACACCATTTAAAATGAGGCGTTAAGAAGAGAAAGGTTTTTATTTCTTTTTTCCTTTCCGACTTTGCATGCATGCTGCACTGTGCAACTCACGTGCAAAGTAGGAAAAGCTTTAAAGTGTGTCTATGTATAGTATTTTGTACTGGAATGGTAGCTTTCCAGTACAAAACCCATGGAAGATCAGGCACGTACCATAGCACTATGGCACTAAGGTGCGTGCCTGGCACGTAGCAGCCGAAATCAGAGTGGAGGAGAGAACCATATGTCTGAAGATATAGCGCTCTCTTTCTCCCACCCTCTCACGCAACGCAGCACAGCATTTTTGGCTGCTACACTGATTCCTGTGTTTTTGTTTTTGTAAATCTGGGCCTTTTTTTTATCTTGAAGACATTTGACATCGTGCACTAAGTGTAGTGGGTGAATGTTGTGGAGATCTTTATGCCACACTGCACAGCATCGAGAAACTTTATATCTAGACTCTGCTGCTACATTAGACTGTCCAATATAATTGGATCAAACAGGGTGACAACAACATTAAAGTTCAAGGGTCACAACTTTGGACTCAACTCACTCAGTTCCTAGCTGAAATCCCAAAATACGTTGTGGTGTTCAAGGAGGATATGAAGTTAGCATTGTATACGTGAAGCTTTGAGTAATAACATCCTAACTAGGATGTGCACCCACAGGGACCTGACCCAGTCCAACAGTTGAAGGCCTGATGTAGGAAAGAACTGGTTGCATAAAGTAGTCTCAAATTGCTAATCAACTTTTTGTGGCCAATCTTTCATTTTGGACCCTATGTAACAACAGGTTTCATGGCTAATTCTCCAGTTACAGGGAGTCACTCAACGACCTGAGATTGACTCCAAACACAGAGATGGTGGCCACCAAGGAGCAGCAGACCACATCCCTGTGTTTGTATTCCCAAACGGTTTTTAAAGTAGCTTGTGTTCCTGAATGGTAATGGTGCTACTTTAAAAGAAGTCACCTTAGTGAACACATTCGGTGGATCACTGCCTACTCCCCCTGAAGTCACGCAACGTGGATCTCAAAAGGGAAGCTGTCCAACGATGACAGCTTCTTTTTTTGTAACTCTGGGGCATATTAACAATGCAGCAATAACAAATTATCGCTGCTTTTGCGGCCGTTTTCTGCTGAAAAGCGGCGATAATTTTATGGCCTTATCAGCAAAGACACGCTATTGCGTGTTTTGCAGATTTTGCTCCCGTTTCCAGCACGCCTAACTTTGCATCGCTAATGAGATGCAAAGTAGGCGTGTCTGTGGAAACAACATGTGTAAATATCACGAAGGCAGCTTCGCGATATTTACAATGCGGGGAAGCGATTATTTAAATCGCGCTAAGTATGCCTTAACGCAGGAATTTAACGTCTGACTAAGGCATACTTAACATGGGGGGTGGATTGTGTAGCTAAGACCACAGGCCCCTATTATCAAGGGTATCGCCATTTTCCATGCGAACATCGCTGGAAAACCTGCGATGTTCCATGGAAAACATCGCTATTGCTATGATAATTATCGCCATTGAGCTGAGCGTTGTTAATACAGCGCTAGCATGGCGATAATTATCTGCGATATCCGGCGTTAAACATTTTAACGCTAAGAGCGGCCAGCGATAATTATCGCTGGCCGTTGATGATATGCCCCAGAGTGTTCGTAACAATTTTCCTACATTCAAACTAGTTGAAATTCAGGAAGGCCCGAAAGATTTGGCTCTTTCCTTGTTTCACTTGTTAATCGTCATTCAGCTTGGTCTGATGTTCTTTTGCTTTTCTTGAGAACTGGTTCTGACCTAAATCGCTAGTGAAAGAGAGGCTTAGTGGAAAGCCAGAACTTCACAGGTTTGGGAATGGTAAACCGCATAAAAGAGTGGCATGACAGAACTTGGAGGTGTTCAAGAAGATTATGGTGGCCACATTTTGGAATCTTGCAAGAGTTTTAATAGTACCAGATAGTTGCTGTCATTTAACTTTGACCCACGCATAGCTAACACTGCCGCTCTCCTGCCCTCTGCTATGATGGACAGAAGTATTGATCTCAGCTCTTTAATGTGTACGAGGCCAGCAGGTGTACCTGGTTTGAGCTGAGATCTCATGTTGAGAGTGGGCCTCGAACTTGAACCAGCTGTTCAAGTAGGGTGCTGACAGGACTTCATATTTGCAACACCTCACTTTTATTTGCTTGACCCGAAGCTATTTGTCCCATCTATTCCCAGGCATTCTTCCTCGTGCACCACCTAAAGCATATCCATTGGCCATCTCCTGTCCAATCAGAAGAGGATGTGTGTGCAGCCTCCTCGAGCGTGACCTTTCTTCAGATGTGGGACCAGCCTACCGAGAGCACCATTCTACATACACACCAGACAACATTGTACCCGTGATTGGCACTTTGAGCTGGTCCATACTTCGGCAGGCAAGTAAATGCAATCTGAAATACAACATATTTCTTAAGTAGAAGGCTTGGATTCTGTTTCTCAGCTCTCAGTTTAAGATTTCATAAGATTTTCGGTAATTCGCCACCTGAGGAATTTTAATAATTTAATTATATTAGTTTAGAAACGTTGCATTCATACACATCAATGACGTGCTCTTGGGGTAGTTTTAGAACTCAATCTTCTTTTTGTATTTATCGGCATTCATTTATGTTCTCCGGTGATTGTTCTTGGGCACTTTGTAATTGTGCTGATATCCATAACATTTGTATTTTTGTATATTTATTTTTAAAACCACTTTCCGCCATTTGTCAAACATCAGTCTTTTGCAGTAGTCAACGCTATCACATCAGTTAAGGTAACTAGTAATAGTATGTATAAACTGCAATATATGCGCATACACACACGTAAAGATTGAGAGATTCGAAGTCGGGAAGCAAAGCCCAGAGCGCGGTTCTCTCTGCTTTTGAGCATCTTTTAACCCCAGCATAAATATGCAATAATGGCGACGAGGCTTCCTGTAATTGCAAAGCACGCTGAAATGTGAAACTAATTGGAGAGATTGTATGGGGGATAGAATCAGTTTAGTGACTCCGTGAACTTTCTGAGAAATAATTTCCTGTGCACGTCAGACCCGGTAAGAGATATGATCCTGTGACCGTGTTTTATAATAAACAAAATTGATGTTTTGTGTGGTTGGTGCCTCTTTGCAAATTACCAGACGCAAGTCAGCCAGATCAGCAGATGTAGATATGGCGGAAAGAAATGCAGATTGCACATTGTTCGAGGAGTCAAATATTCATCTCGGTTAAATGGAGCGAGGCTACAGATATTGTTTTCGTAAAGTAAACCACCTCCATGCTAACACTGGTTGTTTATCCACCCGGCCATATTTATCCCGAAATCACTTTGTTCTATTTACTGTTGCATAATTTGCCATTTTGCTATAGTTTTCAAATACTATTGCATGTTTCTTTTACACTTCTAAAACTCATTAGCAATTCATATGCTGCATGTACGCCATTTTGAAGAACGATTTCGTCGGTGCAACCAAAACAAACCAGTGCGAATCCCTTTGCACCACTTTGCAGTTGTGCACAGAGCAGCAGAGGAAACGGCATTTGCACCGGGATAGTATTGTAGGAAATGAAATCACTGTCTTTTACTTTCTTTAATAGAGGACGGAACATCTGTTTCTCTACAGTGAAAAGTGAAAGATAGTAGTAAGATTATTTATTTATTTATTTAATTTATTTAGGAGTTGATATAGCGCCAGAATCGACTTCAAGGAGTATCTCTGCGTTTTTGTGGCAACGTATCAGTTGTGTAGCGAAGGCTGTGAAGTTAATTCTGTTTATTTTTATTAGAAGCCAAACAAAATGGTTTTGAGAAATTTCCTGAAAACTAAATGAGTTGAACATTCTCTTACGGAGGTAAGTACACATTTAAATTAATAAAACGAATTTTGTTGTGCGCGCTACATCGCAAAATGCGATGCAGCGTGCACAAAGGAATTTGTTTTCTTAATTTAAATGTGTACTCACCTCCGTTCATCCATATTCCGGTGTTTACATTTTCCCACCCTGCCCCTCCCCTGCCCCGCCTCACTGCCGTCACCGAACTCCCTCCACGAGCTGCTACTGACTGCTAGTAAGGCTGATTCGGTGCTATATTTAGGCCTAAAACCTGACTGTGAGGAATCCAAGTTATCTGATAATTCGACAAAACTATTGAGGTGTTTATTAACATGTCTCTCTAGTACTTTGCTCAGAAAAAGCAGAAGTGTAGGACGAAGATTGGTCAGGTCAGTCAGAGGGACCTTCATGTTTTTACGAATAGGCATTATCTGAGCTACTTTCCATTCAGGTGGAACATAACCTTCTACTAGTGAAAGATTCAGAAGATGTCCTATTAGTGGGGCAAGTAGAGTGGTAAAGGTATGAGCTATTTTCGCAGGAATCAGGTCACACGGGGAACCGGTCTTCACTTGGTGCATTAGAGCTTCTACATCTGTAATAGTAAGCAAAGGAAAGTTCTCAAACGGCATAGAGGGTGTCAAACCTTTTGCATCTGTTGTCGCCGTTTGTGTTTGATGTGAGCTCCCTGCAAGTATAATATTATCATAGATTAATTCAATTTTTTGGGAGAAAAAAGATGCTATATTATCACAGAGTGTTTGTGAAGGGGCTTCTACAATCTCGCATGCTTTAGGTTTTGTGAACGACTGAAGGATATTATATAAAACCCTAGGCGCATTACCAGCCAAAGTAAGCTGGGTGGAAATGTGATTCTTACGTGCAAGTTTAATGCTACTATGATAGCTTGATAAAGAAGTTAAAATCTGGATTTTATCACTCTCCTCGTGGGTGGTGCGCCATTTCCTCTCATATTTTCGGCATGATTTTTTTTGTGTAAGTAACTGGGAAGTAAACCAAGCGGCATGCTGACGCTTTGGGTGGGTAGAGATACATTTCACTGGCGCAAGACGATCAATAGTTTCTGTTAATACAGAATTATATTTAATGAGCGCTTCTTCTAGATTGTCTGATTTGTTCCAGGGTGTCTTTAAAGAGGCTTGAAGATTCTCCGGAGAGACTTTTTGCCATTGTCTACGGGTCAGCCTAGTATCATAATGTGGACCTCTATGTTCGACCTCATGACTCTTAATAGAGAATTCAATTAAGAAGTGATCAGTCCATGTAAGTTGGACTGGTTGTTCACACTGTATATCGGATGAATTAGAACAATATCCAGTGTATGGCCTGCCATATGGGTGGGGCCTTCATTCAATTTATTTAGACCTAAGAGTGAAAGATTGTCCAGAAAGGCTAACGATTCCATATTATCAGGGCATTCACTATGGATGTTAAAATCGCCTAATAGCACACAATTGGTGCTAGCAAGTGCGTGGGAAGCTATAAGTTCAATAAGTATATTTGAAAAATCTGCTATGGGGCCAGGAGGGCGGTAGATCAAAGCCCCTTTCCAACTGACTTGAGCTGATAAATCAACTGGGAAAATGAGAGCTTCCATCTTAGGGCCACAATATTCATCCAAGACACAGACCTTAATACTATCTTTATGAATAATAGCCAGTCCTCCCCCCGTTTTAGCTGATCTACCCATTCTGATACATTTGTAACCTTCTGGTGTTGCCAGAGTGATAGAAGGTGTTGAATGCGGTTTGAGCCAGGTTTCCGTTAGAAACCCCAGCTCAGACTGAAGTGAGGATACTAAGTCCCAAATTATTCACAAGACATAAGGAATATCTCATTTACTCTATTTAACAAATATTATTCCTGGGCCTAGATTACTTTGCAAAAGACTGTTACACGTGTATAATTTTTTCTATGCAATGCATGTGGTGTATACGTCCAGCAATGGCTAAACAGTTATTCTCTCAATTTTTGGAATGATACAAAAATGTTTTTTTTAATATGTGTACTGAACCAGTGGGTTAACTACTTGTGACTCACTCCGGATGCAGAGCCTTTACACTGCAAACAGACCGCCTATGGGACAAGCTTCGGTATAACGATGAGCCCAAGACGACCATTTTGTTTACGAGAAGATAGAAAAAGACCGGATTGTTACCTTCGCTTCCTAGCTCCCAGATGACTGCCGACAGCCATTTACAGTCTGATCACGATCAGTTAAGCAATATAGCGCCATGAAGACTTCGGGTAAGCGCACGCTTTTAAAAATGAATTCAATAAAAATGAAAAAACTGATATTTGTTGGCTTCATCATCTAATGTTACACAAACAGCAAACCTGTGGTGTGAACTTGGTCATTCTTTTTCTCATCAGTGCAAAGTTCCTGTAATATGGGCCTTGGCTCACAATTTATTTACTTTGTTTTCTGGATTATGGATTGAAACAAAGACTATTTGCCCCGTTCCTCGTTTTATACAAGTTGTAAAATGGCGCAAATGTATCTCCTCTGCGTTTTCACAAATGTAATGAATCCCTAAAGTGGCTCAAGGAGATGTTCTGCAAGAGACGCCTTAGCGAAAGAGGATTATATATGCATATTGCTAGGTACAGGTTTGTGAATCCTGGTTTTGTATGCAGATTAGAAACCCACAGGTCATAATCTCAAGCAATGCGCGTTTGGAAATTGAGTGAAATATACATCCCGGGCTTTAAATAAATGATCACTTCATACTTTCTAAACGCTGCACATTTAGCCCCCCCTTTGCCTGAGTAATAACATTGATGAAATTTGGAGACTTGGAGAAATTTTGTCTTGTAAATTTTTAATTGGCTGTCAGTCAAAGTGAAGCACTGACAAGTTTATACAACATTATGATTTCACAGCTAACTCAGCAACTTCTGAAAACATTTTATTGATGGGATTTGCATGTTTCTTATCTTTATGTCAATCGACATTTCCTCAGTCGGCACATGCTAACAATTTAGAGGCTTAGTTCAAATGTTTTCTTACCAGCCCTCTGCCTTCATTTGTTTGACACAATTAACAACATCCAGGAGCAATGGGCATCATTAAAAATTGCTTTAATCTTGGTTTCACATCAGAATTTGTTTACAATGGGAGAATGAGAGCTTGCAATTCAGCACTACATATCTAGTGACAGCATTGATGTCTAAACCCCAGACATAAAAGTGAGTTTGTAAAAAGGTGGCGAATATATCCGTTTATGGTAGGAAGACAGCAGGTAATCACTCATGGGCTTTCCCTAAAACAGTATTTGTTATCAGAATGCCTGTTTATTTGGCTCGATTGCAGCAAACAACAAGCATTGGTAAATGCAATACGTTTTGCCTCTGTGATTCATAATAATTATTTTTGTTGTAAGTTTTAGCTTGGTGAGCAGTTGTGTAATATAAGTTAATGAAACTCCATGAAAGTGTTATGACTTGTGTATTGGGAAAGCCCATATATTGTGCAGTAACTGATGGTAATATAATGAGGGGAGATTAGGTAAAGGGTGGAGGACAAAGAAAAAAAAATCCAAGCAGCCGGCTTGCCGCACCAGTGCTCTTTGACCCAGAGAAGAGCTGGGTGAGAAGTTCAGAGTGTTATTGGAAACTGCAGAATAAATATTTAGAAACATTGAAAAAAGCCAAATACTGGCAACCTAGTCAGACCCATTGCCTTTGCCAATGCTTGTTTAACACAAGCCTGCAATAGGTACTGCTACTGCTGTTATTCTGTATAGAATGTGCGGTAGAATGCTGTAATGTTCAGTTCCATACAGCCAATAAACGTTAGTTCAAATACTTCAACAACTTGATAACAGTTTCTTACTCTCCATCCCTGCATCAAAGTTTGTGCAAAAGTTTTTGTCACACCACTGGAGAATGCCAATTCCAAGAAGATTTATGTTTACAGGCTTAATAGACTCATTCACTGTACATATAAGCCAATAACTAATACATATCACACTTTTGGTTGGCACTTTCAACCTGGAACAATCCTGAATGCATAAACGACCCTACAACTTCATATAAGTTAAGTTGCCCATCATAGTGAATCATAGTGACTGCCCGAAGAGCACAACAAGCTCCCAAAGGGTCCATTTATGGTTCATAAGGGGTCACTATGCAATGAAGGCACTGACTACTTCCTTCAACAGTCTGGTATTACATAACACTACCATTTGTTGGCTAGAACAGCAATTGTGCCAAAAGCCGTACAAAGGTTGGGACCGGCAACTACTAAAACTTACAGCTAACAGATTGTCAAGTTCCTGAGGAATTCAGAAAACCAGTTGAATAAGCGATAGAATTCAATTTCACAAATGCTTGCTTTACCTGTAATTATGCAACAACATGAGCCAAGCATGTGGCTCCTTATTCAATACACCCATGAGCTTGAACCAAGATGTTAACCTTAAAGGGACATTAACGATAATGTTGGCAGTAGAGATGATGCTGCTTATCTTTGTACTGAAATGCTACAAATGTGCCAGGAGAGAGGCACGTTGATCATTCTCGCTTCCCTGATATGTGGGTCAGACCTGTGGCTCAATGTAATGTTTGATCCGTGGGCTCAAACTTAAATGTGACCCCTCAGAAAAAGCCCTTTAAAATAATTCCTGCATCCAGCTCGTCTTTCCACTAGTACCACGTCAATACGAAAACAGTGTGAGGCACGCTTATATTGCAAGATCAAGGACTTAATCTAAAGAAAACTACAAATTAAAATGCTGTGTTGAACGGCCTCATTGCCGATTATCATGCAAAGTGGGTCAATAGTGTCCAGGGTAACAACCAGCCGTGGCCTATCCAGGTAAGAGCAGTAGTGTCGACAGTCGATGGAATAGGGGGAATAAAATAAAAAACGAAATAAAATCACTCACCTTGCGCTCACTGCATCGCCGAATCGGCGATGCTGCAAGCGAAGGTAAGTGGTTTTATTTATTTTTTAAATTTTATTTTCCCTATTCCATCGACTGTCGACTTCCCCTCGCCCCACCCCACCGCTCTTATCTGCAGCGGCAGCGGCTGGTAACAACAACTTCCTGACTGTCACTCACTATAACCATGACAGAAAGAAGTGATCTAAAATTTATGGCAAGAGGAATCCTCTTACCTTTGTGATCCATGTTACTCCTGGGATGCTCGAGTCCTGGCCATAATGTCCGTAAGGTTCGTGCTGCCGGTGGGTGCCAGGAAGCACGTGTTTTATACGCCAGAGGTGAACCAGCTCTTAATTAGAGACCATCTAGTGGTTTACTGTTGTTACGGCAGCCATCTTGGAGTTCTCGCCTTCTATTCTGGGTATCTAGAAGAGAATATAATTGCTATGTGTAGACTAACTTACATTAACCTGTATGGAAAAAGAGGAGCTGAAAAGTGAATGATTTACAGAACCATTCAAATCTGAGTGTGTTATCTATCCATAATTGATATTGGGTGGCTGCATGCATTATATGTTTAGTTTCGACAGCCATGTTTGAACAGGCGTAAGACTTGGTTGGCGACTCTTGCGGGTACCAATCTCCAGGGGGTTAATATCTTCAACTCTTGTTATCACGTAGGATATTTTGGGGACTTACTATGCCACTATGGGAAATGTAAGTTGGCAAAGATGCCCCTAGCTAGACAGAAGAAATGGACAGTCCAGAGTATAACATAAATAATGCTAAGTATAAGGAATTTTTACTTCCATGAAAAAATAACCCAATTCAAACAAGCGCTATGCAGGCAAAAGCTTGAAAAAAAGTCTTACTAAATCGGATAAAAACAGCTCTTGGTCCTGGGGACACTGATAAGAGCAAAACAGGAAGAGCAACATGAAATAGTATGCTACAGCCAATAGAAACAGAGTAAAAGTAAGTAGTAAGCACAGGAACCAATGAAAAGCAAAGCCCCTTTTAAGATTTATATTGAATACAATAGATTTCACAAGCACAGCACAAGCGCTGTGCAGGCGAAACCTAAAAACGGTACGTCCCAGAATGCACCAATTTATTAAGTGAAAGCAAAAAAAGGGATACATTGCTTTCATTGGACAGTGAATGATGTGTCAATCCGAATTTATTTAAAAAATGGTTTTCCAGTTCAGGATTGTGCTAACAAACCACACTTTTCTATATGAGATCTCTTCAAAACACAGAGAAGTACTCAGACTGCTTATGCCGCAGGGATGCTCATTGTTTTTAGACAGTACACATAGCTTAAAACAAGCATGGACAAAGGCAGTAGGGTTGGCTTTGTATATTGTAGGCAGCAGTGTTTTGATAGAAGACATACATACATGTTTTAGTGGAGAGACAACACAGATGCACCCACAAACACTACACTTAGAGGGACCCATGTACTCACAAGTAACTTTTACAGATGACCATGAAAGCAATCATAGCATATATTTGTAGCTATGAATTTATAAGTAACATTTATGTAGGTCCCCAAAAAGAACCACTATCAGCCCCTTTGCTTTCTCGTGAGTATAGATGGATGGCTTTCCCCAGGCGTGCTGGGTTTTCAACCCACTTAGTAACGTGAAAGGAGAGATGCATGTGTTTCCTACTGGCCAGGATGCTCGGCCTTTGGTCTGAGACAGCAGGATGGCTTGAAAGGAAGAGGTGTGAAGTTTGAAACTCATCACAGTACAACACAATTATGTTAATCTTATTGCAGTGGAATCTTCAGTCAGAGTTGTTATTTTTGGTACCAAAATATTGCTGTGAAAATGTTGACAAAAGAATATTGACAAGGTAATCTATCTATCTATCTATCTATCTATCTATCTATCTATCTATCTATCTATCTATCTATCTATCTATCTATCTATCTATCTATCTATCTATCTATCTATCTATCTATCTATCTATCTATCTATCTATCTATCTATCTATCTATCTATCTATCTATCTATCTATCTATCTATCTATCTATCTTAATATCTATCTATCTATCTATCTATCTTAATATCTATCTATCTTAATATCTATCTATCTATCTATCTAATTCTACCTGTGTCCAGCTAATGAGTGTAAGTTTTTACAAAACGTATGTACTCTTTGGTTTGTAGAAGTGTTGAAAACATTATAAATCTTCGTACTCAGGAGTAACTCTGTGAACAGGTTACAGTTGACGACTTGTGTCCAATATGTTCGACACAAGTTATTTGGTTCTGCAGTAAATGTTTCCAACAGGGCAAAGATTCTACAAAGCAGATATTAAGTATTGCAAGTAGCCTTCAATGTTTTGACAGAATATTCTTGGAATGACAATTTCTACACAAGATAGAAAACTGTGCACACCAGGTACTAATCCATGTTGTACATGTGCCTGATCAGCTTCAGAAGATGGGCTATATGCAAAATTTTCCCCACGGTATGAAGGCTGCAGTATGACCTTTAGCACATTCAGACATTGGGTATTTTAAGTTAATAGTCTCTCTTCGGACAACATTTGCATAGAGTGAACACTGTTCTTAGTAGATACTTTATAATACTCTCTGCTGTGTTTCTTATGAGAGTTCCACTGTCTGCAGACGCAGCACCTTGAGACCCTCACGGGTGATTTGCTGCACATTATAAATGTTTGATTGATTGCAAACAGTGTGGCACAGAGTAAACTCTCTCCATACAGTAAACATGCTTACAATACCCATGTTTCTACTCATATCCACTTCATTTCTCACTGTAGGTTTGGTGACTGTGAAGGGTTTGATACAGATAAAAGGTGTCTATAGTAGGACATTAATTATGTAACAGAAGTTGAGAATCTGGAGGAACTTGAGTTTCTCTGAACAACTGTATCCATACATACGTTATGTTGGCACAGACGTATTCACCTAACTTAAACTTTCACTTTAACCTTTATTTTTTTTCAGTGAATTTCTAGGTTATTTTTTTAACATAACCAAAACTACCAGTGCCATATTATAATTATTGGGAAGGAGGGCGTCCGTCCTCCCCTCCCCGAGGCTTAAGAGGCCTGCGGAATCATCTCCAGGGCCGTATTTTAATTATAGGGAGGTGTGTGGTACCCCTCACAAAGCCTTAATTGGCAGCGGTGACCCCAAAATGGTGCGGAAGATGACATTGCTTCCATCTGAAGGTAGCAGCTAATTATGCTTTGCTCCTCTGGATAGGAGCAATATCTGTTCTGGGTTTAAATCTCCCAACGGCTGGAAGCAGACATATCTCCCTGCCCACGCTGCTCCAAGCAGGGAAGGCATGTTTACATCCTCCTGGGAGAGTTTTAAAAATGCTCCTGCCAAGTGGGAGCAAGCATATGTTTTCATGTCCATTCCTGTCGGAGGGGTAGTAAGGAAATGGAGATCACTAAACAATCACGACTTTTTGTCTTCCCTGTCAAACTCAATCCCAGCACCCACACATGATATTAATCTTATGGAAAAAAATCTCACTGATTGGCTCTTGGCAGCCTGCAATGAGCATGTTCCGCTCTCCAAATTCTCTCTCGCTCGTTGCATGGATGCCCATAGGTGGTTCACGGCAGATTTAAAAAAACAAAAATTGGAATTGCGCCAAATTGAGAGGAAATGGAGACATGGGTACTCAGATGAGGACAGAGTGTCATATACGACTGCCCGTAGGAATTATAAGAACTCTATTCTAACTACCAAGGCAGCATTCTTCTCCGACGAAATTTTGAATGCACACAATAAATTTTCAGGGTGGTGAACGATCTCTGCAATGATGTAAGAACCTCCCCCCCCCAAGCCCCCACGCAAGAGCTTTGCAATCAGCTCAATAATTTCTTCATGGATAAGATAGCCACCATAAAAGAAAGCATCCCGAAAAGGCCTAGCATGGTGGCCACCGAGGACATCTGCAGAAATCCATCTGAATTTGAGGTTTTCCCCCGATGGATCAATCTAGGTTAGGGGAACTGATGAATCGTGTGAAGTCCGGCTCACCTAATGATTGCTGCCCCCCGTACGTCCTGAGGGACGTCTATTCAGCCCTCCCGCTAGGCATGCTCCCCCTCTTGAATGAGTCCCTAGCTCAGGGAATAGTCCCCATCTCGTTTAAAAACGCAACGCTGGTCCCGCTAATTAAAAAACCGGGTGCCGAACCGACTAATCCCTCTAACTACTGGCCCATATCTCTCCTCCCTTTTGGAGCAAAGATCCTGGAAGCCCACGGGGCTAGCTGCATCTCCAATTTCATCGAAACATAGGAGTATCTGGAGCCTAACCAAGCCGGCTTTCGCCAGGCGCACTCAACCGAAGCAGTGATCCTCGCAGTTCTGGACACAATGAGATCTAACGCCGACAGGGGTATACATCAGGCCTTGGTGCTTCTGGACCTGTCGGCAGCGTTCGACATGGTGGACCATACCATCTTATTACACCGTGTCGATCAAGCTGGTCTGCGAGGATCGTCCCTCGGTTGGGTGAAGTCATTCCTGAGCAACCGGACCCAGGCAGTTAAACTTGGGAACTTTACAGCGCCCAAATTATCTACCACCTATGGTGTCCCGCAAGGTTCGTCTTTGTCCCCCCTCCTATTTAACCTATATCTCAAACCCCTTTTACATTCCTTAAAAAACAGGAGGGTTACGATTTATAACTATGCTGACGACCTGCAGCTAATTTTCCCACTGGACTCAACTGACTCCGCCGTGGAATTCCAGGCAACCATGTTACTCATCCAACGGTGGATGGAGTTGAACCATTTAAAACTTAATCCCGGGAAGACCGAGCTGGTACTCCCGGGCAAAAGCTCGATCAGCTGGGGCCCTCATTTCTGGCCGTCAACAATGGGTTCCCCTCCTTCCCCCTCTCCCTCGGTGAAAAGCCTCGGGATTACCATTAACTCTGATCTCTCCCTGAATAGCGAGGTAGGAGCGGTGATCTCGTCCAGCTTCCATCAATTGCGCAAAATTTGAAAAATTGCTCATCTACTCACTCACTCTGCCCTCATTCATGTGGTACTCGCCTTGGTCCTGTCCCGATTAGACTTTTCAAATTCTATTTATTTAGGCCTCCCCCTGTTCTTGTTTAAACGCTTGTAAACTGTGCAAAATCAAGCGGCCAGATTAATCTTCAAGAACCGTGGTGGGAGTTCTGCGAAACCACTGCTGGCCACTCTTCACTGGCTACCCATAGCCCAACGGGTAATATTTAAAGTAGGATGTTTGGCCTTTAAGGCTCTTCACGGGAAAAGTCCCATGTTCATTAACAACCTAATAATCAAACATGAGCCTACCCGCAATCTTCACTCTGCTCATCAGTCCCTTCTCACTTTACCCTCCTTCAAACGGAAGCGTCAAGGCGGGTGTCGATTCGCTTTTCTTGCCCCAAAGTTGTGGAATTCTTTCCCCATGTCGCTCAGGAAATGTACCAAGCTTATGGAGTCCCGTGGAGCCTTGAAGACCTGGCTATTCAAGTAAGCTTCGGGATAGGTTAACTGTTTTTCATTCTTTCCTCATTATTAGCGCCATGAAACCTCTGGGTGCCCGTGCGCTTAATAAATTCAGAATAACATAACATAACATAACATGTCCATGCTAGTGCAGGCCAGGAAACTACTCTGTCCTTGGGTGGCTCCCAGGACAGAGTAATAGAACCGGCCCTGGGGGATGGAGTTCTCAGGGACTTTTAAGGCTCAGGGAAGAGGCCAAACGTCCCCCCTCCCTTTAAAACTAATTTTAGTCCCAGGAGATGGGGTCCCCGGAGCCTACAAAGGCTCATGAAGGAGGACTGTGTGGCCTCCCCTAATACATAAGATCTGCGCGTTTAGACAACATAAACTAAGGGATTAGTGTCCAGACTAAGTCCAAACACCCCCACAGGATATGTTAGCCTTTAGACCAGCTAGCTCACAGTGCCACTATAAGCTCCCCTAACCTTACCAAAGAGCGAATAGTTTTTTTCGACTTTCGAACATGACAACCCTTGATCCTTCAGGGATCGTAGAAACAGTTCAGTACTTTTTGCTCAGTCGCTCATGCTCACTTCTTCTCAGAGAAATATACAGAATAAACGATGGAGACGTTTTCAATAAGCATTTTATTGAACCAGCGTCATTCTAGTATAAAATTTGTGTGCTGCGACAACCATTAAGCAGAAACAGATACATACGATTATAAGCACCGACAGAGTAAATAAAAGGTAGAATTCTACCATGGTGCTAAATCAGTGAATATATGCAGGCATATGGATACATAGCAATACTCAAGCGTACTACTAAGATGCGAACCCTAGCTAAGTGTGCCTAAGTGAACCTAGCATGTATGTAGGTGTGAAGCAAAGAATCCCCTAGGAAAGAGCCAGCCCCATTACCTGATGAGAATGAACAAAGGACCCTTTCTTGGTCTCGAGTTGGACACCCTGCAAGGGATGTCAGACATCTGCATGCTGGAGGTTCTGTGTGTAGGGACTCCAGTGTCTCATGTCAGCATGGAAGCTTCTCCTTTGGTTTGCCCAGCGAAGATCTGGTGCATATATACCCAAACGTTACCCTTAGGGGGTCTACCTGGAATCGTACTGTGTGCATGTCATTCAAGGATGACGATAGCGGTGACTTTTGTACAGAGTTATGATGCAGAAGATGGTAATCCTGCTGTGTGATAGTAAGAATCTTCATTCATAATAAACTAGGCGAGTTTCTAAGAAAACCACACAACATTTATTCGGCACTTAACTATATAAAAGGTCAGTTCCAGAACCGTTATGTAGAGCACGGTAGGACAAATGTAGGTAAAAGGTTGTGCATCTACCTAGGCCTATTTTGGTGTACATTGGGGCTCATAACTCCCACTCCTCATCCTTAGGACGATAAGATAAATGAATAATAAAAGATGCCTGTCTAAGAAGCATAAAAACATTAAATGAAAAAAACATGGTATATGTAAAACAATGAGGAACAAAATGTTAAAAAAGCTCTATAAGTCCTCTAGAAAGTCAATATACTGTTTAGACCAACTTAGTACATCGAAAGCCATGGTGCCCAATGAGAGCAGAAAAGAGAAATAAACCAGAATGATGTTTTCCATTCCAATTTAGCTTGTTTTGAAAAAAACCTGAAATGTTTCCACCACACAGAGAGCCAAATGTTTATGTGTCCTGTGTGGGAGACACAACATCGTTGCTGCTTGCCTCAGGAAACGACTGTCCCTGTAACACCTCTTGGATCAGGTTAATGGAGCAAAGGTGATCTTCTCCGGTTCCCACATCAGCCACTGAGGAAGCACTTGACACCTGTGAGTCTGTTGCAGAGCCTGTGTCCATTCCAACAGGAGCTGAAGCATCCTGCGGTGGCTCTAAGAATGCCGACATTAACATGGGAATACATTGAGGACACTGTAATATGTGGGCCTTTAAGGGGTCCAGTAGGACGTCTACGTCCGGTGGCACAACCAATGGAAATGTTAGCATCGCATATTTGGTAACAGTAAGTTCCAGAGTTACTTGTTGTATGCAAGTTTGTTTCCACCGACCCACACAGTCAGGGAGGGGCCGCTTGGCCTTCATTGAATGTTTCCCTTATACAGTTTGATTCTCTGAGCGGACTGAAAGCCATGCTTTTTCATAGGGATGTGGCCTTAATCTAAGCCCGAGAGACTTTTTATCTCCAGGTTGCAAGGTCATCAGCTGAGATACAGGCATTAGTCCAATTAAACTTCCCGCTACATTTCAGAGAAATGGTACATCTTATCTTTAACATGTCTGATATGAGTGAGATAGTGCACCTATTTAACAACATAGGTTCTGGACTATTGAGCAACTTTCAGACAATTTTTAGAGTAATTCCATCATTTATACACTCCATGTTGGGAAGTGTTTTTGGAGGTCTTCCGCTAGTCCTACTACTGGTAGTGGTTATCCTGGTTTTAATTTTCCTGCTACGCAATGAATGCAGTGACTGCTCGCCCACTAAAGCGAAGGAGCGTTACCCCACTGCTTTCTCGCAGTGTGAGAAGCAGAAACATAAAATGGTAATAACCCTCTGGTATTACCATTTTATGTTTAGTTGCAGGAGGGGGTGGGCGAGGCTGCTCTGCAAGCAGGGGAAGAGTGGTGTGCTCACTTCTGAGGGCGCAATGACTGTTCGGTCCGCCCTCTGGGGCCGCCCAAGCAGTCATGGGCACTCTGCCCTTTCCTCCATGCAGCGTGCAATGCAGCTGCAGCCTGCATGGAGACATAGCCTCCCCGTAAGCCCCTGGCTGGGCGGCGTCCCCACCAATTGCAAGGCTGCCATTGCAGCGTTGTGATTGGCTTTGGGGAGGGGAGGAAGGCTACCTGCTTCCTGTTCCTGCCGGAGATAGGAGAGCAAGAGCTGCAGTCGAGAAGACGCGGGAAACGGCCAGCGGACAGGTTATTTATTTATTTATTTATTATTAACTTAAAATCCTCCCCCTTCCCACGCGACACCCCACCCTCTCACCCGCAATTAATGCCGGCCGTGACTGAATGGACGTCCAACTTTCCAAAGAGATGGAAAAAGCACTCCTGGTGCAACGATGCCGTGAACGCATGGTGCTCCATCTGGCCACCCCTTGGCTTTGGGAGCAAAGCGAGCATTGGTTCCTATCGTTCAGATCAGTCTGGGTTGACTGTATCTTGACTGTGCTCCGCTGCCTATTCTGTGGATATGAAAGTGTGTTGGACATATGTCTAGGTCAGTTTTGAGTGATAAAATGTAATGTATCCATGTTGTGTTTTGGGCTGTTTCTCACTGCGGATTCTAGGCCTACCCAGTGGGTACCATTTTTATCAGAAGATATGTGGGAGCATAGAATGGTGTGACATATTTTATTATTAATTGGATTTCACTGCATTTGTGCCATCCAAATGTAAGCCAGTTTGTAAGAAAGAAGACATTTCGAAAATTGTATACTAGTACTGATACAAGAAATCCAGAGATGTAAAAATGACTAGTGCTCCTTAACTCCACATCTTGTGGCCACTTAAATAATACATTGGTTTCCTTGATACCCATTTATCACTTTTTTTTCACCATATGAATTGGTTTATACTTGGAACATAATGTAAACTCACTGTACAGAGCAGCTCTGTAGGTGACTCTGCATACCTTGGGTTCTTAGAGAACTTACAAAACCTATATATCCCCTCAACCAGAAAGGCCTAGTGGACGTAATGGTATATTGCTTTTGTAAATTGGACATTGTGACAAAAAGCTACAGATGAAAATATTGTCACAAATGGCTATTTTTTCCAACTTATTTTCAATATTTCTTTATTTTAACAGTTAGTTTTTTGGGAAGACCTCAAGGGATCTACACATATGACACCTTGCTGTATTTGGAATTTTGTCTCATTTTCAGAAATCTATAGCTTTTCTGGTTCACCCATGGGTTTCACACTAGTTTTCACCACACACTGGAAGTAGGTTGAGAGCACAAAAAATGGGAAAACTGGGCTATCTGTTTGAAAAATGCCACAACTGTGGTAAAAGATTTTTTTATTTATTCTGTTATATTCCATATAGGTACCCTATATAGGTGTAGGTAAACACTGCAACCTATCACCTTTATCCTTCCCTACATTTCATACATAACGGTACATAGGGACTGACCTTTTACCTAGGTACAACACTGCATTCAGAACACGGGTTTTTCCCTGGTTCGATACTCACACATTATGCATGAGGCTTCTTTGAAGCACAGCAGAACTCACAGCAGGATGAACATCTCCTGTATAATATCTATGTTAAAGTTCAAGCCCGACGTCATCCTTTAGGCCGACACAGTAACTCAGAAAGGTATGACACCTGGGGAGACCTGTTGGTATATATACATCATGTCCTGCTTAGACAGGAAGAGGAGACCATGACTTCCCGGCAGACACACTGAGCAGAAATGCTGAGGTTCCTGCATGCATGCACTCCAGCTAGCAGTGGTCTAACATCCCTCGCGGGGTGTCCAACTCGAGACCAGGACGGGGTCCCATATTCTCTCCTTACTCAGGTAATGGGGTTGACTAGACCTTAGAGGGATTCTTGGCATAACGCATAACACCTACACCGATGCTAGGTACATTTAGGTACATCTAGTTAGGGAGGCATTGTAGGAGTACGCACTTTCTTATCATGTGTTTTATGTACTTGCATATATTCATGATTACTGCAAGATGGTAGACCTGTACCATCCCTTTACTTTCGTAGTACTGCTAATCATATATCTCTGCTACTGTCTAATGATTGTTACAGCAAATCTATTCTACACTAGAATAACAACTGTTCAATAAGTCCTTATTGAAATGCCCAGACTGTTTATTCTGTGTATCTCTGAGACAAATGAAGTGAGCACGAGTGACTGAGCGAAAAGTAGTATATTGTTTCCACGATCCTGAGGGATCAGGGTTGTCATGTTCTGAGGTTGCCAGAAACTATTCTCTCCCCGATAAGAGGAGATTCTAGTGGCACTGTGAGCTAGCTTATGCAAACAAGCTAACATATCCGATTGGGGTGCTTGGAACCAGTCTACCACCAAACCCACAATTTATGTTATCCAAACACGCAGCTCCTGTATAGGATATATAGGAACTACACAACAATTCAGCTCTGCAAAGTCCTGAAAGCTGGGACGATGGTGACTTTAGGACAGAAAACCATTTTATGATGCCATTTTTAGGAGAAAAAAAC
Organism: Triturus cristatus; assembly: GCF_964204655.1. Classification (NCBI taxonomy): domain Eukaryota; kingdom Metazoa; phylum Chordata; class Amphibia; order Caudata; family Salamandridae; genus Triturus; species Triturus cristatus. The sequence goes on along the minus strand of NC_140588.1, from coordinate 954,099,731 downwards.
AGACACTTTTAGATAGAGCTCTTTTTTGCTATTTTTCCCCAAAACCTCAAAGTGTAGCTATATTTTGGTCTTCTCCAGGGGAATCCACAAGCCCTGGGTACCTTTAGAATCCCCAGGATGTTGGAAAAAAAGACGCAAATTTAACATTGATACCTTATGTTGAAAAAAGTTATGGAGCACTAAGGGCAAACTACCCCCAATAGCTCAGGGCTCAGAACTGGGGGGGGAGGGAGAGGGTGCGGGAGGGGGGGGGGGGGTGGCAAGCCCAGCAGGTAATGGGTTAAGGTACAGCAAAACTCCAAACCTGTATTTTCAATCCCGAATACAGAACATATATTTTTTTTAATGCAGCCCCTGTCCATAAAGATACAGTTGATGCTTTGAAAATAAAATTGGAGCGCACTCATGGCTGCCATTTAAAGTACTAAGAAATAATGTTATTGGAACTTGCTTTGACCCTGAAAGAAGGGGGCTCACTAGCACATTCAACAATTTCTGGTCAATTGCAGCCATTTCTGGACTGTATAATGGAAGAAGCTGTAGCACAGAGCAAGTGTGCTCAGGTTTGCATCTTGGAGCTGTATATATCTCGGTCTGTCATTTCTCTGGATGACAACGTGCCTTCATAAGTGTTATTGAATTTAAAAAGAGTCCCAGGGGAAATATTTTCCAGAATAGATACATATTGTTGCAAACAAGGAAGCTTGCTGAAGATGAGTATAAAATGCAGTTATGATTTAGCGTACAGCCTCTTAAACCTTTCTGAATTGTGTTAATTTCTACGAAAAGTTACAGAACTGCAGCAATGATCAAGTAAAATGCCAACCGAGTAGAGGAGACATGTCTCCATTGGCTTAAATTCATTTGTCTGGGCTTCCAAAGAAAGAGTGTTTTTTGTTTCACTAATAACTTTGGCACCGTTTGATGAATCTTCATGAAACTTAAAATAAAAATCACCAGCCACCTCAGCTGCTCCCTGGAAAGTTTCGGGCTGGTCCGTCAAGCGGGGGTCCCAAAATGTTGAATGCCCATGATAATTTCGATAGGATAATTATGTTGCAGCTACAGAAAAAAGCGGCTGGTTGGAATTACACAAAATTTGGCCCCAAAAAAATTAGACCTTTAAAGTGTCAACTGAATCATTTCCCAGAAATTTGCTTTGAGATGTCATCATTAATGTCACCAATGATTTAATTTAACATGTCATGAGTAATGCAATATGTGAGGTCATAAGCAGTGCATGGCTTAGCTCAGTTTTATTTATGATTCTTTGTGTGCCCTCCCTCACTCCCAGCAATCATTTATAGAGATGCCACTGCACTGACAAGCATGTAGGAATCAAAGAAATAAATAATACATGTGGTTCCCACATAGGAATGCTGTGCCTGGGCAAGAAGGAGTGAACTGGTTAAACCTAGAGGCTTAAAAGGATGTAATTCTGCAATAGATTTTCTTTTTTGGATTTACTTTCCAACTACAAACTTGTTTGGCAATGGAAAGTTACCTGAAAGGCTGGTACATGGACGTTTGATGCAAAACCCTATTTACTAACAATAGTAGACAACGCTTTGCACCCATTACTAACAACACTTGAAAGCAGGCGTTAAAAAGACGTTTTTATTTCTTCTAACTTTGCCAAATTTCCAGCGCAAAACCTATTTTGCACTGGAATGTTGCCTAAGAGTAACGGAAACAATGCATAGTGCTGCTTTGCATTACTCTGCATCATGAAGGCGTTCCATGGGTGGTACATGGGCGTTCCCATCCAACCATCTATGATTTTGACGCAAAACTAGATCTACTAACAATAGTAGGCAGAGTTTTATGCCAAAAACTACCACCATTCGAAAGCATGTGCCAAAAAGGAAAAAAGCGTTATTTCTCCTAAAATTTCCTATTTTGCATGTTTGCTGTGTTGTACAGCACACATCAGAAGAGGGAAAAGTTTTAACGTTTGTCTAGGCACAGTATTTGTTCTGGAAGCCAACCCTTCCAGTATAAAACCTATTCCAGACTCACACAGCCACCTTTGCACTATGGTGTAAAAGTTTGTACGTGATTCTCGGAAGCCTAACTGTGCATGCAACTTGGGTACTGCATTGGACGACAGTTTTGTTAATCTGGGCCATGGTGTGCTTTTTAAAATAGAAGATTTGGGACCACTCTGATGTCGATAGTAAGCTAATTAAATGGTCTGGCACCCACACAGAAATTCTCTGGTCAAACCTCTAGCTAAAGTTGGAGAGGGGAGCTAAGAGAAGCCCAATGCTGCTTCATCACAGTGAGTACATTTATTTATTTATTTAGCGACTTACATTGGTACATATTTGTGAAGTGTGTCCCCATTGTCTCTATAAGATGTGGGAGTTTGGCCGTATATGATTTTGCAAGTGAAATATAACATCCTAACATACCATGTTTGGAAATGGTTGCCAGTGCATTTGGAAAATCCAGTGGGTGATGCTGCCATATTTTTTTCTTTAAGAATCTCATGTTCAGCAGTGTTTTTCACATCGTGTAGCCCGAAGACCTGGCATGCTAGCCATTGGCATGCTCCTGTTTGTTGTTAACCAAGGAATTCATTACTCTCTCACAGAGTCGAGCATTGATGTAGGGGAGTGATGCGAAAAAAAGAATCTGGGCCACGGCTCCAATATGTCCATCATAGTTGATTCGTATGTCCTGGATGATTCCCAGATTATTTGTCTTTTTGGAAAGTGGTACAAGGAGCCCAAAGAAAACATGTAAACATGGCCAAAGTTCCTCTGAGTGAAAGTGGCTTTCGTAACAGATAAGCGTGTAGGGGCACTATAGACGAGTGGTTGATGGGAGTTGGGGGATATAGCGAGGCACTATACACCAACCCAAGAAAGCAGAAGCTCACGGGGCAGAGGGCCCATATGGTCCCCATCTAGCACAAAGTCACCAACAATTGGGATGGGGGAGCAAAGTCACGCTCGCCACACCCCTCTGGTGGCCGAACGCCTGGGAAAGCTGGGTCGCTACCAGGGTTTCAACAATTTGGACACCATTGGCATCTCAAGAGTGAATGATCTGTGGGCAAGCAGGAAAATGATCTCATTCGTGGAACTGCAGAAAGCATGCAAGCTATCCAAGAAGGAACTCTTTAGATATACCCACATACGGCACACCCTCAAGGACGTGGTTTCAGGGTGAAGATATACCGTAGGCATCACCTTTGGAGGATATGCTCCTGACCTAATTTATGCAGGGTAAAGCCATTTCACTGACCTACAAAAAAATCATCAACAATCTACCCAATCTGCTCCTTAGACTCCGAGAACGTTGTCAGAAAGATATCGGGAACCTAGAGGAGTAGCATTGGAGGGAGGCACTTGCATCGCCCCGGGAGGTGGCAATATCCTCAAGATTGCATCTCGTCCAATTAAAAATACTCCATAGGTCATATATCACATGCACTACACTGGTCAAAATGGGCAATATTGAGGAGGCGGTGTGCAGAAGGTTATGCAGGAGTGTTGGTTCCTTTATTCGCATCCTCTGGGAGTGTCCATTAAATCGTATTGGGAGGCTATAATAACATGTATGCAGGATGCAGGCGGTGGAGCCATTCAATTGTCCCCTAGGCTGTGTCTGTTGAATATATGGGAGGCAACAGATATGAATCTGGCCGAACAGCTCTGGACTGCTATGGGCCTAATGATTGCAAAACGTAACCTCGCTCGAAGGTTGGGAGCGGCGCAACTTCCAACCCAAGATAAATGGGAGAGGGACATGGACTGGGCATGATTGCATAAGTGGAAGTCTATAAGAATAGAGGATGCCCAAAGAAATGGAACTGGGTCTGGGGAAAGTGCAACAAATACAGAGGTAACATATGCAATCCCCCTCATTGCCGGAGAATTACCACAGGTGGCGCAAGAAGTGGGGTGGAGGTCTCAGATGAAGATATATGACGTGGTCCTATAGTTTGATCTCATAACATGTTTTAAAAGATGTATGTGAATGCTGTACTTGTGCGGACTGGTCAAGGTGATGTTGCTGTATTGTTCTCTCTAGATAATTATTAAACAGATTTTTTTTTTTAAAGAGTATTGGGGGGGGTAGAGGCAAGCCGGGTGTGGTGGGGGAGAGTCAACAGATGACGGGATAGATCAAATTAAATAAAAAAATTATCAAACCACTTACCTTGCGCTCACTGCGTTGCCGACTCTTACAAGGTAAGTGGTTTTATTTTAATTTTAATTTTATTTTACCGATCCCGTTATCTGTTGACTTACCCCACCCTGCTGCCACTGCTGAGTGAACCATTTTTGAGTGCCTAGAAAGCATCACCTCAAGTTTTAAACCCTTCAGTTAAAGGCTTTTGTGCCTCTTTCAGGCGGCCAGCTCTTCCAGCCTCTCAGCTACCGAAGAGGATCGGTCTCTGCACCACAAACACGCGCATGAATCTGCTTGTGTTCAGTGTAAGCGTAGAGCTGTCAACCCCAGCCCCCAATTCAAGTAGATAAAGCGCATAGAAAAATATGAAAAAGAAAGGACTACTTATGGGAGCCTGCATTTCACTAGGCACTGCATAAAAAGGAAATCTGTGTTATGTAAGTTGCTAAGTAACTGCATTCTGATGCTCATACTCGAGTATTGGAATGCAGAACGTTGAAAGATAACAGCTGGTGGAGGTCGTTGTCAGACATGTATAAGCTGTGCTCAAGACAATAAATGGTGTACTTAATTCGAGTCCAGTGCATTTGTACAAAATAAACTGTCAGTTCGACACATTGATATTACCCGAATAAAAATTTGTAGACCCCCTTGAAGGGTTTATTTAACCCCTATGGCCAACATCTTATGGTGCAGGAACTTAGAATCCACTGCATCAAAAGTTGGTGGCAGGTCTCAAAATAAGGAAGGAGAACTTTTCCTTGTCTGCTGTGGGGAGCCCATTATCCATCATGGGTACCAGAACTGCCTGCGTCCAATGCAGGGAATGTAAGCCATCTAAGAAGTCATCAGGAAGTGATGGAGACCAACACAATGCTGTGACTGTTGTGCTACGACTCCCTACGTGGGAGAATATTGCAACCATAATGTTGTCTGACAGATATACTCCCCAATTGGACTTAATAATAGAATATTGTTCTCTCCTGGTTTCTATGTCTACATGCTCTTCCAGTGAGTTCCTTCTAGAATGATGTCATATGGAATGTTGGGGGTCAGAGAGAGGCAATATAAATAAAAACAGATAAAGATAAACCATTAACCATGAAGAGAGTAGAGAGTAGAAAGAGCCAGAGAGAGACAAGAAGAGCAGAGGGAGACAATATAAATAAGTACAGATAAAGATAAACCATTTACCATCCTCCCTCCTTATAAATAAACAAAGGAGGGAGGATGGTTAATGGTTTATCTTTTTGCTTCTTGTTTTAGTAAACTCTTTAATCCAGTGCTGTTAACATTTTTTTATTTTAATATTACGGGGAGGTTTGAGTAATCCTTTGTATTTCTCTTCTTCTCTGTCATCTTGTTTCTTCCTGATTTGGGTTGCCTTCTCGCATACCTGCCTGGCCAGTAGGTGTGCAGGAGGTAGTCATTGATCGTTTCTCTTTCTTCTGCAAAGTACCTTCTGGTGGTACGTCAAAAAGAACTGTTGCACGCACCTACTAAATGGTTATGGTTGCACTCATTTAAGAAAATGTTGTGTATTTCTAGCACATGTCATTTTTACGCTGGCTAAATTATTCCTTTTGCTGGGTGTACTCACCCTCACGACTAATACTGTGATGTTAGTTTGCATGTTTCATTTTTCTCTTGGTTTGCTGGCAATCATATGTTTCTCTTTATATTCTGTTGAGAGAAAGGGGGATATGTTATATCCTGGTTTCTATGTCTACATGTTCTGCCAGTGAATTCCTTCTAGAATGATGTCATATGGAATGTTGGGGGTCAGAGACTACAGTTGGAGAAGGGCTGAGCAGCATGTTGGCTGCTCCTGGTGGGGCTGCTCTTGGACTTAACATCTGAACCTGTACCTACTTCAATAAATATACTTGAAACTCTACAACTGGCTTGGAGTAAGTTCATACAAATATCTACATCCAATAGTACCACATTTTTGTAAATAATCTTTAGGACATACTATTTCTATTAGATGATGTTTTTGCTAGCGATATTCTGGTAGGTGTACATCTTGAATATCAGATACCGAATATTGTGGGACACTAATATCGAGGGACAAAGTATCGAAAAGTGAATTTATATTAATTTTCTATACCTACCTCCAGAAATATGTAGTTTAACAATCTGTATACCTTCAAAGCAAATAAATATTCTCTGTTGCTGGAGCTCTCCGAAGTATGTTAATTGTTGATGTTGTTCCAATGAACCAGTCCATGCATTTTTCTTTTTCCTGTGTTTTCATCACTTCAAGTATTGTGGATAATCTTGAAAGTCATGTGCTGGGAAAGAAGTATACATTTCAGTCTCTCATAATAACCAGCTATAATGAACACCTTATCACTTTCCGGATAACTCACCTTTTCAGGCTTATCATGGCTTAATAATTTTTTGTCGAAACCGAGGGCTTGTTTCACTTGGTTATTATGAGAGACTAAGCTTTATACTTCTTTCCCAGCACATGACTTTTATATGGTCGATAGATGTCAAGGTGGTTTGACATTGTGTGCTTGGACTTATCTACAACCAGAACTATTTGAACCTTGAAATAGGCAAGAAAAGTGTTGGATGCCTGATGGTTTAATTTTAATCAACATTATCCACAACACTTGAAGGGGCGGCACTCTTAATGGGTGCAGCGGAGGTGAGTGTCATGTCTGTCGATTACCACCATGCCCCTGCCCCCGAGAACAAGTATTCCGTCTGCTGCCTCCCCATGCTCTTAACTGCACCAGGCGGCAAACTTAGGGGCCACCCCGGGTGGCAGTAGGTCTAGCTACCTACTACCCAGCACTTAGTGGGCAACTGCAACGTTTAGGTTGTGGCCTCGGTGTTCTGGCTTGCGCAGCCTGCGCCGGCGCGCCCTGACTTTTCTGGACGCAGGGCGTCCTTGCCCCGACAAGGCCAGTTGGCCTAGGGACTGCCACAGATAGTGGCTAATGTGAGTTTTTGCGCCGTTGTTCCTACCTGCACCTCTGAATGTGTTCTTATGCGTCATGTGCTTTGCTTTACACCGCTGAATGTATTTTATGCATCATGTGTTTCCCTTGTTCTACACCTCTGAATGTGATGCATCATGTGTAATGTGCGTTTACCCCTACAGGTATTGTGATACTTAGGTGGTTGTTTTCTCCCTAGTACAGGTGGTGCTAGTGAGGTCCTGATTCCCTGCGCAATATTTTCCTAGGGTGGTTAGGGTTGCGTAGGTGGTACTTACCTGATACCAGTAGTTACTGATTGTGTGCTACATATGTTATTTTGTACTACAGTATTATTCCTATGTTCTAAAAAGTGCTAATTCCTGACAGTGGTCCAGGTGGCCCTGTCCCCTGTATATATAATCCCTTGTAAATTCTGCCCGTGCCTGTTGGCACATTGTAGAGTGTGTGTTTTTATCTAATGTGTTGTGTATAATACAAAGGTTATTTTTATATAATACCTTGTGTGGAGTTTCCTTTGTGGTGGGCCTTGGGTGTTGTTGCTGGGTGCGCGCGCAAACGCTTTACACATCGCCTCAGGGATAAGCCTGACTGCTCGTGCCAAGCTACCAAGGGGGTGAGCAGGGGTTATCTTTGGCGTGTAACTTCCTTGCCCTGACTAGAGTGGTGGTTTCTGCCTGACTTTGGCGCAAGCCTTAGCCAACCAGAAATCCCATTTCTAACATTGGTGGCAGCGGTGGGATTTGGACTTGCGTTTGCGCTGTACCGCAGCGGCAACTGGCCGCACTACAAAACTCTGCATTTAGATAAATCACATGGTATAGGGATTATTGTTCTAAGTTTGTTTTTAATTGTCATTTCTTTGGAAATGTGTTTTTGTGCACTGTGAGTTAGGTGTCCCTAGCTCGGGAGGGTAGATCATCCCCCTTAGTGCATTGTGGTTCTGGATTCACCAGAGGGTGGGATCCAGTGGTGGCAGCGTAATAGTGTCCTGTACATTTGTCCCCCGCCCTGCGCCCAGAGTTGGTACCTGTGTCACGTGGTGGTCAGGTTGAGGAATCAGGGGTGGTAGAAACTGCCTTACCAGTCCGAGGGGAGGGTTGTGTGTGTGGATGAATGGTGTGTGGCACTAGGCAAGTGAGTGTGAGTTCTCTGGATTAGAGAGCTTGCTGAAGACACGGATTCCTCCAGGAGAGTCTATCGTCAAGCAAGGATGACATCTCAGACTCCAGCACCTCTATCGAGGATTCGCAGATTACCCAGAAAAAGAGATCCTCAAAAAAAAAACAAGACCATGAGAAAGAAGAGCAGCAGATCTGAGAGAAGCCGCCAACAAATGAAATGGGACTATACTATACTAATGCCCAACTGTCATTTCAGGAGGTAGGAGCAGTGGCAGGAACTCCCACAGAAAATCAGGAGCCATCATCCGCTATATTATCATCTTTAAAACAGATGCATGAAGAGAACTGAAACGAAAGCCGCCGGGCAAGGATTGTTTCCAAAAAAGTGCAAGGGGGGATCTGTAAGATAAACAAGGCCTGCGGAGAGATTATGGAACGATTAGTGATGGTGGAGGGATGGACAGAGGCACTGGAGGCACGAGGAGAGACCCTGAAAGTGGAAAATACATCTCAGGGAGCACCACTGGCAGATGCTATATCAAAGCTCGAGGATCAGGAAAACCACCAGAGGCGGAACAACTTACGTTTTCTGGGAATACCAGAGGGGGTGGAGGGAAATAACCCGAGAGAGTACGTGGTGAGGTTGCTAAGAGGCGCTTTTCTGGTCTTGACTAGATGGGATTGGGACATGGAGGTCCAGCAAGCACACAGGTTCCCGCTCATGGTCAAAAGGAATATACAAAGAGACTTGAAGAAGACTAGATCAATACTGGTTTTCTTCGGAAACTTTTTATTGAGGCAAATAATTTACGACAAGGCTCGCCCCAACTCACAGAAGACATTTAAAAATGTATCTTTTTTGTCAGGCCGGACTTCGTGCATGGTACCGTGGAACGCAGATGTCACCTACAACAGCTCATCAATCCATTTCAGCAAATTGGGACTGAAGCTTACCTCCAGAATCCGGCTAAACTAAAAACTGTGTATAGGGGGCATATTCGTAGTTTTGTCTCTGAGATCCAGGCCCAGGAATATCTATCCAGTATTAAACCAGGGGCCTGTGCTAGCAAGACATAGGGGGGAGAAGAAGGTGGACGTAGATGGCCAGTCAGGACATGGGGCTAGATAGAGGTGCAACTTAATGTCTGGCCTGAGTAAAGTCTAAAAATGTTATCTTTTTTTTATTTTTTGTTTTTTTGTTGATGTTTTCTCTTTTATTTGAAGTCAGGGAAGGGGTGGGGGTGGCGCGGCAGGGGATTAAGCACTTGTCATCGCTCAAACTTGGCCTGATTACTCATGTTTTTTGGGGGGTGGGCGGTTGGGGGGAGAGACCGGGGAGGGGAAACTGTACAGAAGGGTGAAAGGGTGGAGGAGTCTGGTAACGGGGGCCTATTGGAGACAGATGAGTTTGGGAAAATGTACCTATTGATAAGCATGGAAGGAGGAGCGGGCGCTATGATATCTATATGGCTAGCATAGGAAAAGGAGCAGGGATACTGAAAATTGCAACGATTAATATATGCAGGCTTAATGATTTAAAGAAAAGGCAAAAAACAGCACAAGGACTCAGGGCACCGTAGGCAGACATCATGTGCCTACAAGAGACTCACATTGAGGGATCAAGAAATGGCCTCTTAAAGAATATGGAGTTCAAATTTATTACGGGTACCACCCAAGCTACCAGAACTCGGGGGTGGCGGTCCTAGCTCAAAGCAATAAAGTACAATTTGGCCCGTCTCGCACAGACTCAATGGGGCGGTGGGTAATCATGAGGTGTAATCTGATGGGGGATAGATCATTCCCACTCTGTGCTGGATGTTCCAGGGGTATTCAATTGGTTGAATAATGAGCTCGTACATTGGCCACTACCCATTATAATATGTGGGGACTTTAACATTAATCTTTCGAATAATTGGGAGGCACATACTAAATATGAGGGGAGGAAACTCAGGGTATTACAAACTCTATACAATCTATGTGACACACATGGGCTAGTAGATGTTTGGGCTAAGACTAAACTATTTGAGAACGGATACACATATGTTTCAGCCCATACTTAAAGCATTGTAGGCTGGATTATTTTCTGGTATCATCAGATACACAATAAGATTGCAGAATTAATAGGTTCCCCAGATTTTTGTCAGACCACAACACATTGGTGCTAGAAATTGGGATGACAGGAATTCCACCTAAAATCTCTTCCTGGACTTTTGAAAGAACTCTGTTAAGGGACCAGGGTTATCAAGAGCATATGAGGGTCTGGACACTTGAATTTTTGAAGCAAAATCTAGGTACTGCTCCCATGATAACTGTTTAGGGCTGTTTTAAGGCAGGAGTCAGGGGGAGACAATTCAATATTCCCTGAAGAAAGGGAAAGATGAGAAGCAAAGGGTGAAAGAGCTATATACTAGATTGGCTAGGGTAGAACAAAAGCTTGTTATTGCGGTTCAGCAGGGAACTGATTTAAAGGCCATACAAGAAGAGATAACACTGGCCAAAGCTTCTATTGGGGAAACTCTGTTAGAGAAGGCAGTCAATAAGATAGCCAGTAGTAAAGAGGAGGCTTACGAACTTAGCGATAAGATAGGGCACCAACTTGCAAGTTGCAAGTCGCACCCAGCAGGAATATGTCCGCAATACAATAACGCATATTAGGGATCCAACACGTGGATGGTTCAGGGCATGGAGGAGATAAAGGTGTATAGAACAGTGCAGAGTGCAACATATTTAAGGGTAGTTATTGGGGCTAACTTGGATACATTGGTCAGTGAGAATTTAAGCCCAGTACTAAAAAAATCAAAAGTCGCACTTGGAAAACTAGACAATCTCCATCTGACGCTAGTTGGTCGGTGCAATCTGCTCAAAATGGTATATTCCCCAAACTGCTTTATCTACTGAGAGCCATCCCACTCATTATTCCCACATTTTGGTTTAAAAAACTTCGAGAATCTCTTTCCACAATTCATTTGGTCATACACCAAGCCAAGAAGAGCAGGCAAGTTCCTAACACTTTCAAAAGAGCTGGAGGACAAGCCCTTCCCAATCTGAGGCTTAATTACAGGGCTATTTGCTTGATACACTATACAATACTACTAAGGAACCGCCCCAGGGAGAATATGTCGACTTGTCCATCTATTTATGAATTATTGATTGGAGCTGAGACCTGGGGGTGCCTATGGCGTCGACTTGAGCTGGGATACTGCAAAAGACTCAAGACTCTGGTAGCTATCTTTCAGACATGCACTCCTATTCTGAAACTACTAGGGATTGGGAAACTAAATGGGTATACACCTCTTCAAAATAATAAATCCCCGGGATTTTTAATTATCATTGGATGGGAAACTGAATCCAGAGGGGGATTGTTAATATTGGAGGCTTTTAAACCAATCAGGGCTTTACATCTTTTGAGAATCCCGAAGAGAAATATAGTTTCACACATAAATAATTTTTTAAGGTTCTCCAAATAAGAGACTTCCTCCTGAAAAGAATGAAAGAAGGAGACAGAATCAAAAAGAACTAGATAGTAGGAAAATTGCAGCAGGAGACCTTTCTCCGTATCGGCATAGTATATAACTTCCTGAATACACTTAAGGCAGATGATATAGACAAAATTGCAGAAAAATGGGAAAACAAGTTAAATACTCTGGTGCCGGCGGTCCATCAGGCCTTTTCAGTGGCACATGATGTTTTAATGTCTGCCAAGCTCCAGGTTCAATTCTACAAAACATTCTTCTTGCTTTACTATACACCCGATCGGATTGCCAAGTGGGGAACAGGGAAGGGGACCCAATGCCTGCGATGCTCCTTATTTAAGGCCGACATTATTCATATGTTCGCGACCTGTATTGCTCTGATGGAGGTAATTGAGCAGATTGAAGATTTTTTAAGAGAGGAGCTGAGATTAGAAACAACTATAACACCTTCCCTAATTTTGCTGGGAATTAGTGAAAGTGACACGGCCCAGCAAGGTAGGGAGTTGATGACCATTGCTATGACTATATTCTGGCTGTGTATAGCCTCATCATGTCTGGATATAAATTCCCCCTCCTATCAGCTATGGTTGGTCAGATTGATCGCAGTGTATAAACTTGAGAAATGCATCTATGCGTGTAAGGGCCATAGGGTGAGAAAGAAAGGGGACAATATTTGGAAACCCCTTGCCAAATGGATAGAACAAAAGAAATGACAGGGATGAGGTACAGATAATGCATACATGTGAAGTGTTTAATGATTACATACAATGGAGTCCAAATGTACATATGAAGTTTTATGGGATTATCTTCTGTAGTAGATGGTTGATTTCTATTTATTTACGTCCAGTTTTGGGACGCTTCTTTCTGCTATTCTTTATTTTTGTATGATACTATACTGCATATTCATCTTTCTGTAGGGTGGGGGGAGAGGTGGAATAGGAGCACGGAATAAAAAATTTAATAACTCAATAAAGATTTTTTTTTTTTAAAAAGAGTTTTCCTGTGCCCTTCTATCCGAATTATACCAATAACAAATTTATAATGAGGTAAACCTGATTGCTGTGGCATTTTTAAAGAAATGTTATGAGCTTTAAAACCAATAAAAAAGACAATATAAATTGATAAAAACTACTATGCCCCAAAAGTCCCACAAAACCCTTTAGGACTACAGAACTGGACAAACGATATAGAACAGGACATGAGACACCGAAAACGCAAAAGCATGAATAAATATTTACATGCACTATGTAAGTAGCAGAGCTACACACATCCAGTATGAAGAAACATCATAAATATAAAATACCATAATATAAAAAATACATTTCCAAGAAGGTTGGCAAAATGTGTTTAAACTCTTAATTTGAAATAATCCTTGCCATAGCTGCTTGCTTTCCCATATCCAATACCATGTCCAATTCAAAATTAAATTCATGTTTTACTGTAGTCGATAAAAAACCATTAGATATAAAAAATGGACAAAACCATAGCCAAATTATACAAGACAGGGTCTCAATCACAGAAAATAAAACCATAGTTAGTCTCTGGTTTAAAAACAATAAACAAGCAACTCATCTCAGTCGTAAATGTACTTATTATGGCGCTAAACTAAGTCCAAAGATTTCACAAACCTGGAAATAAGTTGTAGTGATTGCCTCTTCAGCGCAATAATATAGCCTTATAGCCCGCCGTAGCGGGCTATACCGCCTGTTAAAGGCCCGCTGCAGCGTTAAAGGCCCGAGCCGAAGGCGAGGGACTTTAACAACAGCAGCGGGACTTTAAAAGCAAGTATAGCCCTGCTACGAAGGGCTATAAGGCTATTAGAACATTCTGCCACTAGAGGGCAGAATGTTCTAACAAAACAAAGCCTTCAGGGAGCGCGAGGGGATTCAAATCCCCTCCGGATCCCTGAAGTCTTTGTTCACAGCCAGAGCTGTGAACAAAGACACATTGGAATGTTGGCGCTCCAGGCTTATACCAGCCATTATAAGCCCGGAGCACTCCATTGTTTTCAATGGAGCTGCCAACATTCCAATGTTCTAATACTGTATATTTGCACGGTTTATGCTAATATCAGGAATCTATCGGGCCCAGTCTTATTTCAAGGAGGCCGTGACAAGTGCATAAACATTAATTAGATATTCTCACTTAGGATTACATACCCTGCTGTTAGTGTCTAAGAAAGATTTACAGCTAGGAGCAAAGTCTAAAGCCAGAGTAAAACTAAGCAGTAACTTCATTAATCTGCTTTGTACTGTAGCTAGAAAAATCAGGATTTACTAACAGCTGAAGGATGTTATGGCTGGACTCAATGCTCCAGATAGAAATCAGCCTCAGTTTTTAGGTCTCACCTAGCGTTGCAGCGTGAATGAGCTGCTATCGCTTTGCGAGGCATGCAGTATACACTATTGTGTGGAAGCTTCGTAGAAGCTCCGCCCACTCTCCGGCCCATCTTCTTCATTGGCTTGGGTTATAAATGCTGCCTTCCGATTGGTTTTACGCTTATTAGTCCCTCCCAATGACAGCCGTCAGTCATTTGTATCCTTCCATGGCTACTGGCCTCTTCACTGCACAGACTACTTTCTTCCCGCCCCTCCCTATCCCCCTCCCACAGTCCGTGACTTCTTGGGGCCCCTGCCCCCCTCCTGCGCACTCTCGGTCATGCTCGTGCCCGCCCGTGCTCCCGTTTTAAATGCAATAGGTCTCGCGTAAATGCGAGTCCTATTGCATTGCCAATGCTTGTTTAAACCCTCTACCACTATCGGCAGCATACTTCAGGCCCTCTCTGAAGTCGTGTATCCACATCTCTGTCCTTTGTTCATACGCTCTGCCATTGAGCCTTGTGTACGTACCAGCAGTACTTTCCTATCTCCTTTCCTCTCTGAGGGTGGAGGTGAAGCGAGCATGCTAGGGCCAAAACTTTGCACACGCTCCCTGCACACGTCCTGCCGGTGTTTTGAGGGCCCGAAAGCACACGAGATGGCGGGGGCGCCCGTGTCTTATAAACGGTCTGATCCGGGGCAACCCGGGGCCCAAAGGGGGTGGCAGGAGACACGTGACCGGGCATCTGGGACTCGCTGATGCTTACCCCCTCCGGGCATTGGAAGTGGCTCGCGGCTGGCACGCCTCTGAGTGCAATGGCTGAGGTGAGGTAATGGCACCTCTTAACCTAATTCAAACTACTGTCCTCCCGCTTAACATGCCGAATGTTTAGGGGAACCGAGCTACTTGCGAGCCCGTACAGGGCGCGCAGAACACACAGCGTAGCAGGATGAAATGACTAACGTTAGGTCAATGGCTAGCTGGAATTTAAACCATCTTAGAGGCTGGGCTACGATGGGCTAATTTTCAGGATATGTTCTCGCAGGCTGTTGGTTATGAGAACCAGTGTACTTGATGTTGCGAGGAGGTGATAGCGTGCGCGAGGGGGGCAGTGGGCACCACATTTACTTGTGGGCGCTCGGCAGACGGTCACGTGACAAATTGAGGCCGCCTCGCACGTGGCGCGCATTTGAATCTGTTGGGTGGCAGCGCGGGAGTCTCATGGTCAACCGGGATTCAAATGTTGACTGGCCATGAAATGCATTGATTGCCTAATAGGCCTGCGCATGATGAGTTGTGTTCTTGCAGTCATTTATCTCGGCCTGCAGAGGGCGGCCAACCTGAAGATGGGGGACCAGGTTTGATGATGGCAAGAGGCTCGAACTTTGTGATTTGATTCAAAGTACATGAATAAATGTTTTGTCGGTAAGGCAACTGACAATTGGTAAAGCTCTCTGATACCTCCGGGTGGGGTTTGCGCTGTATCAAACTGAGAAGGAAATCAATGTATGGGCCATAGCGCGTGGTTTCTCTTTTTCTAAGGTCTGGGTAACACGAAGGGTTGCATTCAGGGCCATCATCTGCCCACCGTCTGATTGTTTTTTAAGATATCCCGCGCAGCGTCCAGTGCTTACCAGGTTCCTGCGCCTACAAGTGGCCTTTGTTTTGGGTTTCCTCTGCCAGACTGAGGGGGGTAAGGTGATCATGCTCAAGCCAATCTTCACAGTAAGGATATGGGCTTTAAGTGGGCCGGGTCTCACTGGGTCTGAACACTGAAAGTCTTTTAAAGGGACATGGATCATTTGCTGAGGTTTCCATAGGCACACTATGGAAACCTATGTGGGTGTGCACTATTGTTCTGTAACTTGGACCCATCTGCTGCCCATGCAATGGTTGTTGGGCTGCCCTAGTATCTTTTGCTTATCCCCAGTCTGGCCTGGGGTGAGCTGTGTGCTTGCTCACATGTCGCCATCAGATAGACAATGGTCCACATTTGCCTCGCTGGTATTTTCGCTGCACTTTAATTTGAGCCGATGGTTTCTAGCGCTTGCAACGGTCGCCGGCACTTATGACTGTGGCCACATGGTGGCGCTGTTTGTGTGATTTGAAGATGGAGCTCAAGGTTGTTCTTATTTCAGTGTACTAGAAATAACTAGTGCCTACTCCAAAGCCATTCTTAGAGCTATGGGGGCCCGAGCGGTCGGAATTGTTGCACTTGTAGGAGTGGCACGGTTGGTAGTTGTGCGGGCACTGTTTTTTGCATTACGCCACGGACGCAGGCTTTTTGTTGCTGTAGTGCCGACACACTACCTTTCGGCCTCTTCAGAGCGATTGAAGGTGGGAGGCATGACGTGGATGCTCCCTGAGTGGTAAAGAGGCAGAGGGCTGAAAATTGACATGGCGGATTGATGGAAAACAAGACAGATGGTGTTGTTAAGTACTTATACTAAGAAGCATTATCTATTATAATAGGTATTATTTACCACTGGTAGTTGCTCCAGGCTGCACACGTACAAAGTATAAACGATAAAAAAGCAGCACAGTGCACTGGCCTGTCACACTGCACTCCACAAATTACTATATTCCAGGTTACATTGGTAAGAAGATTCCCCCCAATAAATAACGTAAAATTACCAGATCCCACTGTTTCTGGTTCAGCCTTCAGTCACTGCTTAGCTGAGTTGTGCTACCCCTTGAAAAAGGGATGCAATGTTACCATTCCTAGGTCTGACTTGACATCATATCCGATTCCGCGGCTGTTATTCTTGCTGGATCTCTAGTCTACAACCCCCCCTCGGCGGCTTCTCTTTCTCTTACCGCTCTCACTCACCAGTTAGCTGATCTAGCCCTGAAACATCAATACTTTTTAGCTCTAGGTGATTTTAACCTTCATGTCGATAATTCCCTCTGCTCAAAAGCGAATAATTTACTGGAAATCATGGACAGCCTTAATTTTACTCAACTTGTCACTGGTCCTACTCATGTGGCGGGTCACACCCTGGACCTTATTTTCGCTAATTTCCCCACTATCACCGTCTCCCCCTCCCTTCCTCTTACCTGGTCCGATCATTACCTTATCCCTTTTTCTTTGGCCTTAGACCGTAAATCTATCCCTCCTGTGCCCAGGAAAGAGCTGGGAAGGAAGTGGCACAAAGTCACTTGCGCTTCCCTGGACCCGATCTTTCATTTCCAGACGGACCATCTATCCCCGGATATCGACTCTAATATCGCCAGGCTCAACTCCGCCCTCATCAACGCTATTGACCTCATTGCCCCCCAGAAACTCATCACTTCCACTAGATCCCGTCCTTCCGCTCCCTGGTTCTCCACCTCCCTCCGCGAGGAAAAAAGTAGCTGTAAAGCACTCGAACGGAAGTGGAGACTAAATTACGATCTTGAAGCTAAGCTTGCCTATAAGGCGGCCTTGAAAAAATTTCTCAAACATAAAAAAGCAGCCATGAAAGATCACTTCTCGGTCCAAATTACCAAAGCCAAAAACTCTTCAAAAACTCTCTTCTCCATCGTTAAAGATTTCATTACCCCTCCGGCCAGGACCACTCAGGTCTCAGCTAGCCAGAAACTATGTGAAGGACTCTCGGACTTTTTCCTCGATAAGATCGATAGACTCTGCGTTTCCTTCCCTAAAGGGCCAATGCCTCGGCCTCCTTTTACCGATCCCCCTCCCTCTTCGTCCCTCCTTGCCTTCAATAAACTTGCCCAGGAGGATGCTATCAGACTACTTATTCATTGCAAGTCTGGTGCACCCTCTGACCCCGTTCCGGCCAAAATTATGGGTGAACTGGCCCCCCTGCTAGCCGACCCTTTCCTCTCCGTCTGGAATGCCTCTCTGCACCATGGCTTTTTCCCTACCACCTGGAAGGAAGCCTTGGTGATCCCAATTCTAAAAAAGGCAGATGCCGATCCCACTGTTTTCTCCAACTACCGCCCTATTTCCCTCCTCCCCAAACCTGCTAAGGTTTTGGAAAAAGCCGTGCAGTTGCAACTCTCGGAGTACTTGGAGAACAACTTACTACTGCACGACTCGCAATCTGGATTTCGGGCGGGATACAGTACGGAGACGGCTCTGCTGGAGGTCTCGGAGACCATTCGGGAGTGCGTGGACAGAGGCGAGGAGGCCATGTTGGTCCTCCTCGACCTGTCTGCGGCATTCGATACGGTATCCCACTCCATCCTCCTCGACCGACTTCGGCATATGGGCATTGGCGGCACTGCCATCAGTTGGATCGAGTCCTTCCTCTCTGGAAGAAGTCAAAGGGTGCTATTGCGACCTTTCAGATCGGAGGAAAAACCCTTATCTTGCGGTGTGCCACAGGGCTCGGCCCTCAGCCCTCTGTTTTTCAACATTTATCTTGCCCCACTGGCCGGCGTGGTGGAGTCCTGCGGAGTCAGGGTGGTCTCTTATGCTGATGATACTCAGCTAGTGTTCTCCTTTAGGGGCCACTCTGACTCCGCGTTCTCTAACTTCCGCCGGTGCCTTAACAACATCAGTGATTGGATGTCTGAAAACCATCTAAGACTCAATGCAGACAAAACAGAGGTGCTGTTTTTTAACCAGAAAAATTCCATCCCCTCCTCCTGGTGGTGGCCCACGGCACTCGTTCCCGCTCCCCTTCCCGTCCATTCGGCCCGTAACCTGGGCTTCCATTTCAATGACTCCCTATCATGTAAGACTCAGATTCAAAAAGTGACCTCTGCCTGCTTCCTGAAGCTACGCATGATCAGGAAAATCCTCCCCTACCTCCCTTTGGATTCCCGCCGGACAGTTACTCACGCTCTCATCACGTCCCATCTGGACTATGCTAATAGCCTCTATGCCGGAGCTCCCCAATACCTGATTGACCGGCTGCAGATTGTCCAGAATGCGGCGGCGAGGCTGATTGGCAATATTTCTTATCGTCAGTCAGTTGCCGCATATCGTAAGGAACTGCACTGGCTACCTGTGGCCAGCCGTATTCAGTTTAAGATCCTCACTCTGACTCACCGAGCCACTAATGATCGCGGACCAAACTACCTAAAAAAACGAGTTTCAATATCCCGGTCCATCAGATCTCTGAGATCCAATGACCTTCGCCTTCTGATCTCTCCCCGCTTTAGACTATCTAGAATGGGTGGCAGAGGATTCAGTGTCATTGCTGCAAAACTATGGAACTCCCTGCCAGTCGATCTCAGATTCTGCCCTTCCGAATCTATCTTCCGGGCCAGACTCAAAACCTGGCTCTTTTCCAGACTCTGATTTATCATGCCACTCCCCCTGTTGTTCCTTCTCTCCCCTCTAAGACTCAGGTTCTAGCGCCGGGACACCCCTCCGGGGGTAGCTGTGCGCTTTATAAGCTACATAAATAAATAAATAAATAAATAAATCATAGCTGCTTGCCTCCCATTGCTACCAAGCCTCCAACTAAACCATAGTTCTTATTTACGCATGTAACCAACAACCATTGACAATCTCAATAGTTCTGGCTTGCTGTAGGGGTAATGTTACGGGTGAGAAAGTGTGGCGATGGGCCACTAATGCTAAATTACAGCATCAAGTTTACCTGTGTAATTTGACCGGGTGGTTCGGGTGTGCTGCACGTCACTTAATTGTCACACTTGCGCGCGTAACAGTCTGCCACGGGTTGGCGCTGTCTGTCTAGTTTAGAGATGACCACAACAGGCATTGATTAATTAAATTTACATTAAGAGCACTATTGCCGGCTGCCCAAGCCATTCTTATAGCTTTGAGGGCTTGGGAGAGGCGGAATTGTCACGTTTGCACGAGTGTCAGGGTTAGTAGTTGTGGTGTTACTAGGATGGGCAGCACGGCAGGAGCAAGCTGTGGTGAAAAAGCAAGTGGCCGCCTGATGCGTGTCCTAGCATACAGTGGCACAAGTGTCAGGTTTTCCGTAGAACTGCCTTGCTGTATGTAGCGCAGGCGTATGCTGATTCAAGTTTCACGCAACATTAGGCATCTCTATGTATGTGTCGCCGTGAACAGCTCTAGGTCAGAACTTGTGTTTTACTCTGCCTTCAGTTGGCCTTGCGGTGTGTCTGCCTTGGCGGTAACCGGACAGGGTGCCCTGGGTGGGGCATAAGAGTATATCAGTTTTGGTCGATTATTGGTGCGTTAAACCAATTTGTACTCCCAGGGATACCACAAAGTGGGAAGGCCACTTGGGGGCAGTGCTTCTTACTTTGGCTGAACATGAAAGAATAATGTCTTCAGTCACTATACCGGGAATGGGCATTGCTCCATCCTTCTCAGCAAGGTAGACCAAAGCGGTTTGATATGTCCTTTGACTTTGATGGGCGATTCATTCAATGCTTTTCGTTCAAAGAACTATTCTCGCCAATATTTATTTAGTAGTTTGGATGGCGCCAAGGTCTCAAATCCATCGATATTTCTTTGATGATCTAGTGACTCGCATTGAAGGGGATGTCCATATTTCTTTGCGTGGCTAATTAATGTTTCCAGTACACAGACACCCGTTGCTTAAGGCCTCATGCTCCCATTGCTTCAGCCTTGGTTTGGTTATACAATAATGGGGGCCAGTCACTTGCATATAAACCGTTGGTTGGCTATAGCTGAGAATTCGGAAGAGAGCGGGACAGACCACTGCCTCCAGGGGGGTGGCTGTCCACTGTAGCAACAGGTAGATAGGGCATGGGTGCATGTGGCACATTTGTTAATGGGGCAGGATAATTATTGTTTTACGCTAGGAAACTGGGATCTCATGCCCAGGTTCTGTCTTTTTTGGCCGTCGGTTACCAGCCCAAGGGTGGGAAAGTACAATTCTACTTTTACTCTGTGCTGTTTTATGCTAAGGACAGTTCCTACCAGCAGCAACGGGTTGTGCTAACTGAGCTGTAGGACGATTGATCTAGTGAGTTATGTAATGCCTGTGATGTCAGGATGAAGTTTGATAGCACAGTGTATCTAAGTCTCTCTTGTAGGGACAATACGAAGGATAATTAAAATAACCTGGTCGGGAGTCTCTTCTGTAGTGTGCCACTGTGGGAGTGCGTTGGCACATTAAATTTACATTGCCTCTGGGATAAGCCAAAGTCTCTGCCTAGTCACCTAGGGGTTGGGCAGGGGTCAGCCTAAGTGTGTACCCCCTTCCCCTGATTAGAGAGGTGGGTTCGGCTAGGCTTTGGTTCATACCCTAGCCAACCAGAAACTCCATTTGCAATATTGGTAGAGAATGCCTAGGAGCTGTTGCAGTCCACTCCCAACCGCCCCACAGGGCGAATGTTTTAGGCTACAAGGTTGGTGGAGGGCTCTTGTGTGGGAGCCTGGTGAAGAGCTAAAGTCAGGCTAGGATGTCTCGTGCTTTCGCCGCACTGTTGAGTCCCAGTCATGAGCGGATTGTATCAGGGTGAGCTGGATGTGGGTCAGGAAGCGGCAAGGCATCGGTAGCACTGAGCAGCTTACAGCCAGAGGCGGTATCCGATGCAAGGGGCATCTGTTAGATTAGAGCCCTACGCAGAGGTATAGCCTTAAGTGCTAGGAGGTCTGTTGCACCGCCTTTCAATGGAAGCCATTGTCTAGCGGGCTGCTCTGCGCAGAGCATTTGCAGGCATAAGTACCAGTATCAGCTACCAGTTCAAATGTGCATTTTTCACTAATTTACTCCGATAACTGGGACAGGAAGTAAGGCGGGCTGGATAACTCTTTCTTCTACCTGCATTGGCACATCTTGTCAGGAATGATTGTCAAAGGGATTGCACTTCAGCCAGGTAATGTTAGCATCCATCCACACCAAGCCAATTGTTTACGCTTACCCTGGGCTGCATTTATACAGCACAGTATTAGGCCTTTGTGGGCCAGTGCCATGAAGTACTAGAATGAACTGAACAAGAGGCGTGACCATGGGTTACACTAGCAGACGTTTGGGGAGAGCTAGACCCCACCTATGGTCAAGGTGTAATTTTAAGTAGTTGGAGTTAGTACTCTTATTTGACCAGGGGTTTGATGCTACACAAGGGCATCGCTGTGTTGCGGCCAGACCACGGGCATTGGGTGTTTGCCAGGGTGCAGCAAGTGAAGGCAAGGCTCTTTCACAATCTGGCACCAGAACACAAGGTAGCCAGGGCCAACTTGTCTGTTGGGTGACTTGTGTAGACCCCTGTGTAGTTGTCACTCCAAGAAGGGGTGAGTTGTATCCAATAGTGGGCACAATACATATATGGCAGTTGTCAGCACCAAAAGTTACTAAATTACAACTGTATAGTGGGCGTACTTGCTGACCGGGCAGTATTGCTACAGCCTCCAAGGGACGATTAGTCAGACACCAGTAGCAGTGAGTGTGGCTTGCCCTCTTCGCAGTTGTTAGGAGAATTTAAATTCCATGTGCAGGTTATACTGGACTTGCTATCAGCGAGGCTCGTGTGCGAGCGGGTTAACTGCTTTGAAAAAGGCAGAAAAGGAGTATGGCATAACATATAGTCTACTAGGAATTAAATTAGGGACCAGCTACCTTTACACATGAATTTCGGTGGAGGGCAATTAAGTCCGGGGTAACCAAGGGTACCGGGTTTAGTGCTTTGCATCTTTGGTCAAAGCGGGTGGGCACACAGGTAGTGTCTAGGATCGTCCAGGCACACTCTGCAGTGTAGAATGCAAAAGAACTGCACGTTGCCACTATTTTGAGTTTGACAGATGCAACAATTTGATCCCTGACAAAATAAATCAAGGTTCTTATGGTCAGATGCACAACATACAACTGTTCACTCCAGCTTCACTGAAGGTAGTCTGTTAGCAGAGGTATAGAACGGCACCTCTTGCGCCAGGGGGCGGACATTGCACGGCCGACACAGCAGATAGTCTGCTGTCAGACGAGGGTGCTTGCGGGCTAGGAGGCCAGGCTATGTAGCAGAACTAATGCTAAGGACCTCTCGCCCCAACCGGACTGCCCGAGAGTGTGAGTACAGTGGGATTTGCAATGTTACAGGGTATATACAGGCCCATACAGGGGCAGAAGGGTACATTGCAGGTAGCTGCATAAATTGAGTGGGGGCAAGAGGGTGGTGTTAAGATCAAAATCTCGCAGCGGCAAGTTAGCCAGGTGACATGTGTCAGTTGGTTAGGCCAGAGTGTGTGCTGTGGCTCCATGAGCGGTTGGAAATGTGTTTGGAGCACCATCGATGACAATTCCAGAGCACACACTGCACCTCGGCCCAGTAGGTAAGGCCATATGCTCATGTGCTGTGACTGCAATAGTGGGCGCTATGCGAACAGTCTTGTTCGCCAGGGTTTAATAATCGCAAAGGTCTTTGCACATGTCGGGTCAACTTTAACAAAGTAGGTGCACTCGGCTCCCAGGGCGGGTTACGGGTCGCTTCAGTGATGCACGAAATGCCCTGTCCGCATAGCCAGAGTATATAGGCTGGTTGTGGAAGCGGTCTTCTAAGGAAGTGTGCTGCTGTTCCATAAATTGGGGAAACAGGTGTTAGGAAGCACAGAATGCTAGAAGGACTGCACCTACAGGTTGCAGGAGGTGGGAGCCAAATCAGCTTGAAGGAATATAGCGATGTTTAAGAGTAGAGCTCCATCCTGGGAGGCCATCACATTCTTGCAGATCGTGTGAGGTACTTGTACATTCCCAGAAACGAATAAACCGTTCAGTGCGCAAGTTTGTAGAGAAAGGGGCTTTGGCTGCATCAGACATGGGCGATGCCGGGCGAACATCAAAGGTTAATTTAACAAAGTTGGGGTGCACGTGGCACAGGTGAGCTTGCATTTGTTCCTACCGGGAAATTGCAGGTTGAAGTGAGAAAAGAACTGTTTTGGTGGGGGGGCTCTTTAGGCGATGGTGGCCGCGTCCAGAGCTTTGGCGGAGTTAAAGGGCGATCTGGAAGCATATGGGTACAGAAGGGTACCTCTGCAAGAGCACAATAGGGGTGCCAGAGCCAACTTCCAGGAGCCTCAGGGGAGAGTCCTGGAATAATAACGTCAGCGCCCCGTTAGTCTTTCGGGGGGTTGTGGGCCTGAACAACTTGGGGCTTGCCTTGCTACGCTCTGCCCTGAAAGGGGTGTGAGTAATAAGGGACCAATGTGTCACGTGATCCAGTAAAGGGATCACCCCCATAAGGGTAGCACTGATTGGATCCTCCACAGTGCCTGGCTCATCAGGCGGGTAGGGCAGCATAGGTTGGTACCGCTGCCGGCCCTTGGATCGCCCGTGAGATAACCCACCATATTGCATACTTTTGTATGGAATAAACCTGCAGCAATATTTTTCCCAAACAAAAGTTGTGTTGTGTATTTATTTATGCATGCATACTCTGTTGTGTGGGTGGGGTGTTTTGCCAATAATGGGACTAAGTATTAAAGCCATTTTAAATAGCGGTACGTGGCTGTTTTGTGTCGCATGTGTGTTTCGGGGCGGGGAGGAGTACAATCCTTGGTGAACACAGCCCTTTTTGCGGGTATGTCAGTTCCCATTTGTTTTCGATTGGTTTTTGCATCAATTAATTCATTTACCTCCAGAAATTGGAAAAATGGGTGACGCCTCAATCTGAGTTTCAATTGAGCAATGAAACCTATGGATAATAGGGATCTTCTTGTCGGAGTGTATTGCCATAGAGCCCTAATAAAGAAAAGGTGATCTTTACAACAAATGCACCAGATGTAGATTAGAACTCCCAAGTATAGTCTGTCATGGGGATGATGCCTGTTCTTCAAAGGAAGGTCTTCTGTGCACTGCTGGGGATCAGCGTGGGTGTGGAACCGTGTGTAAGATGGAAGTAGTCAAGGTCAGGAAAGCACGGTAAGGCTGCACTTAAAAGCTAGCCTATTGTATTATTTGGGGGGCGAGGGGGATCAGAGGGGCAAGCGTATTTGTTTCTGAAACTTGCGTTTCCAGTCAGCTCCCTCCCTGTGGCTATCGTTGTGGTATAGGTGGTACAGTAGCCCCTCGTTCATCATTACCACAGCCTGGGTTTTGTTAATAGCTGAAGAACAGATTTGTGTTGGTAATCACCTACTTCATTTCGTGGGTATTTGTTTTTGAAAACCTTGTATTAGCTTTTGTGAAGGTAACTTTCACTTTTACATTGTAAGTTGTAGTCCCTGCAGTGCTCAAAAGCAGGCTCATAATGGACACCCGAACTCCTCAGTAAGCAAGATCAATCAACCATTCATTTCTCATCAGATGATACCTTTATGTCTATTTATCCAGTCACACTGTCTTTTGGCATGTATTTCCCCATGTCTTCAGTCCTATGTGACCTAATTTAGTGGCCAATATATGGCCAGAGCCCTTGGTGTTTAAGGAAATGTCATGCCCTGTCATTATGAAAATGATCAACCAGCTGTTAAGTACACAGTGGATTCTTCTTTCTCAAATGTGTCAGACATTCGATCGTGGGCATCAACCAGCCTTCTAGACAAGTTAAGAACATTTGGAAGCCTGTACCTCTTCCAGTTAAGTGCCATCTTTAGTTTGGCTGCTAATATCCTGGGGAATAAGTATCCAGTCTGTCATACCCTCCAGGGAATCGGAGTGTATTTCCAAAACGTAGGGGTCCCTAGATATCAAGAATCCCTCCCCCCTGTTAATGGTGTAAAACATCTTTCCAGTAGATTTTAATGTCCAGACAGGACCACCATATGTGCATTGTACATATTGCATTCTTCCCTGCATCTGGCATAGAGGCTGCCTGATAGTATAATACCTGGCATAACCGTTTTTAGGTCGAGCATTCGAGACCTCCTGTATATACTTTAGTATATACTTATATGTGTATGTACTTTGTGGGCTCTCGATCAGCCCTATGACTTTTCTGCTTCCGCTTAGGGACTCTTTTTTTTCTGTTCAACTGCCTCTATTTAAATTGATAGAAAACGACCACCAGAGGTCAGTAAAATACCAGAATCAATTTAGCATTCTCTAGATTCCAGTCCATAGAAATTGTCTTCCACGAGCACTCGAGGACAATATTTTTTTCAAATCTTGGATTTTCAGTGATATGACCACCGCAGGCCCTGATTTCTTTATTAAAAACAGAGTTTTGGACTATACCATTTCCTGCTGAAAGGTAATATTTCTCTCCATGTGTTCCCATACCTGGCATGTCACACAGTTTGGTGCTTACCTTCCCTTCCTGTTAAAGAACAGTAGATGTTTAAGCACCCAGGCTAATCTGCTGCATAGCTAAATACATATAAGGTCCCAAAGGCGAGACCGAATGCATTGCAATGCTTGTTTTTTTAGCAATTCATGTAAAAGAATGGTCTACCTAGTTGTTTTGATAGGGGTCCCCAGCCTTTTCTGTAATAAGAGCTACATATGTTCATTAAAAATGATGGCGAGCTACTAATATTATCAGTGTTGTATCGTGACCACATCAGACAAGATTACATCATTGGCCACCCTATGTAAGACTGTCAGCGGGATCACTTCAGCGCATCAGGCAGGGTTGCCATTTGCAATGCAAAAAAGTATTTATCTACTTGCAATGCCTAGACATGGGTAATACAAAACAACCCTACCTGCAAAGCCTTTGGCAGCAAGATTATGATATGAGGAATAACCCTTCCTAGCACCACATGACTTATCACTCAAATATCAGCTTCAGATATATTTTAGAAATTCAAACGTTTCTCTCCAAACATAAGCTTAAGAGTTTTGGAAATACACACATTTTCATCTAAAACACACAATTTTCAATTTTCATATACATATGTTAATTCAACCAATCAAAAGCCTCTAATTTAGTAGACTGAGCTGCACGCAGGGGAGCTCCTTGTAGGTAGCTGGAGAGCTACCAGTGGCTCATGGGTGTTAGAAATGGGATCTCTGGTTGGCTAAGGCTTGCGCTAAAGCCAGGCAGAGACCACCACTCTAGTCAGGGCAAGGGAGTTACACGCCAAAGATAACCCCTGCTCACCCCCTTGGTAGCTTGGCATGAGCAGTCAGGCTTATTCTGAAAGCAATGTATAGAGCGTTTGCGCACGCACACAGCAACAACATACCAGGTACACCACAAAAGGAACTCCACCCAAGGTTATATCAAAAATAGCCTTTGTATTCTCATAACACATTAGAATAGTAATCACATAATATACATTGTGCCACCTGGCACTAGGTAATATCTACAAGGGATTATGTACACCTGACAGGGCCGACTGGACCACTGTCGGAACCATCACAAATTGAACTTAGTAAAAGTAGGACATCACATAAACGCACAACCAGTGATCACTGGTAACCACTGTACTCAGCATCATCCTGTAACATAAACCATATTATTCACAGTATCACATTTATGGTTTAAATGTTTTAATTAGTTTGCAAATCAAAGGACATAACCACATACATACAACTATCCTCATATAGTGCTATAATAATACCACTGAACCCAGTGACAGTAAAGCACTGCCCCAGCTGTATGCACCCTGTCGTGAGACAATACATATAAGATTTAACAATGAAATGCAAAGAAAGAAAAGGAAAAAGAAAAAGAAAAAAGACCCAGTAAAAGAAAACCCTCCCGGATCTCTAACCCCTTCCCTCCACCCCCTCCCCTCTTCATGCTCCACGTCCTCCACTCAAGTTATGTGAACTCCCCATCTACCCCCTCAGCCATCCACTTGCCCCACTTCTGTAAGTCGCAGCAACCGTAGATACCAGAGGCATGTGACCTCTCGAAATTCAGCAGCTAACAATGACAGAAATGGTTGCCACAGTTCCTCATATTTAGGTCCCTCCCCTGCCATGGTGAGTTCCAGCTTCTCCATACCAAGGACATGCCATAGGCGGTGCAGCCATCCCGTAAAAGTTGGGGCATTGGGAGTGCGCCAGTGTATAAGTATGTTTTGTGTCGCTGACCCAAGTGCAATAGCCATCTGTCTACCCCGGCGAGATTTTAGTGGATAGGTCAAGGGATTGGGGAGACCCAGTAGGACATAGGCCGGGAAGCGTGGTATCTCAGTCTCGAAGCATTTATCCACCTCGTCCAGCACTTGAGTCCAGTAGGGCTGAACGTGTACGCACTCCCAAAGTAGATGCACTAGGTTGCCCACTTGGCTACAGACCCTCCAGCACTTCGCCTCTCGGGTGTGATCCATTGCGTGCAAGCGTTCTAGAGTGTAATACCAGTATGTCACCATCTTCGTGAGTGTGTCTGTGAGTCCCATGTGATATGCCGAATGCCTGGCCCTATAATATATTCCCTCCCACTCTTTGTGGCTGAGTGTTCTGCCCAACTCACGTTCCCATCGCTCTCTACTTGGATTGTGATTGTATTTGTGAATAATCTGCAGTCTTTTGTAAAGGTCAGAAATGAGTTTTTGATCTGACGTGCGAGTGAGAAGCCATCGTTCTTAAGAGGAGAAGCGTCTGTCTGCCCTGGAGCAGACCTGTGGCTGGAGTTCCCAGTATCTCACCAGTATGTATCGAAGTCGCTTTGACTCCGGGAATCCACATTCCTGCTTCAGCTGAGCGAACGAGTAGACCTCATCAGCGCCATAGATGTGGTATAGAAATCGGCAACCAGCCGACCTCCAGCCTGCAAAAGCAGCTTTATCCATCGGAAGGAGTAAAATCAGGGTTATCTGCCAGCGGGGTGAGCGGGGACGGAAAGGTTGTGAGTGTGTTTGACATTAGTGGCATCCCACACTTCCAGGGGGGCCTGTGTGATATATGAAGCGTATAGATTAGGAGACTTATAAGGCTTGCGCAGGCAGGGAATTTCCTGCAGAAGTCGAGCCGCCACCGCCTGGTCCTGAAATAGCCAGTGTTTCCCGGATTCCCATCTACTCCACTCCACCAGGTACCGCAACTGTGCCGCCTGGAAGTAGAGCTGGAGATCTGGGACTCCCAGCCCTTCGTCTTCCAGAGCGAGCATTGTCAATGCTCGTCGCATTCGCGGTTTCCGACCATTCCAGATAAACTGGGCCAGGTCGGATTGAGTCTGTCGAATCCACCCGGCAGGCGGCCTCAGATGTAAAGTATCTGCGGTAGAATGGTCCTTTTCACCGCTGCCACTCTGCCTAACCATGACAAAGGGTAGTGTTTCCACCGGCCCAGTTCTTGGCGGATCTTCTGGCGCAATATCGCATAGTTAGTATTAACCACTTCAGGGAGAGAGGGAGCCAGCTGTATCCCCAGATATGGGACTGTGTCCGTAGCCCACTGGATGGGGAGCAGGGTCTGCAGGTATTCCTGGGTGGGTCGTGACAAGGATAGGTCTAGGGCCATGGATTTGTCTGCATTCACCTTAAATCCCGCAGCTCGGGCAAAGGCGTCCAGCTCTGCTGTGCAAGCCGGCAGTGCATTTCTCGGTTCAGCGAGCGATATTAACACATCATCTGCTTATAAGCTAATCATGTGGGTGTAGCCCCCAAATTTAATCCCCTGTACCTCTGGGTTCTGTCGCATTCTTTGGGCTAGGGTTTTCCATATAGAGGGCAAAGAGGAGGGGTGACAACGGGCACTCCTGTCTTGTGCCTCTTTCAATATGGAATCGGGAGGATGTGTAGCCATTCACTCGAACCATTGCTGTGGGAAACCTATAACAATTAAGTATGTACGTGTGGAATTGCTCCCCCATCCCCACTCTTTCTAGCACCTGTTCTAAATATGGCCAGTGCACATGGTCAAATGCTTTTTCAGCATCGATGGCTAGCATCATTAACTCTCCCGGAACTCGAGTAGCTTTCTTGATAAGATACAAAACTCTTTTGGTGTTATCTGCCGTTTGCCGTTCAGGGATAAACCCTGCTTGGTTTGGGTCAATGATGTCAGGCATATGGGGGCCAAGACGAGAAGCTAGACTCCCTGCGTATAATTTAAAATCTATGTTAAGGAGGGATATTGGGCGGTACGCACCGCAACAAGATCTATCCTTCCCGGGTTTGGGTATCACCGCTATAGAGGCCTCCAAGAGGTCACTTGGTATCGCCCCTTGGGCAGCAAAGGAGTTAAACAACTGGGTGAGAATCGGGGCGAGCACGGCGCAGAATGTCTTGTAAAAAATAGCAGAAAAACCGTCCGGACCTGGAGATTTCCCCGGCTTAAGACGAGATATGGCGGCTATGACTTCCTCCGTCTGGATATCCCTGTCCAGGTGGTCAGCTTGGGCCTTAGTCAAAGCTGGCAGAGGAACAGAATTGAGGAAAGCTATCCCTTCGGAACTTTCCAGCGAGTCCCCTGCGTAAAGAGTGGCGTAAAAGTCTCAGAATGTTTCCGCTATAGCGCCTTCCTCAGACACACATGTACCATCCGCTCGGGAGATCTTCTTGACCCCGCGTTGCCGCTGGACTTCCCTCAATTTATAAGCAAGGAGGCATCCACATCTATCCCCCCTGCATAGTATGCATGCTTCAGTCGTCATGCCGCAAACTCCGCCCTGTCCTAATCAAGTGCCGCTAGCTGGTGGCACACCGCCTTAAGCTGTCGCCACACCCTCGGGGCTCCCATTCTCTGGTGCATCTGCTCCAGCTCTCGGGTCCGCTGCGTGAGTTCATCCTGTTTGCGTCCACGCTCCTTATTGTCAGCCACTGACAGTGCAATGAACTCCCCTCTAATGACTGCTTTCAAGGCCGCCCATTGCATAGCAAGTGTGGTGTCCGGGTTTGCGTTATGTGAGATGTAGTCATCAATAGCGTGTCGTATGCGTTGAACAATGTCCTTTCTGTGTAGAAGAGTGTCCCTGAGTCGCTAGACCCTAGTCGGCCATGATATGGGCAGAAGGACGAGGGTGGCGAGGACTGGAGCGTGATCTGACAGAGCAGCCACTCCAATCTCGACGGCCGTCGTGAGTGCTCGGACTGATTCAGATGCTAAGAAATGGTCCAGCCGCGCATAGGTCTTGTGTGCATTAGAGTAAAATGAGTATTCCCTGGCAAGAGGGTGAAAGCTACACCAGAGGTCACACAGCCCCAGTTCCTGTATGTGTGTAACCCCCTCGGTCGATAGTGCCCCTGCTTGGCGAGTGCGTTGGCTGGATCAGTCCTTATTATTGTCAAAGACGAGGTTCAGGTCGCCCCCAAGATGATATTGCGATCTGTCGTGGCAGTGGCGTCTACGAGCACAGAATGCAAGAACCGTTCTTGGCCTTCGGGGCGTACAGGGAACCAATAGTAAATGTCTGTCCTCCCAAGGCGAAGCGATATGCTAAGAGCCTCCCCTTAATCTCGGCCACCCTGTGTAGGTCCTTCCCCCGGAACCTCTGAGCCACCAATATCGCCACCCCAGCAGTCTTAGTAGGGCAAGAAGAGAAGAATTGCGTGGGAAATTTCTGGGACCTGAGACGGTGGCAGTCTCTTGACAGAAGGTGTGTTTCCTGTAGAAGGCAGAGGTCTGTGTGGGAATTTTCCAGACAGGACAGAACTAATCTGCACTTCACTGGGTTATTGAGACCCCTTACATTAAGGGTTAGGACCTTAAGTGTGGTGGGAGGTATGTGTGTGATCTGGTGGTAGCTGTTGCGTCAAGAGGATGTCACATGTGGCGTCGCTGGCGTGCGTATCAGGCAGTCGGAATGGGTGTGTGTGGGCATCAAAACTCCCTTGAACTCTAAAGGATAAGTGGACGTGGAGCATCGTAATCCCTCCCAAAACAATCCTCAGATAACTCAACCTGAAAAATAATTCACAACAATAACTAAGAATCCAAAGTCCATCACTCGTCAGTGATCGGTGAGAAAGTATTGGGGTATATTCACCAATAGCGAAACGGAAGCCCTCCTCCCGCCAATGATCTGAACATTAGTAAAACAGGCAGCTACTATCGGACAGCAGTGAAGGTCAGACAGGATAGGAGCTAGATAGCTCTGCGGAGACAGCCTCCAGAGCCGACCTCTGGCCCTTCGCGACTTCTGCAGCCGGGGGTTTCCTGGGACGACGCCTGCAGCTCTGCTGGCGCCAACGGGGTCTGGAGTCCTCGGGCCCTGTCTTGGGTGTTTCCCCTCCACTCTCTTCGTCCGGGAGGTCTACGGCCAGAATCGCACAAGCTTCGGACAGGGAGCGTAAATGATAGAGTTTGTTGTCTTTGCAGAACACCAACCGGAATGGATGGCCCCAGCTGTAGGGGATACCGTGCTGCTGGAGATGCATAGTGAAAGGCTTGAAGATTCACCGTTTTTGCAACGTGAGCGCAGATAGGTCCTGATACAGCACTGGTGTCTGGTCACGAAACTTTATGGGATGCATTTGGCGGGCTTTTTGGAGAATAGTGTCTTTGGTGCGGTAGTCTTGGACACACACTAAAACGTCCGATCGAGGAGCCTTTGGCGCTCTAGGAGGCCCCACTCTGTGTGCACGTTCTATTCGCACCTCCGCCTCTGGTGGCCTGCCCAAAATGTGATTAAAGATCTCCTGCGTGTAAGCGAACAGGTCTTTCGAAGCGTCATCCACTTTTACACCTCTGATCCTGATATTATGGCGACCGGAGCGGTTTTCCAAGTCTTCAAGGTGGGTTTGGAGGTCTACTTGTTGAATATGGAGCAGGATGATCTCTTGTTGTAGCGCCGAAATCTCTACGTCCCTCCCTTCGCTCCACAGTATCACCTTTAGGCGTGAAATACATTCTGCGCCAACCTCACCAGCATAAACACATTATGCAATCATCTCATATGTCTAAACACATTAGACCCTAACCTCCTAAGCATAACTCATATTAGGGGCATAGCTCACAGTAGAGAATAATCTCACTAGCATAAACACGTTATGCAATCAACCTCATACATAAACCACAGTTAGAGGCATAAAACAGGGTGCGTAAATCATAGTACATGAATCACATTTCCTAGCACCACATAAATCACATTAGGGCCTGGCGACCTACAAACCCAACAGTCCCCTTGGCCAACTGGCCTTCTCAAAAGGGGCTCAAATGCCCTATGTACCAAAGTCAGGACGGCTGCCAATGCAGCAGAATCCACGTGCGCAATTGTGCTGGGGCAAAGGAGTGTATCTCACTCCTGTCTCATTCACAGGCAGCTGGGAATAACCAAATCAAGGGGCCCTGGCACCTCTGTGCCTCTTCAAATCAACTTGGCCCCATCGTTGTAGACATGGCACTGGCACTACACGTGCCCTCTGAGACCCGCTCTGGGACTTTTAGAAAATGAAAGTGCCCCTTTTATGCAGCTGCCCTCTAGCTAGCAGGGCAGCTGTACCCAAAATAGCCATGTGGGGAGGCACGGGCAACCTTGAGCCCTCTAGACCCCTGTAACTCGTGCTGGAGCGGCCCACTGTCAGGCGGGGCTGCTCTGAATCCCCCAAGCACTGGTAATGTGCCTCGAACGGCACCACCACAGTGGAGATAGCCCCTACTCACGTGCTCTCTCTGGAGGCTGTACTCTCGGCCTCCTCTGGTCTCCTTGCTTCACCAGCATGCGGGCATCAGGAGAGCCCCCACTCCTTGGGGGCTCTCTCTCCTCTCTGCTGCGGGACCGGCCTCACTTCTCCCGGTCTCTGCGGCACAGCAACACGTGGGGCTCCGTCTTCCTCACAGGAGCCCCGCTTGGATTCCTGCTCTGGCCGCACTACGCGGTATTCATGAAGGCGGGGTGGGCTCCCACCGGACTTTCTCTTTGGTTCGCCAGTGTAGGGTGGGCCCCCGCCTGGCTTTTCCTTCTCTCGCCGGGGCTCCCCTCTGCTCACGGGAGCCCCTCTCCATAACACGAGCACCTCTTTAGGCCCTGCCACCGGCCCCGCCCAGAGGCAGGCGAACTTTGCCTGGCTTCCGGGGCGGCCACTTTCCCTTGGGCTGCAGTGGTGATCTCCTCTTCGGCGCAAATGCAGGGTGGGCACCCGCAAGAACCACAGTAATTACGAGGTGGGCACCCGCTCAGGAAGAACTCACGGAAGCGAGATGGGCACCCGCTATCCTTCTCAGAATAAAGCGGGGTGGGCTCCCGCTCGGTCTCAGAATCCATAAAAGCGCCATCACGGGGGGAATCCCTATGCCGGGGATTGCCTCTGAAAGGGCCGCAGCTCAGCACTGCCCAGCCCACGCGCTCTGCTCCTTCTAAGGGAAGTTTTAGAGAAATAAAGCACTCTTCAGGGGCTAGGAACCACAGCTCCTCAGCAAAAAGTCCATGAGAGTTCCAGGGGGGCAAGACTGGGCCCAGGGAGGCAAGTCCTCATGGCGATTTCGTCTGGGCCCCAGCAGCAGCCCCCCGCAAGGTTCCGGAATCAGCACAAGAACTGAACAACTTTCATGGGGTCACAGCCCCTATATTTATATCACAGATTCTCTTTGTTTGACTGCAGGGCATGGAGGAATCAGATGCAACAGGTTCAGGGGGGATTTGGAGCACTTTGTTTTGCACGCTCCTCTTCCCCTTTGTCAGGTGGGGGCTGGGTGATCAGACACACCACAGGGGGCGGAGCCAGCATTCACTAGGGCATGTACCATCCTATTCAGAATCAGGGGATTACTCCTCCCACTACTCCCAGCCCAAATGTCCTATTCAGCCCAGCGCTGACTCACCCTGCCCCTCGTGGAGCCACACACACCTCCCAGCCCCTGTCACTCACAAGCCTGACATGCAATTCACATCAGGCAGGCAGACACATAGTACACTGAAATGCCAACTTCTAAAAGTGGTATTTCCCAAGTAGTCACAATAAATCTGCACACACCATTGCGCAGCATTTATTCTCACAATTTCATACATACTAGACTTGACCACACAGCTCCTCTCATAACAGTAATTACCACTACCACACACTGAGCAGGGAAACCCCAATGCATTCCTATGAGAAGGCAGGCCAAGCTCACCAATGTAACACAGAGAGAGCACACACTTCACACTGGACCACAGTGCTAAAGTGCCCAGAGGTCTAAAACCACCAACACCATGTCAGTACTTAACCGTTTGCGTGCTCATGACAAACCCAGCTCGTCATGAGGCAGAGTGGAGTTGTGCTCATGACGAGCCGGGCTTGTCATAACGGCTGCGGCCCGCCCACGTGTGATTGATTCCCCGCCTGTGCGGGAGAATCAATCAGTAGACGGGGTCGTGACGAGCTCAGCTCGTCATGAGCACAGCTCTACTGTGCCTCATGATGAGCTGGGCTCATCACGAGCACCGCGACGCCGCGCGCGCCCCCCCGCGCCATGGGGGAATTACCCCCGCGGCGAAGGGGTAAAGGCAAAAAGTTTAGGGGTGAACCTGCCAAAAAGGCCCAAGTCCAACAATGAGCTGCTCTTTGGAGAAGCCTGTAAACTTGCCGGCTATTTTTCTGACCAATAGAGAGAGCGTAGTAAGCTCTCTTTTGCTTGTCTAAACTTGCACCACATCTTATAAACAGTCGCCCGTCTGGCAAATGTTTACTCCCAAACCCGAAATCTAGTCTCAGTTGAGCTTGTCTGGTCGATTTCAGGAGGCACAAGCGGCCTCTCAATCGATTGCATAGTGCCCGATATAGCTAATTACTTATGACAACTGGAGGAATGCTGCCCCTTTGCCTTCATGCTTTCACGTCCAGCTTTTAACCTTTTCCTCTGACTTAGGACTTACTTTCTTCTCTCCTGATGACACCCCCTCTCATTCATCCTTTTCCTCACTTTTCCCTTTCAAACTCTCTATTTTCTTCTCTTCTATATTTTACTATCAGCTTTCACGTCTTTGTACTCAAGACTATACGCTAGTACTCTGTTACATGACACTTTGTATGCTAGGTCACTTTTCTGAACGTCCATCCAGTTTTCTAAACTATAATGACCATTGTAAACATATACCTGATCTCTAGTGACTCATCTACGTATAGATGAAAATTACCAGGTGCCGCAAATGCAATGGGTTCAAACTCTCTCCGTAAATTGCGTGAACATTCTCCAGCATTATGACCATGTTGCACAAAACCAGATTCTTTAAAAAGAAACAAATGAAACAAAACTTCATGTTTAACCTTAGTAGAAATTTCACGTGTCTAAAGAAAAGTCGACGCTTATCAACAGAATCTTGCCACAAGATTGTGATCCTATCGCCCCAGCCTCGAAGGAGTTGCACTGGCTGTCCCAAGTGTTGTGAGCCTCATTCAGATTGTTCTAAGGAGATGGCTCTCTCAGCTTCTGTAAATTTTACCTCCACACCACCCTACACACTTGGGTGCAACCTCAGATTTAGTAGGGCCAAGATGATCTGCATTCTGAACTCCCCAAGAAAGCATCAGGAAAAACAGTGAAAATAAGGGAGCTTTTTTTTTGGAATTACTTGTACCCTCTTCTGTGAGCTCTTCCCACCACACCACCCTTCAGAAAAGCACTACAAATAAGGCTAGTCAAAGTACCCTACGGCTAATAAACAGACCCTAATGGCACCCCTTTCTTTGTGGCCAGGCCTTTCTCACCATGAGTATGTCTTCTGCAAGCTCTCACCCTTGATTGTCCTGAATGCAAGCTTCCATTGTATTCTTTTTCGCCAGCTAACATCCTGATGATTGACTATGTCTTCTACATCAATATAATGTATTGTGGCATGGGTTTGGTGACATACTATTGCAATACTAATCAAAATAAATACATGGACAAAATGCATGTTTTCAGTGCTCGGGACAGTATTAGGTAAGCATAGGTTAGTGATACACTGGATGAATTCACAAGAACTATGACTCATTGTATGAATCAAGAGTATGAAATAATGCTCTACCAATCAAGAGTATGGTAGAATGCTCTACCCCAGGGAGGGGCTAATAAAGCTAATGAGACAAGACAATGGGTTCACTGAGGACATGGCAGTCAAGAGAGATGATAGAGCGCGATTGTGCTCTTTAACTTGTAGGGGTGCATTATAGTCACAAGTAGTTTGCACCTGCATATATTCCTTTGTCGTGTTAACTTTTGGTCATTAGAACGTGTAATGTAATAATGTGTAAAAAGTGAAAGATTAGAGATATTTTCGTACAACGTGGAGAAATTAACATTGTAATTGTGTTCTACATGATGAAGCGTAATTGTTCTGATTTTACAAGTGACTAAAGAGAAACTAATTTGTTGTCATGTAACGCACTGATTTCAACATACACAGTAACAATGCCAATGTATATGTGTGATTAATAAAGTTTCATATTGATTCTTATGTTAGCCGAATTTGTAGGCCTCATGTGTATTTTTCCTTGGCTCTCCAGACTCGTTGTTCGTAATGTTGTGTATACAGAATCTTTTCTTTCTCACGTTTCTGTTGCAGGTGGAGAAATTCATCTTTGTTAGTTAGAATAACGCTTTTGTTTTAGGAGTTAGGTTTAGAGAGGAAAGAATACATCTGAACAAACGGTGCTGATAACGTGGAGAAGGCCTGGGAATCAAAGTCATCGAGCCAGCGCTGGGAGCGCCACAACTGCATGGAAAAGTACTTACGAGGAGGTGTCCAACTGGATGGGACAGTGACGTGATGTGACAATGGGTGTGTCCTGTGATTTTGGTGTTGGGGTTAGGGACAGAAGTCAAGGGGAATCTAGGAGAGAGGAGATCTGATCGGAAGAGAGGAAGGATCATCTTAGAGCTAGCTCTGTAGCTTTATGCTACGTGACCCATTCAACATGAGTGCACTTCTGAGGAAGACTTCACACGCTAACACCTTTTCCTGAACTTACCTGGGAAATGCTAAGTAGGTAGGTCACGTTAGTGGTAGTGTAGGGACAGACTAAAGCTTATTAAATATGAACCTCCAATGAAGAAGAATCTCGATGTAGGCGCAGTTATATTCTGCGTCCTGATTCTAGAACTGGTCATCCTTTGTATGCTTCATAGACTCAATTTCACCCGTAGATTTGGCTTTGC
The DNA here is from genome assembly GCF_964204655.1 of Triturus cristatus. Taxonomy (NCBI): domain Eukaryota; kingdom Metazoa; phylum Chordata; class Amphibia; order Caudata; family Salamandridae; genus Triturus; species Triturus cristatus. The sequence continues at coordinate 954,061,980 of NC_140588.1, read as the reverse complement.
ATTAGTTCCAATGTATTTCTACACCCTGTTCTTGATGTGTTTGTATGTCCAGTTGTTCTTGGCTTAGGTAATAAACTAACTGAACATAGAACTGGGAGTCAGTGGTTCTTCGGAGTCAAGGTTCATTGAAATTGGGATGTATGATTGGCGTAAGATATTTCTACCCTCCACACTTTCAAGCAGGAACCAACGATCCATCGGCCAGGTGTTCCAGAGTAAATCTAGAATGTTGAACCTGGCCCCATGATCAGAGCAATACTACAGGAACTTAGTATTCGCATAGATGTTAGACCTCCACAAACCTTTTTTTGTCATCAAATAGAGGGAATGGATTGTTGTTAGAAATAAATAGCACTCATAGTGGTTCTGTGTTTAGAATCACCTTTTAACTGTAAACAAGTAATAAGAGGGTTGGATGGGGGAACCGCTATGCTGGACTGGGTGCAGTGCTCACTTTGTAAAATAATAAGTGCCAAGGCCCAAAGTTTTGTTCAGAAGCCTGTGGCCGACAGTTTAGAAGACTGGGGTGATGAAGACAACGTAATCCTCATTGCTTCTCCTACCTCTTTAATCCACCCTTTTACTGCACTCTTGTAGGTTATTTTTAATCTCTGCTTTCTCCCTTTGTCACTGTTTTCCTGACTTTCTCCTTTTGCGTTTTTCTCTCTATTACTCTGGATTAAAGTTTGTTGAGGAAAAATTAGTGCTGGGCTCTGAAAATTAGTGTCAGTGGGCCTTATCAGCAATCTGTTTAAACCTACCAGATTAGCACAAACAAGGACAGGGAATAGAGCAAGGAAAGAAGTGAGTCAAAACCGGATGGCTCCACGAAACTAGGGGCATAACATTAAGCTGGCGCAACAAAATTATCGCCGCTTTAGCGTCCGTTTTCGGACGAAAAGCGGCGATAATTTTATCGCAGTATCAGCAAGGTCACGCTATCGCGTGAATCCTTGCCTTGGCGCCCTTTTTCTCAAAGCCCAGCTATGCATCTCTAATGAGATGCAAAGTGGGTGCTCCTTCCCAAAATAACTGGAGAAATGTCACTAACTGACATTTCTCCAATTAACAAGGGAATCGCTAACCTGCTTAGCAAATGGAAAAGAAGCGCTAACCGCGCTTAACGCAGGTTCCTGTATGCCTGCTTTCAAGCTGATTTAGCCATGTAATCCAATGTGAGGTGGATTACATGGCTAAATCCACCCTGCCCTATCAGCAAGGTATCGCCTGTCACAGTGCGATTATCGCTGATTTCCAGCGATAATCACACTGTTTTGTAGCAAACGCATGGATTTCTATCGCTTTGGAGATAAGCGTTGCTGAAAGCACGCTATCTCCACGATGGAATCCAGCGATAGCCAGCGATAATTATCCTAGCGCTAAGTGCGCTTAGCGATATTTATTGCCGGTTGTTGCTGATAAACCCTCTAGTTTGAAGATCAGCAAAGTAACTACTACAGCACGCTTTAGTTTTACGACGCTTTACACATTTTCTCGTCAAATCTTTTCTGCTCCTCCTTGGGGAATATCTCACCGCGCTCTTTCCCACACCGATGTTGTCGGAATTCGGCTGCTTTCCCCTTTACATGAGACTTCTGCCATTAGCAGATGCAGGCAGGCTCGTCGCCACTGCGATGGAGCTCCGACAGAACTATGAACACTTAGCTGATTAATATGGGCAGCCACGCTATTAAAGGCGCCTCCAGATTTATTTCACATCGAGGGGAGTTTGTTTTGCATACGGTCCATGTCAGAATTTCAATTTAAAGTCATCGGCTGATGCAGCGTTTTAGTGATGTGCATAAATCCTATCGTGCAATAGCCCCTATATTTGTTTTTTCTCCCTTATTTTTTCATAGAGGCTTAATTGACAGTGATGAATTTTCTTTGTATCCCTGGCAGGCCCAGATACAGTAAGATATGAGAGATGTTTTATTGCTGAGCTGCCAATCCTTTAATCGAGTCTCTCTCATCCTAAAGCACAAACTGCAAACCTGTTGGTCTGTCTGGACGGCAGCTCTATTAGCAACGCGCATTCCAATGCTCTCAGTGCACCTTACAAGGACAATTGGTTAATTAGATTTTTATCTGAGAGTAAATGCAGGATTTTTGTGTTCTTTGTTGAAACAGTGTCCAAAACCCACTTGTTTTGAAACAAATGGGGGTTGTTTGTTGTGCACTGTGTTGCATTTCTGTTCAAATTAAAGAAAATGAGAGTGATTGGAGACTCGTTTAGACGGTGACGGGCTGTCACAAGGTAGGTGAGGCCCTGACACCACCCCAGTGCCAGACTATCACCACCACGTCTATAGAGCACCGCCTACCCGGTGTGTGTCTCTCTCTGATGAAAAAGCCTCTGTCACTGGAGAGGACAGACTTTCATCACTGGTGAATGCATGTTTAGTCTGCCCGCTCTGCAGTCTCTCACGGGTGAGTCGAGTGAAACCATGAAAACACCACTTTAATGTGAAAAAGAAGCATCCATTTGATGAGCTTTAATGAAACAGGTGCGGATATTTAACAATACAACTCTGGCACATGCCTTACAAGCTATTGAACCACACTAGGGGCCACATTTATCAAAAACTCATTTTGCGATTAACAAATAGCGATTTTTATCGAATCGCTATTTGGTAATCACAAAATGCTATGGATGGAAGGAATCGCCAAAGATTTAGCGATTCCTTAATATTATCAAGTAGCAAATTGTTAAATAGGTAATCGCTATTAGGTAAATACTTCTCCATCTGTTCCTATGGGCCTGGCCCAAAGGTGCGAATGGTTTTGCATTTGCTCATTTGTGATTACCTAATTGGTAATCTCAAATTAGCTAATGCAAAGCCAAGGGTGCCGCCGGCCTAAGGCTCCCCTGAAGCACCCCCAAAAATAAATGTACACATGTAAAGCGCACACATGCCATAGTGTGCGCTACAGGGCACATTATCAAAATTTGCAAATGGTTACCATTGATTTGAAGTCGATGGTAATAGCATTTTCTTAAATGCACAGTTTGCATTGAGAAAAAGCTTGATACATGTGCTAAGGGAGTCACAATTTGTGATTCCCTATTTGTAGATGCAATTTTAGGTAATCACAATTTTTGTGATTACCTAAAATTGCGACTACAAAGCCTTTCCTGTATCATGAAAGGCTATTTTGCACTTGCATTCAGCTGAATATTGTGATTCGCACGGTTTGCAAATGCAATAATTGTTTCATACATGTGGCCCTAAATATTTATGTACACCTGTCACTCCTTTCCCCCAAACTCCACTCCCCTTTACCAACAAGTTTGACTTCGAACTATTCCCTGCCACGTGTCCCCAATGCCAAAATCTCGTTACCAAACCTCATTTTGATTTCATAACTATTTCACAATTCCCTCAGACCCGCGAACACCCTGTCCCCCTTTAGCTGATCCTCCTGACCAGTAGCAATACCAATCACAACTGCATCCTAGCTCTGAAAGTCATACCATCTGCCTCACAGCGCACCTTTTCATCAGCAACTAAACCTTTCCATTTATTTTAACTTTCAAAACATCTTTTTACAAACAAAATCATCCGCCTCTGCTCCTTCCTGGAAAGTTTCTAAGAAATCTGTCAAGCGGGAATGACAAAAAAGGAGGGTGGGGAGAAACACTATTTCCCCATGTAATTTTTATAGGGAAGTTTAGAAAAGGCTACAACTAAAAAGACTGTACAGAATTACACATATGGACCGACAGATAGAGCTTTACCCAGAAAGCGCTATCTTTTTATTGTTGGGTGTAATTCTGTTCAGTAGTTTAAGAGATGAAGGTCCAAAATAACTAGATATCTGTTGTCACAGGAATCCTATAAGACTCTTGTTGAACAATTGCTTGAAATAACAGAAAAATGTGCATTCGCATTGGTGCTGCCCTCAAGACTCTTGCGAGTAAGAATAATGTGGTTAGTGGCCACAACATGAAGAAAAATGTTGCTGCCACCAGTTTAGGACACAGTGACTCGGTCTCTGGGGCATATTCTCAAGGAACTATCGCCGAGGTATCGGCACTTTAGTGCAGCCAAAGTCGCGATACATTTATCGCCCCATTCACAAGCTGGTGCTAACAGCCCATATCACCAGTTTTCCCGCGATAGCAGCCTAAAAAAACATCGCCACAGATGACCCCGGCAACTATTGCAAATGAGATGCAGAGTAGGCGCTCCCGTGCAAAAAGCACCAACACCACTCCGCAACATTCTCAACGACCAGCCAGATCGACGATAAGCACACAAAACATGCAATAAGGCGAATTAACTGCAGGAAATTACCACCTGCTCTCACCTGGTGTAGTCGGACGTCAAGCGGCACCAGACAAGGGAGCAAAGCCCAGAGCCACACATGAAGCACAACAGATGCCATGGAGCCACTCATCATGCAGCCCGGAGCCCCAATAGGGCAGCAACACCCACCGCCACCACACCCAGGTCCACCCCCCCGAGAGGTGGGAACCAGGCATGTGCTAAGGAGGCAAGTGACTCAAGAATGAGAAGGTACACAATGCCAAGTGTGGTGTAGATGTGATGGCCAGACTGCAGTATGCAGATCACACACATATCTAGGTCAACATACACCGCTGGTGTATGGAGTGAAGTGGACAGTGGACGCAACCATGGTACCCCAGCAGTGGGGAAGATCGGGAAAATGTAGCTTGTTACGTTCCCCCCCGTGTAAGCGTGAGCGGAGTGAGCTGGTCTTGCGTATGCCAGGCCAGCGTAGGGGTGTGAAGAAAAAACACATAGCTCTGGGCGTGGTTCTCTTCCGGAATGCCCAACGTTTCTGCCAGGGTGGAGCCTCTCACCTTGCCATGAGGCCGACGCCGTCATCGTGAGCGGAGTTGCTTGTGATCCTGTGCGCCTGCTGTACCCCGGGCCGCTGGTCTCCGAACCCGTCCTGCCCACCTCTGCACACCCAGGCCTCACTGCTCACCTGCCAACACCGGCGTGTGTCAAAGAGGGCCCACCACGTGCCTATGCGACCTCCAAGCCCGAGGCCCGTGATCTTGGCAGCCTGCTCAGACCATCACGGCCTCCTCGAGCAAGGCCCGCAGTCCTCCTTTCTCGTTGACGTACTCCACCGGCATACATAGCGGACAAGTAGGTCACACATTTGGAACTGAGTATTGATTACACTATGGCAGAGTACATATCTATGGCTGATTTTATGTCACTATACTCCCTTCGATGTGGTGCCACCAAGTCTGTGTATAGCATTCCAACCACAAGTGTCCGTGGGCTCTCGCGGACTACTGCCCTCGGAACACACTGCGCTCGAGTAGGTCACACATTTGGAACTGAGTCTTGATTTCATCATGGCAGAGTTCCTTTCATTGCACGCAAGAAGAGGTGTAAGAGGAAGATGCTTTTCAGTCAGGAGGATAAAAGGATCATCGTTATGGAGGTGTTCGAGCACTACCAACAACTGCCCTGGTGTCACTAACTCTGTGCTTCGCAAGCCGACGACACATGCTTGTGGGCCCATGCTGACCGCTGCCTTCGGCCTACACTGCGGTCTAGCAGGCCTCACACCAATCCAATCCAGTTTGTACCACATAGGACACGTCATCGTCGCTGATTGAACACCCGCTCAGCTCTGGTGTTTCTACCTCCGTCAACCACAAGTCACCCCCACGTGCCATTTCAACATTGCTGAGCCTTTGAAATCCTGTCAGGAGTCCCATTGCCTACTACTGCTTTTTTCAGTGCCCTGCGTTCCGGTGGCTGACTTGTGCATCATTGTGGTTTATGTGTTTATGGTTTATGTGTTTTCCACGCATCACATTCTCACCTTTCTTTCTGTCTTTCCTCTTTATCCTGGTATTCTGAAATTCTGTGTTTTCTATGTTGGGCTACTAACCACGTATTAGCTGAGTCGGCAGAAGTTCCCTTTACCTCCTTGATCTGTATAACTGTTGTGATTCTGCTCTGGATTCTTGTGTTATTCCATGTACCAACAGGGTCTTTCTTGTTCCTATGCCTATTGAGTACATCCTCGATTTCCTTGTTCTGAATTCTAGTTCCCATTTCCTTGTACCAACAGGGCATTTATTGTCCCAGTGCCTGTTGAGTACAGCCTTCTCTTGATTCCAGTATTCCAGTTCTTGATTTCTGAAGCCCTGTTCATAATTCATTGTCTTTGTTTTCTCCCTGCCTCCTTGCTGTTTTATCTGACTTGTATTCTGGTTATCCTTTCCACTGTGGTTTTCTGTTTCGTACCAAAAAGGTCCACTGTCTGTTTCAGTCCATATCTGTTTACAATGTGACCTCTGGCTTGGTCTTGGTTGGATCCGCTAAGGAAAAGGCTTCTATTGTTGCACCCAGGTCCTTTTGGATCTTACCTGTCTCAGTGTAGTTGTCCATCTCAGTTCACCTTTCACTAAGTACAACAGTCACTACAACAGCAGCGCCAACTATGACTGCGGTATGACTGTTGTTAAGAGCAATCTGCTGGTGTTAGTCCAAAGGACGTTCCCTAAACTAAGGGACTTCCTGTCATATACCAGTACATGGCTTACTTTGATGAAAGCTTATTCTTGCCTCCCTCATGTCCCTTTCCTTGCCCCTGCTTATAGCCCTCTCCTGTCCTCTGTAGTTCTGTGGCCACAATTATACTTTGAGGAGAGTAGTATTTGCCTTGCCCTGTTAACCTTGCTAGGTATTACCTATGGAATCACCTGTCACTGCCTTTGCTCCCTGACATCAAACCATGTATTTTGACGCAAACCCTGACTTACCAGAGTCAATTAACATCGGTTTGCTAAAAAATGGTGCACCTACCCAAGAGGGGTAACAAGCAGAAATTTCTTCATTTCTCTTTGTTACTTCTTCTTTTTATGTGTGCTGTCTTCTGCAGCACACATAAAAAGAGGAATATGCCTTGAAGGATTGGTTTTGTGCAGGAAAGCACCCCTTCCTGAACAAAAACAATCCTGCCCATAATGCAGTCACCCGTACAGCATGGCACAAAGGTGCCTGTGTTGGCAATAGGCTGACATGAAGTACGCCAATGCAAAGTGAAAGCAGAGGTTCTCCTTCTCTTAGTAGACATGGTGCATTTCTGTTCTCTCCTTAATCGCAACGCAGCAGGCTGCCTTGCTCTGTTGTGTTGCATGAAAAGTTAATAAAGCCAGGCCTTTGTCTTTTGCTCTGGAGGTCAAAATGCTTCTGTGGGGCAGGGCAGCATGCTATATCAAGGAGGGCACCACAACGTTGTACAGGCATTCAACAAAGTCCCATAAGGACTCAACAAGCTGGATACATTCTCAACCAGATCTAGCTGAAGTGGATTTGCTGCTGCAGAGAAGTTCCTATCGGTGGAAACCTTTTTCTTCAGCCCACTTGCAACTCGATTTGCCAGATCTGTTCCAGAGATTTTGAAGTCAAAATCTTTTTTTAAGTCCCAGATGTTCAGGGATGTTTGGAGAAGTCCAGATAGTCACAGCCAAGGTCTCTAAGAACTGCATTTCCGGATCAAGATTCACTCCAGCAGAGGCTCCAAGTAGGGTCCAGGTCAGGTCCAGTTGGTACTGGTCAGCTGGGCTCTTCAGGAAAATGCCTCTTGCAGTTTCTTGTGGCCCTGTAACTTACACAGGAGTCCACTTATTTGTCAAGGGTAGAAGTGGGATAAGATTCAGCCCTTCTGCTCTGCTCTCTGGTCTCAAACAGCAGGTGCTGTACTTCTTCTATTCTTTTATAGTTCCACTAGTGTTCTGAGGAGGGTTCATGGGATTCCACTTTTACATATGGCACTAGCTTGTAGATGGAGAATGCTCCTGGACCCTCCGTAACCAAAAGGGGAAACGTAATCCTACCTAATTTTGCAGCAGTTGCTGCATACCCTGATGAAAACAACCCCACAGTTCACCTCACTCACAAAATCAAAGATAGAAAAACCAATGTCCTATTGAGCAGAGATTGTGTGCCCACTCATAGTTGTGGCCAGGGTAAGGAGCAGTCCTCTCTTTATAGGCCACTCTAAACCAGTTCTGCTGCAGCTTCCTCCAATTGGGTTGGGTGTATGCCTGACTGGTAAGCAAAGGAAGTTGCCTGTGTGTAGGAAGGTAGAATCTGACTATATAGTTACCCCCACTTTTTGCCTGGTGTTTTATGGTTTATGACTTAGTTGGACTGGGATCCTGCTATTCAGGGCCCCAGCCTAGCTGCTTCCTCTCTACAATGGTTTGCATGTACATTAGGTACATATGTAATTGGATTCTGGAGTGCCTTATAAGCCCCTAGTGAATGGTATACTATGTACCTAGGGCATAGGTACCTCTGAGGCCTACCAGGGGCCGAAGCATGTATTATGCCACCCCTGGGAAGCACTCCAGAATGGCACCACAGGTCTGCTACTGCAGCCTAGGTAAGGGTGTGCTTGCACCCCTTACAGTGGTATAGGCTACCTATACCACTATCATTGCACACACATATAAAACCTATAAATCACTTCTATGGCAGGCCTTAACAATCCTGAAGGAAGAGTGCTTGGTTTTTATGTGAGAGGGTGCCCCTGCATGAGCAGAACTCCTCTTCAGCGTTCAGAGTACCTCCTCTGATGCTGTTTGTGGTGCAGCTTGACCATATACTCTTAAGTGCATTATAACCTTACGGTAAATGCTAACTTTGGGATGGCTGCCCGGAAGCATATCGTGTTTGGTGTCAAACACTTTGCAATACTACCACCCACCAGTTCTGGCGGCGGGGGTAGCATTCCACCCTTCTAGAGGGAGAGGCATGTTCACACTGGTCTAACCCGGTAGGACTTTCTTGAGCCCTGGCATCCCAAAATGGATGCCTCTGCCACAGACACGGGTCTGGCCTCCTGCTGCTGACCAAAACTCCAGCAGGGGAGGCCTGGACAATAGGTTTCTTGTCCCAGGGAGGTGTAACCACCTCCCCAGACAGGCAGATGTGTATTGGGGCTGGGCGGGAGCACTCTCTGGTGCTTTGAAGTCCTGCACTGGGGGCACACTTGGTGTCCCTGTGCATAGTCCAGTTCAAACCGGTTGCAGGGACTACCTGCCCCTGCTCTGGCATGAAACTGGACAAAGGCAATGGGTGTAACCACCCTTCTTTCCAAACCCTCCCATAGGTGGGTCCCTAGAGTATGTCCAACCCCCAAACTTAGTATAAGGATGGGAACTCAGTCCTTGCGACTTTAGATTACCCTGGACAAAACTCTGCAACATATATCATGGACCTTTGACGTTCTACTTTGACTAGAAGACTGAAGAAATCTCCCATGGGATCAAGGAGTGACTTCCCTGCTTTTCAGGCACCAAAGAAGCAACTGACCGGTCGGCATTGCTGAAGCTCCTGCTGGACGCCGAAGTCTTTGCATCACCAGAGGTAGATTTCCAGACTTCCCGAGTCTACCCTGAGTCCACAGCAAAGCTGAGGCCCGTGGCTATCGTGGGTGACATGGAACCGTGACTCCTGGACACCGTGAACTTTTGCAGTAACACTATCTTCTGGGACTTCCTTGAAGTTGTGCTTTGGGCTCTGAGTAGCCCCAGCCTTGAGCACCTCCTGCACCGAAGATTTCTGCCTTCCACTCCACGAGTGACCCGTGGGCCAGTTTGAAGTGCGACCGCTTGAGGCTCCTTCGCGATCGTTAGCCCGTTGGCTAGTAGGTTCCCACACAGCCAACTCCTCTTCTACTTGGGCTTTCCTGATTGCTCCAGATGTGCCCTGACTTACCCTTGCTGGGTGAGTCCCTCAGACCTTGCTGGTCTACACCGCAGTCCTTTCTCTGATTTCCAGGGTCTTGCCGTTGCCAAGACTTGTTGGGTCCATTCTGGTCGCCGACACCGCAGCACTCGACAGACTTTGTGGGACAGCTCGAGTCTGGCTCGTGGACTTTGTTGACGCCTCTTGGACCCCATGGTTGAAGAGTCAAGACACCGATCAACTCACCTGAAGCACCCGACATCTGTGGGCATTAGTCCATCTTGCCCTTGGTCACTGGCTAGTGACCCATACTCTGTCCCCTCTGCTTTCAGGTTCCTTCAATCCAAGATCCAGGCTTGGATCTCTTCGGACACTTCTCCTCTTCACGGCAGCAGCAGTTCTTTGCCAGCTTCCATTGCAATCGACGACGCGACCCAACACCAAAAGACACCTATGCACCCGGCTTCCCTGGGTGAGGTAACTCGAGTACTCCGGTGCTCCCGTGGGTGCTAGCCCTAGAACTTTAAGGCCAAAAGGGTTTGGTCCTGACTCGATTCTAAGTGTCCCTAATCTTTAAATTACCAACCGCGACATTGCCCATAGAAGCTAACGGGAACCCGCGGTTGTGTTTACACACTGCACACAGTCCCCGTGGGTCCTCTGTGTCACTACCTTGGGTGGTTCCTTGGGGTCCCAGCGATTCTACAGGCTCTAGACCTTGTGTCTAGTTCAGTCGTGGTTCTTATACCACTTTTTTGGTATATGGTTTGGTATGCTCCTAGGGCCCAAACGTGTATTTGTGCTATTACAGTTAATTGCTAACTTGTAAATTAAGTACTTCAAACTCCAGTCTCATAAAGAGACTAGAGGGGTGTGTTTTATCCTAAATACATATATTTTGAATATATACCTGGTGTGATTGTCCTTTCATTTGATCATTGAAGAGATTATAGACTGGTAAAACAAGCTGCTTTACATTCCTTCAAGACTTAGCCTGAAGGCTGCTCTCCTGGTAGAACGGGGTAGGTGTATACGAGACACGGACTCGGCGTGTCAAACGCGAGGAACTCCTTGCGTTCATCTACCAGGAACTGCAGTGGGATATCCTTAAGAATTATTAGGGTAGACCGAGCTGCAGGTAATACCAATTTGTGACAGAGATTGCATACTGTTTATTTTAATATTAGTTTAGATGTAGATAGACAAACATCTTTTTGGTCCTGAAGAATCGCCAGAGTACTTCTCTAAATGGAGCGAGAAACATGTCGACCTAACTGAGACAGTGTATATAACTTAGTTAATTACTCCTAGTTAATAACACTAAACCTCAGAATCTTTTAACTAGGGGAGAAGACTTCCTAATAAATTAGTTGAGTAAGTATTTCGACCCCTATTTTAAATACCCACGCATCTTTCATCTACATCACTTTAGAGCCCCATACACGCACGCATCCACCGGCTTCATTGGATTTAAAAGATCTCCATCAAAGTGCTCCTTGAACAAGAGCCCGTCGGGTATTGCACCAGCCGACTCGACGTAGGAGCAGCCCGATGATGATGCAATACATTCAAGGGGGTAACGTAAATTACGATAGCCCTGAGTTTGTGTGAGGGCCTCAAAATCCAACATTTTAAGTGTCCGTGAACACAGTTTTCCCTCCCCTTTCTCATATCTGACTTTCAGGAACAGCTTTGTTTTCGTTGTTGTATGCTCTCCATAGCTACCACTAGGATAGCTTTCAATAAAGGTTGTATTTAACCTATCAGCATAAGGGGTTATTTGGACTGATACAAGGTGCCCACTAGAATTAGTGGACAGCATATATCAGGCCACCTTCTCACACTGTGCACTTGTCATCTGGCATCTGTTTGTGACAGAAGAGGCCCCTTTGAAGTAAATTAAGTTCCTGGGCACTTGTTAATGTTGTGGCGGTGCACGCTCTAGGGGCTGCCCCACCCACTACCTCTGCAGCTAGATCACCCATGTATCCAGCTCAGCGGGTCTATGTTCCATGTAGCAGGGGGCGTCATGTTCAGGAACTGCCTTGTGGCAAGGCTCATGGTAGCGCTGCCTCATTGCATTGATGGCTGCGCTGCGTTTATTCATGTGCTCGTACTGATGTGCTTGTTTATAGTATGCTACTGATGCTGATGTTGTTTATTCTTCTAGCCTGGCCTATTCCCAGCTGCCCTGGGGTGGGGGCCATCTTGCGTGGGGCCGCCCTATAAAAGGCATCCCCATGCAAGCAAAGGTGCTCCTATTCGGAAGCCTTCCTGGGTCCTGGTAAATTCTGCTTTCCTGCGTTCTCTGTGCTGTTGTCTTGGGGCCTTCTGCTCGATCCTGCAGATCCTCGCAGACCATCACAAAAACTCGCTGACCATTGCAGGACCTTGTCTATACCTACAAAGAAGATTATAGTAAGACCAGTCGGGCCTTTAGCGTTATGCCCTTTTCGCCTGCATTGACAAATTGAAAGCATTTACAAGCTTCACGCTTTCTCTCATGAGTTGTCATGTTATTACATAAAAAAATCTTATGGTAGTGATAGCATTTAATATTTGGGCTGAGGTTTACATTTGGGAACTCCCCGTGATGATAATTGGGGAGTCTGTTGACATAGCGCACTCTGCGCCCCTCGGGTGCTTCTAATTTGGGGATGTTATTTGTGGCGCTTCATTCTTCATCACATTTAATAGTGTTTTTTTAACTGTTCTGAAATCAAATCCTTAAGAATCTTAGAGTGTGTGAGTGTAGAGTCCTTGACACTGTGAGACAGATACACCAGTGCAAATAATCACACCATCACTCTGGTCTTCATCGTCTCAGTCTAGTTGGTAAGAACATTTCATGAAAGAGACTCTGTGACTTGATCTGATGATTGTATACTGTTTGTTTATTGTAAGCTAACCTTTTTCCTCACCTGGCCACCCTAATATTCATTGCTATAATAGCCTCTGCGTTGGAGATGCCTGGAGGTGGACCAAGAGTCCATCAAGCAGATCCTGAGGAAGGAGCCATCGTTGATAGCACTACTCAACTTGTCTTCCAGACAGGGGAACAAAATGCCATCCCACACTCAGTTAATTGTCTCTGCTCTGACAGCAGTTTTCACACCTCATGAGGCCTTTTACCTGCTGGGTAACGGTAGTAGCCGAATTGCAAGTGCCTACGGGATCTTCAGGCAGGGAAAAGGTAACTTTATAAAAAGTCAATTTTCCTTGACATTTATTAAAAAAACATGCTTCATCATTAAGTTGGTATTAATATTAAAGACAGTCTTTGAATTATTTTTCTAGATGGTCCCTAGCGTGAGATAGCAGAATTGATATGCAGTACTGCTTCCTAGTGATCTCTATGAGCCAGTCAGACTTCCTACAGTGAATATATCTTTTGATGCATGGGAGGATGGCTGCCACCTGTGGGACTGGATGTAGAGCCTGTGCACCACAGGCCAGTGACATATATATTCACTGAAAAAAACCAAAGGTTACAGGGACTTTATAGTTAGGCTTAGACTTCACTCGTACAAAACCAGTAACATTCAGCAGTCATAGTTACCTGAGATAACTATAACTTTTGCCCCTGCAATGCACTGCTTATGAACTCACATATTACATCACTCATGACATGGTCAGTGACATCACTGATGACATTAATATGACATCTCAAATAACATAACATCACTGATGACATCATCCAGTGAGTGTTTTCTAAAAGTTTCTGAGTGCTAACGATATATATATATACTAAGATACTACAAAACTTAAATAAATATAATTGTGTACTACTAAAGAGTGATACTATTTGCAACACATATTATGTGAGTGGGTATGTGACTGTGTTTGTCCATGTGTAAGTAGGTCTGAGTGACTCTAAGGGTGTGTAAGGGGTTGTATGAGTGAGTGAGAAGCTATGTGAGTAGTTGTATGGGTGAGTGAGTGGGTGTATCACTGGTATATGGATGAGTGCATGGGTGTTTGTGTGAGTGACTGTCTGGGTGAGTGAGTGAATGTGAGAGTTGCTATATGGGTGAGTGTGTGCTTGTGTTAGTGACTGTATGTGAGTACATGTGTTAGTATCTATGAGTAAGTGAGTGAGTGTGTGATAACTGTATGGGTGAGTGAGGGGCTATATGAGCGACTGTATGGGTGAGTGAGTGGGTGTGTGGGTAGCTGGATGTGGCTGTATGGCTGTATGTTAGTGTCGGTATGTCCATATGGCTGGATGTGTGAGCAGCTGTATTAGTGAGTGAGTGGATGTATTAGTGACTCTATGAATCAGTGAGTGGGTGTGTGATTATGTATATGAGTGTGAATGGGTTTTTGAGTGGTTTTGTGGTAGTGGGTGTATGTGAGGTTGCATAGGGATATGAATGGGTGTGTGAGTGGTTTTGAGGATGATGTCATCAGTGATATCATTTGAGATGTCATTAGTGATGTCATCAGTGATGTCACTGGCCATGTCATGAGTGATGTTATATGTGAGGTCATAAGCAGTGCATTGCTGGGGGTAAGTTATAGTTAGCTCAGGTAATGTCACTGCTGAATTTCACTGATTTTGTACGAGCAAAATCTGAGCCTAACTATAATGTCCCTGTAACCTTTGTTTTTTTCTGTGAATTTCTATGGTTTTGTACTTTTAAGCGAACATATAAACTTTGAAAGTGAGTGTGTGAGTGAGTGGGTGAGTATCTCAGTGGGTGTGTGAGTGAGTGTGTGTCTCTTTGGGTCTGTGAGTTGGTGTGTGAGTGTCTCAGTGGGTGTCTGACTTGGGGTGTAAGTGTCTGAGTGGGTGTATGAGTACCTGAGTGCATTTGTGAGTGCCTGTGAGTGTCTGGATGGGTCTGTGCAGAAAAATGCCTCTATTTGCATGGCTAGCCCCCACGTTTTGCCACATTTCAAACTGTAAGTGCATTGGGTCTCTGCTAACCAGGTTTCCCAAAACTGTACCTCGATTGGCACGGCTTCAGTCACCCTTATAAGTCCCTACCAAATGGTGCCCCTGGTACCTATGCACAGGTACTGAAGAGGGTCTTCGGAGGATGCAGGACTGATTGTGCCCCCTCACCAAGGCTATGCACTCTACCACTGCAGACTACTTGCCTTGGTGCAGGAAAATCTAAAAATCCAAAAATTCAACATGCCTCCCATGCACTGTATAAGGTATAAGTAAACCACCCCTACTGCAAGCCCTCTGCCCTAAGGCAGGGTGCACTATATCCTATGTGTGGGCCTATCTGCATGAGAAGATAGGCCCCTACAATATCCAGTCTATTCTGTGAGGTTGTAAGTGAACAGGGAAGCCAAAAAGACTACATGGGCTGGATACTCGTTAACACAAGTTTCATAGCTCCATGATGGCTTCACTAATTTCTAAGGTATAGGTACCAAACATCTTGTCTTAGTAAATCCTCACTGATGCCAGTGATAGATTTATTAATATAGTCGTATAGGAGACCCTTTTAGAAGGTCTCCTGAAACCCTACCAAGCCCTAGTGTGATTCCTTGCCGGTTTTCATTAGTCTGCCCCCACCAGACATGTTTCTGAATTCATGGAGTGAGAGGCAGCGCTCTCGAGAGGACTGAGACAAAGTCTGCTCTGGGTGGAAATATTGCACACCTCCTCCAGGACATGATGGCCTTCCTGGGCAGTAAGATTCAAAGGCTGCCTTTTAAATCCAACCAAGGAACCTCCGTATAGTGGGGGAAGCCAAAAAGTACCTTTCCTGCTCCACTTTTGGTGGGAGGAAAGGCGGGAAGACTAGTGAGACTAGGAGGTTTGCCCGCCTTCTGCCTGCACCACCCCTGAGACGGGGCAAGGGAGGTGGACCCCACTTTTTACTTTCAACACTCTTGAATATTTGGAAAAAAGCCTATCAGTGTCAGGGATATACCCATCCCCTATGTTGGGTAAACATATAGAGGGTGTAGTCATTAGCTACTATCTTGATCCCCCTCAACAACCCCTATTTTTTTTTAACTGTTCTTTTTATTAGAAACAAGGTATGACATTTGAAAATGTGACAAACACAAGGAATGGCAGCAAAAGTGTAACACGGGGGACACATAGCAAAATAATAGCAACATAACGGTACTATAATCACAATTGTAGCATGTTAAGATCTCTTGTGATGGTTTCTTCTCTCGTCTTAGGGGGCACACATATTCCTCCCCTGTGGGTGTTCCCCTTGTCGCAGACCTGAGACCAATTGGACGGGCACCCCCTCGCTTTGTAGATGGTCTTTTCAGTGACCATACACCAGTTCATGTCCTTACTCCAGTCCCCAAGGGTTGCTGGGATCTGAGCCTTCCACAATCTTGCAATGTTCCGCTTTGCCACCATCAAGCCCAAAGTTACCCATGTATGCTCTTTGGAATTCAGGTCAGTTGGGTCCCATGTGTTTAGGATAGCAAGCTTTATATTAAAGTCCATTCCCAGAGTGTATGAATAAAGGTACCTTCTTGTCCACAGTGCCTGGAGCAACCACCATCTGTGCTGTACCCCATACAAACCAGTAGTGGACCAGACAGGTAGGAACGATGCAGGAGCTTCAGCTGTATTAAACGGGGCTTCGAGGAAATCGCCACCTCATGAGGAGAGGCCAGTGCTGCCAGCCACTCCTCATCATCCGAACCTGCTACATCGTCGTCCCATTTTGCCGGTAGCTGGACCAGGGGGTCGGGCATGATATTGATCAGCTTCTTATAGATTAATGATATAGCCTTCTCCGGCAAGTTACCATCTAGCACCCTATCCTAGAGCGGGGAGGACTCAGGGAGTGACTCTCCTTTTGGGAGCACGGCGAGCAAAGTGTGCCTAATTTGCAAATACCTATAATATTCGGAATGCGCCAGTTCAAATTCCTGCTGCAGCTGCGTAAAGGGAATAACAGCCCCTGAAGTCCACATGTCCCCCACCTTGTATATACCAATGAGATCCCAACGATCAAAGCCTTTTGAGAGGATCAGCCTACCTAGTTGCTCACTGTGCCAGAGTGGTGTGGCCTTCTTAATATTGCCCTCCCACCCCAATCTCTTCGTGGCCGCTTTCCACACCTGCACCGCATGCCCGGTGGGGCCGATCAAGGCCGGCTTCCACATGTGCACGTACAGTGCTCCATCAAAGCTCCCACCCGGCAAGAGCTACCTGTCGATCTGGAAGGCAGGGTCACCTGGAGGTCCATATGTACACTAGTTAATTGCTGCGAGGTGTGATGCCCAATAGTATTTCCTAATGTCTGATAATACAATTCCTCCGTCGAACCACCCCAGCGTGAGCTTGTGTGTGGCGATCCGGGAGGGTCTACCCTCCCAGAGCAGGTCCTGCAGAAGACAGTCTATTTCCTTAAAGTACGGGGAGTTAACGCAGTGAGGAGTGTTTTGCAAAACGTATAAAAATCATGGAAGGGACATCATCTTGAATAGGGCCGCGAGCCCTAAGAGAGACAGAGGGAGTGATTTCCAATGACGGACATCAGACTTAACACGCTGCAGGGGCAGTAGGAGATTATGCTCATAGAACCAGGACGGGTCTCTGGAGACCCAGATCCCCAGGTACTTGAAGTCATCTGTGGCTTCCACAAGCTGGAATCCCCAGGGGAGCTGGGGCATCGCCCCACTGAGGACATAGAGCACCGACTTAGTCCAGTTTTTTTTATAACCACCAAATCTGCTGAACACCCGGAAGATATTCAGGACATTGTTTAGGGATGCAGCCGGCGATGCAAGATAGAGCAAGATGTTGTCCGCATATAACGATATACGATCCTCCCAGCCAGAGGTCCACTTGCGGCCCCTGATAACAGGGTCTCTATGGACCCACATCGCCATTGGCTCGAGAGTCAGGGCAAAGAGAAGCGGGGACAAGGGGCAACCCTGCCTGGTGCCCCTGCCAAGTACAAAACTGAAAGATTTCCGGTTGTTGACCACTATTTGGGCTAGTGGCTGCTGGTAAAGGAGCTAAACCCATCTGATTTATTCAGAGCACAGGCCTAGTTTTTGGAGCACCGCAAACTTGTAGGGCCACTCAATGGTGTCAAATGCCCCAGCTGTGTCGAGACACCACTACTGCATCTTCCCTTATGGTAGCAGCTCGGCACAACACGCCATGGAGTCTGTGCAGATTTAGAGCAGTGTTCCTAGCGGGCATAAATCCCGACTGGTCCGGGTGAACCAGGCGGGCAATGACCTTCAGTAGTTGGGAGGCAAGGACATTCGCCAGGATTTTGGCTGCGCCATTAAGGAGCGAGATTAGCCTGTAGGGGAAGACCTTGTTGTTCGGTTTGCCCTCCTTGTGGATAACTACAATAGTTGCAAGTCTCTGATCAGCAGGTAGTATCCCCGCTTCTTTACTTTCAAGAAACATTTTGGTGAGATAAGGGGCAATCTTACCTGCAGTGAGTTTAAACATTTCGATAGGTAGGCCGTTAGTGCCCAAGGGTTTCCCCCCGCGTAAGTCATGGATAGCTTTCTCAACCTCCGTCTCAGTGATGTCGAGGTCTAAGTCTAGACGCTCCTCCTCGGTTAGCGAGGGTAGCGAGATATCTTGCAGAAAGGAGGATGCCTCCTCCTCCGTGTGCGAGGTTTAGGATGTGTAAATGGCCTGGTAGTACTGGCCAAAAGCATCGGGTATGTGCCGTGGGTGGTGAGATGAGCACCGCTATCCGTCTCTATTTCAACCACCACTCGGTGGGCCTGGTCTCTACAGTCTAGCCAAGCCAGTAGTTTACCAGCTTTGTCACCTACTTCGTAAATCCTACCAAGTGTAGCCCTTTGGCGGCATCAGTAGCTAAGTCAGTGTATTACTTAGTTTTAATTTGCAGTTCCTGTCGCGTCTCCTCCGAATGCTGCTCACTAAGTGCCCCTTCTAGCCGTACAATATCCCCCTCCAAGCGGGTCATGTCCGCACTCCTCTCCTTCCTCAATCCAGCGATTTGACCCAGGGCCACCCCCTGAATGACGGCCTTGTAGGCCTCTCACAGGGTAACGGACGAATCGACTGACCCCTCGTTCTCTTGAAAAAAGAGGGCAGAATCACCCAAGATCCTATCACTGAGCTGGGGAATCTTGAGTTACCAGGGGTTAATCGGGGCCGTGCGGCCTATGATGGGCTCCCCCACTTCCAGGCGACACAGAATCGGAGAATGATCAGAAATGCCCCTGGCTAAATGTTGTATTTCTTTGACACTATCGATCTGATGTGCTAGCGTCAGGACATAGTCATACTGCTGTGTGCTTCAGAATAGTATATGTACTGCTGTTCGACCGGGTGCAATTTCCTCCAAACATCTCCCAGACCCAGTAGTCCCAGGAAGCTGTGCATCTGCATACGGGAGGGGGGCAGGACCCTCTGAGGCCAGCGATCAAGGGAGGCAGAGACAATGGAGTTAAAGTCACCTCCGATTAATACCCTACCTTCCGGTAACCCCAAGAGGAGTTCTCCGAGATCCGCAAGGGCCTGGACGTGTAAGCCCGGCGGCACATAAACTGAGAGGAGGTTCAATTTACTCCCCTCCCAGGTCCCGCTGTGCAGACAAGGTCAATTGACATAGGGAACGATTTCCGTACCATTATTCCCACTCTGCGTGAGTCGGACCCAAAAGCTGAATGCGCCACCAGTTTAAATTCCCATCTTGACATGGCCCTACAGGCATTCCCAAGCAGGTGCGTTTCCTGTAACAGGATCACATCAGGGGAGTGTCGCTTTAAAAATTGGAGCACTATGCCCCGTTTGATTTTATCCCCCAGCCTGTCACATTCCATGACATCAGTTTGAGCCCTTGTCTAGATGCTACGCCCGTCCTGACTTGGGGAAGAGAAGTTCAGCCGTGGGGGAACCACCCCATGGGTGTCCCTGTGATAAAACGTACTAGTGAGTCACCCACACGGAAAGGCAGAGATGCCAAAAGCATACTGAAGTGGTTGCCAATTCTTGAATGATGCCGTGTATGTCATACTTATCTAACAGGAAACAAAACAAATGAAAACAACCTCTCCCGCCTCACCCTGCATTAAGAAAAGACCTCGGGGTATCACACTGATTGTGGTCCATTACGGAGAGACATAGTGCGCACCCAACCCTTGAAACATAGCAAACTCAACCCCCCTCCCTGCCTCCCTGTATGGCGGGATCAAAACCTCCCACCTCCCCCCAAACTTGCAGAGTGCCTTTCGCCCACCCCTTAAACTAGAAGGTGCGTGTAACCAACCGGGCACCTGTCCTGGACATAAGAGCCAAAAGAGTGAACAATGACCCAACAGATATATAGTCACAAATACTGCATACCAAAGTTTGAGTGACAGTCACTCCGCATAAAGTACAATCACATGAGCTCAGTCTTGCAGCAGGCACAGCCACTGGAAGGACGCGGCTGCTGCCCAGTCCAACAGGCCTACGAGACGGGGCCCACACACCGACAGCTTAAAATACAAACCGGTTATCCAAAACCTCCTGAGGCTGCTGAAGCCCGACGGGGTGCCTCTGTCTGGGCCACTCAGGGACCGTTCCTTGCCGGGTCTTGGGTGTTGTTGGTTCTCCGTTCTACCAAGCGCCAGCCATCCAACCAGTCCCATGCCTCCTCAGGGGTAGTGAAAAACCAGGCCTTCCCCTCTGACTCCACCCTCAGCTTACCCGGGAACAGCATGGCATATTTAATATTTTTCTCCCAGAGCGCACGTTTGACATCCAAGAAGCTGCACCGCTGCCGTTGCACCTTGAGGGTGAAGCCTGGAAAGAAAGTCACCCTGCTGTTCTGGAATTCAAGTAGGGGCGCAGCCCGGGCCGCCTGCAGGATAATGTCTCTGTCCCCATAGTTGAAAATCCTGACAACTATTGGCCGTGGGGGGGCGCCGGGCTTCGTTCTGCCCCCTAGCACTCGGTGGACCCTCTCGATGGAGAAGAAATTGGACAACCTCATTGGTTTCAAGTAAGTAGTGACAAGCTCCTCCACAAATAAATCTGCTGCCAGTTCCTCTGCTTTTTCCGGTACCCCCAGTATTCGAACGTTATTGCACCAAGAGCGCCCTTCATACTCATCCAGTTGCATCTCCAGTTTAGTGGTCAGGGTTTAAAGGTCGTCCACCCGTCACTGCAGGTCAGAAGCGTCGGTGACCAATGCACTTGCTTTCGTTTCCACATCTTGCAATCTAGTGATCATGGAGCGCATGTCCGCTCTGATGAGGGAAACCTCAGAGGATACGGAATAAATCCTGGACTCTAGGGACGTATGAATCATAGTGATTGCTGTGAGGATGTCTTGCAGCGTCGGTTCTTTTGCTCCCTCCCCCGAAGATTGCCTCTCCAACTGGGCATTGCCACCTTTTTTGACCGCACCAGAGCCCTTGTCCCACGTGAACTTCTCCAGCTTAGCCTGCACTGTGGCCTTGGAGCCAGGACCCCCAGCCATGACCGGACCGCACCAGGCGAGGAGCGAGCAGGGAGGCAAATGGCAAGCAGGCGGGTAACAAGAATTGTGTTGCGCAGCACAGCTCAATTGGGCCCTTCCCTCAGGGCTGTATATGGTACAGACCGACCCAATGTTGCTGTGTCAGATGGCCCTTACACTGGAGAACATGTAGCCACCGACCGCGATGACAACATCACACTCACCCCTCCTCACTGCAATATGATGAAGCTGGGAGCAGACCCACTCCCTGTTCCCCGGCCTGATAGCTCTGTCCGCTGGGGAATATGCCGACTGTATCATGGGGGAGGATGGCCTGGGTCAAGGAATGGTGGAGATCAAGATGCACCTCTGTTGTCATGCCCCAGGCCCAATACAACAAGTGGGGAGCACAAACAGCCCCTGTGCACAGCGCCAAGGTAGATAGTAGTTCACCAGACCAAGACAGGATTCACTGGGCGCAAGTGGGGGAAGGCCACTACTCGATGCAGCTGGTAGGTGGTGAAAGTGAGGGCCACAATTCTCTGTACGATGGTATTGGCAAATGGTGGAGAGGCGGACCTCAATGCGGCTGGACAGCAAGGGCTCAAAGCCAGGAAAACCAAGGGAGCACTCTCCCCCACAGCACATGTAATCCAGCCGATGGGCAAGGCACAGGAGAAATGCTGCATGCAGCTAAGCCCATCCCCCACCATGCCTCCAATGTGACCAAGGCCTGGGTGCTCCTGTTCCCGGTGCACACGGGGCCCCAAACACAGTCAACTGTGGCGCCAACAGCACCAGAGGGTTCGGATAGTCCCAGCACTGGGAAAAGCTGCGGTACGCCCTCCCGCGGGGTGCAGGCTGCAGCAGGATCTCCTCACCTGGGTGCTGGGAGCCCGAGCAGCCGCAGGTCCTTGCGTCATGCATGCCTCGTCCCGGCTAGCAAGAGACACCGCCCACTGGTGACAGGAGCTGCTAATCGGTCCTTCCTGCCTCCACAGCACAGCGGACAGGAGCAGGCACAGCGACCCTCTCAGGGGTCGACACAACGAAGCTGAAGTGATGTCGGTGTGCAGGGCCTGCGCGCCCCTCCCTCCTCGCTGAACCCGCTGCAGCTGGTGAAGTACGACAGCGACGGACGCATTCCGGAACGGGTGCGCTTGGTCAGAGCCGCTTCAGAAAGCAGCCATGCTGCATGGCGGTTGGCCACGTCCCCAACAACTCCTAAATATGGGGGCAGATTTACAAGCCCATTGCGACACATTTACGCCGCCATTGCGTCACTTCTGTGACACAGCGGCGGCTTAAACCATGCACCATGTTGCGCCTTATTTACAACGTGACGCATCTAGGGAGATGCGTCACATTGTAAAGCCCTGCGCTACATTAAACCTGCGTCAGGTTTAATGTATGCAGGGTGGGCGTTCCGTCGGATAAAGCCTCGGAAAAGTGACGCAGTGAAATCTACAAGATTTCACTGAGTCACTTTTCCGAAGCTGCTGCGTCAAAACCCTGTGCCTGCCTGAAGCAGGCGTAAGGTGTGACGCAGCATGTTAGGTATGGGCAGCCCCTGAGGATTGTTGGAGTTGTGTCGTGCTTGCGACACGACTACAGCAATGCACCGCTCTTACATCATCAGATGCGTCACGCATCTGTTTATCCTTGAGCCACGATGTGCCGCAAGGGTAAACTTGCATGACACATCTTACCTGGCGCATCCCTGCAGATATGCAGGGGTGTGCCAGTCCTTGTAAATCTGCCCCTTAGTATTTAGGTGGTTCCACGAGATCTTACTTCAGATTACACGGACCTAAAGAAGACACGCTGCTGATCCAGGAACTGAGCACTGCTGCAGAAGAAACTGGCTCCAAACCCTGCCAACTGAGAAAGGACTTGATAACGGTGGTCTGCAATTCCTACCTGATACCTGTGCAGCCTCCAAGAACCCTGGAACCCTGCTAGCCTTTGCCAATTGACTGGGATCTCCCTTTGGACTAGTGGTACTAGTCCACGGTACACCACCGTAAAAGACTGCCACGGGGTGAAGACCGGCACACACCGTGTCAACGTGATTCACCTTGTCAATCAAAAGTTGCAGCATCCATGGCTTGTTTGTCACCAGTCCGGTAACTGACCCTTTCAACACATCCATCAGCCAGAGGGATCCTCACTGTACCTATGACCAATGCTGGAAACAGCCCCACTACTGTGAGTTTGTACCTGCTTTCTGGTGGCGTTGACTGCGTGAAAGCAGCAACTTGGGCACAACCGCAATGGATTGCCCTCACCGCACCTGTCGATTAATGTCACTGGTGAAGAATAAGTTCTGCATCCCAAGACCTCTGGCACCGCCGACCCAGGTAACCCAGAACTGCCTTCTGTGCTGGAACCCTTTGACTTCCAAAACTTTGACTTCCCTGGAGTAGAACCTCCCCTGAACTCTGACTGACTAGGTGTGTGAGTAACTCTATGGATGAGTGGCAGTGTGTGAGTGTCTGTATACGTGCATATGATAGTGCTGTATTGATGAGTGACTGCTTGTATGAGTGACTGTATGGGTAAATGAGTGGATGTGTGTCTAGACCTAGGAATCAGTGAGTGGGTATGTAGTAACTGGTATTGGTGTGTCTATGGTTTCGAAAATGGGAGTCTGTATTTTAGAGTGGGTGTATCAAAGGTTATATTAGGGTGTGAGGAGGTGCATCAGATTATCACGTGGAGGATGTCATCAGTGATGTCACTGACCATGTCATGAATGATGTAATATGTGATGTCATCAGCAGGGCATTGCATGGGCGCGAGTTATAGTTGGCTCAACTAACCATGATCCAATCTGACATAGACCTTATGTGGAGCGGAATAATAGGTAATTCCATCATCTAGTAGATTCAACCGTGCCCATGCAACGATTTAGGAGTTATTATGTGCCAGATTAAGTATCGCTCAACATGTTTTTTTCCTACGGCCTCCATAGCGCTGCCCATACTCCATGCCCAGACCCTCAACCCCGTTTATGTTAAAATCACCGCCCAAGATGACCGGCTCGGGCCAGGAAGCCAATTCTGAGTCTAAGAATTCAAAAACATCCGGCTCATCCTCGGTAGATCCGTATGCGACCCCATAGTAACTACTTGGTCGTTTATTATACATTCCACCAAGACCCATCTACCCCATTGATCTTCCTGCTTTCTTATGACCGTAACATCCCTTCTTTTCAACAAAATAGCCACCCCTCTGGTCTTAGTCCCCTGTTTCGAGTGTGCAAGCAAGAAAAAACCCAGCTGTTCCATTAAATAACCCCTTGTCCCTTCTACATGTGTCTCCTGGAGCCAAACAAAATCCAACCGCATTAATCTCAGAGTGGCCGCAACGCTCTGTCTTTTCAGATGGTCAATCAGCCCGCACACGTTGAGAGAAGCAATCCTTATACTCATTAAAATACGTCGTATACCTGTCCCATCCAGATAACCAGTATGTCGCTACGTAATTTCCTCATCTCTTGTGAAAAATGTTTCATTCTTTTGCTGATACACCTGATATGACTGCGCAACCATCTCAGACTTGGTGCGGTGCTATACCGTGTGAGACCCCATCCCACCCCCACCCCCCAGACTCCCCACCCCCATACAGGCAAATAGGTCTCTCATGTGTGACAGCTTAGACTGAAGCAGTCGCAACCCCCCTCCTCCCGAAGCTTCCACCCTTTATATCCCTTAATACCACCTATTCCTAGGGGAGATCCCCTCTATCTGGAACATATCTCCCGATAAGACAAAAAAATAAAACACCCCCCCATCCTCCCTTCTGCTCCTTTAATTCTGCCAGGTACTGTTGGGTCTTGATTGCAGAAAAAAACATTCTAACATGCCCCTTAACAATGATCTTGAGCCTTGCCGGATACAACAGATAGGCCTCACGTCCTTGGCTCTGGAGGGGCGCAATCAACTGTCTGAGCCTCCACCTTCTTTCTACAGTGGCATGGCAGAAGTCTGGATGAGCAAAAAAGGTAACCCTGTCAAATGTACGTCTAGCCTCTAGTTTTGCCTTCTCCATAATCTCCTGCCTAAGGCGAAAATTACCGACATAGACAAGGATTGCCCGAGGTCTTGCAGCCTGGGATGCCCCATAAGATTTTTTTTTGAGTCAATGGGAAGCGGTGTGCTCTCTGGACTTCACTCTCCCACCCCCAGGACGTCAACTCGGGAAAAGCCCCCTTAAACAGATTAATAACAAATGACCTGACATCCTGCCCTTCGACTCCTTCCGCAACCCCCAAAAGTCTTATGTTATTTTGTCTCTGACGATTCTCAAAATCCTCCAATTTCCATTTGACATCCTCTGCCATCTTCTCCTGTGCCTCCTTGAATAAGTCAGTACAAAAGGGGGTGCCATCTACTGACATCGTCTTCCAGCCTTCCCGTTCTTTCCTCAACATGAGCGACCCTGTCTACCATCTCATCATACAATTTATTCATTTTTTTCATAGAGCTCTGGATTTTTTTCGCTGCCTGCTTAGCTCTCCGGCTCTTTGATCTGGCTTCGCCCTGCATTTGCTTCAGAGTAGTGTACAAAAGATCAAGTGAAGTGGCTTGAGGTAGGCTACTTAGATTGTCCTGGACCAGCTGTGAGTCAACTACCGTACCCTCCTGGTAAAGATGCTAGGTCGCAGAGTAGTCCCAGCGAAGCTTCCTGTTCGCCACAGCATCTAATGGACTAAGAGGAGGTTTTGATTTTGACTTTATCCTTCTTTTCTGCTGAAAACAGCTATGAGTCGCAGGTGCCTTCTGGACTGACGAACTTACTGCTAAGTCCGAATCAGAGCTTCTAACCAAACTTCCCTCGCTTGATAACAGGGAGTCCGTTTCCTCGTTGAGAGAGAAAAAACATTCCCTATCCGGAGTACCAGGAATCCCCCTATCTTGTATTAATGCGTGAACCTGTCCTGTAACCCCCACATCGCCAGACACAGCAGAAACCACAGGGGGGATTTTTTCAAGTCTAGTCAGCTTGTTGCTCAGTAAACTCTCGGCCCCCCCAGCAGCCCCCCCAGCGGCACCTGCAGCTTGCTCGAATTTAGCACCACAACCACCATTCACCCTGCTTTCAGTAAAAATCATTCCCCCACCGGGAGACTTGCCTTTTTCCATGCTCTGTATGTCCTGAACATCGGCTATTGGCCCCACAGAGACAACGCTCGAACTGCCTTGCATCTCTCCCGGAAATGCCTGAAGCACTGTTTCCGCTTGTTGCCCAGCAACCGCTCTTCCAGCGTCCTCCGACGGTGCAGCTCCAGTCTCAATCACTGCCGTCTCCGCTGCCTTCATGGAAAAGGATTCCTGCAAGGTAGGCTGCCGTAGTACAAGTTCCTTGGGGTCCTTAGATTTACCCCCATCTATGCCAACCTTTACTGCTTCCGAGTTGCGGATAGCTCAGTTGAAATCTTTCCTGCCGCTGGTCACCGCGGATCCACCGTCACCATTGCCTCGCGGGTCATCTGGCTTTTTGGTGATGCCTCTCCGTGGCTGTGTTGTGCAGCGCTGGATAGGGGCCAAACCGGGTCTTTCAGTGACTCCTTGCCACTACTATTCTCCTGCTGCTTCTTCTGGAAATTAGCGTCTTTCAGTTGCTTGGGCCCCCTAGGTGCCATGCTGACCTTGCCTCTGAGCCGCTGCAACCACTGAGGAAGCCGATCAGGCCGATAGTACTCCAAAGATGCCGTAATCCGCGGCACCCACCGGAGTGAACAAAAATCACGAATCCATGCCACTATCCGGTAATTCGTTAAGTAAGGGATCTCCAGCATTCCAGCATTCCCTATAGCATAATCAGGGCTTGGGGAGGGAGAACTGCGACCTCTCGCTGCAATCAGTCAGTGGCCATCTTGCCTAATTTAAATATATTAAATGATAATTTCTAACTATAACGTCCCTGAAACCTATGGTTTTTTTAGTGAATTTCTAAGGTTTTTTAAATCCTAATTTCTAACTATGCCTACAGAGGTAGGACATATAAAGAAAGGAAGAAAGGTACAGAAAGAAGGAAGAGTAATGGAGAAAGAGGCAACAGAAGTCCAGAAAGTCGAAGAAAAGTGAAGAAAGAAGCAAGAGATATGCAGAAAGAACCAACAGAGGTGCAGAAAAAGTCCTTGTTGCAAAGTCATCCTGTGCCCCCAACTTTTTATCGACTGGTACTGGTGGTGACTGACTCTGACTAACCAGGCCCGGAGCCAGTGCTATGTTGTAAGACACTTAGAATACAGTGAAAACACCAACATACACTTGGGTACACTATGGGTTGGGTTAACCCTGTGATTGGCATGACATCCCCTGTAAGGCCCTAGTACATAATAGGGCAGGGGGATTAAAACTACCTCTAACTCAGAGGTTCGTGAACAGGCAGGAAAGGTGCTGAAACAAGGAACAGGGGTGCAGAAAGAGGCAAGTGAGGTGCAAAAAGAAGTAAGAGCAGTGCAGAAAGAACCAACAGAGGTGCAAAAAGAGGCAAGAGCGATGCAGGAAAAGGTAGGAGGAGTGCACAAAGAGGCTGGAGAGGTACAGAAAAAAGCAGGAGGGGTGCAGAAAGAAGGAAGAGCAGTGCAGAAAAAGCCAAGAGAATTGCTGAAAGAAGCAACAGAGGTGTAGAAAGAAGCATGAGAAGTGCTGCAGAAAGAGGCAAGTGAGGTACAGAAAGAAGCAAAATCAGTGCAGAAAGAACAAACAGGGGTGCTGAAAGAGGCAAGTGAGGTGCAGAAAGAGGCTAGAGGTCTGCAGAAAAAAGCAACAGAGGTGCTGAAAGAGGCAAGTGAGGTGCAGAAAGAAGTAATAGAGGTTCAGAAAGAGGCATGGAGGATGCAGAAAGAGGCAAGAGAAGTGCAGAAAGAACCAAGAAAAGTGCAGAAATAAGCAACAGTGGTGCAGCAAGATGCTTAAGGGGTGCAGAAAGAAGGAAGAGAAGTGTCGAAAGAAGCAACAGAGTTGCTGAAAGAGGCGCGAAGGGTGCAGAAAGAGGCAAGAGAAGTGCAGAAAGAAACAACAGAGGTAGAGAAAGAAGCAAGAGTGGTACAGTAAGAGAGAAGAGAGATATAAAAAGAGGCAAGAGAGTTGGACAATTAGGGAAGAGGGGTGCAGAAAGAGACAGGAGAGGTGCAGAAAGATGCAACAGAGGTGCCGAAAGAGGCAAGAGAGTTGCAGGAAGAAGCAAGATAGGTGCAGAAACAAGCAAGAGAAGTGAAGAAAGAGGCAAGAGAATTGCTGAAAGAAGCAACTGAGGTTTAGAGAGAAGCAAGAGAAGTACAGATAGAGGCAAGTCAGGTGCAGAAAGAGGCAAGAACAGTGCAGAAAGAACCAACAGAGGTGCTGGAAGAGGCAACAGAGGTACAGAAGGACACACAAGGGGTGCAGAAAGAAGAAGAGGAGAACAGAAGGAAGCAACAGAGATGCTGAAAGAGGCATGAGGGATGCAGAAAGAAGGAAGAGAAGTGCAGAAAGAAGCAACAGAGGTGCTAAAAGAGGTACAAACCGTGCATAAAGAGGCAAGAGAAGTACAGAAAGAAGAAACAGAGGTACAGAAAGAGGCAAGAGTGGTGCAGAAAGAGGGACAAGAGGTGTAGAAAGAGGAAAGAGAGTTGCACAAATAGGGAAGAGAGGTGCACAAGGAGGCAGGAGGGGTGCAGAAAAAACTTAACAGAGGTGCCGAAAGAGGCAAGAGAGGGGCAGAAAGAAGCAAGTGAAATGCAGAAAGAGGCAACAGAGGTGCAGAAAGAAGCAAGAGAGGTGCAGAACCAAGCAAGAGAAGTGCAGAATGAGCTAAGAGAATTACTGAAAGAAGCAACAGAAGTTTAGAAAGAAGCAAGAGAAGTGCAGAAAGAACCAACAGAGGTGCAAAAAGAAGCAATAGGTGTGCAGAAAGAGATAGGAGTGGTGCACAAAGAGGCAAGAGAGGTACAGAAAGTAGCAAGAGGGGTGCAAAAAGAAGGAAGAGAAGTGCATAAAGAGGCAAGAGAATTCCTGAAAGAAGCAACCGGGGTGCAGAAAGAAGCAAGAGAAGTGCAGAAAGAGACCAGTGAGGTGCAGAAAGAAGCAAGAGCAGTGCAGAAAGAACCAACAGAGGTGCAAAAAGAGGCAAGAGCGGTGCAGAAAAAGGTAGGAGGGGTGCACAAAGAGGCATGAGAGGTACAGAAAAAAGCAGGAGGGGTGCAGAAAGAAGGAAGAGAAGTGCAGAAAGAGGCAAGAGAATTGCAGAAAGAAGCAACAGAGGTGTAGAAAGAGGCAACAGGGGAGCAGAAAGAAGAGAGAGAAGTGCAGAAAGAAGAAAAAGAGGTGCAGAAGGAGGCACGAAGGGTGCAGAAAGAGGCAAGAGAAGTGCAAAAGGAAGCAACAAATGTACAGAAAGAGGCTAGAGTGGTGCAGAAAGAGGGAAGAGAGGTGTAGAAAGAGGCAAGAGAGTTGCACAAATAGGAAAGAGGGGTGCTCGAAAGAGGCAAGAGGGGTGCAGAAAAAAGCAAGAGAGGTGCCAAAAGAAGCAAGAGAGGTGCAGAAACAAGCAAGAGAGGTGCAGAAAGAGGCAAGAGAATTGCTGAAAGAAATAACAGAGGTTTAGAAAGAAGTAAGCAAAGTGCAGAAAGAGGCAAGTGAGGTGCAGCAAGAAGCACGAGCAGTACAGAAAGAACCAATAAAGGTGCAAAAAGAAGCAAGGGGTGGTGCAGAAAGAGGTAGAAGAGGTGAATAAAGAGTCAATAGGGATACAGAAAGAGGCTGGAGGGGTGCAAAAAGAAGGAAGAGAAGCGCAGAAAGAGGCAAGAGAATTGCTGAAAGAAGCAGCAGAAGTGCTGAAAGAGGCACAAAGGGTGCAGAAAGAGGCAAGAGTAGTGCAAACAAAAGCAACAGAGGTACAGAAAGAGGAAAGAGTGGTGCACAAAGAGGGAAGAGAGGTGTAGAAAGAGGCAAGACAATTGCACAAATAGGAAAGAGGGGTGCCGAACGAGGCAGTAGGGGTGCAGAAAAAGCAAGAGAGGTGCCGAAAGAAGCAAAAGAGGTGTAGAAAGAAGCAAGTGAAGTACAGAAAGAGGCAACAGAGGTGCAGAAATATGCAAGATAGGTGCAGAAACAAGCCAGAGAAGTTCAGAAAGAGGCAAGAGAATTGCTGAAAGAAGCAACAGAGGTGTAGAAAGAAGCATGAGAAGTGCTGCAGAAAGAGGCAAGTGAGGTACAGAAAGAAGCAAAATCAGTGCAGAAAGAACAAACAGGGGTGCTGAAAGAGGCAAGTGAGGTGCAGAAAGAGGTTAGAGGTCTGCAGAAAAAAGCAACAGAGGTGCTGAAAGAGGCAAGTGAGGTGCAGAAAGAAGTAATAGAGGTGCAGAAAGAGGCATGGAGGATGCAGAAAGAGGCAAGAGAAGTGCAGAAAGAACCAAGAAAAGTGCAGAAATAAGCAACAGTGGTACAGCAAGATGCTTAAGGGGTGCAGAAAGAAGGAAGAGAAGTGTCGAAAGAAGCAACAGAGTTGCTGAAAGAGGCGCGAAGGGTGCAGAAAGAGGCAAGAGAAGTGCAGAAAGAAACAACAGAGGTAGAGAAAGAAGCAAGAGTGGTACAGTAAGAGAGAAGAGAGATATAGAAAGAGGTAAGAGAGTTGGACAATTAGGGAAGAGGGGTGCAGAAAGAGACAGGAGAGGTGCAGAAAGAAGCAACAGAGGTGCCGAAAGAGGCAAGAGAGTTGCAGGAAGAAGCAAGATAGGTGCAGAAACAAGCAAGAGAAGTGAAGAAAGAGGCAAGAGAATTGCTGAAAGAAGCAACTGAGGTTTAGAGAGAAGCAAGAGAAGTACAGAAAGAGGCAAGTCAGGTGCAGAAAGAGGCAAGAACAGTGCAGAAAGATCCAACAGAGGTGCTGGAAGAGGCAACAGAGGTACAGAAGGACACACAAGGGGTGCAGAAAGACGAAGAGGAGAACAGAAGGAAGCAACAGAGATGCTGAAAGAGGCATGAGGGATGCAGAAAGAAGGAAGAGAAGTGCAGAAAGAAGCAACAGAGGTGCTAAAAGAGGTACAAACCGTGCATAAAGAGGCAAGAGAAGTACAGAAAGAAGAAACAGAGGTACAGAAAGAGGCAAGAGTGGTGCAGAAAGAGGGACAAGAGGTGTAGAAAGAGGAAAGAGAGTTGCACAAATAGGGAAGAGAGGTGCACAAGGAGGCAGGAGGGGTGCAGAAAAAATTAACAGAGGTGCCGAAAGAGGCAAGAGAGGGGCAGAAAGAAGCAAGTGAAATGCAGAAAGAGGCAACAGAGGTGCAGAAAGAAGCAAGAGAGGTGCAGAAACAAGCAAGAGAAGTGCAGAATGAGCTAAGAGAATTGCTGAAAGAAGCAACAGAAGTTTAGAAAGAAGCAAGAGAAGTGCAGAAAGAACCAACAGAGGTGCAAAAAGAAGCAATAGGTGTGCAGAAAGAGATAGGAGTGGTGCACAAAGAGGCAAGAGAGGTACAGAAAGTAGCAAGAGGGGTGCAAAAAGAAGGAAGAGAAGTGCATAAAGAGGCAAGAGAATTGCTGAAAGAAGCAACCGGGGTACAGAAAGAAGCAAGAGAAGTGCAGAAAGAGACCAGTGAGGTGCAGAAAGAAGCAAGAGCAGTGCAGAAAGAACCAACAGAGGTGCAAAAAGAGGCAAGAGCGGTGCAGAAAAAGGTAGGAGGGGTGCACAAAGAGGCATGAGAGGTACAGAAAAAAGCAGGAGGGGTGCAGAAAGAAGGAAGAGAAGTGCAGAAAGAGGCAAGAGAATTGCAGAAAGAAGCAACGGAGGTGTAGAAAGAAGCAAGAGAAGTGCAGAAAGAGGCAAGTGAGGTGCAGAAAAACACAAGAGCAGTGCATAAAGAACCAACAGAGGTGCTGAAGGAGGCAGGAAGGGTGCAGAAAGACCAAGAAAAGTGCAGAAAGAGATAACCGAGGTACAGAAAGAGGCAAGAGATGTGCAGAAACAGCCAGGGAAGGTCCAGAAACAGGGAACAGAGGTGCAGAAAGTGGCAAAAGAGGTGCAGAAAGAGAAAAGAGGGGGGCAAAAAGGGGCAAGAAATCTGCCGTAAAAAAGAACAGAGGTGCTAAAAGACGGAAGTAAGGTCCAGAAGGAGGCAAGAAATCTGCAAAAAAAAGCAACAGAAGTGCTGAAAGAGGCAAGTGAGGTGCAGAAAGAGGCAATAGAAGTGCAGAAAGAAGCAACAGAGGTGCAGAAAGAGGCAACAGGGGAGCAGAAAGAAGAGAGAGAAGTGCAGAAAGAAGAAAAAGAGGTGCAGAAGGAGGCACGAAGGGTGCAGAAAGAGGCAAGAGAAGTGCAAAAGGAAGCAACAAATGTACAGAAAGAGGCTAGAGTGGTGCAGAAAGAGGGAAGAGAGGTGTAGAAAGAGGCAAGAGAGTTGCACAAATAGGAAAGAGGGGTGCCCGAAAGAGGCAAGAGAGGTGCCAAAAGAAGCAAGAGAGGTGCAGAAACAAGCAAGAGAGGTGCAGAAAGAGGCAAGAGAATTGCTGAAAGAAATAACAGAGGTTTAGAAAGAAGTAAGCAAAGTGCAGAAAGAGGCAAGTGAGGTGCAGCAAGAAGCACGAGCAGTACAGAAAGAACCAATAAAGGTGCAAAAAGAGGCAAGGGGTGGTGCAGAAAGAGGTAGAAGAGGTGAATAAAGAGTCAATAGGGATACAGAAAGAGGCTGGAGGGGTGCAAAAAGAAGGAAGAGAAGCGCAGAAAGAGGCAAGAGAATTGCTGAAAGAAGCAGCAGAAGTGCTGAAAGAGGCACAAAGGGTGCAGAAAGAGGCAAGAGTAGTGCAAACAAAAGCAACAGAGGTACAGAAAGAGGCAAGAGTGGTGCAGAAAGAGGGAAGAGAGGTGTAGAAACAGGCAAGAAAATTGCACAAATAGGAAAGAGGGGTGCCGAACGAGGCAGTAGGGGTGCAGAAAAAGCAAGAGAGGTGCCGAAAGAAGCAAAAGAGGTGCAGAAAGAAGCAAGTGAAGTACAGAAAGAGGCAACAGAGGTGCAGAAAGATGCAATATAGGTGCAGAAACAAGCCAGAGAAGTTCAGAAAGAGGCAAGAGAATTGCTGAAAGAAGCAACAGAGGTGTAGAAAGAAGCATGAGAAGTGCTGCAGAAAGAGGCAAGTGAGGTACAGAAAGAAGCAAAATCAGTGCAGAAAGAACAAACAGGGGTGCTGAAAGAGGCAAGTGAGGTGCAGAAAGAGGCAAGAGGTCTGCAGAAAAAAGCAACAGAGGTGCTGAAAGAGGCAAGTGAGGTGCAGAAAGAAGTAATAGAGGTTCAGAAAGAGGCATGGAGGATGCAGAAAGAGGCAAGAGAAGTGCAGAAAGAACCAAGAAAAGTGCAGAAATAAGCAACAGTGGTGCAGCAAGATGCTTAAGGGGTGCAGAAAGAAGGAAGAGAAGTGTCGAAAGAAGCAACAGAGTTGCTGAAAGAGGCGCGAAGGGTGCAGAAAGAGGCAAGAGAAGTGCAGAAAGAAACAACAGAGGTAGAGAAAGAAGCAAGAGTGGTACAGTAAGAGAGAAGAGAGATATAAAAAGAGGCAAGAGAGTTGGACAATTAGGCAAGAGGGGTGCAGAAAGAGACAGGAGAGGTGCAGAAAGATGCAACAGAGGTGCCGAAAGAGGCAAGAGAGTTGCAGGAAGAAGCAAGATAGGTGCAGAAACAAGCAAGAGAAGTGAAGAAAGAGGCAAGAGAATTGCTGAAAGAAGCAACTGAGGTTTAGAGAGAAGCAAGAGAAGTACAGATAGAGGCAAGTCAGGTGCAGAAAGAGGCAAGAACAGTGCAGAAAGAACCAACAGAGGTGCTGGAAGAGGCAACAGAGGTACAGAAGGACACACAAGGGGTGCAGAAAGAAGAAGAGGAGAACAGAAGGAAGCAACAGAGATGCTGAAAGAGGCATGAGGGATGCAGAAAGAAGGAAGAGAAGTGCAGAAAGAAGCAACAGAGGTGCTAAAAGAGGTACAAACCGTGCATAAAGAGGCAAGAGAAGTACAGAAAGAAGAAACAGAGGTACAGAAAGAGGCAAGAGTGGTGCAGAAAGAGGGACAAGAGGTGTAGAAAGAGGAAAGAGAGTTGCACAAATAGGGAAGAGAGGTGCACAAGGGGGCAGGAGGGGTGCAGAAAAAACTTAACAGAGGTGCCGAAAGAGGCAAGAGAGGGGCAGAAAGAAGCAAGTGAAATGCAGAAAGAGGCAACAGAGGTGCAGAAAGAAGCAAGAGAGGTGCAGAAACAAGCAAGAGAAGTGCAGAATGAGCTAAGAGAATTACTGAAAGAAGCAACAGAAGTTTAGAAAGAAGCAAGAGAAGTGCAGAAAGAACCAACAGAGGTGCAAAAAGAAGCAATAGGTGTGCAGAAAGAGATAGGAGTGGTGCACAAAGAGGCAAGAGAGGTACAGAAAGTAGCAAGAGGGGTGCAAAAAGAAGGAAGAGAAGTGCATAAAGAGGCAAGAGAATTCCTGAAAGAAGCAACCGGGGTGCAGAAAGAAGCAAGAGAAGTGCAGAAAGAGACCAGTGAGGTGCAGAAAGAAGCAAGAGCAGTGCAGAAAGAACCAACAGAGGTGCAAAAAGAGGCAAGAGCGGTGCAGAAAAAGGTAGGAGGGGTGCACAAAGAGGCATGAGAGGTACAGAAAAAAGCAGGAGGGGTGCAGAAAGAAGGAAGAGAAGTGCAGAAAGAGGCAAGAGAATTGCAGAAAGAAGCAACAGAGGTGTAGAAAGAGGCAACAGGGGAGCAGAAAGAAGAGAGAGAAGTGCAGAAAGAAGAAAAAGAGGTGCAGAAGGAGGCACGAAGGGTGCAGAAAGAGGCAAGAGAAGTGCAAAAGGAAGCAACAAATGTACAGAAAGAGGCTAGAGTGGTGCAGAAAGAGGGAAGAGAGGTGTAGAAAGAGGCAAGAGAGTTGCACAAATAGGAAAGAGGGGTGCTCGAAAGAGGCAAGAGGGGTGCAGAAAAAAGCAAGAGAGGTGCCAAAAGAAGCAAGAGAGGTGCAGAAACAAGCAAGAGAGGTGCAGAAAGAGGCAAGAGAATTGCTGAAAGAAATAACAGAGGTTTAGAAAGAAGTAAGCAAAGTGCAGAAAGAGGCAAGTGAGGTGCAGCAAGAAGCACGAGCAGTACAGAAAGAACCAATAAAGGTGCAAAAAGAAGCAAGGGGTGGTGCAGAAAGAGGTAGAAGAGGTGAATAAAGAGTCAATAGGGATACAGAAAGAGGCTGGAGGGGTGCAAAAAGAAGGAAGAGAAGCGCAGAAAGAGGCAAGAGAATTGCTGAAAGAAGCAGCAGAAGTGCTGAAAGAGGCACAAAGGGTGCAGAAAGAGGCAAGAGTAGTGCAAACAAAAGCAACAGAGGTACAGAAAGAGGAAAGAGTGGTGCACAAAGAGGGAAGAGAGGTGTAGAAAGAGGCAAGACAATTGCACAAATAGGAAAGAGGGGTGCCGAACGAGGCAGTAGGGGTGCAGAAAAAGCAAGAGAGGTGCCGAAAGAAGCAAAAGAGGTGTAGAAAGAAGCAAGTGAAGTACAGAAAGAGGCAACAGAGGTGCAGAAATATGCAAGATAGGTGCAGAAACAAGCCAGAGAAGTTCAGAAAGAGGCAAGAGAATTGCTGAAAGAAGCAACAGAGGTGTAGAAAGAAGCATGAGAAGTGCTGCAGAAAGAGGCAAGTGAGGTACAGAAAGAAGCAAAATCAGTGCAGAAAGAACGAACAGGGGTGCTGAAAGAGGCAAGTGAGGTGCAGAAAGAGGTTAGAGGTCTGCAGAAAAAAGCAACAGAGGTGCTGAAAGAGGCAAGTGAGGTGCAGAAAGAAGTAATAGAGGTGCAGAAAGAGGCATGGAGGATGCAGAAAGAGGCAAGAGAAGTGCAGAAAGAACCAAGAAAAGTGCAGAAATAAGCAACAGTGGTACAGCAAGATGCTTAAGGGGTGCAGAAAGAAGGAAGAGAAGTGTCGAAAGAAGCAACAGAGTTGCTGAAAGAGGCGCGAAGGGTGCAGAAAGAGGCAAGAGAAGTGCAGAAAGAAACAACAGAGGTAGAGAAAGAAGCAAGAGTGGTACAGTAAGAGAGAAGAGAGATATAGAAAGAGGTAAGAGAGTTGGACAATTAGGGAAGAGGGGTGCAGAAAGAGACAGGAGAGGTGCAGAAAGAAGCAACAGAGGTGCCGAAAGAGGCAAGAGAGTTGCAGGAAGAAGCAAGATAGGTGCAGAAACAAGCAAGAGAAGTGAAGAAAGAGGCAAGAGAATTGCTGAAAGAAGCAACTGAGGTTTAGAGAGAAGCAAGAGAAGTACAGAAAGAGGCAAGTCAGGTGCAGAAAGAGGCAAGAACAGTGCAGAAAGATCCAACAGAGGTGCTGGAAGAGGCAACAGAGGTACAGAAGGACACACAAGGGGTGCAGAAAGACGAAGAGGAGAACAGAAGGAAGCAACAGAGATGCTGAAAGAGGCATGAGGGATGCAGAAAGAAGGAAGAGAAGTGCAGAAAGAAGCAACAGAGGTGCTAAAAGAGGTACAAACCGTGCATAAAGAGGCAAGAGAAGTACAGAAAGAAGAAACAGAGGTACAGAAAGAGGCAAGAGTGGTGCAGAAAGAGGGACAAGAGGTGTAGAAAGAGGAAAGAGAGTTGCACAAATAGGGAAGAGAGGTGCACAAGGAGGCAGGAGGGGTGCAGAAAAAATTAACAGAGGTGCCGAAAGAGGCAAGAGAGGGGCAGAAAGAAGCAAGTGAAATGCAGAAAGAGGCAACAGAGGTGCAGAAAGAAGCAAGAGAGGTGCAGAAACAAGCAAGAGAAGTGCAGAATGAGCTAAGAGAATTGCTGAAAGAAGCAACAGAAGTTTAGAAAGAAGCAAGAGAAGTGCAGAAAGAACCAACAGAGGTGCAAAAAGAAGCAATAGGTGTGCAGAAAGAGATAGGAGTGGTGCACAAAGAGGCAAGAGAGGTACAGAAAGTAGCAAGAGGGGTGCAAAAAGAAGGAAGAGAAGTGCATAAAGAGGCAAGAGAATTGCTGAAAGAAGCAACCGGGGTACAGAAAGAAGCAAGAGAAGTGCAGAAAGAGACCAGTGAGGTGCAGAAAGAAGCAAGAGCAGTGCAGAAAGAACCAACAGAGGTGCAAAAAGAGGCAAGAGCGGTGCAGAAAAAGGTAGGAGGGGTGCACAAAGAGGCATGAGAGGTACAGAAAAAAGCAGGAGGGGTGCAGAAAGAAGGAAGAGAAGTGCAGAAAGAGGCAAGAGAATTGCAGAAAGAAGCAACAGAGGTGTAGAAAGAAGCAAGAGAAGTGCAGAAAGAGGCAAGTGAGGTGCAGAAAAACACAAGAGCAGTGCATAAAGAACCAACAGAGGTGCTGAAGGAGGCAGGAAGGGTGCAGAAAGACCAAGAAAAGTGCAGAAAGAGATAACCGAGGTACAGAAAGAGGCAAGAGATGTGCAGAAACAGCCAGGGAAGGTCCAGAAACAGGGAACAGAGGTGCAGAAAGTGGCAAAAGAGGTGCAGAAAGAGAAAAGAGGGGGGCAAAAAGGGGCAAGAAATCTGCCGTAAAAAAGAACAGAGGTGCTAAAAGACGGAAGTAAGGTCCAGAAGGAGGCAAGAAATCTGCAAAAAAAAGCAACAGAAGTGCTGAAAGAGGCAAGTGAGGTGCAGAAAGAGGCAATAGAAGTGCAGAAAGAAGCAACAGAGGTGCAGAAAGAGGCAACAGGGGAGCAGAAAGAAGAGAGAGAAGTGCAGAAAGAAGAAAAAGAGGTGCAGAAGGAGGCACGAAGGGTGCAGAAAGAGGCAAGAGAAGTGCAAAAGGAAGCAACAAATGTACAGAAAGAGGCTAGAGTGGTGCAGAAAGAGGGAAGAGAGGTGTAGAAAGAGGCAAGAGAGTTGCACAAATAGGAAAGAGGGGTGCCCGAAAGAGGCAAGAGGGGTGCAGAAAAAAGCAAGAGAGGTGCCAAAAGAAGCAAGAGAGGTGCAGAAACAAGCAAGAGAGGTGCAGAAAGAGGCAAGAGAATTGCTGAAAGAAATAACAGAGGTTTAGAAAGAAGTAAGCAAAGTGCAGAAAGAGGCAAGTGAGGTGCAGCAAGAAGCACGAGCAGTACAGAAAGAACCAATAAAGGTGCAAAAAGAGGCAAGGGGTGGTGCAGAAAGAGGTAGAAGAGGTGAATAAAGAGTCAATAGGGATACAGAAAGAGGCTGGAGGGGTGCAAAAAGAAGGAAGAGAAGCGCAGAAAGAGGCAAGAGAATTGCTGAAAGAAGCAGCAGAAGTGCTGAAAGAGGCACAAAGGGTGCAGAAAGAGGCAAGAGTAGTGCAAACAAAAGCAACAGAGGTACAGAAAGAGGCAAGAGTGGTGCAGAAAGAGGGAAGAGAGGTGTAGAAACAGGCAAGAAAATTGCACAAATAGGAAAGAGGGGTGCCGAATGAGGCAGTAGGGGTGCAGAAAAAGCAAGAGAGGTGCCGAAAGAAGCAAAAGAGGTGCAGAAAGAAGCAAGTGAAGTACAGAAAGAGGCAACAGAGGTGCAGAAAGATGCAAGATAGGTGCAGAAACAAGCCAGAGAAGTTCAGAAAGAGGCAAGAGAATTGCTGAAAGAAGCAACAGAGGTGTAGAAAGAAGCATGAGAAGTGCTGCAGAAAGAGGCAAGTGAGGTACAGAAAGAAGCAAAATCAGTGCAGAAAGAACAAACAGGGGTGCTGAAAGAGGCAAGTGAGGTGCAGAAAGAGGCAAGAGGTCTGCAGAAAAAAGCAACAGAGGTGCTGAAAGAGGCAAGTGAGGTGCAGAAAGAAGTAATAGAGGTGCAGAAAGAGGCATTGAGGATGCAGAAAGAGGCAAGAGAAGTGCAGAAAGAACCAAGAAAAGTGCAGAAATAAGCAACAGTGGTGCAGCAAGATGCTTAAGGGGTGCAGAAAGAAGGAAGAGAAGTGTAGAAAGAAGCAACAGAGTTGCTGAAAGAGGCGCGAAGGGTGCAGAAAGAGGCAAGAGAAGTGCAGAAAGAAACAACAGAGGTAGAGAAAGAAGCAAGAGTGGTACAGTAAGAGAGAAGAGAGATATAGAAAGAGGCAAGAGAGTTGGACAATTAGGGAAGAGGGGTGCAGAAAGAGACAGGAGAGGTGCAGAAAGAAGCAACAGAGGTGCCGAAAGAGGCAAGAGAGTTGCAGGAAGAAGCAAGATAGGTGCAGAAATAAGCAAGAGAAGTGAAGAAAGAGACAAGAGAATTGCTGAAAGAAGCAACTGAGGTTTAGAGAGAAGCAAGAGAAGTACAGAAAGAGGCAAGTGAGGTGCAAAAAGAGGCAAGAACAGTGCAGAAAGAACCAACAGAGGTGCTGGAAGAGGCAACAGAGGTACAGAAGGACACACAAGGAGTGCAGATAGAAGAAGAGGAG
This sequence comes from Triturus cristatus, assembly GCF_964204655.1. Taxonomy (NCBI): domain Eukaryota; kingdom Metazoa; phylum Chordata; class Amphibia; order Caudata; family Salamandridae; genus Triturus; species Triturus cristatus. Next base: position 954,022,575 of record NC_140588.1, on the reverse strand, counting down.
AACAGAAGGAAGCAACAGAGATGCTGAAAGAGGCATGAGGGATGCAGAAAGAAGGGAGAGAAGTGCAGAAAGAAGCAACAGAGGTGCTAAAAGAGGTACAAACCATGCAGAAAGAGGCAAGAGAAGTACAGAAAGAAGAAACAGAGGTACAGAAAGAGGTAAGAGTGGTGCAGAAAGAGGGACAAGAGGTGTAGAAAGAGGAAAGAGAGTTGCACAAATAGGGAAGAGAGGTGCAGAAGGAGGCAGGAGGGGTGCAGAAAAAATTAACAGAGGTGCCGAAAGAGGCAAAAGAGGGGCAGAAAGAAGCAAGTGAAATGCAGAAAGAGGCAACGGAGGTGCAGAAAGAAGCAAGAGAGGTGCAGAAACAAGCAAGAGAAGTGCAGAATGAGCTAAGAGAATTGCTGAAAGAAGCAACAGAAGTTTAGAAAGAAGCAAGAGAAGTGCAGAAAGAACCAACAGAGGTGCAAAAAGAAGCAATAGGTGTGCAGAAAGAGATAGGAGTGGTGCACAAAGAGGCAAGAGAGGTACAGAAAGTAGCAAGAGGGGTGCAAAAAGAAGGAAGAGAAGTGCATAAAGAGGCAAGAGAATTGCTGAAAGAAGCAACCAGGGTGCAGAAAGAAGCAAGAGAAGTGCAGAAAGAGACCAGTGAGGTGCAGAAAGAAGGAAGAGCAGTGCAGAAAGAACCAACAGAGGTGCAAAAAGAGGCAAGAGCGGTGCAGAAAAAGGTAGGAGGGGTGCACAAAGAGGCATGAGAGGTACAGAAAAAAGCAGGAGGGGTGCAGAAAGAAGGAAGAGAAGTGCAGAAAGAGGCAAGAGAATTGCAGAAAGAAGCAACAGAGGTGTAGAAAGAAGCAAGAGAAGTGCAGAAAGAGGCAAGTGAGGTGCAGAAAAACATAAGAGCAGTGCATAAAGAACCAACAGAGGTGCTGAAGGAGGCAGGAAGGGTGCAGAAAGAAGGAAGAGAAGTGCATAAAGAGGCAAGAGAATTGCTGAAAGAAGCAACCGGGGTGCTGAAAGAAGCAAGAGAAGTGCAGAAAGAGACCAGTGAGGTGCAGAAAGAAGCAAGAGCAGTGCAGAAAGAACCAACAGAGGTGCAAAAAGAGGCAAGAGCGGTGCAGAAAAAGGTAGGAGGGGTGCACAAAGAGGCATGAGAGGTACAGAAAAAAGCAAGAGAGGTGCAAAAACAAGCAAGAGAGGTGCAGAAAGAGGCAAGAGAATTGCTGAAAGAAATAACAGAGGTTTAGAAAGAAGTAAGCAAAGTGCAGAAAGAGGCAAGTGAGGTGCAGCAAGAAGCACGAGCAGTACAGAAAGAACCAATAAAGGTGCAAAAAGAGGCAAGGGGTGGTGCAGAAAGAGGTAGAAGAGGTGAATAAAGAGTCAATAGGGATACAGAAAGAGGCTGGAGGGGTGTAAAAAGAAGGACGAGAAGCGCAGAAAGAGGCAAGAGAATTGCTGACAGAAGCAGCAGAAGTGCTTAAAGAGGCACAAAGGGTGCAGAAAGAGGCAAGAGTAGTGCAAACAAAAGCAACAGAGGTACAGAAAGAGGCAAGAGTGGTGCAGAAAGAGGGAAGAGAGGTGTAGAAAGAGGCAAGACAATTGCACAAATAGGAAAGAGGGGTGCCGAACGAGGCAGTAGGGGTGCAGAAAAAGCAATTGAGGTGCCGAAAGAAGCAAAAGAGGTGCAGAAAGAAGCAAGTGGAGTACAGAAAGAGGCAACAGAGGTGCAGAAAGATGCAAGATAGGTGCAGAAACAAGCCAGAGAAGTTCAGAAAGAGGCAAGAGAATTGCTGAAAGAAGCAACAGAGGTGTAGAAAGAAGCATGAGAAGTGCTGCAGAAAGAGGCAAGTGAGGTACAGAAAGAAGCAAAATCAGTGCAGAAAGAACAAACAGGGGTGCTGAAAGAGGCAAGTGAGGTGCAGAAAGAGGCAAGAGGTCTGCAGAAAAAAGCAACAGAGGTGCTGAAAGAGGCAAGTGAGGTGCAGAAAGAAGTAATAGAGGTGCAGAAAGAGGCATTGAGGATGCAGAAAGAGGCAAGAGAAGTGCAGAAAGAACCAAGAAAAGTGCAGAAATAAGCAACAGTGGTGCAGCAAGATGCTTAAGGGGTGCAGAAAGAAGGAAGAGAAGTGTAGAAAGAAGCAACAGAGTTGCTGAAAGAGGCGCGAAGGGTGCAGAAAGAGGCAAGAGAAGTGCAGAAAGAAACAACAGAGGTAGAGAAAGAAGCAAGAGTGGTACAGTAAGAGAGAAGAGAGATATAGAAAGAGGCAAGAAAGTTGGACAATTAGGGAAGAGGGGTGCAGAAAGAGACAGGAGAGGTGCAGAAAGAAGCAACAGAGGTGCCGAAAGAGGCAAGAGAGTTGCAGGAAGAAGCAAGATAGGTGCAGAAACAAGCAAGAGAAGTGAAGAAAGAGGCAAGAGAATTGCTGAAAGAAGCAACTGAGGTTTAGAGAGAAGCAAGAGAAGTACAGAAAGAGGCAAGTGAGGTGCAGAAAGAGGCAAGAACAGTGCAGAAAGAACCAACAGAGGTGCTGGAAGAGGCAACAGAGGTACAGAAGGACACACAAGGAGTGCAGAAAGAAGAAGAGGAGAACAGAAGGAAGCAACAGAGATGCTGAAAGAGGCATGAGGGATGCAGAAAGAAGGAAGAGAAGTGCAGAAAGAAGCAACAGAGGTGCTAAAAGAGGTACAAACCATGCAGAAAGAGGCAAGAGAAGTACAGAAAGAAGAAACAGAGGTACAGAAAGAGGCAAGAGTGGTACAGAAAGAGGGACAAGAGGTGTAGAAAGAGGAAAGAGAGTTGCACAAATAGGGAAGAGAGGTGCAGAAGGAGGCAGGAGGGGTGCAGAAAAAATTAACAGAGGTGCCGAAAGAGGCAAAAGAGGGGCAGAAAGAAGCAAGTGAAATGCAGAAAGAGGCAACAGAGGTGCAGAAAGAAGCAAGAGAGGTGCAGAAACAAGCAAGAGAAGTGCAGAATGAGCTAAGAGAATTGCTGAAAGAAGCAACAGAAGTTTAGAAAGAAGCAAGAGAAGTGCAGAAAGAACCAACAGAGGTGCAAAAAGAAGCAATAGGTGTGCAGAAAGAGATAGGAGTGGTGCACAAAGAGGCAAGAGAGGTACAGAAAGTAGCAAGAGGGGTGCAACAAGAAGGAAGAGAAGTGCATAAAGAGGCAAGAGAATTGCTGAAAGAGACCAGTGAGGTGCAGAAAGAAGCAAGAGCAGTGCAGAAAGAACCAACAGAGGTGCAAAAAGAGGCAAGAGCGGTGCAGAAAAAGGTAGGAGGGGTGCACAAAGAGGCATGAGAGGTACAGAAAAAAGCAGGAGGGGTGCAGAAAGAAGGAAGAGAAGTGCAGAAAGAGGCAAGAGAATTGCAGAAAGAAGCAACAGTGGTGTAGAAAGAAGCAAGAGAAGTGCAGAAAGAGGCAAGTGAGGTGCAGAAAAACACAAGAGCAGTGCATAAAGAACCAACAGAGGTGCTGAAGGAGGCAGGAAGGGTGCAGAAAGACCAAGAAAAGTGCAGAAAGAGATAACCGAGGTACAGAAAGAGGCAAGAGATGTGCAGAAACAGCCAGGGAAGGTCCAGAAACAGGGAACAGAGGTGCAGAAAGTGGCAAAAGAGGTGCAGAAAGAGAAAAGAGGGGGGCAAAAAGGGGCAAGAAATCTGCCGTAAAAAAGAACAGAGGTGCTAAAAGACGGAAGTAAGGTCCAGAAGGAGGCAAGATATCTGCAAAAAAAAAGCAACAGAAGTGCTGAAAGAGGCAAGTGAGGTGCAGAAAGAGGCAATAGAAGTGCAGAACGAAGCAACAGAGGTGCAGAAAGAGGCAACAGGGGAGCAGCAAGAAGGGAGAGAAGTGCAGAAAGAAGAAAATGAGGTGCAGAAGGAGGCACGAGGGGTGCAGAAAGAGGCAAGAGAAGTGCAAAAGGAAGCAACAAATGTACAGAAAGAGGCTAGAGTGGTGCAGAAAGAGGGAAGAGAGGTGTAGAAAGAGGCAAGAGAGTTGCACAAATAGGAAAGAGGGGTGCAGAAAAAAGCAAGAGAGGTGCCAAAAGAAGCAAGTGAGGTGCAGAAACAAGCAAGAGAGGTGCAGAAAGAGGCAAGAGAATTGCTGAAATAAATAACAGAGGTTTAGAAAGAAGTAAGCAAAGTGCAGAAAGAGGCAAGTGAGGTGCAGCAAGAAGCACGAGCAGTACAGAAAGAACCAATAAAGGTGCAAAAAGAGGCAAGGGGTGGTGCAGAAAGAGGTAGAAGAGGTGAATAAAGAGTCAATAGGGATACAGAAAGAGGCTGGAGGGGTGCAAAAAGAAGGAAGAGAAGCACAGAAAGAGGCAAGAGAATTGCTGAAAGAAGCAGCAGAAGTGCTGAAAGAGGCACACAGGGTGCAGAAAGAGGCAAGAGTAGTGCAAACAAAAGCAACAGAGGTACAGAAAGAGGCAAGAGTGGTGCAGAAAGAGGGAAGAGAAGTGTAGAAAGAGGCAAGACAATTGCACAAATAGGAAAGAGGGGTGCCGAACAAGGCAGTAGGGGTGCAGAAAAAAGCAAGAGAGGTGCCGAAAGAAGCAAAAGAGGTGCAGAAAGAAGCAAGTGAAGTACAGAAAGAGGCAACAGAGGTGCAGAAAGATGCAAGATAGGTGCAGAAACAAGCCAGAGAAGTTCAGAAAGAGGCAAGAGAATTGCTGAAAGAAGCAACAGAGGTGTAGAAAGAAGCATGAGAAGTGCTGCAGAAAGAGGCAAGTGAGGTACAGAAAGAAGCAAAATCAGTGCAGAAAGAACAAACAGGGGTGCTGAAAGAGGCAAGTGAGGTGCAGAAAGAGGCAAGAGGTCTGCAGAAAAAAGCAACAGAGGTGCTGAAAGAGGCAAGTTAGGTGCAGAAAGAAGTAATAGAGGTGCAGAAAGAGGCATGGAGGATGCAGAAAGAGGCAAGAGAAGTGCAGAAAGAACCAAGAAAAGTGCAGAAATAAGCAACAGTGGTGCAGCAAGATGCTTAAGGGGTGCTGAAAGAAGGAAGAGAAGTGTAGAAAGAAGCAACAGAGTTGCTGAAAGAGGCGCGAAGGGTGCAGAAAGAGGCAAGAGAAGTGCAGAAAGAAACAACAGAGGTAGAGAAAGAAGCAAGAGTGGTACAGTAAGAGAGAAGAGAGATATAGAAAGAGGCAAGAGAGTTGGACAATTAGGGAAGAGGGGTGCAGAAAGAGACAGGAGAGGTGCAGAAAGAAGCAACAGAGTTGTCGAAAGAGGCAAGAGAGTTGCAGGAAGAAGCAAGATAGGTGCAGAAACAAGCAAGAGAAGTGAAGAAAGAGGCAAGAGAATTGCTGAAAGAAGCAACTGAGGTTTAGAGAGAAGCAAGAGAAGTACAGAAAGAGGCAAGTGAGGTGCAGAAAGAGGCAAGAACAGTGCAGAAAGAACCAACAGAGGTGCTGGAAGAGGCAACAGAGGTACAGAAGGACACACAAGGGGTGCAGAAAGAAGAAGAGGAGAACAGAAGGAAGCAACAGAGATGCTGAAAGACGCATGAGGGATGCAGAAAGAAGGAAGAGAAGTGCAGAAAGAAGCAACAGAGGTGCTAAAAGAGGTACAAACCATGCAGAAAGAGGCAAGAGAAGTACAGAAAGAAGAAACAGAGGTACAGAAAGAGGCAAGAGTGGTGCAGAAAGAGGGACAAGAGGTGTAGAAAGAGGAAAGAGAGTTGCACAAATAGGGAAGAGAGGTGCAGAAGGAGGCAGGAGGGGTGCAGAAGAAATTAACGGAGGTGCCGAAAGAGGCAACAGAGGTGCAGAAAGAAGCAAGAGAGGTGCAGAAACAAGCAAGAGAAGTGCAGAATGAGCTAAGAAAATTGCTGAAAGAAGCAACAGAAGTTTAGAAAGAAGCAAGAGAAGTGCAGAAAGAACCAACAGAGGTGCAAAAAGAAGCAATAGGTGTGCAGAAAGAGATAGGAGTGGTGCACAAAGAGGCAAGAGAGGTACAGAAAGTAGCAAGAGGGGTGCAAAAAGAAGGAAGAGAAGTGCATAAAGAGGCAAGAGAATTGCTGGAAGAAGCAACCGGGGTGCAGAAAGAAGCAAGAGAAGTGCAGAAAGAGACCAGTGAGGTGCAGAAAGAAGCAAGAGCACTGCAGAAAGAACCAACAGAGGTGCAAAAAGAGGCAAGAGCGGTGCAGATAAAGGTAGGAGGGGTGCACAAAGAGGCATGAGAGGTACAGAAAAAAGCAGGAGGGGTGCAGAAAGAAGGAAGAGAAGTGCAGAAAGAGGCAAGAGAATTGCAGAAAGAAGCAACAGAGGTGTCGAAAGAAGCAAGAGAAGTGCAGAAAGAGGCAAGTGAGGTGCAGAAAAAGACAAGAGCAGTGCATAAAGAACCAACAGAGATGCTGAAGGAGGCAGGAAGGGTGCAGAAAGACCAAGAAAAGTGCAGAATGAGATAACCGAGGTACAGAAAGAGGCAAGAGATGTGCAGAAACAGCCAGGGAAGGTCCAGAAACAGGGAACAGAGGTGCAGAAAGTGGCAAAAGAGGTGCAGAAAGAGAAAAGAGGGGGGCAAAAAGGGGCAAGAAATCTGCCGTAAAAAAGAACAGAGGTGCTAAAAGACGGAAGTAAGGTCCAGAAGGAGGCAAGAAATCTGCAAAAAAAAGCAACAGAAGTGCTGAAAGAGGCAAGTGAGGTGTAGAAAGAGGCAATAGAAGTGCAGAAAGAAGCAACAGAGGTGCAGAAAGAGGCAACAGGGGAGCAGAAAGAAGAGAGAGAAGTGCAGAAAGAAGAAAAAGAAGTGCAGAAGGAGGCACGAAGGGTGCAGAAAGAGGCAAGAGAAGTGCAAAAGGAAGCAACAAATGTACAGAAAGAGGCTAGAGTGGTGCAGAAAGAGGGAAGAGAGGTGTAGAAAGAGGCAAGAGAGTTACACAAATAGGAAAGAGGGGTGCCCGAAAGAGGCAAGAGGGGTGCAGAAAAAAGCAAGAGAGGTGCCAAAAGAAGCAAGAGAGGTGCAGAAACAAGCAAGAGAGGTGCAGAAAGAGGCAAGAGAATTGCTGAAAGAAATAACAGAGGTTTAGAAAGAAGTAAGCAAAGTGCAGAAAGAGGCAAGTGAGGTGCAGCAAGAAGCACGAGCAGTACAGAAAGAACCAATAAAGGTGCAAAAAGAGGCAAGGGGTGGTGCAGAAAGAGGTAGAAGAGGTGAATAAAGAGTCAATAGGGATACAGAAAGAGGCTGGAGGGGTGTAAAAAGAAGGACGAGAAGCGCAGAAAGAGGCAGGAGAATTGCTGAAAGAAGCAGCAGAAGTGCTGAAAGAGGCACAAAGGGTGCAGAAAGAGGCTAGAGTAGTGCAAACAAAAGCAACAGAGGTACAGAAAGAGGAAAGAGTGGTGCACAAAGAGGGAAGAGAGGTGTAGAAAGAGGCAAGACAATTGCACAAATAGGAAAGAGGGGTGCCGAACGAGGCGGTAGGGGTGCAGAAAAAGCAAGAGAGGTGCCGAAAGAAGCAAAAGAGGTGTAGAAAGAAGCAAGTGAAGTACAGAAAGAGGCAACAGAGGTGCAGAAATATGCAAGATAGGTGCAGAAACAAGCCAGAGAAGTTCAGAAAGAGGCAAGAGAATTGCTGAAAGAAGCAACAGAGGTGTAGAAAGAAGCATGAGAAGTGCTGCAGAAAGAGGCAAGTGAGGTACAGAAAGAAGCAAAATCAGTGCAGAAAGAACAAACAGGGGTGCTGAAAGAGGCAAGTGAGGTGCAGAAAGAGGTTAGAGGTCTGCAGAAAAAAGCAACAGAGGTGCTGAAAGAGGCAAGTGAGGTGCAGAAAGAAGTAATAGAGGTGCAGAAAGAGGCATGGAGGATGCAGAAAGAGGCAAGAGAAGTGCAGAAAGAACCAAGAAAAGTGCAGAAATAAGCAACAGTGGTACAGCAAGATGCTTAAGGGGTGCAGAAAGAAGGAAGAGAAGTGTCGAAAGAAGCAACAGAGTTGCTGAAAGAGGCGCGAAGGGTGCAGAAAGAGGCAAGAGAAGTGCAGAAAGAAACAACAGAGGTAGAGAAAGAAGCAAGAGTGGTACAGTAAGAGAGAAGAGAGATATAGAAAGAGGTAAGAGAGTTGGACAATTAGGGAAGAGGGGTGCAGAAAGAGACAGGAGAGGTGCAGAAAGAAGCAACAGAGGTGCCGAAAGAGGCAAGAGAGTTGCAGGAAGAAGCAAGATAGGTGCAGAAACAAGCAAGAGAAGTGAAGAAAGAGGCAAGAGAATTGCTGAAAGAAGCAACTGAGGTTTAGAGAGAAGCAAGAGAAGTACAGAAAGAGGCAAGTCAGGTGCAGAAAGAGGCAAGAACAGTGCAGAAAGATCCAACAGAGGTGCTGGAAGAGGCAACAGAGGTACAGAAGGACACACAAGGGGTGCAGAAAGACGAAGAGGAGAACAGAAGGAAGCAACAGAGATGCTGAAAGAGGCATGAGGGATGCAGAAAGAAGGAAGAGAAGTGCAGAAAGAAGCAACAGAGGTGCTAAAAGAGGTACAAACCGTGCATAAAGAGGCAAGAGAAGTACAGAAAGAAGAAACAGAGGTACAGAAAGAGGCAAGAGTGGTGCAGAAAGAGGGACAAGAGGTGTAGAAAGAGGAAAGAGAGTTGCACAAATAGGGAAGAGAGGTGCACAAGGAGGCAGGAGGGGTGCAGAAAAAATTAACAGAGGTGCCGAAAGAGGCAAGAGAGGGGCAGAAAGAAGCAAGTGAAATGCAGAAAGAGGCAACAGAGGTGCAGAAAGAAGCAAGAGAGGTGCAGAAACAAGCAAGAGAAGTGCAGAATGAGCTAAGAGAATTGCTGAAAGAAGCAACAGAAGTTTAGAAAGAAGCAAGAGAAGTGCAGAAAGAACCAACAGAGGTGCAAAAAGAAGCAATAGGTGTGCAGAAAGAGATAGGAGTGGTGCACAAAGAGGCAAGAGAGGTACAGAAAGTAGCAAGAGGGGTGCAAAAAGAAGGAAGAGAAGTGCATAAAGAGGCAAGAGAATTGCTGAAAGAAGCAACCGGGGTACAGAAAGAAGCAAGAGAAGTGCAGAAAGAGACCAGTGAGGTGCAGAAAGAAGCAAGAGCAGTGCAGAAAGAACCAACAGAGGTGCAAAAAGAGGCAAGAGCGGTGCAGAAAAAGGTAGGAGGGGTGCACAAAGAGGCATGAGAGGTACAGAAAAAAGCAGGAGGGGTGCAGAAAGAAGGAAGAGAAGTGCAGAAAGAGGCAAGAGAATTGCAGAAAGAAGCAACAGAGGTGTAGAAAGAAGCAAGAGAAGTGCAGAAAGAGGCAAGTGAGGTGCAGAAAAACACAAGAGCAGTGCATAAAGAACCAACAGAGGTGCTGAAGGAGGCAGGAAGGGTGCAGAAAGACCAAGAAAAGTGCAGAAAGAGATAACCGAGGTACAGAAAGAGGCAAGAGATGTGCAGAAACAGCCAGGGAAGGTCCAGAAACAGGGAACAGAGGTGCAGAAAGTGGCAAAAGAGGTGCAGAAAGAGAAAAGAGGGGGGCAAAAAGGGGCAAGAAATCTGCCGTAAAAAAGAACAGAGGTGCTAAAAGACGGAAGTAAGGTCCAGAAGGAGGCAAGAAATCTGCAAAAAAAAGCAACAAAAGTGCTGAAAGAGGCAAGTGAGGTGCAGAAAGAGGCAATAGAAGTGCAGAAAGAAGCAACAGAGGTGCAGAAAGAGGCAACAGGGGAGCAGAAAGAAGAGAGAGAAGTGCAGAAAGAAGAAAAAGAGGTGCAGAAGGAGGCACGAAGGGTGCAGAAAGAGGCAAGAGAAGTGCAAAAGGAAGCAACAAATGTACAGAAAGAGGCTAGAGTGGTGCAGAAAGAGGGAAGAGAGGTGTAGAAAGAGGCAAGAGAGTTGCACAAATAGGAAAGAGGGGTGCCCGAAAGAGGCAAGAGGGGTGCAGAAAAAAGCAAGAGAGGTGCCAAAAGAAGCAAGAGAGGTGCAGAAACAAGCAAGAGAGGTGCAGAAAGAGGCAAGAGAATTGCTGAAAGAAATAACAGAGGTTTAGAAAGAAGTAAGCAAAGTGCAGAAAGAGGCAAGTGAGGTGCAGCAAGAAGCACGAGCAGTACAGAAAGAACCAATAAAGGTGCAAAAAGAGGCAAGGGGTGGTGCAGAAAGAGGTAGAAGAGGTGAATAAAGAGTCAATAGGGATACAGAAAGAGGCTGGAGGGGTGCAAAAAGAAGGAAGAGAAGCGCAGAAAGAGGCAAGAGAATTGCTGAAAGAAGCAGCAGAAGTGCTGAAAGAGGCACAAAGGGTGCAGAAAGAGGCAAGAGTAGTGCAAACAAAAGCAACAGAGGTACAGAAAGAGGCAAGAGTGGTGCAGAAAGAGGGAAGAGAGGTGTAGAAACAGGCAAGAAAATTGCACAAATAGGAAAGAGGGGTGCCGAACGAGGCAGTAGGGGTGCAGAAAAAGCAAGAGAGGTGCCGAAAGAAGCAAAAGAGGTGCAGAAAGAAGCAAGTGAAGTACAGAAAGAGGCAACAGAGGTGCAGAAAGATGCAAGATAGGTGCAGAAACAAGCCAGAGAAGTTCAGAAAGAGGCAAGAGAATTGCTGAAAGAAGCAACAGAGGTGTAGAAAGAAGCATGAGAAGTGCTGCAGAAAGAGGCAAGTGAGGTACAGAAAGAAGCAAAATCAGTGCAGAAAGAACAAACAGGGGTGCTGAAAGAGGCAAGTGAGGTGCAGAAAGAGGCAAGAGGTCTGCAGAAAAAAGCAACAGAGGTGCTGAAAGAGGCAAGTGAGGTGCAGAAAGAAGTAATAGAGGTGCAGAAAGAGGCATTGAGGATGCAGAAAGAGGCAAGAGAAGTGCAGAAAGAACCAAGAAAAGTGCAGAAATAAGCAACAGTGGTGCAGCAAGATGCTTAAGGGGTGCAGAAAGAAGGAAGAGAAGTGTAGAAAGAAGCAACAGAGTTGCTGAAAGAGGCGCGAAGGGTGCAGAAAGAGGCAAGAGAAGTGCAGAAAGAAACAACAGAGGTAGAGAAAGAAGCAAGAGTGGTACAGTAAGAGAGAAGAGAGATATAGAAAGAGGCAAGAGAGTTGGACAATTAGGGAAGAGGGGTGCAGAAAGAGACAGGAGAGGTGCAGAAAGAAGCAACAGAGGTGCCGAAAGAGGCAAGAGAGTTGCAGGAAGAAGCAAGATAGGTGCAGAAATAAGCAAGAGAAGTGAAGAAAGAGACAAGAGAATTGCTGAAAGAAGCAACTGAGGTTTAGAGAGAAGCAAGAGAAGTACAGAAAGAGGCAAGTGAGGTGCAAAAAGAGGCAAGAACAGTGCAGAAAGAACCAACAGAGGTGCTGGAAGAGGCAACAGAGGTACAGAAGGACACACAAGGAGTGCAGATAGAAGAAGAGGAGAACAGAAGGAAGCAACAGAGATGCTGAAAGAGGCATGAGGGATGCAGAAAGAAGGGAGAGAAGTGCAGAAAGAAGCAACAGAGGTGCTAAAAGAGGTACAAACCATGCAGAAAGAGGCAAGAGAAGTACAGAAAGAAGAAACAGAGGTACAGAAAGAGGTAAGAGTGGTGCAGAAAGAGGGACAAGAGGTGTAGAAAGAGGAAAGAGAGTTGCACAAATAGGGAAGAGAGGTGCAGAAGGAGGCAGGAGGGGTGCAGAAAAAATTAACAGAGGTGCCGAAAGAGGCAAAAGAGGGGCAGAAAGAAGCAAGTGAAATGCAGAAAGAGGCAACGGAGGTGCAGAAAGAAGCAAGAGAGGTGCAGAAACAAGCAAGAGAAGTGCAGAATGAGCTAAGAGAATTGCTGAAAGAAGCAACAGAAGTTTAGAAAGAAGCAAGAGAAGTGCAGAAAGAACCAACAGAGGTGCAAAAAGAAGCAATAGGTGTGCAGAAAGAGATAGGAGTGGTGCACAAAGAGGCAAGAGAGGTACAGAAAGTAGCAAGAGGGGTGCAAAAAGAAGGAAGAGAAGTGCATAAAGAGGCAAGAGAATTGCTGAAAGAAGCAACCAGGGTGCAGAAAGAAGCAAGAGAAGTGCAGAAAGAGACCAGTGAGGTGCAGAAAGAAGCAAGAGCAGTGCAGAAAGAACCAACAGAGGTGCAAAAAGAGGCAAGAGCGGTGCAGAAAAAGGTAGGAGGGGTGCACAAAGAGGCATGAGAGGTACAGAAAAAAGCAGGAGGGGTGCAGAAAGAAGGAAGAGAAGTGCAGAAAGAGGCAAGAGAATTGCAGAAAGAAGCAACAGAGGTGTAGAAAGAAGCAAGAGAAGTGCAGAAAGAGGCAAGTGAGGTGCAGAAAAACATAAGAGCAGTGCATAAAGAACCAACAGAGGTGCTGAAGGAGGCAGGAAGGGTGCAGAAAGAAGGAAGAGAAGTGCATAAAGAGGCAAGAGAATTGCTGAAAGAAGCAACCGGGGTGCTGAAAGAAGCAAGAGAAGTGCAGAAAGAGACCAGTGAGGTGCAGAAAGAAGCAAGAGCAGTGCAGAAAGAACCAACAGAGGTGCAAAAAGAGGCAAGAGCGGTGCAGAAAAAGGTAGGAGGGGTGCACAAAGAGGCATGAGAGGTACAGAAAAAAGCAAGAGAGGTGCAAAAACAAGCAAGAGAGGTGCAGAAAGAGGCAAGAGAATTGCTGAAAGAAATAACAGAGGTTTAGAAAGAAGTAAGCAAAGTGCAGAAAGAGGCAAGTGAGGTGCAGCAAGAAGCACGAGCAGTACAGAAAGAACCAATAAAGGTGCAAAAAGAGGCAAGGGGTGGTGCAGAAAGAGGTAGAAGAGGTGAATAAAGAGTCAATAGGGATACAGAAAGAGGCTGGAGGGGTGTAAAAAGAAGGACGAGAAGCGCAGAAAGAGGCAAGAGAATTGCTGACAGAAGCAGCAGAAGTGCTTAAAGAGGCACAAAGGGTGCAGAAAGAGGCAAGAGTAGTGCAAACAAAAGCAACAGAGGTACAGAAAGAGGCAAGAGTGGTGCAGAAAGAGGGAAGAGAGGTGTAGAAAGAGGCAAGACAATTGCACAAATAGGAAAGAGGGGTGCCGAACGAGGCAGTAGGGGTGCAGAAAAAGCAATTGAGGTGCCGAAAGAAGCAAAAGAGGTGCAGAAAGAAGCAAGTGGAGTACAGAAAGAGGCAACAGAGGTGCAGAAAGATGCAAGATAGGTGCAGAAACAAGCCAGAGAAGTTCAGAAAGAGGCAAGAGAATTGCTGAAAGAAGCAACAGAGGTGTAGAAAGAAGCATGAGAAGTGCTGCAGAAAGAGGCAAGTGAGGTACAGAAAGAAGCAAAATCAGTGCAGAAAGAACAAACAGGGGTGCTGAAAGAGGCAAGTGAGGTGCAGAAAGAGGCAAGAGGTCTGCAGAAAAAAGCAACAGAGGTGCTGAAAGAGGCAAGTGAGGTGCAGAAAGAAGTAATAGAGGTGCAGAAAGAGGCATTGAGGATGCAGAAAGAGGCAAGAGAAGTGCAGAAAGAACCAAGAAAAGTGCAGAAATAAGCAACAGTGGTGCAGCAAGATGCTTAAGGGGTGCAGAAAGAAGGAAGAGAAGTGTAGAAAGAAGCAACAGAGTTGCTGAAAGAGGCGCGAAGGGTGCAGAAAGAGGCAAGAGAAGTGCAGAAAGAAACAACAGAGGTAGAGAAAGAAGCAAGAGTGGTACAGTAAGAGAGAAGAGAGATATAGAAAGAGGCAAGAAAGTTGGACAATTAGAGAAGAGGGGTGCAGAAAGAGACAGGAGAGGTGCAGAAAGAAGCAACAGAGGTGCCGAAAGAGGCAAGAGAGTTGCAGGAAGAAGCAAGATAGGTGCAGAAACAAGCAAGAGAAGTGAAGAAAGAGGCAAGAGAATTGCTGAAAGAAGCAACTGAGGTTTAGAGAGAAGCAAGAGAAGTACAGAAAGAGGCAAGTGAGGTGCAGAAAGAGGCAAGAACAGTGCAGAAAGAACCAACAGAGGTGCTGGAAGAGGCAACAGAGGTACAGAAGGACACACAAGGAGTGCAGAAAGAAGAAGAGGAGAACAGAAGGAAGCAACAGAGATGCTGAAAGAGGCATGAGGGATGCAGAAAGAAGGAAGAGAAGTGCAGAAAGAACCAACAGAGGTGCAAAAAGAAGCAATAGGTGTGCAGAAAGAGATAGGAGTGGTGCACAAAGAGGCAAGAGAGGTACAGAAAGTAGCAAGAGGGGTGCAAAAAGAAGGAAGAGAAGTGCATAAAGAGGCAAGAGAATTGCTGGAAGAAGCAACCGGGGTGCAGAAAGAAGCAAGAGAAGTGCAGAAAGAGACCAGTGAGGTGCAGAAAGAAGCAAGAGCACTGCAGAAAGAACCAACAGAGGTGCAAAAAGAGGCAAGAGCGGTGCAGATAAAGGTAGGAGGGGTGCACAAAGAGGCATGAGAGGTACAGAAAAAAGCAGGAGGGGTGCAGAAAGAAGGAAGAGAAGTGCAGAAAGAGGCAAGAGAATTGCAGAAAGAAGCAACAGAGGTGTCGAAAGAAGCAAGAGAAGTGCAGAAAGAGGCAAGTGAGGTGCAGAAAAAGACAAGAGCAGTGCATAAAGAACCAACAGAGATGCTGAAGGAGGCAGGAAGGGTGCAGAAAGACCAAGAAAAGTGCAGAATGAGATAACCGAGGTACAGAAAGAGGCAAGAGATGTGCAGAAACAGCCAGGGAAGGTCCAGAAACAGGGAACAGAGGTGCAGAAAGTGGCAAAAGAGGTGCAGAAAGAGAAAAGAGGGGGGCAAAAAGGGGCAAGAAATCTGCCGTAAAAAAGAACAGAGGTGCTAAAAGACGGAAGTAAGGTCCAGAAGGAGGCAAGAAATCTGCAAAAAAAAGCAACAGAAGTGCTGAAAGAGGCAAGTGAGGTGTAGAAAGAGGCAATAGAAGTGCAGAAAGAAGCAACAGAGGTGCAGAAAGAGGCAACAGGGGAGCAGAAAGAAGAGAGAGAAGTGCAGAAAGAAGAAAAAGAAGTGCAGAAGGAGGCACGAAGGGTGCAGAAAGAGGCAAGAGAAGTGCAAAAGGAAGCAACAAATGTACAGAAAGAGGCTAGAGTGGTGCAGAAAGAGGGAAGAGAGGTGTAGAAAGAGGCAAGAGAGTTACACAAATAGGAAAGAGGGGTGCCCGAAAGAGGCAAGAGGGGTGCAGAAAAAAGCAAGAGAGGTGCCAAAAGAAGCAAGAGAGGTGCAGAAACAAGCAAGAGAGGTGCAGAAAGAGGCAAGAGAATTGCTGAAAGAAATAACAGAGGTTTAGAAAGAAGTAAGCAAAGTGCAGAAAGAGGCAAGTGAGGTGCAGCAAGAAGCACGAGCAGTACAGAAAGAACCAATAAAGGTGCAAAAAGAGGCAAGGGGTGGTGCAGAAAGAGGTAGAAGAGGTGAATAAAGAGTCAATAGGGATACAGAAAGAGGCTGGAGGGGTGTAAAAAGAAGGACGAGAAGCGCAGAAAGAGGCAGGAGAATTGCTGAAAGAAGCAGCAGAAGTGCTGAAAGAGGCACAAAGGGTGCAGAAAGAGGCTAGAGTAGTGCAAACAAAAGCAACAGAGGTACAGAAAGAGGAAAGAGTGGTGCACAAAGAGGGAAGAGAGGTGTAGAAAGAGGCAAGACAATTGCACAAATAGGAAAGAGGGGTGCCGAACGAGGCGGTAGGGGTGCAGAAAAAGCAAGAGAGGTGCCGAAAGAAGCAAAAGAGGTGTAGAAAGAAGCAAGTGAAGTACAGAAAGAGGCAACAGAGGTGCAGAAATATGCAAGATAGGTGCAGAAACAAGCCAGAGAAGTTCAGAAAGAGGCAAGAGAATTGCTGAAAGAAGCAACAGAGGTGTAGAAAGAAGCATGAGAAGTGCTGCAGAAAGAGGCAAGTGAGGTACAGAAAGAAGCAAAATCAGTGCAGAAAGAACAAACAGGGGTGCTGAAAGAGGCAAGTGAGGTGCAGAAAGAGGTTAGAGGTCTGCAGAAAAAAGCAACAGAGGTGCTGAAAGAGGCAAGTGAGGTGCAGAAAGAAGTAATAGAGGTGCAGAAAGAGGCATGGAGGATGCAGAAAGAGGCAAGAGAAGTGCAGAAAGAACCAAGAAAAGTGCAGAAATAAGCAACAGTGGTACAGCAAGATGCTTAAGGGGTGCAGAAAGAAGGAAGAGAAGTGTCGAAAGAAGCAACAGAGTTGCTGAAAGAGGCGCGAAGGGTGCAGAAAGAGGCAAGAGAAGTGCAGAAAGAAACAACAGAGGTAGAGAAAGAAGCAAGAGTGGTACAGTAAGAGAGAAGAGAGATATAGAAAGAGGTAAGAGAGTTGGACAATTAGGGAAGAGGGGTGCAGAAAGAGACAGGAGAGGTGCAGAAAGAAGCAACAGAGGTGCCGAAAGAGGCAAGAGAGTTGCAGGAAGAAGCAAGATAGGTGCAGAAACAAGCAAGAGAAGTGAAGAAAGAGGCAAGAGAATTGCTGAAAGAAGCAACTGAGGTTTAGAGAGAAGCAAGAGAAGTACAGAAAGAGGCAAGTCAGGTGCAGAAAGAGGCAAGAACAGTGCAGAAAGATCCAACAGAGGTGCTGGAAGAGGCAACAGAGGTACAGAAGGACACACAAGGGGTGCAGAAAGACGAAGAGGAGAACAGAAGGAAGCAACAGAGATGCTGAAAGAGGCATGAGGGATGCAGAAAGAAGGAAGAGAAGTGCAGAAAGAAGCAACAGAGGTGCTAAAAGAGGTACAAACCGTGCATAAAGAGGCAAGAGAAGTACAGAAAGAAGAAACAGAGGTACAGAAAGAGGCAAGAGTGGTGCAGAAAGAGGGACAAGAGGTGTAGAAAGAGGAAAGAGAGTTGCACAAATAGGGAAGAGAGGTGCACAAGGAGGCAGGAGGGGTGCAGAAAAAATTAACAGAGGTGCCGAAAGAGGCAAGAGAGGGGCAGAAAGAAGCAAGTGAAATGCAGAAAGAGGCAACAGAGGTGCAGAAAGAAGCAAGAGAGGTGCAGAAACAAGCAAGAGAAGTGCAGAATGAGCTAAGAGAATTGCTGAAAGAAGCAACAGAAGTTTAGAAAGAAGCAAGAGAAGTGCAGAAAGAACCAACAGAGGTGCAAAAAGAAGCAATAGGTGTGCAGAAAGAGATAGGAGTGGTGCACAAAGAGGCAAGAGAGGTACAGAAAGTAGCAAGAGGGGTGCAAAAAGAAGGAAGAGAAGTGCATAAAGAGGCAAGAGAATTGCTGAAAGAAGCAACCGGGGTACAGAAAGAAGCAAGAGAAGTGCAGAAAGAGACCAGTGAGGTGCAGAAAGAAGCAAGAGCAGTGCAGAAAGAACCAACAGAGGTGCAAAAAGAGGCAAGAGCGGTGCAGAAAAAGGTAGGAGGGGTGCACAAAGAGGCATGAGAGGTACAGAAAAAAGCAGGAGGGGTGCAGAAAGAAGGAAGAGAAGTGCAGAAAGAGGCAAGAGAATTGCAGAAAGAAGCAACAGAGGTGTAGAAAGAAGCAAGAGAAGTGCAGAAAGAGGCAAGTGAGGTGCAGAAAAACACAAGAGCAGTGCATAAAGAACCAACAGAGGTGCTGAAGGAGGCAGGAAGGGTGCAGAAAGACCAAGAAAAGTGCAGAAAGAGATAACCGAGGTACAGAAAGAGGCAAGAGATGTGCAGAAACAGCCAGGGAAGGTCCAGAAACAGGGAACAGAGGTGCAGAAAGTGGCAAAAGAGGTGCAGAAAGAGAAAAGAGGGGGGCAAAAAGGGGCAAGAAATCTGCCGTAAAAAAGAACAGAGGTGCTAAAAGACGGAAGTAAGGTCCAGAAGGAGGCAAGAAATCTGCAAAAAAAAGCAACAAAAGTGCTGAAAGAGGCAAGTGAGGTGCAGAAAGAGGCAATAGAAGTGCAGAAAGAAGCAACAGAGGTGCAGAAAGAGGCAACAGGGGAGCAGAAAGAAGAGAGAGAAGTGCAGAAAGAAGAAAAAGAGGTGCAGAAGGAGGCACGAAGGGTGCAGAAAGAGGCAAGAGAAGTGCAAAAGGAAGCAACAAATGTACAGAAAGAGGCTAGAGTGGTGCAGAAAGAGGGAAGAGAGGTGTAGAAAGAGGCAAGAGAGTTGCACAAATAGGAAAGAGGGGTGCCCGAAAGAGGCAAGAGGGGTGCAGAAAAAAGCAAGAGAGGTGCCAAAAGAAGCAAGAGAGGTGCAGAAACAAGCAAGAGAGGTGCAGAAAGAGGCAAGAGAATTGCTGAAAGAAATAACAGAGGTTTAGAAAGAAGTAAGCAAAGTGCAGAAAGAGGCAAGTGAGGTGCAGCAAGAAGCACGAGCAGTACAGAAAGAACCAATAAAGGTGCAAAAAGAGGCAAGGGGTGGTGCAGAAAGAGGTAGAAGAGGTGAATAAAGAGTCAATAGGGATACAGAAAGAGGCTGGAGGGGTGCAAAAAGAAGGAAGAGAAGCGCAGAAAGAGGCAAGAGAATTGCTGAAAGAAGCAGCAGAAGTGCTGAAAGAGGCACAAAGGGTGCAGAAAGAGGCAAGAGTAGTGCAAACAAAAGCAACAGAGGTACAGAAAGAGGCAAGAGTGGTGCAGAAAGAGGGAAGAGAGGTGTAGAAACAGGCAAGAAAATTGCACAAATAGGAAAGAGGGGTGCCGAACGAGGCAGTAGGGGTGCAGAAAAAGCAAGAGAGGTGCCGAAAGAAGCAAAAGAGGTGCAGAAAGAAGCAAGTGAAGTACAGAAAGAGGCAACAGAGGTGCAGAAAGATGCAAGATAGGTGCAGAAACAAGCCAGAGAAGTTCAGAAAGAGGCAAGAGAATTGCTGAAAGAAGCAACAGAGGTGTAGAAAGAAGCATGAGAAGTGCTGCAGAAAGAGGCAAGTGAGGTACAGAAAGAAGCAAAATCAGTGCAGAAAGAACAAACAGGGGTGCTGAAAGAGGCAAGTGAGGTGCAGAAAGAGGCAAGAGGTCTGCAGAAAAAAGCAACAGAGGTGCTGAAAGAGGCAAGTGAGGTGCAGAAAGAAGTAATAGAGGTGCAGAAAGAGGCATTGAGGATGCAGAAAGAGGCAAGAGAAGTGCAGAAAGAACCAAGAAAAGTGCAGAAATAAGCAACAGTGGTGCAGCAAGATGCTTAAGGGGTGCAGAAAGAAGGAAGAGAAGTGTAGAAAGAAGCAACAGAGTTGCTGAAAGAGGCGCGAAGGGTGCAGAAAGAGGCAAGAGAAGTGCAGAAAGAAACAACAGAGGTAGAGAAAGAAGCAAGAGTGGTACAGTAAGAGAGAAGAGAGATATAGAAAGAGGCAAGAGAGTTGGACAATTAGGGAAGAGGGGTGCAGAAAGAGACAGGAGAGGTGCAGAAAGAAGCAACAGAGGTGCCGAAAGAGGCAAGAGAGTTGCAGGAAGAAGCAAGATAGGTGCAGAAATAAGCAAGAGAAGTGAAGAAAGAGACAAGAGAATTGCTGAAAGAAGCAACTGAGGTTTAGAGAGAAGCAAGAGAAGTACAGAAAGAGGCAAGTGAGGTGCAAAAAGAGGCAAGAACAGTGCAGAAAGAACCAACAGAGGTGCTGGAAGAGGCAACAGAGGTACAGAAGGACACACAAGGAGTGCAGATAGA
Source organism: Triturus cristatus (assembly GCF_964204655.1). Classification (NCBI taxonomy): domain Eukaryota; kingdom Metazoa; phylum Chordata; class Amphibia; order Caudata; family Salamandridae; genus Triturus; species Triturus cristatus. Next base: position 954,003,187 of record NC_140588.1, on the reverse strand, counting down.
AGAAGAGGAGAACAGAAGGAAGCAACAGAGATGCTGAAAGAGGCATGAGGGATGCAGAAAGAAGGGAGAGAAGTGCAGAAAGAAGCAACAGAGGTGCTAAAAGAGGTACAAACCATGCAGAAAGAGGCAAGAGAAGTACAGAAAGAAGAAACAGAGGTACAGAAAGAGGTAAGAGTGGTGCAGAAAGAGGGACAAGAGGTGTAGAAAGAGGAAAGAGAGTTGCACAAATAGGGAAGAGAGGTGCAGAAGGAGGCAGGAGGGGTGCAGAAAAAATTAACAGAGGTGCCGAAAGAGGCAAAAGAGGGGCAGAAAGAAGCAAGTGAAATGCAGAAAGAGGCAACGGAGGTGCAGAAAGAAGCAAGAGAGGTGCAGAAACAAGCAAGAGAAGTGCAGAATGAGCTAAGAGAATTGCTGAAAGAAGCAACAGAAGTTTAGAAAGAAGCAAGAGAAGTGCAGAAAGAACCAACAGAGGTGCAAAAAGAAGCAATAGGTGTGCAGAAAGAGATAGGAGTGGTGCACAAAGAGGCAAGAGAGGTACAGAAAGTAGCAAGAGGGGTGCAAAAAGAAGGAAGAGAAGTGCATAAAGAGGCAAGAGAATTGCTGAAAGAAGCAACCAGGGTGCAGAAAGAAGCAAGAGAAGTGCAGAAAGAGACCAGTGAGGTGCAGAAAGAAGCAAGAGCAGTGCAGAAAGAACCAACAGAGGTGCAAAAAGAGGCAAGAGCGGTGCAGAAAAAGGTAGGAGGGGTGCACAAAGAGGCATGAGAGGTACAGAAAAAAGCAGGAGGGGTGCAGAAAGAAGGAAGAGAAGTGCAGAAAGAGGCAAGAGAATTGCAGAAAGAAGCAACAGAGGTGTAGAAAGAAGCAAGAGAAGTGCAGAAAGAGGCAAGTGAGGTGCAGAAAAACATAAGAGCAGTGCATAAAGAACCAACAGAGGTGCTGAAGGAGGCAGGAAGGGTGCAGAAAGAAGGAAGAGAAGTGCATAAAGAGGCAAGAGAATTGCTGAAAGAAGCAACCGGGGTGCTGAAAGAAGCAAGAGAAGTGCAGAAAGAGACCAGTGAGGTGCAGAAAGAAGCAAGAGCAGTGCAGAAAGAACCAACAGAGGTGCAAAAAGAGGCAAGAGCGGTGCAGAAAAAGGTAGGAGGGGTGCACAAAGAGGCATGAGAGGTACAGAAAAAAGCAAGAGAGGTGCAAAAACAAGCAAGAGAGGTGCAGAAAGAGGCAAGAGAATTGCTGAAAGAAATAACAGAGGTTTAGAAAGAAGTAAGCAAAGTGCAGAAAGAGGCAAGTGAGGTGCAGCAAGAAGCACGAGCAGTACAGAAAGAACCAATAAAGGTGCAAAAAGAGGCAAGGGGTGGTGCAGAAAGAGGTAGAAGAGGTGAATAAAGAGTCAATAGGGATACAGAAAGAGGCTGGAGGGGTGTAAAAAGAAGGACGAGAAGCGCAGAAAGAGGCAAGAGAATTGCTGACAGAAGCAGCAGAAGTGCTTAAAGAGGCACAAAGGGTGCAGAAAGAGGCAAGAGTAGTGCAAACAAAAGCAACAGAGGTACAGAAAGAGGCAAGAGTGGTGCAGAAAGAGGGAAGAGAGGTGTAGAAAGAGGCAAGACAATTGCACAAATAGGAAAGAGGGGTGCCGAACGAGGCAGTAGGGGTGCAGAAAAAGCAATTGAGGTGCCGAAAGAAGCAAAAGAGGTGCAGAAAGAAGCAAGTGGAGTACAGAAAGAGGCAACAGAGGTGCAGAAAGATGCAAGATAGGTGCAGAAACAAGCCAGAGAAGTTCAGAAAGAGGCAAGAGAATTGCTGAAAGAAGCAACAGAGGTGTAGAAAGAAGCATGAGAAGTGCTGCAGAAAGAGGCAAGTGAGGTACAGAAAGAAGCAAAATCAGTGCAGAAAGAACAAACAGGGGTGCTGAAAGAGGCAAGTGAGGTGCAGAAAGAGGCAAGAGGTCTGCAGAAAAAAGCAACAGAGGTGCTGAAAGAGGCAAGTGAGGTGCAGAAAGAAGTAATAGAGGTGCAGAAAGAGGCATTGAGGATGCAGAAAGAGGCAAGAGAAGTGCAGAAAGAACCAAGAAAAGTGCAGAAATAAGCAACAGTGGTGCAGCAAGATGCTTAAGGGGTGCAGAAAGAAGGAAGAGAAGTGTAGAAAGAAGCAACAGAGTTGCTGAAAGAGGCGCGAAGGGTGCAGAAAGAGGCAAGAGAAGTGCAGAAAGAAACAACAGAGGTAGAGAAAGAAGCAAGAGTGGTACAGTAAGAGAGAAGAGAGATATAGAAAGAGGCAAGAAAGTTGGACAATTAGAGAAGAGGGGTGCAGAAAGAGACAGGAGAGGTGCAGAAAGAAGCAACAGAGGTGCCGAAAGAGGCAAGAGAGTTGCAGGAAGAAGCAAGATAGGTGCAGAAACAAGCAAGAGAAGTGAAGAAAGAGGCAAGAGAATTGCTGAAAGAAGCAACTGAGGTTTAGAGAGAAGCAAGAGAAGTACAGAAAGAGGCAAGTGAGGTGCAGAAAGAGGCAAGAACAGTGCAGAAAGAACCAACAGAGGTGCTGGAAGAGGCAACAGAGGTACAGAAGGACACACAAGGAGTGCAGAAAGAAGAAGAGGAGAACAGAAGGAAGCAACAGAGATGCTGAAAGAGGCATGAGGGATGCAGAAAGAAGGAAGAGAAGTGCAGAAAGAAGCAACAGAGGTGCTAAAAGAGGTACAAACCATGCAGAAAGAGGCAAGAGAAGTACAGAAAGAAGAAACAGAGGTACAGAAAGAGGCAAGAGTGGTACAGAAAGAGGGACAAGAGGTGTAGAAAGAGGAAAGAGAGTTGCACAAATAGGGAAGAGAGGTGCAGAAGGAGGCAGGAGGGGTGCAGAAAAAATTAACAGAGGTGCCGAAAGAGGCAAAAGAGGGGCAGAAAGAAGCAAGTGAAATGCAGAAAGAGGCAACAGAGGTGCAGAAAGAAGCAAGAGAGGTGCAGAAACAAGCAAGAGAAGTGCAGAATGAGCTAAGAGAATTGCTGAAAGAAGCAACAGAAGTTTAGAAAGAAGCAAGAGAAGTGCAGAAAGAACCAACAGAGGTGCAAAAAGAAGCAATAGGTGTGCAGAAAGAGATAGGAGTGGTGCACAAAGAGGCAAGAGAGGTACAGAAAGTAGCAAGAGGGGTGCAACAAGAAGGAAGAGAAGTGCATAAAGAGGCAAGAGAATTGCTGAAAGAAGCAACCGGGGTGCAGAAAGAAGCAAGAGAATTGCAGAAAGAGACCAGTGAGGTGCAGAAAGAAGCAAGAGCAGTGCAGAAAGAACCAACAGAGGTGCAAAAAGAGGCAAGAGCGGTGCAGAAAAAGGTAGGAGGGGTGCACAAAGAGGCATGAGAGGTACAGAAAAAAGCAGGAGGGGTGCAGAAAGAAGGAAGAGAAGTGCAGAAAGAGGCAAGAGAATTGCAGAAAGAAGCAACAGTGGTGTAGAAAGAAGCAAGAGAAGTGCAGAAAGAGGCAAGTGAGGTGCAGAAAAACACAAGAGCAGTGCATAAAGAACCAACAGAGGTGCTGAAGGAGGCAGGAAGGGTGCAGAAAGACCAAGAAAAGTGCAGAAAGAGATAACCGAGGTACAGAAAGAGGCAAGAGATGTGCAGAAACAGCCAGGGAAGGTCCAGAAACAGGGAACAGAGGTGCAGAAAGTGGCAAAAGAGGTGCAGAAAGAGAAAAGAGGGGGGCAAAAAGGGGCAAGAAATCTGCCGTAAAAAAGAACAGAGGTGCTAAAAGACGGAAGTAAGGTCCAGAAGGAGGCAAGATATCTGCAAAAAAAAAGCAACAGAAGTGCTGAAAGAGGCAAGTGAGGTGCAGAAAGAGGCAATAGAAGTGCAGAACGAAGCAACAGAGGTGCAGAAAGAGGCAACAGGGGAGCAGCAAGAAGGGAGAGAAGTGCAGAAAGAAGAAAAAGAGGTGCAGAAGGAGGCACGAAGGGTGCAGAAAGAGGCAAGAGAAGTGCAAAAGGAAGCAACAAATGTACAGAAAGAGGCTAGAGTGGTGCAGAAAGAGGGAAGAGAGGTGTAGAAAGAGGCAAGAGAGTTGCACAAATAGGAAAGAGGGGTGCAGAAAAAAGCAAGAGAGGTGCCAAAAGAAGCAAGTGAGGTGCAGAAACACGCAAGAGAGGTGCAGAAAGAGGCAAGAGAATTGCTGAAATAAATAACAGAGGTTTAGAAAGAAGTAAGCAAAGTGCAGAAAGAGGCAAGTGAGGTGCAGCAAGAAGCACGAGCAGTACAGAAAGAACCAATAAAGGTGCAAAAAGAGGCAAGGGGTGGTGCAGAAAGAGGTAGAAGAGGTGAATAAAGAGTCAATAGGGATACAGAAAGAGGCTGGAGGGGTGCAAAAAGAAGGAAGAGAAGCACAGAAAGAGGCAAGAGAATTGCTGAAAGAAGCAGCAGAAGTGCTGAAAGAGGCACAAAGGGTGCAGAAAGAGGCAAGAGTAGTGCAAACAAAAGCAACAGAGGTACAGAAAGAGGCAAGAGTGGTGCAGAAAGAGGGAAGAGAAGTGTAGAAAGAGGCAAGACAATTGCACAAATAGGAAAGAGGGGTGCCGAATGAGGCAGTAGGGGTGCAGAAAAAAGCAAGAGAGGTGCCGAAAGAAGCAAAAGAGGTGCAGAAAGAAGCAAGTGAAGTACAGAAAGAGGCAACAGAGGTGCAGAAAGATGCAAGATAGGTGCAGAAACAAGCCAGAGAAGTTCAGAAAGAGGCAAGAGAATTGCTGAAAGAAGCAACAGAGGTGTAGAAAGAAGCATGAGAAGTGCTGCAGAAAGAGGCAAGTGAGGTACAGAAAGAAGCAAAATCAGTGCAGAAAGAACAAACAGGGGTGCTGAAAGAGGCAAGTGAGGTGCAGAAAGAGGCAAGAGGTCTGCAGAAAAAAGCAACAGAGGTGCTGAAAGAGGCAAGTTAGGTGCAGAAAGAAGTAATAGAGGTGCAGAAAGAGGCATGGAGGATGCAGAAAGAGGCAAGAGAAGTGCAGAAAGAACCAAGAAAAGTGCAGAAATAAGCAACAGTGGTGCAGCAAGATGCTTAAGGGGTGCTGAAAGAAGGAAGAGAAGTGTAGAAAGAAGCAACAGAGTTGCTGAAAGAGGCGCGAAGGGTGCAGAAAGAGGCAAGAGAAGTGCAGAAAGAAACAACAGAGGTAGAGAAAGAAGCAAGAGTGGTACAGTAAGAGAGAAGAGAGATATAGAAAGAGGCAAGAGAGTTGGAAAATTAGGGAAGAGGGGTGCAGAAAGAGACAGGAGAGGTGCAGAAAGAAGCAACAGAGGTGTCGAAAGAGGCAAGAGAGTTGCAGGAAGAAGCAAGATAGGTGCAGAAACAAGCAAGAGAAGTGAAGAAAGAGGCAAGAGAATTGCTGAAAGAAGCAACTGAGGTTTAGAGAGAAGCAAGAGAAGTACAGAAAGAGGCAAGTGAGGTGCAGAAAGAGGCAAGAACAGTGCAGAAAGAACCAACAGAGGTGCTGGAAGAGGCAACAGAGGTACAGAAGGACACACAAGGGGTGCAGAAAGAAGAAGAGGAGAACAGAAGGAAGCAACAGAGATGCTGAAAGACGCATGAGGGATGCAGAAAGAAGGAAGAGAAGTGCAGAAAGAAGCAACAGAGGTGCTAAAAGAGGTACAAACCATGCAGAAAGAGGCAAGAGAAGTACAGAAAGAAGAAACAGAGGTACAGAAAGAGGCAAGAGTGGTGCAGAAAGAGGGACAAGAGGTGTAGAAAGAGGAAAGAGAGTTGCACAAATAGGGAAGAGAGGTGCAGAAGGAGGCAGGAGGGGTGCAGAAGAAATTAACGGAGGTGCCGAAAGAGGCAACAGAGGTGCAGAAAGAAGCAAGAGAGGTGCAGAAACAAGCAAGAGAAGTGCAGAATGAGCTAAGAAAATTGCTGAAAGAAGCAACAGAAGTTTAGAAAGAAGCAAGAGAAGTGCAGAAAGAACCAACAGAGGTGCAAAAAGAAGCAATAGGTGTGCAGAAAGAGATAGGAGTGGTGCACAAAGAGGCAAGAGAGGTACAGAAAGTAGCAAGAGGGGTGCAAAAAGAAGGAAGAGAAGTGCATAAAGAGGCAAGAGAATTGCTGGAAGAAGCAACCGGGGTGCAGAAAGAAGCAAGAGAAGTGCAGAAAGAGACCAGTGAGGTGCAGAAAGAAGCAAGAGCACTGCAGAAAGAACCAACAGAGGTGCAAAAAGAGGCAAGAGCGGTGCAGATAAAGGTAGGAGGGGTGCACAAAGAGGCATGAGAGGTACAGAAAAAAGCAGGAGGGGTGCAGAAAGAAGGAAGAGAAGTGCAGAAAGAGGCAAGAGAATTGCAGAAAGAAGCAACAGAGGTGTCGAAAGAAGCAAGAGAAGTGCAGAAAGAGGCAAGTGAGGTGCAGAAAAACACAAGAGCAGTGCATAAAGAACCAACAGAGATGCTGAAGGAGGCAGGAAGGGTGCAGAAAGACCAAGAAAAGTGCAGAAAGAGATAACCGAGGTACAGAAAGAGGCAAGAGATGTGCAGAAACAGCCAGGGAAGGTCCAGAAACAGGGAACAGAGGTGCAGAAAGTGGCAAAAGAGGTGCAGAAAGAGAAAAGAGGGGGGCAAAAAGGGCCAAGAAATCTGCCGTAAAAAAGAACAGAGGTGCTAAAAGACGGAAGTAAGGTCCAGAAGGAGGCAAGAAATCTGCAAAAAAAAGCAACAGAAGTGCTGAAAGAGGCAAGTGAGGTGTAGAAAGAGGCAATAGAAGTGCAGAAAGAAGCAACAGAGGTGCAGAAAGAGGCAACAGGGGAGCAGAAAGAAGAGAGAGAAGTGCAGAAAGAAGAAAAAGAAGTGCAGAAGGAGGCACGAAGGGTGCAGAAAGAGGCAAGAGAAGTGCAAAAGGAAGCAACAAATGTACAGAAAGAGGCTAGAGTGGTGCAGAAAGAGGGAAGAGAGGTGTAGAAAGAGGCAAGAGAGTTACACAAATAGGAAAGAGGGGTGCCCGAAAGAGGCAAGAGGGGTGCAGAAAAAAGCAAGAGAGGTGCCAAAAGAAGCAAGAGAGGTGCAGAAACAAGCAAGAGAGGTGCAGAGAGAGGCAAGAGAATTGCTGAAAGAAATAACAGAGGTTTAGAAAGAAGTAAGCAAAGTGCAGAAAGAGGCAAGTGAGGTGCAGCAAGAAGCACGAGCAGTACAGAAAGAACCAATAAAGGTGCAAAAAGAGGCAAGGGGTGGTGCAGAAAGAGGTAGAAGAGGTGAATAAAGAGTCAATAGGGATACAGAAAGAGGCTGGAGGGGTGCAAAAAGAAGGAAGAGAAGCGCAGAAAGAGGCAAGAGAATTGCTGAAAGAAGCAGCAGAAGTGCTGAAAGAGGCACGAAGGGTGCAGAAAGAGGCAAGAGTAGTGCAAACAAAAGCAACAGAGGTACAGAAAGAGGCAAGAGTGGTGCAGAAAGAGGGAAGAAAGGTGTAGAAAGAGGCAAGAGAATTGCACAAATAGGAAAGAGGGGTGCCGAACGAGGCAGTAGGGGTGCAGAAAAAAGCAAGAGAGGTGCCGAAAGAAGCAAAAGAGGTGCAGAAAGAAGCAAGTGAAGTACAGAAAGAGGCAACAGAGGTGCAGAAAGATGCAAGATATGTGCAGAAACAAGCCAGAGAAGTTCAGAAAGAGGCAAGAGAATTGCTGAAAGAAGCAACAGAGGTGTAGAAAGAAGCATGAGAAGTGCTGCAGAAAGAGGCAAGTGAGGTACAGAAAGAAGCAAAATCAGTGCAGAAAGAACAAACAGGGGTGCTGAAAGAGGCAAGTGAGGTGCAGAAAGAGGCAAGAGGTCTGCAGAAAAAAGCAACAGAGGTGCTGAAAGAGGCAAGTGAGGTGCAGAAAGAAGTAATAGAGGTGCAGAAAGAGGCATGGAGGATGCAGAAAGAGGCAAGAGAAGTGCAGAAAGAAACAGCAGAGGTAGAGAAAGAAGCAAGAGTGGTACAGTAAGAGAGAAGAGAGATATAGAAAGAGGCAAGAGAGTTGGACAATTAGGGAAGAGGGGTGCAGAAAGAGACAGGAGAGGTGCAGAAAGAAGCAACAGAGGTGCCGAAAGAGGCAAGAGAGTTGCAGGAAGAAGCAAGATAGGTGCAGAAACAAGCAAGAGAAGTGAAGAAAGAGGCAAGAGAATTGCTGAAAGAAGCAACTGAGGTTTAGAGAGAAGCAAGAGAAGTACCGAAAGAGGCAAGTGAGGTGCAGAAAGAGGCAAGAACAGTGCAGAAAGAACCAACAGAGGTGCTGGAAGAGGCAACAGAGGTACAGAAGGACACACAAGGGGTGCAAAAAGAAGAAGAGGAGAACAGAAGGAAGCAACAGAGATGCTGAAAGAGGCATGAGGGATGCAGAAAGAAGGAAGAGAAGTGCAGAAAGAAGCAACAGAGGTGCTAAAAGAGGTACAAACCATGCATAAAGAGGCAAGAGAAGTACAGAAAGAAGAAACAGAGGTACAGAAAGAGGCAAGAGTGGTGCAGAAAGAGGGACAAGAGGTGTAGAAAGAGGAAAGAGAGTTGCACAAATAGGGAAGAGATGTGCAGAAGGAGGCAGGAGGGGTGCAGAAAAAATTAACAGAGGTGCCGAAAGAGGCAAGAGAGGGGCAGAAAGAAGCAAGTGAAATGCAGAAAGGGGCAACAGAGGTGCAGAAAGAAGCAAGAGAGGTGCAGAAACAAGCAAGAGAAGTGCAGAATGAGCTAAGAGAATTGCTGAAAGAAGCAACAGAAGTTTAGAAAGAAGCAAGAGAAGTGCAGAAAGAACCAACAGAGGTGCAAAAAGAAGCAATAGGTGTGCAGAAAGAGATAGGAGTGGTGCACAAAGAGGCAAGAGAGGTACAGAAAGTAGCAAGAGGGGTGCAAAAAGAAGGAAGAGAAGTGCATAAAGAGGCAAGAGAATTGCTGAAAGAAGCAACCGGGGTGCAGAAAGAAGCAAGAGAAGTGCAGAAAGAGACCAGTGAGGTGCAGAAAGAAGCAAGAGCAGTGCAGAAAGAACCAACAGAGGTGCAAAAAGAGGCAAGAGCGGTGCAGATAAAGGTAGGAGGGGTGCACAAAGAGGCATGAGAGGTACAGAAAAAAGCAGGAGGGGTGCAGAAAGAAGTAATAGAGGTGCAGAAAGAGGCATGGAGGATGCAGAAAGAGGCAAGAGAAGTGCAGAAAGAAACAGCAGAGGTAGAGAAAGAAGCAAGAGTGGTACAGTAAGAGAGAAGAGAGATATAGAAAGAGGCAAGAGAGTTGGACAATTAGGGAAGAGGGGTGCAGAAAGAGACAGGAGAGGTGCAGAAAGAAGCAACAGAGGTGCCGAAAGAGGCAAGAGAATTGCTGAAAGAAGCAACTGAGGTTTAGAGAGAAGCAAGAGAAGTACAGAAAGAGGCAAGTGAGGTGCAGAAAGAGGCAAGAACAGTGCAGAAAGAACCAACAGAGGTGCTGGAAGAGGCAACAGAGGTACAGAAGGACACACAAGGGGTGCAAAAAGAAGAAGAGGAGAACAGAAGGAAGCAACAGAGATGCTGAAAGAGGCATGAGGGATGCAGAAAGAAGGAAGAGAAGTGCAGAAAGAAGCAACAGAGGTGCTAAAAGAGGTACAAACCATGCATAAAGAGGCAAGAGAAGTACAGAAAGAAGAAACAGAGGTACAGAAAGAGGCAAGAGTGGTGCAGAAAGAGGGACAAGAGGTGTAGAAAGAGGAAAGAGAGTTGCACAAATAGGGAAGAGATGTGCAGAAGGAGGCAGGAGGGGTGCAGAAAAAATTAACAGAGGTGCCGAAAGAGGCAAGAGAGGGGCAGAAAGAAGCAAGTGAAATGCAGAAAGAGGCAACAGAGGTGCAGAAAGAAGCAAGAGAGGTGCAAAAACAAGCAAGAGAAGTGCAGAATGAGCTAAGAGAATTGCTGAAAGAAGCAACAGAAGTTTAGAAAGAAGCAAGAGAAGTGCAGAAAGAACCAACAGAGGTGCAAAAAGAAGCAATAGGTGTGCAGAAAGAGATAGGAGTGGTGCACAAAGAGGCAAGAGAGGTACAGAAAGTAGCAAGAGGGGTGCAAAAAGAAGGAAGAGAAGTGCATAAAGAGGCAAGAGAATTGCTGAAAGAAGCAACCGGGGTGCAGAAAGAAGCAAGAGAAGTGCAGAAAGAGACCAGTGAGGTGCAGAAAGAAGCAAGAGCAGTGCAGAAAGAACCAACAGAGGTGCAAAAAGAGGCAAGAGCGGTGCAGATAAAGGTAGGAGGGGTGCACAAAGAGGCATGAGAGGTACAGAAAAAAGCAGGAGGGGTGCAGAAAGAAGGAAGAGAAGTGCAGAAAGAGGCAAGAGAATTGCAGAAAGAAGCAACAGAGGTGTAGAAAGAAGCAAGAGAAGTGCAGAAAGAGGCAAGTGAGGTGCAGAAAAACACAAGAGCAGTGCATAAAGAACCAACAGATGTGCTGAAGGAGGCAGGAAGGGTGCAGAAACACCAAGAAAAGTGCAGAAAGAGATAACCGAGGTACAGAAAGAGGCAAGAGATGTGCAGAAATAGCCAGGGAAGGTCCAGAAACAGGGAACAGAGGTGCAGAAAGTGGCAAAAGAGGTGCAGAAAGAGAAAAGAGGGGGGCAAAAAGGGGCAAGAAATCTGCCGTAAAAAAGAACAGAGGTGCTAAAAGACGGAAGTAAGGTCCAGAAGGAGGCAAGAAATCTGCAAAAAAAAGCAACAGAAGTCCTGAAAGAGGCAAGTGAGGTGCAGAAAGAGGCAATAGAAGTGCAGAAAGAAGCAACAGAGGTGCAGAAAGAGACAACAGGGGAGCAGAAAGAAGAGAGAGAAGTGCAGAAAGAAGAAAAAAAGGTGCAGAAGGAGGCACGAAGGGTGCAGAAAGAGGCAAGTGAAGTGCAAAAGGAAGCAACAAATGTACAGAAAGAGGCTAGAGTGGTGCAGAAAGAGGGAAGAGAGGTGTAGAAAGAGGCAAGAGAGTTGCACAAATAGGAAAGAGGGGTGCCCGAAAGAGGCAAGAGGGGTGCAGAAAAAAGCAAGAGAGGTGCCAAAAGAAGCAAGAGAGGTGCAGAAACAAGCAAGAGAGGTGCAGAAAGAGGCAAGAGAATTGCTGAAAGAAATAACAGAGGTTTAGAAAGAAGTAAGCAAAGTGCAGAAAGAGGCAAGTGAGGTGCAGCAAGAAGCACGAGCAGTACAGAAAGAACCAATAAAGGTGCAAAAAGAGGCAAGGGGTGGTGCAGAAAGAGGTAGAAGAGGTGAATAAAGAGTCAATAGGGTTACAGAAAGAGGCTGGAGGGGTGCAAAAAAAAGGAAGAGAAGCGCAGAAAGAGGCAAGAGAATTGCTGAAAGAAGCAGCAGAAGTGCTGAAAGAGGCACGAAGGGTGCAGAAAGAGGCAAGAGTAGTGCAAACAAAAGCAACAGAGGTACAGAAAGAGGCAAGAGTGGTGCAGAAAGAGGGAAGAAAGGTGTAGAAAGAGGCAAGAGAATTGCACAAATAGGAAAGAGGGGTGCCGAACGAGGCAGTAGGGGTGCAGAAAAAAGCAAGAGAGGTGCCGAAAGAAGCAAAAGAGGTGCAGAAAGAAGCAAGTGAAGTACAGAAAGAGGCAACAGAGGTGCAGAAAGATGCAAGATATGTGCAGAAACAAGCCAGAGAAGTTCAGAAAGAGGCAAGAGAATTGCTGAAAGAAGCAACAGAGGTGTAGAAAGAAGCATGAGAAGTGCTGCAGAAAGAGGCAAGTGAGGTACAGAAAGAAGCAAAATCAGTGCAGAAAGAACAAACAGGGGTGCTGAAAGAGGCAAGTGAGGTGCAGAAAGAGGCAAGAGGTCTGCAGAAAAAAGCAACAGAGGTGCTGAAAGAGGCAAGTGAGGTGCAGAAAGAAGTAATAGAGGTGCAGAAAGAGGCATGGAGGATGCAGAAAGAGGCAAGAGAAGTGCAGAAAGAAACAGCCGAGGTAGAGAAAGAAGCAAGAGTGGTACAGTAAGAGAGAAGAGAGATATAGAAAGAGGCAAGAGAGTTGGACAATTAGGGAAGAGGGGTGCAGAAAGAGACAGGAGAGGTGCAGAAAGAAGCAACAGAGGTGCCGAAAGAGGCAAGAGAGTTGCAGGAAGAAGCAAGATAGGTGCAGAAACAAGCAAGAGAAGTGAAGAAAGAGGCAAGAGAATTGCTGAAAGAAGCAACTGAGGTTTAGAGAGAAGCAAGAGAAGTACAGAAAGAGGCAAGTGAGGTGCAGAAAGAGGCAAGAACAGTGCAGAAAGAACCAACAGAGGTGCGGGAAGAGGCAACAGAGGTACAGAAGGACACACAAGGGGTGCAAAAAGAAGAAGAGGAGAACAGAAGGAAGCAACAGAGATGCTGAAAGAGGCATGAGGGATGCAGAAAGAAGGAAGAGAAGTGCAGAAAGAAGCAACAGAGGTGCTAAAAGAGGTACAAACCATGCATAAAGAGGCAAGAGAAGTACAGAAAGAAGAAACAGAGGTACAGAAAGAGGCAAGAGTGGTGCAGAAAGAGGGACAAGAGGTGTAGAAAGAGGAAAGAGAGTTGCACAAATAGGGAAGAGATGTGCAGAAGGAGGCAGGAGGGGTGCAGAAAAAATTAACAGAGGTGCCGAAAGAGGCAAGAGAGGGGCAGAAAGAAGCAAGTGAAATGCAGAAAGAGGCAACAGAGGTGCAGAAAGAAGCAAGAGAGGTGCAGAAACAAGCAAGAGAAGTGCAGAATGAGCTAAGAGAATTGCTGAAAGAAGCAACAGAAGTTTAGAAAGAAGCAAGAGAAGTGCAGAAAGAACCAACAGAGGTGCAAAAAGAAGCAATAGGTGTGCAGAAAGAGATAGGAGTGGTGCACAAAGAGGCAAGAGAGGTACAGAAAGTAGCAAGAGGGGTGCAAAAAGAAGGAAGAGAAGTGCATAAAGAGGCAAGAGAATTGCTGAAAGAAGCAACCGGGGTGCAGAAAGAAGCAAGAGAATTGCAGAAAGAGACCAGTGAGGTGCAGAAAGAAGCAAGAGCAGTGCAGAAAGAACCAACAGAGGTGCAAAAAGAGGCAAGAGCGGTGCAGATAAAGGTAGGAGGGGTGCACAAAGAGGCATGAGAGGTACAGAAAAAAGCAGGAGGGGTGCAGAAAGAAGGAAGAGAAGTGCAGAAAGAGGCAAGAGAATTGCAGAAAGAAGCAACAGAGGTGTAGAAAGAAGCAAGAGAAGTGCAGAAAGAGGCAAGTGAGGTGCAGAAAAACACAAGAGCAGTGCATAAAGAACCAACAGATGTGCTGAAGGAGGCAGGAAGGGTGCAGAAACACCAAGAAAAGTGCAGAAAGAGATAACCGAGGTACAGAAAGAGGCAAGAGATGTGCAGAAATAGCCAGGGAAGGTCCAGAAACAGGGAACAGAGGTGCAGAAAGTGGCAAAAGAGGTGCAGAAAGAGAAAAGAGGGGGGCAAAAAGGGGCAAGAAATCTGCCGTAAAAAAGAACAGAGGTGCTAAAAGACGGAAGTAAGGTCCAGAAGGAGGCAAGAAATCTGCAAAAAAAAGCAACAGAAGTCCTGAAAGAGGCAAGTGAGGTGCAGAAAGAGGCAATAGAAGTGCAGAAAGAAGCAACAGAGGTGCAGAAAGATACAACAGGGGAGCAGAAAGAAGAGAGAGAAGTGCAGAAAGAAGAAAAAAAGGTGCAGAAGGAGGCACGAAGGGTGCAGAAAGAGGCAAGTGAAGTGCAAAAGGAAGCAACAAATGTACAGAAAGAGGCTAGAGTGGTGCAGAAAGAGGGAAGAGAGGTGTAGAAAGAGGCAAGAGAGTTGCACAAATAGGAAAGAGGGGTGCCCGAAAGAGGCAAGAGGGGTGCAGAAAAAAGCAAGAGAGGTGCCAAAAGAAGCAAGAGAGGTGCAGAAACAAGCAAGAGAGGTGCAGAAAGAGGCAAGAGAATTGCTGAAAGAAATAACAGAGGTTTAGAAAGAAGTAAGCAAAGTGCAGAAAGAGGCAAGTGAGGTGCAGCAAGAAGCACGAGCAGTACAGAAAGAACCAATAAAGGTGCAAAAAGAGGCAAGGGGTGGTGCAGAAAGAGGTAGAAGAGGTGAATAAAGAGTCAATAGGGTTACAGAAAGAGGCTGGAGGGGTGCAAAAAAACAGGAAGAGAAGCGCAGAAAGAGGCAAGAGAATTGCTGAAAGAAGCAGCAGAAGTGCTGAAAGAGGCACGAAGGGTGCAGAAAGAGGCAAGAGTAGTGCAAACAAAAGCAACAGAGGTACAGAAAGAGGCAAGAGTGGTGCAGAAAGAGGGAAGAAAGGTGTAGAAAGAGGCAAGAGAATTGCACAAATAGGAAAGAGGGGTGCCGAACGAGGCAGTAGGGGTGCAGAAAAAAGCAAGAGAGGTGCCGAAAGAAGCAAAAGAGGTGCAGAAAGAAGCAAGTGAAGTACAGAAAGAGGCAACAGAGGTGCAGAAAGATGCAAGATATGTGCAGAAACAAGCCAGAGAAGTTCAGAAAGAGGCAAGAGAATTGCTGAAAGAAGCAACAGAGGTGTAGAAAGAAGCATGAGAAGTGCTGCAGAAAGAGGCAAGTGAGGTACAGAAAGAAGCAAAATCAGTGCAGAAAGAACAAACAGGGGTGCTGAAAGAGGCAAGTGAGGTGCAGAAAGAGGCAAGAGGTCTGCAGAAAAAAGCAACAGAGGTGCTGAAAGAGGCAAGTGAGGTGCAGAAAGAAGTAATAGAGGTGCAGAAAGAGGCATGGAGGATGCAGAAAGAGGCAAGAGAAGTGCAGAAAGAAACAGCCGAGGTAGAGAAAGAAGCAAGAGTGGTACAGTAAGAGAGAAGAGAGATATAGAAAGAGGCAAGAGAGTTGGACAATTAGGGAAGAGGGGTGCAGAAAGAGACAGGAGAGGTGCAGAAAGAAGCAACAGAGGTGCCGAAAGAGGCAAGAGAGTTGCAGGAAGAAGCAAGATAGGTGCAGAAACAAGCAAGAGAAGTGAAGAAAGAGGCAAGAGAATTGCTGAAAGAAGCAACTGAGGTTTAGAGAGAAGCAAGAGAAGTACAGAAAGAGGCAAGTGAGGTGCAGAAAGAGGCAAGAACAGTGCAGAAAGAACCAACAGAGGTGCGGGAAGAGGCAACAGAGGTACAGAAGGACACACAAGGGGTGCAAAAAGAAGAAGAGGAGAACAGAAGGAAGCAACAGAGATGCTGAAAGAGGCATGAGGGATGCAGAAAGAAGGAAGAGAAGTGCAGAAAGAAGCAACAGAGGTGCTAAAAGAGGTACAAACCATGCATAAAGAGGCAAGAGAAGTACAGAAAGAAGAAACAGAGGTACAGAAAGAGGCAAGAGTGGTGCAGAAAGAGGGACAAGAGGTGTAGAAAGAGGAAAGAGAGTTGCACAAATAGGGAAGAGATGTGCAGAAGGAGGCAGGAGGGGTGCAGAAAAAATTAACAGAGGTGCCGAAAGAGGCAAGAGAGGGGCAGAAAGAAGCAAGTGAAATGCAGAAAGAGGCAACAGAGGTGCAGAAAGAAGCAAGAGAGGTGCAGAAACAAGCAAGAGAAGTGCAGAATGAGCTAAGAGAATTGCTGAAAGAAGCAACAGAAGTTTAGAAAGAAGCAAGAGAAGTGCAGAAAGAACCAACAGAGGTGCAAAAAGAAGCAATAGGTGTGCAGAAAGAGATAGGAGTGGTGCACAAAGAGGCAAGAGAGGTACAGAAAGTAGCAAGAGGGGTGCAAAAAGAAGGAAGAGAAGTGCATAAAGAGGCAAGAGAATTGCTGAAAGAAGCAACCGGGGTGCAGAAAGAAGCAAGAGAAGTGCAGAAAGAGACCAGTGAGGTGCAGAAAGAAGCAAGAGCAGTGCAGAAAGAACCAACAGAGGTGCAAAAAGAGGCAAGAGCGGTGCAGATAAAGGTAGGAGGGGTGCACAAAGAGGCATGAGAGGTACAGAAAAAAGCAGGAGGGGTGCAGAAAGAAATAATAGAGGTGCAGAAAGAGGCATGGAGGATGCAGAAAGAGGCAAGAGAAGTGCAGAAAGAAACAGCAGAGGTAGAGAAAGAAGCAAGAGTGGTACAGTAAGAGAGAAGAGAGATATAGAAAGAGGCAAGAGAGTTGGACAATTAGGGAAGAGGGGTGCAGAAAGAGACAGGAGAGGTGCAGAAAGAAGCAACAGAGGTGCCGAAAGAGGCAAGAGAGTTGCAGGAAGAAGCAAGATAGGTGCAGAAACAAGCAAGAGAAGTGAAGAAAGAGGCAAGAGAATTGCTGAAAGAAGCAACTGAGGTTTAGAGAGAAGCAAGAGAAGTACAGAAAGAGGCAAGTGAGGTGCAGAAAGAGGCAAGAACAGTGCAGAAAGAACCAACAGAGGTGCTGGAAGAGGCAACAGAGGTACAGAAGGACACACAAGGGGTGCAAAAAGAAGAAGAGGAGAATAGAAGGAAGCAACAGAGATGCTGAAAGAGGCATGAGGGATGCAGAAAGAAGGAAGAGAAGTGCAGAAAGAAGCAACAGAGGTGCTAAAAGAGGTACACACCATGCAAAAAGGGGCAAGAGAAGTACAGAAAGAAGAAACAGAGGTACAGAAAGAGGCAAGAGTGGTGCAGAAAGAGGGACAAGAGGTGTAGAAAGAGGAAAGAGAGTTGCACAAATAGGGAAGAGATGTGCAGAAGGAGGCAGGAGGGGTGCAGAAAAAATTAACAGAGGTGCCGAAAGAGGCAAGAGAGGGGCAGAAAGAAGCAAGTGAAATGCAGAAAGAGGCAACAGAGGTGCAGAAAGAAGCAAGAGAGGTGCAGAAACAAGCAAGAGAAGTGCAGAATGAGCTAAGAGAATTGCTGAAAGAAGCAACAGAAGTTTAGAAAGAAGCAAGAGAAGTGCAGAAAGAACCAACAGAGGTGCAAAAAGAAGCAATAGGTGTGCAGAAAGAGATAGGAGTGGTGCACAAAGAGGCAAGAGAGGTACAGAAAGTAGCAAGAGGGGTGCAAAAAGAAGGAAGAGAAGTGCATAAAGAGGCAAGAGAATTGCTGAAAGAAGCAACCGGGGTGCAGAAAGAAGCAAGAGAAGTGCAGAAAGAGACCAGTGAGGTGCAGAAAGAAGCAAGAGCAGTGCAGAAAGAACCAACAGAGGTGCAAAAAGAGGCAAGAGCGGTGCAGATAAAGGTAGGAGGGGTGCACAAAGAGGCATGAGAGGTACAGAAAAAAGCAGGAGGGGTGCAGAAAGAAATAATAGAGGTGCAGAAAGAGGCATGGAGGATGCAGAAAGAGGCAAGAGAAGTGCAGAAAGAAACAGCAGAGGTAGAGAAAGAAGCAAGAGTGGTACAGTAAGAGAGAAGAGAGATATAGAAAGAGGCAAGAGAGTTGGACAATTAGGGAAGAGGGGTGCAGAAAGAGACAGGAGAGGTGCAGAAAGAAGCAACAGAGGTGCCGAAAGAGGCAAGAGAGTTGCAGGAAGAAGCAAGATAGGTGCAGAAACAAGCAAGAGAAGTGAAGAAAGAGGCAAGAGAATTGCTGAAAGAAGCAACTGAGGTTTAGAGAGAAGCAAGAGAAGTACAGAAAGAGGCAAGTGAGGTGCAGAAAGAGGCAAGAACAGTGCAGAAAGAACCAACAGAGGTGCTGGAAGAGGCAACAGAGGTACAGAAGGACACACAAGGGGTGCAAAAAGAAGAAGAGGAGAATAGAAGGAAGCAACAGAGATGCTGAAAGAGGCATGAGGGATGCAGAAAGAAGGAAGAGAAGTGCAGAAAGAAGCAACAGAGGTGCTAAAAGAGGTACACACCATGCAAAAAGGGGCAAGAGAAGTACAGAAAGAAGAAACAGAGGTACAGAAAGAGGCAAGAGTGGTGCAGAAAGAGGGACAAGAGGTGTAGAAAGAGGAAAGAGAGTTGCACAAATAGGGAAGAGATGTGCAGAAGGAGGCAGGAGGGGTGCAGAAAAAATTAACAGAGGTGCCGAAAGAGGCAAGAGAGGGGCAGAAAGAAGCAAGTGAAATGCAGAAAGAGGCAACAGAGGTGCAGAAAGAAGCAAGAGAGGTGCAGAAACAAGCAAGAGAAGTGCAGAATGAGCTAAGAGAATTGCTGAAAGAAGCAACAGAAGTTTAGAAAGAAGCAAGAGAAGTGCAGAAAGAACCAACAGAGGTGCAAAAAGAAGCAATAGGTGTGCAGAAAGAGATAGGAGTGGTGCACAAAGAGGCAAGAGAGGTACAGAAAGTAGCAAGAGGGGTGCAAAAAGAAGGAAGAGAAGTGCATAAAGAGGCAAGAGAATTGCTGAAAGAAGCAACCGGGGTGCAGAAAGAAGCAAGAGAAGTGCAGAAAGAGACCAGTGAGGTGCAGAAAGAAGCAAGAGCAGTGCAGAAAGAACCAACAGAGGTGCAAAAAGAGGCAAGAGCGGTGCAGATAAAGGTAGGAGGGGTGCACAAAGAGGCATGAGAGGTACAGAAAAAAGCAGGAGGGGTGCAGAAAGAAGGAAGAGAAGTGCAGAAAGAGGCAAGAGAATTGCAGAAAGAAGCAACAGAGGTGTAGAAAGAAGCAAGAGAAGTGCAGAAAGAGGCAAGTGAGGTGCAGAAAAACACAAGAGCAGTGCATAAAGAACCAACAGATGTGCTGAAGGAGGCAGGAAGGGTGCAGAAACACCAAGAAAAGTGCAGAAAGAGATAACCGAGGTACAGAAAGAGGCAAGAGATGTGCAGAAATAGCCAGGGAAGGTCCAGAAACAGGGAACAGAGGTGCAGAAAGTGGCAAAAGAGGTGCAGAAAGAGAAAAGAGGGGGGCAAAAAGGGGCAAGAAATCTGCCGTAAAAAAGAACAGAGGTGCTAAAAGACGGAAGTAAGGTCCAGAAGGAGGCAAGAAATCTGCAAAAAAAAGCAACAGAAGTCCTGAAAGAGGCAAGTGAGGTGCAGAAAGAGGCAATAGAAGTGCAGAAAGAAGCAACAGAGGTGCAGAAAGAGGCAACAGGGGAGCAGAAAGAAGAGAGCGAAGTGCAGAAAGAAGAAAAAGAGGTGCAGAAGGAGGCACGAAGGGGGCAGAAAGAGGCAAGAGAAGTGCAAAAGGAAGCAACAAATGTACAGAAAGAGGCTAGAGTGGTGCAGAAAGAGGGAAGAGAGGTGTAGAAAGAGGAAAGAGAGTTGCACAAATAGGAAAGAGGGGTACCCGAAAGAGGCAAGAGGGGTGCAGAAAAAAGCAAGAGAGGTGCCAAAAGAAGCAAGAGAGGTGCAGAAACAAGCAAGAGAGGTGCAGAAAGAGGCAAGAGAATTGCTGAAAGAAATAACAGAGGTTTAGAAAGAAGTAAGCAAAGTGCAGAAAGAGGCAAGTGAGGTGCAGCAAGTAGCACGAGCAGTACAGAAAGAACCAATAAAGGTGCAAAAAGAGGCAAGAGGGGTGCAGAAAGAGGTAGAAGAGGTGAATAAAGAGTCAATAGGGATACAGAAAGAGGCTGGAGGGGTGCAAAAAGAAGGAAGAGAAGCGCAGAAAGAGGCAAGAGAATTGCTGAAAGAAGCAGCAGAAGTGCTGAAAGAGGCACGAAGGGTGCAGAAAGAGGCAAGAGTAGTGCAAACAAAAGCAACAGAGGTACAGAAAGAGGAAAGAGTGGTGCAGAAAGAGGGAAGAGAGGTGTAGAAAGAGGCAAGAGAATTGCACAAATAGGAAAGAGGGGTGCCGAACGAGGCAGTAGGGGTGCAGAAAAAAGCAAGAGACGTGCTGAAAGAAACAAAAGAGGTGCAGAAAGAAGCAAGTGAAGTACAGAAAGAGGCAACAGAGGTGCAGAAAGATGCAAGATAGGTGCAGAAACAAGCCAGAGAAGTTCAGAAAGAGGCAAGAGAATTGCTGAAAGAAGCAACAGAGGTTTAGAAAGAAGTAAGCGAAGTGCAGAAAGAGGCAAGTGAGGTGCAGAAAGAAACAAGAGCAGTACAGAAAGAACCAATAGAGGTGCAAAAAGATGCAAGAGGGGTGCAGAAAAAGGTAGGAGGGGTGCAGAAAGAGGCAAGAGAGGTACAAAAAGAGGCAGGAGGGATACAGAAAGAAGGAAGAAAAGTGCAGAAAGTGGCAAGTGAGGTGCAGATAGAAGCAAGAGCAGTACAGAAAGAACCAACAGAGGTGCTGAAAGAGGCAACTGAGATGCAGAAAGGGGCAAGAAATCTGCCGAAAAAGCAACAGAGGTGCTGAAAGAGGCAAATGAGGTACAGAAAGAAGCAAGAGAGGTGCAGAAAGAAGGAAGAGAAATGCAGAAAGAAGTAACAGAGGTGCAGAAAGAAGCAACAAGGGTGCAGAAAGACATAAGAGGGGTACAGAAAAAGGCAAGAGAGGTGCAGAAAGAGGGAAGAAGGTTACAGCAAGAGACAAGAGGGGTACAGAAAGAAGCAAATTAGGTGCAGAAAGAGACAACAGATGTTTAGAAAGAGGGAGGAGAGGTGCAGAAAGTAGAAGAGATTTGCAGAAAGAGGCAAGAGAAGTGCAGAAAAAGAAATGTGCAGAAATAAGCAACAGAAATGCAGATAGAGGCAAGAGAGGCGCAGAAGGAAGCAAGAGTGGCTTACATACCAGTAGTATCAATTTAACACCCACATTTAGCAATAAGTAACAGGTGACCATTCTAGGTTTGCAAAGGGGATTCCACCACGGTGTAACACTTGTCACTGCATTTTTGGTACCGTTTGAGCCGTTTGAGCAAGAAACAAGGCTTTTTTTGTTCAACTCTGCAGATTAGGGAGCAGATGATGAATTATGTGGCTAATGCAGAAAATGTATAATTGTGCAAAAGTCAGTGCAGCATAATTCCAGTGACCCTGCTCATATCTCTGATTGGGTCCACAAGTGCTCTTCAGTGATTCCTATTTTTTGTCTCACCCAGTCCATAGTTGAACTTCTATGGAAACGAGGAAGACTAAGCCTGAGGTTACCAGTCCACAATACAGACTACCATACCACATAATTACTCTCCATAACACAGAATCCCACTCTACATAATTCCTATACCCTAAATACCACATACTTTCTAGCCACATAATTTCACTGCACAACATACCACATAATTCCACTACACACAACGTACATCCACTCCATTCCAAAAAACATTGGTAAAAAACTTTTACATTTACAACGCCAATAGCTCTAACTCTCGCAAATGCGAAACCTATTACATTGCAAACATTTTTTTAACTAGTAGTCGCGTTTGCACAGTGGTAGAGAAATGGTGCTGGGCCTCCAACCAACGCTCAGGAATTCCGCTGTGTAAGATTTACAGGAGGTACCAGAAGGGCTTCTTGGCCCCCAAAGTCCCTCAGGAGTAAAGTGGACTTCATCCCCAATCCCGTAGTCTGCCAGGAGGTGCGTTTGCAGAGTAGTGGAGAAAGGGACCATGGCCTCCAAAGACGTCTTAGCAATCCTACTGTGTGAGACTTACTGGCGGTAACAAGAGTGGTACTTGGCCCCCAAGGACATCCTTGGGCGCCAACTACCCCTCCTATTACCTCCAGTAAGTACCACACAGCAGGATTGCTAAGTTCTCATAACAGGCCATGCCACCTATGCCCACGACTCTGCAAATGCGCTCCCTGCCGCGCTCTTCAAAGGGGATTGAAGTCCCCTTCACTGCTGGGGGTTCTTAGGGGCCAACTAGCCTACCTCTTATCTCCACTAAGCCCCACACAGTAGGATTGCTGATAGGTAGACACAAGCCACGCCCCCTTTCTCCACCACTCTGCAAAAGCGCCTCCTGACGTGTTCTAAGTTGGGGGATTAAGTCCCCTTTCCTCCTGAGGGTCCATAGGGGCCAACTAGCCCTCCTCTTACCTCCAGTAAGCCCCACACAGCTGGATTGCTGAGAGTGGTCTGAGACCACGCCCCCTTTTTACGCCACTCTGCAAACGCGCCTCCTGGTGCACTGCTGCTCGGGGGATGACGTCCACTTGGGTCCTGAGGTCCTCAGGACACAAGAGGACCTCATCGCCCCACGAGTAGTGCGCCAAGAGGCGTGTTTGCAGAGTGATGTAAAAATGGGCATGGCCTCGGACCACCTCTCTGTAATCCAGCTGTGTGGCGATTACTGGAGGTACCTGGTGGGCTAGTTGGCCCCAGGGGCCCCCAGTATTCAAGGGGACTTAATTCCCCAGCTTAGAACGTGCCAGGGGGCGCTTTTACAGAGTCACGCAGGGAGGCGGCAGGGCCTCCAGCGAGCTGCCGGTTTCTTTTTTCTTTTTTATAAATTTGTTATTTTATAGGAGAGGGCTGTGTGGCCCCCCTTTCCTTGGCCACTTTTGGCCCCGGGGACCCCATCCCCCAGGCCTGGTAGCATTGTTGGTTTTTAAAAAAAAATTGGGAAGGAGGCCACATGGCCCTCCTCCTCAGGCCAATTATGGCCCCGGGGACCCCATCCACTGGGACCGGACATTCCGTTTTTTTTTTTACATTTTAATTAAAGGGGAGGGGGGCCTAGTGTTCCAAGGGACCCCAACCCCCGGGTCCGGCCCTCAGCGTTGGGGACCATGGGGGAGCCTCAATGCCACCACGCTCCCCACCTCCTGCAGGAGCCGGCATTGCTTTTGCTTGAGCCCCCCACACTAATTATTAGCTATAGCATTGGGGATCTGGCAGTCCCCAGGGCTTGGGGGAATCCAATTTTAATAAAGCCCCTGGGAGATGGCGGGCCCCGGGGCGGGCCCCCCACACCATAATTTACTATTGCCCTGGGGCCTGGCCCACCTAGGGGCTTATTAATTTCGGCCAGATTCGCGCACCCAGCATGAATTAGGCCAAAATTATTTTTTAAAAATGCTTTTTTTAGGGCCTGTGGGTCAATGTGGGACCCCCTGTGCAGGCGTACGGGGTCAGGGTGTTTCTACCCTGCCCCCTTTTCTTGTTTTTACCTTATTTTTACCTTTTTCTTGTGACTCGGTTACCGAGTCACAAAATGGCTACCAACACTGTCTGGTTTCGGGTGTTGGCAGCCAATCAGAGTGAAGCGCGTGACAGGGAGGGTTTATGAATCCTCCTCGGTGCTCAGATATATACATTTTTATTTTTTGAATTTCTCAGCAACTACTGAACAGATTTACACCACTTAAAAAAAAGCATGCATTCTAGACCAGGACCTACCTTTACAGCAGTTCGGGCTGTAGCTTTGTCTAACGTTTCCTATGGAAATGAACATATGAACATATATATATATATATATATATATATATATATATATTATCTTAGGACCGTGTTTCCATAGGAAATCTCAAAATTCTATTTTGAATAACTTTGGCGCCGGTTGACGAATCCTCGCGAAATTTTCAAAACTAATGGGGCGCTCCGTTCAGCTCCTACCCTGAAAGTCTCGGGGTGATTCGTCAAGCGGTGGCCGAGAAAAAAGGGGGGTCCCAAAACACGTTTTCCCCATGCATTTTTCCATAGGACCTTTAGACGCAGCTACAGCCCGAACGGCTGAACAGAATCACTTGAAATTTGGCAGAGAGGTAGTCCTCAGGTCAAGGATGTGCCTTTTGTAGGTCTGGTGTAAATCTGTTCAGTAGGTCCTGAGAAAATAGCATTTAAATCAATATATATATCTGTAAGCGCTCTCCGTGCGCTTACCGTAAGCTTACCGTACGCGTACGGTGCCGTGCGCGAGCTCAATTCTGATTGGTGGTTACATGACTGTAAACATTCGAATCGGTCGAAATCAGGAAGTGTCGGCCGCCATTTTCTGTCTCTCGCACTGAGAAACAAAGGTGGGGAACGTGATAAGGGGGCAACGAAGAGAGTTGCAGACCCCCTAGTGTTTGTCAGGGGGTCCAAGAAGGACCCAAAAGTACGAAAAATACATTTAATAATTTTTTTTAAAAATCGCGGAGTGCGCGTACGGTAAGCTTACCGTACGCGCACGGCAAAAAAAAAAAAAAAAAAATAAAGAAGTAACAATCACATTTAAAAAATAAATTGAAGGACCCACAAGGGAGAAAATAACAAATGTTACTGTGAAAAAAAAGGCGCGGTGCGCACGGCATGGACTGCGCAACGTGGGTGCTCGGCACGCGAAGCGCACCGTGCGCCCACAGCGCGCGCACGGGGCGTGAAGCGCACCGTGCGCGCAGGGTGTGCGCAAAGTGAAAAACCAGAAAAAAAAATAAAAAATAAATATATAACTTAGCATTTAAAAAACCGTACAAATTCACTGAAAAAACCATAGGTTTCACACACGTTATAGTTAGGAATTATCATTTAAAAAACCTTGCAAATTCACTTAAAAAACCATAGGTTTCACACATCTTATAGTTAGCTGTACATTTCACTCGTAAATAACCAATGAAATTCCACGTTATAGTTAGATCAGGTAACTATAACTTGCGCGACCACAATCCACAATGTGTAATTTCAGATGTCATCATTGATGTCATGAGCGATGTCACTGACCATGTCATGAGTGATGTAATCTGTGACGTCATCAGCAGTTTATTGTGGGCGCGCAAGTTATAGTTACCTGATCTAACTATAACGTGGAATATATATATTACCTACTGGCGGTCGCCAGTAGGTAGTTATAGTTAGGACCACGTTTCCATAGGAAATCCGCAACATTCTATTTTGAATAACTTTGGCGCCGGTCGACGAATCCTCGCGAATTTTTCAAAATAGGTGGGGCGCTACGCTCCGCTCCTACCCTGAAAGTCTCGGGGGGATTCGTCAAGCGGGGGCTGAGATAAAAGGGGGGTCCCAAAACGCGTTTTTCCCATGCATTTTTCCATAGGACCTTTAGACAGGGCTACAGCCCGAACGGCTGAACAGAATTACTAGAAATTTGGCAGAGAGGTAGTCCTCAGGTCAAGGAAGTGCCTTTTGTAGGTTTGGTGTAAATCTGTTCAGTAGATTCTGAGAAAATAGCCTTTAAATCAATATATATATCTGAGCCAGCTTACGGTGCACTTACGGTACGCTTACCGTACGCGCACGGTGGCGTGCGCGAGCGCGATTCTGATTGGCTCTTAGATCTTAGTAAACATTCGAATCGGCCGAAACCAGGAAGCGGCGGCCGCTATTTTCTCTCTCGCACTGAGAGTGATTTTTAAAATATAAAGTCCAAAAACATGTAAAGGGGCTGTTTAGACAGCTCCCACACACATAGCCATGTTGAGGGAGTCCCCAAAGATCCCCCAAGGCCAAAAACTGAATTTTTATTTTTTCGGTAATTTTGCCGATTACACTTACTGTACGCGTACGGTAAAAAATTAAAAAAATAAATAAATTATCCACACTCTCTCCACCCCGTGTGCAATTGGTGCCCGAAGAGCACCAATTGTGCATGGCTTATTACACCTGAGATAAACTAAAATATTTAAAAAAATAAAAATAAAAAAAAAAATTATCCACACTCTCTCCACCCCGTGTGCAAATGGTGCCCGAAGGGCACCATTTGTGCATGGCTTATAAAATATACGAAAAATTAAAATATTACCTTTCAAAACGAAGTGCATCATATGTCCTCCATGTGCGCACGGTGCGCGAAGCGCATCGTGCGTACATGGCCCATCTAGCGTAACGTGGGCACCGCGCACCGCGTGCCCACCGTGCGTGCACGGCACTAACTGTGTACAGTGGGCGCGCGGTGCGCGAAGCGCACCGCGTGCTCACTGTGCGCGCACGGTGCGCGAAGCGCACCGTGCGCGCACGGAACGAACTGCGTTAAGTGGGCGCGCACGCCACGAATGGCGTAAAGTAACTTAGCATTTAAAAAACCGTACAAATTCACTGAAAAAACCATAGGTTTCACACACGTTATAGTTAGGAATTAGCATTTAAAAAACCATGCAAATTCACTGAAAAAACCATAGGTTTCACACATGTTATAGTTAGCGGAAATTTTACTGATAAAAAACCAATGAAATTCCCCCGTTATAGTTAGTGCAGGCAACTATAACTCACGCGACCGCAATCTTCTGCTGATGACATATGTGTCTTTATGAAAAAAAAATATTTGTAATATATGTATAGCTAAAAATGTATGGAAGAAGACATGGGCAAATAAGTGTCTAAATACAGTATTAGCATCAGCAGAGGATTGCGGTCGCGTGAGTTATAGTTGCCTGCACTAACTATAACGGGGGAATTTCATTGGTTTTTTATCAGTAAAATTTCCGCTAACTATAACATGTGTGAAACCTATGGTTTTTTCAGTGAATATATATATATATATATATATATATATATACATATATATATATATATATATATAACCAACGTCAGGGAATGCCATCCTTCATGCTGACAGTTTCCATCCTCGCAAACTCGTAGAGAGTATTCCATATGCAGAATGCCTGAGGATGAAACGAAACTGCAGCACCCCAGCCAGTCTTCAGACATCTACAGATAGTCTTTTCACATGGCTGAAGAATAGAGGTTATGATACCAAAACACTCAGATTAGCACAACAAAAAAGTGAGAAATTCAAACGGGAAGATCTTATTTTCAAGGACAGCACACAACAATCACAGAAGACAATAGACCATACACCCAGAATCATCACAGGTTACAACACTTATCACCAGAATCTAAGAAAGATTCTTTACAGACACTGGCACTTAGTACAAAATGACCCTACCATAGGACCAATCTGTACTAAATTCCCCCAGTTAGTTTTCAGAAAAGCAAAAAGCATGCACCAGGAATTGGTCAACAATGCGCCCATACACACCAAGGGGGGCACTTGGCTCAGACCCCAGAGGGGCTTTCAGAAATGTTCCAAATGCAAAGCCTGCAAGTATGGAGTGAACACAAGAACCATCTCTCTTCCCCTTAAAAAAACCCCATTTGAGATCCGAGGGAGTTTTTCTTGCAAAACGGATTTTGCAGTATATGTCCTCCGCTGTACCTGCAACAAATTGTATGTGGGGAGTACGATACATCCAGTACATGTCCGGATATTACAACACCTCAGGGCCATCACTAATGATGACCCGACATATCCGGTAGCTAGACACATCAACCTGCACCACGAGGGCAAAATAAAAGAAATATCCTATTTTGTCATTGACAGTATTGCAAAAAACATCAGGGGAGGTAACAGACAATTATGTCTGAGACGACTGGAATCTAAATACATTATTCTTCTGGATAGCAAGATCCCCAATGGGATGAATGCTGATGAAGCACTTAATGTACATCTTTAGTAATTAGGGAATGCCAACTGTGCACGCATCCCGCTCCTGAACTTCGATCCTTAACGCATGGTTCCTTTTTTCTTTTTGATTTTTCCTAAATTTTTCTTGGCACATACACCATTATAATACACGTTTTATTTTTAACATTTGTGCTTGTCTGCCCACTTGGGCTTCACTTTGAAAGCAAAAGTAAAAGTAAGAGCAAATACTGTGTTTGACAAATTGTATTTCACAAATCATTGAATTATTATGACTTATGCATTTTAATTATACGTCAAACTAAACCACAGTGTTCCTTTTACAACAATGCATTTAATGTTTCACAAGTCACAAATACGATGTGTATTTCAATTCAGCATTGAATTTTTTGTTTTATGGCTGAGACATACCTGTTATTTCTTTTATGTCTATGTATACAGTTGCTGTGGCAACCATGGTGGAATGTGCCTCGTTTTGGAGATATAAACTAAAACTGTAGAGGGACCAGATGTAGTGAAGACGACGGTTTTCCCGTCGAAACGCGTCTTGGCATCCTTGTGAAATAAAGTATCTCTTTGATTTATCATCCCACGGAGTCAGCGCCTGGATTTGTATGCGCACTGAATTCAGGATTGGTTTAATATATACATATATATATATATATATATATATATATAGTGCCTCATTTATGAGAAGTGTTGCATCCCTGCGTGAAAGCAGCGATGCAACACTTCCCAGTGCCATTTCCTTGCGACACGAATGATGCGTCATATTTACTGTATGACGCATCATGTCGCAAGGAATGACAGATACGTCAGTATTACTGACGCATCTGTCGGCGCAAAAGTGGTGCAATGCTGGAGTTGTGTCAGGAGCGTGCCACAGCTCCAGCAATGTTCCCTTCACATGGGGCAAGCCCCATGTGAAACGGCCTGTGTCACCCTTACGCCTGCCATGAGGCAGGCATAAGGTTTTGACACATTGACGTCCTAGAAGTGGTGCAGTGAAATCTCATAGTTTTCACTGCACCACTCCCATGACCTTTTCTTTTGTGGGAACGCCCACCCTGCATACATTATACCTGGCACAGGTGTAATGTAGCGCAGGGGTTTATGAAGTGACGCATCTGCCCAGATACATCACTGCTTTAATATGGCGCAACATGGTGCATTATTTATGCCGCCGCTGTGTCACTAAAAGTGACGCAATGGCAACGCAAAAGTGACGCAGGCCTTCATAAATAAGTCTCATAGGGCCTCATGTAGGTAGCATACCATTTACCACTTCTAAAATACCGAACGTTACCGAATCGGTATTTAAGAAGTGGTAACTCGTATGTAGGTAATGAGTCGGTATTTTTTACCGATTCGTTACAATTCGGTAATTACCGAATCGGTATTTACCGATTCGGTAATGAGGCATACCTTCCCATTGAGGGGAAGGTATGCCTCATTACCGAATCGGTAAATACCGATTCGGTAATGGTGGAGAACATGCAAGGGTGGCAGGGTGTCACATTGACACCCTGTTGCACCCCTGATTCGGCCATGTGTGCACATGTGGCACACATACATGCCCTAAGGGCATGTATGTCTGCCACATTGCACACTGCTAAGCGCTTCAAAATGCATACACACATACATTAATTATTTACCACCAACTATAAGTTGGTGGTAAATACCGACTCCTAAACACACCCACACACTCCCCCTACATATCATTTCTGGAATCGGAATTTACCGATTCGGTAAAATTACCGAATCGGTAAAATTACCACATCGGTAACGTTACCGATTCGGTAGTTTTACCGAATCGGTAAATTCCGATTCCAGAAATTGACCCCCTACATACCAATAGCCAAAATACCGGTCGGTAACGGTATAATTACCAAAAATCGGCCGTTACCGACCGGTATTTGGCTACCTACATGAGGCCCATAGTGTCATAGTGAGCCTTGTTGTGCATTGAAAGTTTCAGGATGATCCATCAAGCGGGGCTGAGAGAAAGAGGCGGGTCACAAAAAATGGATTTTACTAAGTTAATTTCCATAGGACCTTTAGACACGCCAACAGCCCGAACCGCTCGACGGATTTCACCAAATTTGGCAGATAGGTAGCGTTTGGTCCAGAAAGCTATTGTTGTTGGGCTATTGGGTTGTTATTGAGTGTTAATCGGTTCAGTAGTTTTCGAGATATTTAAGGAAATTCAAGTTTGTATGTAGGGCAGAGCCTAGAGACAGATTTCATGGTGGGATCTGAGTGGCTGCCAACACCTCAACCAGGGAGTGCTGGCAGCTATCTTGGGACCAATATACATGATAGCACCCCATTGAAATGCATCGTAGCGTATGTCAGGTTTTGAGAATCACAAAAAGGAGTGCGTATAAATGGTGATAACAGATTTTTGTTAAAATAGAATTAATTTGTTGATGGTACCACAATAATTTTAGGAATTTCATTTTTTCTAAGGGGATTTTACCCGGTGCAAAAGTCTTTTGCTGGAATTTCAGGGATCATGTTAGAGAGAAAACTATTTTCTCATGATTTTCTCATAGAGGTTATGGAAGGTGCATCAGAAGCTAAATTGAGAGCAGATTTTCTGCAAATCCATACTATCTTTCTCAGCCATATGATAATGAAGTCTGACATTCTCAGTAAATCATGGACTTAGAACAGCAGCACCCTGTCATTTGATTGCCTTGTGTTCTACTGCAGCCTCCCAGAGTGTTCTAAAGAGCAATTACAATGCTGACAGTCTTACTTATGACAAAAGTATGGCACACCTGAAGCCATCTTGATTTAATCAAACTAGCAAAACATAAATTTTTAATTTAGAAAGGAACGAAATGAGGGCGTTCAGTTTGTCATAGAAATTATGGTTAGTGCTGTAGAAAGAAAAAGTAGGATACATTTTAAGTGAGTTCTCTAATATCTTCCTCTTCTATTTCATTAAAACATTCTTACATGTAGACTGAAACATGCACTTTCAACACCAGCTGTAGACTGCCAGTTAACTCCCTGGTAATCAGCAGCTTTATTACAGTGTTATAATGAGCAACTAGAGTGCTAACATTCTGAATTCCTGCCAACTATGTGGCACATCTGAACACCATCTTGATGGAATGAAATTGGAAAACTGAAAGCATTTTCTACCGAGGATTCTGCAGTAAATGAGGAAATTTGAGAGCTTCACAACAAATATGTCTCTGAAGAAAGCAACTAGAGAAAACAATGCCCAGATATAGCACAAATATTAGCCAAATGTAGGCCAAGTTTAGCCCAATAACAGAAGTATGCAAAACACTAAGGGGCAGATTTATGAGCCCCTTGCGCCACTTTTGCGTCACTTTTCCCATGTTAAAAGTGACGCAAAAGTGGAGCAAGGGGCTCATAAATCTGCCCCTAAATTACTTTGTTTTTTGAAATTTTATATAGTTCAGACTTGACCCGAAGGTATTGGTTTTAGGTATGGGGAGATTAAGTGATTTGCCTAGAATCACAGGATGTCTAGCTGATACCGAAACTCGAACCTGGTTCCCCTGTTGCAAAGTCTGCAGCTCTGGCCGTGACACCATATCCCTTCCCTAATGTGTAATATATAACCAAGTGATCAACTGGATAAAAAAAAAAAAAATAGCAAATTATTTAAAAGTCCTTTGTCACCATTTGAGAACTCAGAAAATATATCCTCATTTTAGTTGGGTAGAGCTCTAACCATAATTTCTGTGGGGATAAGACCTAGGGGTGGGCGGAATTTGCGAAAGTGACTTTCGCAAATTATTGCGAAAATGTTACAAATCTCCGCAAACACGCGCAAATATCGCGAAGAAGCGGAAGTTTTTTTCCCGCCCGTTCGTGGTATTTTCTGCATGGTCGCGGCTCGCCAACTTACCCATGCGGTTGCTTGCGGGCGCGACCATCTTGTTTTCACTCTTCTCGCGGTGCATGATCGCGAGAAGAAAGACGTGATCGCGCGACCAATGACATTACTGCGGGCGCGAACTGTCGAGAGATAGCGCAAATGGCTACTAACAATCCAACATCTTGTGGAGAACGCGACCGGATCGGGAAAACTTGTCGGCGAACGCGGGGATTCAGGTAAGGCGATCGCACGCGCGCGAGAATGTATTATTTTACAGCGCGAGCAAGAAACAAATTATCGCTAAGCTGCGGAATGCGGAAATTGTGACATTTTCGCGCTCTCCGCGGAACGTGAAAATGTCAAATTATCGCAATTTCCGCGAGCGGAACGGAAATTTAGCTCAGGCCTAGATAAGACCCTCTCATGGAGGAGGGTGTAGAGGCAAAAAGTTGACCACCTGGGCAGGTGGAAGGGACAGTGGCAGCATAACGAACCATGGAGGTCAGGGTAAAGGAAGGAAGGGGAAGCAAAATAACCGTGCTGTACGACAAGAGAGGCTGTGGCGATATAAAGGACTATTGAGGGCAGAAGGGCAAGGCCGTGGCAGTACAACCATACATTCCAGCAGAGCCAATTCAGGCAGGAGATTCCTGATGTTATTAGGCCCAAAAAGGCTTTATTTTATTTGTCACCTGCCTAAAATGTAAGTCAATGGGAAAATCAATTCCCCAGTTTTTTTTTTCAAAATCTACCTCTTACCAAGTTCAAAATGTTGGCAAGTAAGTTACATTGGATCACGGAGGGCATGAGTAATGAGGTAGGGGTGATGGAGCAAGGACTTGTGGAAAAGTGACTTGCTCAGAATCAATCCTCTCGTTTAACTTACTAACATGTTATTAATTACGTATTGTGTAAAACTAACGCACATCAAATAAACACATGAATTAGTAAAGCTTGCATATGTGTTTGCTAACGTTAACCAACTCAAACGAAGTACTAAAGCCACTCTAACAGGGAAATCTTTACTGCGCATGCGCCAACTGCATCTACGTAATATCACGTATTAAGGCTTGGAGGGAAATTCTTGCGCATGAGCAAAAGGCACCAAAATGGAGTCTTGAAGACTAGCGTGCATAGCACCTGCTTAGCTGAACCAAAATCGAGCTATTTTACTAATGCTAATGTGGGGAAAGTATTAATAAGTAAAAGGGGTTAGCGTAGAGACGGGTGGTGCACAGTGAAACCATTTATTTGTGAAAATACCATTTGTCTTTTCTGACTTTATCACTAGTACGCATTTGGGCCTCTTGTGTATGTCTGGAGTGAGCTGAGTCATGTGGTTTTTGCGCATGACAACTGAAAGTCAGCCCGGGAGAATGACAGGCGGGTCGGGAAGAGGACAAGGTCGCAGTATGCCTGAGAACTGGCAGTGAAAAATCTAAATGAATGAGTCTACATGTTCAATGTAAAACATTTGTTGCAGATGGAATGTGAATGTGGGTGGGAAAATAAAACATGAATAAAAATTAAGGGGATGGGTTTGTTAACAATGGGTTAACTGAAAAAGTAATATGTAAGCATCGTGTGATGATCTTCCCCCCTTGCCTGACCAATTAGATTTCGTATTTTTTGCAATATTGAAACTTTAGTGGGTGGTACATGAAGAGTGAAAGGTATAGCTGAGGTAGCTTTAGTTAGTTAGAGAGAGACGTCGAGGCTGAGATGTTGTGAGCCGTGGGTGTTGTCGGAGTAGAGAAAGATTCTGATGAAGAACTCGAATGCAGAGCCCTCTATCCTAATTTAATTGGGTTAGAAAGAAGATCGCGGAAGAATCTCAAGGAGGAAGAGAGTGTCAGAGAGGGGCACAACGTGACAGTCGGTGTTAGAGAAGTCATCTATCTTGTCCTGAATAGGGGTGGGCGGAATTTGCGAAATTAACTTTCGCATACTATCGCGAAAATGCTGAAAATCTCCGCAAATACGCCGGAAATATCGCGAAGAGGCGGACATTTTTTTCCCACCTGTTCGCAGTATTTTTTGCGTGATCGCGGCTCGCAAACTTACCCATACGGTTGCTCATGGGCGCGGCTATCTTGTTTTTACTTGTCCCGCCCTCTTGCGATGCTTCGCGCCCGTTCGCGGTAGATATTTCCTGTTCGCGACCGCTTTTACTTGATCGCGTTGCTTTTTGCTTGCTCGGGGATTAAATATTGCGCGAAATTGCACACGTGGTCGCAATGGGCGCGGCCATCTTGTTTTTCACTCTATTGCATGGTTCTGGGGCCTGATTTTGAATCCTCCCTACATCTTTTCAACCCTTTGTTTAAAGCCACTTTTTTTTTATCTTTCTTATTTATTATTTCTCTAACTATTTTCCTGGCTCTATATTTTTGGTTTTTGTCTACTTGTTTTTGTTTTTTAGCTACTTTTTCTCTCTTTCTATTGCCTGCTATTTATTTCCTTTACTTCTTTAATTTTATTACCTTTTCTTTCCCGTCCCGTCCCAGAACCATGTCTAAGGGTAGGGCTGGTCGTTGTCGCAGCCAGAGCCGCGACCGCCTTCCTTGCGGAAGGCGGCGCCCCCAAGGGGTGCAGGCACGAGCCTTATTTGGGGAGGTGGAGTTGGCTGCACTCATTTTCTTTGTGCAGCGCCACCTCCCCTCAACCCTGGCAGCAGGTGACAGGCCTGGGTCCGGGTACGGCCTCTGGGAGCGTCGGCAGCGGTGGGGGAAGGTGCGCCGGGCAGTGTCGCGCTTCTCTGGGGTCCGGCGCACCCAGGCGCAGCTGACGCACCGGTGGTCCGACATCCTGGACCGTGAGCAGGACCTGCTGGACCTGCTAGGAGTGGAGGTCCCGGGGCTTGGTGAGTAACTATTTAATTATTACTACTTTGTGCCTGTTCTTCTGCTTCGTGTTATATATTGCGAATATCTTTTTTTTCTTCCAACCAGCTAGAATGTTGCTGCTTACATTCCAGGTTAATTACGTTTAAAAGGCTTCTGTGATTATGACACAGGTGCTCTTCTGCACTACTACTAATCTTACTTGTTTGCAACTTTGCGTTTGCGCTCGCTTAGCGTGATTCTGTAAGAGTTTATTTTAGAGAAATTAAGTTACGTACGTAATGCTACAGTGACTCTATTCCACTCCTTACTTTGTCCTGTCACTAAGAGATAGGGGCGGATTGATACTTAGGTTTAGGTACTTTGTATGAGTTTCTAATTTAAAAGTGGTATGCGTGATGCCCCCTCAGTTACGTGACGTGCTGCTAGTATGGCAGTCTTTATTAGAACCTTTTCTAGTTTGTTCAATGAGTGGTGGTAATTGGCTTAGCACTAGCAGAACATCAGCATCAATCAATCAACCCAAAATTTGGTGTATACAAAAAATGTAGTCATGTGTTCTCCATTTTACCATATGCATTGTTAAGGAATAAAAGAAGTGGAAATGCATACTTACTGTACAATTGGCATGCCTGGAATAGGTGGGCTAGGTCGGGTGGTACGTCGTAATTAGGCTTAGTTGTAACTTAGTATTCTGGTATCAGAATGGAAGACTGGATTACTGTTGATAAATAGTAACTTAAGTAGTCGATCCGCGAATCCCCCGATACTATTTGTTGACCAGATGAGATCGGTCAATTTAGTTATTGCAATTGTTGTTTACATAAGTGTTTTTTGACCGTTCTTTAAAAATATTGTATTTGTTTGACACCATCCATCAATGTTTGTCTCTTTCTTATATCTTTCCTGTTCATCAGCACCCAGGGGAAGACAGACAGGGAGTGGGCAGTCGGCGGGACAACAGTCCGAACACCACCACCAGGAGGACACCAATGAGGGCTCCTCTGCTGGCCCCAGTAAATCTTCTTGTTTTTAATAATATTTCTTATTCCATAACTTTTACTGCACCATATTTTTCGCCAACTATTGTTTCAGTTTCCCAATGCTATTTTTTACCAACAATTATCCTTCGATCTGTACGGTTTAAAAAATCTTGTTATCCCTGCCTCTGCTATGATGACTCTCAGTACTACTACTACTACCAGTCTGTCTGTACTGTAGTAGCTAAGCTTGCCCAGTTGGCCAGTGCCACTCTTTATGTGAAAGGTTGTAATAAAACTCAGATTCACCAGTAGCTCTAGCTATTGAGTCCAGTGCTTTGGGTCGTCCTCTTGTACTACTTCTAGTCTTATTGATCTTGAGTCTTTGTTAATCTTGAGGTTTTGACAATTCACAGCAACAAATGCCCAACCAGATTTATTACTATTTTGATATGATAGCCTATAGGACATACCACTACTGTTGAAGGGATCTTGCACATACAGACCTTTGCACAAGAAAATAGGATGTTGGTGATGGTAGGTTGGACCTTCCTCACACACCTCAATCAGAAATTCAGAACCCACCCCAATCCCCTGCTCGACTATAGTACTGTCTTGTCATAACTATTAGGTCTCTGAACCTTCCCCCCAAGATACCCAACAAGTAGACAACCCAGAGCATAACACACCCAACCTCTCAGTCGTGGAAGCAATGCACATGCACACCCTTACTTTAATTTGCTCACTCGTGTAAGTTAGTCCACACCAAATACCACCAAGTCTATGTAAGTTCAAAATGTTTATTTCGAATTGAGAAGCTCTGTACATTGTTCTATTATAAAATGCAGCACCAACCGTAACATTAAAACAATAAACATTGTTACACTTACTTACAGTTGGGAATTAAATCATGATAACTGAACAGTGGTGGAAGGCAGCACCACCATCCCCTAGGAATTTATTTTATATAAATTTATAAATGAAGATCTGAGGGAAGGGACCCCTCACCTTAGAAGAACCTAGTACTGGTAGTTGTTGCATCATTCATAAGCTCTGCAAAGCTCTGGCTCGTAAAAGGGAATCTTCCGTCTGTAATGCGAAAAATTAAATGGTGCGCGTTAGTATATTGCAACTTGCAAGCATTTCTCAGACGTGCCAAAAAGTGTAGCATTTATGGATAAGCAATATGGACTAACAGTACACCAGTACTTCATAAAAAAGTGGCTTGTTAATGTTTTTGTTGACCGTTTGTACGCAGCGCGTAGACAGTAGCAGTGTGAGGCAGGTCATGTGGGCTCAAAGGTGTCTTATACAAAAAGCTGCAAGGTAACGTCACAAGTGCAAAAATAAAAGACACAAAGGTAAAATGGTTGCATGGCTCGGGCTAACTAAGCAAAGGCTAGAA
Source organism: Triturus cristatus (assembly GCF_964204655.1). Taxonomy (NCBI): domain Eukaryota; kingdom Metazoa; phylum Chordata; class Amphibia; order Caudata; family Salamandridae; genus Triturus; species Triturus cristatus. The sequence continues at coordinate 953,967,150 of NC_140588.1, read as the reverse complement.
TGACCATATATAACTATTAAGGTCTACTCTACTACTACCTGATTTGTACTAGTGATGTATGTTAGTATACTATTAACTCATTTTTCAACCTTGCTACTGATCAATAGGGGGAGGTGTATATGACGCCTAATAAATGTGTAATGTTTTCTAGGCGCACTACCGACCACCATTTCCGGGCCAGCGAAGGCGACGCGGAGGGAGAGGATGCGGCAGTTGCTGCAGATACCGATGATGGAGCGGTAGGGAGAGTGGCAGCACCAGTGGCGGGCGGTGGTAAGTTAGATTCATAGTCCTTAACTATTGTTGAACTTGACAGTACACTCACTGCAAGGGTGTACTGTATGTATACTGTACTGTTGAGACTTAGGGCCCCATTAGGATGACGGGCGTATTGCCCCCGCCGGGCCGGCAGTATTCACCACCGACACCGCAGGGGCAAACCTCCCGCCATCCCTGTAGAAAAGAGTCAGACCCCCCACATGTCGACCAGGCAGAAAAGGGATCAATATGGTGGTGGTGTCTCTCTGAACACACCGCCAGCCGTATAATCTGCATTTTGGAATGCCTTTGCGTGGCGGCATTGCCTTCCGCCACGGAAAGGCATGCAGACATTGCAGAGTATGCTTGGGGGCCCCCATGGAGGGTACCTATGCTATGGTACCCCCCCTGCCTTTCAAAGCAAAACGTGACAGGCTCCACGCGGGGCCTGTCATGTTGTGCTTGGAAAAGCAGCCCAACATGTATTTTTAGCATTGCTTTCGGCACCGCCAACCAGAATGTAAAAAAAACAGGATGCGCCCGCCTCTGTGCCGGGCGCATCCTCCTAATTAATTGTCCCCACGGGACCCCCACCCTTTTTAGCGTGAGGATGGCGGGCGGACAAAGTCCGCCTGCCATCCGATGTCCTAAGTAAGTATGAGTTGTTATGAACATTTGAAGAGTGAACTAAAAGACTAGAATCCCTTTAATTGGCATAGGAGCGGGAGTATTGAGTAACCAATGGCCTCATCTATCTGATTTCAACTCCGCTTTGAAAGTGTTATGGAGAAGAGCACCTGGTGCACTGTTCAACTAAAAAGTGAAAAACGGGTGGAAGGAAGAAGGACGGGCGAGATTTAAAATGTTATGTACTACTGTGCTTTATATTATAGTGCTACTCTACCATGCCACTATGTGTATAAATAATTAAATTGTCTTACTGTTTTTCTAAGAGTGTATTTTACCATTGTCTTGTTTTTTTCTTTTTGATACACAGCTACTCCTAAACTCAATCGAAAGGAGTTGGCCGCCAAGGCACGGCGCCGGAAGCTGGAGGCAATCCAGCGTGAATACCAGCGGCTGGTGGTCTTGGCAGAGGAGGAGGATACTGCAGCAGCACTTGAAGCCTCCTCCAGTGCCCCGGGCCCCAGCCACCGCCCTCCAGCGGTACGGCGCCACCGTCTGGCGGCTACCCGCCGCCACCGCAGTGCCATCTCTGGTGCTCCCTCACTGTGGCTGCAACTGCCGCGCCCTCAGACACTGCGTCGCCCGTTTAGAGGGGCAGATGCGAGTCCTCCTTCAGTCCCGCCCCACACCTTAGTCCCTGTCTTCAAGTTCTGCCCCTTTTTTAATTCTTGTTTGGGTGGGTGGGAACTGGTTTGGGCGTTGGGTTTTCGGACTACTATTTTCTCCTGGACTTTCCTACGGACATTGGTTGGGGTTAGGGAGGGGGGTGGGTCAGCTTTTGTGGGTTTTTAGTTTATTTTTGTTAGGGTAAATTAAATATATTTTTCTATGTTACATGCAATGTTGTTAATGTTTTGCAGGTGGGGTTACTGTTTTACATCACACTGTTTCCTTGCTGGTGCAGTGCCGCCCATAGCCTGTGTTTGATTTAAATAATTGGCTGACTGTGTAAGACACAAACAGACAGATGCGACACACCTCACTGATTGACTTGTCCTACTAGTACATTCAGTCTGTCCTCTAGTCTAAGCATTCTTTATCTGGACTGGTGTGTGAAATTGAATTCATTGAAAACATGTCCATTATTAATTCTGCCTCCCCCAAACTTCTCTCTTACCTGTGCTTGATGTTTATGTTTACCTTAGGCACAGCAATGGCTGCATGGTGAAGATGGTTTCCTTTTTCCAACATGCCATGATAGGGGTGGTAGTGGTAGTATAGTAGTAGTCGTAGACACTGGCAGGGCGGCAGCATTTGCAAAAAAAGAAAAAGAGACAGTCAATCGCCTTTGAGAGACTGTTAGAGGAGTAGTAAAATGAAGTACAGTACAGAACTTACCGAGCAACAATAATATGCTAAAATATTTTACAACAAAAACATAATGGTGGTTGGGATAGCTTACTAGACAGAGTTACAAACTATAGTTGTGTCGACTCGAGTCACTTGACTAGGCCTACAGCCTAACAGTTAGTGCTGTGTATGAGGATTGACAACAAAAAAATCCAATCAATGCCAGCAATTAATGCTGAGGTATATGTTCCTTTGTTAAATAAAATAACCTCTAAAATATCCTACTCATGGGTGGGCAAGCAGAAGAAGATCATCGCTCTGCCTTGAAATTGAAGTACTGTTGCTTTCGCCACATCCGCCCCAGCAAGTGTGTGATTAAGTATTAGTGTACATTTAATTTAGTCACACCGACAATAAGTCACATAGCCCGGGGGAAGAGGGTTAGGGTTTGTTGAATGGATGGCAAGGGGGTTTTGGGAAAGGTTTGACATTGAAAAACAGTATGCATGGACAAACAAACGACAATCTTTGAATACTAACATATCCATATGTTAAGGGAGAAAAAGGAAATGCATGCATGATGATGAGAGACTCGGATTACATACACTTCTTGTTCTGTTGTTCCGGCCTTAATACTTTTACAGATAGCAAATAGAAATTTTAAATATTGGTAGGGAAGAATCGTAAACAGAGAGCAAACCTAATGATGATAATAACAACAACAAGAACACACTTTTGTAAAGATTGTATACAAAAAAATTATTCAAATTGTTTAAAAGAAGATAAAAGTTGATACTGTTACTGTGTTATCCTGGTAAAAAATGTGGACTGGATTTGCATCTCGGCATTCCTCTTGGTCCTCTCGTCCATCAATCTTGGGTGTGTCGCCACTCTCCATTGCCCGGCTGGAATTGTTTTTCGATTTATTGGTAAGGTAAGTGTGCAGTGTAATGTTTTCCAAAGTATAGGGCAAGGCCCGGCCTGTAATTGTAGATGGAAAACCAAAGGGGATATTGAGAATCAAAGTTGAAACAAATGCACAAGTTATGGTGCAGTAACACTTTCCGAGGTGGCATGTATGCATCATCTCTACTCTAGTCTGTTTCCAGCATTGACCTTCAACAATAACAGGAGAGAGCAGGCCCACAGTGACAGGCCTGACGGCACGTTGCTTAGCAGTAGCACATCCTACGTTAGACTTTAGATCACTTTTCTTTTTTTTTTTAAAGAGTTGAACAAAGGCAATGCACATTATCCATTCCAAACATAGCATTTTACAGTTTAAGTTAGTAAATCAATGCACCGCAGTCATCCCACCGCTACACTCTATTCCACTTCTACACAGACATTTGGGTCTGCTGTGGTTGTTGTTGACGTGTTTACCTTTAGGCTTTTAAGTTTTTCTTTTATGCCACTCATGAAACGTCCTCCTGACTTCATCATCATCTCTGATACTTTTACTGACTGACTGTGAAGATCGGCCTGCAGTAGAAGTAAAATTGTTATTACACAACAAGAGTAGAAATATTATTGACTTGGTGTCCACCCCCACCCACCTCGCCGGACACACACTCGACGCCGTCTTCTCATCCAGCACAGACATCGACTTCAGCCACGCCACAGAGCTTCAATGGACGGACCACAGCTGCGTCCACTTCACCTTCAAGAGAACAACGACCCACCAACACCAGCAACACACCGCCCACAGAAGCTGGAACAAGATCACAGCAGACCAGCTCGCCACCTCCCTGAGCCAACACCCTCCTGCCAGCTCAGCGAACCCCAGCCAGGCCGCCGATAACATCACGAAGTGGATCAGCAACTGCGCGGACGAACTCGCCCCGCTGAGGACCCCGCCTAGCAGACCCGGCAGCAAGAAGGCCCCATGGTTCACCGACGAACTCAAGAGCTCCAAGAAGAACTGCCGAGCCCTCGAGAAAGTCTGGAAAAGGGATCCGACACCGGACAACAGGACCTCCTACAAACTTGCCACCCGGAAACACCACCAGCTGATCCGCGCCGCCAAGAGAACAGCATTCAAGGACCGGTTGGACAACAACGCACACAACAGCAAGGAACTCTTCAACATCGTGAAAGAGCTTTCCAACCCCAACGCGGGAAACAACGACATCACCCCTTCGCAAGACCTCTGCAACTCCCTGGCTTCATACTTCCACAACAAGATCGCGGACATACACAGCAGTTTCAACAACCAACCAACGCACACCACGACCGACCAGCCAGCCCCCCCCACCACCACCCTCCACGCCTGGACCCCGATCAGCACAGAAGACACCATCCGCACGATGAACTCCATCCACTCCGGATCACCAACCGACCCCTGCCCCCACCACATCTTCAACAAGGCCGACGCTGTCATCGCACCCCACCTGCGAGACATCATCAACACATCCTTCGACACCGCCATCTTCCCCGAGAGCTGGAAACACGCCGAACTCAGCGCTCTACTCAAGAAACCAACAGTGGACCCCACCGACCTCAAGAATTACCGCCCCATCTCGCTTCTCCCGTTTCCAGCCAAAGTCATCGAGAAGACCGTCAACAAGCAGATGGCCGCCTTCCTCGAGACGAACGGATCCCTCGACCCCTCACAGTCCGGCTTCCGAGCCAAACACAGCACCGAGACCGCCCTCATCGCCGCCACCGATGACATCCGAGCCCTGATGGACAATGGAGAAACAGCGGCCCTCATCCTTCTAGACCTCTCCGCGGCATTCGACACGGTCTGCCACCGCACCCTAATACGGCGCCTCAGCAACAGCGGAATCCAGGACAAGGCGCTGGAATGGATCATCTCCTTCCTCGACGGAAGAACACAGCGAGTCCGCCTACCACCTTACAAGTCAGAGGCCTCCGAAGTCATCTGCGGCGTCCCCCAAGGATCATCCCTGAGCCCCACCCTCTTCAACGTCTACATGAGCCCCCTCGCGGCCATCGTACGGCAAACACCACCTCAGCATCATCTCCTACGCCGACGACACCCAGCTGATCCTCTCCCTGACCAACAACCCCGCCGCCGCCAGAGCCAACCTACACGAAGGGATGAAAGAGGTAGCCGAATGGATGACGACCAGCCGCCTGAAACTGAACTCGGACAAGACGGAGGTCCTCATCCTGGGCTCCTCTCCCTCCGCCTGGGACGACTCCTGGTGGCCTCCCGCCCTGGGCACCGCACCCAAACCGACAGACCATGCACGTAACCTGGGCTTCATCCTGGACTCCTCCCTCTCCATGACCAGGCAAGTCAACAGCGTCTCCTCGGCGTGCTTCAACATCCTACGCATGCTACGGAAGATCTTCTGGTGGATCCCCACAGAGACCAGGAAGACCGTCACCCAGGCCCTCGTCACCAGCCGACTGGACTACGGCAACGCCCTCTACGCCGGGACCACCGCCAAGCTCCAGAAGAGACTCCAGCGGATCCAAAACGCCTCAGCCAGACTCATCCTCGACATCCCACGATCCAGCCACATCTCCGGACATCTGAGAGACCTTCACTGGCTCCCCATCAACAAGAGAATCACCTTCCGCCTCCTCACCCACGCACACAAAGCCCTACACGACCAAGGCCCGAGCTACCTCAACAACCGAGTCAACTTCTACGCTCCCAAACGCCACCTCCGATCAGCCAACCACGCCCTCGCCGCCGTCCCCCGCATCCGCAGAGCAACTACAGGAGGAAGGTCCTTCTCCTACCTGGCCGCCAAGACCTGGAACTCCCTCCCGTCCGACCTGCGCCTGACCCAAGACCACCTCTCCTTCAGGAAGAAGCTGAAGACCTGGCTGTTCGAGCAGTAGCGGCACCCCCCCCCCCCCCAGCGCCTTGAGACCCTACGGGTATGTAGCGCGCTTTACAAGTGTCACTGATTGATTGATTGATTGAGTCAGTCTTTAGTGTGTACAGAAAGATAGATTACTAGTACACTTTGACTTCACTTTGTGCACAACAAACAAACAATGAAAACACAAACACCAATCGCTCAGAGTCAGGTGTCCAATGCATACCATTAATTGTCATTACCTGTTCCTTCTCATCTTAAGTTAACGGGCCGTCTATTTCGCCATCATCATCATGGACGGTGCTGTTGTCTCAATCATACTCATTGCGCAGATTGAGTGAGTTCCCTTCCTGTATTTAATTAAAAGCAATGTATCACCAAGCTGCAGGAGAAGTACAAATTTCTTATTTGCAAGAAGGGGAACATTGAATTCACCTTGAGTTAAGTTTAGTGTGTTCTGTAGAAAGATGATTAGTGCACAGTTACATAACTTCATGCACAACAAACACAACAAAATCATTCAGTCTGCGACTCTGCGTCCAATGCATGGCATCAATCATTACCTGTTTCATCTTATTTTCAGTTTATAATGGGCAGTCTCTCTCGGCTCTGAAAGGAGGATAGCTATAGTATTCATCTGATTCATGCTCCACTTCTTTTGGCAGGACTAGGAAAGTTTGAATTTGTTCTTCTAGTATTTACCATCATCCAATCATCATTCATGAGGGCAATGGATTTGGGCGGGACATTCAGTATGATGGAGCGGAGGAGCTGGATTCGGAGGACTGTACTGTCAAATTGCAGACACCTGAAACTTGTATATGAAATAAGAAGAGTAGAAGATGGTGGTAATGGATTTGTTGTGATTCACAAGTTTATAACCGGAACGACAGACACACAAATAAAGGTGGAAAAAAGGGAGGAAGACAGTAAGTGCAAGCCTAATTGTCAGGGAAGTATAGCTCGTCCTCAAACTCTGGGGGTTCAGCCAGTAGTAGGTAATCATCATGTGACACACTACTTCCATCACCTGAGCCGCTGTCCTCATCTTCCTCCATTGCTTCAGGTATTGTGTAATTCCGTGGTATGAAGTGCTGATTCATTTTGATCATTGTTAACCTCTCCACGTTTTTGGGCGAGAGACTTGTCCTTCTCAATGTTACAATGGAACCAGCAGCACTGAAAACACGTTCGGAAGAGACACTTGCGACAGGGCAAGCCAGATAGCTTATCGCCAGCCTGCTGAGCAGTGGCCATTCAGACCTTTTCCTATACCAATACTGCAATGGGTTTTGATCAATGTACGCCTCTGTTGGGTCGTCCAGATAGGCCTGGACCATCCGCTCAATGTTCAGGGGTGCTGCTGGTAAGCTTTCGTGCTCTTTTCACTGTGCATCAGCACTGTGCTTATTAATGCCTAACTGTACATACCAATTGTCTAACGTTTGTACTGGGCCTAATGATCCAGTTATTGTTGCTGTTGTCGATAGTGATGGTGAGTGTTGTGATCCAAACGCACTGCCCTCAGCCGACGAAGTTGCACTTGATCCTGCATGCCCTGCTGCAGTACTTCTTGTGGGTTGATCTTGCGGGCTTTTAATTAACAGCCGTTCATTTTCCAACTTACTGGCTGCTTCAGCTATACAAGTTTTGTAGCGGGCAACATCAATATCGGAAAAAGCAAAGAATGTCTTCAGTCCAAATTTTGCACGTGGATCCAGAATTGTTGCACAAATGTAATGTTCTTGTGACAAAATTTTATTTTGTATCCTTACATTTTCAGCTAAGCGACGGGCTAAGCTCTCCACCAAGTGATAGGCTTCCCTTTTGTCCTCTACACCTTTGTATGATTCAGACACATTCTTCAGCTGATGCTCTAGCATTTGCAATAATGGGATAGCTTGGCCCATTGTACAGTCCTCCTTGCTGACTTCACGTGTGATGACCTCAAAAGGACAAAGCATCTCAGTCAGGCATTTAATTAGGCTCCATTGCTGCATCTCAAGGTTCATGCCTTTAACAGTAGCATCCCTCTTCTTTTCCAGACATATTCATGGAGTGACCTGTACTGCTCATACAGACGATCAAGTATGTAATACGTTGAGTTCCAACGTGTTGCCACCTCCTGGATGAGTGCCTTGACTGGCATCCTATGTTCACGTTGGATGATCCTCAGCTGCTTCCGAGCTTTAAAAGAATGGCTGAAATGAGTGCATATTCTTCGGCAGATGGCCAGTAAATTGCTGACTATGGTTCTTTTTTCAGAAAGTCTTGAACTATAATGTTTATGCAGTGCGCCAAACACGGAACCCTGAAATAGGAACCAAGTTCCATGGCCTTAAGTACATTACTGCCATTGTCTGTGGCAACAAAACCAATACTAAGCCCTCTTGGCCGCAGCCACTCCAAAACCTTGCTGCGAAACTCATCTAAAACGTTTTCAGCCGTATGAGATTTCTCCATGGTGAACATGGCTACAGTTGCATGTTTCCGAGTACCTTTAAAAATCGCAGCTGTGTCAACTGCACCTCGTGCAGATAGCTTATCTCTAACCCCCACAAAAGAGACCCTGTGTGCAGTGATGCACATGTAATCTGTGGCTTGACAACTGGTCTACATGTCTGTTGTCAGGTGGATATTGTGAACAGCACTCTGCTGCAAAGCTTGTCCAACCAATTTCAGCACATCATGATGTAGTGCCGGAACAGCACTTCTTGCAAAATAGGACCAGCTGGGAACCTTCCATTTAGGGCAGATGGCTGACACAAATTCAAGGAAACCCACCCCTTCCACAAATGAAAAAGTAAGAAGGTCCAGCGCTAACATTTTAGCCAGCTTCGCATTGTACACCCGTGCCGTTGGGTGGTTGCGTTGGAACTGCCCCTCCAACCTAAACATGCTCTCAATGGTAGGCTGGATTACTTTCCTTTGTGGTGCTGTTTTCATTAACCCACTTAGGCTCAACGACACAGTTTGTCTCATTGCGGTACTCGGTCGCCTTGGTGTCTCAGCCTGACTCTGAGTATGGCTCTTATTGCGGTGCCACTCAGATGTTACTGAGGAGGATTTGGGCGGTACCACTGCACTACTGGGGACAGGGCTAGAAATGCCTCCCTCTTCTTCACCTTCCACCGCAATAATACCGCTCCCTGATTCTTCCTGACCAACTTCAATGGGTTGAGTTTTTGTACTTTCTTTTAACTGAAGTAGGTGATTCTCCCACACGATAGTGTGGTGTATTCTGAGATGACTTGCTTGGCCTCCGGTACAATAGTTTGTACCAAGATTACCCCGCCGAACACCTTGCCGACAAATTGAGCAGATAGCGACGTTCTCCTCCTTGGTGCTAACAGAAAAGAAGTCCCAAACTGGGGAGGAGAACTTTCTGGCACTGCCGGATGTGCCACTTTCAATACCAGATGAACTGGAGGGTGTGCTTGAAATGTGACCCTGTGCACCTAGACTGTGACTTTTACTACCACTACCTACTGAGATGGTTGAGCTGGATGTAGGTCCCTGCCGGGCCTTGGAAAATATGGCAGCTGGAGGTAGTGGTGGTGTAACCTGTGTTGGTGATATCCGTGCTACATCCCGCTCAGTAGCAGCCTTTCTGGATAGGGTGAGAATGTTGGTCTCCAATCCCTTTGGGGCGGGAGTAATGTGCGTGATGACTGGCTCGTCTTCATCAACATCAGCATCACCCCCTCTTCTACATCTTCCTCCATAACTCTAAGTTTTTTCTGGGACCTTCCTTTTCAGAAGCATTGTCTTGTGGTGTATATCACTCTCAGACTGAGCTGGTGGGTGCCAAGTGGCATCATGATCATCAGAAGCGGGGCTTGAAGAAGAAGATGATGGACTAAGCCTCCTTTTCCTTGCTGGTGGTCTGGAAGACATTAGATCTTCTGAAACAGTGGTTTGACTTTGCTCCACTTTGTTTGCAGGAAGCTCGATTTCCTGAAATGCCCCTACGTCAGGAGCAACAACTACTATGGTGGGCTGTTGCGGCTGCTGCTGTTCTTGTTGCAGCCGCTGCTGTTCTTGTTGCGGCCGCTGCTATTCTTGTTGCGGCCGCTGCTGTTCTTGTTGTGGCTGCTGCTATTCTTGTTGCGGCTGCTGCTGTTCTTGTTGTGGCTTCTGCTGTTCTTGTTGCGGCTGCACACTTATCTGCTGTGTTTGCGCCTGTGTTGATTGTGTACTACTTTGCGATAATGACATTTCTTCAACATCGCTGCTCGTTAGTAGACTGGCTACCTCTGCGACACTAAAGCCCTTGGGCCTAGGTTGGTGGGGTTGGACCGCTGGTGCTGAGGTGCTGCTCCCAGCTTGGTTCCCGGACAACGCTGCTGCAGGCGTAACTTTTTTGGTGCCAAAAAAAACATTGGCCGGCACACCACCAGTCGTCGTTAATGGCACTTCCTTTTTCTGTTCCTTCTTCTCACCGGCAACTTTCTTGGTACTGGACCTGGTACCTTTCTTTGGGGCCATCTTCTTCAGATGTCAGGCAGGGTGCAGATGCACAACATGTTCTGGTCACACGTGGACGTGATGCGCAGCAGGACTTCTGTCTGGCTGGCAGTACAACGGGTAGCCGGGTGATGCTAATGACACCTCCTCCTCTGGCTTTTTGTGCACCTAAAAGCAAATAAGCCAGGAGAAGAACATCAGTGAAAAGTTGCATTTGTTGTTATGGTTCAGTTACTTACTACTGTACTAGTGCAAACAAAAGATATAGTCTAGCCATTTATGACTTTTTTTGAACAAGGGCTTTGTTATCCTACTGTGTACAGTCAGTCACACACTACACTCTCAGGAAGGATAGGAAAGTTAATAAGAACCACCAAAATAAAAATGTAATGGAAGTGGGGTGGACCCTATTTGCCATTAAATTATTTGAGCATCTCAGCATCCATGCAGCTGCTGCTGGCAAAGGGGGTGAATGGATGGAAGCAGTAAGCCAATAGGAAAACCATGCAGGCCTATATGGCAAAAGCAGGACACTAATAACTCCCAACACAAAAAAAGGCCACCAGCCACATGGACACTCACAAATCACAAACAAGCAGGGGGCCTGGGAAACACCAGGAGCTGACAAAAGGCCTATAAAAGCCAGGTAAAGGATGCATGCTAAAGCACACTGCTCTGCCTTTTTAATGCAACAAAATGCAAATACGAACATTCACACGCCCCAAAAAGGTCTACAGGGTGCATGCATTGCACACCAACACACGCCAGACACACACAACAAAAGCATGTCTTTAAGACAACCAACATCAGAAAGCCCACCCCAAAAAAACACACTTCCCCAACTCAATCCACTGCCATCCATGCCCTAAATGATGTCTAAATTCAACAGACCACTCAGAAAGCACTTGATTAATAAAGCTGTGGCTACCTGCTCTGATCCTACTGGATGAAAACAGGCCTGTTGGCAGACAAGGCCAGGCAAGCTTGCAGGCCTAGGCTTCAAAATGGCCACCAGCCACATGGCCAGGCCCAACAACATCAGAAAGCCCACCCCAAAAAAACACACTTCCCCAACTCAATCCAATGCCATCCATGCCCTAAATGATGTCTAAATTCAACAGACCACACAGAAAACACTTGATTAATAAAGCTGTGGCTACCTGCTCTGATCCTAGTGGATGAAAGCAGGCCTGTTGGCAGACAAGGCCAGGCAAGCTTGCAGGCCTAGGATTCAAATGGCCACCAGACACATGGCCAGGCCCAACAACATCAGAAAGCCCACCCCAAAAAACACATTTCCCAACTAATTCCAATGCCATGCAGGCCCTAAATGATGCTTGAAAATGAAATACATTAAAAAAACACCAAAGGAACAGTTGCTTCATCATGCACACACCCATGAGGCCATGACTAGCTCGGGCCTACTACTGACTACTACTACCCCCAACATTTAAAAAAAAAGAAATGATGATAGTTACCACAAATAAATTGTAGTTACAACAACTGCAATGCCCACAATCAAACAGACACAACAACCACTTACTTGTAAAATATCCAAATAAAAAATACTCAAATCCAATTGCAATGATGCAGCAGACAAAAAGAGTGATCTTTCCAGCTCTAAATCCAAAGGCAGAATGAGCAGGAGATGGACAAAGCACTGGGAGGAGCCTGCTGGACAGGAACAGAAAGTTGGAGATTCTGTGGCACTTCCTCCCTCTCCCCACCTTTTTAAAAAAGGACTCCTTGCACAAAAAAAGACAGCCAAATGTCAATCTGAGGAGTTGTTTTCATCCAAAATCATCATTTGCAGAAGGTTTCATGATGCTTGAGCTGATATTGTTCTCCAAATTGAAAATTTTACATGTTCGAGTTCTCGAGCTTCACATTACTTCCGCCGGATGTTGATGGCGTGTCCAAAACGACTTGATCGAGTTCTCTCGCTCCCTGTCGCGTTGCATATGACGTGTTCGGGGTCCCTTTCTCCTTTTCGCGTTCGATTAGACGTGTCCGCGTCCTCACGCTCTCGCTCGCGGTGGAGAATGACGTGTTAGAGATCGCAATCTTCTCATACTCTCGCGGTGCGTGATCGCGAGAAGAAAGACGTGATCGCGCGACAAATGACGTGATCGCGCGACAAATGACGTTCATGCGGGCGCGAACTGTCGCGAGACAGCGTAAAATGGCTACCAACAATCCAACATGTCGTAGAGAACGCGACCGGGTCGGGAAAACTTGTCGGCGAACGCGGGGATTCAGGTAAGGCGATCGTGCGCACGAGAGAATGTATTTTTTTACAGCGCGAGCAAGAAACAAATTACCACTAAGATGCGGATTGCGGAAATTTTGACATTTTCGTGCTTTCCGTGGAACGCTAAAATGCCAAATTATCGCAATTTCCGCGAGCGGAACGGAATTTTGGCCCAGGCCTAGTCCTGAATCCTGTCTTGAAGTCTTTGTCTCCTGAACTATCCCAGAGGACCCTTACCAGCCCTTTGGCCAGGGGGTTGGTCTTCACACCATTCTTGGTAAATATAATTTGGTGCATTTGCAAATGTTCTTTTCTCTCTGTCCTCTCCTTTCTGAGCATAAGTCATTGCAAAAGTTCAGAGTCTTTGTTTGATGATTTGTTTAATTGAATTTTCTCTCCTATGAGTGACGGTGACTGTACTGTATTTTTGAAGGGGTTCACATGCAATTAATTTAGGTAAAGACTTAAATCTTATGTGGTTATTTACTTCAAGGTATAGAGAAGTTTTTAGAATTTCGTTCATCATCACCATCAATTAGTTCAACTAATGGTCCAACGAGCAGAGGAAAGAACTTTTTGATCAGTGAAAGGTTAATTAGGAATGGTGAATAACTAATTATGATATTGTGATCACCCACATAAACTTTGACTTCAGCGGTTTACTCAATTGTGTGTGTTTATGGGCCCAGGTGAGTGTATGGTAGTGGAGTATCTGTTGTTGGTATGCCGTTGGGTCAGTTTTCTGGTAGCAGAGCCAAGGTTATTATTGATTAGTTTGGTGATGAGTAGTGATTGATTTATGTTTGACAAAAAGAGTTAGCATCTTGTTTTATGTTGTCTGGAAAATTCCCGGGATATGACTATCGGGTGGTGACAGAAACCACACTGCAGTGAGGTTACTCGTCGCTTGGAATAACACTAAGAAGCTATGCAGGGCTGGCAGGTTTGAATTAGGGACTATTTTGTATAAAAGTCGAGTGTGAGTGAGTGCAAAAGGTTTGCTGGTGAAACTTTGGTCTTATATCTCCTAGTAAGGGTATCACTGAAGGAGTAACAGGTTCTCTTGAGCTTGAATGAAGGGTAAACAGAGGTTTTTACTCGCAGTAAAAGAGGAGCAATTCTGAGACTCCAGAAGTCAGAAATCTATCCTTTGTTTAGCGGAACAAGCAGAGTAGTGAATGTTTTTATGTTGTCATTAACAAAGAATTTAATTAAAAGTATTAAGAAGTACGTTTGATCGTATTACCTTGTGAAGGGAGGATCAGTTGCCGAAGTAGTGCTGACGTCACAGAGAGCTACGCTGGGATTGGTTGAAACAGCGTGTGTGCGACAGAAGCTGATTGTAAAGGAGGGGTCAGTAGTGAGGAGTAGAACTAACGACATTGAAAAGGGCGCGCTGGCATTAGTCAGACCACGAGCATGAGACTGAGTCTGATTGGATGATTGAATAGAAACTGCTCTAGGATTGGCCGACGAAAATCTGTATGTTTGATTCTGATTTGACTGCTGGTGTGAATCGCCCGGACAGAAAAGCTCGAGGGTTTGCGGATTATTGTTTCTTACATCGAGTATCTAGAATGTATGGAGAAAAGAGAAAAATGTTGTTAATAAAGAAAATTAAAAATGTCTTTAACAAAGATAAGCCTGTGTTGACTAGAAAGGGAATTTCTTTTCCGCCACCAAAGACGCCTGCTTCATTTATGATGATGGAAAGAGGATATCATACTTGTGTATGGTTGGAAAATTGGATAGAATATACGAAAGGTGATGGTGTTCTAGCTTTCCCTGAAAATGGTACGTTTAATGGGAGAATTCTTCAGAATTTGAGGATGAGGATGAATGATTTGGACCCAAGACCTAGGTTAATTCAGTATGAGGCTTTAGAAGAATGGGAGACTGAGTCATATGAACGAGAGAAAAATCGAGGTGGGAGATATAAAGGATTCTTTCCCCGATATTTGCGTGAGTCACGTGAAGGTCAGATGAAGCAATGAAGAAGAGCCATGGTATCAGAAGATTTATACCCAGTGTTGATGGCTGAGGAACAGTCAGGAAGCAAGTGTAAGGAAAAAACAAAACATATGAATGTGACAGGATATGGTGAGTCAGATGATGAATTGTTGGAGGACATTTTAACTAAACACCCTCTACTGTATCAAGAAGGACCCAGTAGAGTCACCCCAAGTGTGCCAGTAATTGGAACACCCTTAATTCCACAAATTTTACATGACAGATCAGTTAATAGGGTGCTTCAAGACAGAGAAAGAGAAGCGTTGGGTAGAAATAGAGAGGAATTAATACAGAAAATAGGCAAATTGAATTTAAACCCAGAAGCATTGACAGTACCAGTGACTATAGGTCCTGGTATTCCATTATATGGAGATAAAATAAGTTTCCCAAAACCCCAAGCTGTAACAACTCCTTTGAGCAATCCTAGAAAGGAGGTATCAATATCTGATGATTCAGTCATTTCATTAATGGACCTTCTGATAAGAGAACCTGTAAGTGAAACCCCAAAAAGAGTTACATCAAGTAGTTCAAAAGAAAGAAAGTCTGTGGTACCCTCAGGAACCAGAAGCTCAACAACGATAACTCCAGAAGATTTGGAAAGATGGGCAAAGGGGATAGAAAAACAAGGCTCACCCCCAAAGATTTTAGATATTTACAAATTGATAGTAGAATTAAAAGAGATGATAGCTGGAAATGTGGGAATAGAAAGATTGAACCATTACAATAAAGAAGAGTTGTTGTTTATATGTAGGAGCATAACCAGAAATGTAAGATTGTTTCATGAGAAATTGACAGAGCTTGCTGCAGAGACTGGAGTGGACATAGGGAGATCGAAATTGTTACAGAAACCATATCGCCCAAATTTACGGATAAGGATTTGGAGAATATGGAATGTGTCTAGTAAGAAACTACAGGTAAAGGAGTTAATGAATATTTTGCGAAAATGGGGAGACATTGACAAGTGGAGAACTAGGTGGACAAGAAAGAAAGAGGAAGCTCAGGCGAAGGAAGCGTCATCTGCATTCTTGTTAAAAGAATCAGAAAAGGCAGAATGACTGTGTCCCATGAGAGAGGTACCTGGTGGTGGATATGTTCATGTTCCATGGAGCCGACAGGATATTTTGTCATTCACAAACGAATTCCCTAGATTAAGAGAGAAACCAGTTGAATGGTACAATCAAGTGGATAGACTTGTGAAAGTTTCGAAGGTTCTGTTAAAGGATCTGGATGGTTTGTTTGACATTGTGGTAACTATTGATTTATGGACGGAGTGTAAGATTACAGTTGATTGGCCAAGCGAGGAGCATCCAAGAGATTTGAAAAAAGGAGCACCCTCAGATGAGGTGATGAAGAAATATCATTAAGTAATTACTTTTCTGAAATGGAAAATCCCTCCCAAAGAAACAGATTAGGTAAAGATAGATAGAACAACTCAAGAGCCGAATGAGTCTGTACATGCATTTTATGAGCGGTTGCTACAGGTGTTTGAACAGTATAGTGGCTTTGAGAACATTGGTGATAAGGATATGGGACATTTTGTGCATCGGTTTGTGTATGGTCTGAAACCGGAGATTAGTCAGATAATGCAGCAGCATCTGTTGTGTTGGCAGAGCAAGCCAATCAACAACATTTTGAAATACGCAAAATACTGTGGGGATGATATTGAGGCGAGGCATAGAAAATTAAAAGAGAAAATGATGTGGGCACAAGTAAAATTGGCAGAACAACAGGAGAGTAAATTAAATAGTCAGACTGATAATCAGGTGCAGGAGCAGAATCAGAATGTTCATGCGGCAAATGGTGGTAAATTAGGAGGACGAATGAATAGAGAGAAAGCAAAGAAGAAGTTTCCTTGTCATGCGTGCGGAAAGCTTGGACATTGGAAGAACGAGTGCAAGAGTATTCAGATTAATAATGAGCAAACCAAAATTTAAATCCACAGGCGCAGAATGAAGTGCTCACGAATCAGCCGTAGAAGGTAGTTAATCCACAGTGTCAGGTGCCACCAGCTCCTATGCCAAATTTTGTAAACCAGCAAAAGTACAATGTGGATGCCGGATTTCAAGGAAGAAGGGGTAAGAAAAATTCTGTGGTTTCACAATATCTTTTACAAAATAATGATGAAGAGTTTAATTACTTGCAATGACGGTGCCTGAGGGGGAGGAAGAGGAGTACGAAGTTGGTGCATCCTTGCCAGTAGATCAGTCAAGTCCATTTATTGATGGGAAAGTGGAAGGTAATGATATCATTTTTCTATTGGATACTGGTGCTACCTGTTCTACTGTGAGAACAGCAGACATCCCAAACCTACCCCTCTCGGGAGATTCCATCCAAGTTGTAGTAGTTACGAATCAACAGACTAAAACCCCAATCACAGAACCAATGGAAGTGCACATTGGTAATTTTAAAGACATGCATAGATTCATAGTTTGTGATTCTAGTCCAGTAAATCTATTAGGCAGGGATCTGTTATGCAAGATGAATTGCACAATCTATTGTACACCAGATGGTGTTGCTTTTCAAACCCCTGATGAAGATATTGTATATAAAAAAATGCTTGCTAAACAAGGCACGGAAGTAGATGAAATGTATTCTTTGATGACTGTAAATGATTTACCACAAGAACTAAAAACAACAGTGAACCCAGAAGTGTGGGATTTCACAGGAAAAGAAATTGGGCTAATGTCAAACGTAGATCCAGTGAAGGTGACAGTGAAAGAAGGTGCAGTTTATCCCAACACCCGACAATACAAAATGAGTCCAGAGATGAAAGCAGGAGTTGCTTCTGAAATTGACCGAATTATTAGACAAGGCATTTTAAAGGAAATATTGAGTAGACCTTGTAATTCGCCTATAATGGGACTCAAAAAGCCTAGCGGAAAATACAGGATAGTGCAGGATTTGAGAAAGATCAATAAAATTGTAGTGCCCTGTTGTCCCGTAGTGCCAAATCCAGCAGTGATTTTTTATCAGATACCCTGAAATGCAGGCTGGTTTACAGTGATTGATTTATGTCAAGCCTTTTTTCTCTATTCCTTTGCACCCACACAGTCAGTATCTTTTTGCATTTAAGTTCGAAGACCGTATCTTGGCATGGTGCCGAGTTCCTCAAGGCTATACATAGAGTCCCTCGATTTTTAATCAAATTTTGAAAAAGTGTCTGGAGAATTTAGTCATACCCAGAAATTAAGTCCTGGTACAATATATTGATACAAAAGGGGGTGGTGATGGACGGAGCATCAGAATCAATCAAACACTCACACCCAGTCAACAGATCTGGGTTTGATCCATCACCGTTCTTTAGCCCACTCTGCCACCCCAGTTCAGACATGGCCATATGCAAATCAATCTGACCCAGTGCCTCATTGGAACAGTCCAGCCCGAACTGCCAAGCTGTGCCTTCCCTGGACCGGAAACAAGCTTCCTAGGACCGGTTTCTGGCATATCAGCCGTCTTCAGCCAGGCTTGCTTGAATCCAGTGGCAAAGTGAGCAAGGGACTCACGTCTGAGCATACCCTGCCAACTTATGGCGAACAAAGCGGTACAAAAGGGGGTGATGATGGACGGAGCATCAGAATCAATCAAACACTCACACCCAGTCAACAGATCTGGGTTTGATCCATCACCGTTCTTTAGCCCACTCTGCCACCCCAGTTCAGACATGGCCATATGCAAATCAGTCTGACCCTGTGCCTCATGGGAACAGTCCAGCCCGAACTGCCAAGCCATGCCTTCCCTGGACCGGAAACAAGCTATATAGGAATATATTGATGACCTACTAGTGGCATCAAAATCAGAAGAAGATTGTGTTACTGATTCAATTGCATTACTAAATCATTTGGCTGAAGAAGGACACAAGGTGTCTCCAGAAAAGTTTCCATTTTGTCGACAAGAAGTTAGATATTTAGGCCACAAAATAGAAAGAGGAGTGAGAAAAGTGACCCAAGAGAGAATTAAGATAATCAAACAAATGCAGTTACCGCAAACTGAAAGGGAGATAAGAATGTTGCTCGGAGTGGTAGGATACTGTCGGCAGTGGATTTTTGGGGTCCCCCTACTGGCAAAGCCATTGATTCAGTTAACACGAAAAAGAGTGAAGGACCCAATTGTCTGGAATGATGATTGTGTGGAAGCATTTGTGAAATTGCGAAATTGTCTGTGTGAGGCCCCTGCTTTAGGCATGCCTGATTATATGAAAGAATTTGCACGTTTCTGTTGCGAAAGAGAGAGTTGTGCGCTTTCACTTCTGACTCAAAGGCATGGATCAAGCCGATGTCCAGTGGCATATTTTTCTGCTACTCTGGATTCGGTGGCTTCAGCTTTACCTGGCTGCTTAAAAGCAGTAGCTGCTACTTGTATGAGTCTGGAGCAAAGTGAGTCAATTGTAATGGGACATCCAGTCAAGGTTTATGTCCCACATTCAGTCGAGATCCTTTTAACAAGAACTCGAACACAGCACCTTACCCCTAGTCGGATGATTAAGTATGAAAGAGTGATTCTTGGAGCAGAAAATGTGACAGTGATAAGGTGTACAATGGTAAGTCCTGCCACATTGTTGCCAGATCCACGTTGTGAAGAAGTGAAAGATGAATTGGATCATGATTGCTTGGATATGACTGAGATGTGTACCTAGCCACGACCTGATATAAAAGAAGAGCCCCTGAAAGAGCCAAATCCTGAATTATTTGTAGATGGCTCATGCCTGAGAATAGAGGGAGGAGGACTAAGTGCAGCGTACGCTGTGTGCAAAGTATCTGGGGTTGTTGAAGCATCCTGTTTAGCGGGAGTCAAGTCTGCACAAGTTGCTGAATTGGTGGCCTTGAGAAAGGCATGCAAAATTGGGAAAAACTAGAGAATAACCATATTTACGGACAGTCAATATGGTTTCAGGGTTGTGCACAACTTTGGCCAGCTATGGATGCAGAGGGGATTTCTGATTTCTTCAGGATCCCCAATCATAAATGGCAAAAATGTGAAAGTATTGTTGGAAGCAATACAATTGTCAAAAGAAATAGCAGTGGTCAAGTGTGCTGCTCACCAGTCAGGACATGAGTATGTGGCGGCAGGTAACAGATACGCTAACCAAATTTCTCAATATTGTGCGAGGAATAACATGGCATTGAACAGAAAAATTGAAACAAGTAAAATCAGCTGCCAACTTATGCTCTTCTCAGCTCTAGAAACATGGGATGAGGTGAGACAATTTCAGGATGAAGTTGGGGTGAGCAAAAAGGAAAACTGGATAAAATCAGGTTTGTGAAAGGACAGAGGATGATGTATGGGTGTACACTGATGGCAGACCAGTCATGCCAGACTGCCTACTTTCTCAAATGGCAAGAATGTATCATGGGGACACACATGTTGGTAGGGATGCCATGATCAGACTATTCAGACTTCAGGGTAGTCGTAGCGAGTCTTTGCCAAAGATGCTTAATTTGTCAGCAGCAAAATCCAGGCAGAAAGACAGTGGTCAGTTAGAGAAAAATTGGAAAGGAAGAAGGACCATTCACGAGATTGCAGCTTAACTCTATAGAGTTGCCTCCAAGCAATGGAATGAAGCATGTCCTTGTCATAGTGTGCTTGTTTTCACGATGGGTGGAAGCATACCCCACGAGAAGAAATGATAGCCTTACAGTTGCCAAACTACTGTTGAGGGAGTTGATACCTCACTTTGGTTTTCCAGTCACTTTGGAATCAGATAGAGGACCTCATTTTAATAATGAAATAATTTGTTTAATCTGTGAAGCATTCAAAATTTAGCATACCACCCAGAGGCTTCTGGAGTGGTTGAGCAATTAAATGGCACAATCAAATCAAGGTTAAGTAAAATGTGTGCAGCCACATCACTGAAATGGCCAGATGCATTGCCTCTTGTGTTGATGGGTCTCCGAAGTATTCCTGACAGGAAAACTGGATTGAGCCCACATGAGATACTCATGGGAAGGGCAATGAGACAAGCATTTATTCCTGGTCACAAATTAATGAATATAACTGATGATCCGGTCTTGGATTATTGCAAAGGATTGGCTGACCTAGTGCGTTCTGTCTCTCATCAGGTTGGACAAGACGCAATTGCCAGGCAGCCAACGCAAGCACATGATTTGTATCCTGGAGACTGGGTGGTAGTGAAGAAACACGCCAGAAAGTCGTGCTTAGCACCCAGGTGGGATGAACCACGTCAAGTCATACTGGTCACTACTACAGCAGTGAAGTGTGCAGGTTTACCCAATTGGATACATGCAAGTCATACTAAAAGAGTTCCAGGCCCCACAGAAGAAGAACAACAACTGATTGATCCTGTTGAGACTGCTGAAGGTTGTGAAGTCGGAGAATCTAGAGTGATAGATTCTGAAGTAATAGATGAGCAAAAGTCAAGGGGGATGGATACCAGTGATTGTCATACCTGAGGTTGTTATTCAGACAAGAAGAAGAAGAAGATTAGAGAGACAGGAAAGTAGTGAGGACCTGATAGGTCTAGAAGAACACGCTCAGGAAGAAGTGAACAAGGTTACTCAAGACTCTGAGTAGGACCAGACAGGGAAAGAAGAATATACTCAGGCGAACAGAACTATCAAAAGACCTGAGCAGGGACAGACAGGAATAGAAGAACACATTCAGGCAGCAGAAGAGCCAATTGTAGTAAGACCTGAACAGGACCAGTTAGGAGAAGAAGAACAAGTTTGGGAAGAAGAAGATCAATTTGAAATAAGACCCGAACAGGAACAGATAGAGGAAGAAGAACAAGTTCAGGCAGATGAAGCAACAATAATAAGACCTGAACAGGAACAGGTAGAGAGCAATTCAGAAGAAGAGGAAGAAAAGATTGTGCAAAGACACCCTGAAAATAAAAGAACTTTAGAAAAATACAGAGAGGGTGAAAGTGCAGCACAAGTTAAAAGGGTCAGAAAAGGTGATAACTGGCCAGGTGGAGTCAAAAGATTGAGATACTATCTGAGAAAAACAAACAAAAGACCAGAGCAAGTGAATAAAGTTACTAGTCAAACTCAGTCTAAACTGTCAATTGTGAAAAACACTCGCAGAAGTCCAAGACTGAGAGTTCTGAACAACAAATTCAAGGGTCCTGAGTGGACCTACGCAATATTAGAATAATTTGAAAATTTAGATTTGAGTGAAAAGACAGAAGAAATAAATGCTGCACAGATTGAAGAAGGGAAAGTGAGGCCTCTTTGAAAAATAAGAGTTTGAACTTATAAGCGAACAAAAGAAAAGAAGAGAAATCTTCTTAGATTAAAATGGCTAAAAACGAAGTTACTGAGAGACTAAAATGAAGTTTTAAACGAAGATGCTGTAGAGCTCGCATATGCAGCATTTTATTAGTGGTTTCAGTATGGCTATTTCTAACAGTTGCAGTTCCTTATTTCATGATAATAGACAAAAGGAATGATACAGATACTAATGAGAAAACAGCTACCATGAAAGGAGATAGAGTAGAATTAGAAGCACCAGATGGGATAGATTTACATCACACAGTATAAGATATTGACACATCTTTAAATGTCTTCACAAAGTTGTTATTTCAATATGTAGATACAATGGAGATTAGTGATTGTTATGTTTGTATGAAATTACCAGCTTCAGTGTCAGAAGGAGTTACATATCACCATTTACCTTTAACATATGGCATTTCATGTATTGTACTAACAAGTTTGTTCTATAGACCAGAAAAACTTCAGTATTATTATTCAAACTTAGATGTAGTATTTTCAGAAATTCCTATTCAAAATAATATGAATACAGTGCTTAGTAGTCCGGATGCACAGTTTATGGGTGAATTTTTCCTAACAATGCAGTTAATAGATATAGTAAAGGCACACAAAAATAACCTAACATGTACATTACGCGAAGAAGAGAAAGTGTTTTTGAATTTAGTTGAAAAAAGGAGACAGGATTTCAAAAGGAAAGCTGCTGAACAGAAAACCCATGTACCTCCATGGGCTGAGAAAGAGGGAATTTATACAGCTGGCAAAGCTCATGCTGCGATGTCTCTAGACTTTGTGAAGAAAGGGAAAACCTGCCTTTATAGAATAAAAACAGATTATAATAACGTATTTATTGGTTCCAGTGACTGTGAACATAACTTCCTGTTTTTGGGAGGTTGGGGACTAAAAGGGGGAACTGATCCAGTATTTCCTGCGGTTTACTACGTGTGTGGGAATACTGCTTATTATAAGTTACCTGCAAGGTGGTATGAAAGTTGTTACGTTGGGATAGTATTTACAAAAATATATCATATGAAAAGAATCACTGGAAGCAATGAAAATACTAATAAACTAACATGAAGTAAGAGAGCTAGTTTTTCAGAAATAATAGGTGACATATTTGGTGCATTGATACCTTCAGTGGGAGTCATTCTAAATTCACATAGAATTTGTCAATTGTCAATAGTAGTTGATCGTCTCTCGACTGATACTGCTGGGGGTTTCTTGATGAATAATACGGAGATGGTTGCGATTAGGTCTCTTGTTTTACAAAACCGACTTGCGCTTGATGTCTTATTGGCAAAAGAGGGCGGAGTCTGTAAAATGCTGAAAGTGCAACATTGTTGCACTTACATACCAGACAAAAGTAAGGAAATCAGAGTGAATATTAGGAATATTACAAGACTTCATGAAGATTTGAAACCACTGGAAGTTGACAGTGTATGAGAAAGACTAACAAAGAGTATTTCTTCAATTGGGACTTGGTTTACTGACTTAGGGAAAAGTGTTTTAGGTCGAGTAGTTGAAATAACAATAATAGTTTTAATAATTATGATTTGGTGTAAATGTTGTAGAAACAAAGGAAAGCGAAGGAAATATGAAGTGAATGGAAAAGGAAAGAAAAGAAAGTATGAAGAAATCCAAATGGAGGAAATGAAGGGAAAAATGGATAAAAAGATGAAAGATTTAGAAGACAAAGATGAGACCAAGAGAGAAAAGGGAGAAAATGAAATTGAAAAAAACTGAAAAGTTGGCATCTGGTTGGGGATGGGTAATTTTGTAATGGCTCAAAATGCCATCAGAGAGGAGCTTGATGGGGCAAGGACTCGTAGAAAAGAGACTTGCTCGGAAGCAATCCTCTCATTTAACTCACTAACATGTTATTAATTACGTATTATGTAAAACTAACGCGCACCACATAAACACATGAATTAGTGAAGCTTGCATATGTGTTTGCTAACCTTAACCAACTTGAATGAATTACTAAAGCCGCTCTAACAGGAAAATCTTTACTGCACATGCGTCAGCTGCACCTACGTAATATGATGTATTAAGGCTTGGAGGGAAATTCTTGCGCATGAGCAAAAGGCACTAAAATGGAGTCTTGATGACTCCCATATATGGCACCTGCTTAGCTGAACCGAAATCAAACTATTTTACTAATGCTAATGCAGGGAAAGCATTAATAAGAAAAAGGGGCTAGCGTGGAGACCGGTGGCATACAGGGAAACCATTTATATCTGAAAATAACATTTGTCTTTTCTGACGTTATCACTAGTATGCATTTGGGCCTCTTGTGTATGTCTGAAGTGAGCTGAGTCATGTGGTTTTTGTGCATGACAACTGAAAGTCAGCCCGGAAGAATGACAGGCGCGTCGGGAAGAGGACAAGGTCGCAGAATGCCTGAGCCTGAGAACCGGCAGCGAAAAATCTAAGTGAATCAGTCTACATGTTCAATTTAAAACATTTGTTGCAGATGGAATGTGAATGCGGGTGGGAAAATAAAACTTGAATAAAAATAAAGGGGATGGATTTGTTGACAATGGACTAACTGAAAAAGTGATATGTAAGCATGGTGTGATGATCTCCACCCCTTGCCTGACCAATTAGATTTCATATTTTTTGCCATCTTGAAACTTTAGTGGGTGGTACATGAAGAGCGAAAGGTATAACTGACGTAGCTTTAGTTAGTTAGACAGAAACATCAATACTGAGATGCTGTCAGCTGTGGGTGTTGGAGTAGCGAAAGATGCTGATGAAGAACCCGAATGCAGAGCCCTCTATCCTAATTTAATTGGGTTAGAAAGATCGCGGAAGAATCTCGAGGAGGAAGAGAGTGTCAGAGAGGGGTGCGACGCGACCGTCGGTGTTAGTGAAATCATCTAACCTGTCCTGAATCCTGTCCTGAAGTCTTTGTTTCCTGAACTATCCCAGGGGACCCTTGCCAGCCCTTTAGCCAGGGGGTTGGTCTTCACACCATTCTTGGTAACTATAATTTCATGCATTTGCAGATGTTCTTTTTTCTCTGTATTCTTCTTTTTGAGCATATGTCATTGCAAAGGTTTGGAGTATTTGTTTGATGATTTCATTAATTGAATTTTCTCTCCTATAAGTGACGGTGACTGTACTGTATTTTTGAACTGGTTCACATGCAATTAATTTAGATAAGGACTGAAAACTTACCTGAGTCTGTGGTTATTTACTTCAAGGTATAGAAAAGTTTTTAGAATTTCGTTCATCATCACCATAAATTAGTTCAACTAATGGTCCATCGACCAGAGGAAATAACTTTTTGATCAGTGAAAGGTTAGTTAGGAATGGTGAATAACTAATTATAATATTGCGATCACCCACATAAACTTTGACTCCAGTGGTTTACTAAATTGTGTGTGTTTATGGGTGCAGGTGAGTATATGGTAGTGGAGTATCTGTTGTTGGTACGCCGCTGGATCAGGGGCATTGACTTTGATAACAGAGGGCAGGGGCACCAAACTGACTTTACAGGGTAGGCATCAGGGATTACATCAGCGCAATACTCCACACAGGCAAGGGGGACAGCAGTGCAGCACAACAGACCATGGAACGCAATGGGGGGACAGTGTCTTGCACATGGACTTCAGAGAGCAGAGGGTAAAGAGGCTAGGGCAGCAAGCTGACCATATTGGAGCAACAGGAGGGACAGGTGCTGCATAACGAACCATGAAGGGCAGGAGTGAGGGGGCAGGGGCATGACACAGACCAGACAAGGCACAGCACACCATGGAGGGCAACAGTGAGACTATAATGGCATACACACAGACAACAAAGGGAAGGTGGGAGGGGTTCAGGGGCAGCAAGCTAACAACACAGGGCAGGTGGGAGAAGCTATGGCAGCACAGAAGAACATGCATGTCAATCGGGAGGGTCAATGGCAACACAACGGCTATGGTAGGCAAGAGTGAGGGGGCAGAGGCATGCACAAAGAACCCTGGATGACAGAAGGAAGGGGTAGGGGCTGGACACAGACAAAAGATTGCAGGGGAAGGGGCTCACAACAGACCACGCAGGGCAAGCAGGAGGAGCAGTTGCAGCACTATAGAGCATGGAAGGCAGAAGGGGAGGGCAGCACAATGGACCATGGAGGACAGAAGGGAGGGGATAGGGGCATGGAACTTAGATAGACAGGGTGGAGGTGGCAGGGTCAGGTGGTAGAACAGTGAGTGTGAGTAGGTGTGTGAGTGGCTGTATGGGTGAATGAGTGGGTGTGCGAGTACCTGTATGGGTGTAGGAGTGGTTGTGTGACTGTCTATATTGGTGACTGAGTGAGTGTGTGAGTGACTGTATAGGTAAGTGTGTGGCTGTATGAGTGGCTGTATGAGCGAGGGAGTTTGTGTGTGAGTGGCTCTATGGATGAGTGAGTGTGAGTGCGAGTATCTGTATTGGGGAGTGAGTGGGTATATGAGTGGCTGTGGGGTGTGAGTGGCTGTGTAAGTGGCTGTTTGGGTCTGTAAGTAGATATGTGAGTGGATGTATCAATGACTAAGTGGCTGTATGAATGCCAGTACGGGTGAGTGACTGTATGTGTAAGTGACTGTGGCGGCTTGAGTGGGTGGTTGGTTAACTGATTGGTTGGATGAGTGGCTGTATTGGAGAGTAAGTATCTATGTGAGTAGCTGTATGAGTGAGTGAGTACATGTGTGAGAGCTTGCATGGATGTGTGAGTGGGCATTTGAGTGATTGTATGGGTGAGTGAGGGCTCTGTTGAGAGGCTGTATGGGTGAATGACTCGGTGTGTGAGCAGTTGTATGGTCAATAAGTGGGTGTGAAAGTAGCCATATCGGTGAGTGAGTAGTTGAGCGAATGACTGTAAGGTTCAGTGAGTGGCTGTGTGAGTAGGTGTATGGGATAGTGTGTGGCTGTGTGAGTGGCTGTATGGGTGAGGGAGAGGGTGTATGAGTGGTTGAATGGGTGCGTGACTGGATGTGTGAGTGGTTCTGTGGATGATGTCATCAGAGATGTCATGAATGATGTCTCTGAGTGATATATATATACTGAAAAACCAAAGATAACAGGGAAGTTATAATTAGGCTCAGATTTCACTTGTAGAAAACCAATGAAATTCAGCGGTTATAGTTACCTGAGCTCACTGTAACTTATGTCCCCACAATGGACTGCTTATGACCTCACATATTACATCACTTATGACATGGTCAGTGACATCACTGATGACATCACTCATGCTATCTCAAATGACATCACTGAGGACATCATCTAGTGAGTGTAAGTAATTTTTAAGAGTTTATGATTGTTAAACATATATACTACCTACTTCAAAAGGTAAATTAGTATACTAGATGCACTACTACCAAGTGATAATACTTCTAACATATATTATGTGAATGGGTGTGTGACTGTATGTACCCTTGTGTGTATGGATGTTTGAGTGGCTGTATGGGTGTATAATTGGGTGTGTGAGTAGCTGTGTGGGTGAGTGAGTGGGTGTGTCAGTGGCTGTATGGGCTAGTGAGTGGCAGCGTGAGTAGTTCTATGGGTGGGTAAGTAGATGTGTAGTGACAGTATGGATGAGTAGATGTCTAAATGGCTGTATGAGTGGGTGACTGGGTGTGTAAGTGGCTGTATGGGCAAGTCAGTGGCTGTTTGAGTGGGTGTTTGGTTAAGTGAGTTGGTGGGTGAGTAGTTGTATTGAAGAGTGAGTGTCTGAATGGCTGTATGGGTAAGTTAGCAGATATATGAGTGCTTGTATGGGTGTGTGAATGGGTATGTAAGTGGTTGTGTGGGTGTGAGAGTGAGTGTGTGAGTGCTTATATGGGTGGGTGAATGACTGTTCAGATGCAATATGGGTGAGTGAGTGGGTGTGTAAGTAACTGTGTAGGTAAATAAGTGGTTTTGTGAGTAGCTGTATGGGTGAGTGTGTAGCTATGTGACTGACAGTATGGGTGAGTGAATGGTTGTATGAGTGGCTTAATGGGTGAGTAAATGATTGTATGAGTGGATCTATGGAGCAGTGACTGGGTGTGTGAGTACTCGTATGGATCTTTGAGTGGTTTTGTGGGTGTGTGAGTAGGCATACAATGTTGTATGGGGGAGTGAGTGGGTGTGTGATTGTAGTACTAGAGGTACTCCTATGTATTGAAATGACCTGATGACCTTTGACTGGCAGAATTGTAATTGACTTGTGGTGTTTCACCTTCTCTCAGCTTGAATGTACATCACCATGGTCCCTGCATGTGCCTTTTTTCCTTTTAGATTTATTTTGTGTCTTCTTGTAGATGCAAAGGGGGAGAACTTTCGCAGAGTAGGACAACCTTGCCAGGAACAGACCGTGTGGGATGTACCTTTGAAAGCATGAGAGAGAGAGAGAGAGAGAGAGAGAGAGAGAGAGAGAGAGAGAGAGAGAGAGAGAGAGAGAGAGAGAGAGAGAGAGAGATGTGGAATGTACTTCTTGGTCTCGGAGTGCAGTTTTATAAGCAGTGGTGCTCAGATGTGCATTATGTTGTACATTGGGAGATGAAGTGTATAATGCTATAGGCAGTCGTGCACAAAATGTACATTGTGTTGTACATTGGGAAGTATGATGAAGTCTTTACTATTGGCTTTGACATGGCCTCATGCCATCTTGAATTCTGACTCTGTCTAGCTTGAGCCTTTGCACACAGAGGCAGGCCCCTAGATTACTCAAGTTGTTTAGGTTATTCATGTTCAAGGTTGTTTGTAGCCTGTACCTTTGGGGATTGTAGACTGTACTGCTGGAGACTTTTGTAAGCTCTCTTAAGATAAAGACTGGAATACATGAGAGCACAGAGGGAATGTGAGAACTCGTTTTCCTTTGTAATGCTTGCATGGAAAATGGCCAACTCCATTAAGTTTCCTTGGTGCAGAGGAGGGCCCTCGGAACCTTCTAGCATGTTTTGAGATTATAAAGCTGGGGTTTGTTGACTTAGAGACTGGGATTTGTTTGGCCTGAACGACGGACGCGTCTACAGAGCAACAGCTCCTGGCTTTGCTGAGTCTTTGCTGAGTCTCTTGACCCCGGCTGTGAATCCCCCTGTCTGGAGTGGGCCAAGATGAAGTTTTCAGCCGGTGATGTGTTTTATTTTTGATTATTGACATTGTTATTTGAGAGTGTCTGTGTGCACATTCAAATCTCCAGTGGCTATAATTGTCATTGTGATATGTGAGTGTCTGTGTGCACATTCAAGTCTTTAGTAGTTGTGATCAT
Organism: Triturus cristatus; assembly: GCF_964204655.1. Taxonomy (NCBI): domain Eukaryota; kingdom Metazoa; phylum Chordata; class Amphibia; order Caudata; family Salamandridae; genus Triturus; species Triturus cristatus. The sequence goes on along the minus strand of NC_140588.1, from coordinate 953,937,948 downwards.
CTGATGAATTTAGTGTATATATCTTTCTGATTTCTTAGAGTGGGCGTCCATCGTATTATTATCTGCTTTCATGTAATTTTATTCAATTCATTTAACAGTTGCATTTGCCTAGTTATAAGTGTGATATTATTGCTTGCACATACCTATACATATATATCTATATAAATTTGAATGGTGTTCATTTGACATCTGGGAAAGCCTTTTTGTTAGAGAGTGTTGCATAAATAAAACCCCATGCCTCATTCAGAGAACAGTCTTTTGATGTGTTTGATTCTATAAGAGTGACATACTATTCCTGGTGGTGTGTTGTTTTAATTGCTTCACCGTGTTTGAGCCTCCTTGTGGGAGGGCGGTGTTTTCTATTATTTGGGAGGGTGAAGCACTACAGTGAGTGGTTCTGTGGATGATGTTATGAGTGATGTCATCAGTGATGCCACTGACCATGTCATGAGTGATGTAATATGTGAGGTCATAAGCATTGCACTGTGAGGAGGTAATAGTTAGGGTATAGTTAGCTCAGATAACTATAATTGGTGGATTTCTATGGCTTTGTAGAAGAGACATCTGAGCCTAGCTATAATGTCCCTGTAACCATTGGTGTTTTCAGTGAATTTCTAATGGTTTTTAAATTCTTTTTCCTAACTTTAATGTCCCTTTAACCTTTGTTTTTTTAAAGTGATATTCTATGTTTTTTAACTAGTAGTCACTTTTACAGAGTGATGGAGAAAGGGGGTGGTGCCTCCAACCGGCTCTCAGGAATCCCGCTGTGTGGGACTTACTGGAAGTAACAGGAGTGGTTCTTGGCCCCCAAACACCTTCAGCAGCCAAGAGGATGTCATCCCATAACCAGTAGTGTGTCAGGAGGTGCTTTCACAGAGGGGTGGAGAAAGGGGGTGGGGCCTCAAGCAACCTCCCCAGGCCAGCTATTTTTAACAGCCAGTATGCGTGTGTCCACAAATGGTTGCACTAATTACTGTGGAAAGCAGTTCAAAGGGATTTAGAGCGGACACTGCTGGTTGGGGGCCCATTTGCGGGCTTTGAACTGCTTTGCACAGTAATTAGTGCAACCATTTGTGGATATTAATTGCCAGGACTCTGACTCCCATAACGCTATGCCGCGGTCATTGGATCAGCCCATCTAGGGGCGTAGAAATCGGCATTATGAATAGAGAACTGAGACCGGTGCTGCATGTAACCATTCCAGCTAGGACCTCTGAGGAAGGAAGGATGATTTCTGAAACGCGTCAGGCGTGATGTGGAAATGGCTCTCATTGAAAGCAGTAGGTAGGAGTCTGCTCATACCCGGAATAAAGGCTTGCCACCACTTGCTTGTATCTGAGTTCTGCTCTATTGTGTGGGCAAATTGGAGCGTGAATATACATAAATATATATATAAATATTATCATCATCAAATCATCATTTCGGTTTAGTGTAAACCATAAAAGATAGACAATAACAGGTCACACACCATAATGATAGAAAAAAAACATACAAAATAATTATGCCTTTCGAAGGTACCGCTTTAGACCATTTACATAAAAAAAGTTCTCTATTTAAATACAAAATTCTAAAAACAAAAACAAAATAAAAGAAAACCGCTCATCTATTTGACAGTTTAAAATATAATAAATACAATAAAAATGCTAGGCATAGTTGTATTTATAAAAGGCATTTGAGGAGTACTTAAATCAAATAACATTGCAAATAACCAAGGACTATAGGTGACTGTCTATACATCCTTTAAGTGCAGCTTCCTGGTAGGAGTCCAATCAAAAAGTGCAAATGCTTTGAGTGCAACAAATTTACCTAACAGGACATCCCTCTTAGCATAAGGTCACTAAAATTTCAAGCCTTCCTTTACACTATTATAAGCACATCAAACAGGTATCTACTGATACTAAAAACTGTTTTTGAGAAGTGTCAGTTTTCATTATTCTTTCTGCCTCAAGACAGGATCTAAAGCCCATACTTCGGCAAATGGGTTTGATCCATTTCTTCCTAGGTTTAACATAAGCAGGGCAGAAGAATAATATGTGTAGGTAATTTTCTCGAGTGTCATACTGGCATAATACACAGCCCTCAGTATTGTTCTCCCCTTGTTTACGGACCCATTTTGATGTGTTCGAGTTGGTTTGCAGAACACCATATCGAAATTTCATGTATAGTGATTTTGCTAACTGTGGCTGTGCTTCATCCAGAAATGGCTCAAGACTCGGAGTTGGCTTCATAAGAAGAAACTGAGGGGGATATTCTCAAGAACGTGTGATAACCATAGCAAAAGTAAATTGACGCAACCTTCAACATCGCAGTCTATCGTGGGAAATTTACGCCGTGTTAACCAAATATTCACAACAGGGCAGCACCATGCGATAGTCTCCAGGTAATGCGTCAAATGAACGCCTTAAAATCAACACCACGCCGCAAAAATGTGATACACTAACGCAAAAAAAGCTGCGATGAAGCCAATTGCAATATAAAAATCTGTGAAAACAAGCTACAGGCCTGCAATTCACACGTGTCAGGCAGGAACAATCACCATAAAAGTAGAAAGAAAACAGCCAAACATATGCCAAACAACAGCAAAGCACAATGGACGTGGCCGGAGCAAGTACGGAGGAGAACCAGAAACCCACAAGCCCCCCAGAGGACCAGCCTGGGACCTCGGGGTCAGTGAAGGCCAAGGAGAAGAAGAGTAGGAAGAAAAGGTTCAGTCCGCAGGAAAACTGGATCCTGATAAAGGAGGTGGTAGAACACCATCAACTGTTTATCACCTCCACTGTGTCATTGGCAACAAAAAATGGACTATGGAAGTCCATCGTGGACAAGGTGAATGCAGTCGGAGTGCTGAAGAGGACAATGGAAGAGGTCAAGAGGCACTGGAATGATGTCAAGTGCAAAACCAAGCTGAAACTCGTCAACAACCGGAAGGCAGCAATGCAGACTGGAGGTGGGAGCCCAGCGCCACAGGAGCAGCTGGACAACATAGAGGAAATGGTGTCTACAGTCATCAGTGGGAACACGGTGGCAGGAGTTAAGGGCCCAGACACTACTCACCAGGGCCAGACACAGCAGCAACAGGGTGAGTAACAACCTGGGACAGGGGGGACAGGGGGGAGATGGGCACAATGGCACACATGCACAAGTAAGCATAGCACATCTGCGGACAAACCATGCCCCAGACCACCAACTCCCACCAAGAGACCAATGTACCCAAGTATGCAACATGCACTGTACAAGCACAGAAGTCAAAGGCACACCGTATGAAAGGGATAAGGGGCAGCAAAATCAGAGCTGCAGGGGCGACCACCCCAAAATTCAGCACATACACATAACATGCAGAGCACACCAACACTGACCACAATGTTGTACAAACAGCAAAACACCTACAACAGAACACAGGACACAACTGATGCCGCATGGGTGCAGACACTGGCAAATCACATTTGGCACTGCAGGGAAATGTGAGTTGACAATGTACAAGTACAAACACACATCCGTGATGTTGTCGAAATGTCCACTGTCCTCCATATTTTTTTTAAAATATCATTTTTTAGAGTTTTATATAGCGCAAACTTAACCCGAATCCAATCAGGTATCAGAGCGCTTTACATAGCACCAGTTACGTTACATGAGGACACACATTCATTTTTGTTAGGCACGGGGAGATCAAGTGATTTGCCCAGAATCACAGGATGTTCAGCGTCATTACCGAGACTCGAACCCAGTTCCCCACAATGCGACAACATACATGTGGACACATTGTTAAACTGCATCTCCCCTTCACATGGCAGAGGGAGAACCAACACTTCCTGCAGAGCAGCCCGACCCTCACTTCTCTGATGATGAAGAGGACCACCACAGCTTCGACTCCGACACCCTTCAACAGCTCCTGGACAGCCTACGCAGCCCACTTCCAGGAGCTGGGCAGCCCAGCTGCTACGAGGAGACCCCACCCCCTGCACAGACCACACAGCAGGCAGCAATCACCACCATGGCTGCCTCCCAGGACCCCCACGAAAAACACATGGCCTTCCAACAACGTCTGTTGGGATGCCAGGAAAATCTGTCTGAACCGGTGCGGGTGGTCTTCGACTGCATGGCAGACAAACTAGGTGCGTGGTGTCTAAGTCCAATCAGGGACCCCTCACGGTCCCTAACAGACACCCACAGTCTGCTCCATGCTCTCCAACAGACCATGGCTGACATCGCTGGACTCCTGACTCAGCGAATAGAACAACTGTCCAGTCAGAGTGGATCTAGCAATATCACACAGGAATTGGGAAACATGCGGAGGTTAATGGAGACCATGGAGCAGGCGAATGTGGAACGAGCGGCTGCCACAGCTGCACACCAGTGAGTGGTAGCTGAATTCCTCAATGACCTCAGGACCATCCTCATGGCATTGCTGCCACGAGGCCTGGTGCTGATGCATACTGCTGCTACCACTCCATCCACTTCTCCGTCCCCTGAAGTGTCAGTGCCACACAGTGCGGCAGACCTTCCACCTCCGGCCACTGATGTGTCACTTAGGCCTGGGTGGAAAACTACGCTATGCTCGCGTAGTTTCCGCAACTACGCGCTACTCGAATTGCACGTAGCACAGTGCAAAAACGCTTAGCGTAGGGGGCATTTTTTGCTTGCTTGCGGTCCTCAACCTCAAGTTGGCGACCGCGAGCAAGCAAAATGACATCTCGGCAAGACTTTTTCCTCATTCGCAATCAGCAACATCAAGTTGCCGATCACAAGCATGGAAAATAAACTTCCCGGCGAGATTCTCAACGTGGGGAGATCAGGTTTCGTATGCTCGCGACAGCTCATGATGAGAAACTACCAGTCCGCGTTGAAAAAGCTGCAGCTCGAGTAAAAATCTACTCGAGCGGCAGAAAATGACCGCTTGCACTGTGCAAGATGCCGTTTGCAAAGATTGCACAGTGCGGACAAGCATCCGGCACTATGCAATCATTGCGAACAGCAAACTACGCAGTTCGCGTAGTGCTACGCGTAGCTAGCGTAGTGTAAAGTGCAGTTCGCATAGCTACACGTAGCGCTACTACACGAACTACGCCCAGGGTTAGTGTCACTGCCACACAGTGCTGGAGACAGAACACCACCACCCACACGTGAGGCACATGAAACAGCAGATTACGAAGATACGGATGATTCTGCCCTCGTGGTAAGAAGGATGCAGTAGCATGCATCTCCGCCATAGGGCCGGCTTCAGCTTGGTTCTGCCCTCTGCATCATCACCTTCCACTGTCCCCCGATGCACTCTGTGACACTCACCTTGGACCTCGACATGGACTGACATATACTGTCTGATCGCCAATGACACAGCAATCAGACTGCTGACTGAACTCTTCCTCTTCCTTTGGACTGGCCATTCCCTGAAGGACTCTGGCTGGCCCTCCATGGGCCAACATCGTCAAGTAGGGTTTACATGGCCCTGTACTGCTCCAGATGTAACACTCCACTGAATGTGCATTAAACATTCATATTCACACAGATGTGTCATGTCGCTGGTCTTTCAAGTGTGGAAGTATGGATGAATGTAGGCTCACTAGACTCCTCTTACGTCCATGTGGCTCATGTCATAGAACAGGGGTCACAGGGTGACACATTGCTGAATGCGGTCTGGGTGGCGCTGACACAACAACAGGGACACACACATGAGTCACTTCCTTGTTCAGCCCAGTACAAAACCACGCACAGGACCCGGGGTCATTTACCAACCCTTATGCTGGACTGGCAAACACCAGGCCAGCCCACTCTGCCTATGCTTACAGGTGGGATGACAACACTACATGTCCCAGGTCTTCCCAGTAGTGATCTGCTGCTCACAGGTCTAGTTGTCAGCATGCCACAGCCACTCCTTCACAGCTGGTTTACACCCACACCACACCGATCCAACACACGCGTCACAAGACATGTGACCCTGCCAATAAAAATGGCTAGGCGCACGTGCTCAATGCCATTTCCACTCTCTATCTGGGTGCATCTGTGTGGTGTTAATGTAAGCATGAGGGCCTCGGGCCCTGCAACATCACATTCCCCAGGACCGTAGGTGACATGATGGCATCCGCAACACGATACCCAATCATACAGGGTCCATGACTTTGGGGCACAGACTTGGTGGCACCAGATACATTGTGGCTGGCACAGGCACACCGCCACGGGACGGTGACTTTGGATGCACTGGGGTAGGGGCACCTTAAGTGCTGAGCGGGTGTGCAGCCTGCGATGATGCCCCGTCCCGGCGGTCCGGACTGCTCAGGATTTGTGTGCCCTGCTGGACCGCAGGGTAGGCCAGAGCCAGCGGGCAGCCTGGGCCTACCGCCACGTGGCGTCGCATCCCGGATCACAGAGTTAGTGGCACCTCAAGGACTGAGCGGGTGTGCAGCCTGCGATGATGCCGGGTGCACTGGTATGTCCTCTGCCATGGCAAAATCAAGACCCAGAATCAAATGTGAGACCTGGTGGCCTGCGGAGCGGGGCCGCATGATGTGGAGGGTGCCATGTTCGAGGCCCCTGGGCTTGGGGCTTGCACCAGCACGTGGTGGGCCCTGATTGCGACATGCCAGTGGCAGGAGGTGAGCAGTGAGGCCTGGGTGCGCAGGGGCAGACATGCACCGCTGGGTGGCGGGAGGGGCTGGGGTGCAGCTGCCTGGGTGCGCAGGGGCGGGCAGGCGATGATGTCATGTGCAATTGTATGTACTCTGAACAAATTAGGTTGCGGTCGCACTCCTTCGTTCAAAAGATTATAGTAATGGTAAGATGGTACTCTTTCTTGGGTGCTGTTGAGCATCACGTCCTGATCCTGAGGTGTATACTGTAAATTATGCAAAAGCGTCCTATCACAAGGGAAGGATGTACTCAATTAGCACTCCTTGCGAATGTGTAGCCTCAACAAGATTATCATTCACTTAGTAAATTTCAAAACTGATTTATTCTTCACATATTTTGATGGTATAATTTAAATCAATTTCATTCTTCATGTGATACATCTCATATGTACATGACGTGTAACTGTAATCATCTTAATGCACAGAAACTCCAGAGACCCCAATGCATTTCGGGCACAGCCCCTTCATCAGGGGGTAATTCCTGTAAGCTTGTGATGAGAGTTGCCATGTTTCGCTTCAAAAAACTTCCATGCCATTGTATGTACTCTGCCATCCATGTATCTGGACTCTGTTTCAGATGGCGGATCTGTTAACAGATGGAGGACCTGGTGAACTGCACTACGTACCGGCACGTGTTTGGAGACACACC